>NC_052066.1:100726264-101926264 GCF_015852505.1 Tachyglossus aculeatus
TGAAAGAAACAGAACACTATTAAGTTAGCCAAATAAAATATTTACCTAATGCACCGGGTTTGCTGATCTCTAGGTCTTGGATAACTAATATCACACTGTCCCGAATTTCCAAAAAGAGGAAAAAGCGGTCCTGGTATCCATTTCTTTTCCTGTTAAATAAGGTTCTAGAAAGTTAAATAATGCACAAAATATACAGTGTTGAACCAAACGCTGTCTAACCCTATCAAACACAGGTCAATGCCATCATAGCAGCCGACTGAAATTTCCTCCACTGGAGCTGGGGAATGCTTTGGAACCACAGAAAGCCTAGAATTGAGACAGAATTACACTGGCATTGTGGAAATAATCAAACTGTGACCTGTAGGGTTAAAACCTATAATTGGAGTGATACTTCAAAGCAGTGACTACTTTTTCAGTGCTATTTTATGCGGCCAGTTAGGAAGATGACTTGTTGGGATTTTATTGGCCGGCAACAGTGCTGAAAAAGTGATATTTTCAACAGCTGCTGGTGCATTTGTGCTCTGACAAATTAGAGGCTAAATCGGAGCATTAAAGAACATCAAAGGCTTAATTCAATGCAAAAACAAGTATGTCAACTAGATCTATTTTACAGTGAATTAATAATGCAGATTTATATTCCCAGCACTTTGGGGTGTTTTTTTAGATTAAGGTTTTAAAAGATTTTGTATTTTTCCTTACTGAATGCTAGTTGAGCATGATTTTTGCATTGGCTGTAGAAAGTTATTTTACTCACTGGAATAATTATAGGAAAGATTAAGTGTTTCTGTGCTTTTTTTCAAGGACAGAAGACAAATCTAACAAAAACCATGAGATAAACTACTTTACCAAGCACCTTGTTTCAAGGATGACGTGAGAGATTTTTGCTCTGTCATCAAAATAATTCCTTTTATTGGAGTAGAGGGGCAAATGTGCAATTGTCAGAATGCTTAAACCTTAGATCTTGATTCAAAGTATCAGAGAAACTGCTTAATTCCCTTTCAGAAACACCTTTTAAAAAACAAAAACTCTAACTAAAAAGAAAGAAGAAAACTTACCCCAGGGCCTTTGGAGCATGTAAACTTCCCAATACTTTCAAATCTTGTAATGCCAGCATTTGGGTAACTAATCAGAATTATGTCATCAAAATGAAGAAAAGCCTCCTTCGAAGGCCATCATAGTTATTGTATAGAGCACAATTATGGTATATTCAGTGTCTATTTCCATGACTAGATTTGGAGAGGCATGCAAAAGTCTATCATTATTGCTACCCTAATAGTTCTTGTCATGGGATGAAAAATCTCCCACAAAACCTTTCGCAGAGGCTGAAAAGAGAGAGAAGACCGAATTTGCCAGAGCAGTTCAGAATGGACATAAACAGCGACATAAATAATACTAAGGGTTGAAGCCAGGGGAGTGGGGTGCCACGGAGGAGGTCAGAGAGGAGAGAATTCCCAGTCTTCCACAGCTGAAAATCTTTTACATCCTTTGTCCTTCACCCCTGGATCTTCGGGCAGGAGGCAAAATTAGTGTATGGGAAGTGGCATGGGGGCGGGGGAGGAATGGATAGATATCTGGCCAGCTTTTATGTTCATTTTCCACTAAATTGAAAATTTTGCCCTGGCCTATATTTGCTTGAAGATTCTCTCTCCTCCCCCAAAGATTTTCCCAGGACACAGAGAAGGGGGACGACACATAAGGAAACCTTTAAGAACCATCACTTCTTTCTTAATTGTCCATCAGGTTAACTAAGATAGTCACTTGAAGAATCAAGAGGCTAATTTCAGTTTTGTTTCATTTTTCTGACTACAAGAACTCTGAAACTCTTAAATGTTTCACAGGGGAAAATGACAATTGGGCAAGTGTACCAGTAGCCCTGCTCTTATAGAATATGCATGCAGATCTGTGATGGGAGCGATTTTGCCATTATTTTCTAAATTAATTTTATTTCCTTATCCAGGCCAATCAAAGAAAGGCATTGGAAGTGTCACTGCCAGGACCACTCGTCAGCCAGAAAACAGACTGGAGGCTCTCCCAGTAGGCTGAAAAGGGTCCACAATATAGAGAGTTCTGTTGCAAGCAGAATACCCACTTTGAAAATAGGGAATTTGCACCCATTATGTATTACAATAAACCCCCTTCCTCATTAATTTTACTGAAGTCTCCAGATGGGAAACAAAATATTAATTTTGTTCAGCCTTAGGCACTGTTGACTGTTAAGGTACTCACTAAATCACTGATCTTATATGCATTAATATTAGATTTCTGCTATAAAAATTTAGGACCCTTGGGTATAGGGTTCAGTTTGTCATAGGTATAATTAATTGTTTTTAGAAATGATTAATTTGTCAAAATGGCAAAAAATATTGGGCAGACAAGACTCCTGCACAAACTAGCCTACCTTAAAGTCATGGTAATACTCATGGAATTATGCAAATTAATTGACTCTTTCAATGTTGCATAAAATGCTACTACTAGTACAGGGCATGGAACATTAGGCTGTTCATCCAACAAAAAAAGTTGCATTTTAAAGGCAGGGATCTTGGCAAGGGAAGCCTTATGGTTGAAGATCCTTACAACTACAATCTATTTTTCCCGCAAAGCAATAGGCTCTCAACCATTGCACACAGAACTTGCCTGGTTTATTATCATTTTTTTGCAAGCAACTGTCAGGAAAGGATCAGAAATGGTTTTTTTTTTTCCTCCCGCCTGAGACAAAAGCACAGAGAAATTTGCACTGTTCAGTGATGCTAAAGAAAAACGGTTGTCGTTCTCATAATATTGTGGTAATAAGAATTTTACTGAGGAAAATCTCATTTACAAGCCCCAAAAACTACAATGCACTACATTAAAACCTAAAGGATTAACTTAATTATGTAAATTAAATTTAATTTCTCTAGGTAAACAATAAAAATCCACAGCACCAATCAAAATTTTTTTTAAAATGATGCTCCCGAATAATTTCCCTGCCCATAGGTAAACTCAAATGCCAAAGGCACAATTCAGGCTATAGTAGAAGGACCATATTTAGGGAGATGGCCTTTCCCTAATGGACCATTTTTCACTTCAGTACCTTGTTGTTTTCAAAAATCAACAGGAAATGTTTAGAAAGTCACCAGTGGCATCAGAACCAAGAGCAAAGAGGTCAGTAAAATGACACAAGATCCAAAATCAAATCAGTAATAGAAAGCTACAATGTGAAGTTGGATGACTGTTCCTAGACCATAACTCGGGATTGAATTGACAATGAAGAGCTGTCACCATTCACAGGGCTGACATCTCTGGTTCAGAGCTGTGTTCTGCTATTAGACAAATGAACTCGTGGAATCAATGGTTATAGTTTGAGGCAACAACTACTTGCCTTTGCCTACTGGGCAAGTATTAATTTTCAGTTCTCTTCCGTCAATAGCACTGTCATCAAAATAGGCATCACAACACAATGGTTATTAAGATAAACTCTCACTGCCTAAGAGATCCAGCCTCCCTCATTGCTTCATTCCTGCCTACATTTTTCTACAACTGATCATTTCATGATATATCAATGAGATGACTGGTATTTTGGCCTTTTGCTGCTTATTTTTTTTTTACTTCGTTATGTTAGACAGTACATTGTGTATGTTACCACCAGTGATTTCAATAATTCATCTGTACATAGAGTGACTTCAAGCTTAATTTTAGTCTTAATTTAGACCTCAATATGAGCATCAGAATAAATGTAAACATTTAATCATAGGACCATGCTCCAGATTCAAATAATAGCATGTAAATCCACCCTAATGTAGAGCCACAATCATTTGTACATTACACATTTGTCTGAAACATGTATTCTGTGATCAAAACTGAGGAAAAAAAGGGAGACTCAAGTCCAGTTCAGACGTCGATTATGTATATCCACATGCTGTACACATAAACATCTCTCTAGCCTATAACCTTATTGTGAGTAGGGAATGTGTCTGTCATTGCTATATTGTACTCTCCCAAGTGCTTAGTACAGTGCTCTGCACACAGTAAATGCTAAATAAATATGATTAACACACACATTTTAATAATAATATGCACAAATTTTAAATGCATGCACTTAATTTATGAAAATGATTATTTAATATATATGGCCCTCACTCTCTCTCCTTAATGTCCCTTGTTAGGTAGCAAAGGGAAACTAAGGAGAAACTAGGGGTGTGCAAAGTCTTACTAATTTTTGAGAGTAAGCCAAACAAATTTTCAAGATGTGGTTTCAAGGGGTGAAGCATTACCTAACCAATTTCACTTCTTAAAGTTAAGTTAAATAGAAGTGAGGTAGCGGTACTGGAGTTCATCATTTCAAGTTTAGTCAATATTTTTATTCCTGTAGTGGATCTGTTTCTTTTCTTCTACTTCCAGCTGATTTCTCCCAGGCCTTACATTTTTTCAGTTCACTTTCTGTGTTTGTGGAAGAAGAAAATCTTGAGATTTATACATCTTGAAGAGTACGGTGTTCTGCACACAGTAAGGGCTCAATAAAAATGATTGAATAAATAAAAGACACCCTACTCTAGTTGTAGAAGGGGAAGTCCGTTAAAGCTACTAACTCCCCTCATGAGATAGTCAAAGCATAGCTTCAGCTCACATTTTGTCAAAATGGGGTCTGTGGAATTCATTTCTATCTATCAACCTCAGCAGCAACAGCAGGATTTATTAATACCAATGGCATGCAGAGCCCTGTATTGAGCACCTACTGTGTACAGAGCACTGTACTGAATACCTGCTGGGTTTAGACCACTATACTGAGCACCTACTCTTGCAGAGCACTGTACTGAAGAAGCACTGAAGTACTGAAGAAGCACTGAAGTACTGAAGAAGCACTGCACTGAAGAAGGACCGTGGCTCAGTGGAAAGAGCCCGGGCTTTGGAGTCAGAGGTCATGGGTTCAAATCCCTGCTCCGCCATTTGCCAGCTGTGTGACTTTGGGCAAGTCGCTTCACTTCTCTGTGCCTCAGTTCCCTCATCTGTAAAATGGGAATTAAGACTGTGAGCCCCACGAGGGACAACCTGATCACCTTGTAACCTCCCCAGCGTTTAGAACAGTGCTTTGCACATAGTAAGCGCTTAATAAATGCCATTATTATTATTATTACTGGGCATCTACTGTACTCAGAACACAGTAATAATAATAATAATGGTGGTATTTGTTAGGTACTTACTATGTGCCAGGCACTGCACTAAGCACTGAGGAGTCATCATCATCATCTATCACATTTATTGAGCGCTTACTATGTGCAGAGCACTGTACTAAGCGCTTGGGAAGTACAAATTGGCAACATATAGAGACAGTCCCTACCCAACAGTGGGCTCACAGTCTAAAAGGGGGAGACAGAGAACAAGACCAAACATACTAACAAAATAAAATAAGTAGGATAGATATGTACAAGTAAAATAAATAAATAAATAAATAGAGTAATAATAGAGAGTCTACAATAATAATAATAATATTAATAGAGAGTCTACAAGCCAATTGAGTTGATCACAGTCCTTGTCCCACTTGGGACAGTCCCAAAGTGTGTGTGTGGTCCCCACTTGTGGTCTCACAGTTTCACAATCCCCATTTTACAGATGAGGTAACTGAGGCCCTGAGAAGTGAAGTGACTTTCCTGAGGTCACACAGCAGACAAGTGGCAGAGCCAGGATTAGAACCCATGACCTTCTGACTCCCAGGCCCGTGCTCTATCCATTATGCCATGCTGCTTCTCTACTGGAATACTGAGCACCTAGGTGCATGCAGAGCACTGTACTGAGTGCTATAAGCAGAGAACGTTGTACTGAGCACTTACTCTGTTTCAGAGTCTTTTCCTGGACACAAACCCTGTGCATAGGGTAGCTAATGACAGCCCTCTCTGAAGACTGGATATTTGAGATTCACACATTAGGGTGCATTATGTCAGAGTCAGGAGGTCATGAGTTCTAATCCCAGCTCTGCTGCTTGTCAGCTGTGTGACTTTGGGGTAAGTCACTGAACTTCTCTGCGCACTCAGTTACCTCATCTGTAAAATGGGGATTAAAACTGTGAGCCCCATGTGGGGACACCTGATGACCTTGTATCACCCCTGCCCAGCACTTAGAACAGTACTTTGCCACATAGTAAGCGCTTAACAAATACCATATTATTATTTATTATTATTATTATTATTATTATTATGCAAGGGAATACAGTTTAATGCAATGATGTTAAATTGCAGCACTTTAGGGAAACATAACCCTAGACCCAAGTGCCTTTCTCCAGGGGCCACCCTTGTCCCCCCCACACTTGCTCAAATATGCTGCTTCTAAGCCATGGGGACTCAGTAGCAGAAGCAATGGCGTAAGGCTAAGCCAGATGCTTAAAATAAAAATAAAGGACATAAAGGGACATCTCTATGGCCATATCCAAAGCTGAACAGGTAGTAGGCCTGTTTGACCTCCCTACTAAACCCAATCTGCACACTCACTCCACTCCTCTAACGCCAATCTATTTTCTGTACCTCCACCTCATCTCTATCTCACCACTGACACCTTGTCCACACCCTCCCTCAAGTCGGGAACTCCCTCCCTCTTCATATATGACATTGCACCATTCTCCCCACTTTCAAAATGCTCCTAAAATCACATCTTCTCCAGGGGGGCTTTCCTGACTAAACTCTCCTTTCTTATAACTGGCCTCTCCACTAGCCATTAACTCTGTTACATGGAATGTGTACCCTTTAAAGCACTCTGATCCTGGTATTTGGTAGGTGCTTGCTCTGTGCCAGGCATTGTTCTAACTGCTGGGGTGGATCCAAGCAAATCAGGTTGGACACGGTCCCTGTCCCGCGTGGGGCTCACAATCTCAAACCCCATTTTGCAGATGAGGGAACTGAGGCCCAGAGAAGGGAAGTGACTTGGCCGGGGTCGTGCAGCAGACAAGTGGAGGAGGCAGGATTGGAACCCACGTCCTCTGACTCCCAAGCCCAGGCTCTTTCCACTAAGCCACCTAAGTTAAGTTCATCAGGTTGGACATGGTCCCTGCCCCACATGGGGCTCACAGTCTAAATCCGCATTTGACAGATGAGGGAACTGAGGCCCAGAGAAGCTAAGTGACTGGCCCAAGGTCACACAGCAGGCAAATGGCAGAGCTTGGATTGGCACCCAGGTCCTTCTGAGTCCCAGGCCCAGCTGCTTCTATCCTGTACTTCCCAAGCGCTTAGTACAGTGCTCTGCATACAGTAAGCGCTCAATAAATACGATTGAATGAATGAATGAATCCTATCCCCAACAATGGGCTCACAGTCTAGAAGTGGGGGAGACAGACAACAAAACAAAGCAAAACAAGTAGAAAGGCATCGATAGCATCAATATAAATAGATAGAATTATAGATCTATATATATCATTGATAGAATAAATAGAATAATAAATATGTTCATATATACACACAAGTACTGAGGGATGGAGTGGGGTAGAGCAGAGGGAGGGAGGAGGAGCAGAGGAAAAGGGGGGCTCAATCTGGGAAAGCCTCCTGGAGGAGGTGAGGTTTCTTGCCAGGCCGCACCAATTCCGCA
This sequence comes from Tachyglossus aculeatus, assembly GCF_015852505.1. Lineage (NCBI taxonomy): Eukaryota > Metazoa > Chordata > Mammalia > Monotremata > Tachyglossidae > Tachyglossus > Tachyglossus aculeatus. Next base: position 100,733,810 of record NC_052066.1, read on the forward strand.
CCTTCAGGGTTCGGCTTTCCTCAAGGCAAGCGACTCTCTCTCTATGTACCTCATTCTCTCATCACTGACATTCATCTTACACTAATCTCTCCAGCTCCATTTAATGCAAGTCCATCAGTGGCATGTACTGAGTGCTTACTGTGTGCAGAGAGCACTGGAGTAAGCGCTTAACGGCCTTAGCTGCATCTGAGTTTTCCCGGAGATGTTTGAGGGCAGATCATGTAGGCCTTGGGGAGCCTCCTTTCCACCACACTCCGCATCCGCGTAACTCTAGAGAAGTGGCATGGCCTAGTGGCAGGAGCCTGGGCTTGGGAGTCAGAGGACATGGGTTCTAGTCCCGCCTCTGCCACTTGTCTGCTGGGTGACCTTGGGCAAGTCACTTCGCTTCTCCGCACCTCAGTTACCTCATCTGTGGGGTGGGGACTGAGACTGTGAGCCCCATGTGGAACAACCTGATGACCTTGATGATAGCATTTATTAAGTGCTTACTATGTGCAAAGACCTTGTACCTACCTCAGCACTTGGAGCACTGCTTGGCACATAGTAAGCACCTAAGAAATACCATCAGCATTATTATTATTATTTTGTCTGTTGTGTGACCTCAGGCGAGCCATCTCTCTTCTCAGGCCCTTGGTTCCTTCATCTGTAAAATGGGGGTGAAGACTGTGAGCCCCACATGGGACAGGGTCTGTGTCCAACCTGATTGGCTTGGATCTACCCCAGCGCTTGGAACAGTGCTAGACACATAGTAAGCACTTAACAAGTGCCAAAATTATTTACTTATTTTGTGTTTGGAAGGTCGGGGTACAGTGATGGAGCAGGTGGGAGGTGGAGGGTGGAAGGAGAGATGAGGTAGCAGGCTGGGTTTCCCACGGCAGCATTAACCTGTCCAGGGGGTGGACGGGTGAGTGGGCATCTGCAGATCAGCCGGGCAGGACGGGATGGGGGAAGAAGACCCCATCACCACCACCACCACCACCACCACCAATACTACCAGCCGGGAGGGCCGCTGGGGTCACAGCTGTGATCATGGCCGGGGTCATAGACCCCATGGATGGCCACTCTCTCCTCCCCTCCTCCTCTGTCGTCTCCTCCTCCTCCTCCTTTTTTTCTCCTCTGCCTCCTCCTCCTCCTCTTTCTTCTCCTCTTCTTCCTCCTCTTCCTCTTTCTTCTCCTCTTCCTCTTCCTCCTCCTCTCCCTCTTTCTTCTCTCCTTCTCCTCCATCCCTTTCCTTCTCTCCTCTTCCTCCTCCTTATCTTCCTCCTCCTCTTTCTTCTTCTCCTTCTTCTCCTCTTCCTCCTCCTCCTTCCCCTCTTCCTCTTCCTCCTCCTCTTTTTTCTCTTCCTTCTCCTCTTTCTCTTCCTCCTCCTCCTCTTCCTCTTTCTTCTACTTCTCCTCCTTCCCCTCTTCCTTCCCCTCCTCATCTTCCTATTCTCCTCCTCCTCTTCTTCTTTATTCTCCTCCTTTTTTCTCTTCCTTCTCCTTCTTCTCCTCTTCCCCTCCTCCTTCCCCTCTTCCTCCTCCTTCCCCCCTTCCATCTCCAGCTCTTCCTCTTCCTCCCTCCTCTATCCTTCTCTTCCTTCTTCTTCTCCTCCTCTTCCTCCTCCTCCCCTACTCCTCTTCCTTCTACTCCTCCTCCCTCTCTTCCTCCTCCATACCCCCTTTTAATAGAAGGCAACGTGGCTCACTGGAGAGAGAGGCTGGGTTTGGGAATCAGAGGTCGTGGGTTCTAATCCCAGCTCCGCCACTTGTCAGTTGTGTGACTTTGGGCAAGTCACTTGACTTCTCTCTAGCTCAGTTCTCTCATCTATAAAAGGGGGATGAAGACTGTGAGCTCCACGTGGGACAACCTGATCACCTTGTATCCACCCCAGCACTTAGAACAGTGCTTTACACCACAGTAGAAGTGCTTAACAAATGTCATCATCATTATCATCCTCCCCCAAGACCTATAGCACTTATGTTACATATCTTTATACTCTACTCTTTCCCCTATCTGGAATTTATTTTAACATCTGTTTCCCACAGTAGTCTGTGAGCTCCTTGTGAGCAAAGATCACTACTACCAAGCACTTAGTATAGTGCACTCTAGACTGTAAGCTCATTGTGGGCGGAGATAATGCCTATCAAATCTGTTTTATTTTACTCTCCCAAGCACTTAGTACAATGCTCTGAACACTCTAAGTGCTCAATACCGTAATAGATAAAAAATAGAAAATTGTACAATGACTCCATAAGCATTCAATAAACTACCACTGATCCCCTAATTGATTGATGATAGTCCAGCTGAAATCTGGAATGATAAAGTAAAGATACAATCCCTGCCACAGAAAATTTTGAAAACTATTAGCTGTGAAAGGCAGAGAAAATCAATCAATCATATTTGTTGAGCACTTGCTGTGTGCAGAGTACTGTACTTGGACTTCCTTGGGAATCACATTCCTTGCCCACAATGATCTTTCAGTTCTAGAGGAGGAGAACAGACATTATATTAGTGAATAAATCTACAGATGTGTATAATAGTGCTGTGGGGCTGAGGGTGAGGGGTGAATAGAGAGAGCAAGTCAGGGGGATGCAGAAGGGAGATGGGAATGGAAGGATAGGAGGAGGGCTTAGTCAGGGAAGGCCTCTTGGATTAAAGGACAGATGCCTTCAGTAAGGCTTTGAATGGGAGTTGTGGGGGGAATAATTGGGATGTGAAGTGTGTGGGCTGGGTTGTAGTAGGAGAGTAGCAAGGTGAGGTAGGAGGGGGCAAGGTGACTGATGTGCTTTAAGCCGATTGTAAGGACTTTCCAGTGATGTGGAGGTGGATGGGCAACTACTGGAGTCTCTTGAGGAGTGGGGAAAAGTGGCTTGAATGTTTTTGTAGAAAAATGAACCAGTCAGCAGAGCAGAGAAAGGACTGGAGTGGGGAGAGATATGAGGCAGGGAGGTCAGCAAGGAGGCTGATACCAAAATCAAGGCAAGATAGGATAAATGCATGGATTAATGCAGTAACAGTTTGGACGGAGAGGAGAGGATGGATTTTAGTGATGTTGTGAAGGTTGAACGGACAGGATCTAGTGACAGATTGAATATGAGGGCTGAATGAGAGAAAGCAGTCAAGGATAAAGCCAAGGCTATGGGCTTGTGAGATAGGAAGGATGGTGGTGCTTGAACGAGTTGTCTACACGCGCTGCCTAGAATTCCTCAACAACAACTCTCTCCTCGACCCCCTCCAGTCTGGCTTCCGTCCCCTTCATTCCACGGAAACTGCCCTCTCAAAGGTCACCAATGACCTCCTGCTTGCCAAATCCAACGGCTCATACTCTGTCCTAATCCTCCTCGACCTCTCAGCTGCCTTTGACACTGTGGACCACCCCCCTTCTCCTCCACACGTTATCTGACCTTGGCTTCACAGACTCCGTCCTCTCCTGGTTCTCCTCTTATCTCTCCGGTCGTTCTTTCTCAGTCTCTTTTGCAGGCTCCTCCTCCCCCTCCCATCCCTCTTACTGTGGGAGTTCCCCAAGGTTCAGTGCTTGGTCCCCTTCTGTTCTCAATATACACTCACTCCCTTGGTGACCTCATTCGCTCCCACCGGCTTCAACTATCACCTCTACGCTGATTGACACCCAGATCTACATCTCTGCCCCTGCTCTCTCCCCCCTCCCTCCAGGCTCGCATCTCCTCCTGCCTTCAGGACATCTCCATCTGGATGTCCGCCCGCCACCTAAAGCTCAACATGTCGAAGACTGAGCTCCTTGTCTTCCCTCCCCAAACCTTGTCCTCTCCCTGACTTTCCCATCTCTGTTGACGGCACTACCATCCTTCCCGTCTCACAAGCCCGCAAACTTGGTGTCATCCTCGACTCCGCTCTCTCATTCACCCCTCACATCCAAGCCGTCACCAAAACCTGCCCGGTCTCAGCTCCGCAACATTGCCAAGATCCGCCCTTTCCTCTCCATCCAAACCGCTACCCTACTAATTCAAGCTCTCATCCTATCCCGTCTGGACTACTGCACTAGCCTTCTCTCTGATCTCCCATCCTCGTGTCTCTCTCCACTTCAATCCATACTTCATGCTGCTGCCGGATTATCTTTGTCCAGAAACGCTCTGGACATATCACTCCCCTCCTCAAAAACCTCCAATGGCTACCGATCAATCTGCGCATCAGGCAGAAAACTCCTCACCCTGGGCTTCAAGGCTCTCCATCACCTCGCCCCCTCCTACCTCACCTCCCTTCTCTCCTTCTACTGCCCAGCCCGCACCCTCCGCTCCTCCACCACTAATCTCCTCACTGTACCTCGCTCTCGCCTGTCCCGCCATCGACCCCCGGCCCACGTCATCCCCCGGGCCTGGAATGCCCTCCCTCTGCCCATCCGCCCAAGCTAGCTCTCTTCCTCCCTTCAAGGCCCCTGCTGAGAGCTCACCTCCTCCAGGAGGCCTTCCCAGACTGAGCCCCTTCTTTCCTCTCCCCCTCCCTCCCGTCCCCCTCTCCATCCCCGTCTTACCTCCTTCCCTTCCCCACAGCACCTGTATATATGTATATATGGTTGTACATATTTATTACTCTGTTTATTTATTTATTTTACTTGTACATTTCTATCCTAATTATTTTATTTTGTTGGTATGTTTGGTTCTGTTCACTGTCTCCCCCTTTTAGACTGTGAGCCCACTATCGGGTAGGGACTGTCTATATGTGATGCCAATTTGTACTTCCCAAGCGCTTAGTACAGTGCTCTGCACATAGTAAGCGCTCAATAAATACGATTGATTGATTGATTGATTGGTGCTGTCTATGGTGAGGGAAAAGTCAGGGGAAGGATAGGGTTTGGGTGAGAAGATAAGGAGTTCTGTTTTGGACATGTTAAGTTTGTGGTGATGGCAGAACATCCTAACAGAGATGTTCTGAAGGCAGGAGGAGATGCAAGACTGTAGAGAGGGAGAGAGATCAGGGCTGGAGATGTAGATTTAGGCATCATCTGCAGAGACGAGGTAGTTGAAGTCATGTGAGCGAATTAGTTCTCCAAAGACTGGGAGTAGATGGGGATTAGAAGTGGACCCAGAACTGAACTTTGGGGGACACTCACAGTTAGCAAATGGGAGGCAGAGGCCCATGAAAGAGTCTGAGAATGAGTGGCCAGAAAGATAGGAGGAGTACCAGGAGAGATCAGTGAAGCCAAGGTTGGATAATGTTTCCAGGAGAAAGGGGTTGTTGACAATATCAAAGGCAGCTGAGGGGTCAAGGAAGGTTAGGATGGAGTAGAGGCCATTAGATTTAACAAAAAGGAGAACAATGGTGACCTTTGAGAGAGCAGTTTCTGTACAATGAAGGGAATGGAAGCCAGAATGGAGGGGGTCAAGAAGAGAATTGGAGAAGAGGAACTTTAGGTAGCAGGTGTAGACACCTTGCCCAAGTAATTTGGAGGGGAGTTGTGATAACTGGAGGGAGCTTTGGGGTCAAGGGAGTGGTTTATTTAAGGATAAGGGAGACACGGGCATGTTTGGAAGCAGGGGGGAAGATGCCAATGGAGAACAAACAGCTGAAGATGGTGGTTAGGGAGGGAAGAAGGGAGGGGGCAAGTGTCTTGATGAAGTGTGAAAGGATGGGGTCAGATGCACAGGATGAGAGGTTGGAATTTGTGAGAAGGCAGGAAAGCAGGAGGGAAAGATCTAGTACAGCAGATTTAAAGTAGAAGGGAATTCCAGGAAAGGGGGAAGGGTGTGAGCCAAAGGGAGGAATCAAGAGTGAGGTATAGTTTGGAGGTTACCTGGGGAGGAGCAAAGAATGTAGTTGGAAGAACATTAGGAAGTTTAAAGCCAATTGCCTTCAAGAGATGGGGAATTGGAGGTTACAGATGAGGACTTACAAGTAATTTTCCCAAGCATTCTACAGCCTAGGTTAAAAAATATTTTAATCTATTTTTTTGGCTCATTCATTCAATCATATTTATTAAGCACTTAATGTGTGCAGGGCACTGTAACTAATCACTTGGGACAGTACAATATAAAAATAAACAAACACATTCCCTGTCCCCAATGAGCTTACAGTCTAGAGGGGGAACTGAACTTTTTTTTTTTTTGGATGGTATTTGTTAAGCAGTTACTATGTGCGAAGCACTGTTCTAAACACTGGGGGGATACAAGGTGATCAGGTTGTCCCACGTGGGGCTCACAGTCTTAATCCCCATTTTACAGATGAGGTAACTGAGGCACAGAAAAGTTAAGTGGCTTGCCCAAGGTCACACAGTTGAGCTGGGATTCCAACCCATGACCTCTGACTCCCAAGCCTGCACTCTTTCCACTGAGCCATGCTGCTTCTCTATTACCATTAGAGTTTACCATTAGATGGTAAACTCCTCAAGAGCAGGGACTATCTATTATATTTCCACCTGCCCCCTAATGCCTAAGTGCCCAATCAATGCTAGTGTTGCTGATGAAGTCAATCTACTCTGTTTCAGAAAATCTTCATCTAACTTTCCACTTTAACCAGCTTAACCCCTTTATCATATCCCATTATCTCTTATCATCCCCACAGCTTCTTAAGCCTTTTCTTTCCTTCTGAATGGCAACCAATCTATGGTATCTATTGACAAACTACCCTACTTCCTGAAGACAGTTTATGGGGACAACAGGATGCAGAAATAATTGCACAGCAAGCTTGGAAACAAACTTTTGACCTGTTGTCTTCCCTTTCACAAGATCCAAATATGTCAGAATTGTCAACGTTGAAGTAAAATTAAGAATTGGTATCAAATGCAGTAGTTCAGAGCTGTTGAGGCATGACACATACCCGTAATAATCCAGATTGGGTACCGAGGTTCAATTTTTCCACATGCAAAAGGGTAACCTGCCCTCTTTATGCCTATCCTTTCTCCAGTTTTCCTTCCTCCCTGTCCCCATTCCCCTGGCTGAAGAACTGAACCAAGCTGTGTTATTTTTCCTTTTGGAGAGATGAGTGAATGTGTTGCTGAAGGGTGCAACAGTTATCATCCTTATTATCACTTAATAGACAGTGAGCATCCAAAATGTGTGGATTATGCAAAATGTGTACCCTGCCTGCCTGTTTAGAAACTTGCAAGCAGGAACCTAAGATCAAGAGCTGAGCTGAATTTCCAACCAGCATGAGATCTAGGAAAATCCTAGAGAAAGGAACTCAAGAAATATGGGCTGATAATTACTGTGTTCTGAGAGCACCTTCGATGGTCTTGCGTGGCAAAGTCAGCAGAGTGCTGTAGATTAACAAGCCTTGCTTCATATCGTTATTAGTATTACTGCATTGTAAGCTGTCAAAGACTGTATTGTGCAATCCTGGAAAATGCTGCAATGGACCAGGTTGAAACTCACATGTGTGCTTTTACAAGTCATCAGGCATGTAACTACTCAGCATGACTATAGGGTCCAGATGAAATTGAAGTGTTGGTACCCCTCAACTATTTTCTGTGCAGTTTATAGCAGGAAGCCACCATTTCAGGGAACCTCTGGCTCTACTCCCTCACTGCCTCCAGGGATGGTGGTTTCTGTAGGGAATGCTGAGAGATATGAGACAACAGGGCCTGGAGTGGGGGACATTTACTGCTCTTCCTTTCCATCTTGCCCCAATAGCCATAATCAGGAGCTTTCAGAGCAGAGATATATTGTTTCCAATTACGAGAGCTTTCCATTCCTTGATTCTGCTGTAGAACCCCTCCCTGTTCTTAGATTCTTCAATAATTGACCTACTATTATTCACAGAATACATTCTTATTGGTTTATAAGTTCTCTATTCTTGCCTTTAAGGCTCTCTATATTTGAGGCTTTTGCCCAAAACAGGGCACTGGATAAATTTAGGAAAGAAATTAAAGAAATACAGGCGACACACTTGCAATAGCAGGCACATTTGGTTTAAGAGTATAAGACAGCTCACGGAAAAAGGCAATGGGAAACCACTTCCATATTTTTACCAAGAAAGCTCTATGGATACACTACCGGAACAATTGCAGATGGAGAGTGGGGCATTCTGGGAGAGATGTGTCCATGGAGTCATTATGGGTTGGAGATGACAGCAGCATAAGACAAGACGTACGAGTTCTTTGCCTACTATTATTCAGAGTATACACTCCTATCAGTTTAAAAGTTCTCTATTCTTGTTTTTAAGGCTCTCTACATTTGAGTATTTTGCAAAAAAAAAGGCAGTGGATAAATTTAGGAAAGAAATTAAAGAGATATAGGGGACACACTTGATATAGCAGACACAATAGGTTTAAGAGTATAAGACAGTTAGCAATGGCTTATCCAATCCAGAAGTCTGTCTCCAACAGTAGCACCAGGAGTCTGATGAACCATGTGAGGTTGCCCTCTTGGAACTCAATGTCTACAACTTTCCTTTTGGCTCTCCATCACCTCACCCCCTCTTACCTCACCTCCCTTCTCTCCTTCTACAGCCCACCCCGCACCCTCCGCTCCTCTGCTGCTAATCTCCTCACCGTACCTCGTTCTTGCCTGTCCCGCCATTGATCCCCGACCCACGTCATCCCCTGGGCCTGGAATGCCCTCCCTCTGCCCATCCGCCAAGCTAGCTCTCTTCCTCCCTTCAAGGACCTACTGAGAGCTCACCTCCTCCAAGAGGCCTTCCCAGACTGAGCCCCTTCCTTCCTCTCCCCCTCATCCCCCTCTCCATCCCTCCCATCTTACCTCCTTCCCTTCCCCACAGCACCTGTATATATGTGTATATGTTTGTACATATTTATTACTCTATTTATTTTACTTGTACATATCTATTCTATTTATTTTATTTTGTTAGTATGTTTGGTTTTGTTCTCTGTCTCCCCCCTTTTAGACCGTGAGCCCACTGTTGGGTAGGGACTGTCTCTATATGTTGCCAACTTGTACTTCCCAAGCGCTTAGTACAGTGCTCTGCACACAGTAAGCGCTCAATAAATACGATCGATGATGGTGATATTATTGGTATTGTTGGTTCCTACTATGTTCCCAGCACTGAACTAAGGTCTGGGTAGATATAGAACCATCAGATCATAGTCATTTTCCCAGCTGAGGTTCAAAGTCTACAGGGAACAGAGAACAGGTATTTAATATTTATTGACATCCTTCTTGAATTTGTTGATATTTTCAATTGCACAACTTCCAGTGGGAAGGAATGTCACTTAGGTAAGCAAGGATCCATGATACGCTTATTTACAGCAGAACTGAGAATGAGGCATCTACTGAGGGAAAATTCCAACATTAGAACTGTTCTTAGTGCCAGTGAGCTTCCTTGAGTTGAACCTGGGTGAGCTGAACTGTTTTAAATTGTATTCATTCAATCATTCAGTCATATTTATTGAATGCTTACTAAGTGCTTGGAAAGTACAATTCATCAACATACAGAGATTATCCCTGAGCACAATGAGCTAACAGTCTAGAAGGGGGAAAACAGGCATCAGAACAAGTAAACAGGTATCAGTAGCATCAATATCAATAAATAGAATGATAGGTATATACATATCATTAATATAAATAAATTGGATTATAAATATGCACATATATACATAAGTGCTGTAGGGGGTAGAGGGGTAGAACAAAGGGAGTGAGTCCCGACTGGGTTACTGCATCAGCCTCCTCTCTGATCTCCCATCCTCCTGTCTCTCCCCACTTCAACCTATACTTCACGCTGCTGCCCGGATCATCTTTGTGCAGAAACGCTCTGGGCATGTTACTCCCCTCCTCAAAAATCTCCAGTGGCTACCAGTCAACCTACACATCAAGCAAAAACTCCTCACTCTCGACTTCAAGGCTCTCCATCACCTCGCCCCCTCCTACCTCACCTCCCTCCTTTCCTTCTACAACCCAGCCTGCACCCTCCGATCCTCTGCCGCTAACCTCCTCACTGTGCCTCATTCTAGCCTGTCCTGCCATCGACCCCCAGCCCACATCCTCCCCCTGGCCTGGAATGCCCTCCCTCCACACATCCACCAAGCTAGCTCTCTTCCTCCCTTCAAAGCCCTACTAAGAGCTCACCTCCTTCAGGAGGCCTTCCCAGACTGAGCCCCCTCCTTCCTCTCCCCCCTCCCCCTCCGCATCCCCCCTGCCTTACCTCCTTCCCCTCCCCACAGCACCTGTATATATGTATATATGTATATATGTTTGTACATATTTATTACTCTATTCATTTATTTATTTTACTTGTACATATTTATTCTATTTATTTTATTTTGTTAATATGTTTTGTTTTGTTGTCTGTCTCCCCCTTCTAGACTGTGAGCCTACTGTTGGGTAGGGACCGTCTCTATATATTGCCAACTTGTACTTCCCAAGCGCTTAGTACAGTGCTCTGCACACAGTAAGCGCTCAATGAATACGATTGAATGAATGAATGAATGAATGAGTCGGGGTGATGGGGAGGGGAGGGGGAGCAGAGAAAGATGGAGGCTTAGTCTGAGACGGCCTCCTGAAGGAGGTGAGCCTTCAGTAGGACTTTGAAAGGGGACAGTATGATTGCTTGTGAAGTTGCCATCTGTAAAATGGGTTGAAGGCTCACCCTGAATGAAGGGCAGAGTAAACTCTAACCAGGATTTCTTCAAATGCCAGCAGGTAGTAAAGCCCATGATAGCCTGAAATGGGGATGAATTCATTCATTCCTTCAATCTTATTTATTGAGTGCTTACTGTGTGCAGAGCACTGTACTAAGCACTTGGGAAGTACAAGTTGGCTACATATAGAGACAGTCCCTACCCAACAACGGGCTCACAGTCTAGAAGGGGAAGACAGAAAACAAAACAGTTCCAAAATGGGAGAACAAAGGGGACAGGAAACAAAGAGCATCTGGTTAGGTATAGAAGCTGAATAAATCAGTCACTCAGAAGTGTTGATTGAGCTCTTAGTATGTGCAGAGCACTATACTAAGCACTTAGGAGAGTACAATAGAACAGAATTAGTGGAAAAATAATAATAATGATGACATTTATTAAGCACTTACTATATGCAAAGCACTGTTCCTAAGCACTGGGGAAGTTACAAGGTGATCAGGTTGTCCTAAGCGCTTAGTACAGTGCTCTGCACACAGTAAGCGCTCAATAAATACAATTGATGATGATCAGTTTGTCCCACGATGGGCTCACAGTCTTAATCCCCATTTTACAAATGAGGTAACTGAGGCCCAGAGAAGTTAAGTGACTTACCCAAAGTCACAAAGCTGACAATTGGCGGAGCCAGATTTGAACCCATGACCTCTGACTTCAAAGCCCATGCTTTTTCCACTGAGACATGCTAATTCTCTATGTCCCCTGACCATAAACTGGAGGGCTGACTACATAATACATCTGCTGTGGGTGATAAGACCCAAGTTTAGCAGTAGTTAACAAAATTACCACTGGATGAAGTGCTAATACACAAGCAAAGCACAGATACTCTGCCAGGCACCACACACTTACCCCCTACTAAGAAGTTTCTGAAACCCAGCCCAATTCATTCATTCATTCATTCAATCGTATTTATTGAGCATTTACTGTGTGCAGAGCACTGTACTAAGCACTTGGGAAGTACAAGTTGGCAACATATAGAGACGGTCCCTACCCAACAGTGGGCTCACAGTCTAGAAGGGGGAGACAGACAACAAAACAAAACATATTAACAGAGTAAAATAAATAGAATAAATATGTACAAGTAAAATAGAGTAATAAATACGTGCAAACATATATACAGGTGCTGTGGGGAAGGGAAGGAGGTAAGACTGGGGTGGGGGAGAGGGGGAGGAGGGGGAGAGGAAGGAGGGGGCTCAGTCTGGGAAGGCCTCCTGGAGGAGGTGAGCTCTCAATAGGGCCTTGAAGGGAGGAAGAGAGCTAGCTTGGCAGATGTGGGGAGGGAGGGAGGGCATTCCATGCCAAGGGAAGGACGTGGGCCGGGAGTCGACGGTGGGACAGGTGAGAACGAGGCATGGTGAGGAGATTAGTGGCAGAGGAGCGGAGGGTGCGGGCTGGGCTGTAGAAGGAGAGAAGGGAGGTGAGGTAGCAAGGGGCGAGGTGATGGAGAGCCTTGAAGCCGAGGGTGAGGAGTTTCTGTAAGCTGCTTGTGGACAGGTAACATGCCTACCAACTCTGTTATATTGTACTCTACCAAGCGCTTAGGACAGTGCTCTGAACACAAGAAGCACTCAATAAATATAAGTGATTGATTAATTGATTGCCAATTTTTGTTCTACTTCCCATCTACCTTGGGCCCAAAAATGACACTGTCCCTTAAGCCCTTGATCTTCGCCCAACCACCAGCTGCATAGCACTTATCCATGTTTAATAACTCTCTTACATTTCCCCTATCAGCAATGTATTTCAATTTCTGTCTCTCCCTCTAGATTATAAAATCTTTGAAGACAGGGTAATCCAATTATACTACACTCTCCCAAGTACTTAGTACAGTACTCTGCACACAGTAAGTGCTCAGTACACACTATTTATTAATTGATCAACTGATAGCATCTCTACCAGCCACATTAGGAAGAATAAATATAAAGTGCAATACTTGATTAAATTCTACATACTTGGCTTTTTTCTTGGTGGGAGGAAATGGGAGATGGTTATTCACGACCTTGGGATGAGGAATCCTGGGGCTTAGTTTCAAAGAGTGGCAGTCACCCTAATATAAAAGGAGATACGTGGAAAAAGATAGTGCTCTACCCAGCAAATAGGCATAGATTGTGCTGCCTTATGTATGTAAATATATTTGTGGTAAGCCATTCAGAAAAATATAAATATATGTAGTGAGCCTATGTGCAAGTATATATGTGAAATACAAATACACACACATCCATACCTACAATGTGACATGTCCTCAATCCCTAGAACAATTCCAAAATTCAGGATTTTTGATTTCCAATTCCCTAATATTTGGGGGTTCGTAGTTCCAAGTCCTAGTTGTTTTGGGTAGCCGACAAATTACTTTAAGAATGTTTGGTCATCATCTAGTGGAACTACAATAACTGGCTTCAGTTCCAAGAAACTTTGACAAGATGTAGCTTTTTCCTCTTCTTCCTCAGAAGAAGAGCTGGAAGAGCTAGAAGAGCTAGAGTAGAGTAAGGAAAGAGCAGAGCAGTATGAGCTGTTGGAGTTGGAGGCCCAGGGTTCCAGCATGACTTTGACTTCTGCCTTGGCCTTTTGGATGACTGTAGGCAAGTAACTTCTCTGTGCCTCAGTTTCCTCATCTATAAAATGGGAATTCAATTCACTTTGATTGTGAGCCCCACATGGGACCTGATTAACATGTATTTACCCCACCTCTTAGAACAGAACTAATAATAATAATAGTAATGATAGCAATAATGCAACACAGTAAATTGATAGACATAATCCCCTCTCAAGGAGCCTATAGTCTAGTGGGATAAAATCAAAGATAGAGCAGTACTTAATGTTGCGATGTCATGTTTCTTCCAGAGCACTGTGAACCACACTTTGATTCAGACTTTTTGTAAGTCATCCCCTTCATTTCAAGTTAAAAATGATCAAAGGTTTCCCCTAGACTATAATCTCCTTTTGGGCAGCGATTTTGTCTACCAGTTCTATTATATCATACTCTCCCAAATTCTTAGTTAAGTGCTCGGCATACAGTAAGTCCTGAATAAATATCATTGACTGATTGATTGATTAATTTCGTAACTGTGTGAGAATTTACAGGTCAGGATAAATACAAATTGTTATATTTTATTTCGCACCAAACTTCTTCGGCAATTTAGAAATATCCTGAGGCAAATACTGCTGATATTTTACATGCAAAGAAATGGCATAACCTTTCTAAATAACTTTTTGCTACAGAAAAATATTTGTTATTGAGTACTGGAATCTTGGGAAAATATGGGTTTCTAGTCCAAGAAATCGTGACAAGTAATGTATATTTTCACTCGAACTTTGGAGACAAAGGAGGCCATTTTTTAATTTAACTTATAATTATTATTACTAATTATTATTGAAATTGTTAAGCATTCACTATGTGCCAGTCACTGTACTAAGCTCTCAGGTAGATAAAATTCAACCAGATCAGATAGAGTTCCTGTCCCACCTGGGACTTACAGTATTAAATGGGAGGGGGAACGGTACTTAGTTCCTATTAACAAATGAAGAAACTGAGTTACAGAGAAGTTAAATAATATCCAGGGCCACATGTCATGCAAATTGTAGAGCTGCAATTAGAACCCAGTTCTCCCAACTCCCAGGTCTTTGGTCTTTCCATAAAGCCATGGAATCAACCTTTGAAGGTTGGCATTCTTCTGTAGTTGACATCCTGACAACCTTTTTTGTTGTTTTTGTGGTATTTGTTAAGCACTTACCATTTACCAGGTACTGTTCTAAGCTCAGGGCAATGAATTAAATGCTGGGATAGATACAAACAAATCCAGCTGTACACAGTCCATACCTCACATGGGGTTCATTTTTTCAATCCCCATTTTACAGATGAGGTAACTGAGGCATAAAAAGGTTAAGTGACTTGCCCAAGGTCACACAGCAGACAAGTAGCAGAGCTGGGATTAGAACCCAGCTCCTTCTGACTCCCAGGACCTTGTTTTATCCACTAGGCCACACTGAGTTTGATAGGCAGCACAGGACGCAAGCCTAAACACAGCCTTCATTGGGTAAATGGAATAACCCAGTGGTACGCTCTGCTCCCACCCGGTAAGACAATGCAATAGCTAAGGAAGAAAACAGACTATTTGTGACTGTTGAAATACTACTGAAATTCTAAAGACTATCTGTGTGGATACATGTGTAACCAGAATAGACCACATAACTGAGTTATGTTGTACAACCCCTAATATTTGAAAGGTTTATCAAGTGCCCTACTGAGAGCTCACCTCCTCCAGGAGGCCTTCCCAGACTGAGCCCCCTTCTTCCTCTCCCCCTCCTCCCCCTCCCCATCCCCCGGCCTTACCTCCTTCCCCTCCCTACAGCACCTGTATATATGTATATATGTTTGAACATATTTATTACTCTATTGATTTATTTATTTTACTTGCACATATTTATTCTATTTATTTTATTTTGTTAATATGTTTTGTTTTGTTGTCTGTCTCCCCCTTCTAGACTGTGAACCCACTGTTGGGTAGGGACCATCTCTATATGTTTCCAACTTGTACTTCCTAAGCGCTTAGTACAGTGCTCTGCACACAGTAAGCGCTCAATAAATACAATTGAATGAATGAATGAATGAAGTGTCAGATCCCAAGGGTCTCTTCGCACAGCTAAAGTTTTCGTGGACCAATTTCCTGGGCTTATTTTAACAGGCTTAGAATAAACCATTTTAGAGCTCATCAATTAACTAAGTAATCAGAGGATCTTTATGCTATGACAGCCCTGCTATATTGGCCCAATGAAAAGTTCACTGCTTTGGGGCTTGCTTTCCATTCCTGATTCTGCAAGCAGTTTTGTTTGGGTTATGCCATCAGTGATTAGGTTTCTCTCTAAAGAATTACCTAGGTTGATTCTTGAGAGGAACAGTCCAAATAAAAATTATGAAACATAGGTAGCGAGTGGTGATTGTGCTATGGTACACTCTGCTACGGATATTTAGGCCACAAATGGCTCTTGCTTATGAAGTAACTTTGGGTGCATTTTACAATGTGTTGCAACCCTGCCCACGTTCTCACATACTCCAAGCCCCAGGGGAATCATGACTGGCAAGCATAAAAGACTTCAGGAGGTGCTGTACAAACCACCAACACAATAATCAATTCCTGCCCGCAGGTCCCAAGACCTGATCTCTCAGGATAGAGGATAATGCACCATCAATGACACGAGACTCCATCATCTTTACAACAAGAATATCTGAGAAAGTAGGTCCCACCATAAGGAAAATGTGTATTAGAAAGACAGTGTGAAAAAACTCTTTTGACCATATGTACTTCAAGCCCTTCTAAAACTGGCATTATGTTCAGTCCCAATCAAAGATTCTAAAGTCATATAATCCTTCTAAGCAAAACTTTTTTTATTAAGTCAATAGATCAACACAAAGTTTAGGTTTATGGAAAAATGAAGGTAACTAATCTCTTTCCTGCAAGTTACCCAATCTAGAGAATATTTCCTAGTCTTCCTCTCATAATACCTGTACTAAGGAGAAAAAAAAAGATCTGAGATCCTCTAAAATCCCAGCAGTGGTAATTCTGGACAATCAAATATCAATGAATGTGTTAAAACTGAAAAGAAAAAACATTTTGACAAACCATTAATAGACATCATGAGGTAACTGTTAAATCTCCCTTGAAAATGAAAAACAAATCTTTTCTAGTTTATTTATCTATATGGTAAGGCAGCAGAGGCAGTGTGGTCTAATGGACCACACTAGAGAAGCAGTGTGGCCTAGCATATAGAGCATGGTACTCAGAATCAGAAGGACCTGGGTTCTTATCCCAGCTGCACCACTTCTCTAATGCATGACCTTGGGCAAGTCACTTAACTTCTCTGTGCCTTAGTTTCCTCACCTGTATAACGGGGATTAAGATTGTGAGCCCCATGCAGGATATAGACTGTGCCCAACCCAATTAGCTTGTATCCACCCCAGTGCTTAGCACATTGACTGATATATAAAAAGTGCCTAACAAATTCCATAAAAATAAAAAGAGCATAGGACTGTGTGACCTAGGCCGCTAGATCTTAATTTCCTCATGAGATAAAAGATGGGCCCTATTTTGGGCAAGGATTATCTCCTATCTCATAACCTTGTAACTACCCAATACTTAGCTCAGAGTAAGTGATTAATGTGGTCATGATGATTCATCATTATTAACACAAACCTATCAATTGCCTTTAGCAGTTCAAAGAAAAGAGTGCATTGTTTGAATCAAAATCATAAACGTAATTTAGATAAAAGCATTACTTACAAATGTTAGGAACTGAGAAATGAAGATATATAAAATCAGTGCATGTATGGCCTAGGGGAAAGAACAAGGGACTTGTGCCATCAACCAACCTCGAAAGAGGAAGAGTCGAAACCGAGTTTGTTCTGTATTCCTAGTCAAGAATGACTGAGACCCCCCAGGAGGCACAATGGATAGGCATTTATTGGTCACAAATACCAGTCAAAGCAGGACAATCAAACACCTCGATTTAGTTCCCTCTACCTAGCATTTAGTCCATATAACCACAAGCTCCTTTATCCTCTCCTTCATGTGCCTTAGGGCAAACTGAATACAGCAGTTAGATAGTCACAGCTTCAACAGTTACCGACCTCCTGAATTCCCCATCCTAACTCTGTTTTTTCATGGTGTGGGAGTTCCGTATCACACCAGGCAGCAACTACAAAGGACCCCCCCACCCCCAGGTCATTCTGGATTCTTATACCCTTTCACCAGATGCTGCAATGTCAATCAGTCAATCCAATCAATCAATCATGTTTATTGAGCACTTACTGCATGCAGAGCACTGTACTAAGAACTTGGGAGAATATTGTACTTTCCCAAGTTATAATAATGATACAACAGAGTTGATAGACACATTGTCTACCCAAAGTGAGTTTACGGTCTAGAGAGGGAGACAGACATTATTCATGCATTCATTCATTCAATCAATCATATTTACTGAGCGCTTACTGTGTGCAGAGCACTGTACTAAGCACTTGGGAAGTCCAAGTTGGCAACATATAGAGACGGTCCCTACCCAACAGTGGGCTCACAGTCTAGAAGAGTGGGCTCACAGTCTAGAACATAAATAAATAAATTACTGATATGGGCGTAAGGGCTGCGGGTCTCTGGGTCTGATTTCCCACCTGCTGGGGTGACCTGGAGTGTTTGCCCTTTGGTACATACACCATGTCACCTCACCCATTAAGCAATCGAAGCACTTGCACTTTTAGTACTGGTCCCTGAATTGCAAAGTTCGGGATTCTCATGGATGAGGGGATTACAGTCACAGGTGTGACACTAGGATTGGTTCCAATCTTATTATCATATGTCTTTCCCAGGGCTTAGCCCAGGGCTAATAATAATGATAATACTAATGATGATGGCATTAGCTAAATGCCTACTATGTACGAAAAACTGTACTAAACACAAGGATGCTTACAAGCAAATTGGGTTGGGTGTAGTCCCTGTTGCACATAGGGCTTGATCCCCATTCTACAGATGAGGGAACAGAGGCACAGAGAAGTGAAGTGACTTACCCAAGGCCACACAGCAGACAAGTTGCAGAACCGGGATTAGAACCCATGCCCTTCTGACTCCCAGGCCCATGTTCTATTCACTACATGGTCATGCCATAACATTTTTTATTAATTATATATAATTGTCCTGTGAGTATGAAGATGGCACAAGATCATTCATTCATTCAATCATATTTATTGAGTGCTTACTGTGTGCAGAACACTGTATTAAGCGCTTGGAAATTACAATTCAGCAACAGATATAGAAACAATCCCTACCCAACAATGGGCTCACAGTTTAGAAGGGGGAGACAGACAACAAACCAAACAAGTAGACAGGCATCAGTACCATCAAAATAGACTGTACTTCCCAAACACTTAGTACAGTGCTCTGTACTCAGTAAGCACTTAATAAATACGATTGAATGAATGAATAAATAGAATATGCATATATGCACATGAAAATGAGATTTTACCACTGCACGTAGGTGTGCTGGATCTCAATCGATCAATGGTATTTACTGAGTACTTACTGTGTGCAGACCACTGTACTAAATTCTGCCCACGGATGAGTCCTAGTATGGGCAGGCCAAATACACACTGTCCCAGCACTGCCCAGTGGTCCTAGCTGGGGACACACCTCCCCTTCATTCCTGTCAGAAGGAAGTTTAACTTGAGCCCTGGAGTGAAATAAAATGCTCATCTGAATGGACTGAACGTCTGAATTTCTGTATCTTCAGTATTCTCGCTTTTTCTTCTCCCAAATTCCAATTACCTGCCACACGTTCAATGTGCAGTGTTGTCCATGGATTAACAAGCTGCCCTAAAGGGCTCCCTTTGCTACTGCTCTTTTGGTAAGTAATCCGAACAACGGAGGCATAAAAAGACATAAATAGGAAAGATAGAAAAAGACCCCAACGAGTACCAAATTCAACAACAGCCCAACAGCATGGCCTAGTAGAAAGAGCACTGGCCTGGGAATCAGAAGGTCATGGGTTCCAATCCCAGCTCTGCCACTTGTCTGCTGAGTGACCTGGGGCAAGTCACTTCACTTCTCTGGACCTCAGTTCCCTCATCTGTAAAATGGGGATTAAGACTGTGAGCCTTGTTTAGGACAGGGCTGTGTCCAACCCAATTATTTTATACCTACCCCAGTGTTTAGAATAGTATCTGGCACACAGTAAGCACTTAACAAATACTCATTTTTATTATTATTATTATTAAAGTGGACAAGGGCACCACATTGTCTGCTGGTGCAATGGGCACACAGAGATATTCTGTTCTACAGTCACAGACTGTATTCCCAGCCCTTAACAGCCACCTTGCAGTGCCTGCCATTGGTCCCAAGGAAAACAGGAGAGGGTGGATGAATCATGCACAAGATATCACCCCTACTGTAAAAACAACACAGGCAAATATCCACCTGTTAGTGGGATGCCCTCTTCACCTACCCCTAAATAAAGCCCAAAGCAAGTGGGTGGCTTAGGATAACTGGTCTTCTGATTGGTGATAAGGCAACAACATCTCTCCATTACTCCTTCAGTGAATGCAAAGTTCCATGCAGAGAGGGATCAGTAATTGTGCCCTTATAATTGCCTGCCTCACCAAACTTCATCTTGGCTCACCAAAGAGCCATGATTCATGAATTTTAATCATGCGTATCAAAATGTAAACCAATGCACAGAGAGAAAACAGCCATCACATTATGGAACACCATGCAATTAATAGGATTAATGCAATTAGCACTCAGTCACCTTGTTCCTTTCCATCTTAGCTTGCTGATTTCATACTGTCACCCAACATTCATTCATTCAATTGTATTGATTGAGCTCTGGCTGTATGCAGAGCACCGTACTAAGCAATTAACTTATGCACTTGGCCAACATATCATGTCTATCTAGCCACCAATCCTATGTCCACATCCTGTCTCTGGCCTGGAACTCCCTCCCCCTTCCTATCTGACAGATGATCACTTTCTCCACCTTCAAAACCTTGTTAAAATCGTATCTCCTCCAAGAGCCCTTCTCCGACTAAGCCCTCATTTCCTCATATTCACCCTACCTTCAGCCCCACAGCACTTTTGCACATATTTTAATGTCTGTCTTCCCCTCTAGACTGTACATTCCGTATGGGCAGAATACATATATAATAATAATAATGGGACTTGTTAAGCGCTTACTATGTGCAAAGCACTGTTCTAAGTGCTAGGGGGATACAAGGTGATCAGGTTGTCCCATATGGGGTTCACCGTCTTCATCCCCATTTTACAGTTGAAGGAACTGAGGCCCAGAGAAGTGAAGTGACTTGCCCAAGGTCACATAGGTGAGAAGTGGCAGAGTCTGGATTTGAACCCATGACCTTTGACTCCCAAGTCCAGGCTCTTGCCATTAGACCACACTGCTTCTCCTAATATAGCAACTCTGTTTTACAGTACTCTCCCAAGTGCTTAGTACAGTGCTCTGCACAGAGTAAGCGCTGAATAAATGCAAGACCAACCCATTAGCACAACAAAGATAGATCCTTACTTGTAAATAATGTGAGCGCGTATGTTGGTTCCACATCAGTCTTTTCAACTACATTTGAATGCATGGATAGGTGCTCATGTGTTTTGTGTAATGTACACAATTGTAAGGGATAATGACATCCTGATTCAGTCAATCATGTGACTCTTCTGAACTGAAACAAAACATAGTAATGATGTTTTCCCAGGATTGACATAAGAATTCAACACCTTATTCATTCAATTATATTTATTGAGCGCTTACTGTGTGCAGAGCACTGTACTAAGCACTTGGGAAGTACAAGTTGGCAACATATAGAAACGGTCCCTACCCAACAGCGGGCTCACAGTCTACCCATACTGGGTCAGTTCAATGGAACACCCACCCCAGTACTAGGTCTTCAGCTGGAACCCCAGGATACTTGGAAGGATATATGTTACCGACTTGTACTTCCCAAGCGCTTAGTACAGTGCTCTGCACACAGTAAGCGCTCAATAAATACGATTGAATGAATGAGTGAATGAATGAATGAATGAATGAATGAATGAATGAATGAATGAATCACCACTGCTTGTCCTCCTGGACACCTACCATCAAAGTTAGGGATTTACCTTCTAACGCCCCTAGTTTCACCTTGACTGTAGTAACCCACTGTGGACACATTTTTTGAAAACACATTTTAAAAATAGTATTTGTTAAGTGCTTACTATGCGCCAAGCACTGTTCTAAGCAATGGGATAGATACAAGGAGACAAGTGGTGGAGGCGGGATTAGAACCCAAGTCCTCTGAGTCCCAAGCCTGTGCTCTTGCCATTAGGTCATGCTTAGTTTTTTTACTTGAATCTTGATATCTTGTTAAGGTTTGCCTACTCAGGGTCAAGCAAATGATAGCAAGGGTTTCCCTGGGCAGACCAAACAAATGTTTTTTGACACACATACCCTTTCTTGCCTCAACTCCCATTTCAGAAACTCTGATATCAATACATCCACCTGATTAACAGCTAACATCTCAGGCTGTTCTAAACCCAGCTCTCTTCCCTTAACCGTGCTACAACCAGGGAGGCTCAATCCAACCCCTAGGCCGTCAGTGGGCTGAGGGGTGCAGGTTTCCAACCCTCTTTCCTTACGGAACATCTGTCAATCAGGTGGACTCCTGAACCAATGAAATGGTATACAGGAGAGCACAATCACATGGAGGAGATCTCCATTTGCCTGGCCTCAACTTAATGCTTTTCACAATGCTTCCATGCTGAATTGCAAAAGAAAAATAAAAGTCCAAGTTGCAAACCCCCAAACATTAGGTGATTAACGAGGGAGATTTTGTTTGAGCTATTGAAAAACACGTGGATTCTGCTTTTTTTTTTCCCAATTTATGTTGGGCTTGCCCTGGACAGACTTGGCCGCTGTTAGATTCAATCTATCTTGTTTGCTGATTTCATGTTAGGGGAGTATTTTTTCATAAGGAAACAGCACCCCCCCACATTCCCTCTAAGAGGGGAACAGAATCTTACATTCAAGTTGTTATATCCCTGACAAAGTGTCAGTTCTCTACTTTGAACAAAAAGCCATCCCCATCCCTCTCTTTTATGAAATTTAAATTCACTGGGTTGTAGAACTATATATTTTGCATCTCCCTTCTGTGACACCCACCAGGGTCCCGGTGAAAAGAAGATGTATCTCAGTAGGGTTTTCCTTGTAAAATATTTAAATGAAAAATCACGCATTTTAAAGCTTGCACAATCATTCTTTTTCATCATGCAATAAAATATTCATAAAATGCAAAAACACTGCAGTTGTTACAGCATTTTAATTTAAAAAATAAACAATACAATAGTGATTTCCAAGAACACCATGCAATGGCATAAAGGAAACACCAAGAGAAGGAAATTATATTTGCAATCTTGTAGAATTTAATATTTAAACAAGCAGCCATTTACTTTTATTTCCAACAGTAACCTTTTTTCATTAAAGAAATCAAGACAAATTTAGTGACAAGGATGGAAGGATATCCTTATCCACTTACTTTATAGGTCTTTCATTTTATGGAAGGGCATTGAGGTTTTAATACTTCATGGCATTCAGTTTGGTTTGTCATGTAGGAATCCTGCTCTAACTGCACATCCAAAGTTCCACCCTCTATAGGAAGGTAAACTTGATACCCTATCAATAGTGATCAAAGGCATTAATAATAAAGAGCAAAGATGAAGCAAACTGTAGGAAGAACTATGAAAATTCTGCAACATTGTACTCTTATAACAGCTCTCTCTTATGAGGTCCTGCTAATTCTAATTTGATGATCTTGTATCTACCCCAGTGCTTAGAACAGTGCTTGGTGCATAAGAAGTACCATGATTGTTATTGTTGCATCATCATTATTATTATTATTAATAATAATAAGAGCACCCTGTTAGAATTATAATCTCTTTTTCCTCCTACTTTCATCTAAGCTAAACTGGATTGACTACGTAACATGCACCTCCCGCTCTGGACTGTAAGCTCCTTGTGGGCAGGGAACATATCTGCTAACTCTAGTTATATTGTACTCTTCCAAGTGTTTAGCACAGTGCTCTGCACACAGTAAGCACTCAATAAATAAATAAATAAATGATTGATTGATTGATGTAACAATAATTATGCTGAGCTATAGAAGTTAAACACTGCATAAAGAGAAATAAATATAATTTAATATTGCAACAGTGTGCAATCAAAGGGAATGGTAGAGAAGAGATCGCCAGACATTTTGAAAAGATTAAGCAGATCACAAAATTGCAGGGTTGGGAGGTATATTAGTTGAAAAAATATGGGTAGGAAGAAATTAAGGGCTCTAAATCACTGAATTTATAAGTAGACTTGAAAAGAGTTTTACAAGTTCCTGGCCTTCATTTCTCTCTTTGATAATCATATCCAGTACTACTACATTGGCTGACCATGTGAGCTGGTTTGGTCAGGGTTATCCCAGATATCTGTGAATTCTTCTGGAGTATTCTAGAAAAATAGGCAAATACCTTGAAATTAATACTGCCCTGGCTAAACTGGTCAGGCTTCTTTGCACCAATCCCCACTTACTCATTTTAAATGCTTCAACATCTTTTCCTGATTACACTGAGCCCATGCTTAATTTAAGTCCCACAGTACTTAGGGATTGAAACTAGAGCTATCCCAGAATGCTAGGCAATTTCCCCTGATAATTTCCAAGAGGAAGGCACAAATGTTTGGGGTAGTGCCCTGATTTTTCAACCAAATTATTATGGCCTGTCCAGCCAAATAGCATCTCCCAAATGACAAGCATTGTTTTAGCTCCTTATTATCAGTCATTAGTAATGAAGTAGCATAGCCTGGTGGCAAGAGCACAGGCTTAGGAGTCAGAGGACGTGAGTTCTAATGGCGACTCTGCCACGTGCCTGCTGTGTGGCCTTGGGCAAGTCACTTAACTTCTCTCTGCCTCAGAACAGTGCTTGGCACATAGTAAGTGCTTCATGAATGCCATCATTATCATCTGTAAAATGAGGATTAAGACTGTGAGCCCCAAGTGGGACAAGGGCTGTTTCCAACCTGCACTTAGAACTTGGCACATAGGAAGCACTTAAATAGTATATTATTATTCTACAGCATGTCCTAGGCTAGGGCAGCTTTTTCCAGAGGATAATAAGAATACGAGTCCAGGCCTCTACCTTCAGAGGCCCCATCACAGCTCTCTCCATGAAATCCACACCCCCATCCTCATGTCTCTAATTTCTTACCTCTTCTGTGGCCACTGCTTTCTGCTCACCAACCCCGGCTGTAACAGGATACCTGAATGAATGTGCTACAGGAAAAGCAGAAGGTCAACAGTCAATCAATCAACCAATGATATCTATCAGGAACCTCAATAAATACGATTGAATGGATGAATGAATGAACCTACTAAATGCAAAGCAGTTCAATAGCTGCTTAGGAAAATACAACAGAAGCGAGGACCTCCAACCTAATGGTTGAAAAAGACAGAAAAGAATCACTTACAAACAGTGGATGAGGAGTAAAAACAAAGATAATAATGTTGGTATTTGTTAAGCACTTACTATGTGCCAAGCACTGTTCCGGGTTAGATACAAGATAATCAGGTTGATCCATGTGGGGCTCACAGTCTTCATCCCCATTTTACCGATGAGGTAGCTGAGGCACAGAGAAGCTACGTGATTTGCCCAAGGCCACACAGCTGACAAGTGGAAGAGCCAGGATTGGAACCCATGACCTCTGACTCCCAAGCCCATGCTTACCACTAAGCCACGCTGCTTCTCTGTAGGAAGTAGTACATCTATTAATCAGTGTTATTTGTTGAGTGCTTACTGTGTGCAGAGCACTCTACTAAGCAGGAATTGTGAAATTGTTATGGCCACAGTGCCAGGCAGAACCCAGGAACCCAGTCAAATCCGATACATTCTTGGACAGTTTTTAAAAGGATCAGAAGCCCTCTTGGGAGCTAGTAATTCCCATTGAGCCTCAAAGGACGGGAAGCCCACGTGGAAGTGGGGAGGAGGTGCAATGATCAAAATGAACAAGGGTCATCAAGCAAGGGGAAGCAGCGTGGCTCAGTGGAAAGAGCCCGGGCTTTGGAGTTGGTGGTCATGGGTTCAAATCCCAGCTCTGCCACTTGTCAGCTGTGTGACTTTTCATCCCTGGGCCTCAGTTACCTCATCTGTAAAATGGGGATTAAGACTGAGCCCCACGTGGGACAACCTGATCACCTTGTCACCTCCCCAGCGCTTAGAACAGTGCTTCGCACATAGTAAGCGCTCAATAAATGCCATAAAAAAAAGGATGACCTCTCGCCCTCTTCCTGCCTCTGGCCTGGAATGCCTCCCTCTTCATATACGGCCTTTCCCGACTAAGCCCTCATTTCCTCTTCTCTCACTCCTTTCTCTGTCTCCTTTGCACTTGGATTTTCACCCTTTATTCACCCCTCTCTCAGCCCCACGAAACTTATGCACACATGTTATTTATTTACCTATATTAATTTCTGTCTCCCCCTCTAACCAGTAAGCTCACTGTGGGCAGGGAATGTTCTATCACCTCTGTTATGTTGTACTCTTCTAAGTGCTTAGTACAGTGCTCTGAACACAATGGTGAAAATATGTGTGAATCAGAAGAACGGATTCACGTCTACCCACATATCAAGAAGAGGAGGCTTCAATAATAAAAGGAGAGTAACGGTGAAGCAAGAGGAAAATGAACAGGGAGCTGAGAGGAGTGGGGATAGCTAAGTGGGTGAGGACAACAGAATTTTTGCTTCTAGAACTCCAGGCCTGAGAAGCAACATGGCTTACCTCCTCCAGGAGGCCTTCCCAGATTGAGCCCCCTCCTTCCTCTCCCCCTCCGCTCCCTCTCCATCCCCCTGCCTTACCTCCTTCCCTTCCCCACAGCATCTGTATTTATGTATATATGTTTGTACGTATTTATTGCTCTATTTTTTATTTCTTTTACTTGTGCATATCTAATTTTATTTTGTTAATATGTTTTGTTTTGTTCTCTGTCTCCCCCTTCTAGACTGTGAGCCCACTGTTGGGTAGGGACCGTCTCTATATGTTGCCAACTTGTACTTCCCAAGCGCTTAGTACAGTGCTCTGCACACAGTAAGTGCTCGATAAATACAATTGATTGATTGATTGATTGAAAGAGCACCTGCTTGGGAGTCAGAGGTCATGGGCTCAAATCCCTGCTCCGCCAGTTGTCAGCTGTGTGACTTTGGGCAAGTCACTTAACTTCTCTATGCTTCAGTTACCTCATCTGTAAAATGGGGATTAAGACTGTGAGCCCCAAGTGGGACAACCTGATCACCTTGTATCCTCCCCAGTGGTTAGAACAGTGCTTTGCACATAGTAAGCACTTAACAAATGCCATCATTATTATTATATTTCCTCATGTTCAGAAATCATAACACTTGTTGGGAACAGTCACCAGGTCAAAGGACTCAGAGGGAAGAGAGAGAGTACAGGCTTGGGAGTCAGAGTTCATGGGTTCTAATCCTGGCTCTACTATTTACCAGCTGTGTGACTTTGGGCAAGTCACTTAACTTCTCTGGGCCTCAGTTACCTCATCTGTAAGACTGTGAGCCCCACGTGGGACAACTTGATTACCTTGCATCTACCCCAGTGCTTAGAACAGTGTTTGGCACATATTAAGTGTTTAACAAATACCATCATTGTTATCATTATTATTATTCCATCAAGACACTGGTTGAGGTGTCATGCCTTATTAAACACTTGCCTCTTCCCTTCCTGACCAGCATCTTCGACTGTTCACTCTCCAACAGCTCCTTCCTCATTGCTTTCAAATATGCCTATATACCCCCAGTCCTACAAAAAAAACCTCCCTTGACTACGCAGAACCCTCCTATTATCGGCCCTTCTTCCTCCTACTATTCTTTTCCAAACTCCTTCAACAAGCTCTTTCCACCCACTGCCTCCACTACCTCTCCACCAATTCTTTCCTTGACTCTTTCCAATCTGGCTCTACCCACTTTGTTCCATGGATACTGGCCTTTCTAAGGTCACCAATGACCTTCTTCTTATCAAATCCAATGGCTTCAAATTGTTTCTAATCCTCCTCAGCCTCTTACCTAACTTCACAGAAGATGACCACTCTTTCTGGAAACTTTATATAACCTTGGCTTCACTGACACTGCCGTCTCCATGTTCTCCTCCTATCTCTCTGACTGCTCCTTCTCAATCTCTTTCACTGGCTCCTCCTCTGCCTCCCACTATAACTGTGGGAGTCCCTCAAGGCAGAGTTATGTGTCACCTATTTTCCATTCATTCATTCATTCAATCGTATTTATTGAGTGCTTACTGTGTGCAGAGCACTGTACTAAGCGCTTGGGAAATACAAGTTGGCAACATATAGAGACGGTCCCTAACCAACAGTGGGCTCACAGTCTAGAAGGGGGAGACAGACAGCAAAACAAAATATATTAACAAAATAAAATAAATAGAATAGTAAATATGTACAAGTAAAATAAATAGAGTAATAAATCTGTACAAACATATATACAGGTGCTGTAGGGAAGGGAAGGAGGTAGGGCGGGGGGATGGGGAAGAGGAGAGGGAAAAGGGGGCTTAGTCTGGGAAGGCCTTCCAGAGAAGGTGAGCTCTCAGTAGGGCTTTGAAGGGGAGAAATAGAGCTAGCTTGGCGGTTGTGCAGAGAGAGGGCATTCCAGGCCAGGGGGAGGACGTGGGCTGGGGGTCGACAGCAGGACAGGAGAGAACGAGGCACAGTGAGAAGGTTAGCGGCAGAGGAGTGGAGGGTGCAGGCTGGGCTGTAGAAGGAAAGAAGGGAGGTGAGGTAGAAGGGGGCGAGGTGAAGGAAGCTGAGAGTGAGGAGTTTTGCCTGATGCATAGGTTGACCGGTAGCCACTGGAGATTTTTGAGGAGGGGAGTAACATGCCCAGAGCGTTTCTGCACAAAGATGATGCAGGCAGCAGTGTGAAGTATAGATTGAAGTGGGGAGAGACAGAAGGATGGGAGATCAGAGAGGAGGCTGATGCAGTAATCCAGTCGGGATAGGATGAGAGATTGAACCAGCAGGGTAGCGATTTGGATGGAAAGGAAAGGGTGGATCTTGGCTATGTTGTGGAGGTGAGAGTGGCAGTTTTTGGTGATGGATTGGACGTGCGGGGTGAACGAGAGAGCAGAGTCGAGGATGACACTAAGTTTGCGGGCTTGTGAGACGGGAAGGATGGTAGTGCCGTCAACAGTGATGGGAAAGTCAGGGAGAGGGAAGGGTTTGGGAGGGAAGATAAGGAGTTCAGTCTTGGACATATTGAGTTTTAGATGGTCGGCAGACATCCAGATGGAGATGTTTTGAAGGCAGGAGGAGACACGAGCCTGAAGGGAGGGAGAGAGAGCAGGGGCAGAGATGTAGATTTGGGTGTCATCAGCATAGAGATGATAGTTGAAGCCATGGGAGCGAATGAGTTCACCAAGGGAGTGAGTGTAGATAGAAAACAGAAGGGGACCAAGAACAGACCCTTGAGGAAACCCTACAGTAAGGGGATGGGAGGGGGAGGAGGAGCCTGCAAAAGAGACTGAGAATGAATGGCCAGAGAGATAAGAGGAGAACCAGGAGAGGACGGAGTCTGTGAAGCCAAGGTTGGGTAGTGTGTTGAGGAGAAGGGGGTGGTCCACCATGTCGAAGGCAGCTGAGAGGTCAAGGAGGATTAGGATAGAGTAGGAGCTGTTGGATTTGGCAAGCAGGTCATTGGTGACCTTTGTGAGGGCAGTTTCGGTGGAATGTAGGGGACAGAAGCCAGATTGGAGGGGGTCGAGGAGAGAGTTGGTGTTGAGGAATTCGAGGCAGAGGGTGTAGATGACTCATTCAAGGAATTTGGAAAGAAATGGTAGGAGGGAGATAGGGTGATAAATGGAAGGGGAAGTGAGGTCAAGAGAGGGTATTTTTTAGGATGGGGGAGACATGGGCATGAAGGTAAGTGATGGGGATGTGATTTACTTAAGAGGTGTTTGGTTGGATTATAAATGTGTCTGAGTATCCTATCAAATCTACCAATATCCAGTAGATAAGGTTGACCTCTGCCCCAACATGGTGCCACAACCCTTATGATTGACATCCGCCAGTCATACGAGTCAATGTGATGCCGTCCTGGTGACTCCTCGTCCTAGGTCACTCCCCAGAAAACTCTGGAATAAAATTGTAATCAGTGCTACTGGCTTCCTGTGGGTCTTCTCACCAAATACCTCACAGTCAGCTTCAAAGCTCTTCAGAATTTGGCCCCATCTTACCTACATGCTCTCTTCTCCCACTATTCCCCAACTTGCTTTATTCTGCCCAGTGAGCTGTAGCTCACTTTTCTGTCTTTGCTTCCCTCTTTCACGTCGTGTCCCTAACGACGGTCCCTGTGGTTAGGGACCACAGCTCTTCCCATTTAAAGCCCTCCTAAAATCCTTCCTTCCCCAACAAGCTTTCCCCAATTACAAGCCCACCATTCATTCATTCATTCAATCGTATTTATTGAGCACTTACTGTGTGCAGAACACTGTACTAAGCACTTGGGAAGTACAAGTCGGAAACATATAGAGACGGCCCCTACCCAACAACGGTCTCACAGTCTTATGAACCTATTTATAGCCATCCTCAGGAACTCATGTATGTAAATGTTTATTCAATTATTCATTGTAAGCACTAAAGTTGTAAATATTTTTATTTTTGTCTCGCCTGTTAAAGTGTAAGCTCCCTGTGGGCTGGGATTGTGTCACTTCTTTATTTAGTTCTTCCCAAGCACCTAGGATAAGGCACTGCACTAAGTGGATGATCAATAAATACTACTACTACAAGACTGGTTATGTGACAAATCTAAAAGAAGCAAAACAATAATCATAAAATAATAATAAAAAGTGATTACTGTGTGCCAGGCATCGTGCTAAATGCTGTGAGGGTGTGCAAGCAAATCGCATTGGACACAGTCCCGGTCCCACATGGGGCTCACAGTCTTGATCCCCTATTATGGATGAGGTTACTAAGGCACAGAGAAGTTAAGTGACTTGCTCAAGGTCACACAGCAGACAAGTGGCAGAGCCAATATTAGAACCAAGGTCCTTCTGAGTCCCAAGGCCGTGTTCTCCTCATTAGGCCATGTTGCTTCTCTAGCAGTATGGTAGTACGATATAATATATCATAATGTACCATCATCAGATTTCAAAAAGTGCATATAGCCACGTCATTTTTCCTGCCATCTCGCACTCTCGTACATTTTGGAGGGGCTGATTATAGATTGGTGCTCACCTGGATTGCTCAGCGTTTTTCCCTTCTCAGATACCTCTCCTGTTAAAATTCGTCAGTGTTACGAACTCAACAGATGTCCCCCTCTCTTCCTCCCCCCAAAATCAACTGGTACAGCAGCAGCCATTCTAATTTGATGTTGCAATGTATGGGACCAAATCTAAAAATACTCTCAGCGCTTATGCTACAGCCTGAAAATTTACGATTGTGTATTCTGTCACATAGCTTAAAAACTGCAGGTTAAGCAAATTACCATAGGGATGGTATTCTTAATTCTGCCCATCACCTAACTGAATTATCAACTATGAACCTTTCAGACAGAGCAGCATTTCTTTCTAAATACCTTACTACTTAGCAGCCTTAAGGGACTCGTCCCATCAGTAACACCTTCTATGCACTGTCGAGTCCCAGCTTGAACACACTAAACTCTGGGCCTTCGAAATCTTTAAAGCCAATCATACACAAGACAGATTCTATATCGCAGGGCTGACTGGCTACACTTCGGCACAAACAATATTTCAAGCTTTCTGATATACATGTGTCACCTCCATGTGACAAATAGCTTGTATTAATTAGGCACTAGACTTGGTGAGATTGCTGTTATTAACTGAGAGAAGATGGGTTGAATTTAATTGTGTGTGACATCAAAGTCAAGCGGCTGATATTTCAAGCATCATTTAAAATGTTTGATATTGGAGTCATTGTATTCACATAAAGACTGTCTAAAAATATAAAGGAGACTGATGAGAAAAGAACTGAAATGCATGTGTCCATCTATCTTTTCAAGTGTATTGGATGTAATTTTTTGTGGGTTTTTGACCCACATCTATAACATTTATGTGTTTTGCTGCTTAAAATCATCACTTTGCACAATAGTTCATTATTCTCAAAATGAATACTAAGCATAACTTAGATCTGTGACAGTAATAGTGCTCCAAATGAAATTTATGCTTTTCAAAATATAGCTGTGAAAAAATGTAGGAGTCATTTTCTATACATTAATCAAAACATTATTTTAAAGAACAGGTCATCTGGAATGGCTCAAGTATTTATGAAAGGGAAAAAACTTCCATAACATTAAAGAGAGGGAAGATTTAAAGCCTCTGTGCAAAAAAAATGAAACAAAACAAAATTCAGGAGTATAATTTTAAAAGAAAAAATTTCAGTATTTTTTTCTCATTTAGCAAAATGCCCATGTAATAATAATAGCTGAAAGCGATCCAAGACAAATCCATTAGATTCAATGCAAACATGTATTTTGGCAAAAACTAAATTATGGTAATACGTTCATTTTCAATTTTGAATATTTTCAGTGTACTTAACTGATCAATTACGGCATTTATTTGTTCTATACTTGAAATCCACACAATTAAAATATAATGGGTTGTGAGAAAACAAATACCTGAGGGATAAGCATTTAGTACAGAATTACAAAATGCATGACAGTCAAAAGTAAACACCAATGTTTTTGTGAAGTTAAAGGAATATCTATAGGAACCAACAGTGCATTTCAAAACCTCCATAAAATTTGATGAATGACAAAAAAGAATGCAAAATTAAGTAAAATCAGAAAATACATTTGAAATCTATAGTCTCAATAATAAAAAGTGTTTTAAAATGATCTGCTCTTGCTGTCATATTAGCTTGTCATCTTTGGAAGCTACATAAAACTCAGCTAGATTTCATTTCTGATCTTTGATTTTGACATGCACACTTCATTCTTTCCAGTTCAGAGTTTGGCTGGTGTCTATTCTACAAGGTAACTCACCTTTCTAAAGTAGAAAAGAAACAGGTTAACATCGAGATTTTGTTTACTACAGGACTGAATTATTCAAATAAATAGGTAGAGATAAATGGTTTGTACTCCTTCTTTGAAGCTACTTCCCCAACCCATTGATAAAAGGATCCATAGACATATATAACTCTATCAATTAAAGTTAATGTTGAGTAGACATAGAAAAATTCACTAGTAAAAATTTTCAGGCATTAGTATAAAAAAATCACAGACCCCAAGATAACACATGGAGCCAAACTAAACTTCATTATTATTATTAAACACTATCGAGTTGTTTCTGATTCATAGCGATTCTATGGATACATTTTCTTGAGAACATCCTATCTTCTGCATAACCTTGCAAACAGTTCTTCCATTATCATTGTCATGATTTCTATCCAACTAGCTGCCGGTCTGCCTCTTCTATGTTTTTTCACTGGACTTTTCCTAGCATTAGTGTCTTCTCAGAGAATTAGTCCTCCTAATGATGTGTCCAAATATGCTTATCTAAGTCATTTAGTTTTCCAAAACCATTTTGGCTTAATTTGCTCCAAAACCCATTTCTTTGATTTTCAGGCATTCCATGGTTTTCGCAAAAGTCGTCTCCTACACTACATTTCAAAAGAATCGAGGCTCTTTCTATCCTGTTTTTTCACTGTACAGCTTTTGGGTCCTTACAGTGACACTGAAAACACCACAGAATTGACAATTTGTATTTTTGTGACAATTGTTGCATCAGCACGTTTCATGATTTTTTTCCAAGCTCTTCATAGCAAATCTTTCTAAGATTAACCTTCAGTGTATTTCTTGACTACTGGTTCCTTTATTAGTGATTATTAATCCCAGAAAAGAAAAATTATCCATTATTTCCATCTTCTCTCCATCCACTATAAGTGTGTTAAAATTTTCCAGTTGCCCTGATCTTTATTTTCTTGACATTCAAATGCAGGCCCATCTTTTTACTCCATTCCTTAATTTTTAATATTAAGCTAGTAATCTAAACTTTAGCAAATATCAAATTCTGGTAGCCTTCTATCAATCAATCAATCAATCATATTTATTGAGTGCTTACTGTGTGCAGAGCACTGTACTAAGTGCTTGGGAAGTACAAGTTGGCAACATATAGAGACAGTCCCTACCCAACAGTGGGCTCACAGTCTAGAAGGGAGCAAGTCACATTGGCCTCATCCAATGCTATTGTATTTGCCCCAAAATAAAAATAATCATAATTCTGTTATTTACTAAGCACTATGGGCCAAGCACCATGCTAAGCACTAGGTTAGATACAATGCAGTCTGATCGGACACAGTCCCTGTCCTACAAGGATTTATATAGTCCAATCCGTGTGAGTTCAGTAACCAAGATGCTAATCTGGCGATGGACACAAATCCAGAGTTTAGTTCCACTCCCATCCTCTGCTAAAGGGATGTAGGAAAGGAGAAGGGGAGCGAGAGAAAGAGAGAGTTAAGAGAAGAGGAGAAGAGAGCCAGGAACAACACAGATGTGAAGAAGAACTAATCTATCAATCGATCAATCGTATTTATTGAGCACTTACTTTGTTCAGAGAACTGCACTAAGAGCCTGTGGACAAAGAATTTAAGGACGAAAAAAAACCACATCAGCTACCTAATTTTGCCCTCCCCTGGTTTGATGGCATGTTGGGGATTCCCTGCCTTTCTTCTCTACTCTTTGTGATTTGGGGGGCTTATTGCCCCCCATCCCTATAGAAGGGTGAGAAAAGGAAAATAATGGCATGCCAATGGAAAAGAGCAAAGGAGGGGAAGCCCCAACTAAAAGAATCTCTAGAATTATTATCATTTCTATAATGGTATTTGTTAAATCCCTTCTCAGGGTCACACCTGGAGGGTTTCCAGTACTCTACCAGTCTTGACTATGGGAGGGAGAGTCAGCCATATCCATTCCATTCCTCGCTTGGACAGTGGCTAGCAACTGGAAGGCAATCTGCTACAAGTCAAAACTCTCCTGTGCTGGGCATCAGCGGTATGGGAGAGAGTTGAGGGCAGAGACTCAAGTTTACTGCATGGAAGGAGGCAATGGTAAACCACTTCTGTGCTTTTACCAAGAAAACTCTATGGATACACTACCAGATCAATTGCAGATGGAGATGGTGCGTTCTGGGAGAAGTGAGTCCATGGCATTGCTATGGGTCAGAGTCGACTCAATGGCATAAGACAAGACAATATTTCTTAAGCACTTACTATGTATCAAGCAATGTTTGAAGCATTGGGGTAGATAATAACGATGGCATTTGTTAAGCACTTACTATGTGCAAAGCACTGTTCGAAGCACTGGGGAGGATACAAGGTGATCAGATTGTCCCACATGGGGCTCACAGTCTTCATCCCCATTTTACAGATGAGGTAACTGAGGCACAGAGAAGTAAAGTGACTTGCCCAAAGTCACACAGCTGACAAGTGGCGGAGCCAGGATTTGAACCCATGACCTCTGACTCCCTGCCCTGATTCTCCTTTCCCCACTACAAACCCAAAATGTCCCATCAATATTTCCTGAAGAAGAAATTTGGCCCATCAGAAAATGCAAGTTTGACATAAATTCTGAAGACTGCTTTCCTCTCGAAATGGTATCCCTGATTGGATCTCTTCCCGTAAAGATACTTGCCTCTTTTTAGATGTAGCTCAACTGATCAATTTTTACCGTTTAATTACTGAGGTAAAATGCTTTTCAGAATGCTTTTATCTCTGAAGGAACACCCCTTCCTATATTTTTTACATCATTAGTCAAACAAGAGAATCATTTATTTGAGGCCCTGACTCAGAAACCACTTCCCTCCTATAACCTCTTTTGACAAAATGAAAAGTTACAGAGGACACCTGGCATTTGGAGGAAGTAATCAGAAAACAAATTCAGAGAGAGAGCAGATTGGGGCTGGACAAGTGGAAAATGTGATTCTCATAGATAAAACTGAATTCATGAGCAATTCTAGAACTCAACATTTTCAGATTCTAAAGATGTGAGCTAAAAATCCTGAAGGGAAAATGTAGTTAAGGTGCACAGCCATAATGCTCCTTGGAATGGGAGGGACAGATTTTAAACTTCTTGAGACCAGGGATTGGGTCTGCCAACTCTATTGTATTATACTCTCCCAAGCTTTTAGTACAGTGATCTGCACACAGTAGTGCTCAGTAGATACCATGGGCTGATTGGCTGCCAGTAAGAGCACCACTGATTCTTTCAAACTCTTTCCTATGACAGTCACAGACAATACACCACTATGATGCCAAATCCCTCTTGCCAAATTCATTCATTCAATTGTATTTATTGAGCGCTTACTGTGTGCAGAGCACTGTACTAAGCACTTGGGAAGTGCAAGTTGGCAACATAATCCAACAGCCTCTATTCCATACTAATCCTCTTTGGCCTCTCAGCTGCCTTTGACACCATCAACCATTCCCTTCTCCTGGAAACCTGCAACCTTGGCTTCACTGACACTGTCCTCTCCTGATTCTCCTCCTACTTTTCTAGTCATTCATTCTCAGTCTCTTTCATGGGCTCCTTCTCTGCTTCCCACCCCATAACTGTGGGAGTCCTTCAAGGCTCAGTTCTGGGTTCCTTTCTATTCTCCATTTACACCCACTCTCTTGGAGAACTCATTCATTCCCATGACTTCAATTACTATCTCTATGTTGATGATTCACAAATCTATACCTCCAGCCCACATTTCCTCCTGCCTTCAGGAGATCTCTACTTGGATCACCCATATTCACCTCAAACTTAACGTGTCCAAAACAGAACTCCTTATCTTCCCACCCAAACCCTACACATGCTGTGGACTTCCTGTTACTGTAAACGGCACCACCATCCATCCTGTCTCACAAACCCATAGCCTTGGCATTGTCCTCAACTTAAACCACATATTCAATTTGCCACCAAATCCTGTTGATTCAACCTTCACAGCATTGCTAAAATCCTCCCCATCCAAACTGCTACCATGATAATCCAGTCACTTATTTTAGCCCTCCTTTGATTACTGCATCAGTTTTTTTGCTGACCTCCCTGTCTCTTGTCTCTCCCCACTCCAGTCCAGTCCATATTTCACTCTGCTGCCAAGACATTTTTCTAAAAATACATTCAGTCCATGTCCACTTTTCAAGAACCTTCAGTGGTTACCCATCCATCTCCGTATCAAACAGAAACACTTTATTATATGCTTTAAAGCACTCAATCACCTTGCTCCCTCCTACTTTACCTCCCTGATTTCCCACTACAGACCAGCTCACACACTTCACTCTTTCAATGGCAATCTACTTACTATACTTTGATCTTGTCTATCCTGCCACAGACCTCTTGCCCACATCCTGGCTCTGGCCTGGAACACCTTTCCTCTTTCCCTTCCTCTCTTCCTTCCTTCAAAGTCTAATTGAAGGCACAACTCCTCTGGGAGGCCTTCCCC
Source organism: Tachyglossus aculeatus (assembly GCF_015852505.1). Lineage (NCBI taxonomy): Eukaryota > Metazoa > Chordata > Mammalia > Monotremata > Tachyglossidae > Tachyglossus > Tachyglossus aculeatus. The sequence continues at coordinate 100,770,354 of NC_052066.1, forward strand.
TACTAAGCCCTAATTTCCTCTTCTCCCACTCCCTTTTGTGTCTCCCTTGCACTTGGTTTTTCATCCCTAATTCACCCCTCCCTCAACCCCACAGTAATTATGTACATGTCCATAATTTATATATGTATATTCATGTCTGCCTGCCCCTTTAGACTGTAAACTCGTTGAGGCTAGGGAACATGCCTACTAACTCTGTTTTATTGTACTCTCCCAAGCACTTAGTATAGTGTTCTGCATACAGTAAGTGCTCAATAAATGCAATCAACTGATTGATTGACTGGTTAGTCAAAATCAAAATGAAAATCAAATCTGAGATCTAGAAGACCTCAGAAATTGAAAACACATCTTTGTCCAAAGTCATGAAGGACGTGGCAGAAAGTTGGATATTACTTTTTCTTTGTTTTGTTCTGTGGAACTTTGGGCGATTCAATGATTTTGGGTTTTAATGGACAGATTTTATTTACTTCATTTGCCAAAGCTCATAATCATGCTACGACTCTGCATTAAAAGTTGTATCATGTTTTTATTACTTTAACAAAGTTAAACGATAGTCAAGGATGTTGAATGTTATAGTATGTTGTACATAAAGTAATTTCATACTTGTTTCCAGGAGTTCTAGAACAGATGTAATTTATAATATACAAACCTATGGGAAAATGTACCCCATGGTACATTTATGATACACCTTATGTCTGTTTTAAAATCAATTGTATGTCCAATTATTTATTCAGATTATTCTATTTGTAAATTTTAATAGCTTTTACCCCCATTTGAATGTAAGCACCATGTGGACAGGTAACGTACCTTGCACTTGTCTTGAACATTTCCCAAATGCTTAGTACAATGTGTTGTACACAGAGGGAGTGCAATAGATTTATTATTTATGCACCCATTATTGATGTATCTATTTATGCATCTATTATTCTTATTAAATAGCATTATTTAGTATTATAATGATTTTTGATGATAACTCTGCTGCATATTGGGATGTGACTGCACTATCTTCCAAATAAGTATTAAATGATACTTTCAACTTGTTTCCAAAGAACATACAAAGTTACTCTTACTTTCAATCAGTTTGCCCAAGGCATGCACCAATTGCCCACATGATGGGCATCCAGCAGCCATATGACCACAAAGTTGAAATCTTCCTAGGGAAAAATCAAAAATGCAAAACAAAAAAATCCCATAATGGAGCTCTAGTCCAAAGCCCTGGGGTAGGTGGAAGAAAGTTTGCTTTATAGAGAAAGCTAAACGTTGAAGGTGGTGAAAATGAGCTTTCTTTAGGGGGATTTTCTCAATAATAGTGGATTAGACTTTTGTTTTAAGAGAAAGAGTGGAGTCCAGGTCCAGAGTATTTTTGTCCTTTCCTTTAACAGTACAGTACTGAGATCCCCAATATTTTGAGTTACCTGTCACAGTGATGGGATTTTCACATAGGCTGGTACTGATCTCTGAATCGGAAGTTTTAATTGGTTGCAAAATACATATCCATCTGTGTGACTGAAATGGCTTTTCAGCATAGGGTCATTAATTTTTGTTCATTGTAGAGTTCTGTTCAGATTTAAAAGCTGTTAAATTGTTCTATATTTCTTTCTCTGCATGAGTTTCTGCCTCCTTGTCCCTGTCCTTCTTCTTCTGCGATCATGAGTTCCTTGGTAATAATAATAATAATAATTTTGATAATGATAAGAATAATAATAATAATAATAACTGTAACATTTTTTAAAGCTTTACTATGTGCCAAGCACTGTTTTGGGAACTCAGGTAGATACAAAATAATCAGATTGAACATAGTCCCTGTCACACAAGATTTATAATCCAAGGGGGAGAAAGAACAGGTATTTAATCCCCATTTTAAAGATGAGGAAACTGAGGCACAGAGAAGTGACTCGTCCAAGGTCACACAGTAGGGAAGTTCCCAGAGCCAGGCTTAGAATCCAGATCCTTCTGCTTTCCAGGTGCCTGCTCTTTCCTTGAGGACTTTTTTCACTTGCTTTGCAATTCCCCTAGAGTTTATTTCTGTGCTCTACACAAAATAGAAACTTAAGAGATCAATGGCATTTATATCATTGATTGAAAATAAATTGAGCACTTGCTATGGGCAGAGTACTGTACTAAGGGCTTAATAGGTATTTTGATATAAATGGCATTTATCCTTGATCAGCATTTACCCAATTTACTTTTGCTCCACAAATTCAATGCATTAAAAATGAGTACCTAAAGAATTTGGGGCTATGACACTTCAAGTTTTTTTCCCATCTCTTCTGAATCTTTTATCAAATGTCTATGAATTATTCATATGTGTATGAATACTTTTCAGAAGAAAGACCTTAAAAGAAGCCAATAAATTCTCCTCATATTTTGATTACTCTTTCAATGAACACATACATTTTCAGAGGAAACACTAATGCCCATGTATTGTCAAAGTATGGAATTCTCATTAACCTTGAGCATCTTCCAGATGCTCTTTTGATATGATCCACTCCCTCACAGATGACGTAGCTCTGTACCAGTGACCCATAAGATGCATGGTGAGCAGGCACATGTGAAGGCTGAAATCAAAGTTGTTGGAAGGTAGCCTTTGCAGTTTCGCATAAACCCGTTCAGCGTCAATATTATTTTAGTCCATTAGCTAGGGAGTAGTTCAGAGGGATTGCTCATCTCTGAGGAGATAGTCCAGAAGACCAATGCCTTTTTTTTTTTCAAATGATGCAAATCATGCATTCTAGCGGCAATTTATTTTAAGAGTTGGTTCAAGTGATTCGTTTGCAGGGAAAGGGTCTGAAGCAATTCACAAGACTTTCTAGGCCTTCCCAGATTAAGCCCCCCCCCCCCACCCGTTAATAATAATAATAATGACATTTGTTAGGTGCTTACTATGTGCAAAGCACTGTTCTAAGTGCTGGGGAGGTTACAAGGTGATCAGGTTGTCCCACGGGGGGCTCCCAATTTAAATCCCCATTTTACAGATGAGGTAACTGAGGCACAGAGAAGTTAAGTGGCTTGCCCAAAGTCACACAGCTGACAGTTGGTGAAGCCGGGATTTGAACCCATGACCTCTGACTCCCAAGCCAGTGCTCTTTCCACTGAGCCACGCAGCTTTATTCTCTGTTCCTCCTCCCTTCCCCTCCCCATTGCCCCCACTCCCAACCTCTAACCTACCTCCTTCCCCTCCCCACAGCACTTGTGTATATTTGCACATATTTATTACTCTATTTTATTAATGATGTGCATATAGCTATAATTCTATTTATTTTTATGGTATTGACACCTGTCTACTTGTTCTGTTTTGCTGTCTGTCTCACGCTTCTAGACTGTGAGCCTGTTGTTGGGTAGGAACTGTCTCTATATGTTGCCGAATTGTACTTTCCAAGTGCTTAGTACAGTGCTCTGCATACAGTAAGCGCTCAATAAATACAATTAAATGAATGAATGAGTTGTGAATTTCTCACCATATTAGTGGAAAAAAAAACTTTCCTTTTGGCCCTGGGAATGCAGTTGACAGAAATTCTACTTCCCAAGCAATCCCCAAGAGCAGTGAGCCGTGGTGTTCTGGTTCATTCATTCATTCAATCGTATTTATTGAGCACTTGCTGCATGCAGAGCACTGTACTAAGTGCTTGGGAAGTACAAATCGGCAACATATAGAGACGGTCCCTATCCAACAACGGGCTCACAGTCCAGAAGAGGGGAGAGAGACAAAAAAACAAAACAAGTAGATAGGTGACAATACCATCAGAATAAATAGAGTTATAGTTATATACACAACATTAATAAAATATAATAAATATGTACAAATAAAATGGAGTAATAAATATGTACAAATATATACAAGTGCTGAGGGGACGGGAAGGGGGTAGGGCAGAGGGAAGGAGGGGGCTGATGGGGAGGTGAGGAGAAGAAGAAAAAAGGTGGGGCTCAGTCAGGGAAGGTCTCCTGGAGGAGGTGAGCTCTCAGTAGGGCTTTGAAGGGAGGAAGAGAGCTAGTTTAGTGGACGTGTGGAGGGAGGGTGTTCCAGGACAGAGGAAGGACGTGGGCCTGGGGTCAATGAAGGGACAGGTGAGAACGAGGCACAGTGAGGAAGCTAGCAGCAAAGGAGCAGAGTGTTCAGGCTGGACTGTAGAAGGAGAGAAGGGAGGTGGGGTAGAAGGGGGTGAGGTGATGGAAAGCCTTGAAGCCAAGAGTGAGGAGTTTTTGCTTGATTTGAACGTTGACAGGCAACCACTGGAGATTTTTGAGGAGGGGAATGACATGCCCAGAGTGTTTCTGTACAAAGATAATCCAGGCAGCAGAGTGAAGTATAGACTGAAGTGGGGAGAGACAACAGGATGGGAGATCAGAAAGGAGGCTGATGTAGTAATCCAGTCGGGATAGGATGAAAGATTGAAGCAACAAGGTAGTGGTTTGGATGGAGAGGAAAGGGTGGATCTTGGCGATGTAATGGAGGTGAGCCCAGAAGTTTTTGGTGACAGATTGGATGTGTGGGGTGAATGAGAGAACGGAGTCAAGGATGACACCAAGGTTGAGGGCTTGTGAAATGGGAAGGATGGTAGTGCCATCTACAGTGATGGGAAAGTCAGGGAGAGGGAAGGGTTTGGGAGGGAAGATAAGGAGTTCAGTCTTGGACATATTGTCCAAGAAGATAAAGAGCTCAGTCTTGTATCTACCTAAGTGCTTAGTACAGTGCCTGGCACATAGCACTTAACAAATACCATAAAAAAGTAGCAGTAGTAATATAGTAATCACATTTATTGAACTCTTACAAGGAGCAGAGCACTGAATTAAACACTGGGAGAGAATAGACAAGTGGGAATTAGATAAAAGTGGGAAGTGCACTTGGATTTGCTCCTTTTTTTCACTTCTCCCTCAGACCCACAGCACTTATGTACATATCCATAATTTACTTCTTTATAATGTCTGTCTCCCCCTCCAGACTGTAAGCTCATTTTGGTCAGGAAACGTGTCGACTGACTCTGTTATACTGTACTTTCCCAAGTCCTTAATACAGTGCTCTGCACAAAGCAATCACTCAATAAATATGATTGATTGATTTATATGGGTCCTGTCCCTTGGGGGATTCATAATCTAACAAGTGGGACTAGGCACAGAATGGAGGGGCAACCCCACATTTCTGGGGTGATGTGATGAGGGGAGGTGGCAGGCTCACAGCTCCAGCCCCGAAAATGGGGGGCCAGAGGAGGAACAGTAAGCTGGGGTGTAGTTTACCCTGCTCTACCTGCACGCCTGAAGTTTTGTGTTGTTGTTTCTTTTAATGGTATTTGTTAAACACTTACTATGTGCGGGCACTGCTCTAAGCGCTGGGGTAAATACAAACTAATCAGGCTTGTTTCAGTCCCTGTCCCATATGGGGCTCACAGTCGTAATCCCCACTTTTCAGATGAGGTAACTGAAGTACAGAGAAGTTAAGTGACTTGCCCAAGGTCCCACAGCAGGCAAGTGGCAGAGCCGGAACTAGAATCCAGGTCCTTCTGACTCCCAGCCCCATGCTCTAGATCAACTAGGCCATGCTGCTTCTTGAACATTCAGGTTCAGGGTATACTACAATTGCTGATTAAGAGCAGCAGCAGCAGGAATATGCTCCTGGGGTCAGGCTGGCCCCAAGGCCCAGGCTGAGTTTGAGGCTGGTTGGGGGGGGGAGTCCAGAAGGAGGGGCTGGGGTGGGCAGGAACCCCAGCCCATGGTTGGTCTTTGATAGTAGACGTGTTTGTTGACTCACTGTGTTATGCAAGGAAATCTATCACTTTAAATCTATGATTTAAAATCATCTTTAGCTGCAGAGTTCTGAAGAAAGGTTTCTGGGGATTTTCTCTCCAGTGAAACCGTTTCTCAAGGAGAGGATCTATAAAGAATCAGAACTGATTTCACACTACATCCCAGCCCGGTCACCCTTCTAATCAATCAATCAGTCAATCATATTTATTGAATGCTTACTGTGTGCAGAGCACTGCACTAAGCACTTGGGAGAGTAATAATAACAGTGGTACTTGTTAAGTGCTTACGATGTTCCAGGCACTGTACTAAGTGCTGGAGTTGATACAAGCAAATCGGGTTGGACACAGTCCCTGTCTCACGTGGGCCTCACAGCTTCAATCCTCATTTTACAGATGAGGTAACTGAGGTCCAGAGAAGTTACATGAGTTGCCCAAGGTCACAAAGCAGGCAAGTAGTGGAACTAGGATTAGAACTCATGACCTTCTGATTCCCAGGCCTGTGTTCTATCCACTACACCATGCTGCTTCCCATATGGCAGAGTACCATGTAACTGAGTTGATAGAAATTTTCCCTACCCACAAGGAGCTTATAGTCTAGAGAGGAAGACAGATGCTAAAATAAATTACATGAATGTACATAAGTGCAAATGCCAACCTATTTATTGTACCTCGATCTTGTCTATGTCACTGCTGCCCCTTGCCCATGTCTTCTCCTGGAACTCCTTCCTTCTTCATACATGTCAGTTCCTTCAAAACCTTCCTAAAATCACATCTCCTCTAAGAGGTCTCCCTTGACTAAGCTCTCATTTCCCCTATTTTCCCTCCCTCCTACATCACCCATTCACTTGGATCTGTGCCCTTAAGCACTTGATATTCACCCCACTTCCAGCCCCACACCCCTTATGTAAATATAATGAATAAAGCAATTGCATTCATTGAGTGCTTACTCTGAAAGTATAATACAATAGAGGTTGGAGAAAAAACTCTGCCTGCAAAGAGTTTAGCCTACCATGTATCCTTTTATTTTGCCATTTCTTCTCTCTGTAATTTATTTATATGTCTGTCTTGCCCTTTAGACTGTTATAACCATGTGGACAGGGAATTGTGTCTACCAACTCTACTGTGTTGTACTCTCCATAGTGCTTAACACAGTACTCTGGACACAATAAGTGTTCAATAAAAACGATTGATTGATTCCTTCAGTCAATCCAAAGCTAATTCATTGGCTTTTTTTCAAATGACTGTTCTGCCAGAGGTAGGTTAAAAAAAAACAGCAAGAAGCAAGAAGTCATCCATTCAGTTGTAAGCTTCTTGAGGAAAGTGCCACATTATTTACTTGTGTGTCCCTGAGCACCTTGAAAGGTGCTCTACCCACAGTAGGTGGCTTAATTAACACAGCTGATGGAAATGAGGAGGAGTTGGAAAAGATGGAAAAGCCTCTAAAGCAGAGAAAAGATCAGAACTTTATGACCATCTTTGAAATCAGAGAGAAGAGAGGAGCATAATTTTCCTATCCTTTCAGAATTCCTCAAAGAAGGAGAAAGGCCAACTTGTGGATCACAGGAAGCTTTGCAAATGAATCCTAAAAGTTCTCTTACCCTCTACCAAAGCCTTTCTAAAATCCATCTCCCCCACCTTCCCTTTTCTGATTAACACCTTTACCTTTCTAGTCAAGACACCCCACAGACACCTCATCACTAGTCATCACCTTAAGTATTGATTTACTGTTTCATTAGCCACACATTCAGTTGCTTGGTGGTCTATTGATTTATCTTCTCATGTTTGCAGTTTTTATCTCTGCTCCAGTACCTTTAGATATGTTATATTTGTTTTCTTTTTTGAATTGTTTTCTCCATTATATCATGAGCTCTTGAGGGCAGGAATTGTGCTTTATACCACTCTTCTATATTACCAACCTGCCTGGATATACAGAGCTGGTAATAAACATAAAAACAAAAGAACATTATAAGAAGTCCTAGAATATATGATGCTATTCGTTCCTGAAAATTGTATCTTAAGTGGAAACTACAAATTGGAACCCCTCTCGGGGTCGCACCTGAAGAGTTTCCAGTACTCTACCAGTCTCGATTATGGGAGGGAGAGTCAAACAGACGTCTACCCATTCCATTCCTAGCTTGGGCAGTGGCAAGTGAGTGGAAGGCAATCTGCTACAAGTCAAAACTCACCTGTGCTGGGCAGCAGTGGCATGGGAGAGAGTCAAGGACTCAGACTCAGGTTTATTGCATGGAAGTTGGCAATGGTAAACCACTTCCGTATTTTTACCAAGAAAACTCTCTGGATCCCTTACCAGAGAGGGAAAGTACAAGAGAAGCGAAAGACATATTCCTTGCCCCCAAGACCTGATAACCTAATGGGGAAGACAGACACACAAAATATTTACAAATAATAATAATAACGGCATTTGCTAAGTGTTTACTATGTGCAAATCACTGTTCTAAGCTCTGGGTAGGATACAAGGTGATCAGGTTGTCCCACGTGGGGCTCACATTCTTCATCCCCATTTTAGAGATGGTGTAACTGAGGCACAGAGAAGTTAAGTGACTTGTCCAAAGAGGGCAAAATGAAATACAAATATCAAATAGGAAATAGAGCAAATATTTCTGGATGAAATATCAAAATAAACAATTGAATATACATAAGTGCTGAGGATAGACTTCATTTATTTATTCAATCATATTTATTGAGTGCTTATTATGTGCAGAGAACTGTATTAAGCACTTGAAAGATTAGAACACAACAGTAAAGACAAATTACCTGGCCACAATAAGCTTACAGTCAAAAGGTGGGGGGAGAGGGAGAGAGAGACAATATATAGATATGTACATAAGTGCAGTGGGGCTGGGAAGGGGGAAAAACAAAGGTAGCAAGTAAGGGCAACGAAGAAGTGGGTGGGAGAAGAGGGAAGTGGGGGCTGAGTCAGGTAAGGTCTCTGGGAGGAGATAATAATAATAATAATGATGGTATTTGTTAAGCACTTACTATGTGCAAAGCACTGTTCTAAGCACTGGGGAGGTTACAGGGTGATCAGGTTGTCCCATGGGGGCTCACAGTTTTAATCTCCATTTTACAGAAAAGATAACTGAGGCAAAGAGAAGTTAAGTGACTTGCCCCAAGTCACACAGCTGACAGTTGGCGGAGCTGGGATTTGAACCCATGACCTCTGACTCCAAAGGGCATTCTCTTTCCACTGAGCCACGCTGCTTCTCAATAAGGCCTTGAGGTGGGGGAGAGTAATTATCTGTAGGATATGAGGAGGGAGGGCATTCCAGGCCAGAGGCAGGATGTGGGCGATATTTCGATAGTGAGAAAGATGAGATTGAAGTACACTGAGAAGGTTAGCTTTACAGGAGTGAAGTGTGCAGGCTGGGCTGTAGTAGGGAGAGTAGTGAGGTGAGGTGGGAGGTGCAGGGAAGATGACTGAGTGCTGTAAAGCTAATGGTGAGGCGTTTTTGTTTGATGAGATGGTTGGGCAATCACTGGAGTGTTTTGAGGAGTAGGGTGACATGTCCTGAACATTTTTGTAGAAAAATTATCTGGGCAGCAGAGTGAAGTATGGACTGGAGTGGGGAGAGACAGGAGGCTGTATATATGTATATATGTTTGTACATATTTATTACTCTATTTATTTATTTTACGTGTACATATCTATTCTATTTTATTTTGTAGTATGTTTGGTTTTGTCTCCCCCTTTTAGACGGTGAGCCCACTGTTGGGTAGGGACTGTCTCTATATGTTGCCAATTTGTACTTCCCAAGCGCTTAGTACAGTGCTCTGCACACAGTAAGCGCTCAATAAATACGATTGATGATGATGATGATGATGAGGCTGGGAGATCAGCAAAGAGGCTGATGCAATAATCCAGGCAGGATAGGATAAGCAGGATTAGAGAAGCAGCATGGCTCAGTGGAAAGAGCCTGGGCTTTGGAGTCAGAGATCACGGGTTCAAATGCTGACTCCGCCAATTGTCAGCTGTGTGACTTTGGGCAACTCACTTAACTTCTCTGTGCCTCAGTTACATCATCTGTAAAATGAGGATTAAGACTGTGAGTCCCACGTGGGACAACCTGATCACCTTGTATCACCCCAGTGCTTAGAACAGTGCTTTGCACATAATAAGTGCTTAACAAATACCATCATCATTATAATTATTATTATTATAAGCGATTGTGTTAGCTTGGTAGCAGTTTGGATGGAAAGGGAAGGGTGGATTTTAGTGATGTTTTGAAGGTGAGACCGTCAGGATTTAATGATGGGTTGAGTATGTCGGTTAAATGAGATGGGGGAGTCAAGGATAATGCTAAAGTTAAGGGCTTGTGAAACAGGAAAGATGGTGGTAAATACGTAATTGATAGAGTTTGATGAGTTGACTCAGGGAGTTAGGAATTAATCAGGAAAGGCTCACTGGAGCCTTCTAGACTGTGAGCCCATTGTTGGGTAGGGACCGTCTCTATATGTTGCCGACTTGTACTTCCCAAGCACTTAGTACAGTGCTCTGCACACAGTAAGTGCTCAATAAATATGATTGAATGAATGAATGGAGAAAATGGGATTGTATGAGGGTTTTTCAGATGGGAAAGGCTGAGGTCTGGCAGATTTGGAAAGGAAAAACGGCATGGCCTAGAGAATAGAGCATGGGCCTGAAAGTCAGAAGGACCTGGGTTCTAAACTCACTCTGCCACTTGTCTGTTGTGTGACCTTGGCCAAGTCATTTCACTTCTCTGTGACTCAATTACCTCATCTGTAAAACGGGGACTAAAGCTGTCAGCCCTATGTGGGACAGGAACTGTTTCCAATCTGATTGACTTGTATTTACTCCAGAGCTTAGTACAGTGCCTGACACATAATAGGCACTTAACAAAAAAAAACCCAGAAAAAGTTGCAGGCCAGGGGAGCAGTGTGAACAAGAGGTCATAGATTGGCAAGTAGAGAGCACTGGAAAGAATATGAGTTTATAGGCATGATCCCTGCCCTCTAGGACCTTAAATATTTGAAGGTAAGGGATAAAGATTGAAAGTTAAGGAGTAATGGTTGAAGAGAGGTGATGTGATATTTAAATGTTAACATATGTTAAGTGCTGACTTTGTGCCAAGCACCATACAAAGTGTTGGGATAGCATGGCTCAGTGGAAAGAGCACAGGCTTTGGAGTCAGAGGTCATGGGTTCAAATCCCGGCTCCGCCAATTGTCAGCTGTGTGACTTTGGGCAAGTCAGTTCCCTCATCTGTAAAATGGGGATTAAGACTGTGAGCCCCACGTGGGACAACCTGATCACCTTGTATAGTCCCCAGTGCTTAGAACAGTGCTTTGCACATAGTAAGCACTTAACAAATGCCATTATTATCATTAAGCAGGTCCCAAGTGGCTCTTCCAGTCTAAGTAGGAGGGATAACGGGTATTAAATCCCCATTTTGCAGATGAGAGAACTGAGGCACAGAGAAGTTAAGTGATATGCCTATACAGCAAACAAGGGGAAGAGCTAGGATTAGAACCCAGGCCCTCTGGCTCCCAGGCCCATGCTCTTTCCACTAGGCCATGCTGCTTCTCACTGTGTGTAATATGGAAAAAGCTTGAGAAGTGTCTTGAGGCCAGTAGAAAATTTTTCTTTCTTTTTTTTTTTTAGTGGAGGGAAATGGGTAGCCAATGAAGATTTTTGAGGAGTGGAGAGATGTGTGTTGAGTAATATATAATAATAACTCTGGTATTTGTTAAATTTTCACAATATCCCAAGCATTGTATAAGTGCTTACTAATTGCCAAGCATTGTGTAAACACATGCTAATTGGATCATCCCCTGTCCTGTCCCACATGGAGCTATGAGGAAGGAAGAATCCGAATTTAATCCCCATTTTATAGATGAGGAGACTGTGATGCAGAGAAGTTAAGTGATTTTCCAAGGGACACACAGCTTGTTGTGGGCTGGAAATGTGTCTGTTTATTGTTGTATTGTACTGTCCTTAGTGCAGTACTCTGAACACAGTAAGCGCTCAATAAAAACAGCTGAATGAATGGAGCGGGGACTGGGAGTCAGGATGTTCCCTGAGGCCCTCCCAACTCCCAGGCCCCCGGAGCTGGGGTTGGGGAAGGCTTCTCTTAACCTAAAATGATAGGAAAGAGGTCAAGTTCACAACTTCTGAGGGCTCTAAAAGAGTGAAAATTGCTTCTCCGATAAGTAACTCCCAGTATTCTGTCATCATTGTTTCAAACAGTGTTTTTTAAGCACTTACTGTGTGCAGAACACTGTTCTAAGAGTATGGGAGAGTACAATTCAATGGCATTGGTGGACACAATTCCTACCCACAAGTAATAATAATAATGATAATAATAATAAAAATGATGATGGCATTTGTTAAGCACTTGCTATGTGCAAAGCACTGTTCTAAGCACTGGGAAGGATACAAGGTGATCAGGTTGTCCCACGTGGGGCTCACAGTCTTCATCCCCATTTTAAAGGTGAGGTAACTGAGGCATGGAGAAGTTAAGTGACTTGCCCAAAGTCACACAGCTGACAATTGGCGGAGCCGGAATTAGAACCCATGACCTCTGACTCCCAAGCCCGTGCTCTTTCCACTGAGCCAGTTTGCAGTCTAGAGTTATACTAGCCTACAGTTAATCTATACTAGTATAATACTAGTATTAGCGTGATTAGAAGCAGCATGACCTAATGGCAAGAGCCTGGGCTTGGGAGTCAGAGGACATGGGTTCTAACCCTGACTCCGCCACTTGTCTGCTGTGTGACTTTGGGCAAGTCACCTAACTTCTCTGGGCTTCAATTACCTCACCTGTAAAATGGAGATTAAGAACTGTGAGCCCCATGTGGAACAACCTGAATCCCTTGTATCTACCCCAGCACTTAGAACAGTGCTTGTCACATAGTAAGTGTTTAACAAATATCATCATTATTATTATTATTATTACTAATGTAAAACTATTACACTGCTCTAACACATATATGTTGCCAACTTGTACTTCCCAAGCACTTAGTACAGTGCTCTGCACACAGTAAGCGCTCAATAAATATGATTGAATGAATGAATATTATAATACTATTATTCTAGTATAATGCATATTACATTAGTGTGACTGAGCCTGTAAGCCCCACATGGGACAGGGACTGTATCCAACTTGATTTTCCTATATCTGCTCCAACGCTTAATACAGTGCTTGTGACATAGTAAGTGCTTAACAAATGCCATCATTATTAGTAGTAGTAGAATAGACAAGTGTTATGCTATGATACTAGAAATGTGTTTGTATTACACTAGAAGCAACTTGGCCTCGTGGATAGAGCACAGGCCTGGGAGTCAGAAGGACCTGGGTTCTAATTCCGACTCCACCACTTGTCTTCTATATGACCTTGGGCAAATCATTTCACTTCTGTGGGCCTCAGTTCTCTCATCTGTAAAATGGAAATTAAGACTGTGAGCCCTAGGTGTGATAGGGACTGTGTCTATTCTGATTATCTTGTATCTACCCCAGCAATCAGAACAGTGCCTAGCATATAGTAAGTAAAACTATCACACTACTATAACACGTATTATAATACTAGTGTTAACGAATACCACAGTTACTATTATTACTATAATACTAGTATTAGACTTGTACTAATGTTCTGATGGGAGAATTTCCACAAGAACAGTTCACGATTAGAGTTTGGCATCAGGGTATCCACAACATCGTTCCAATCAATCAATCAGTGGTATTTATTGAGTGCTTACTGTGTGCAGAGCACTGTACTAAGTGTTTGAGAGAATACAATGCAATGGAGTTGGTAGACATGTTTCCTGCCCATGATGAGCTTACAGTTTAGAGGGGGAGATGGTAGCATGGTATTACACCATCACTCTTCTAGTTCAGTATTCTAGCATCAAAAAAATCCCACCAACATGACTTCCACCTATAACGTATGCCACCATTAAGTGAAGTCCAAAAGTGAATGTATATAGGAGAGAAGAGGACAGGAGTTATTGTTTTCAGGAAAGAGAGCCTCTTTTCAACAATCTCGAGTCTCAAAACCCTCAAAGAATGATAGGTGATTATACTTGCACACACTGTGTTCAATAAATATGATTGACTGATTGATTATATCGGGGATCCCTTCTTCAGCTTGCTTGGGAATCTGGATTTTACACTTACACTGCTGTTTGTACTACTATTGCTATTATGGGTTTTGAAAATACTTTAGCTACTTTGGGAATAATCTAGCCCAAATCTACAATAAAGATGTAATTAAAATAATATATGAGGCAATTAACATTAATCTCCCACATTTTTTCAAGATACTAAAATTCTAAAACGGAAGTTGAACTCCAGGAAATCAATCCTCCAAATGGACAGAAATTAGTCATGTTTAAATTAATTTTTTTCTCCAAGTCTGATTTTTACGCTTCTTCCCTCATATCTTCTGAGTTTCTAATCTCCCCAGCTGTATCTTTTGTCTTTTTCCATCATTTTACCAATTTGTCCTCCTCCCTCTGTTTTTCGGTTTTTTATTGGTTTTCTTTTAGTTCCCAGGGACCTCTAATCCCTCTGCAAAGCTCTCAGACTTTCTCATTTCCCTCTTTTCCTCCCCCTCTAATCTTTTCCTCCCAGAAAGCAGGTGTCTTGCTCACAACTGTCTTTTCAGCTGAGATTCAGAGGAGGCTCCCTTTGAAAGTCTGTCAGCAGCGCAGCTGAGTCAGTCAGAGACATGAGGCAGTGACGTGAATCCTCTCACTGAGAAAAGAGGCCAGCACATTTCTTAAACAGAAAGAGGGGCTGAAATCTATCCTGTTTGGAGATACATCGAGAAATTCCCTAACGTGGAATCATATTGCATCATTGCTGAACTCTGGATCAATCAATTGATCATATTTTATGGGTGCTTAGTGTGTACAGAGCACTGTACTGAGTGCTTGGGAGAATACACTATAACACAGTTAGTAGGCTTATTCCCTGCCCATCATTTGACTTCATAAATTCTCTATGTGGTCTGCCCTCTTGCACGTAATTTCCAGAGAGAAAATTTTTAAAATATAGTCATTTCTTCTATAAGGTGGGGATTGCATTCTTGATGAATCTTGCATTAAGGAAACATCGTGCAAACAGCATGCTGCAGTACATAATAATAATAATACTTGTTAAGAATTGCTATGTGCCAAGCACTGTTCTAAGCACTGGGGTAGATACAAGGTAATCAGATTGGACACAGTCCCTGCCCCACATGGGGTTTACACTCATTCATTCATTTATTCAATCATATTTATTGAGTGCTTACTGTGTGCAGAGTACTGCACTAAGCGCTTAGAAAGTACAATACAGCAATAGAGATAATCCCTGCCCACAACGGGCTTCCCATTTTACAGTTGAGGTAACTAAGAACCAGAGAAGTTAAGTGATTTGCCCAAGGTCACACAGCAGACATGTAATGGAGCAGGATTGGAGCCCAGGTCCTTCTGAGTCCCAAGACTGTGCTCTATCCACAGGTACTGTTGTTTCTCTACTTATACCTAGATATTCACTGCCCCCCAACACTACACCACTTATGAACATATCTTTAAATTATATGTTATAAACCATTTATTCATACTAATGTCTGTCTCCCCCTCTAAACTGTAAACTCATTATGGACAGGGAACATATCTGCTAATTTGGCTGTAGTGTACTCTCCCAAGTGCTTAGCACAGTGCTCTGCACATAGAAATACAACTGACACTGATGGATTGACAGACCCCTTGGGCATATGCACACATTCCCCCAATGCTATAATGCTTCTTCTCCTGAGAGAAATGCACTGCTGCTAGAACATCCCCTAGTTCATCAACAGCACTGTTTCATCAACAGCACTGTAAACTCCTTACCATAGATTTTAAGGCACTGAATCAAATCTCCCGCTACAAACCAGCCCACACACTTCACTCTCCTAACGTTAACCTTCTCCGGGTACCTTGATGTCTTTCTCAACACCAGCCCTGTCTCACATTCTCCCTCTAACCTGGAATTCTCTTCCAATCACAGCTGACAGAACAGCTCCCTTCCTATCTCCCTCAAGAAAACTTCCTTGATTCAACATTTATTTTCCCCACCCAATTCACCCTCCCTTCTGTATCACTAGGTCTATACACCTTCAAGACTTTGATACTCACTCCACTCCAGCCCTACAGCACTGCTGTACACACCTGATATTATGTTGCTTCCCCTAGTTGTAATTTATTGCAATGTCTGTTTCCCCCATTAGACTGCTCCTGGAGGCAGGGATTAGGTCTACCAACTCTATTGTGTTGTGCCCTTCCAGGTGCTTAGTACAGTGCTCTGAATATACCAAAAGTGCTAAATAAAATATCACTGATTGAATTTAAAAGTGTAGTGAAAATGCATATTGTGGAAAAACTATCTTCTTGCACAGATTCCAATTACAATGAATCTATAAATTTAAATATGAAATAGTCTTACTTTAAAATCCATCTGCAATTACATTCTGCTGTATTCTCATGTATTAGCATTTTCTTTCAACAACAGAGATTTCAAATGTAAATAATAGTTTTTAAAATCCTTGATAGAATATAGAAAGAGGCTCTCAGAATATCAGTTTAAAATCTTGATAGTCATTCCTTAAGAGATGTAGACAACACTAGATATTGTTTCTGGAACAAGTTGGAAGAAAATATTGAGGAAATATATCTAGGCCTTAAGGATTGTTTACATCCATTGTTACCACTCAAAATCCTTTTAGGCGATGATAAGTGGCTACTACTATAAGTGGCTATTATTATTAGTATTACATAATATTAGAGTTAATTTATTCCACAACATCATTTGGTCCACATCTCTCCAATCCTCAAAACTCTCTAACGGTTCTCTGTGACTCTTTTTATTTCATAAAAAAACCTCCTCACAACTGACTTCAAGGCTGTCCACCATCCTCTCTGCTGTCTTTACCTGCTGTTCCCTAACTTGCTATCTTCACTTCTCCTAAGACAACCTTCTAACTATACATCGCTCTCAATTCTCCTTTTTTCATCTCAGTGTCATCATCACTGTGGCATTTGTTAGATGCTTACTGTTTGTCAAGAACTGTTCTAAGAGCAGAGGAAGATACAAAATGATCAGGTCAGAGACAGTCCCTATCCACAGGGGGATCACAGTCTTAGTAGGAGGGAGAAAAGGTATTGAATCCCATTTTACAGATGAAGGAACTGAGGCAGAGATAAGTTAAGCAATTTGTCCAAGGTCACACAGCAGACATGTGACAAAGCCAAAATTAGACCCCATGTCCTCTGACTCCCAGTCCCCAGCTCTTTCCACTAAGCCATGTTGCTCCACACTCACACTGTTCCTCTGGCTTGAAACTCCCTCCCTCCTCATATCAAGACCATGGCTCTTCCCTCATTCAAAACCCTCCTAAAATCCCACCTTCTTCAAAAAGCCTGCCCTGATTAACTTCCCAGCACCCCGATCCATATCATTTCTTCTACTAACTCTAGTACTTATAAGCATATTTATACTCTCCTTGGTACTTATGTTTATATATGCACTCAATTATTTTAACCATACCTACTGTAAATATTTTTACATTTCTATCACCCATTTAGCGTATAAGCTTGTTATGGTCATGGAACATGTCATTTCTTTATTCTTTACTTCCCAAGCACATAGTACAGAGCACCGCACAATAAATGCTACTACTACTAATAATAATAATAATGATGGTACTTGTTAAGCGCTTACTATGTGCAAAGCACTGTTCTAAGCACTGGGGAGGTTACAAGGTGATCTGGTTGTCCCACAGGGGGCTCACAGTTTTAATCCCCAGTTTACAGATGAGGTAACTGAGGCACAGAGAAGTGAAGTGACTTGCCCAAAGTCACACAGCTGACATCTGGCAGAGCTGGGATTTGAACTCATGACCTCTGACTCCAAAGCCCGGGCTCTTTCCACTGAGCCACGCTGCTTCTCCAACTACTACTACTAGTACTACTTAAAATCACCACTACTATTATTATTACGATTATTAAGTGCCATCAAGTTGTTTCCGATTCACAGCTACTCCATGGACATACTTTCTCCAGAACGTCCTCTCCTCTGCCATAATCCACAACCTTTTTAACCGTTTTTCTGTTATCATTGTTATGGTCTCTATCCAACTAGCTGCTGGTCTGCCTCTTCCACATTTTCCCTGGACTTTTCATAGCATTAGTGTCTTCTCCAGAGAATTAGTCCTCCTGATTCTGTGTCCAAAATATGCTAATCTAAGTCAAGTTATTTGGCCTTCCAAAGACCACTTTGGTTTAATTTGCTTTAAAATACATTTATTTGTTTTTTGGGCAGTCTATGGTATTCTCAAAAGCCTTCTCCAACACCTAATTGCAAAGGAATCAATGTTCTTTCTATCCTGTTTTTGAACTGTCCAACTTTTGGAACCATACATTGGCAATGGAAACATCATAGAATTGACAATTTGTATTTTTGTGGCAATTGTTTCTAGACTGCGAGCCCACTGTTGGGTAGGGACCGTCTCTATATGTTGCCAACTTGTACTTCCCAAGCGCTTAGTACAGTGCTCTGCACACAGTAAGTGCTCAATAAATACGATTGAATGAATGAATGAATTGTTACATCAGCACATTTCATGACTTTTTCCAGACTTTTCATAGCAAGCCTTCCTAACATTAATCTTTGGCATATTTCTTGGCTACTAGTTCCTTTATTATTGATTATTGATCCCAGTAGGGAAAAATTGTCAACTATTTCAATCTTCTCTCCATCCACTACAAATGTGTTAAAACTTCCAGTTGTCATGATCATCTACTACTACTACTACTACTACTACTACTACTACTACTACTACTACTACTACTACTACTACGAAGAAGAAGAAGAAGAAGAAGAAGAAGAAGAAGAAGAAGAAGAAGAAAGAAGAAGAAGAAGAACTGCGGCATTTATTAAGTGCTTACTATGTGCTAGGTACTGTATTAAGTGCTGGTTTGGATACAAACAAATCGGCTTGGACACAATCCCTTTCCCACAGGGGCTCACAGTCTCAATCCCCATTTTACAGAACAGGTAACTGAGGCATGGAGAAGTGAACTGAATTGCCCAAGGTCACACAGCAGACATGTGGTGGAGCCGGAATTACTACTACTACTACTACTGGAAAAATCCAATAGGGCTCAGCTGCTCACAGAACAAATTGCATATATTTTTGTTGTTAAAGAGAAATACTTCAGAAGTATTGTAATAATGAGTAAGGAACCTTTCCCAGCAGGACTTTCTGGGTGACTCACAACAAAGTAATAAATCCATTGAGCTTCTAGGGAGCCACCCCCAGTAGACAAGTCCATCCATCCATGAGACTCTGTCTCCCCTTCATGTCTCCCAGCCCAGACATATTGCAGGTCTCCCCTGAAATCAAAACGTGTGCCTTTTTGGATATATTAGAAATGAGCACTGCTATTACTGCTCCCTCTGTCTTCCTTTCAATCCTTGGACTGAAGTAGAAGTTTAGCACATTTCTGTTTTATTCTCTGCCGTTGCTTTGCCGTTTTCAAAATCCCCAGGACTGACGGCCTTCCTTGGAAATCTCAACATGACCTTAGTTGGGGCCTTGGAATTTAGGGTTGGCTCGGGCTTTCATCCATAATCCAGGGAATTACCACATCTAGAAGGATTCAGTTTGCCCCTGCCTAACCCTATAGAGTTTCCGTGGAAACGCGATCAACTCTACTAGTCTATAATTCCATCTTGAAGCTGTTGCCCCACTGAGGCCACCTGCTGGAACAGCCCCGGAACCTGGAAGTCTGAACTATGTGCACTTGCAGGGGGTTTGTGTTGGTGGGGGAAGGGATTTGGATTAAAGGAAGATTAACCCATTGCACGCCAAGATGACACTGGGGAAAATAATTTCCCCAGAGCTAGAAAGTGACTATATAAACCGATCCCTCACTGCTTTCTGCCGCATGTTCTGAATTATAAAACAGTGAATCACGAAAAAGATCAAAACAGATGTATGCTGAACAATGACAGTCCATTCCCTACCCACTGTCCTGGTTCTTGAGTCCCATAATGTTATCTCATGCCATTCAGTTTTAAACCCTAAGAACCAGAATCCCAAATTGTACACAAATAGAAATCACTCCAGAAATCATTTTTTATCTTGACAAACTCCAAACCAAATCCAGTTTGGTTTTGCTCTCTTTTACTCCTGTTTTCCACCGTGCCATTAATTTGGGCTCACACAGCCTCCTGTGTGCTCCCAACTTCATTTTTCATGGGTCTATATTCTCACTCTTTCTAATATTGGAAGTTGAAAGAATCAGTCAATCATATTTACTGAATGCTTACTGTGTGCAGAGCACTGCACTAAGCATTTGGAAGCAGTGTAGCTCAGTGGAAAAGAGCACGGGCTTTGGAGTCAGAGGTCGTGGGTTCAAATCCCGGCTCTGTCACTTGTCAGCTGTGTGACTTTGGGCAAGTCACTTCACTTCTCTGTGCCTCAGTTCCCTGATCTGTAAAATGGGGATGAAGACTGTGAGCTCCACGTGGGACAACCTGATCACTTTGTATCTATCCCAGCGCTTAGAACAGTGCTTTGCACATAGTAAGCGCTTAACAAATACCAACATTATTATTATTATTATTATTATTACAATACAGCAGAGTTATAAGACACATTCCCTGCCCATAATGAGCTTATAGTCTAGAGGAGGCTGCTACCTCCCTCTGAGCCAGAACAAAGAAAATGAACTGCAAATGCTACAGGTCGTCTCCTCCACCACACCAGGAATTGCACATGCAACCCAGCAGCCGAAAATGAGTGAGACCAAGCCTCTCTCCTTGTTCTCTCCATGAGAATGACTAGTCTGTTCACACTTAGACCACAGTTCAGGGAAAAAGAAGAGTCCATTTGATGTAGGTTTTTAGAGCACATTTTGATAATGGGTTTCCAGTGGATTTTTCTTTAAGTAAAACCTGAGTCCTTCTCCCACCCACTGAGATACCAGTCAACAGAAGAACCATGGATTATTGAGGAACAATGTATCCCCTTCTGCCTCTGACTTGTATGTTTTAAAATGCAGCACTTCTAATCAAATCCATAAACACCTTGGAAAGCAAAATACAAGTCGATCAAGAGGTAGCTGAGAACAACAGGCAGCATTGGGTGTTTTCAAAAAAACTGAACTGGTGTGGATGAGTGACTATCCTCATACATACACTCCTGGGTGCTCGTTTTATTGAGCTACATCTGGTGTTCATTGTGTCTTTTCCTTCACGGCATCTCATTTCCTCCATTTCTACCATTTCCTGATTTCAGCATCTCATCTCTCTGTGTTACATTCCTGCATTCGGAGGAGAATAGAACCCCTTTGTTTGGTCAAATTTAAAGAGCCATAGCAAGATTCTCTGTACGCGGACGGATGGCAGACAGTTCCGCACAGAGATCTGACCCCTAAAATGTTATTCTTTTAAATCGAAGGATCATTGACACAGCAATGAAAAAAGATCAAACCTTGTGTGAACAGAATGATTTAGCACCTTTTTCTCTTTTTAAAATGTCATCTATAACTTTCATAAATCAACACAAATCACAGGCAGAAAATGAAGTTAAAGTTGAAAACTGAAAGAATTGCATCCCTTACATATTCTTAAATATAAAATGTTGACAAAAACAAACCTTCAAATGCATCAACAGTAATAAATTCTGATTTATTCTTTGTTCTTTCCCATCTACATTTTCTGAGATTTCATATAAACATATTTGGAAAAACACATATAGAAGTTGTTGGTAGACTGGAGCACAGAAATATGGTGGTATGAAATTTTATCATCTTAAAAATTAGAGAAATGTCGAGAGAGGAGCTTATAAGCAAATGAAAAAGAGAAATCAATTATGAATGAATTAATGTCAGACTTGTAAAGATTTTCATTTTGAAGTGTAAGACAGTGATTTAATAACAAAAAAAGGCAGATCTGGAGAAATTTTAGAAATCACTGAAGTGCTCATATTGTCTTCAGCAACACCTGGGAGAGGAAACAGGTCCCTCAATTCAGAACTAGATGCAAATGTGAAATGAAAATACCAAATTTCAGTCTTTCCACCTGTAGTTATATACAACTATATTTCCTTCAAAAGGACTTGGAACCTTCTGCTTTAAGCACATATTTCATCCAAATGGAGTGCTTTTTGCTGTAACATGTTACAAAATATTCCTGCTTTGCCAGAAACTTAGGCCCACCCCAAAATACATTATCTACTAAAATCCAACTCTATATAAAATTTTAATAGGATAATATAAAGTTTTCTTGTCAAAACAATAATTCTTCAATGTAAAAAGTATGATTTTAAATTTTCCTGTTCTGACTTTTTCATTTAAAAATTTGGTATTTCAAAAAATCATGCTATCAGAAGAGTTAATATTCATTTGTGACAGTCAGAAACAAAATCAATAAAATGAGACAAAGATAAAATTCTTATTCTGAAGTCAATTTAATCCTTATTCAAATCATGTTTGGGACATTAAGCCTGGATAAGGCAAAATGAATTGGATATGAACTGGACCTGGGTCTCACTCAAGGCGTTAACTTAGGTCATCCTCAGGGCTTCCTCAGAGCCATCAGAATGAGTCAGTAGGGATTTGGTCATACATATTGATAATCAATCAATCAATCATATTTATTGAGCATTTACTGTGGGCTGAGCACTGTACTAACAATGTAAGAGAGTTGGTAGATGGGTAGGGAACGTCTCTATATGTTGCCAACTTGTACTTCCCAAGCGCCTAGTACAGTGCTCTGCACACAGAAAGTGCTCAATAAATATGATTGATTGAATGAATGAATGAATATGTTCCCTGCCAAAATCAAACTTTCAGTCTAGAGGGGAAGGCAGATATTAATATAAATGAATGAATTATGGATATATGCATAAGTGCTGTAGAATGAGGGAAGGGTGAATATAGGGTGAAAATCCAAGTGCATGTGTGATACAGAAGGGAGACGGAGAAAAGAAAATGAGGGCTTAGTTAGGGAAGGCATCTTGGAGGAGCTCTGCCTTCAATAAGACTTTGAAGGTAGGGCGAGTGATTCAAAAAGCAGAAGATCCAGAGTTAGAGAGGAAGCAAGGCTACAATACTGGAAAGGACTGGTGCAGAATACCTGCAGTGTCCAGGGAAACACAGCTCTGAGGTTCCCTTTGGGGAAGGGAAGAACTGCCTTTGGGGAAAATGAGAAATTTCCCAATCAATCAATCAATCAATCAATTGTATTTTTTGAGTGCTTACTGTGTGCAGAGCACTGTCCTAAACACTTAGAAGAGTACAATACAACAGAACTAGCAGACACGTTCCCTGCCCATAACGAGCTTACAGTCTAGAGTCTCCCCTTCTGTGTCCCTCTGCCCTTTTCCCAGACTCAAATGTAGACATAGGGAAGGAAGAGAGAAGTTCATGTACAGGCCAAAGCTGGGGGATGTGAGGAAGCCAAGGAAATTATTGCAGATGTTGGCTGAAACTCAATCAATCAATCAATCAATCAATCGTATTTATTGAGCGCTTACTAGGTGCAGAGCACTGTACTAAGCGCTTGGGAAGTACAAATTGGCATCACATAGAGACAGTCCCTGCCCAACAGTGGGCTCACAGTCTAAAAGGGGGAGACAGAGAACAGAACCAAACATACCAACAAAATAAAATAAGTAGGCTAAAAATGTACAAGTAAAATAAATAAATAAATAAATAAATAGAGTAATAAATATGTACAACCATATATACATATATACAGGTGCTGTGGGGAAGGGAAGGGGGTAAGATGGGGGGATGGAGAGGGGGACGAGGGGGACAGGAAAGAAGGGGCTCAGTCTGGGAAGGCCTCCTGGAGGAGGTGAGCTCTCAGCAGGGCCTTGAAGGGAGGAAGAGAGCTAGCTTGGCGGATGGGCAGAGGGAGGGCATTCCAGGCCCGGGGGATGACGTGGGCCGGGGGTCGATGGCGGGACGGGCGAGAGCGAGGTACAGTGAGGAGATTAGTGGTGGAGGAGCGGAGGGTGCGGGCTGGGCAGTAGAAGGAGAGAAGGGAGGTGAGGTAGGAGGGGGCGAGGTGATGGAGAGCCTTGAAGCCCAGGGTGAGGAGTTTCTGCCTGATGCGCAGATTGATCGGTAGCCATTGGAGGTTTTTGAGGAGGGGAGTAATATGTCCAGAGCGTTTCTGGACAAAGATAATCCGGGCAGCAGCATGAAGTATGGATTGAAGTGGAGAGAGACACGAGGATGGGAGATCAGAGAGAAGGCTAGTGCAGTAGTCCAGACGGGATAGGATGAGAGCTTGAATGAGCAGGGTAGCGGTTTGGATGGAGAGGAAAGGGCGGATCTTGGCAATGTTGCGGAGCTGAGACCGGCAGGTTTTGGTGACGGCTTGGATGTGAGGGGTGAATGAGAGAGCGGAGTCGAGGATGACACCAAGTTTGCGGGCTTGTGAGACGGGAAGGATGGTAGTGCCGTCAACAGAGATGGGAAAGTCAGGGAGAGGACAAGGTTTGGGAGGGAAGACAAGGAGCTCAGTCTTCGACATGTTGAGCTTTAGGTGGCGGGCGGACATCCAGATGGAGATGTCCTGAAGGCAGGAGGAGATGCGAGCCTGGAGGGAGGGGGAGAGAGCAGGGGCAGAGATGTAAATCTGGGTGTCATCAGCATAGAGATGATAGTTGAAGCCGTGGGAGCGAATGAGGTCACCAAGGGAGTGAGTGTATATTGAGAACAGAAGGGGACCAAGCACTGAACCTTGGGGAACCCCCACAGTAAGAGGATGGGAGGGGGAGGAGGAGCCTGCAAAAGAGACTGAGAAAGAACGACCGGAGAGATAAGAGGAGAACCAGGAGAGGATGGAGTCTGTGAAGCCAAGGTCAGATAACGTGTTGAGGAGAAGGGGGTGGTCCACAGTGTCAAAGGCAGCTGAGAGGTCGAGGAGGATTAGGACAGAGTATGAGCCGTTGGATTTGGCAAGCAGGAGGTCATTGGTGACCTTTGAGAGGGCAGTTTCCGTGGAATGAAGGGGACCTAAGCCAGACTGGAGGGGGTCGAGGAGAGAGTTGTTGTTGAGGAATTCTAGGCAGCGCGTGTAGACAACTCGTTCAAGGAGTTTGGAAAGGAATGGTAGGAGGGATATGGGACGATAACTAGAAGGTGAGGTGGGGTCAAGAGAGGGTTTTTTTAGGATGGGAGAGACATGGGCATGTTTGAAGGCAGAGGGGAAGGAACCAGTGGAGAGTGAGCGGTTGAAGATGGAAGTTAAGGAGGGGAGAAGGGATGGAGCGAGAGATTTCATAAGATGAGAGGGAATGGGGTCAGAAGCACAGGTGGCCAGAGTAGCACTTGAGAGGAGGGAGGAGAGTTCCTCTGAGGATACCGCTGGGAAGGATGGGAGAGTAGCAGAGAGTGTTGAGAGCTGGGGGGTTGGAGAAAGGGGGGAAGAGACTTTGGGGAGGTCGGACCTGATGGATTTAATTTTGTTAATGAAGTAGGAGGCCAGATCGTTGGGGGTGAGAGAAGGAGGAGGGGGAGGAACCGGGGGCCTGAGAAGGGAGTTGAATGTACGGAAGAGCTGGTGGGGGTGATGGGCATGGGTGTCAATAAGGGAGGAGAAATAGTTTTGTCTGGCAGAGGAGAGGGCTGAGTTAAGGCAGAAAAGGATAAACTTGAAGTGAACGAGGTTGGCATGGTGTTTAGACTTTCGTCAGCAGCGTTCGGCAGCTCGAGCATAAGAGCGAAGGAGGCGGACAATGGCAGTGATCCAGGGCTGTGGGTTAGTGGTGCGAGAACGGCGAAGGGAAAGGGGAGCGAGCGAGTCTAGCTGAGTAGAAAGGGTAGAGTTGAGAGCAGTAATCTGATCATCAACACTGGGTAGAGAGGAGAGGGCAGAGAGGTGGGGTGTGAGGCGCTCCGAAAGATGGGTGGGGTCCAGAGAGCGGAGATCTCTGTGAGGGAGTAATACGGATTTACAGGGGAAAGGAGTGTGAGTGAGGAGGCAGGTGAGAAGATTATGATCAGAGAGAGGGATCACAGAGTTGGTGAGGGTGGACACAGTGCAGCGGTAGGAGATGATGAGGTCGAGGGTATGACCAAGTTGGTGAGTGGGTGAGGTGGGGTGGAGGAAGAGGTTAGCAGGTTAACTCGTTCACCATCCTTCAATATGTCAAGCCCAACCACACACTTCTCTCCAATAATGCTACCTTCTCACTGTACCTTGATCTCGTCTGTCTCACCACTGACCCCTCATCCAAGTTCTGCCTCTGGCCTGAAGCACCCTGCCCACTCAAATCCAACAGACAATTACTCTCCCTCCTTTCAAAGTCGAATTTGAAGGTACATCTTCTCCAAGGGCCTTCCCTGACTAAGCCCTCCTTTCACCTTCTCCACTCTCTTCTGCATTACCCTGACTTGTTCCCTTTATTCATCCCGGCTCTGCCACTTGTCTACTGTGTGACCTTGAGCCCCAAGTGGTAGAAGAATTATGTCTGTCCTAATTATCTTACATGTACCCCAGTGCTGAGTACAGCACTTGACCCATAGTAAAGCACTTAACAAATTCCATAATTATTATATTGTTATTATCATTACTTTAGGACTTTACAATATCACAGATGGTACTGACTGATCAGAGGGTTGGTCTATCTGAACTTCCAAGAAACAGCTTTGACTATAAAGGAAGAAGACGTTTCTGAATCAAAATAGTTCAGTGCTTCTGGACTGTCAGAAACACCTGCAGAAGGTCATTGTCAAAACTTCAAATTTTCACTTTATAGATAGTCAGCCTTGAAAGATGCACACTTGACCACTGAGCCAAGTCTATCACTATGGTTACTTATCCTTTTAAGCAAGTAATAATAATAATAATATTTGTTCAGTGCTTGCTATGTGCCAAGCACTGTATTAAGCACTGGGGTTACATGTAAGATAATCAGTTCCAAAACAGTCACTGCCCGACGTAGGGCTCACAGTCCAAAGGGGAGGAAGAGCAGGTATTTAATCCCTATTTTACAGAAGAGGAAAATGACGTAGAGATAAATTGTGACTTGCCCCAGGTGACACAACAGGTAAGTAGCAGAGCCTAGACTAGAACTCAGGTCCCCTGATTTCCAGCCTGTGTCTTTCCCCTCTGCTAGGCTGCTTCTCTAAGCACTCACCACTTCAAAGAAGCAGCATGGCTTAGTGAAAAGAGCACGAGCTTGGGAGTCAGAGGTTGTGGGTTCTAATCTCGACTCCGCCACTTGTCAGCTGTGTGACTTTGGGTAAGTCACTTAACTTCTCTGTGCCCCAGTTACCTCATCTGTATAATGGGGATCAAGACTGTAAGCCCCAAATGGGACAACCTGATAGCCTTGTATCTATCCCAGTGCTTAGAACAGGGCTTGACACATAGTAAGTGCTTAGCAAATACCATTATTATTATTATAATTATAATGGTATTATTAGTAGTAGTATTCCAGACCTCTAGAGCTTCCGACTACTTGTTTCCTGCATCTTCTCATTTCCCTCCTGATATCCACCAGACATTCTCCTGCCTCTTTTTCAAAGCTTACATGTGAGGTACATCTGCTTCATTGAATTTCCTCCATCTAGTCCAAAGACATAGGCTTCATAGCCCCGAAGATTTCAGTGTTAATGTAGATTATACTATCTTAGTTTCTGTGTAGCACTTTAATTCCCAAGACACTCTTGTATTAATAATATTACTTATCAAATTGCTTATATCATGTTTGCCCTCTCAACAACACTGTGAAGTAGGTAAGTACTATTATCCTCATTTTTCAGATAAGGAAACAGGTACAGAGAGAGTCTGACTTGCCCACTGTCACACAGGAGGTCAGTGGCAGAACCTGAACTTGAACCCAGGTCCCCTGACTTCCAACCAGTGCTCTTCCAATACTACATGCTGTCTCCCCGAGATTTAAGCACTAACAATGTATATATTTAACTGTTTAGGTAGTATTTTGATGTATTAAAATGACCCTGTTCTCTCCATTCCATAACTCAGTGTGTGGCATTCTGCGGGTATTCAGTAAATGTTAATCTCTCATTAAAGGAAGTAAGTCTGTTAACAAATGCAGCACTGTGCACTTACTGCTTCATTCTATGTGTTAAATAGTTTTAAATAGTTTTAAATAGTAGCAAAACCAGAACACATGTTTTCTAATTGCATTCTATAAAGTGCTGACAAAATTAGAAAGGTTATAAGAATGAACTAAAATAAGGTTCACAAAAACGTAAAATCAGATCCATAGATTTTTAAGAGGCCTTTCCTCTTCTGACCAGTGCCTTTCAGTGTTGGATTCATATTAAGACAATCACTAATATTAGGCCTTCCAAACCTGTCCAGAGGTTTATATATGAGCATCTGATGATGGTCACCTGCCATTTAAACAAAAGCACTTTGCCATCATCACAAGCGCTTATGCCTCTATAATGACAAAATGTGCTCAAGTATAATAATGCTTCATTAAAGATTTAGACAAACTCAACATCTGTTAAATTAAATGGTAATGGGTGGTTTCAGTGCTGGAGAAAGAAGTGATGTACATACATGGAAGAAAGTCATTGGGCTGCACAATTGCAAGAGCTTATTTTTTGTGTGAATGGAGCAAAATCTATCTTGCAATCACAAACACTTTCACCCAACAAATAAAAGAAAAGCATCCTGGATTCAGCAACCATCTGAACAGTGGCATCATTTTCCTTATATCATAGTTCAGGAGAGTGACCTTGAAGATGTTCAGATCCCAGTAGCCATGCGTGTAGCAGAATGTTGGACAGATCATCTTCTCATGTGCTCCAAGCCCATACTCTTCTTAGAATCATGCATTGAAAAATGGCCTCCAAACCACCAAGATAACTAAATGTTCATTCATTCCTTCATTCAATCATATTTATTGAGCACTTACTGTGTGCAGAGCACTGTACTAAGCACTTGGAAAGTACAATACAGCAAATAAAGTGAGACAATCCCTGCCCACAGTGGGTTTACAGTCTGAAGGGTGAAAGACAGACATCAAAAAAGTAAACAGGCATCAATATAAATGAATAGAATCATAGACATATAATAATGGTGGTATTTGTTCAGTGCTTACTATGTACTAAGCACTGTTCTAAATGCTGGGATAGATACAAGGTGATCAGGTAGTCCCATGTGGAGCTCACAGTCTTGATCCCCATTTTACAGATGAGGGAACTGAGGCACAGAGAAGTTAAGTGACTTGTTCAAAGTCACACAGCCGGTAAGTGGCGGAGCCAGGATTGGAACCCATGACCTCTGACTCCCAAGCCCATGCTCTTGCCACTAAGCCATGCTTCTACACATATACATAAATACTGTGGTGCGGGGAGGTGGGGAAGAGCAAAGGGAGCAAGTCAAGGTGATGCTGAAAGGAGGGGGAGCTGAGGAAAAGGGGGCTTAGTCTGGGAAGGCCTCTTGGAGGAGGTGTGCATTCATTAGGGCTTTGAAGGAGGAAAAAGCTATTCTTTGGTGGATTTGAGGAGTGAGGGTGTTCTAGGGCAGAGGTAGGATGTGGGCCAGGGGTCGGTGGCAAGACAGGTGAGATTGAGGCACAGTGAGAAGATTAGCATCAGAGGAGCAGAGTGTGTGGGCTGGGAAGGAGAGAAGGGAGGTGAGGTAAGAAGGGGCAAGGTGATGGAGAGCTTTAAAGCCAATAGTGAGGCATTTTTGTTTGATATGGAGGTTGATAGGCAACCACTGGAGATTTTTGAGGAAGGGGGTGACCTGCCCTGAACATTTCTGTAGAAAGAAAATCTGGGCAGCAGAGTGAAATATGGACTGCAGTGGGGAGAGGAAGGAGGATGGGAGGTCAGAAAAGAGGCTGATGAAGTAATCCAGTCGGGATAGGATGAATGATTGTACTAACTTGGTAGCGGTTTGGATGGAGAGGAAAGGGTAGATCTTGGCAATGTTGTGAAGGTGAGATGGACAGGATTTCGTGATGGATTGGATATGTGGGGTGAATGAGAGAGCAGAGTCAAGGATGACACCAAGGTTAATGTTCTACTACCAATAAGTATGGAGACAGGCAAGAAACTCAACAGGCACAACACAACAGCCCTTCTGAAACAATGGAAGTCAAACTGCAATCTCCAACACCGACAATGAATGGGCATTCCCCTGTGATGCTGCATTCCAGACAGCTATTAAGACATTACCCATGAGAAACATCATCTCCTAGTAGTTAAAGCACGGTCCTGAGGGTCACAAGGACCTGGTTTCAAATTCCACTTCAGCCACTTGTCTGCTGTGTGACCTTGGGCAAGTCACTTAATTTCACTGTCCCTCAGTTACCTCATATGTAAAAATGAGGATCAAGACTGTGAGCCCCATGCATGTCCAACTGGATTACCTTGTCTCTGCCCCAGAGTTTAAAACAGTGCCTGGCACATAGTAAGTGGTTAACAAATACCATTAAAAAAAATTGGACATGGTCATGAGAAGGCACTGAGATTAGTTTGACACATAACTGGGTGATAAAAGGTCTACTTGCTGTAAGTCATCACTTGCCCCAGCAACCCTGTGCAACAACCGAAAACTCAGACAAGAGTGAGGCTTTCAGAAACCTGCTTTGTGACATACAAATCAAATTTAGATGCACATATGACAGGTGGTTAATAGCAGTATGGAATTGATAGGGGGCTAGGCAGGCTGACAGGAAACCCATAACTACTATACATTGCTAAAAAGATTATATGAAGCTGGTCATGCCATAGCAGTCCCTCTAGAGAGTGAAGACAGTTCCAATCTTAACACAGGCAAAGAGAAAATCCTGAATCGGTGGGAAGATTATTTCAGTGTTCTTTTTCAACATGCAATCTGAAAGATGAGGCCCTGTAAAACATAGCAAACCTCCCAACATGCTTGTAACATGACACTTGAAACAACTTTTGGGTCAGTCATCTGTCGAAGAAAACTTCACAGATGCTGCATCGCATTCAAATGGGTATGTCAGAGACACGTTTACAATGCTTTGCACATAGTAAGTGCTTAACAAGTACCATCATTATTATTATTATTATTATTACTAGCACTACTAGGGATCAGTGGTTGATGGGCAGAGTTTCCTCTACTAGTCAAGGCCTGCTCAACTCTATGCAACAAAGGGCTCCCACATTTACAGATGGTACAGCATACTTATGTGATCAAAGAGCACAATACATTATACATACTTTAAAGACAGGCAGCAATAATTTTTTGCTTGGGCAATTTTCCAGACATTCTTGTTCTCCAGGTGATTAAATACCACCGATAAAGTCGGCCAGAGGTCCTGACTTTGCTAAGGGAAGAACAACTTCATCTAATCTTGAGTTGATATGCTAACCTGCCTAAGACAAACAAAAGGAGAAGAGGATATGTTATGTACTTTTCTTGAGTATCCTACTCTGAGGTTTAGGCATATGTCAATAATACTTTTTTCCCCAAAAAATGATCTGAAACTGCTGACTTCTTGGGTTCTAATCCCAGCTCTGCCATGTGTACCCTGTGTGACCTAAGGCAAGTCACTTCACTTCTCTGTGCCTCAGTTACCTCATCTATAAAATGGGAATTAAGACTATGAGCCCTATGTATCTGTCCCAATTATCTTCTATCTACCCCAGTGCTTTTTTATGGTATTTGTTAAGTGCTTACTATGTGTCGGCACTGTAATTAAGCACCAGGGTAGTTACCAGTTAATCAGGTAGGATACAGTCCCTGTCATTCATTCATTCAGTTGTATTTATTGAGCAGTTACTGTGTGCAAAGCACTGTACTAAGCACTTGGGAAAATATAATACAACAATAAGCAGACACATTCCCTGCCTACAGTGAGTTTATAGTCTAGAGGGAGGAGACAGACATCAATACAAATAAATAAATAACAGAGTTGTACATGAGTGCTATGGGACTCGAAGTGGGGGAGAACAAAGGGAGCAAGTCAGAGCGTTGAAGAAGGAAGTGGAAGAAGAGGAAGGGGGCGGGGGCTAGACTGGGAAGGCCTCTTGGAGGAGATGTGCCTTCAATAAGGCTTTCAATAAGGGGAAGAGTAATCATTTGTCGGATTTGAAGAGGGAGGGCTATCCAGGCTAGAGGCAAGACATGGGCTGGGGTTGACAGCAAGACAGGCAGAAGCGAGGTGTGGTGAGAAGGTTAGCACCAGAGGAGTGAAGTGTGCAGGTGGATTTGTAGAAAGAGAGTAGCAAGGTGAAGTAAGAGGGGACAAGGTGGTGGAGTGCTTTAAAGCCAATGGTGAGGAGTTTTTATTTGATGCAGAGCTGGATGGGCAACCACTGGAGTTTTTCAAGGAGTGGGGTGAATGTCCTGAACACTTTTGTAGAAAATTGATCTGGGCAGCAGAGTGAAGTATGGACTGGAATCGGGAGAGACAGGAGGTTGGGAGGTCAGCAAGGAGGCTGATGCAGTAATCCAGGCAAGATAGAATAAGTGATTTTATTAATGGGGTAGCAGTTTTGATTGAGAGGATAGGGCAGATATTAGCAATGTTGTCAAGGTGGGACCATCAGGATTTAGTGATGGATTGAATAAGAAAGAGGAGCCAAGGATAATGCCAAGGTTATGGGCTTGTGAGACAGGAAGGATGGTGGTGCCATCTACAGTGATGGGAAAGTCATGGGGAGGACAGGGTTTGGGCTGGAAGCTAAGGAGTTCAGTTTTGGACATCTTAAATTTGAGGTGATGCGAGATATCCAAATAGAGATGTCTTGAAGGCAAGAGGAAATGCGAGACTGCAGAGATGGAGAAAGAGCAAGGCTGGAGTTGTAGATTAGGTTATCATCTGCATTGAAGCCATGGGAGTGAATGAGTTCTCCAAGGGAGTGGGTGTAGATGGAGAATAGAAGGAAGCCTTCTGTCCCACATAGGGCCCATAGTCTTATTCCCCATTTTACAGGTGAGGTAACTGAGGACCAGAGAAGTGAAGTGACTTGCCCAAGATCACATTGCAGAGGAGGAGTGAAACCAGAATTAGAACCCAGGTCCTTCTGATTCCAGAGGCCCATGTTCTATGTGCCATGCCTGACACTTAGAAAGTACTTAACAAATGCTATTATTATTACTATTATTATTATTATTCCAGTTTTTTAAATAATGGTGTTTGTTAAGCACTTACTATGTGCCAAACACTGTTCTAAGCACTGGGGTAGATACAAGGTAATCACATTGTCCCACATAGGGCTCACAGTCTTAGTCCCCATTTTACAGATGAGGTAACTGAGGCACAGAGAAGTTAAGTGACTTGCTCAGAGTCACACAGCTGACAAGTGGCAGAGCTGAGATTTGAACCCATGATCTCTGACTCCCAAACCCGGGCTCTTTCCACTAAGCCACGCTGTTTCTCTTCTGATCCCAGCTGTCAGACTGGAGGTAAAAGAGTGGCAATGTCTCATTAATGAAGCAGAGAAGCAGTGTGGCTCAGTGGAAAGAGCACAGGCTTGGGAGTCACAGGTCATGGGTTTGAATCCCAGCTCCGCCAATTGTCAACTGTATGACTTTGGGCAAGTCACTTAACTTCTCTGCACCTCAGTTACCTTATCTGTAAAATGGGGATTAAGATTGTGAGCCCCACGTGGGACAATCTGCTCACCATATATCCTCCCCAGCGCTCAGTACAGTGCTTTGCACATAGTAAGTGCTTAACAAATAATAATGGCATTTATTAAGCACTTACTATGTGCAAAGCACTGTTCTAAGTGCTGGGGTTGTTACAAGGTGATCAAGTTGTCCCAAGGGGGCTCACAGTCTTAATCCCCATTTTACAGATGAGGTAACTGAGGCCCAGAGAAGTTAAGTGACTTGCCCAAAGTCACA
The DNA here is from genome assembly GCF_015852505.1 of Tachyglossus aculeatus. Classification (NCBI taxonomy): domain Eukaryota; kingdom Metazoa; phylum Chordata; class Mammalia; order Monotremata; family Tachyglossidae; genus Tachyglossus; species Tachyglossus aculeatus. The sequence continues at coordinate 100,803,927 of NC_052066.1, forward strand.
CAGCTGACAAGTGGCAAAGTCAGGATTTGGACCCACGACCTCTGACTCCAAAGCCCGTGCTCTTTCCATTGAGCCACGCTGCTTCTCGTGGCTCATAACAAATGCCATCATTATTATTAATGTTGGTCCTAGGTATCAGTATTTGGGGTCCCTGAACGTCTTTATTTTAGCTGGGGCAGGATAACACTTTAGAACCCTCCTCTTCATGCCCATCCATCTTTCTGAGCGCCTCACACCCCACCTTGCCTCCCTCTCCTCTCTACCCAGTCTTGATGATCAGATTACTGCTCTCAACTCTACCCTTTCTACTCAGATAGACTCACTCGCTCCCCTTTCCCTTCGCCGCTCTCGTACCACTAACCCACAGCCCTGGATCACTGCCACTGTCCATCTCCTTCGCTCTTATGCTCGAGCTGCCGAACGCTGCTGGCGAAAGTCTAAACACCATGCCAACCTCGTTCACTTCAAGTTTATCCTTTCCTGCCTTAACTCAGCCCTCTCCTCTGCCAGACAAAAGTATTTCTCCTCCCTTATTGACACCCATGCCCATCATCCCCGTCAGCTCTTCCATACATTCAACTCCCTTCTCAGGCTCCCGGTTCCTCCCCCTCCTCCTTCCCTCACCCTCAATGATCTGGCCCCCTACTTCATTAACAAAATTAAATCCATCAGGTCTGACCTCCCCAAAGTCACTCCCCTCCCCTTCTCCAACCCCCCGGCTCTCAACACTCTCTGCTACTCTCCCATCCTTCCCAGCAGTATCCTCAGAGGAGCTCTCCTCAATCAATCAATCAATCAATCAATCGTATTTATTGAGCGCTTACTATGTGCAGAGCACTGTACTAAGCGCTTGGGAAGTACAAATTGGCATCACATAGAGACAGTCCCTCCTCTCAAGTACTACTCTGTCCACCTGTGCTTCCGACCCCATTCCCTCTCATCTCATGAAATCTCTCGCTCCATACCTTCTCCCCTCCTTAACTTCCATCTTCAACCACTCACTCTCCACTGGTTCCTTCCCCTCTGCCTTCAAACATGCCCACATCTCTCCCATCCTAAAAAAACCCTCTCTTAACCCCATCTCACTTTCTAGTTATCGCCCCATATCCCTCCTACCATTCCTTTCCAAACTCCTTGAACGAGTTGTCTACACGTGCAACCTCGAATTCCTCAAACCAACTCTCTTCTCGACCCCTTCCAGTCTGGCTTCCGTCCACTACGTTCCACAGAAACTGCCCTCTCAAAGGTCACCAATGACCTCCTGCTTGCCAAATCCAACGGCTCATACTCTATCCTAATCCTCCTCGACCTCTCTGCTGCCTTTGACACTGTGGACCACCCCCTTCTCCTCAACAGGCTATCCGACCTTGGCTTCACAGACTCCGTCCTCTCCTGGTTCTCCTCATATCTCCGGTCATTTATTCTCAGTCTCTTTTGCAGGCTCCCCCTCCCCCTCCCATCTCCTCACTGTGGGGGTTCCCCAAGGTTCAGTGCTTGGTCCCCTTCTGTTCTCGATCTACACGCACTCCCTTGGTGACCTCATTCGCTCCCATGGCTTCAACTATCATCTCTACGCTGATGACACCCAGAACTGCGTCTCCGCCCCTGCTCTCTCCCCCTCTCTCCAGACTCGCATCTCCTCCTGCATTCAGGACATCTCCATCTGGATGTCTGCCCGCCACCTAAAACTCAACATGTCCAAGACTGAACTCCTTGTCTTCCCTCCCAAACCTTGCCCTCTCCCTGACTTTCCTATCTCTGTTGACGGCACTACCATCCTTCCCGTCTCACAAGCCCACAAACTTGGTGTCATCCTCAAGTCCGCTCTCTCATTCACCCCTCACATCCAAGCCGTCACCAAAACCTGCCGGTCTCAGCTTCGCAACATTGCCAAGATCCGCCCTTTCCTCTCCATCCAAACTGCTACCCTGCTCGTTCAAGCTCTCATCCTATCCCGTCTGGACTACTGCATCAGCCATCTCTCTGATCTCCCATTCTCGTGTCTCTCCCCACTTCAATTCATACTTCACACTGCAGCCCGGATTGTCTTTGTCCAGAAATGCTCTGGGCATGTTACTCCCCTCCTCAAAACTCTCCAGTGGCTACCAATCAATCTGCGCATCAAGCAGAAACTCCTCACCCTTGGCTTCAAGGCTGTCCATCACCTCGCCCCCTCCTACCTCACCTCCCTTCTCTCCTTCTACAGCCCAGCCCACACCCTCCACTCCTCTGCCGCTAATCTCCTCACCGTGCCTTGTTTTCGCCTGTCCCGCCATCGACCCCAGGCCCATGTCATCCCCCGGGCCTGGAATGCCCTCCCTCTGCCCATCCGCCAAGCTAGCTCTCTTCCTCCCTTCAAGGCCCTACTGAGAGCTCACCTCCTCCTGGAGGCCTTCCCAGACTGAGCCCCTTCCTTCCTCTCCCCCTCGTCCCCCTCTCCATCCCTCCGTCTTACCTCCTTCCCTTCCCCACAGCACCTGTATATATGTATATATGTTCGTACATATTTATTACTCTATTTATTTATTTTACTTGTACCTATCTATTCTATTTATTTTATTTTGTTAGTATGTTTGGTTTTGTTCTCTGTCTCCCCCTTCTAGACTGTGAGCCCACTGTTGGGTAGGGACTGTCTCTATATGTTGCCAGCTTGTACTTCCCAAGTGCTTAGTACAGTGCTCTGCACACAGTAAGCGCTCAATAAATACGATTGATTGATTGATTGATTGATCTCTCTGTTTCCTAGGAGTTAGCTCTCTTGGACCCCACCCTGACTTGGGTTCAATTAGTTCAACCAATCAATGGCATTTACTGAGCATTTACTGCACTTCAAGCACTGTAGGAGGTGTTAGTTGTTGATTGTTGACTCTTCTTGAGCATTGTTGTGTGATTCTCACCTCTCAGTCACGGTTCCTTACACAAACAAACCCCTCACCGCTTGCCTATAGTATTCGGTCCTAAAGGTCTGTATTGTAAATATGGGTATAATTGCCTTCCAGACATTTGCCCTCAGATTTGACTCTAGAATCAGGCATGGCGTCAACACAGGAGTTGGTGTGTTTTCTCCTGTTCTTCTAAACAGTAATGTTGGTCTCAGATTTAGCTGTTTTTCTCAGCGACTGAAGAGTTATAATCCGTTGTTAGATGTGGGTCAGGGCTGTTTCCTAACACAAGGTTTTTCAACAGTGATGATCAACGAAGCTAAAGGGAGGAGCCTGCAGGATGTAGGGATAATGCCATTACAGTATCATTAGATTTGCAGTATTCATGAGATATGAGATAGAAACAAGTGGATTTTTAGGTGAGCTGACATTTTCCTTTCCAGCATGTACCATGTATTTTGTATTTGTCATCAAAATGCATTTAATAGGGCATTTTTTTTAAAAAAAGGCTTGAAATTCCATATTTATGCATATATATTGATTGATTACCCTAGTTAGGTAATTATTCATTTGGTCATCTAACTTCACCATTCCATACTCTATAGTTCCCACTATTTAAAATTATTTAAGTCTCTCCCATTAAATAGAAAACTCTGTGAGGGTAAGGATTATGTATGTTACTTCTTTGTACTCTCCTAAATGCTGAGTACAGAGTTCTGCACACAATAAGTGCTTAATGAACACCATTGGTTTGTTTTATAGTAAGTTCTTACTATGTGTCAAGCACTGTTCTGAGCCGTGGGATAGATACAAGTTTATCAGGCTGAATACAATCCCTGTCCTACACAGGGCTGATAGCTTAAGTAGAAGGGAGGAGGATTTAATCCTCACTGATTGAGTTTCTCTTCCAAAGTGCTTTAGAAAATAGTTAAGCAATCAGTTGTATTTACTGAGCACTTACTGTGTGTAGAGCATTGTACTAAGTGCTTGGAAAGTACAATTTGGCAACAAATACAAACAGTACCTACCCAAAAACAGGCACATGTATTAGATCAACCTTTAAATGCACTTCCCAAGATTCTCCTAAGATGTTTTAATAATCAATCAAGTAATGACATTTATTGAACACTTACTTTGTGCAGACCACTGTACTATGTGCTTGGGAAAGTACAATACTATAGAGGCTGTAGAAGTTATCCTTGCCCACAAAGTGCAAAGTCAATGTAGTGGGGATGATAGACATTAGAAGGCCGATATTATGAAATAATATGAAACTGGAGGCTTTTCCTCCAATATCCATGGATCTCAACCTCCATTTTGAACTTTGAGTCATTCATTCATTCATTCAATCATATTTATTGAGCACTTACTGTGTGCAGAGCACTGTACTAAGTGCTTGGGAAGTACAAGTTGGTAACATATAGAGATGATCCCTACCCAACAATGGGCTCACAGTCTAGAAGGCGGGGACAGACAACAAAACAAAACATATTAACAAAATAAAATAAATAGAATAGTAAATATGTACAAGTAAAATAAATAGAGTAATAAATCTGTACAAACAAATATACAGGTGCTGTGGGGAGGGGCAGGAGGTAGGGCGGGGGGATGCGGAGGGGGAGAAGAAGGAGGGGGCTCAGTCTGGGAAGGCCTCCTGGAGGAGGTGAGCTCTCAGTACAGTTTTGAAGGGAGGAAGAGAGCTAGCTTGGCAGATTTGTGGAGGGAGGGCATTCCAGGCCAGGGAAAGGACGTGGGCTGGGGGTCAACGGTGGGACAGGCAAGAACGAGGCACAATGAGGAGGTTAGCGGCACAGGAGAGGAGGGTGCGGGCTGGGCTGTAGAAGGAAATAAGAGAGGTGAGGTAGGAGGGGGAGAGGTGATGGGGAGCCTTGAAGCTGAGAGTGAGGAGTTTTTGCCTGATGCGTAGGTTGACTGGTAGCCACTGGAGATTTTTGAGGAGGGGACTAACATGCCCAGAGAGTTTCTGCACAAAGATGAATCCAGGCAGCAGCGTGAAGTATAGACTGAAGTGGGGAGAGACAGGAGGATGGGAGATCAAAGAGAAGGTTGATGCAGTAATCCAGTTGGGATAGGATGAGAGATTGAACCAGCAGGGTAGCGGTTTGGATGGAGAGGAAAGGGCAGATCTTGGCAACGTTGCGGAGCTGCGACTAGCAGATTTTGGTGACGGATTGGATGTGAGAGGTGAACAAGAGAGCAGAGTCGAGGATGACACGACGGTTGTGGGCTTGTGAGACAGGAAGGATGGTAGTGCTGTCTACAGCGATGGGAAAGTCAGGGAGAGGACAGGGAGGGAAGATAATCAATCAATCAATCAATCGTATTTATTGAGCGCTTACTATGTGCAGAGCACTGTACTAAGCGCTTGGGAAGTACAAATTGGCATCACATAGAGACAGTCCCTACCCGATAGTGGGCTCACAGTCTAAAAGGGGGAGACAGAGAACAGAACCAAACATACCAACAAAATAAAATAAGTAGGATAGAAATGTACAAGTAAAATAAATAAATAAATAAATAAACAGAGTAATAAATATGTACAACCATATATACATATATACAGGTGCTGTGGGGAGGGGAAGGCGGTAAGGCGGGGGGATGGAGAGGGGGACGAGGGGGAGAGGAAAGAAGGGGCTCAGTCTGGGAAGGCCTCCTGGAGGAGGTGAGCTCTCAGCAGGGCCTTGAAGGAAGGAAGAGAGCTAGCTTGGCGGATGGGCAGAGGGAGGGCATTCCAGGCCCGGGGGATGACGTGGGCCGGGGGTCGATGGCGGGACAGGCGAGAGCGAGGTACAGTGAGGAGATTAGTGGTGGAGGAGCGGAGGGTGCGGGCTGGGCAGTAGAAGGAGAGAAGGGAGGTGAGGTAGGAGGAGGCGAGGTGATGGAGAGCCTTGAAGCCCAGGGTGAGGAGTTTCTGCCTGATGCGCAGATTGATTGGTAGCCATTGGAGGTTTTTGAGGAGGGGAGTGATATGTCCAGAGCGTTTCTGGACAAAGATAATCCGGGCAGCAGCATGAAGTATGGATTGAAGTGGAGAGAGACACGAGGATGGGAGATCAGAGAGAAGGCTAGTGCAGTAGTCCAGACGGGATAGGATGAGAGCTTGAATTAGCAGGGTAGCGGTTTGGATGGAGAGGAAAGGGCGGATCTTGGCAATGTTGCGGAGCTGAGACCGGCAGGTTTTGGTGACGGCTTGGATGTGAGGGGTGAATGAGAGAGCGGAGTCGAGGATGACACCAAGGTTGCGGGCTTGTGAGACGGGAAGGATGGTAGTGCCGTCAACAGAGATGGGAAAGTCAGGGAGAGGACAAGGTTTGGGAGGGAAGACAAGGAGCTCAGTCTTCGACATGTTGAGCTTTAGGTGGCGGGCGGACATCCAGATGGAGATGTCCTGAAGGCAGGAGGAGATGCGAGCCTGGAGGGAGGGGGAGAGAGCAGGGGCAGAGATGTAGATCTGGGTGTCATCAGCGTAGAGGTGATAGTTGAAGCCGTGGGAGCGAATGAGGTCACCAAGGGAGTGAGTGTAGATTGAGAACAGAAGGGGACCAAGCACTGAACCTTGGGGAACTCCCACAGTAAGAGGATGGGAGGGGGAGGAGGAGCCTGCAAAAGAGACTGAGAAAGAACGACCGGAGAGATAAGAGGAGAACCAGGAGAGGACGGAGTCTGTGAAGCCAAGGTCAGATAACGTGTTGAGGAGAAGGGGGTGGTCCACAGTGTCAAAGGCAGCTGAGAGGTCGAGGAGGATTAGGACAGAGTATGAGCCGTTGGATTTGGCAAGCAGGAGGTCATTGGTGACCTTTGAGAGCGCAGTTTCCGTGGAATGAAGGGGACGGAAGCCAGACTGGAGGGGGTCGAGGAGAGAGTTGTTGTTGAGGAATTCTAGGCAGCGCGTGTAGACAACTCGTTCAAGGAGTTTGGAAAGGAATGGTAGGAGGGATATGGGACGATAACTAGAAGGTGAGGTGGGGTCAAGAGAGGGTTTTTTTAGGATGGGAGAGACATGGGCATGTTTGAAGGCAGAGGGGAAGGAACCAGTGGAGAGTGAGCGGTTGAAGATGGAAGTTAAGGAGGGGAGAAGGGATGGAGCGAGAGATTTCATAAGATGAGAGGGAATGGGGTCAGAAGCACAGGTGGCCGGAGTAGCACTTGAGAGGAGGGAGGAGAGTTCCTCTGAGGATACCACTGGGAAGGATGGGAGAGTAGCAGAGAATGTTGAGAGCCGGGGGGTTGGATAAGGAGTTCAGTATTGGGCATATTTAGTTTTAGATGGCGGGCAGACACCCAGATGGAGATGTCTTGAAGGCAGGAGGAGACATGAGCCTGAAGGGAGGAAGAGAGAGCAGGGGCAGAGATGTAGATTTGGGTGCCATCAGCATAGAGATGATAGTTGAAGCCATGGGAGTCAAACCTAAGATTTTACCATATTGAATCAAGCAGTGAAAGATTATTGAGCCTTCCCAATAATGACAGAGTTCATGTCTGTGAACAAACTGTTCATAAATTCATGAGTTACATGAGAATTGATCTTTAAATGACTCCATTATGAAAATAAAAGCCTCTGTGGAATGTTGATTGGACTAATAGCTCAAGTTGGCTTAGAGATCAATGCTGAGTCTTTGATCTTTAGCATTCCCATGTATGTAAACCCCTTTCTTTATTATAATGATAATAATAATAATAATAATAACATTTGTTAAGCACTTACTATGTGTAAAGCACTGTTCTTAGCGTTAGGGAGGGTACAAGGTGATCAGGTTGTCCAGCTTGGGGCTCAGAGTCTGAATCCCCATTTTAAGAATGAGGTAACTGAGGTCCAGAAAAGTTAAGTGACTTGCCCAAAGTCACACAGCTGACAACAAATCCTTAGCTTTATTTTCAGGTAACCTCAGTAAAAATATGCCAGTATATACCTCTCTTCTATAATATTCATTCATTCATTCATTCAATCATATTTATTGAGCACTTACTGTGTGCAGAGCACTGTACTAAGCACTTGGGAAGTACAAGTCAGCAACATATAGAGATGGTCCCTACACAACAACTGGCTCACAATCTAGAAGGGGGAGACAGACAACAAAACAAAACATGTAGGCAGGTGTCAAACCCATCAGAATGAATAGAATTATGGCTATATGCACATCATTAATAAAATAAATAGAGTAGTAAATACAAGTAAATGTATACAAGTGCTGTGCAGAGGAGGAGGAGGTAGGGTGGGGGGGCGATGGGGAGGGGAGGAGGAGACGAAAAGGGGCTCAGTCTGGGAAGGCCTCCTGGAGGAGGTGAGCTCTCAGTAAGGCTTTGAAGGGAGGAAGAGAGCTAGTTTGGTGGGTGTGTGGAGGGAGGGCATTCCAGGCCAGGGGGAGGACGTGGGCCAGGGGTCGACGGCGGGTCAGGTGAGAACTAGGCACTGGGAGGAGTTTAGCAGCAGAGGAGCGGAGGATGTGGGCTGGGACGTAGAAGGAGAGAAGGGAGGTGAAGAAGGAGGGGGCGAGGTGATGGACAGCCTTGAATTCTAGAGTGAGGAGTTTTTGCTTGATTCGTAGGTTGACAGGTAACCACTGGAGATTTTTGAGGAAGGGAGTGACATGCCCAGAGCGTTTCTGTACAGAGATAATCTGGGCAGCAGGGTGAAGTATAAACTGAAGCAGGGAGAGACAGAAGGGTGGGAGATCAGAGAGGAGGCTGATGCAGTAATACAGTCGGGATAGGATGAGAGATTGAACCAGCAAGGTAGCAGTTTGGATGGAGAGGAAAGGGCGGATCTTGGCAATGTTGTGGAGGTGAGACCGGCAGGTTTTGGTATGGATTGGATGTGTGGGGTGAATGAGAAAGTGGAGTCAAGGATGACACCAAGGCTGTGGGCTTCTGAGATGGGAATATGTAAACCTTGCATTAAGGAAAACTCATACTGTACTATTTATCTGTTACAATACCACTCACATCCATGAGCATACAAATTGCTTCTAATACCCTAGCACACTGTAACTTAACAGGCTAGCAATGGTGGAAGTCTGTTTTCCAATTTCCTAGTAATGTTCTAGCCGAAATGCATAGTGGACAAAGATGTTATGGCAGAATTAAGCACATTATTTTATTTTTCTTGTGCATCACTGACTTCTTACCCTGTCAGACTTTGAAATGAAGGTTAATGTAGACAATGTAATAGTCAATTTAGTTTGTTCCTGCCTAAGACATTTCCTCAATCAATCATTGGTATTTAATTTGCACTTACTACGTACAGAGCACTGTACTAAGAGTTTGGGAGACAGTACAACAATCCTCTTCTTCAACAGAAAATGTTTTGCATTTTCTCTCTGGTTTAAATCCTCAACTTTCCATTTTGCTCAAATAGGTGACATACTAAATGTAGAGGATACATTTACAGGTATATTAAGATGGTTTTGATTCTGAGTTTAGAATTCATTCACATAAACATTCTCAGTGTATTGATATTAATTGACAATTCAAACTTTCTATAAGAAAAGCAGCTGCAGAAGCAGCATGGCCTGGAGAAGTTGTATAGCCCAGTGGAAAGATCACAGGCCTGGGATTCAGAGGACCTGAATTCTAATCCCAGCTCTTCCAATTGCTGCTGGTTTGGACAAGTCACTTAACTTATCTGTGCCTCAGTTCTCCTATTCTCCCTCCTATTCAGACTGTGAGCCCCATGCAGGACAAGACCTGCGTCCTACCTTTTCATTCATTCATTCAATCATATTTATTGAGCCTTACTGTGTACAGAGCACTGTACTAAGCGCTTGGGAAGTTCAAGTCGGCAACATATAGAGACGGTCCCTACCCAACATTGGGCTCACACTTAATTAACTTGCATCTACCTCAGTGCTTTGAAAGGTGTTTGACACATAGTAAGTGCTTAACAAATACCACAAAAAATGATTCTTAGGACAAATGAATATCGGGTTTTCATTGTCTTCTACTTTCATAACTTTCACTGTAAACAAGGTACCAATGCTGAATTCATATGTATCAAGGAGAGAAGCATGAAGAGGGCATACCTAGAAATTAGAAAATGAAGGTCCTAGGAAATAGGTCTCCATGCAATGCAGGCAAGTGCAAACTTTCTCAATACAATGTTCAATTCACAGGAATCTAGGCATAGCACTCTTTCACCATTACATTCCAGTAATGCATCAGATGCTTTTTGGCCTTTAAATTCTACAAAAATGAGGCCTCCGATTACAAGTTCTTGCAAATTAAGACCACTGTTCAGGTTTTATCTTTGTGCCTTCACATAAACCTACAGTGCTTTGAGAGACGTTAATCTGTTTCATGTAAATATACATTCTCAACAACAATTTCGGCTTACACAGATATAACCAATATTGACTAATTCAGTGTTTATCCTGCTTAATTAAATAAGTCTTTATTTGTAAAATAGGGGAAAATATGCATGACTATTACTGCAAATTTCACTTTTAAGAGAAAATGGATGTATTTTCTGTAAGCTCAAAGATACGAGGGGAAAATTTATCTTGTGTATTATCTAATAGGCCTTCCAGAACTAAAGACCACAGGAGGTAAGGCTAACAAAATTAATATGCAAAGAAGCTCAACACTAGGGACCTATAATTTTCTTGCAAATGGTTTCACTTTAAGGATGAAACAACACAAGACAATACCAATTTCTTTCCTTTTTTTGCAAACAGATGAAGCTTTAAAAAAATTAACACATGACAGCAGGTGGAAAGAAAGTAGACAAGTGGATATTCGAGGAGGGGGACTCCAAATTTGATTTGCCTAAACATTTCACAACTGATTTGAATTCACTGATATGTTTTTTAAAAAGCACAGATTAATTTAATTAATGATGGGTTGACTAGCCAGTCAGACTGGAAGTAAACATTTAGGAATACGTTCTAACTAATCATACACTCATGAAAAATAGATGATAAAATAGTCATTGGAAAATCTTATCTATAACAAAGACTTGAGGAATAAATTAAATTTAATTTTCTTTGAATTTAATTTTCTTCGAATTGGATAATGACTGCTAACATTCATCCATTGCAAATGATGAATGCAACTGCTCTGTGGATAATGTTTACTACACTAACAATTTTATACCATTGTACAGGTTTAGGTAGGTTAAAATACATGGTCATTTAAGGTAAAATCTAATTTGCTTACAGGTCTGGAATGGCTTTGGCATTTGATATTGGTTTGAGATCTGTCTGTTCTGCAATCAGTCAGCAATTGCTAGGTGTTGTTTGTCTTGTAGCAAAGAGCTCATTGTGATTAGATTTTTTAAATGTATTCCTGCACGCCAGGAATTGGCACAGTGAAGCACTCTTCCTATCAATTTAAAATAGGTTAGTGTCAGGCCGGCTTTGAAACTAACAAATCAGTTCAGTATAATTTGAAATTTTAAAATCTGGGCTTTCAGAGAAAAGAACGGAATGTCAAGTTGCATATCGCTTCCCGAATTTCTCTTGTAATTTGATTTTCAGAAATGTCCAAATGTGGTCTGTTATGGCAATAAGATAAATCAGTTTAAATACTGCCAATGTGAAGGCCAGGGATGAAAATTACATGCATTCTGATTGTGAATTCTTGTGTGAATAAGTGATTAAATGTGCATAAGCCTCCTTTAATTGATGATCCATGGACATTAGTTTGCTTCATGATCTATATATTAATGGCCATTTTAAATAGTTAAATATTAAATGTACTATGCTACATAAAACTGTAGGAGGGTTGAGACTGTAATTAACTCTACATCATAATTCTGTGTAATGAGAAAACCCAATTATATAATTTCAGCACCATAACAGAAGAAAATATTTCCCTTTGCCATGAACACTACTTGTATAGAATTTCTACTAAAAGCTCAGATTCCCCTTTGAGTTCTCAAACATGAACTCATGTTTAGATTTTCCCATCAAGAGTATTAATGTAGCGTTAGTAGTATATTATAATGACACAATAAAAAGGAGGAAATGATTCATATCCCAGGGAAGAGTTGACACTCGCAGTTTAAAGTGTTTAATATACATTTATTTAAATGGGAAGTTGCACTTTGCCCGAGGAATAAGTATTTAAATTGACAGCTTAATAAAATTCCTAAGTACTGTAGTGCTATGCCTTCATTTACTTATTAAAAAATATTTTAAAATCAATCATTCAGAGCCACCAGAAAAGCTATGTTAACTAATTGTTTGGGAATAAGATAATTATATAGGGGATTAAATGATTAAATGGTAATTCAATTTTGAATCACATATTTTAAAGCTTTGATCTCCTCTGTCTTGCTTCCCTAAAACAAGCCAGAACCTGTAAATGGATAACTTTAATAGGTTAGTTACATAACTAAGAAAAATGATAACATAATTTTTAAGTGTAAAATAATCAGTGATTAAAATGTTAGAGAAAAAAAAGTCCAGTCACTTGCTTAAAGTAAAAATCCTATTTTTTCTTTCTATATTTAGGTTGCTAAACATGGTGGCCAGTTATTAGTCCTGATATTAATATTTGGGCTCTTAACAAATTTGATAAATTCACAGATACCATTTTTACTTAAATAATTCTACACAAAATCAAAGTACTAATGTAAACTATTAGTAGGCATGGCTATCAGTTGGTGAGAATTCTTATAAAATCTTCATATTTGGTCTTTAAAAAACTAAGATTGAGTCATTAGTGAGGACAAGTGACAGATTTCTATTTTGTCCATTTTTTCAGTTTCATTTGAACATCAGCCATTTTATTTTAGCGAGGACTTCTCTTTTATTTCCTATCTGAGAGGGCTCTCAGGCAACCGCCCTCTTCTTCTACTAATCATTCATTCATTCAATTATGTTTATTGAGCAATAAATGGATGCAGAACACTGTACTAAGCACTTGGGAGAGTATAATACAACAATAAACAGATGTGTTTCCTGCCTACTACGGTAGTTCTCAGCTTCTCAGCCTGTTATTTACTCTCTATCCAACTACTATATCTATACAGATGATTCCCAAATCTACATCTCCAGTCCTGATCTCTCTCCCTCTTGGCAGTCTTACATTTCCTCCTGCTTCAGGATATCTCTACTTGGATGTCCTCCCATCACCTCAAACTTAACATGTCCAGAACAGAGCTCCTTCTCATAATAATAATAATAATTGTGGAATTTGTTAAGCATCTACTATGTGCTAGGCACTGTACTAAACGCTGGGGTGGATCCAAGCAAATTGGGCTGGTCACAGTCCCTGTCCCACATGGGGCTCACAGTCTTAATCTCCACTTTACAGCTGAGGGAACTAAGGCACAAAGAAATGAAGTGACTTGCCCAGAGTCACACAACAGAAAAATGGAAGATCCAGGATTCGAACCCATGACCTTCTGACTCCCAGGCCTGTGCTCTACCCATTAGGCAACCCTGTTTCCCCTCATCTTCCCACCCAAACCCTAACCTTCCTGTGATTATTTCAGTGTAGACAACACCACCATCGTTCCCGTTTCACAAGCCCGTAACTATGGCATTATCCTCAACTCATCTTTCTCACTCAACACACATATACAATCTGTCAACAAATCCTTTCAGTTCAGTCTTCACAACGTCACTAAAATCTGCCCTTTCCTCTCTATCCAAACTGCTAAGATATTAATCCAAGCACTTTTCCTAACCCGCCTTGATTCATTCATTCATTCAATCATATTTATTGAGCACTTACTGTGTGCAAAGCACTGTACTAAGCACTTGGGAAGTACAAATCAGCAACATATAGAGATGGTCCCTACCCAACAGCGGGCTCACAGTCTAGAAGCTCTGGGGGGCAAGGTGATGAAGAGCTTTGATAACTGCATCAGTCTCCTTACTGACATCCCGGACTCCTGTCTCTCAGAATTCAGCCCATATTTCACTCTGCAGCCCAGATCATTTTTTATCAAAACCATTCAGTCCATGTTTCCCCACTCCTCAAAAACCTCCAGTGGTTGCCCATCCACTTCCACAGCAAACAGAAACTCCTTCCCATAGGCTTTAAAGCACTCAATCCCTTTGACAGCTCCTATACTTCCTCCATCAGTCAATCAATTGTATTTATTGAGTGCTTACTGTGTGCAGAGTGCTATACTAAGTGCTTGACAGAGTACAATATAACAGTTGGTAAAAGCGTTCCCTGACCACAATGAGCTTACAGTCTAGAGGGGGAGACAGACATAAATATAAATAAATATGACTGATTAATAAATACACTAAATTAATTATTTACACTGCATTAATTAAAATGTATTAAATTATGGATGTGTGCATAAACCAGACCACCATTCTTTCTGTCTTCAAAGCATTACTGAGGTCTCATCTCCTCCAATAAGCCTTCACCGAATAAGCCCTCTTTTCTTTGGCTCACTTTCCCTTCTGCGTCATCTATGTGCTTCAATCTCTGACCTTTGGACACTTGATATTCACCCCAACCCCACAATATTAGTGTACATATCTATAAATTATATATTATAAATTATTTATTTATTCATAATAAATCTTGAATGTAAGCTTGTTATGGGCAGGGAATATGTCTGTTGTAATGTACTCTCCCAAGTACTTAGTACAGTACTCGGCACATAGTAAGTGCTCAGTAAGTACAGTTGATTATAAGTGCTATGGGGTTGAGGAAGGAGTGAATAAGTGGTGCGAATCCAAGCGCAAGAAAGCAGAAAGGAGAAGAAAAAGGGGAAGGCTTCTCAGAGATGTGCTTTTAATACGGTTTCGAAAGTGGGGAGAGTGATCGCCTGTCAGATATGAAGAGGGAGGATGTCCTAGTTCAGAGGCAGGATGTGGCTGAGAGGTCAGAGGCTAGATAGATGAGATTGAGGCCCATGATTTCCTACTGCTCTCTTTGCTTCTCTAATGCCAACCTCCCCATTGTACCTTGATCTCATCTATCTCGTCGCTATCCCCTAGCCCGTGTCCTGCCTCTGGCCTGGAATACCTTCTCTCCTCATTCATTTTCATTCATTCATTCAATCAATCATATTTATTGAGCACTTACTGTGTGCAGAGCACTGTACTAAGCCCTTGGAAAGTACAATTTGGCAACGGATAGAGACAATCCTTACCCAACAACGGGTTCACAGTCTGGAAGGGGGAGACAGACACCAAAAGAAAACAAGTAGACAAGCATCAATAGAATTAAAATAGGTAAATAGAATTGTAGATATATACACATCATTAATAAAATAAATAGAATAGTAAATATGTACAAATATACACAAGTGCTGTGGAGCAGGGAAGGGGGTAGAGCAGAGGGAGGGAGTAGGGGTGATGGGGAGGGGAGGAGGAGCAGAGGAAAAGGGGGGCTCAGTCTTGGAAGGCCTCCTGGAGGAGGCGAGCTCTCAGTAGGGCTTTGAAGTGGGGAAGAGAGCTAGTTTGGCGGATGTGAGGAGGGAGGGCATTCCAGGCCAGAGATAGGATGTGGGCCAGGGGTCGACGGCAAGACAGGCTAGAATGAGAAACAGTGAGGAAGTTAGCCTCAGAGGAGCAGAATGTGTGGGCTGGTCTGTAGAAGGAAAGAAGGGAGGTGAGGTAGGAGGGGGCAAGGTGATGGAGAGCTTTGAAGCCAATAGTGAGGAGTTTTTGCTTCATGCAAAGGTTGATAGGCAGTCACTGGAGATTTTTGAGGAGTGGGGGTGACATGCCCCGAGCGTTTCTGTAGAAAGGTAATTCGGGCAGCAGAGTGAAGTATAGACTGAAGCAGGGAGAGACAGGAGGTTGGGAGATCAGAGAGGATTCTGATTCAATAATCCAGTCGGGTTATGATGAGAGATTTTACCACCAAGGTAGTGGTCTGGATGGAAAGGAAAGGGAATATCTTGGCAATGTTGTGAAGGTGAGATCAGCAGGTTTTGGTGATGGATTGGTTGTGCGGGGTGAATGAGAGCGGAGTCAAGGGTGACACCAAGGTTGCGGGCTTGTGAGATGGGAAGGATGGTAGTGCCATCCACAGTGATGGGAAAGTCAGGGAGAAGACAGGGCTTGGGAGGGAAGATAAGGAGCTCAGTCTTTGACATGTTGAGTTTTAGGTGGTGAGAGGACATCCAGTTGGAGATGTCATGAAGGCAGGAGGAGATATGAGCCTAGAGGGAGGGAGAGAGAACAGGGAGATGTAGATTTGGGTGTCATCTGCGTAGAGATGGTAGTTGAAGCTGTGGGAGCTGAGTTCACCAAGGGAATGAATATAGATGGAGAACAGAAGGGGACCAAGAACTGAGACTTGAGGAACCCCTACAGTTAGGGGATGGGAGGGAGAGGAGTCCGTGAAGGAGCCTGAGAATGAATGGCTAGAGGCATGAGAGGAGAACCAGGAGAGGATGGAGTCAGTGAAGCCAAGCTTGGATAACGTGTTGAGAAGGGGATGGTCAGCAGTGTCAAAGGCAGCTGAGAGGTCGAGGAGGATTAGGTTAGAGTAGGAGCCATTGGATTTGTCAAGAAGGAGGTCATTGGTGACCATTGAGAGGGCAGTTTTGGTGGAATGGAGGGTCAAACAGACGATCACTCACCCCACTTTCAAAGCCTTGTTAAAAGCCCAACTCCTCCAAGAGGCCTTGCCCAAGTCCTCATTTCCTCTTTCTCCATTCCCTTCTGCATCACCCTTGCACTAGTATTTGCACCTTTTATTAAGTTGTCACCCAGCCTCACAGCACTTATGTACATATCTGTAATTTAATGAATTTGTTTATACTAATGTCTGTCTCCTCCTCTAGACTATAAGCTCATTCTGTGCAGAGAACATGTCTACCAACTCTGTTATACTGTACTCTTCCAAGTGTTTATTACAGTGCTCTGCACACAATAAGCACTCAGTAAATATGAGTGATTGATTGATAGCCAAGAAAATCTTCTCACTGTCCCTAGTTCTCATCTCATCTGAATCTGGTTCCTGGCTCATGTCCTCCAAATTTCCTCAAACGTCCTCCCCTTAGAATTCACCAAGCCTCAATTTTCCCCTTCTATAAAATGCTCCACAAATCCCATCTCCTTCTGGAGTTATTAGCCAATTAATTAATACCTTCCAACTACTATGTCTGCATTTTATACTGTCACTCACAACACAAATAGAGAAGCAGTGTGGCTTAGTGGAAAGAGCACGGGCTTGGGAGTCAGATGTCGTGGGTTATAATCCTGGCTCTGCCACTTGTCTGCTGTGTGACCTTGGGTGAGTCATTTCACTTCTCTGTGCCTCAGTTCCCTCATCTGTAAAATGGGAATTAAGACTGTGAGCCTCTTGTGGGACAGAGACTGTGTCTAGCTCAATTATCTTTTATCTACCCCAGCACTTAGAACAGTGCCTGGCACATAGTAAGTGCTTAACAAATACCATAACTATGATTATTATTATTATTATCTTCGACTCATCTTTCTCATTCAACCCATACATTCCATCTGTCACCAAATTCTGTTGGTTCAGCCTTGACAACATTGCTAAAATTCACTCTTGCCTCTCCATCTAAACTGCCACCACAATAATCCATGCACTCATCCTATCCCACCTTAATTACTGCATCAGCCTCCTTGTTGATCTCCCTGCCTCCTTTTCCCACTCCAGTCAATATTTCACTCTGTTCTCTGGATCATTTTTCTACAGAAATGTTCAGTCCATGTTTCCTCACTCCTCAGGAACCTCCAGTGGTTGTCCATCCACTTTTGCATCAAACAGAAACTCCTTACCATCGGTTTTAAACTCAATCACTTTGCCCTCTACTACCTTACCTCCCTGATTCCCTACTAAAATGCAACTTGCAACCTGAACCCAGGGCCTCTAGCTCCCAGGGAAGTGCTCTTTCCACTAGGCCTTGCTTCCCAGGAGCCCAGCCACTAAGCAGTTACAGTTTGCAGATACTGGTAAATTTATTTCTCTTTCTTCACCCCACCACCAGGCTGCCTGGACCTAGGCAGGGGAAGTATTCATTCATCCATTCATTCATTTGTATTTATTGAGTGCTTACTTTGTGTAGAACACTGTATTAAGCACTTGGGAGAGTACAATACAACAATAAACAGACACATTCCCTGCTCACAGTGAATTTACAAGGGGGACAGGGTAAGGCCCAAACATTCTCTATCAAACAAGTAAACATGCTGACATTAAGATTCTTGATGAGGGTCTAGAAGCATGTGATTTTTGAGAAATGAGTTTTGTCTCTGTAGGGCAAATACTGCTGAGCTGAACTTGAAGGTCAAAGTTGGGTTGATCACATGTAGAAGAATCAAATAAAGGAATGCATCACCAAAAATCCTTTCACCAAAATGTGTCTCATGCAGACGAAGCCCAAGACTGGCTTATAGTACATGTGTTACATTACTTTTTTAAAAAAGCCATAGTCACCATTCCTCAGTCAGAGGAACCTTTCAGGTCATATCTACACTAACCAATGGGTCTATATTTCATAATATTAATCCAGATCTTTAATCCTGCTGGTTCTGCAGCTTTAATTTTTCTACATTTTTCTACAAAAAGTTCAGTCCATGTTTCCCCACTCCTCAAGAACCTCAAATGGTTGCCCATCCACCTCTACATCCAGCAGAAACTCCTCACCAATGGTTTTAAAACACTCAATCACCTTGCCGTCTCCTACATCACCTTGCTACTCTCCTCCTACAACCCAGCCCACACACTTAGCTCCTCTAATGCTAACTTACTCACTGTACCTTGGTATCGACTGTCTCGCCACCAACCTCTCTCCCACAATCAGCCTCTGGCCTGCAACGCCCTCCCTCTTCATAACCATCAGACAATTAGTCACCCCTATTTTAGACCCTTATTGAAGACATGCCTCCTCCAAGGGGCCTTCCCTGACTAAGTTCTCTTTGCCTCCAATCTCTTTTGCATAACCCTGACTTGCTCCTTTTATTCATCCCCCCTTTCAGACCCACAGCGCTTATGTACATATCCCAATTTAGAGAAGCAGCGTGGCTTAGTGGAAAGATCCCGGGCTTGGGGGTCAGAGGTCATGGGTTCTAATCCTGGCTCTGCCACTTCTCAGCTGTGTAGCCTCGGGCAAGTCACTTCACCTCTCTGTGCCTCTGTTACCTCATCTGTAAAATGGGGATGAAGACTGTGAGCCCCACGTGGGACACCCTGATTATCCTGTATCTACCCCAATGCTTAGAATAGTGCTTGGTACATAGTAAGTGCTTAACAAATAAGCACTTAACAAATACCATTATTATTGTTATTATCTGTAATTTATTCATTTATATTATTGTTCGTTTTTTCCTCTAGACTGTAAGCTCACTGTGGTCAGGGAATGTGTCTGCTATATTATTATACTGTACTCTCCCAAGAGTTTAGTGTAGTGTTCTGCACACAGTAAGCAGTCAGTAAATAATAATAATAATAATAATGGCATTTATTAAGTGCTTACTATGTGCAAAGCACCGTTCTAAGCGCTGGGGAGGTTACAGGGTAATCAGGTTGTCCCTCGTGGGGCTCACAGATTTAATCCCCATTTTCCAGATGAGGTAACTGAGGCACAGAGAAGTGAAGTGACCTTCCCAAAGTCACACAGCTGACAATTGGTGGAGCCGGAATTTGAACCCATGACCTCTGACTCCAAAGCCCGGGCTCTTTCCTATTGAGCCACACTGCTTCTCTAAATACAACTGATTGATTTAATTTGTTGATATGTCTTGTCCAATCCTGCACATTCTTTTGATTGCAAGTTAAACTACTTCTGGCCAATCTTAGAAAGTGCATATGTCTCTCCTAAAAGCCTTACTGTATTGAAAGAGGAAAAACAAGGAAATCCAGAAAAGGAAGCAGAAATTTTGCCTGCCCCAACTCTTGTGGAGATGAAAGCTAGTGGGATGGTGCAGAAACAGGAAATGTAGCATTCCGTAATTAAGATGCTTAAATCTCCAAAGGTTCAGAGGCAGAGGTCAGAGGCTACTCAGCAGGGACAAACACAATCTCAACCCAAATATAAGACCAAAGAGATGCCTGTGGGTCAAGAATCGTCCAAACCTAATCAAAGAAGGGAGGCATCAATAAATCATATTTATTATGCACTTACTGAGTGCAGAGTACTGTACTAAATGCTTGGGGGAATACAATATTCCAACACTCTGATAATGGGTGAGCGATTGCTCCTTCTCCATCCTAACTCATTGTCTTTCCTGCAGTTATTTTCTGTCATTTCACTCAGCCAAACACACTGTTAAAGAAAATTTTAGCAATGAGATAAAAATCCCAAAATTTTGACTGGCAGTTTCTTGGGAATGTTTATCCAATCATTTACTCTGTCATCCTACTAGTGATAAAGGCTTAAAATATTCCTTGAGGCCAGAAAGGAATGGAATCCTGTCCTTGTTCTCTAATCAAACTTTCAAATCTGAAATAACAATAATAATAATAATAATAGTGCTTACTATGTGCCAAGTGTTGTGCTAATTGCTGGGGTAGATACAAGATAATCAGACTGGAGACAGTCCCTGTCCCACATGGGGCTCACAGTCTAAGTAGAAGGTAGAACAGGTGTATTGAATCCCCAGTTTACAGATGAACAGACTGAGGCACAAAGAAGTGAAGTGATTTACCCAAGGTCACACAGCAGACAAGTGGTAAGGCTATGATTAGAACCCAGTTTCTCTGATTCTCAGGCCCGCCCTTTATCCACCAGGTCACCTTGCATCCCCAAAACGTTTAGGTTATTTACCCAATCATATAAGTTAGCACTGAGCTTTTTTCAACATGGTGGAAAATAGGAAAGCAGTCACTGCTGATGGGTAGAATTTTGGCATGGCCTAGTAGAAAGAGCACACACCCGGAAATTGGGAGACCTGGATTCTATCCTGAGGCTCTGCTATTTGCCTGCTGTATGATCTTGGGCAAGTTACTTAACTTCTTTGAATATAAATTTCCTTAACTGTAAACTGTGGGATGAAATATCTTTTCTCCCTCTCCTTTAGACCATGAGCGCATGTGGAACAGGGACTGCGTCTGACCTGATTATCTTGTATCTACCCCAGTGCATAGAACAGTGCTTGGTACATAGTAATGCACCTAACAGGTACCACTGTCATTATTTTTATTCAGGATAAAATATCATGAACTCATCATCACATCTAGAGAAAACCATCATGATAGACGCACCAGTTCCACCTGCCTCTTGAGAGCCTAGCAAACCATTTTGTCCAATGGGCAAACTGGCCCTTGAGTGTCAGGCCAGGACTGGCTGAAGCTATGCTTAGAATCAATTAATTAATCAATCAATTGTATTTATTGAGCACTTACTATGTGCAGAGCACTGTACTAAGTGCTTGAGATAATATGATACAGCAGAATTAGCAGACACCTTCTCTGTCCATAATGAGCTTACAGTCTAGAAGGGGAGATAGACATTGATGTGAATGCATAAGTAATTCATAATATATAATTTAAAGATATATACCTAAGTGCTGTGAGATTGGGAGTGAGGCAAATATCAAATGTCCAAATATGAATAATTTATATAATAATAATAATTATTATGGTATTTGTTAAGCACTTACTATGTGCTAAGCACTATACTAAGCACTGGGGTAGGTACAAGGTAATCAGATTGCCCCAAGAGGGTCTCACAGTATTAATCCCCATTTTATACATGAGATAACTGAGGCACAGAGAAGTTAAGTGGCTTGCCCAAGGTCACACAACTGACAAGTGGTGGAACTGGGATTAGAACCAACATCCTCTGACTCCCAAGCCTGTGCTCTTTCCACTGAGCCATGCTGCTTCTCTAATATAATATATTTTATATTATATATAATAATAATATAACATATACTACATATGACTGTATAATATATAGCATCTACATAACTTATATAACATATATATTATCTATATAATAGCTTAGAATAGCTTCCGTACCATTTCCCGTCAGCTGTCTTCCAACCATGGATCCATATGACATCGTGAAGGAACACTGCACTGCTCTCCCCTCCCCCCGCAACTTCATCTGAAACCAGCAACAGTACCTCTGAAAATAATCAACATAAAGGGTAACCAATAAAAGTAATTGAAAAGCACCTTGTTTAGTGTAAACTCCCACATAAAAGCCTACTACTTCAAAAATTAAACTCTATGGGAGGCAAACTGGGGAATAAATATCCATTTTGTATGTCACTTGGTTATCAGGTACTTTTTTCTAACAGAAAATATTAATAACCTTTGCATTGGGGACTGAAATGTTCAAACAATGTTCTTTTCTATAATAAAGCTTTTCATCATTATGTAAATTCAGTACTAAAAAACATGTGCACTGTCAAAAGTTTTGCAAAAAGTATAATCAAATATGCTACCGAAGAAATATCCCAGTGGTGTATTTTCCTTTGTGATCTTTTTAGATAAATATGTCTTTTGTCTTGCTCAGTGCATAAAAACCATTTAGAAAACATTCAAAATTAAAAAAAAAAAACAAACAGATGAGGACTTAGCTTCTGTGTAAGTAGAATCTCATGTTACTCATCTTTAAATATTACCTCTCTTTCAGGGCCTTTGAAATTAATGGCTGATCCTTGGTATAATATCTCACGTAAACAGACTTCAAGGATTTGGTAACTATTCTTGAGAAATTTTCAAATCTCATAACATATTCCAAGTTACCCAGGGTCCACTTGAGTAAACAGTCCATCTGGCTTCCAGGCTGGAGCAGCTTATACACTGTAGAACACCTTCTACAGTATGTGGGGAAGTATGTGAGAGATACTGAAAAATGTGGTTTAGGCAAAAAGAACTCCAGTAAATTGAATGTTCTTTTCCCACCTGGAAATAGGAGAGGTGGTAGTGTATAATACACAGAAAGATGTGCTGATTCATAACAATATTGGATTAAATAAATGTTGTTGTTATTAGCATGTAATTTTCTTTTGTGATAAATGTAGCAGACTGCTGTTTACCTTTCAATTGATTTTATTTTCCAAATTATATACCAAGTTGTCCCATGGGCTTTATTGAATATATGGGTGCTAACAATGAAAAATGTGCAGAGTTTTAATACCAACTTTGTAAATTGCCTTAATAATAGCTGGTGTAATGTAATAGTATTTTCAACCAGTACTTTTAATTTCTAGCTCATAAAGCCTTTTCATTGAACCCCAAGGGTGTAGCTATAAAAGTAAGATTTAATTTTGTATATAATGTGGCCTAAATTAGCTTTAAAGCAATAGGAGTAACATGCAGCTACAACAGATAGACTGAAATTATTATAACTTGATGCAATTTCCCATAGCAAAATTAATCATCATTTCTATTTTAATATAATTTGACACAAAAAAATTCAGCCTGCCTTTTCAGTCATTTTCTGATGAGGGCTGCGTGTGTGAGTATTTTTTTTTTTACAGGAAAACTTGGAGTAAGATATTTTGCAGACTTTGGTTTTAAAACTTGGATCTAACACAGGAGTGTTAGATCACAGGAGTGACCACCCTGGATGATTGTGGTAGGATTCTACTCATCTAAGTTCATTTTAGCCTTCCCCCATGATGTCCTACATGCTAATGACTTTCATCTCATGGACCAGTGGATTTGCTCTGCTTCTCTGGTGGCTGAAAAACAAACCAGAACCTGAAGTTCCAGAGGATAATTCTGAAACAATAGATCTTGCCAACTGAAATCATTTGGTGTATCTTCCTGAATCAATTATCTTAAAGTGCCAAGGGAAGGGACTTGAATCAATTTGAAATTGTCTGAATTGAAAATATTGACTTTTATTATATAACAATAATAATAATAATAATAATAATAGTATTTGTTAAGTACTTATTATGTGCCAAGCACTGTTCTAAGTGCTGGGGTATATACAAGTTAATCAGATTAGACACAGTTCCTGTCCCACATGAGGCTCACACTCTTAATCCCCATTTTACAGATGAGGTAACTGAGGCACAGAGAAGTTAAGTGACTCACCCAAGGTCGAACAGCAGACAAGTGGCAGAGCTAGGATAAGAACCCACAACCTCTGACTCCCAAGCCCGCGATGGTGCCACTAGTGCTCTGCCCCAAAGGAATAGGGTAAAGGGAGATGTTTTAAATGGTATTTATTTAGTGTTTACTATGCCAAGCACTGTACTAAATGCTGAGATGCATGCATGATAAGGAGGTTGGACACAATCCCTGTCACCTGTGGCTCACAGTCTAAGTTTAAGTGAGTAGGATTTAGTCCCAGTTTTACAGATGAAGAAACGGATGCACAGAGAAGTTGAGTGACTTGCCCAAGGTCACTCAGCAGACAAGTGGCAGAGCCAGAACTAGATTCTGATCCTCTGACTCCCAGGCTGGTGCCTTCTCCACTAGGCCATGCTACTTTGCTAAACATTCATTTTAATTATATTTTTATGGTACTTGCTAAGCACTTGCTATGGGCCAGGCATGTACTAAGTGCTGGGGTAGATACAAGCTAATCAGGTTGGACACATTTCCCATCCCACATGGGACTCACAGTCTTAATACCCATTATACTGATGAGGTAATTGAGGCACAGAGAAGTGAAGTGACTTGCCTAAAGTCACACAGCATACAAGTGTTTATGTAGATAATGTTGTGGGGCTTAATTGTTACATTTCTAGAATTTTGCCTAATTCCTGGGAGTTACGTTTTCAGCTAGCTTCATCTAAAAAGAACATCTTTAAATAAGGTACCTTTTGATTAAAGGGATTTTTCTAATGTAATACTGGGGTGGGATTAACCATTCGCGGCTGGTAATCAAAACCTAGAATCATCATCATCAATCGTATTTATTGAGCTCTTACTATGTGCAGAGCACTGTACTAAGCACTTATCAGTCAGTCAGTCGGTCAGTCAATTGTATTTACGAGTTCTCTCTGTGTTCAGGGCACTGTACTAAGCGCTTGGGAGAATACAACATAACAATAAACAGACATATTCCCTGCCCACAATGAGTATGCAGTTTAGAGCAGTATGGGTGGAGAAGCAGCCTGGCATAGTAGATAAAACACAGGCCTAGGAATCAGAAGGTGGCAGGTTCATTCATTCATTCAATCATATTTATCGAGTTCTTACTGTGTGCAGAGTGCTGTACTAAGCGCTTGGAAAGTACAATTCAGCAACAGAGAGATAATCCCTGCCCACACTGGGCTTACAGTCTAGAAGGGGGGAGACGGACATCAAAACAAGTAAACAGGTATCAATATAAATAAATAGAAGTATAGATATATACACATCAAAACAAGGAAACAGGCATTAATATAAATAAATAGAATTATAGAAATGTACATATATACACAGTGCTGCGGGGCGGGAAGGGGGTTAGAGCAAAGGGAGCAAGATGGGGGAAATGGGGAGGGGAGGGGAAGCTGAGGAAAAGGGGGGCTTAGTCTGGGAAGCCTTCTTGGAGGAGGTGAGCCTTCAGTAGGGCTTTGAAGGGGGCAAGTGTGGTTGTTTGGTGGATTTGAGGAGGGAGGACATTCCAGGCCAGGGGTAGATCATGAGCCAGGGGTCGACAGTAAGGACAGGTGAGATCGAGGCACGGTGAGAAGGTTAGCACCAGAGGAGTGGAGTGTGTGGGCTGGGATGTGGGCTACTCACAGTCTTAATCCCCACTTTAAAAATGAAGTGACTGAGGCACAGAAAAGTGAATAGACTTGCCCAAGGCTCACACAGCAGACAAATGGTGGAGCCGGTATTAGAATCCATGACCTTCTAACTCCCAGGCCTGTTCTCTATCCACTATGTCATGCTGCTTCTAAGTACAGTGCAGTGCCTGGCACACAGTAAGCAATTAATAAATGCCATAAAAAAGTTCACATGATAACCATGACTGCATAACTAAAAAGGCCAGCCTATAATTTACCATCAGAACAATGATTTGGGGCTGTTTCACCAAGAATCTTGGTAAATTATGACCCAGAATGGTAACATGATTTTCTCATACAGACAGTAAATCATTCTGGAATGAAATGGTTGGCTACTGCTTTGGCAGAGTTTTAATGTTGCTCTTACAGATGTATTCAATACATTTGTGAAATGGGCCAACTTTGACTTGTGAATAATTACATAGCCTATAACCAATAAATCAATCATATTTATTGAGCACTTACTGTGTGTAGAGCACTGTACTTAGCCCACCTTGATCATACCCTTAATAACTCTCTCCAATGTTGTGAGCAGGGAATGTCTCTGTTTATTGTTGTACTGCACTTTCCCAGGCACTTAGTACAGTGCTGTGCACACAGAAAGTGCTTAGTAAATGTGACTGACTGACTGAATGAATGACAGGGGCAGAGAGTTCATTATTAGTGAAAATGACTTTGAAGAACTGTTATTTCAAAAGGAATAATGAATAACAATAATAGTAATATGATTATTATAATAATTAAAATGATATATTTGTACCAAATAAGGGAGATAGAACTGTTTCCTAAATGTTGCACAGTATTTCTAAGGAGAAATGTTATATGGGGCTCATAGCCTAAAAGGGAAGAAAAATAGGCATTTTATCCCCATTTTACAGATGAGAAACTGAGGCACAGGAAAGTTGAGTGATTTGCCCAGTGTCACACAGCAGGCAAGTGCCAAGTGGCCAGTGCAACCCTGGTCTCCTGTCTCCCAGTAATGTATTCCTTAGAACAGTGCTTGGCATATAGTAAGCACTTAACAAATGCCATCATCATCATCACTTAACAAATGCCATCATTATTATCAGTAGTAGTAGTAGGCCATTGTGCTTTTCTATGCAGTCTTCCTTCCTGTACCAAACGTCTGATTTCTCCCATCTTTATGTATTTTTATGTATCTTATGCCCATCCTCAGCACTGGTGAATATTTATTTGCTATTTCTATGTCTGACTCATTCATTAGATTGAAGTCAATAAATCACTCGTATTTATTGAGTGCTTACTGTCTGCAGAGTACTGTACTAAGCGCTTGGGAGAGTACAATACAATGGAGTTGGTCATCATGTTTTCTGCCCACAAGGAGCTAACAAGTCTAAAGAGGGAAAGTTCCCAGTGGGCAGAGGCCATGTCTGGTACTCTTGTTTTATTTCCCAAACTCTGAGTACAGCACACTGCATTCAATAGGCACTAAAATACCATTACTACTACATATATTTGTGGCGCTAACTAATGTCTTTGTGAAGCCAAGTTTCTGCTTTTAGGAATCCCAAATTCTGAAATACAGTGCCCTGCTGTCACTTAAATACAATTTCCTGAATAATATGCACATGTGACTCACTCACCACTGGCAATATCACGTATCATCCTTGTTCATCAAATCAAACTTCGTGGGCAATAGATAGAATCAGAAACTAAATGCAGCATTATTATACCTGAGTTACTACTTTAAAAATAAGTCTAAATACCTTTGGAGAATGCCAAAGGAAGAAAAAGGAGATTTTGTTAAAAATATGCTACTGCAGATGTGGGAAAAGCCCCAGAAAGAAATACTGGTATGAGACACTGTGTAAGTATTACACAAACGATACTTTAAAGTCAAAAGTTATTCTCTGAAAATCAATCACATGGCACTGCTGTAGGACTTGAAAACCCTGCCATGTGCTACAACTGGCTAAGAAGCCTGATGCGGCATTAATTTATTACCAAACTGGGAGCTTTTGTCTTTCTTACCGGGGTTATTTTCTGCCTTTTTTTTAACTGAACACTTAATTTGTTTAGTCATTGTGATTATTTTTTTGGTCACATTTGGCAGTAGGAATGATCTCTGAGACTGAAAGGGAATACATAACTGGGTCATAAATTTTAGATGGGAGTATTTTTTTTGTATTTCTGCCAGGAATATCAGACAGCAAGCAACTGACGGCAAACATGCTCTCTGTTTCTGTGTGCCGTGCTATTACAGGGGTGGGTGGTCTTGGGTTTGCCTAACAAAAACTCCCACAGGACAGTCTCGATCCTGGATATATGCACTCCTTTTCCAAATAGACAAATATCATTAATCAATCAATCAATCAATCAATCGTATTTATTGAGCACTTACTATGTGCAGAGCACTGTACTGAGTGCTTGGGAAGTACAAATTGGCATCACATAGAGACAGTCCCTACCCAACAGTGGGCTCACAGTCTAAAAGGGGGAGACAGAGAACAGAACCAAACATACCAACAAAATAAAATAAGTAAGGTAGAAATGTACAAGTAAAATAAATAAATAGAGTAATAAATATGTACAACCATATATACATATATACAGGTGCTGTGGGGAAGGGAAGGAGGTAAGACGGGGGGATGGAGAGGGGGACGAGGGGGAGAGGAAAGAAGGGGCTCAGTCTGGGAAGGCCTCCTGGAGGAGGTGAGCTCTCAGCAGGGCCTTGAAGGGAGGAAGAGAGCTAGCTTGGCGGATGGGCAGAGGGAGGGCATTCCAGGCCCGGGGGATGACGTGGGCCGGGGGTCGATGGCGGGACGGGCGAGAGCGAGGTGCAGTGAGGAGATTAGTGGTGGAGGAGTGGAGGGTGCGGGCTGGGCAGTAGAAGGAGAGAAGGGAGGTGAGGTAGGAGGGGGCGAGGTGATGGAGAGCCTTGAAGCCCAGGGTGAGGAGTTTCTGCCTGATGCGCAGATTGATCGGTAGCCATTGGAGGTTTTTGAGGAGGGGAGTAATATGTCCAGAGCGTTTCTGGACAAAGATAATCCGGGCAGCAGCATGAAGTATGGATTGAAGTGGAGAGAGACATGAGGATGGGAGATCAGAGAGAAGGCTAGTGCAGTAGTCCAGACGGGATAGGATGAGAGCTTGAATTAGCAGGGTAGCGGTTTGGATGGAGAGGAAAGGGCGGATCTTGGCAATGTTGCGGAGCTGAGACTGGCAGGTTTTGGTGACGGCTTGGATGTGAGGGGTGAATGAGAGAGCGGAGTCGAGGATGACACCAAGGTTGCGGGCTTGTGAGATGGGAAGGATGGTAGTGCCGTCAACAGAGATGGGAAAGTCAGGGAGAGGACAAGGTTTGGGAGGGAAGACAAGGAGCTCAGTCTTCGACATGTTGAGCTTTAGGTGGCGGGCGGACATCCAGATGGAGATGTCCTGAAGGCAGGAGGAGATGCGAGCCTGGAGGGAGGGGGAGAGAGCAGGGGCAGAGATGTAGATCTGGGTGTCATCAGCGTAGAGATGATAGTTGAAGCCGTGGGAGCGAATGAGGTCACCAAGGGAGTGAGTGTATATTGAGAACAGAAGGGGACCAAGCACTGAACCTCGGGGAACCCCCACAGTAAGAGGATGGGAGGGGGAGGAGGAGCCTGCAAAAGAGACTGAGAAAGAACGACCGGAGAGATAAGAGGAGAACCAGGAGAGGACGGAGTCTGTGAAGCCAAGGTCAGATAACGTGTGGAGGAGAAGGGGGTGGTCCACAGTGTCAAAGGCATTAAGAGATGCCTTATTAATTATTAATTAATTATCTCTCATTAAGAGATGGGACTTGTGTTTTTGTTCTTAAGGTTTTATTTTTTCTTTGTAAAAGGCTTTTTTCAACAAAATCTGTCTTTTAATGTGGACTCGGCTTTGGCCATGTTATAATTAATCCGTTCTAGGAATTCTGTGGTCTTCTCTCAATGAAAAGGGAGGAGGTTCCTTGGACTACATCCCACATTTCACTCCAGGTGTGCTGCTGGACCATGAAGAATGTGTTCCGCATCAGAATCTTAGCCTACAACAAGATAAAGAGGCACTCAGACCTTCTGCCTGGGAATTCCCAGGCCCTGGACAAAACAAAGAATTCGGTTCAAAGGAGGAGTGATTCTTCCTAGGGGTGAGTTCCTGAGGGAGCAGGAGAGCCTAACTGCCCTGTGACCTTGGAGAAGTGACTGGATTGCAGTGCTCTTTGCCAATGTAGTATCTCTGTAAGCTTTCTGGCCCACAAGTTTTAAAGATATATTGCCCAGGAACAGGTTTAAGGGGGGTGCAGTTACTTCCGAACTTTGAAAAAAATTTTATTCATTGGTACCTTCCTCTAGGGAAACAAGGAAGCCTAGGGAAAAGAGCATGGGCCTGGGAGAGCCTGAGGTTTCTTCCCGGTTCTGCTTCGTATGACCTGGGGAAGTCACTTAAGTTGTCTTGCCTCAATTACTTCATCTGTAAAATAGGTTCTCCATAACCGGTCTCCCTTCTTATAATAATTGCAGTATTTGTTAAGCACTTACTATGTGCAAATACTGTACTACTCATTGTGGTGGATACAAGCAAACTGAGTTGGACACAGTCCCTGTCCCACGGTGGATTCAGAGTCTCAATCCCCATTTTACAGATGAGGTAACTGAGGCACAGAGAAGTAAAGTGACTTGCCCTAGGTCAGGCAGGAGACGAGTGGCAGAGCCAGGATTAGAACCCATGAGTTTCTGACTCCCAGTCCCTTCTCTATCTACTACGCCATGCTACTGCTTATGAGACTGTAAATCACATGTGGAACAAAGACCGTGTCCAACCTGATTATCTTGTATCTATTTCAGCACTTGGCACAGAGTGAGTGGTTAAATTCTACAGTTACTATTATCATTATTACGTTGCTCATTCCTGCAAATTCCATTTTTTTCTGCACCCTCCAAGCACAAATTTCTCTTTCTGACTACAGATCCCATTTATCTCAGAGATATATGAATTCTGTAGCCCTGTACTGTTTAAAGGGGATTATATATATTCCTGTATATATGTATATATGTTTGTACATATTTATTACTCTATTTGTTTATTTATTTTACTTGTGCATATCTATTCTATTTATTTTATTTTGTTGATATGTTTGGTTTTGTTCTCTGTCTCCCCCTTTTAGACTGTGAGCCCACTGTTGGGTAGGGACTGTCTCTATATGTTGCCAACTTGTACTTCCCAAGCACTTAGTACAGTGCTCTGCACACAGTAAGTGCTCAATAAATACGATTGATTGACATATATATATATATATATATATATATATATATATATATATATAATCCCCTATATATAAGTTGGAGGGAGAACAGGTATTGAAACCCCATTTTACAGATGAGGTAACTGAAACACAGAGATGTTTTGTGACTTGCCCAAGGTCATACAGCAGACTAGCAAAGGAGCTGGGATTAGAACCCATGTCCTCTGACTCCCAGGACCATGCTTTTTCCACTAAGCCACACTGCTTCTCTTTATTGCTCCTTTTCTTAATTTATTTTCATAAGAGACTTTCACTTCTATTCACTTTTTGCTTCCATCGTTGCTTATGGGTAGTAGTAATAGCATTTATTAAGCACTTATTGTGTGCAGAGCACTGTACTAAGTACTGGCAGGGAATATACAGGTGGGTCTCTCACCAGCCGCTTTACCCCATTTACTCTTAGATTGTGAGCAACTTGGGGCCAGAGAAGCATATCACTGGCTCATCCTTGCACTCCTTCTTTCCCAGCATTTAGTTCAGGGCTTTGAACTTTGAACTCCTCAACTCCACTGATTTCCTGAGCCACCCAGCTCACCTAGTCACTACCTTGGACGCACACTTCATCTTGTAGGAAGGAAACGTGTCTGCTAATTCTAGTGTATTGTGCTCACCCAAGTGCTTAGTGCAGTGCTTTGTCCATAGTAAGCACTCTATAAATATGATTGATCTCAAGTTGCTGTACAAACTCTACCCTCACCAACTCTTCAATTCCTCTATCTGACCACAACCTCCTCACCTGACTTCTCTCCCACACATCTCTTCCCCTCAAATCTATCCTATTCCCCCTACAAGACCTCTGATCTTTTAATCCATTCAAATGTTTTCAAGTCATTGTGCCTCATCTAGCCTCCATACCCAAACTACCTTTCCTTGGTGACCAAACTGACACCCTCAATTCCAACCTCTCTACTGAAATCAACCCACTTGCCTCCCTATCCCTTCATCAAACTCATATCACTAAACCACAGCTCTGGATAATAATAATGATGGCATTTGTTAAGCACTTACTATGTGCTAACGTTGTTCTAAGCACTGGGAGGGTTACAAGGTGATCAGGTTGTCCCATGTGGGACTCACATTCTTAATCCCCATTTTACATATGAGATAACTGAGGCACAGAGAAGTTAAGTGACTTGCACAAAGTCACTCAGCTGACAAGTGGCAGAGCCGGGATTAGAACACATGACCTCTGGCTCCCAAGCCCATGCTCTTTACACTGAGCCACAGTCTGCTTCCTTCACTGCTGTGCATGAATCACAGAACACAGATGGCAGAAATCTAGATTTCAGGCCGACCTCACCCCTCTCAAGTTCATCTTTGCATGTTTTAACTCTGCCCTCTCCTCTGCCCAGCAAAATTATTCCTCCACCCTTACTAACACCCATTAAGTCGATCCTCAAACCCCCTTGTTCCCCCCACCCCCAATCTCATGTCCCTGTTGATCAGGCCACCTACTTTATTGAGAAAATTGAAATTATAAAAGGTGATCTCCTTTCCCCTTCTCCTCTCCAGGTCCTTCCTCCTCCTGCTCCTTCTTCAACTCTCCCATATTTCCCAGCAGTGTCTCAAGAGGAAACACTTCTCTCTCAAAATCCATCCCCTTCACCTGCGCATCCAACCCTATTTTTTCAGACCTTATCAAAGCACTTGCCCCTCTCTTCTTCCTTCCTTGAGAGCCACTTATAACTGTTCATTAGCCAATGACTTCTTCCCCACTGCTTTCATTCATTCAATCAATTGTATTTATTGAGTGCTTACTGTGTGCAGAGCACTGTACTAAGTGCTTGGGAAGTACAAATCAGCAACATATAGAGACGGTCCCTACCCAACAACGGGCTTACAGTCTAGAAGGGTTTTAAACATACTCATGTTTTTAAACATAGTTTCAAACATACTCACGTCTCCCCTATACTACCCCCTCCACTGACCCCATGGCTTCCTCCAGTTATTGCCCCATCTCCCTTCTACCATTCCTCTCCAAACCTCTTGAGTGAGTTGTCTCCACCCTCTGTCTCAGGTTTCTCTCCTCCAATTCTTTCTTTTATCCCCTCCAACCTGGCTTCCATCCCCTTCACTCCATAGAAACCACCTGTTCAAAAGTCATAAATGATCTCCATCTTGGCAAGTCCAATGGCCTCTATTCCATCCTAATCCTCTTCAACCCCTCAACTGCCTTCAAGAGAAGGAACATGGCCTAGTGGAAAGAGCACAGGACTGAAAGTCAGAGGACATGGGCTCTAATCCCAGCTCTGCCACAAGTCTGTTGTGTGACCTTGGGCAAGTCACTTAACTTTTCTGTGCCTCAGTTACCTCATCTGTAAAATGGGGATTCAGACTGTGAGCCCTGTGCAGAACAGGGACTGTGTACAACTGGATTACCTTGTATCTACCCTAGTGCATATAACAGTGCTGGTACATAGTAAGTGCTTAACAAATACCACAGTCATTATTATTATTATTATCATTATTATTCCTCAACCATCCCCTATTCCTGGAAACATTATCCAACCTCAGCTTCACTGGTACTGTCTTCTGGTTCTCTTCTAATCTCTTTATCCACTCATTCTCAGTCTCTTTCATGGGCTCTTCCTCTATCCCCCACTCCCTAACTCTGGAAGTTCCTCAAGGTTCAGTTCTGGGTCCCCTTCTATTTTTCATATTCACTTATTCCCATCGCTTCTACTACCATCCCTTTGTAGACGATTTCCAAATCTACCTCTCCAGCCCTGATCTTTCTCCCTATCTGCAGTCTCACATTTCCTCCTGCCTTCAAGACATTTCTATTTGGTTGTCCCACCAACACCTCAAACTTAACATGTCCAAAACAGAACTCATCTTCTCACCCAAACCCTGTCCTCACCCTGATTTTCCCATCACTGTAGACAGCAACATAAACCTCCCTGTCTCACAAGCCCATAGATTTGGGGTTATCCTTGACTCACTTCTCTCATTCCACCCACGTATTCAATCTGTAATTAAATCCTGTTGGTCCAACCTCCACATCATCTCTAAAATCCGTCCTTTCCTCTCCATCCATAGTAAGTGCTTAACAAATGCCATCATTATTATTATTACTGCCACATTAATCCAAGCACTTATCCTATTCCTCCATGATTACTGTATTAGCCTCCTGGCTGACCTCCCTATCTCTTGTCTCTCCCTACTCCACTCTGCTGACTGGATCACTTTTCTACAAAAATGTTCAGTCCATGTTTTCCCACTCCTCAAGAACCTCCAGCAGTTGCCCATCCACCTCCACATCAAACAGAAACTCCTTATCATTGACTTTAAAGCACTCAATCACCTAGCCCTCTCCAACCTCACCTTGCTGCTCTCCTACTACAATCCAACCTGCACATTTCACTCCCCTGGTGCCAACCTTCTCTCTGCATCTTGATCTCATCTACCTCACCACAGACTTTTCTCCCATGTCCTGCCTCTAGCCTGGAATGCCCTCCCTCTTCGTATTTGACAGAAAATTACTCTCCCCTTACAATATTTCATCTATTATAATATCCCTTTCTTCTTTTTCGATACTCTTTTAGGGAAGAACTCTGACAGTCACCTACTTCAAATTCCTTCAAAGTATTATTGAAGACACATCTTCTCCAAGTTGCCTTCCCTGACTAATCCCACCTTTCCTCTTCTTCTGTGTTGCCCCAATTTGCTCCCTTTATTCACCACTCTCTTATCCACCCAGCACTTATCAATCAATCAATTGGGAGAGTATAACGCAACAATATAACAGACACATTCCCTGCCCACAATGAGCTCGCAGTCCATAATTCTTTCATGCTCTAACGAGAGGCTGCCACTCTGGAGCCAGGCCTGACCTTGCCCATACTTCTATGCCATCTCTTCAGTCATGTGGCCACAAGTCCACTGCTGTAGACTCCAGTTCGGGGCTGGTTACTTCCCCTGGAGGCCACTCACCCCATTGAAGAAGCCCGTGAAAGGCTGCATAAAAATTCTTCCCAAAGAAAAGGTTAGGCTGGCTGTTCTACTGCCCATAATGTACCTCACTACCTCCAAGAGAATCACTGAGTGGGCAGAAGCTGGGCCGTAGTTACATATCCATAATTTATTCATTTATATTAATGTCCATCTCCCCCTCTACACCATAAGCTTATTTTGGGCAAGGATTGTATCTAGCAACTCTGTTGTATTGTTATATTGTTCTCTCCTAAGAGCTTAGTACAGTGCTCTGCACACAATAAGTGCTTAATAAATATGATTGATTGATTTGAAGTCACGCTTAATAAATACTATCACAACTATTAAACTAGAACTGAGAGTTGCTTAAGAAAGGAAATTTTAAAAAGAAGCAGTAAGGCAAAATATATGCGAAACATTCAGAAAAATTCTCCTGAAAGGGACTGCCAAAATATCTGGAATTTTGAGTCAATTCCAAGAAGCCCTGATAATTAATTCATTAAATAATTTATTTGGTACACAAATATTACATAGCCTCTCATTTGTACCTTTGGGGAAGCACTATATTATATAACCTGTGATATACTATATTATTAAAAACAACCAATAGCTTTTCTTGAATAGTTATGTTCAGGGTACTGTACTAAATCCTTGTAAGAGTGGAGGTAAATGACATTCTGCCATGAAAGAGTATACAATCTAATACAATATTTTGTCTATTATAATATCCCTTTCTTTTTTCTTGATACTTACTCTTTTAGGGAAGAACTCTGACAATCATCTATCTCCAAACCATTTATCATCCATCTGCCCTTCCCATCCACATTTCATGCCTGATTCTGGGCAAATAAATCATTCAGCATGTACTTTTAGCCCTGGCATGCTTCATAAAGAGTTACCAGCCCGGAGTATGGCTACCTTCAAGTCAGCAATAATTGGTTATTACTAATTCCGAAAGTGTCAGCCACTTTCCTATGTTTTGTGAATGCATAGCTTTACAACTTAACAGTTATTTTAATTGGCCTTTGGAATGGCCACATCGGCAAATTACTAAAACAATCGTAAATCTCAACAGCACTCCCCGCAACCCCTCTACCGCAAAGAAACAATTCCTAATCCCTTCTGATGGGCATTTTCTTCCCAGTGATTTTCCTGAAAGGCCAATGGCATTTTCTGCACTAGGTTGGCCATGCATCACAGGCAGGTCAGTGGGGTTAGGGTCAGTGAGCCAGATTCTTCAGCACTCTTTTCACTTTCCACTGTAGAGAACTCAGTTCAACACCAGAAATCCACAATGGTCTGTGTTCCTCCCCGAGTCCTTAACTTCTATCTGGGATTCAGAGCCCGGGGGGAGAACGAAATGACTCTCCTTCTGTTTATCTGTTCAGCTCTGGATTCATTATAAGAAGCGGGACTTTGCCAGTAGGAATCTTATTACTAGACTTCTACCTGGCTGGCAAAGACTATTTATCCGATGAGGCATGCTTAACATGGGAATCATTCTCTGCTAATTGGGCAGGACCGTCCAGAGTCCCCAGTTGTCTATTAAGCATCCTCAGGCCAGCAAAGTCAGTAGAGCAAGGGTGGCCCAGGGCCTAGCTTCTTCCCAGTCAGTGATTCACTTGGAGGTCACTAGGAGCATTATGGGCAGAAAAACAGCCAGCCCCACCTTCTTCTTTGGGAGGAAATTTTGTGAAGCCCTCCACAGCTTCCTTCAACTGGGTGAGAGGTCTCCAAAGGAAATAACCAGTCAGTCAGTCATTCAACCGTATTTACTGAGAGCTTACTGTGTGCATAGCAATGTACTAAATGCTTGAAAGAGTACAACATAACACTACAAGAGACACATCCCCTGCCCACAATGAGCTTACAGAGTCTACAGTGTGACCTGTGGCCAAATAATAATAATAATGGCATTTGTTAAGCACTTACTATGTGCCAGGCACTGTACTAAGCACTGGGGTGGATACAAGCAAATCAGGTTGGACAGTCCCTGTCCCACATGGGGTTCACAGTCTCAATCCCCATTTTACAGAGGAGGTAACTGAGGCTCTGAGAAGTGAAGTGACTTGCCCAAGGTCACACAGCAGACAGGTGGCAGAGCCAGGATTTGAACCCATGCCCTTCTGACTCTCAAGCCCATGCTCTGTCCACCACACCATGCTGCTTCTCTTCATATGACCAAAGAAATGGCATAGAGATATGACCAGGGTCAGGCCTAGCTCCAGAGTGGCTGCTCTGGGTTAAAGTATGAAAGAAGCTGCTTTTCTCTTGCTTGGGGGCCTTGAGCCACTTATGCCCCACTATGCTGCTGTCCTCCGAGCCCCTGTGCCCATGGTGGCACCTCTGGCTCTGGGGCAAAGGTTAGTAGTGAAGCTAATGAGGGCTAGAGTCGGCATAGATAATGCTAGGGAGTGGATGGAGGGGCAGTTAACCTGGCTGCTGGGTCTAGAGGCTGGGCTCTGGCCCGCCAGGCAGTCTAGTCTGGTGTATCTCTGTCATTTATTTATTTATTTATATTAATGTCTGTCTCCCTCTCTAGACTGTAAGCTCACTGTGGGCAAGGAAGGTGTCTGTTATATTGTTAGATTGTACTCTCCCAACCATTTAGTACAGTGCTCTGCACATGGTAAGCGCTCAATTAATGCGATTGACTGACTGACTGGTTTGTCCACCTGGAGGCCCTGAGCCACCAAAGTCTGCTCTGTAGAAATGTGGCCCCCTTTAGACTGTAAGTTCATTGTAGGCAGGGAACGTGCCTGCCAATTCTGTTGTATTGTGCTCTCCCAAGCCCTTTGCACAGTGCTCTGCATGCAGTAAGTGCTCGATAAATACAATAGAATGAATACCATTGATTGGTTTAATGGAAGCTCGTTGTGGGGAGGGAATGTGTCTGTTTATTGTTGTGTTGTACTTTCCCATGTGCTTAGTACAGTGCACTGCACACAGTAAGAGCTCAATAAATACAATAGAATGAATGAATGCCATTGAATGGCTGAATGCAAGCTCGTTGTGGGCAGGGAATGTGTCTGCTGAGGTATTGTACTTTCCCAAGCTCTACACATAGTAAATGCTCAGTAAATACCATTGATTGATTGGTGATTCTCCGCAAAGGGGATCCAGAAATATGGCAGGATTCTGGAATGGAACACTGGAAGAAGCCAAGCAAACTCCATCTACTTTCTTACACTCCAAACTGATCCTGGAGCCAATGTCACACTTTTCCATGGGATCTGAGCACTTAGTAGCTCCTTGGTCAGGTATTGCTGCTCAGGTAGCCACACTCTGCTCAATGCCAATTTATCATTCTTCAGTTCACTTCTCCTGAGCCATAAAGTATCTTAGTGGCCTGTCCCAGTTGCATTATAATAGGAAGGAAATAACCTAAACAGAAGCCTGTAGATTTGTTTATATTCATTGAACAAATACATCCTGCTCCAGTGCTCGTTTGCAAAAATAGTCTTAGTTAGTACATGCCCCCACATACAGTCAGGGCAGTAGACTGAATGCTACTGCTCAGATAAACAGATGTTCCTCAAGGATAAGGGATTAGGTTAGGAAAATATCTTCAATATGAAACAAAAATAAAATAAACAAGGAAGTGGCAACCCTAAAGCACAGTTTCATGCATGCATTCGAAGAATCTCTTCTGTAACTCACAATATTTTCAAGGGCTTTAACCTACTGAGTTTCAAACGTGATTTTTTCAAAGCCAAACAACTTCAATTAAACCATAAAAAGACATAATGGATTATTATTTTACCACATTATTCCAATGTTTATGATATAATTTTTATTGCTTAAAAGGTATTAAAAATTGGACAAATTTTGAAATGTTCTTAGGCAACAGTAATTGAATCCACATTTGCAGAACATTCTAACAAAAGTTTTATGGTTGCCTTGTAGTGCTGGAATTCAACTTGGGACAGTACGTTCTATAAAACAGTGGAAATTTGGAGTCAAACAGAATTTACATACTCTGCCTTTGGTATAATATGTTAAACAGTTCAATATGCCCGCAATAGTGTGAAATTTTCAAATGTTAAAAGAAATTTTCCCAGGAAAAAAAAAGAATGAACATTAATAGGGCTCATATCTACTCCTGCCTTCAGGACATCTCCATCTGGATGTTTGCCTGCCATCTAAAATTCAATATGTCCAAGACTGAACTCCTTATCTTCCCTCCCAAACCGTGTCCTCTCCCTGACTTTCCCATCACTATTGACAGCACTACCATCCTTCCCATCTCACAAGTCCGCAACCTTGGTATCATCCTCAACTCCGCTCTCTCGTTCACCCCACACATCTAATACGTCACCAAAACCTGCCAGTCTCACCTCCACAATGTCGCCAAGATCCACCCTTTCCCCTCCATCCAAACCACTACCTTGCTGGTTTATTCTCTCATCCTATCCTGACTGGATTACTGCATCAGCCTCCTCTCTGATCTCCTATCCTCCTATCTCTCCCCACTTCAGTCTATACTTCACTCTGCTGCCCAGATTATCTTTGTACAGAAATGCTCTAGGCAGGTTACTCCCCTCCTCAAGAATCTCCAGTGGCTGCCAGTCAAACTACGAATCAAGCAAAAACTCCTTACTCTCGGCTTCAAGGCTCTCCATCACCTCGGCCCCTCCTACCTCAGCTCCCTTCTCTCCTTCTACAACCCAGCCTGCACTCTCCGCTCCTCTGTCACTAACCTCCTCACTGTACCTCGTTCTCACCTGTCCCCCCCATCAACCCCCGTCACATGTACTACCCCTGGCCTGGAATGCCCTCCCTCCACACATCCGCCAAGCTAGCTCTCTTCCTCCCTTCAAAGCCCTACTGAGAGCTCACCTCCTCTAGGAGGCCTACCCAGACTGAGCCCCCTTTTTCCTCTCCTCCTCCCCATCCCTTCCACCCTACCTCCTTCCCCTCTCCGCAGCACTTTGCATATATTTGTACAGATTTATTATTTATTTATTTACTTGTACATATTTACTATTCTATTTTGTTAATGATGTGCATATAGCCATAATTCTATTTGTTCTGACGATTTTGACACCTGTCTACATGTTTTGTTTTGTTGTCTATCTCCCCCTTCTAGACTGTGAGCCCACTATTGGGTAGAGACTGTCTCTATATGTTGCCGACTTGCACTTCCCAAGCGCTTAGTACAGTGCTCTGCACACAGTAAACGATCAATAAATATGACTGAATGAAGGAATGAATGAATGAATCTGGAAGGTTGGCTAATCAACACACCAGCTGCAGGTCAGGAGACATACACAGACACACACACATACACACACATCACACAGAGCTCTGCAAGTGCCTTTAAATTGTAGTGGGATCTTCTGTCAAAACACAGTAGAGATGTAGCATGACATAGTGGAAAGAATATGGGCCTGGGAGTCAGAAGGACCTGTATTCTAATCCCAGTTTTGTCACATGTCTGCGGTGTGACCTTGGGCTAGTCACTTGACTTCTCTGGACCTCTGTTACTTCATCTGGAAAATAGGGATTAAGACTGTGAGCCCCATGTGGGACAGGGACTGTTTCCAACCCAATTACCTTATATCTATCCCAGCGCTTAGTACAGTGACTGGCATACAGTAAGCACTTAACAAATACCACAATTGTAGATATTATTATTATTACCATTAGTATTAGCACTGGTCTGGAAGTCAGAGAACCTGAGTTCTAATGCCAGCTCTGTCACTTTATGATAACAATAATAATAATAATGATGGCATTTATTAAGCACTTACTATGTGCAAAGCACTGTTCTAGGCGCTGGGGAGGTTACAGGGTGATCAGGTTGCCCCACTGGGGGCTCACAGTCTTCATCCCCATTTTACAGATGAGGGAACTGAGGCCCTGAGAAGTTAAGTGACTTGCCCAAAGTCACACAGCTGACATTTGGCGGAGCCGGGATATGAACCCATGACCTCTGACTCCAAAGCTCGGGCTCTTCTCCACTGAGCCATGCTGCTTCTTCCTTTGCTGTGTGACTTTCAGCACACTTTGCTGTGTGGCTTTCAGCAAGTCATTTAACTTTTCTGTGCCTCAGTTACTTCATCCATAAAATGGGGTTTCCATACCTGTTCTCCCTCTGACTTAGACCGTGAACCCCATGTGGGTTGGAGACTGTGTCCAACCTGATCATCTTATATTTACCCCAGTGCTGAGAATGGTGCTTGACACATTGTAAGAGCTTAACAAAATTCATTAAAAAGTGGGTGAACTTCAGTCCTGAGATCTTTGAACTGAGAACATACACAGAGAAATTGATTGTAACACAAGTGGTTTGTGCAGTGTCACTCTCCCGTCCTTGCCAGACAAATTTCCACTGGGGCAGAGTATAACAAGGAGATAGGTGGGCCGTGTCGCAGCACATTGTCAATCAATCAATCAATCGTATTTATTGAGCACTTACTGTGTGCAGAGCACTGTTCTAAGCGCTTGGGAAGTACAAGTTGGCAACATATAGAGATGGTCCCTACCCAACAGTGGGCTCACAGTCTAGAAGGGGGAGACAGAGAACAAAACAAAACATATTAACAAAATAAAATAAATAGAATAGATATGTACAAGTAAAATAAATAGAGTAATAAATACGTACAAACAAATATACATATATACAGGTGCTGTGGGGAAGGGAAGGAGATAGGGCGGGGCGGATGGAGAGGAGGAGGAGGGAGAGAGAAAGGAGGGGGCTCAGTCTGGGAAGGCCTCCTGGAGGAGGTGAGCTCTCAGTAGGGCCTTGGGCACATTGTCATGTGCATGTGTGGTCTTTGCCCACATCTGTCAGCTGTAGGCAGAACTGTGACTAGAACCTGGAGTCTCCTGATACCTAGAGCTGATACTCTTTCCCCTTAACTAGTACAAGATTTTCCTTAATAGGAAAAAGCCACACCAAAGAGCAGAGAAATGGCTCCACTCTAATGGCTACATTTAGGAAATGGGTAATGTCATGTTTCATCCTCCCTTGGAATGCAACTTGCAGTGAGTGACATCTACTTTGCCTGGCTTACTCTGAGGAGCTATGGAAATATTGAGTCCCATTACCTAGAAGCTATCCCGAGGCTCCTACAGCCAATCAGCACCCTCATGGCATTCAGTCTTCCAAAAGCCTGGATGACTTCCTGCTGTTGACACTAGGCCAGGCCTGCATTGTGTCTCACCTGTAGACTCTGGAAAGTTCTTGAAACAATTACTGGCGGTTGGCCTGTGAATTATCTGAGCTAGCAGGGAGACCCAGCCCACACACTGACAGCCACTCAACTCAACCACATTTATTTATGGTGTTTGTTAATCCCATATGTGCCAGGCACTATTCTAGGCACTGGCGTAGATACAAGCTAATCATTTTGGATATAGGCCATGTCCCATATGGGGCTCTTAGTCTTAATCCCCATTTTAGAGCTAAAGTAGCTGAGGCACAGAGAAGTGAAGTGACTTGCCCAAGATCACACAGTTGACATGTGGTGGAGCCAGGATTAGAACCTAGGTCCTTTTGACTCCCGGGCCCATGCTCTAACCACTATGTCATCTTCGTCTTCAAATGCCGTTGAATTGTTTCTGATCCATAGTGACTGCAGGGACACACCCTCTCCAGAACGTCCCATCTTCTGCCATATAGTCATTCTGGTATGCTTATCCATAGAGTTTTCTTGATAAACTGTATCACTGTACCTCGTTCTCGCCTGTCCCGCCATCGACCCCCGGCCCACGTCATCCCCCGGGCCTGGAATGCCCTCCCTCTGCCCATCCGCCAAGCTAGCTCTCTTCCTCCCTTCAAGGCCCTGCTGAGAGCTCACCTCCTCCAGGAGGCCTTCCCAGACTGAGCCCCTTCCTTCCTCTCCCCCTCGTCCCCCTCTCCATCCCCCCATCTTACCTCTTTCCCTTCCCCACAGCACCTGTATATATATATATATATGGTTGTACATATTTATTACTCTATTTATTTATTTATTCTACTTGTACATTTCTATCCTATTTATTTTATTTTGTTGGTAGGTTTGGTTTTGTTCTCTGTCTCCCCCTTTTAGACTGTGAGCCCACTGTTGGGTAGGGACTGTCTCTATGTGTTGCCAATTTGCACTTCCCAAGCACTTAGTACAGTGCTCTGCACATAGTAAGTGCTCAATAAATACGATTGATTGATTGATTGATAAAGATATGAAAATGGTTTACCACTGCCTTCTTCCACGCAGTAAAAAACTTGAGTCTCTGCTGTTGTCTTTGATGAACATTTTGATCACTTGATCACCTGCCTTTGACTCTTTCCCATGCCACTCCTACCCAGCACAGCTGAATCGACTTTGTCTAGGCCAAGCTGCTCCCCTAATCAATTCATCACTTTATCCATTTCCTCACAGAACCCCTACCTCCCTTGTCTTTTCTGTTCAATACATACTTCATTAAATTACCAAAATCTACCTTTCTAAAAAACAATTTTGTCACCTTCTCCCACTCTTTAAAGACCTCCAATTTGGTCCATTTCTCTCTGCATCAAGCAGAAACTCCTGACCATTTGCTTTAGGATACTTAGTCAGCTCTGCCCCTGTACATCCCAGCTTGCACACCTACTTACTGCTGACTCCTTCCCTTTACATTCAGCCGACCACTGCTCTCACCATCTTCAAAGCCCATCTTCTGAAATCACATCTCCTGGAGACCTTCCCTTATTGAAGACTTCACAATGCAGTGGGGAAGATCAAGACCATAAATTGCCGATAGCAAATGTCCAGACTCCAAAATACCCCCAAGAGAAGTCTGGAGACCTGGACAGTTGACATTGGAGATCCGTCAATTAGCTGATGAAAAAATCCTCAATGATTCTGATCCATCATGCTACCTTTCCTAATATCAAATGTTGAAACCTCCAGTCCCTGCTTTTCCCTGCACACTTATTAATGATACTTGACTCAATGCTCTCCCAGTATTTACTGAGTGCTTGCCCTAAGCAGAGCACCACACAAAGCGCTTGGTAGCCATGGTCCCTGCCCACAAGGAGTTTACAGTCTAGAGGGCCTTACTCTCTGAAGAGCACTGGGCTACAATAGCATTATTAACACAATCTCTGTCCCCACCTTCTAGACTGTGAGCCCACTGTTGGGTAGGGACCGTCTCTATATGTTGCCAACTTGTACTTCCCAAGCACTTAGTACAGTGCTCTGCACACAGTAAGCACTCAATAAATATGATTGATTGATCAAGCAGCTTGCAATCTAGTAGGGGAGGTAAAAATTCAAAATAAATTACACATAGGTGGAAGCAACAATCTTTAAATTTACATACATAAGTGGGTGGGGCGTGTATCCAGGTTCTTTAGTGGTGAAGGGAGCTCGTGCAGGGTAGGATTGGGGGATAAGAGATTAATAAGGGAAGGAGTCCTCTGTGGTTATCGGGCCAATCTCTTGTTTTGCATTTCCCAGCAAACACAGATTCTGAATCCCAGGGTCAAGAGAGGCATAGGAGTGGGAGGAGTAATCTCAGGACCAACTTTCATACCTAAGCCATAGCTGCAAAGACACTACCTCAGGTTGTACACAGTCCCTGTCCCACATGGGGCTCACAGTCTTACTCGCCATTTTACAGATGAGGTAACTGAAACATGGAGAAGTTAAGTGACTTGCCCAAGGTCACACAGCAGGCATGTGGCAGAGCGGGTATTAGAACCCCCATCCTCTGATTCCGAGGCCTCTGCTCTGTCATGCTGCTTCTACAATACCAATAATATCAATAGTATTTATTGGGCAGACCATTGCTTGATGTACCCTTTAGCAATGGTGGCCATGCCAGACATTTAATTGGGGCTAAGAGGGAAATTTCTGACTGTAGGAAACAATAATTCTGTGTCCTTCAGCATCAGCAGACACCGCTGTGCCTTTACCAGCATTTTATGGTGTTGTTGTTGAGTGACATTCCCAAAAATGTAGCTGTACTCATCCCACAGAATGCATCCAGACAAACTAAAAAATTGTGAAATTTTCGAAGCAAACTGCAGAGTATTTTGCCATAATCAAGAAAAAAACAGATTTTTTGAACTGCTGTATTTTTCAAGTTCAGATTTTTTTAAAGGTGTGCTTTTTTCAAAAGACAAAAAAGTTGATATTTTTATTTTCTTTTCCTAATAATTCAGAAATCACTGATGAGATTATTCTGAATGATTCGAATTAGAGGTAATAATATTTATTAATCACTCACTGAGTGTTGGGTACTGTACTAAGCATATACAGTTGGTAATTAGACACGGGCCCTGTCCATTGAGGAATTTGAAGA
This sequence comes from Tachyglossus aculeatus, assembly GCF_015852505.1. NCBI lineage: Eukaryota > Metazoa > Chordata > Mammalia > Monotremata > Tachyglossidae > Tachyglossus > Tachyglossus aculeatus. The sequence goes on from NC_052066.1 coordinate 100,848,884, forward strand.
ATTCTCTTGGTTTCAGTGCACAGTCATGAAATTGAAACTTGTCACGTTAACAGATGATAAGATTTGTGGAACTGTGCTTGCTGTTTTTAAAAATCTACTGTATTTGGGAGGCTATGATATAGAAATCTAATTTCCTTCTACTTGCTCCTTAACTTAATCGGAGTCACCATCGACTATATTTAACCCTTGTTTTATCCACGTACAAAAATAAGTGCTGCGTTCTCATGACCCTAGTTACTATGTTCTTTTAAAGTATTCTCTTTGTTGCCTCTTAAGAATTTGAAATTAGCTGAAAGGGGGGTAAGCAAAGCTGACAAGGAATATGAGCAGTATAAACCGTTTGTTTGTGCAAGGAATGTGTGTTTCCTCCCACCATTTTGTTCCTGTTTCCAGGAGAAAACAACAAAATGGCAACCACTAGTTTCAGATGAATGACGCTCCATGTGATCTTTAGCTATTGACTCTATGAAAAAGCGTTCAACGTTTTCACACATAATAGTGCTTCTCACCATACCCATGTCTAATCTTTGCCTCTCAATCAAGTTCAGAATTGTTACTGGTATGGAATATTTTTATAAATTGGTTAAATCATGTTATTTCCTGAATGGCATTTTAAATCACATTGTAGAAATAATGCAGCTGAACTGAGGAAGGAGATTTGTCTGTTAACTAAGACCTTAAAGAAAGAAGGGCTTTGTGTGTTAAAAGTGAATGACAGTTAATGATTTAAATTTTCAGAGTATAAATAATTATACTCACATAAATGTTTTCAGTGTAAAATAATTCATTTTCTGGTAAATGAATCAAATTTACCCATTTATTAACAGACTCTTGATCTCTTGATCCTACTTACCCAGAAATCATTTTCCTGGATTCATTGGAATCCTTGATCATTCTGCTATTAGCATGCAATGCAAGGCTGCATCTATTTTCTTAGATTTCTCTATTTATTCCAAAGGAGCAAGTTTCTGGCATATATAATGTAACCCTGAGATGCATTTAGTTCCTAGGAAAATGTAAACACATCTTCTAAGCTTCAAATTAAATTATTTGCGGTATCAAGTTACTCAAAGTAAAAAAAATCTCAAATAAAACCACTTAAACCTTGGTTTTCTTGTACTGTTTTTAATAGAATCAACACAATTATCTAAGGTAATATTTTTCAATGGGACCAATTGAGTTTGGATATTAGTCTCCTTTGAAGAGAGTTCTTTCCCTACCAGATTCACTTTTATAAGTGAAGCATGTTTATGTGTTCTTTGGCATGCCACCAAGAAGACAGGTAACTGTTTATTTTCATTAGGACAAAAATCTCACAGATTATTACATAAAGCACCTTTTTTAGATTCCCCTCCCCGCACGTCCCTGGGCTCCCTGGTCCCCAGAAAAAAGGAATCAGAAAAATAGGATTAGCTAAAAAGGCTTCCTTTGAGTTTTCCAATGTGAAACTCAAAGAAGGTTTTTATTTCGTATTTAAAAAGTTCAGGATAGTTTTGATTTCATTCAACTGGAATGAATATCAACAGATAGATTCAAAGACGTGCCAAATAGCAGTTTACTCATATTTTCTTTTAAAAAGAGGGGCAATTCTGGAGAATCTGACTACCCAAATACCCAAAATCCTTATTCAACTGCCTCAATCCCTCACTGATAGCCATTTTTTGATCATCCTAAATTTAGTTCCCCCAAAACCTATTAGTATCATAATACAATTATTTGAGGTAACAACAGATTGGTGGTTGATGTAATGAGTTACTTCAATTGGCAGAGATACCGTCACAGCCTCCACTGAATTTTAGGAAATGCCAAGCACACTGCAATGTAAAAATCTGAAACTCAAAAATATTACTGATGATGGATGATGAGAAAGTTATCTTTTGGATTTATTTTAAGTGGTTAAGAATATAGAAAATAGCCATCTACAATGCAGAAAAGTGCTTTTGGATCATCAAACTAAGAGCCTGAAGTCTCTGAGGAACAGCATGATCAAGTGGAAAGAGCACAGTTTTAGGAGTCAGGAGATCTGGGTTCTAATTCCGGCTCTGGCACCTACCTGCTGTGTGGCCTTGGGCCAGTCACTGCCTTTCTCTGTGCCTCAGTTTCCTCATCTGAAAAAAAAGGTGATGCAATACTTGTTCTTCCTCTTATTTAGACTGTGAGCCCCAAGTGGGACAGGGACGGTGTCCAACCTTATCTTCATGATGATGATGACATTTGTTAAGTGCTTACTATGTGCCAAGTACTGCTCTAAGCGCTGGGGAGGATACAAGGTAACCAGGTTGTCCCACATGAGGCTCACATTCTTCATCCCCATTTTACAGGTGAGGTAACTGAGGCACAGAGAAGTTAGGTGACTTGCCCAAAGTCACACAGCTGACAAGTGGCAGAGGTGGGATTATAACCCATGACCTCTGACTCCCAAGCCCGTGCTCTTTCCAAGTGTCTACCCCAGTGCTTAGTATAGTACATGGCACGCAGTGATCACTTAATACTATTATTACTAATAGTCAAGTCTGTAAAACACAAAAAACAAAAACAAGGGGGTGGGTTTTGGGGAGAGGAAGGTCAGGCAGTGAATATCATCATTTTCTGGACCTGAATTTTATCCAGATTGGCTACTTATATTGTCTGACTTTGCCTACCAATTGCCCTGCACCTATAATGGAACACATTTTCCCCACTGCACTAAAATTCATTCATTCATTCAATCAATCGTATTTATTGAACGCTTACTGTGTGCAGAGCACTGTACTAAGCACTTGGGAAGTACAATCTACTGTCCTCATATTCTGAGTTCTATGGTTATGCCCAAAAATATCAATCGAAGACTCTCGTAAATATAATTTAATAGCAACTAAAGTGAATTTCCGGGACTTTTTACCTCAGAACAAGTGAACTATACACACAAAGGAATCAGGAAGGATGACATATAGAAGTCAAGTAAAGAGTTACTTGTAAATTGGTTTCTAATGCCAAAATGTTTTTCCTCTAAACACCATGTAGGCAGGGAACAAATCTACCAACTCTTTTGTATTGTACTCTCCCAAGTGCTTAGTACAGTTTTGCACACAAAGCAAGTGTTCAATAAATACCACTGATTGGTTAAAACCGACATAAATGTTGCTATTTAAATGCTAAAAAGAATCGAAGGAAACACCCAAAACAAAATCTGAAAAATTATGCAGAGATGATACATGAGGGGCTTGAAGTCGCCAACCAACAGTCACCACTCAACTAAGGCTTTTCCTCTCATACCCTATCAAGAACCAGTTCCTACCTTCTAAGTGAATAACAGACACAGAAATAGATCATTTGGGTTGAGCTTACACACTACATGCAGTACCAGGCATCTATTTTTACTCACCCCAGAGAAACTAACAGGTTCCATTTTCATTTGCTTGATTGTTCGGAAATAAGAGAAGTTTATTGTTTTGTTTTGTTTTGCTTTTTAGGACAGTGCTAAACTCAGCCTCAAAAACCTGGGTTCCTCCTCTTTATTGATTTGATCTGTTACCTCCCTCCTCCCCCAACCAATTTTCTTTGAAGATTGGATGTCTTATTCGAGTTTCACAATGCTACGTTTGTTCCACCAACTTGCCTGAAAGTTCAGATGAAGATTAACAAATACAAACTAAGTAATCATGTGGAGTTGAACCCACTGAGAGTGAGGACAGGGATAATGGACCATGGCAGGGGTAAAAATATCCAAACCACAAAAATTCACAGATTCTCACAGAGAGGCTGAGGAGGGAGGGGAGAGGGGACTATGACAACCACACCTGTTCACCAGAAACTAATTTCAGACTCATGGTACAGGCTTGAGTGTCAACAACACTCAGTAACTACTAACCAGTGAAGGCTTTTAGCTAGAAATCTAGTCGTTAGTGACACAACAATTCATTATGAACCCGGTGGTTCAACCCACATCCCCAACAATACACTCTCTATCTCTAGTTGCCTAGGAAGGAACAATCCTCCAAGGTTTAGCGTTTCTAAGATCAGGTATGATTGATGAGCTGTCTCATACAATGAGATTCCAATCCAGACTGGAATCACTGCTGTAATGAAAAAAAAAGGCTGGTAAAGATTAATGAGGTTAAAGAATTGTACCCTCTGTTCTGAAATAAACACGGGAAAGAATCAGTTCTTCCTCCAACATGAGACTAATTGTTTCATCTCAAATCCTTGATTCCTGGGAAGTTTTCACACTTCCCACTCTAATCTCTTGAATTCAGTTCTACATTCATTAGCGTTAATGAAACACAAATTCATGATCATTTGTGAGTCCCCTCAGCCAGGAAACATTAGTTAAAGCTTTCTAGCTGTGCATCATCAACACCTGGGAGGATTTGATTGGCACTACCCATAACCTTTAGGATCAGTTGAAGCCCAGCCTTTCAAAGACAAATACTCAAATAAACATTTGGTACTTTATTGAAGAGGAATATTCACAACATGAGCTACATAAACTCATTCTGTAAATGAGAATATTTTAAGAGATCTTGACTACAGATGTTTCAAAGTAGAACTTAAGGACTCACTGGGTGTCCCCAACTGGTGCTCACTCTATTATAAACTTAACTCTTTATAGTGGTAGTTCAAATTGCCAGTTATCTTTCTCAACTTTTCACCCAGTAAGGAGTCATTGTTACATTTCAACACGTCTTTGCACCAAGCACCTAACATAAAAGGAGAACAGCTGCAATTTCACTGCCCGGCCCGCCTCATCCCTTACAACATTTGTTCTGTTAATGTAGGTTAATTCTGCAAATAACACTTCTGTAAATTGTTCTTGCAAACTGCTACATCATTTATGTAAGGACTTCTGTGAACTTTGAAAAATTAATGCCTTTAATTTTGGTTGATGGCAACATCAGTAGAGCTCTGTAAATTGCACTTTAATGAGATTTTGCTACAGGGGATAATCTGCTACTGACAGAGTAACATCTTGAAAACATCTGTAGACCTATAATTTCTCTATGACGATTAGATCCCACTGCAAGACTCCAAATACAGACCTGAAATGAAGGGGGGAAAATGTGAAGTTCTAAATGAGAATACAACCTGTTTTTTAAAAAGAAGAGGCACACAATGAAAAGTTTCACATGCTGAAAATAAATCAATTTTGGGACTAATTAACATTTAGTTTTATTTAATTAAGAAGGACTATTACTGTCTCCACTGCTGTGCATCTGTATATAATGAAGCAAACAGCAGTAGGTATAAGACACCACTCAGGCATATGCCAAAGGAAGCAGCACTATAGGTAACCAGGAACGCCTGTTATTGTTAAGTAACTGACATCAGAGTCTCACTTTAATGCTGTCATAAATAAAAGGAAGATTTCCACAGATGCTTTCACATATGGTTTCTTATTTGTCTCTGATGGAGACTGGGAGTTAGATTAGATGCCAAAATTAAATGATTTAAATAGACAGCTGCATAAGGGGAAATGCTAAATTATACCTTTTAAACAGTTTCTATTTATACCAGTTCTAACTCTTAGAAAAATGACAACTCTTATATGGCTCTATGCTGAAGACTATTCTTCTGAAACACCTTATTCAAGTTTCCTCTTAGAGCACACATGTGTGCACAGGACAGAATTCAACTGCTCATGGCCCAGACTTAAGCCCCCTCTTTCCTCTTCCCCTTCCCATCCCCCCTGCCCTACCTCCTTTCCCTCCCCACAGCACCTGTATATATGTTTGAACAGATTTATTACTCTATTTATTTTACTTGTACGTATTTACTATTCTATTTATTTTGTTAATGATGTGCATCTACCTTTACTTCTATTTATTCTGATGGCTTGACATCTGTCCACATGTTTCATTTTATTGTCTGTCTCCCCACTGTAGACTGTGAACTCGTTGTTGGGTAGGGACTGCCTCTATATGTTGCCAACTTGTACTTCCCAGGTGCTTAGTACAGTGCTCTGTACACAGTAAGCGCTCAATAAATACGATTGAATGAATGAATGACTGCATTGGTGATTTTAGAAATCCGAGACTAATTCTCTATGATTGAAACCCACCCCTGACAGACATTGCTTCAATCAAGCTTCAATTGCTTATTGGTTAACTGGGATGTATAGGCTGAAACAAACTAGAGTGTCAAGAGGTTTCAAGGTTTCATTCATCTTCTCAATAGAGAGCCTCAATCTTTGACAGTAATATTCTAAAGCCTCCCTCGGAATTGGCATTCCCTCACACAGAATTGATTCTTCTTTTCCCAGCATTCCAGATGGTTCCAAGGCAGTTTATCTCAAGGCCCAAAAGACACTGATGAAGAGATAAGTCATGACTTCTGAGCCCACTCATGAAATTTAATTCAAGAAAAAGCTGCAGAGACCAATGTGACTAAATTGAAACACCTGAATTAAGGATAATACCTATTATACCCAGGTGGAAGCAGTGTGGACTAGTGGAAAGAGTAAGGCTCTGGGAGACAGAGGACCTGGGCTCTAATCCCAGCTCTTCCATTTGCCTGCTGTGTGACTGTGGACACATCACTTAACTCCTCTTTGCCTCAGTTTCCTCAGCTGTAAAATGGGGATTCAATCTCTGTTCTCCCTCCCACTTAGGCTGTAAGCCCCAATTGAGACAGGGACTATGTCCAACCCGATTAACTTAGATATACCTCAACACTTAGAATAGTGCGTGACACATAGCAACCACTTAAATACCATAAGTATTACTGTATTGTAGTCTCTTAAGCACTTAATACAGTGCTCTGCACACAGCCTCATTAAAAAACACATCTCCTTCAAGAGGCCTTCCCTGACTAAGCCCTCATTTTCTCTCCTCCCACTCCCTTCTGCATCACTGTTGCACTTGGATTGTGCTCTTTATTCACCCCTCCCTCAGCCTTACAGCACTTATGTACATATCCATTATTTAATTATATTAATCGCTGTCTCCCACTCTAGACTATAAGCTCATTGTGGGCAGGGAATGTGTCTATCAACTCTGTTATAGTGCACCCTCCCAAGCATTTAGTACAATGCTCTGTAGTTAGTAAGTGTTTGATATATATGATTGATCAATTCAGTAGCACTCAATAAATACCACTGATGATTGATTGAATTTCTATTCTAAGCTATTCCTGGATTTGGGCCCCTAGAGCATCTTCCTTCTCTCCTACACACTCCCACCTGGAAAATCTGTGTGCTTCCCCCAAAGAGATCTCTGATCTTTTGACCCCATCTAATTTTCTCAACTCTTTATGCCCCATTTAGCCTCCAGTTCCAAACTTCCTTCTATTTATGACCAAATAGACACTCTCAACACCACCCTCTCTACTGAGCTCAACTCACTCGCTCCCCTATCCATTTGTCAATCTCATACCACTAACCCAGAGCCCTGAATTACCTCCACAGTCCACCTTCTTCACTCCTGTGCATGAGTAGTAGAATGCTACTGGTGGTTATCTAGATTTTGGGATGACCTTGTCCACCTCAAGTTCATCCTTGCAAGCTTTAACTCTGCCCTCTCCTCTGTCCGGCAAAATTGTTTCTCCATCCATACTGACACTCATGCCCATTGCCTCTACCAGTTGTTCCAAACATTTACTTCCCTCCTCAAACCCACATCTCCCCAACTCCCCCATCTCTTGACCCCAATGTCCTGGCCACCTACTTTATAGAGAAAATTCAAACTATCAGGTGAGATCTCCTGTAAATCTCCCCTGCAGCTCCCCAGTCCCTCAATCCTCTTGCCCCTCGTTCAACTCCACCATCATTCCTAGCAGCATCTCAAGAGATCTCCTGCCTTCTCTCAAAATCAACCCCCACAACCTGTGCATCTGACCCCATCCCTTCACATCTTATCAAAGTACTTGCCCCATCCCTTCATTTTCCTAACCACCATCTTCAACTGTTCACTCTCCAATGGCTCCTTCTCCACTGCTTTCAAACATACGCACGACTCCCCTACCCTAAAATAACCCTCCCTTGACCCCACAGCTCTCTCCAGTTATTGCCCCGTCTCCCTCTTACCGTTCCTCTCCAAATTCCTTGAGCTAGCTGTCTACTTGAGCTAGTTGTCTACTCCCACTGTATCACCACCTTCTCCTCCAATTCACTCTTTGAACCCCTCCAATCTGGCTTCTATCCCATTCATCCACAGAATCGCCCGCTTAAAGGTCACAAACAATCTCCTTCTTGTAGCAAGCACCACCATATTTCCTGTCTCACAAACCCATAACCTTGGCATTATCTTTTACTCCTCCCTCTCATTCAACCCAGATATTCAATCTATCACTAAATCCTGTCAATTCTACCTCTGCAGCTTTAGGATGTGGGTTCTAATCCTGACTCTGCCATTTACCTGCTGGGTGACCTTGGACAAGCCACTTAACTTCTCTGTGCCTCAGTTACCTCATCTGTAAAACGGGGATTAAGACTGTGAGCCCCACGTGGAACAACCTGATTACCTTGTATCTACGCCAGCACTTAGAACAGTGCTCAGCATCATAGTAAGCACTTAACAAGTACCATAATTATTATTATTATTATTAAAATATATCCTTTCCTTTCTATCCAAACTGCTACCATGTTAATCCAAGCACTTATCCTATCTCACCGTGATTACTATATCAGCGTCCTTGCTGCCCTTCCTGCCTCCTGTTTCTCTCTACTCCAGTCCAAACTTCACTCTGTTGCCTGGATCATTTTACTACAAAAACATTCAGGCCACATTTCCCACTCCTCAAGAGCTTCCAGTGGTTGTCCATCCACCTCTGCATGAAACAGAAACTCCTTACCATCAGCCCATTGTGGGCAAGGATGGTTTCTATTGCTGAACTGTACTTTCCAAGCGCTTAGTACACTGCTCTGCACACAGTAAGCACTCAATAAATATGATTGAATGAATGAATGAATCAGCTTTAAAGCACTCCATCACCTTGCCCCTTCCTACATCACCTTGCTAATCTCCTACTACAATCCGGCCACACACTTCACTCCTCTAATGTTAACTTTCTCACTGTACCTCAATCTTGTCTATCTCACCTCCATACCTCTCACCCACATCCTGCCTCTGGATGGGAACATCCTCCTTCTTCATACAATTACAGACAATTACTCTCTCCTGACTCCCTTCAAAACCTTACTGAACACACATCTCCCCCAAGAGCCCTTCCCTGACTAAGCCATCCTTTCCTCTTCTCCCACTCCCTTCTGTGTCACCTTGACTTGATCCCTTTATTTGTCCTCCCTCCCAGGCCCCAGAGCACTTATGTACATGTCTGTAATTTCATGTATTTGTATTAATGTCTGTCTCCCTCTCTAGACTGTTAGCTCATTTTGGGCAGAGAATGTGTCTGTTTGTGGAGAGGTTGGTGAACGGGGAAGGCCATCAGATGAAGCATGTTCAGGCCCAGGGTGGAGTTACTGAGAACATCACTTTTTAGAGTACCACCAACTTGGGGGACAGGAGTTAGGCTTTTTTCCCCTCTACTGTACCTTCCAAATAGTTTAATGTAGTGCTCTGCACATAGTAAGAACTCAATAAAAACTACTAAATGACTGATTAAGGGATGAGCCAAAGAAGATGATGGATTCACATCTTCCCACCCAAACTCTTGTGCACTTTCTGGTACCTAACCCAGGGTGGCGAGGGAAAGCCAAACAGAGACTCAGAGATTACTTGGTGACCTCAGGGCCTCAGAGCAAAGTTCCCAAATGGGTACAGTGAAGCCTAGGCAGAGTGACCTAGTGAAAGAGCATAGGATCAGAAGATCTGAGTGTTAATCAAATCAATCTATCAGTTGTATCTATTAAGTGTTTACTGTGTGCAGGGCAATGCACTAAACTTTCGTGAGAGTACAATATAACTGAGTTGTTAGACACATCCCCTGCCCACAGTGAGCTTACAGTCTAGATGGGGAGACAGACATTAATATAAATAAATAAAAGATATGTGCATAAGTGCTGTGGAGCTGAACGAGGGGAATAAAGGGTTCAAATCCAAGTACAAGGGGGACCCAGAAATGAATCTATGATATTTATTGAGCACTTACTATGTTCAGAACACTGTACTAAATGCTTAGGGGAGTACAATGCAGTGGGGTTGGTAGATGCAACTTCTGCTGCGTGACTTTGGGTAAGTCATTTATTATCTCTGTGCATCAGTTACCTCAACTGTAAAATGGGGATTAAATCCTCCTCTCTCCTACTTAGACTGTGGACCCCATGTGGGACAGGGACTGTGTCCAACCTGATTACCTTATATCTACGCCAATACATAGTCCAATGTTTGGCACATAACAAACACTTAACAAATGCTACAATTATTGTTGTTGTTATTATCATTATTACCCCAAAATAGGCTGGGACAACCTAGCATATTCCCCTCGAACCCTGAACCATGGACTCTAGAGTCAGAGCGAAGCTCTTTGGAGGAAATCTAGTTCCTAACCTTCAACATATCTGCCACAGATATCTCATCTGAAAACAGCCTTTGCAAGTCACACAGCCTCATCCTCAGTGTCATCATCTTTGACTCATGAACATATGCACCTGTGCAGATTTTTGCAACTGCTAATATTTTCAGTGGATGTCACATGGACTCACATAATGCACACACATCTACATGTATTATATACCCTCAGGCGACACTCCTGCTGGAGTGTATCTTTTCAGCTTTTTTGTGACCAGAGAAGCAGCATGGCCTAGTGGGAAGAGTCAAGGGCTGGAAGTCAAAGGATCTGGGCTCTAATCCTAGTTCTGTCATTTATTCCACCATTTACCTGCTATAATTCTAATAATAATTGTGGTATTTGTTAGGCGCTTACTATGTATCAGGCACTGTACTGAGCCCTGAAGTGGATACGAGCAAATGAGGTTGGTCACAATCCCTGTCCTATTTGGGGCTCAGTGTCTCAATCCCGATTTTACAGATGAGGTAACTGAGGGACAAAGAAGTGAAGTGACTTGCCCAAGGACACAGAGCAGAAAAGTGATGGCACCAGGATTAGAACCCATGACCTTCTGACTCCCAGGACTATGTTCTATCCACTACACCATGCTGCTTCCCATGCGATCTTGGGCAGGTCATTTAACATTCAGTCATTCATTCAATTGTATTTATTGAGCGCTAACTGTATACAAAGCACTGTACTAAGCGCTTGGGAGAGTACAATATAAAAACAAACAGACATATTCCTGCCCACAATGAGCTTACAGTCTAGAGGGGAAGACAGACATTAATATAAATTAAATAAATAACAGATATTGTACAGAAAATAATAATAATGATGATGGTATTTGTTAAGCATTTACTATGTGACAAGCACTCTTCTTAGCATTGGGGTAGATACAAATGTGCTGTGGAGATGAGAGGGAGGATGAATGAAGGAGCAAGTAAGAGTGGCACAGCGGGAGTGGGAGAAAAGGAGAGGAGGGCTTAGTCAGGGAAGACTTCTTGGAAAAGATATGCCTTCAGTAAGGCTTTGAAGTCAGGGAGAGCAAAGTATCTGTCTGATATGAGGAGGGATGGCATTCCAGGCCAGAGGTAGGATGTGGACAAGAGATCGGCAGCGAGATAAACAAGATCAAGGTATATCTCAAATACAAAATAAGGATTCCATTCTCCCTCCTATTAAGACTGTGAGCCCCATGTGGGACTTGATTATCTTATATCTTATTATCTTACAGAGAAGCAGCATGGCTCAGTGGAAAGAGCACAGGCTTTGGAGTCAGAGGTCATGGGTTCAAATACCAGTTCCGCCACTTGTCAGCTGTGTGACTTTGGGCAAGTCACTTAACTTCTTTGTGCCTCAGTTATCTCATCTATACAGTGTGGATTAAGACTGTGAGCCCCACGTGGGACAACCTGATCACCTTGTAACCTCCCCAGTGCTTAGAACAGTGCTTTGCACATAGTAAGCACTTAATAAATGCCATTATTATTATATGTATTCCAGAACTTAGTACAGTGCTTGGCACACAGTAAGCACTTAACAAATACCACAGTTATTATTATATGCATACCCATGAATTCAGGATTTTCTTCAAGGTTTGGGGAAATCCAAAGTATGCCATTGTTTAATCCTACCCTATTCCCACTGCCACTGCATTTGAAATGTTGTCTCTGTTCTTCTCCCAGGTTTTTCCAACCCACCCCAGCATCCAGTGTCTAGTGGTCCTTTCTAATAATAATAATAATAATCATAATTGTTGTTGTCATTAAGTGCTTACTATATGTCAAGCACTGTTCTAAGAGCAGGGGAAGATTCAAGGCAATCAGGTCAGACATGATCCTTATCCCACACAGGGCTCACAATCTAAGTAGGAAGGGGAACAGATAGTGAATTCCCATTTTACAGTTGAGGTAACTGAGGCACAGAGAAGGTAAGTTACTTGCCCAAGGTCACAAAACAGGCACGTAGCCCCTAGTGGTCCTTTCATTCTGTAATCCAGCAGTCTTCATCCACTTATTCTGTCATACTCTCATTGCAGGGCTGCACCAGCGCATTTCAGGAGCCTGTTCCTATTCATCTCTTGCTACAAAAAGCTTTAGAGAAAAATGATTCCAAATGACATAAATGCTGTTTTAGAATGAAATATCTAGGGGATTCAAATTCAAATAAAAATAGTATGCTTTGTACATGGATTTTGTTGTACTTAAGCCTTTAATGCTGGCTAAATTACAAAAGGCCCCATTAATGTAAAATTCAGCCTAAAGTCAATTGTATTTCAGACAATCTTAATGCTTGTACATTCTTAATGTAACAAGAAGTCTGAAAGGCACTCAACTGGTCACAGCTGTATGTAAATGTGTTTTAAACTACAAAAGGTTAGGAAGAGACATTATCTGACTCTTGAAAAATAAACCACAGAATCCCTAGCATTTTGGCCTGTTAAACTCATCGGCTAATGATTCCCCCATTAAACCATAATAAAGTGTTTGAAAGTTGATCCATCCCTAAGTACATGGTAAACACAGAGAACTACAACTAGGGCGGTCATTGACAATGGCAAATTAAAGGATTCTTGAATTATATACCCTCAGGTGTCACTCTTACTGGAGTATATCTTTCCAGATTGTTCCAACCCAAATGCTGAGCAAGTATCTCCAGTTTACAAAGCTCCACCCCTACCTTCCTAAAATGATTGTGAATCAGTTATCTGAGGCAGAACTCCACTCACCCTATGAATAATAGTAATAATAATAATAGTAATAATAATAATAATGATATTTGTTAAGCCCTTACTGTGTGCAAAGCACTGCTCTAAGCACTGGAGGGATACAAGGTGATCAGGTTATCCCACGTGGGGCTCACAATCTTAATCCCCATTTTACAGATGAGGTAACTGAATACCAGAGAAGTTAAGTGACTTGCCCAAAGTCACACAGCCGGTAAGTGGCGGAGCAGGGATTAGAGCCCACGACCTCAGACTCCCAAGCCCGTGCTCTTTCCACTGAGCCATGCTGCTTCTTTAATGGATAAAGCTTGCATTGATAGCAATCGCTGGTACTTACTGAGCACTTACTGTGTATGATTTGGGAGATGGCAATGTGCCTCTTGTATTTAAGTTTTTATCCCACAAATGTACTTACACTAAGCACAGTTGTTACCAACTGCTATTTGATCAATAAAAAAACTATTTATTGAGCACCTGTGTGCAGAACACTGAACTGTTTGTGATAATACTATAGAATCAGTGGAAATGATCCCTGCTTTCAAGGAACCGATAATCTACCTGGGAAGACCCACCCACCCTAAATTAAAGAACTGAAAAGAGAAGCAGTATGGCCTAGTGGAAGGAGGACAGGCCTGGTGAAGTTACTTAACTTCTCTGTGACTCAGTTTCCTCAATTGTAAAATGGAGATTTGACACCTGTTCTCCCTCCTAATTAGACTGTGAGCTCCATGTGGGACAGGGATTGGGTCCAACCTGATTAACCTGTATCTACCCCAGTGCTTAGAACAGTGCTGAACACATAGTAAGCATTAAACAGATACCATAATTATTATCACAATTATTTTTTATTGTAAGAATAAGTATTAGAAAATAAATAAATGTAAAGAAGTGTTATACCATTATTATTATTATAGGGGGATTGTGAATACCTATATGTGTAGGTGGCAGGAAGTGTAGAAGTGGAAGTTGGGGAAATATTTATTAATTCAATCATATTTATTGAGCACTTACTCTATGCAGAGCACTGTACTAAGAGGTCAGGAAGTACAATTCAGCAACAAATAAAGACAATCCCTGCCCACAACAGGCTCAAAGTTTAGAAATATAGAGTATGGAGATTAGAAATTAGAGAAAGTCTCCTGAAAAAGATGTGATTTCAGAAGGGCTTTGAAGATAGGGAGAGCAGTGATCTGCTTGATGTGAAGGACAGGGAATTCCTGACAGAGGGGAGGTGTGATCAAGAGGTTGGTGGTGCAAGAGTTGAAAGGTACAGTGAATAGGGGGGCTTGAAAGAAACAAAGTATGCAAGCTAGGGAGTTCTGGAAGAGGAGAGTGGAAACATAAGAAGGAGAGAGATGACTGAGTCACCTGAAGCTGATGGTCAGGAGTCTCTGATGAACTTCATTCTTTCATTCATTCATTCATTCAATCAGTCGTATTGATTGAGCACTTACTGTGTGCAAAGCACCGTACTAAGCACTTGGGAGAGTACAATACAACAACAAATGGACACATTCCTGCCCACAGTGAGTTCACAGTCTCGACTGGGGAAACAGACATTAATATAAATAAATAGATAAATAAATAAATAATATATATGCATATATATATATATATGTGCTGTGGGGTTGGGAGGGAGGATGAATCTTCATTCAGGAGCAAGTAAGAGTGGTGCAGAGGGGAATGTGTGAAGAGGAAAGGAGGTCTTAGTCAGAGAAGGCTTTTTGGAGGAGATATGCCTTCAATAAGAATTTGAAATGAGGGGGAACAATTATCTGTCAGATATGAGATATGATATATGATATGATATGAGAGAGAAGCAGCGTGGCTCAGTGGAAAGAGCACGGGCTTTGGAGTCAGAGGTCATGGGTTCAAATCCCAGCTCTGCCACTTATCAGCTGTGTGACTTTGGGCAAGTCACTTCGCTTCTCTGTGCCTCAGTTACCTCATCTGTAAAATGGGGATTAAGATTGTGAGCCCCCCATGAGACAACCTGATCACCTTGTATCCCCCCAGTGCTTAGAACAGTGCTTTGCACATAGTAAGCACTTAACAAATACCATCATTATATGAGGAGGGAGGTACCACTGAAGGTACTTTAAGGAAAAAGGTGAATGGAGGCAGGGTAGTCAGCAAGAATGTTGATGTGGTAATCAAGCTGGGATACAATACCTTAAAAAGCAGCCTGGTGGCTTTTTGTATAGTGAGGAAGGGGAAGACTCTGGACATGCTGTGGAGAAAGAACTAATAGGGTTTGTGACAAACTGATTATGAGGGTAGAAAGAGAGGAAGGATTCAAGGATAATGCCAAGATTACCAGTTTGAGAGAAGGGGTGGATGATGGTGCTGTTGACTACAGTGGGAATGATTGGCAGAGAAATAACTTTAGAGGGAAGCAGTATGGCTTAGTGAAGACTGTGAGCCCGTTGTTGGGTAGGGACTGTCTCTATATGTTGCCGATTTGTACTTCCCAAGCGCTTAGTACAGTGCTCTGCACACAGTAAGCACTCAATAAATATGATTGAATGAATGAATGAATGAAGAAAGTACAGGCCTGGGAGTTAGAAGGACCTGGGTTCTAGGCACTGCCAATTGCTTGCTGTAGGACCTTGGTCAAGTCACCTAACTTCTCTGTGCCTCAGTTCCCTCAACTCTAAAATGGGTATACCTATTCTCCCTCCTACTTAGGGCTGTGAGTCCCATCTGGAACAGGGACTGCATCCAACCTAATTAATTTGCACTTACCCCAGTGCTTAGAATAGTGTTTGACAAATAGGAAGCACTTAACAAACTTAACATATCCAAAACATATCCAAAACAAGCACTTAGTACAGTGCTCTGCACACAGTAATCACTCAATAAATATGATTGAATGAATGAATGAAAACTGAGCTCCTTATCTTCCCATTCATTCATTCATTCAATCGTATTTATTGAGCGCTTACTGTGTGCAGAGCACTGTTCTCAGCACTTGGGAAGTACAAACTGGCAAAATATAGAGAAGGTCCCTACGCAACAACGGGCTCACAGTCTAGATTTCCCACACAAATCCTGTATAGATAGATAGATAGATAGAGATATAGATCTGATTCACCCATCTTGATAAGCAAACATAATGAAGTATGCTAAAGACAAACAGTCACTGTGATCTTAATTGAATATGATTACATTTCTTTGACTATATAACAGTAAGCAGTATGTGAATATACTGTCTGTGACTTATTGTGGGTTACTGTTCAGGTTTCACGTCTTACAGATTATGAGCCCCTTGGGGACCCCAAGTTTAGCCTCCCATGCATTCTCATCTGTGAATTTTACTTAGGGGTTGGTACAGTGTTTTGCACAGTACAGTGATATACTATTACTACCAAATCAAGGAAAATATACCCTTGCCTGTGAAAAATGGCTAGTGAGGGGCTGATTTCACAGTGAAGCAAAAAGGTGCACTAGATTTCACAGCGGTCACCTGGGAGACAAGGATAATGATAACATTGGGGTGAATGGAGGCTGGGTGAGTATTGTGTGCTGTATCTGTGGGAGTGTATATGTGCATGTATGCATAGGTGTGTTGAGGGGGTTACAACCCCTAGAGGCCCTGTCCTCCCCCCACACACACACATACACACACGTCATCACGTACTAACGGGAGCCCCTTATCAATTAACCAGTCAATCATTTTTAGAATGCCTGTTTCCACTCTCCTCTCTCCGAATCACACCTGGAGGGTTTCTAGTACTCTACCAGTCTCAGCTATGGGACGGAGAGCCGAGCAGACACATACCTAATCCATTCCTAGCTTGAGCAGTGACTAGCAAATGGAAGGCAATCTGCTACAAGTCAAAACTCACCTGTGCTGGGCAGCAGTGGCATGTGAGAGAATAGGGGGTGGAGACTCAAGTTTACTGCATGGAAGAAGGCACCGGTAAACCACTTATGTATTTTTATCAAGAAAACTCTCTGGATATGCTACCAAAACGATCGCAGGTGGAGGTGGGGCATTCTGGGAGAGATGTGTCCATGGTGTTTCTATGACTCTACAGCGTAAGACAAGTTTCTACTTTACCAAGCTCTTATGAAAGTACAATAGAAGTAAGATGTGTTCTCTGCCCTCAAAAGCTTACTATCTAATAGGGGAGACAGAAGAGACAAAATTTACTTAAAAACAGTGGGAGTAGGATGAAGAAAAATAATATAGCAGGAAATATAACTACAAAAGTATGAAATCAACCTGAAGAACAATGGACTACCTTTATGCAATGAATGAATCAAAACACCATCTTAAGACCACCAATATCATCTCACATCTAATAATAATAGCAATAATAATCATCATCATATTAGTAATAACTGTGACATTTGTTAAGCATTTACTACTTATCTCTGCACAGGGGCCGATATAAGATTGAAATCAGTGTCTGTTCTGCATGGGGCTCACAGTCTAAATAAAAGGAAGAACAGGTACTGAATCCCCATTTTAAAGATGAAGAAATGATGGCACAGAGCAGTGCAGTGATTTGCCCAAGGTCACACAGCAAGCAGGTGGCAGAGCTAGGATTAGTATTTCCGGGCCCAGGCTCTATCCAGTAGGCCCAGCTACTTCCCCTGGTCCATACTGCTTCCATCTGCCAAACAAAAAGAAAACATTCTCGATGCACCAACAAACTAAACAGTGGTATCTCGTTAACTATACTATACTGAGACAGATGTACCTTAAAAGTATACAAATAACACCAGCTATGCACAGCCTCAGTGTTAACTAGTATATGATAACCTTCAAACTCACGCCGATTATCCAACCATTACATTAAAAAGTAGCCTCTATGCCACCGAAATGGCTAAATATTATGAACCTGGAGAAAAAAATCACCTAAGGAAAATTCAGCAACCCTTATGGAACAACAGACTTGTGTTTCTGCCATTTGTCTGCTGTGTGACCTTTAGCAAGTCACTTCACTTCTCTGTGCCTCAGTTACCGCATCTGTAAAATGGGGATGAAAACTCTGAGCTCCGTGTGGGACTTGGACTGTGTCCAACCCAACTATATATCTTGTATTTACCCTAGTGCTTAGTATAGTGCCTGGCAGATTGTAAGTGCTTAACAAATACTAATAAATAAAAAAGAACACAGACCACAATTTACAATGCAAACACTGATAGGGCATTTTTATTTGATACTGTCAACCAGGCAGCTGCCCATTATATTAGATATGGCTAGGCAATGTCACCAAGATTAGCCAATGATTCAGAGATGAAACTTCTTTTTGCAAAAAAACAAGTCTTATTACAACACATTGCATCATTTGCAGCACCTCATGATTCAGACCAAAGGGGAACTTACAGATAACTCCATCACACCATGCAAATCAAGTTAAGAAACATGAGTAAAATGTGGTAGAACGCCTAAGTAAAAGGGTTCCAAGGCCATTCAGATGGTCAAAAAATCAAAAAGTGTTCTGCACATACCATCCTTGTACTTCTGAAGAATGAAGGTATCTATAGCTCATAAAAGACAAGGAGGAAATCCTAAAGACCTTTTATCCTGATAAATTTTTTCTAGTTAATATAGTTAGTTTTACACTCAAGTGTTCAATAAATACTACTGTTGATGATGATGATGAAGAGATGGTAGTAGTAGAAGTAATAGTGGTAGTAGTAATAATAATAATGGCATTTGTTAAGCACTTACTATGTGCCAAGCACTGTTCTAAGAACAGGGGTGGATATAAGGTAGTCAGGTTGGACACAGTCCTTGTCCCACAAAGGGCTCATGGTCTTAATTCCCATTTTCCAGATGAGGTAATTGAGGCCCAAAGAAGTGAAGTGACTTGCCCCAGGTCACACAGCAGACAAGTGGTGGAGCTGGAATTGGAACCCATAACCTTCTGACTCTCACTCCCGTGCTCTATCTGCTACACCATGCTAGTGGTAGTAGTAATAACAATAATAATGGCATGTATTAAGTACTTACTATGTGCAAATCACTGTTCTAAGTGCTGGGGAGGTTACAAAGTGATCAAGTTGTCTCATGGGGGGCTCACAGTCTTAATCCCCATTTTACAGTTGAGGTAACTGAGGCACAGAGAAGTTAAGTGACTTGTCCAAAGTCATACAGCTGACAATTGGCAAAGGCAGGATTTGATCCCATGACCTATGACTCCAAAGCCGGGACCCTTTCCACTGATAGCAACCCGATTTGCTTGTATCCACCCTAACTTTTAGTACAGTGCCTGGCACATAGTAAGCACTTAACAAATGCCACAATTAGTAGTAGTAGTAGTAGTAGTAGTAGTAGTAGTAGTAGTAGTAGTAGCAGCAGCAGCAGCATTGGTAGTAATATTAGTAGTAGTAGTAGTGGTGGTAGTAGTTGTGGCAGTAGTAATGACTTTTATTGAGCACTCTCTGGAATGCAATCCACTGTTCTACGAGTTGGGGAAGTTCAATAGCTACATAAGACCCAACCCTGACCAGAAGGAGCTTACACTCTAATAGAGGAGATACACAAAGAAATATTCACTAATCAAGTAATTAGAATAAATTGTAGATTGTGCAAGTGATTATACTTATGGACACAAATATTCACTTAGGAAAGTTCAAAATAAATATGTAAGTGCTACAAGTGATTATTGTGTTAATGTGACTCAGGAGCCAGTGTGACCTAGTAGAAAGAGCATGGTTCTGGGAGTCAAAGGATTTGGGTTCTAATCCTAGGTCTGCCACCTGCCTGCTGTGTGTCTCAGTTTCCTTATCTGTAACATTAAACCTATTCTCCCTCCTACTTAGGCTATGAGCTCAATGTGGGGCAGGAACTGTATCGGACCTATTATCTTGAATCAACCCTAGTACCTAATCCAGTGCTTGGCACATAGCAAGTGCATAACAAATATCATTATTAATATTGGGAATTAATCATGTAAGGCTTGTTGAAGAAGCTGGGATTTTATGAGGACTTTGAGTCTGGGGAAAACTGTAATTCATCATATTCCGGAAAGGGGGAGTTCCAGGCTGGGGAAAGAGTGAAAGCAAAGAAACAGAGGCAAGAGAGTCAAACATGATGCATAGGTAGAAGTTTTAATTGAAAGAAACAAAGAGAGCTACTCAGGGTGTAGGAGGTGAAGGGAACTGATACGTAGATATGGTGAGGAACCTTGAAGCTGATTGTGTAACGTAATGTAGAGTGAACTGAGAAGTCAGTGGAGGGTTTTGAGGAGTGGAGACCTCCTACAAGGTTTTCCTAATAGCAATAGTATTTATTAAGTACTTACTATGCGCAGAGCACTGTACTAAGTGCTGGAAAAGAATATGCAGGTGAAAATTAGATATGCCTTAGCCCTCAAGGACCTCACAAGTGATTAGAGTGATAAGGAGGAAACCGGTGATAGACACATAAGGATAGATGAAACACTAAAACAGCATAAAAGACAAGGACAACTACATAAAAAAAAACAAAAATCAGTAGAATGCTATGCCAAGAGGAGAAGAATTTGAGGGTTCTCGTGACCAATGGTTGTTGTGTCCAATTCACATTCATAGCCACAACAACCATTACAAAGCCATCAGTCTTCAGAAGGTTTTTGTGAAAAACTCATGCTGTGGGTGCTTTTCCCTTTCTAGCAGGGGTGGTGGAAGACAGGAGTGGATGGACTCTCTGACATAACTTGGAGGAGACTTCCTCAGCTTCCAGAACACTGAAGATGTGTCTCAGGACCGCAAAGGTGCTTACTATCATCACTATCTTCAAGAAGAAAGAGGCGATAGACTATGGCAGTTAACAAGGAATCAAGATATACTCCATCCCAATCAGGATCCTAACCAGAGTCCTTCTGGACTGGCTCCTGAAGGTTATCAATGACATCACCCTACCAGAATGATCTCTGTTGTATGTCGGGTTCACGAAAAATCCGCGGAGCAGCAGCAAGATCACTATATAGCTTTCCTATGAAAAACATTTGACACCATCAGTAGATTCTGACTTGAAATTGCTTAGAAAATGTAGCTGCCATGAGAAGTTCATAGATATTTGGAGACAAATACCTAGATGGGATATTTGCTTAGAAATTGCTTAGAAAATGTAGCTGCCATAAGAAGTTCATAGATATTTGGAGACAAATATCTAGATGAGATTCCCACCATAGACCTTTCAGAGGGCAGCGCAGAAACCCATCTTAATCTTAAGCAGACTCTGGTCACTTCATCTGGGCTCCAAGACAACCCAGGCTGGAAGCACATCCCTGAAGCATTCATAGGTTGAAATGGGCCCCCGGTTTGTCCCAGAAATCACAGGTGGCCTACGGCAGTCCAAGGACTCTGAAAAGACCTATGGGTCCAAGATACTCTGGGAGAAAAGCACTCTCAGGCCCACAAAGCATGCCCAGTCAACTGGATTGTATACCAAACCATCAAACTTAGGTTATTCAGCACCACGTCTCCCCTGAGTGATGATCAGAAATAGCACCCTGCAGCTTCTCACCAACTCCCCAAGCAAGAAGTGGCACTGTTCAATCATCCTGGAAACCAACAGGCTAGAGAGCTTTAAGTCGCACACTTATGAGTCAGTCCAATAAAAAATGTCCCATCTGCATGGCTCTAATTATCTCTTTTAACCCTTCCTTGCTATAATGAAGGCTAGGAACAAATTCACCATTTGCAAGCCATCTCTACTAAAATATAAGCTCCTTATGTGCAGGGATCATGTCTACCAACTCTACTGTACTCTCTCAAATCCTTAGTACAGTGCTCCATGCAAAGTAACTCTGCAATACATACCTTTGATTGATCTAAAGAATCAAATGTAGTTTAAATAAGAAACAGAAAGATGTATCCCATTGTATGCTATTGGGTTTCCATGAGCAGACAAGAACGATGTCTCCCTTATTCATATATCTACTAATGGAGTCTTTTGCATCTTCCCAAAGAAAATGGCCTCCAGATGTTCAGATGCTTTTCTCCCTTCAGGCCCAATTATGCCCATGACCAGATATCTGTAGGCTGGTTGGAAACCCTGACTGTTCATCCATCAGTCAATCAATAAATCATATTTGCTGAGTGCCTACTGTTGGCATAGCACTGTACTAGGCACTTATTTTATGGTACTTGTTAAGCACTATGTGCCAGGCACTGTACTATGCACTGGAGTAAATACAAGCAAATCAGGTTGGACACAGTCTATGTCCCACATGGGGTTCATAGTCTTAATCCCCATTTTACAGATGAGGCAACTGAGACACAGAGAAGATAAGTGACTTGCCCAAGGTCATGCAGCAGACAAGTGGTGGACTAGGGTTTAGAACTCAGGTCCTTCTGACTCCTAGGTTCATCCTTTATCCACTAGGCCACACTGTTTCTCATTGTTTCATTTGGGAGAGTATAATATAATAATAATTATGATATTTGTTAAGTGCTTACTATGGCCAGGCACTGTACTAAGCACTGGGATTGGATACAAGCAAATTTTGGTCCCAGATGGAGCTCACAGTTTCGATCCCCATTTTACAAATGAAACAACTGAGGCACAGAGAAGTGAAGTGGCTTGCCCAAGGTCACACAGCAGCCAAGTGGTGGAGCCAGGTTTAGAACTCTTGACCCGGTATAGCAGAGTTTATAACTATATTCACTACACACAAGGAGTTTACAGTCTAGAGGTGAGAAAGACGTTAATATAAATAAATTATGGTTATGTATATAAGTGCTGCGGGACTGTGGGTGAGGTGAATAAAGGGTACAAATCTAAGAGCAAGGGTGACACAGAAGGGAGAGGGAGTAGGGAAAATGAGGGCTTAGTCAGGAAAGGCCTTCATTTCTCCATGCTGCAATCAAAGACCTGAGTCACTAGCAGTTTAAACAAATAATCAGACGTAAAAAGAACCTAAAGCCTATTGTCACCACCCAAAACCCTTACTTAAACCTCCACCCTCTCTTGGTATTCACAAAGCAAAGCAATTGAGATCATCCCGGCTCCAACCCTTTTTCTCCCTCACTCCATCTTGTTTCCCTGAATGTATATCTAAAGATTTCTCTAAAAACGCCTTCATTTTCCCTTTGCCAAATCATTTTATGATTTCTTAAAATCAAGTTATTTCAAGATTCCTTTAATAACAATGCCAATGTCTTTCAGAGATGTCTAATTTTGTTAGATATGTCATGAAATTCCTTTATTCCTGAACATTATCATAAGTACAGGAATTACAGTTTCAACACTTTTCTCTTTGAGAGTTTTCAGACATTGTAAAATTTCCCCCCTGAGGTTCATACCCTGTGCTCAGTCTGTACAATATTTATGTTTCTCATAATTCATTTCACTTTGCACCCAGATTCCAGATTTTGTGATGTATTTTGTCAAATTCTCCCTTCTTTTGCCTTCCAGAGATCTTGGGTATTTCTGCATCTCTTTGCTGACTTTGCTAAAAAACAGTGGAGGCTGGGAGGTTTCGATCCAACTCCTCCAAAACAGTGCCAGTAAACACACCAGAAATGTGGAAAGCATTCTCTTCTCGAATCTAATAAACTGCTCTATTCCCTAAGAATGTTGGAACCTTCACATAACTCCTTTTGCCCGGGCATTTGCTTTGAAGGCCAGAAGAAATTATTTAATAGCTCAGAGGGTGAATGAAAGGAAAAGCCAAGAAAATATAGACAACTAAATACAAGCACTCCTGATTTCTTGAAGTTGATGGGAACCAAAATATCATCCAATTCCATATAACTCAATGTTTTTTCTAGCTTTTCTATTTCATCTAAATGGACCTAGTTTTATTCCCAGAAAGACATACCAATCAAAAAGATCATATTCCTAAAGGAACACTACAAAATGAGAAATATAAACTTTTCTCAACAGAAAAGTAGGCAGAAACACCTCTTTCCAAGAAGTTATCAAGAAAACCAAATCAGATCATTTGTCACAATGAGAACTGCCTCTGAAGCACCAATATTAAATTTGCAAAGAATATTTAATAATATTTTTAAAGTTCAAAATCATTATTCAAATATCACTGACAAAGTAAATAGAATTTGGTTTCCCTATTTATGTCTCCATAAATCTGTATGAAGTCTTTGTCCCTGTTTACTTGTAATGAGTTTTTTAGGTTTTCGAAAAGGGTTTGGTAAAAGTTAAAATATATTTAATTTCTGACAAATTGTTTACCTTGCAATTAGACTTCAAGAAGACCTACATTCTGATAAACTGTTGCAAAAGAAGCTAGTTATTTAGGGACTTGTTTGGAATAAATTAGATTAAAACTATATTTTTATTTAGTGAAGTATTATGTCAGTTCATCCTGGCTTGTAATATGAAATATGTACTGTTAGCTGAAATGAATTTGATAATATAGTTATATTTTATCCATTTTATTCATCTGTTTGGTAGTAAAAAAGAATTTGGAATCTTTGCCAGTCGGTAAACCTAATCACATGTTATAATTAATGAAAAAGTATTTCTGAATGCACATTATACCATGTTATATTTTTCACCTGGTAACAAGCTGTAAGTTTTTTTTTTCTTCTCTGCTGATTATTTCTCAAAATATATTCTAAATATTGAACATTTTTAGAAAGAATCTTTTCTGATCAAATGAAGGTATCTTTTCCATTCTTACTACTGCCAAGTCTATGATTTACACACAGTTTAATTATTCAGATGTTTATTATGTTCTACATAATGAAATTTGGACCCTCATATTTTCTTCCTACATGCTCAATGCAGGCTGCAATTATAGCCACAGATATCTGTTTATTTGATGAATTTTGCTTCTTCTGCATAGTTTGATAAATATGGAAATAAGTCAAAACCTACTTTATATACAGTAATTAAAGTGAAAAATCTAGTCATGATGCAAATCCTTAATTGGACTCCAGGAGAGATATGCAGAATTTCTCTTTAATAATATGGGATGGCTGGGGACAGAAAAACAAAGCACACTAAAATATGGTTTAGAAGCACAATTAATCACAAAACAGAAAACAACCAATTTAGCATAGCTCATTCAGTGATTCTCAAGGCTCAGGTAATGTTCTTTTAATCATCTGGCTCTAATATTAAGGTTGTGTCATGTGCAGCTGAAATAAAACACAATATATATGCTGATCTTCAGTATGAAACATGTTCTTTGATCTAATTTGTAAACACAGCCTTTCCATAATAAAATGCTCAGACTGCTTAATGACATGTAAGTGAATGATCAAAGCAGGAGAAAGTGGTTTTAACTGTATTCTTTAAATATATTAATTCATTAGTCCCCAAAAGCTCCCAGCTCATTGTCATTTTTTAGTTTCTAGGGCAAATTTTGTTTCATTTTCATAAAATGAAAACAAGCAGCTAAGTCATCTTTTAAACATTTGACAGTATAAAGGATACACTTGTTAAGCAATATTAAATGTATGTAGCCAGGGATGGTGCAAATTTGGCTGAAAAACAAACCTGAAAAAAAGCTGGTAATCTAAGACCATAAGTATTTGTTTTCCTGTGTGATGCATGTACCTTTCTAATCAGCTAAAAATTAGCCATCGTTGTTGCTTAATTTGATTCTAAAGATATTATTCTCTATATAGGTTTGTGTAATATCTCATTACGGGAATAATTATCTGAGCATGCTTTACCCAGAAAAGGCTGGATTTATCGTACTACTTTGCTTAAATAGAAATTCCATTATTCTGGCTTACCTTAAATAAAATCTATGTAAGCACCATTAATGTTTGGAACGTGCAGTCTTGGAATTTGGAAATAATCCCTACTGAAAGTTATGCTTAATGGCATAAGGAACCCTGCAATATCTAAATGGGATCAGGAAAGGAGCCAAGAAAGAGAGAGAAAGCTGGGATTGAGATTGCCCTGCAAGCCCCGTGGTCTGTGACATTATCAGGAGAATCATTCTTCTGTTACCCAGATGTGCCCATTGGTAGCAAGCTTCCATGCTGAGAGCAGCTGAAATCAGAGAGGCTTGATGTCCTGTATTCAAATCACTGTTAAAACTCTTTCTAACGCAGGATTCCTCCCCAGCTTGACAGATAAAAGGAGCTGTAGACAACCTAGTTTCAATGTAGTCTTCTCTTGACCACCCTGGGCTGACCTGCTGTCCCTACATGCACCTGCCATAAAACTTAAGGGCTTTAGAAACTCCCCTCTTTGATATCCTCCAGTGATAGCAAACTAAGCTTTGATGTTTTCCTACAGCACAGGCTTTAGCTAGTAAACTAAAGCACACTTTAATAACAATAAATTTCTATACGCTGCATCGTTGCTCATGTGAGCTTTGGTGAGAGAATATGACTTATATATGTGTAGACTTAGGAGAAATATCTTTAATTGAAATTAGCCTGTCTGCCCTGATAGCTGGGTTTTTTTGCACCCCTGACCTCTCAGTATAAACATGGAAAAGATTTGCCATCGTTAGAAGGGAAAATAAGTGAAATATAAATTTTGTATTTTCCCCTAATTATTTGCCCATGTGCATTTTTCATTCATGGGTAGTTTATGTTTAAAGTATGGCATGTGGTCACAAATGAAACCAGAGTTCATCCTTTACAATAATACGAGGTGCAGAGTCTATTTTCGATGGATCTATTCTCAAAATTAAATCTTTCACTTTGTTTTTTTTAAAGAGCATGTAATTTTACTAGGTTATCATTTTTTGTTATATTTGCTTATTTGCCAAAAGGATTAGGTTTTAGCCCTCCAAATTATTGAATCCAATTTATGGATCTGTGGCCAGAAACATCACATCTCAAATGTGGGACAGGTTGTCTGAAGAGTAAAAACAATTGCAATTCTTCCCCTAAACACATTAAGACAATGTTTTATCATTTTCTAGGGCTCAAACAGGATGTGAGGTCTGGCACCAGTGGTAGGTGGGCATAAGGAGAAACGTTGGAGATTGACACAGAAGGGAAACAGGCTCCCACATCATTGGGCCATTGTTGTCTAACACCTCTTGTTGGTTGTCGATTGGCTCCAACAACACGAAGATTGTTTATGTCTAATGATAATCTATTTGATTCTGGGGATTACCTCAGCCATATCTAGGGTCTGATTTGGAGGATTTTTTTCTTCCCTAGGAAAAGAAACCTTGAATCATCTTATTTTCTAAAGTGGGACACAAAGCAGTTTCTGCACATTCTGAGGAATTCATACCATTTCAAAAGCAGATTTCTATTCCCACAAAAATATCCTTAGAAAGCATCAGGCCACTTCTACACTGCCTTGACCAGGATCATTAGTTGTTAGATTGACAAATAAAAGTGTGGCTACCTTCCTGGACCTAGCAAATGATTTCCAAAATTTCCACTGTTCCTTTGGTCAGGTCTAAACTTGAGAACTATCAAAATCATTCAAATTGCTTGTAAGCGCAGACTTGGCCTCGGTCAAATAATGCGGTATGTCATTCCAGTGTAGAAGCAGTCCTAGTGTTCTTCATGAGGAAACACTGTGTAACTATAGTTGTTCATTATTAGGCATCTGTATGTTTAACCATGATAAACTACAATACAATGCCATTGTGCAAACCACAGGTAAAACGTTATTACAAAGACCAACAGTCTAATAGGATTAGACTGAGACTGTGAGCTCCTTACAGGCAGGGACAGTGTTAACTAATTCTCTTGTATTGTTCTCTCCCAAGTGCTTAGTATGGTGCTCTGCACATAGTAAGCACTCAATAAATGTCATTGATTGATTAATTGATACTAATGTCTAATAGTCATGTGCCTTCAAATAGTGTGGATTCAACACTTGTCTGTTGTCATCATTTTTTCCTATTCATTGAACTTTCAGATTGTTAATAATAATAATAATAATAATAATAATGATGATGATGGTATTTGTTAAATGCTTACTATATGCCAAGTACTGTTCTAAGCACTGGGGTAGATAAAAGGTAATTGGATTGTCCCAAGTGGGGCTCACAGCCTTAATCCTCATTTTACAGTTGAGGTAACTGAGGCACAGAGAAGTTAAGTGACTTGCCCAAAGTCACATAGCTGACAAGTGGCGGAGCCAGGATTAGAAGTCACAACCTCTGACTGCCAAGCCCGTGCTCTTTCCACTAAGTCACTCCGCTTCTGACTTAATGACTGTTACTTAATGCTGCTTAATGACTAGGTAGTAATAGAACTCTATTCATTCAATCTTATTTATTGAGCACTTACTGTGTGCAGAGCACTATATTAAGCTCTTGGGAAGTACAAGTCGGCAACATACAGAGACGGTCCCTACCCAACAATGGGCTCACAGTCTAGAAACTATATGTATCTCATATTTGTGGGGGGAGCATCATGGACTAGTGGAAAAAGCACAGACCTGGGACTCAGATAACCTGAGCTCTAATCCCAGTTCCCTGACTTGTCTGCTGCGTAACTCAACTTCTCTGTGACTCAGTTCCCTCATTTGCCAAATGGGGATGCAATATCTGCTCTCCCTCCTACTTAGAATGTGGTTATCTTGGTGACTCCAGAACTTAGTAGCGTGCTTGGCACATTGTAAGTGCTTAGCAAATATTATTAATATTATTATTATTTATCGACCTAAGAGAACAAGAGCCAAGCTCTTTCTTCCAGACCATTTATAAATAAAAGCTATTGCAGTGCCCCCCTCCACCTGATGAACTGTCTTTGAGAGAGGCAGGACAAGCAAATGCCAAACATATGTCAAACTAACTGAGACCACAGAGGACCAGATCAGCATCTTGGTTTGAATAGCCACTTCCCTGTGCCTCAGTTACCTCATCTGTAAAATGGGTATTGAGACAGTTAGTCCCACATGGGACAGGGACTGTGTCCAACCCGATTACCCTGTATCCACCCCAGTGCCTGGCACACAGTAAATGCCTAACAAATACAATAATTGTTATTGTATTGTTATTGTAATAAGGATTGTTATCATCATCATCATCATCAATCGTATTTATTGGGCGCTTACTGTGTGCAGAGCACTGTACTAAGCGCTTGGGAAGTACAAGTTGGCAACATATAGAGACAGTCCCTACCCAACAGTGGGCTTACAGTCTGAAAGGGGGAGATTGTTATTATCACAGACAAATCCCACTGTTTTCAGGGGACAAAATATCACTCTCGAGTTTTTTCAAGAGTGAAGATTGGAAAAAATAAATCATTTTCACTCACAGTCCATCCACTTAACAAATGGAAAATAGAAAAACCTAATTACTCAGCCACAAACTCTGAATAGTCGTTTCTATTCATCTTTCCGGTTGCATCATATGAGCATAACAGAAATGAAATTAGGATGCAGAGGAAAGATTCCCTGATCTGGGCAGGTTTACATTATCTACAATGAACAATATTTACCCTACCTACCTGATCAACCTTTTCAATCTGGAAATTGAGCTTAAAAAAAAAAAAACCTGGTCTTTTCTGGGCCTCATGACAGTAATTTAATTCACACGAAAGATAAAGAATTCCCTAGAGCCCTGTCTCATCTGAATCGCTTCAAACAACCCAATTTCCAACACCTCCCTGCTTAAACTGTTCCACAGCCTAATCAATCTCATTCTATGGTTTTTCCTACATGGGCAGAGTGAATCATATTACTCAGGAGAACATGGCATGATGAAGTATTTGCACAATAAATACTCATATTCTCTGGACTATTTGAAAACATTCTGCTTCGCTTTGCTGATGAAGAAACAGCCTTTGACTCATATTCACCCAGGAGAAGTACATTACTTTGCCTCCTAGGACTGACAAAGGGCTAATTGGTTGAGTAAAATAACTGTTCAGTTCATTACCCATCCAAGACCAGTCCAGTTTCAGCAGAATCCAGTGGTTGAGTGCAGAGTGGATTTGAGCTTCGGTCTGAGGGAACCTCTTCCACGGGCAGCAGCCGAAGGAATGCCAGGTCAGTGATAGGTCGTTTGCACCCTGAGACCAATGTCTGGGCAACCCAACAACAGTTTGGATTGGCAAAAGATTGGCTTGAGACATGGTTTCAACCCAGAGTCCCTCAGGACTCCTAGTATCAGGCCATTTTCCTTTGATCCTCACAAGAAGGGATGACCAGGTGCTATTAAAAGAACCCTCTTATCATAGTCTGAAGCAATCTGGCTCCCTAGCCCTAGAATTAGACTGGTCCTGATGATACATGAGACACGCACAGAGTCAAATAGGCCTTCAACTATCCATGGTTGGCCTCCTGTTACATTTCCTGTATTTGAACATAGCCTTATGCAGTTTTCTTTTACAAAACGTTTTGGTTTTTTGTGGGGGTAGATAAGTTGTAGCTTCTTTTAACCTAGCTTCATAAGGGGAGGGGGCTTACATGGAACAACCTGGAGGCT
Organism: Tachyglossus aculeatus; assembly: GCF_015852505.1. NCBI lineage: Eukaryota > Metazoa > Chordata > Mammalia > Monotremata > Tachyglossidae > Tachyglossus > Tachyglossus aculeatus. Next base: position 100,879,310 of record NC_052066.1, read on the forward strand.
GGGAGGAGAGAAGGGGTGGTTCTGACTGGTTGGACAGCTGTGAGCTGCCTGGGGAGAGGGAATGTGTCTTTTTTTGTAGTAGTAGTGCTCGCCCCCAAGCGCTCAGTACAGTACCTTGCACACAGTAAGTGCTCAGTAAATGTGATTGACTGAGTGCATGAATGAATGTGGGCTGACATTGGCCACAGTGACTCCCCCCCCCTTATAATAATAATAATAATAATGATGGCATTTGTTAAGCGCTTACTATGTGCCAAGCACTATTCTAAACACTGGGGGGATACAAGGTCATCAGGTTGTCCCACATGGGGCTCACAGTCTTAATCCCCATTTTACAGATGAGGTAACTGAAGCATAGAGAAGTTAAGTGGCTTTCCCAAAGTCACACAGCTGACAAGTGGCGGAGCTGGGATTAGGAGTTTCACCTCCTCCAGGAGGCCTTCCCAGACTGAGCCCCTTCCTTCCTCTCCCCCTCGTCCCCTTCTCCATCCCCCCATCTTACCTCCTTCCCTTCCCCACAGCACCTGTATATATGTATATATGTTTGTATATATTTATTACTCTATTTATTTATTTATCTTACTTGTACATATCTATTCTATTTATTTTATTTTGTTAGTATGTTTGGTTTTGTTCTCTGTCTCCCCCTTCTAGATGTGAGCCCGCTGTTGGGTAGGGACTGTCTCTATGTGTTGCCGACTTGTACTTCCCAAGTGCTTAGTACAGTGCTTTGCACAGAGTAAGCGCTCAATAAATATGATTGATTGATTGATTGATTGATTGATTAGAACCCATGACCTTTGATTCCCAAGCCTGGGCTCTTTCCACTGAGCCATGCTGCTTCTCTTATGGAGGGCCCATCTCCTCCAGGTGCCCTTCCCTGCCTAAACCCCCCTTTCCTCATCTCCCCCTCCCTTCTGCATCACCCTGACTCACTCCCTTTGCTCTTCCCCCTCCTCCAGCCCCACAGCACTTATGTACAAATCTGTAATTTGTTAATTTACATTGTCTGTCTCCACCCCCTCTAGACTGTAAGCTCATTGTGGGCAGGGAATGTGTCTGTTTATTGTACTCTCCCAAGCGCTTGGTACAGTGCTCTGCACATCTCTGCATACAGTAAGTGCTCAATAAATACGATTGAATGATATGTGCTCAATAAATACAACTGAATAAAATTTAAGCGCTTAGTACAGTGCTCTGCACACAGTAAGTGCTCAATAAATATGATTGAATTGAATGAATGAATATTGGTACAGTGTCACTTAGATCAAATTTTCCAGATGTAATGTCATGATGCACCTGAAACACTTCCTTTCTGAAACTGAGTGGTTTCAACCTAAATTCCATCCTTTATCAATCAATCAATCAATCGCATTTATTGAGCACTTACTGTGTGCAGAGCACTGTACTAAGCGCTTGGGAAGTACAAGATGGCAACATATAGAGACAGCCCCTACCCAACAGTGGGCTCACAGTCTAAAAGGGGGGCATCATCCTTTCTTATTGTCCAAGATTTTCTCCATGGGTGACACAAACATTTATTTTGCTCACATCATCCTTGTAAATAACTACTTGTCCATTCACCTGGTTCATGCCCAGGTTTCCTTCTGTGCCTTTTTGACCCTCTAAGAATAAAGAAAATCTCCTATAACATATTACCTCTTATATATACTCCTGCCTTTGACCGATCTATGAACCTCCATCCAATTCAGCAAGTGCTATCTAAGCAAGCTCTAAGAGACACTCGTGCCCTGTTAGCTGCCTAGTTGGGTGTTAGCATAACTCTGTTAGAATTCAGTTAGTCAAGCTGAACCCACAGGAGAGAGATTTCTATGAACAAAAGTTGGCTGGGCAGGAAGTACAGCTATACTGATGGCAAGTGACTTCACTCTTGTGATTGATTAAAATCCAGCCAGGTAATACAATTTAAAGGGAACATCCCCTTAAGGCTCATTGTAATAGCATATTAGTGTCTCATTTGTGGAGCCTGTAGCTCTGAAATTATTTTTTATGCCCTAATGTAAGAAAGGAATTGCCTTCCATTGCTACTAGAGAAGCAGCGTGGCTCAGTGGAAAAGAGCCCGGGCTTTGGAGTCAGAGGTCATGGGTTCAAATCCCAGCTCTGCCAATTATCAGCTGTGTGACTTTGGGCAAGTCACTTCACTTCTCTGGGCCTCAGTTACCTCATCTGTAAAATGGGGATTAAAACTGTGAGCCCCCCGTGGGATGACCTGATCACCTTGTAACCTCCCCAGCACTTAAAATAGTGCTTTGCACATAGTAAGTGCTTAATGAATACCATCATTATTATTACTATTTGTGGTATTTCAATTTTCTTCCTGTAAAAAAAAACCACCAAAATCTCATTTGGATTTTCTTTGACTCAGATATTCATGTCCAAAGACCTTTGGTTGTCCATTATCCTCCTTTGTCTTTTTTCATTATAATATTCTAAGTACTGCAATCTCCATTTTCTTTAAAATCTAACCTGCTGATAGTATTTTCTCTGAGTGCCATTATTTCAGGCATTGCCAAAAGTAAACAGAGTATTTCTTCACCAAGATTTTTCATTATTTTCTGAATTGCTTTTAAACTCATTTTATGAAACTTTTAAAATAGGCAAAGGGTCTTTATTAAATGTATGTGATTCCCAATGACGCATCATGGCAAGTACTGCACTAACAGTCCCAATATTAATGAAAACAGAAAAATCAAAACACTAAAAGATACTTTAGGTGACAGCTCTAAATTGAAAATATTAAGCTATGAATGCAAAAAGTATATTCATTCCCAGATATGACTATTTATGTTACCTGATTGTGTAAATATAATGTGTGATGCATAATTAGAACAAGGAAACTGAAAGAAGAGAGAGTTCATTAGGGTTTTTTTTATTTTAAATGAAGCAGAATTTAAAGTTCATGCTCTGCTCATTATTCCCTTTAATTGTACTCCTTTCAGAGTAGGAACAACAGACACAGCAATAAGGTTATTTTTAAGCCATTCTTTATAACTGCCTTATTCTGTCTTCTCTTGAGAGAGTTCATTTTTATGAATGGAGTCACTAGTTGGAATAGCAATGAAATTGTGATAATAAAAATATCAGTAGGTATTAATGTTTTTAACCCAATGAAGACCTCCCTATGACTAGTAAATGTTTAAAACATGGATGATTGTTTTTTGGGTCTGTTTACTATCAATTACTCAGTTGGATTCATTGAGCATTTACCATGAGCAGCACACGGTACTAAGCACTTGGGAGGGGATGCTATAATAGAGTTGGTGGACATGTTCACTACCCACAAACAGCTTACAGTCTAGAGGACCGTAACGTTATGCTTAGATCCCTGCCCAGGCTTATCACCAGTAAATGGAACAGTAAAGAAAGGCCACAGAATTTTAAAGATGGCACCATTATCACCTCCTCTGGGAAAAACAAAAGAGGAGAGAGCTGACTGCAAAGTTTTCTTGTCCTAACCACTGAAGAAAAAATTTTAATGGTGCACAGCCTGAATCACAACACAGCTTCAGACCCCAACTGGGCCCAGCAGATGTGATCTTCTCTACCTGTCAAATCTCAGGCAAATACAAGGAACAACATGGAGACCTCTCATGTTGGGAATTGCTGACCTTTCAAAGGAATTTGACATCATCAGTAGTCACCTGAGCTCTGATGACTACTAGAAAAATTTGGCTGTCCTGAGAACTTAGTTTATCAGAGCCTGAGATTACTCCAAGATGATATGACTGAATGGGTCAGAATTGGAGGACCCAGGCCAGATCCATTCCCTCTCAACAATGAAATAAATAATAATAATGATATTTGTTAAGTGCTTACTATGTGCCAAGCACTGTTCTAAGCACTAGGCTTGATACAAGAGAAGTAGCATGGCTCAGTGGAAAAAGCACGGGCTTTGGAGTCAGAGGTCATGGGTTCAAATCCTGGTTCTGCCAATTGTTAGCTGTGTGACTTTGGACAAGTCACTTAACTTCTCTGAGCCTCAGTTACCTCATCTGTAAAATGGGGATTAAGACTGTGAGCCCCCCGTGGGACAACCTGATCACCTTGTAACCTCCCCAGCACTTAGAACAGTGCTTTGCACATAGTAAGCACTTAACAAATATCATCATGATCTTTGTTTCCCCCCAGTGCTTAGAGAAGCAGCGTGGCTCAGTGGAAAGAGCCCGGGCTTTGGAGTCAGAGGTCATGGGTTCAAATCCCAGCTCTGCCAATTGTCAGCTGTGTGACTTTGGGCAAGTCACTTCACTTTTCTGGGCCTCAGTTACCTCATCTGTTAAATGGGGATTAAGACTGTGAGCCCCCCGTGGGAAAACCTGATCACCTTGTAACCTCCCCAGCGCTTAGAACAGTGCTTTGCACATAGTAAGTGCTTAATAAATGCCATTATCATCATTACTATTACAAGGTAATCAGGTTGCTCCACATGGGGTTTACAATCTTAATCCCCACTTTATAGATGAGGTAACTGAGGCACAAAGAAGTTAAGTGATTTGCTCAAAGTCACACAGTTGACAAGTGTCAGAGCCGGGTAGAACCCACAGCCTCTGACTCCCAAGCTCCTGCTCTTTCCACTATGCCAAAAGTAGGGCTGTATTGGAGAGCCCATCCTGTTCTACCTATTCTAATATTAATAACTGTGGTATTTGTTAAGCCCCCTCTAAAGATTACACCTGGAGAGCTTTTAGTATTCTACCAGTCTCAGCTATGGGAAGGAGAGTCAAGCAGAGGCATACCCATTCAATTTCTAGCTTGGGCAGTGGCTAGTGAGTGGAAGGCAATCTGCTATAAGTCAAAACTCACCTGTTCTGGGCAGCAGTGGCAAGGGAGGGAGTCGAAAGCAGTAATCGAGGACAGAGAAGAGACTTGCCCAAGGCCACCCAGCAGACAAGTGGCAGAGCCAGGATTAGAACCCATGACCTTCTGACTTCCAGGCCTGTGCTGTATCCACTATGCCTCGCTAAATCTAAGCAATCTTCCTTGAGGAGGCAACAAAGAAGGTGGTGTCTAAATAAGATTCCAATCTTCTGAGGAAACTCTTTCAACTCAACAAGCAGAATGCATCCTCAAAATCCTTGAATCATTCAAATAGGAGCTCCTCTACACTGGTGATTCTCTGGATACATGCACAGCAGAAACTGTGAAGACGAGTTTGAAACACTTCCCAGAATCAGAAAAGAACATTGGGCCGACAAGAAGTTTGAGATTTCATATTAGCCGACCCCTGGAAAATCCTACCCAAAGTCTAAGATCAACATGAGTGACACAAAGGTGAATATTGTCACTGAATTCTATTCACCAATGGTAATAATAATAATAGTAATAATAATTTCGGTATTTGTTAAGCACTTACTATGTGCAAAGCACTGTTCTAAGCGCTGGGGAGGATACAAGGTGATCAGGTTGTCCCACGTGGGGCTCACAATCTTAATCCCCATTTTACAGATGAGGGAACTGAGGCCCAAAGAAGTGAAGTGACTTGCCCAAAGTCACACAGCTGACAAGCGGTGGAGCCGGGATTTGAACCCATGACCTCTGACTCCCAAGCCCCTGCTCTTTCCACTGAACCACGCTGGTACTTTTTGAGCATTTACTGTATGGAAAGCACTAAACTAAGCACTTGGAAAAGTACAAAAGAGTAGACAGAAATGATCCCTGCCTTCAAGGAGTTTACAATCTATTGTCCAGTGACACAGGGATAGACAAAGAGGGAGGAAACCAAATAAAGAAGGCTAGTGATGGGGAGCTCAGTGACAGAATGTGATGCCAATACGACACCAAGGTTTAGACCAAACTGAAGGTAAAATGGACATTTGTAGTATCTAACCTTCTTAATGACTGTAACACTTGGCGCTGCCACTAACTTCTTGAATGTTTCCTCTGATGGCTTCTGTGTGTGGTTCTTAGCATTAAGTGGTGAGACAGGATCATAAACAATGAATCCAGTTAGATCACCATCAGCAAAATGGGGCTCATCACATCATCCCTTTACTAGACAGAATATGCTAGGAGGATGAATGACAGAATACCCCAACAACTGTTCTCTATTCAGCGGGAATGGGGTAATGGAAGGAATGAATGGAAGAAAGATATTGAGTACACAGTGAAGCCAAATCTCTAACAATATGAAATAACAGTGGATAGTTGGGAGGCAGCAGCACAGAATAGACCAGCCTGGCTTGTAGGAATAAGAAATGGGGTGACTTCCTTAGAGAAAAAACTTCAGCAAGATTGTGAAAACACCATAAGGCATTGTGTGCAATGGTAATGCAAGGGCTAATCATTCCCTGCACGTGGTGTAGAAGGAATTGCATATCACATTTTGGTCTAATCAGCCACGCCTGCATGCACTGATGACCCCACACCTTCAGTAGTATCATCCTCAGAACTGAAAAGCAGTTGTATATGTGTATATATACACATGTACACATACACACACACACATGCACACACACAATATGCATATGCACTATCGAGGCTTTCAAAGTTCATCACCAAATCACAGTTTAATCACAGTTTAGCACATTTTTAGAAAGGAGGGTGAGAAAACAACTTCTATCTGAATCAAAATAGAGGATTTTTCAGTGACAGACTGCAATTACTCAAACTGGAATCAAGCCAGAAAACTGGGGTTTAACACCCAGACTTCAGGAAATGGGAACCATATCACCACAAGAAGTCAAGATCTATGGTTGATATTGACAAATACTGGGAAGACCTCAAACCTGCTTCCTGATCCAAATTCTGAGAAGATGGGTTTTTTTCCATGTGTATCAAAGATGTTGAAAAAATGTCACAAACTGAATTGAACAAAATCAATTGTTTTAACCTGCAATAGATTTATATCCAGAGTGCTCCACCCTACCACTCCCCCAAGCACACACACACACACCCCACACATACATGCACACAAACACATGCACACACACACACACACACCAGAAAAAGCTAAAGTGGAAGAAGGAACATGTCACTATGCTGCCTTACCAGAGAGTCAAAACCTCTACCTGTAAAGACCCCGAAGCAATGATTGTTGACCAGAAGTGAATTTGAAGGTAAGAAGAATCTGTTCTGCTAGGTGGTAATAACCATTTACAAGTAGAAATGGTTTCTCTGCAACAGCAATCCAGGATGGCTGAAAGCACTATCCTTTAGGTGTTATTAGATTGATGATATTGATTCCTGGAGCAAGAACACCATAAAAAGGCTAACACTTCACAGAAGTCTAGTTCCTTCATTAGCTGCTTTAATTTGGCACTTGACAACGCCTGGCTGTTGAATGATGCAATATCAATAGCAGGAGAATATTTACTTTGGGGCAGTAGGGAAACAAAGCTAATTCATTCACTTTGAAAAGGGGTCAATTCACCTAACTCTAAGTGTTTAGCCAATAGCTCAAGATGGTTCACTTTCCTCCAGGAGATTTTCAGGAAAAACAATCTTTCTGAGCAAACTTTTGAGACGTTAGTGTATTTTGTTCGGGAACTGTTACATGGGTTGTGAACAGAGTTAGGTCAGTCTCCCGCTGTTTGAATCTGCATTCAACTTGCAAACAGTAGGGAGAAGTTGCCAATTGCAAACCCAACGTAATGATGTGATGGCCTGAATGATGAAAAGCTGGCCCCCTGCCAAAAAAAAAAAAAGAGTTAAAGTCATATACACCTAATTTAGACGGAGATTGCTTCTGCTCATTACCGTGCAAGATTGAAATACAGTACAACAGCCAACCAGGCAGATAACTAGCCAAAAACACTGAGGGGAAGCCACTGCATGGAGTTTTCTCAAAGGAGCAAATGTAGTTTCAGCATCCAAAATACCCAGGACTCCAAACCCTCAGCTCTAACAGTGTAATGGAGGTGTTTCCACCATGAATGGTTCTGCTACACTGTAAAATTCAGTAGACAACTGGAAAGGTAAAATCATGTCCTGTTTCTAGGTGGGAGGAATTTTTATTTTCCTTATCATTTTGAATAAAGTCTTCATAAGCTCACTCTAATAGTCTCTTTCTTACTACTTCTTGGGCAGTGAACGTAAACAAGAGGTGTACAAAATGATGCTGGGAGGATTTAATGATTTTGATTAAAGCTTTAGTGAGCTATTCAGCCAAGATTGGAACTCAAATGAGTAGAATGCTCTTGAGCCTATTCAAAGCTAAGATTCTGCCTTTGTTCACATGAAGACCCCAAGTCACCAAAACAAACAAACAAAAAATACATCCACACATCAGGGATGCTGACTGAGAGGTCAGATGGACTGTAATGGGAAAGAGGGGATAGGTAGGAGGGGTGAAGTGGTCAGGGTCACGTATTTAATGAAAGAGTCAAGAAGGAGGATTTGATGTAGTGACAACGAGCAAAACCAGAGGCAGTGGAAGCTTCCACTGGGCAAAAAGTGAACCTGAGACACTGAGGAAGATGAATCTTTCACCCCTGCCTTTCTGTGATACCCTTAAGCCTAATCTGCGAGCAGCTCCTGGCCTGCTAGGCTCCAGAAAAGCCCAAACCAGAGAGAAGGACCACAATTTCATCAATCCTGCAGTCAGTGGCTTTGAGAAGCCTGGAGGAGTATGGTTTTCCACTGGTTTTTTGACAATTTATCAATCAACTGTATTTATTTAGTGTTTTTTGTGTGCAGAGCACTGCACTGAGCCCTGGGAGAGTACAGTGTAAGAAAGTTGGTAGATAGTTTCCTTGCCTACAAGGAGCTTAAAGACTAGAGTGGGAAACAGGAATCAATATAAATAAGTATACATAAGTGCTGTGGTGCTGAGAGTGGGGTGAATAAAGCGTGAAAATTCAAGCATGAGGGTGATGCAGAAGGGAGTAGGAAAAAAGGAAATGAGAGTTTAGTTGGGTAAGGCCTCTTGGAGGAGACGTGCTTTTAATAAGGCTTTGTAGGTGCGGAGAGTGATTGTCTGTTGGATATGAAGGGGGAAGGAGTTACAGGCCAAAGGCAGGACATGGGCAAGGGGTTGGCGATAAGATAGATGAGAATGAGGTCAATTTAAAGTTGCTTCTTACACATTTTCCTTACAGATTTGCTGTGAATGGCAAGCAGTCCTACAGATAAGAGTCCTGTGAAGGAACAATAAATTTACAGCCCAAATAAAAAAAATCCACCCATCCCAACTCTGCTACTTGGCCCTTCCAATCCATCACTGCCTAGAAAAGCATCGGTGGTAACTGCCACCTTTCCCCGCTTCCCTGCCTCCTCTTCTACCACTAAGAGTCTGTATCCTAGGCATACTCCATGCTCACTGCACTGGGGATAAATTCATTCATTCATTCAATCGTATTTATTAAGCAGTGTATGCACAGCACTATACTAAGCACTTGGGAAAGTACAATACAACAGTAAAGATCCAACGTTTCTGTAGAAAGATGATCTGGGCAACAGAGAGAAGTATGAACTGGAGCGGGGGGAGGCAGGAGATTGGGAGGTCAGCAAGAAGGCTGATGCAGTAATCTAGGTGATATAGGATGAGTGATTGTGTTAACATTGTAACAGTTTGGATGGAGAGGAAAGGGTGGATCAGTCTTCTAGACTGTGAGCCTATTGCTGGGTAGGGACCATCTCTATATGTTGCCAACTTGTAATTCCCAGTGCTTAGCACAGTGCTCTGCACACAATAAGCACTCAATAAATATGATTGAATGAATGAATGAATGAGTGACAATCTCTGCCCATAATGAGCTCACAGTCTGGTGAGGGGTGGGGAGAGACAGACATCAATACAAATAAACAGACTTCAATACAAATAAAGAAAATTACAGCTATATACATATGTGTTGTGAGGTTGGGAAGGGGGGGAAGAGCAAAGGGAGTAAGTCAGGATGATGCAGAAGAGAGTGGGAGATGAGGAAAGGTGAGGCTTAGTCTGGAAAGGCCTCTTGGACGAGATGTGCCATCAGTAGTAAGGCTTTGAAGAGGGGCTTAATAATTGTCTGATGGATTTGAGGAAGAAGGGTGTTCCAGGCAAGAGACAGGGTGAGGGCCAGGGGTCAGGGGTGAGACAGGTGAGATCGAAGAACATGAGAAGGTTGGCACCAGACGAGTGAATTATGGAGGACGGGTTATAGAAGGAGAGAAGTAAGGAGAGATAGGAAGGGGCAGAGTGATGGCGTGCTTTAAAGCCAACCGTGAGGAGTTTTTGTTTGATACAGAGGTGGATAGGCAACAACTGGAGATTTTTGAGGAGGGAGGGTGACATGTCCTGAACATTTCTGTAGAAAGATGATCCAGGCAACAGAGTGAAGTATGGACTGGAGCAGGGAGAGGCAGGAGATTGGGAAGTCAGCAAGGAGGCTGATGCAGTAATCTAGGTGAGATAGGATGAGTGACTGTATTAACGTGCTAATAGTTTGGATGGAGAGGAAAGGGTAGATCACACACTGTCAGCATAAGGCCTCCACAAAACTCCAAGAAAAGTGGTGTCTGCGGGTGTACCTTTAACTCTGAGCCCCAAGGAGCCTGAAATTCTGCTCCTCTAGTACCCTACTGATTTTATTTTAATTTTGTGTACTTGTCTATGTTGTGTTTTAATGTTTCATCACCCCTGATATGTCTATCTCAATTCCCTTCTATCTACTTGGCTGTGAGCAGTGCAGGGGACAGAAACCATGTCTAATTCCTCCTGTATATTCTCTCCCAGAACTTTGTATAGTGCTCAGCACACAATAACGACTTGATTACTACTACTACTACTACTACTACTTTCCTGCTGTGTAACTTTGGGAAAAATCATTTCAACTATGTTTAAGTTTCCTCAGCTGTCAAATGGGGATTATATTCCTGTTCTCCTTATACCTCAGACTGTGAGCCTCAAGTCGGAGAGGCACTGTGCCTGACCTGATTATCTTGTATCTACCCCTGTGCTCTATACAGAGCTTGGCACATAGCAAGCCCTTAACAAATATCACAAACACACAAAAGAAAAAGGTGATCAGGGAACCACTCTGAGAGGTGCATATGGCAGGTCCCTTTCTCTCCATTCTAAAATGTCCATCCTACTGACAAGTGGAGGGCTTCTGTGTACACACACACACACGCACACACATGCACACACATTGACTTGTGGTGGTTGAGAGTTCGTACAGTTTCACTGGGCACTTTTGTGGGTCTCTGTGCCAGGCTGTGCAGAGGGGCTAATTGCTGGTCTGGTCCTTGCTCCAATGTTACTGTTATGCCTGCCCTCCTCTTGATGATGATGATGGCATTTGTTAAGCGCTTACTATGTGCAAAGCACTGTTCTAAGCACTTGGGAGGATACAAAGTGATCAGGGTATCCCATGTGGGGCTTACAGTCTTAATCCCCATTTTACAGATGAGGTAACTGAGGCACAGAGAAGTTAAGTGACTTGCCCAAAGTCACACAGCTGACAATTGGTGGAGGCGGGATGTGAACCATGTCCTTTGACTCCCAAGCCCATGCTCTTTCCATTGAGCCAAGCTGCTTCTCAAGGCTGCTTGATACCTTTCCACCCCATATCCAACCACCCAGCAGTCATTCCAGTGCTGCCCCAGGCCACCAGAAGACTAGCACCCATGGCAAAACAAGCGCTTAGTACAGTGCTCTGCACATAGTAAGCGCTCAATAAATACGATTGATTGATGATGATAAGATAACCCCATTTATCATGCCTCCTCTCTACCCCCATTATTGTGGGAACTAACTGACCCCTATTTTATAACCACAGAGCCATCCTAAAGATGTATTAAAATACTTGGATGACAGCATGATTAAAGCATCTCAAAAATAATAATAATTGTGGCATTTGCAAAGCGCTTACATTGTAACAAGAAATATGCTAGGAGCTTGGGCATATTCAATAATAATAACAATAATAATAATAGTACTTGTTAAGTGCTTACTATGTGCTAAGCACTGTTTTAAACTCAGAGGTAGATATAAATTAATCAGGTTGGACACAGTCCCTGTCCCACAGGGGGCTCACATCTTAATCTCCACTTTAAAGATGAGGCAACTGAGGCCCAGAGAAGTTAAGTGACTTGCCCAAGGTCACATAGACATGTGGCAGAGCTGGGATTAGAACCCATGTCCTTCTGACTCTCAGGCCTGTGCTCTATCCACTAAGCCGTGTTGTTATGCACTTACTACATATCAAGCACTGAACTAAGCACTGGGGTTGATATAAGATAATTAGGTCAGACACAGTCCCTGTCCCACACAGAGCTCACAGTCTGAGTAGGAAAGAAAACAGATATTTAACCCCTATTTTACAGGTGACAAAAAGGAGGCAAAGATAAGCTAAGTAACTTGTCCAAGGTCATACAGCAGAAAGTGGCAGAGTTAGGATTAGATGTCAGGTCCCTGGATGCCCAGGTCTGTGTTCTTTCCACTAGGCCACGCTGCTTACTAATCCAAGCAGGCACAGTCCCTGTCGTAAATGGGGCTCCCAGTCTAAGGAGGAGGGAGACCAGATATTGAATCCCCACTTTACAGATGAGGAAACAGGCACAGATGTATTAAGTAAATTACCCAGCAGGCAAATGATGGAGCAGGGATTAGAACTCAGATTTTCCGACTCCCAGTCTTGCAGTCTTCCCACTAGTCCATTCTGCTTCCAAAGAAAGAAGGTTTTTTGTTTGTTTTCATTTTTTCCTCAAGGTAGCTCAAGAAAGATGAAATATAAGCTGGCAAAGGTGAACTATGAATTTCCTGCATAAATAGGCTTAGATCTAGGTGTGTTTCTATAGTACACAATATGGGTTGGGGTGCCCAAAAGCATGATTGGAAAAAGAGATGTTTCCCAGTACCTAAAATGTGTTGTCAGAGACACCTTGGGCCCTGCTTCACCAATCAATCAATCAATCAATCGTATTTATTGAGTGCTTACTGTGTGCAGAGCACTGTACTAAGCACTTGGGAAGTACAAGTTGGCAACATATAGAGACAGTCCCTACCCAACAGTGGGCTCACAGTCTAGAAGGGGGAGACAGAGAACAAAACCAAACATATTAACAAAATAAAATAAATAGAATAGATATGTACAAGTAAAATAAATAAATAGAGTAATAAATATGTACAAACATATATACATATATACAAGTGCTGTGGGGAAGGGAAGGAGGTAAGACGGGGGGATGGAGAGGGGGACGAGGGGGAGAGGAAGGAGGGGGCTCAGTCTTGGAAGGCCTCCTGGAGGAGGTGAGCTCTCAGTAGGGCCTTGAAGGGACCATGCACCTAAGTGTGTGGTGTACATGTTCCATTTATCCAGACTCAAAATAAAAAACAAAACAAAACAGGAAGGCCCTGGAGAAAATTAGACAGCTAGAAAAACTACATTTCAATCTGCCAAAACTACATTTCAATCTGCCCTACCTTTATTTTCATTTGGGCTATCAAGAATTGCTGGGCTCACTGGAAGACTAGGAGGGGGCATACTGCAGAGAGTTGCCAGGTTTCCCCTCCTGTGCCATGGGAGCCATTTGGAAAATGCCAGCGTGGGACAGATGCCATTACTAGGTATCAAGGGGAAAATTCTATTGGATAAGTAGGATGTTTGCAAACCCAGTGATTTTTTAAAATGATTTTCCGAAGCCTCACAGAAGACACAGTAGGAACACTAGATGTCTGAGGGGGTGTAAAGGGAAGTCCCCTCCCTGGGCCAGGAGATTATTGGGGCAGGGGAGGTTTGCATTACCCACGTTGGCTTCAGCAAAGGTCTGAGCAAAGTTCTGGGGATGGAAGATGTGCATGCTAAATGAAGGGGTTAAGTCACTTAACTGCTCTGTGCCTCAAAGTGAGGACTAAATACCTGTTCTCTCTTTTCCCCTCAGAGTGGGAGTCCCATATGGGGCAGGGACTGTGATTGACCTGATTAACTCTTATCTGCCCCAGTGTTTAGTACAGTGTCTGGCATATAGTAAGCATTTAATTAAAATAATGCTGCAGGTCCCAAATAAGCACCTCTCGTATATGTGACAAGGCTAAAGACATTGAGAAGGGCACACAAAGCCTTTTTTTTAACATGCAGAACCCATTTATGGCAGAGGTTTCCTGGTGCTGGGAAATTTGGGAAACAATTCTGCATGCATCCTGTCCAAAGTCTTCATGGTTTTGATGATTTTCATCATGTTTCTCCCAAAGCTAGTCTTCCCAGATCAAGTAGTCCATATTATTTCCATCTCTTCTTAGGTTCCCACTCTTGAAGCCTCTTAACCCCCGTCCTGTTTTAAAGGCACGGTAAAGCAGCTCCCTTTCAATCTCACTAGAACTATGAAACAGAAAAGATGGAAGAAATCACACCCAGAGAACAATACTTAATAACAAAGCATTAAATAGCCTGCATTTGATCTAATCAAAATCCAGTAAGTGTAGTTAGAAAATCACCCAGCTTTAATTTTTCAAAAGCCATTAGGTTTCAAATTAGATGGAAGAGTAAAGTAAAAATTAGCTGTTGCTGAAAGCAGAGGCTCAATTTGGTCAATTTTGTTGTTTATCAGCACATAAAAGTCCCTGCATTCACCATTCGACAAATCTTCTGATAAAATACTTGCTGCAATCAGGTGAAGTAGGTTATTAATGGTTCTAAAAATATGTACAGGATTGCCTCATCCTGAGACAATTAAGATTGGAAAATAAGTGTATTTAACATCTCTGAGGACCTGTCTGTAATGAAACAGGTGACTCTGCTACAAATGGCATTGTTAATCTCATTCAGAATTCTTTTCTTTTTTTCTTTTTCTCTTTTTTTAATTTTTCCCCTTAATGAATCACTCTGTGAATTCAGGGATGCAATAGGGAACCTACAGTTCCTATCAAGTAATAATTGTTGAGTTCCAAGAGACAAGGAATCCTGCCATTTGGAAAGAGAAGTACCAAGGCAAGCCAAAACCTTGACTGAGGGATAGAGAAGAAGAAAGGAAGGATCTCAGCAGGGCCATTCAGAGACCAGGTCTTCACCAACATAATATTCAGCTAATTCACATGAAAAAAGTAATAAAATGTTCTCACTTGAATTATCCAGTAGTGTCTTATTGCTTTATTTTGTTTTGACTCTGGAGATGCCACCTGACAATGATTTCCTGGTTAGGAACTCCAGGCTTTTGACAAAAAGCCAGCCCAGATGATTCTAGGAGAACGACAATCTCTTAGTCATTTTCAAGATGGTAAAACAAAGGCATGGAGGGAACAAGGAATGCCAGCCAGAAATATCAGTTGTCAGACCACCATCTTGTTGTTGTTGTTATGGTATTTGTTAAGCACCTACTATGTGTCAAACACTGTTCTAAACATAGGGGTAGATACAAGGTAACCAGGTCAGACACAATCCCTGACCTACATGGGGCTCACAGTCTAAATAGGGAGGAAAACAGGCACTGAATTCCATTTTACAGATGAAAGAACTGAGCCACAGAGAAGTCGAGTGACTTACCTAAGCAGATCAGTGACAGAGCTGGAATTAGAACTCAGGTCCTCTGACTCCCAAAACCATGATTTTTCCACTGGTGACAGCTACTTCCCTTCTTCAAAGGCCTCCAGAAAACCTACTTCCTTCAGGAGGCATTTCCCAATCAAGTTTCACCATTCCAACTCTTCCCCACCCAAGGGTCAACACTTAGCATTGAGATTTATTGTCCATATATGTAGTCTAGATTTATCTTAACTTGCATGGTTTATTTATCATCCTATTCTTTTTCTCTCAACAGCCACAATATTTTGCCCAAGTTCTGAGTCTCTCGATCCTTCCCTGTATGCCCTTTGAGAGCAGAGGCTGTCTTACTAAATTGTACTCTATGCTCAAATACAGTACTATTGATTGAAGAGGGGATTGGATGAATTCATGAAGAAAAAATCATCAGTGGATTACTAGAGGAATATGTGAGGGTATTTGAATACTCAGTCAATTATCAGTAACATTTATTGAGCACTTACTGTCTGTAGAACATTGTACTAATCTCTGCAGTACAATAGAGTTGGTAGATATGCTCCCTGCCCTCAAAGGAGCTTCAAACTAGTGGACAGAAGCTTAATTAGTATCTTCAGGTGCAATAGAAGCATGTTCAGAGGGAAATGATAAGGATGTTACATGTCTATCCCTAGCCCTTCCCACTTCTAGACTGTGAGCCCATTGTTGGATAGGGACCGTCTCTATATGTTGCTGATTTGTACTTCCCAAGCACTTAGTACAGTGCTCTGCACACAGTAAGTGCTCATTGAATGAATGAATGAATAAACCAGGAGAATGAGTGTCCAGGTGGGTATTTTAATGCTACCACTGGGAGACAGAACAGAAAATAGAGCTTCATGGACCACGGATTATTTCTCTGACCCTCTGTCATACTGCTTTTACCTTTTATGATTTTATGTTCTAGTAAATTGACAAGGAAGTAATCATTAAACTTGAAAAGAAAGCCTACTATTAAGGAAAAAGAGCCAATGAAGCCTGATTCACCAGCTACAGGGACCAAATTATCTGGTAACTGTGCCAGACTCTGGTGGCACAAGCTGGCCAGACCAAATAGTGGCATAGTTTACACCAGCCTGCCTCCTCAACAGGCAGAGTCCACCCTCTTGACAGGATGTGTCAAGGCTGATTGAGATCTCTAAATTACCCTCTTTACTTCACTTCCGACCTATATAGAGTAGGGGGTTTGTCCTGAGGTTCTCCAAGCTACAGCAAGGCCAGGAGACCAGCCTGGAAGTCCAAAAAGCCCAAAGTAGAGGCATCCACCAGACAAATGTGTTGATGTTCCAGCCTCTAAAGTGGAGTAAATCAAGAGAACTCTGACGAAGTAATAATAAATGAATAATGGATCGTGATTGACCTTTTCTGTAAATGCTGAATGTGAGACATTCATAATATCAGAGGTGTGATGTGTAAGACCTAAAAGCCAACAGAATTTCGTCTCTGGAAACTGATGTGGCTGCCTAACAAAGCCCGAGAAGACTACAGTAGATCCCAAGGCAGCTGCTTCCTGGGTCCTGGCTTTGTGGCCCAGAATCAACTCTGTACTGAAGTCACTTGGCCAGAAACAATAATAATAATTATGGTACTTGTTAAGCGCTTACTATGTGCCAATTACTGTTCTAGGCATTGGGGTAGGTACAAGTTGATCAGGTTGGACACAGTCTCTGTCAATCCTCACTTCATTGAACATCCCTAAGACAGGAAAAGAAACCCAGAAGGGCCCAGATGGTGGTGCCAGCCCCTCAGCACACACAATAGGGTACCAGAATCCTTCCCAGCATGCCTTGGGAGGACTGGAAGGCAGCCTAGCCTCCTCTTCTGAGTTTACCCTGAAATATTAATTTTAATCCTTGCCCTAAGACTTCATTCTGAAAAAAAAAACATGAAAACTTTTTCGCTTTTGTTTTCATCGGTTTTACTGTCTGTCCTCACCTCCTGTACCCACTCACGCTTCTGCTCTTAAAGAGGTCATGGCTCTTAAAACCTCATTCCCAATGGCTCCCCTGGATGTCCCCTACAACTCAAGGCCAAATCCACCACTCACCCCCAGCCACGCAATCCCCCCAACTTCCGTACCGGATTGCCCCACACCTGTGACCCAACCTGTTCACCTACTCTGGACACTAGGTAACACTGTCCTGCCAAGACTTCCCTGTTGCGGGAATCCCTTTCTACTGGTACCACTGAGTCTGGAATAGGACTGGGGGAGGAGAAGACAACAGTATGGGGGTTTCATAACAGCATAGGCTGTGAGGGAATCCACACAGCATGAAAGGGGCAGGGACTACCAAAGCCCATCGGCCAGGGGTGACCAAGTCTTACTCAGTGAGAAGTGGGAAAGTGTAGTTGTTCATTTGTTAAAAAATGCTAGCCAGTGTGATCACTGTATTTATTTCACATGAGACATGGGACACTGTAGACAAAAGTTAGCTATAAACAGAACTACTTGCAAAATTTAGGACATTGACTCACTGTGACACATCTCCCTAAATGACTCCAAACCAGTCACTCTGAGTAAAAGATCAAAAAGGCAGAAATGAAAGAACTTCCATCCTTCAAACCTCTCTCCTGCCCCATTCACTTGTCTTGCCAAAACTTGCCAATTCAGAACTCAGAAGCCCTAGTTCAAGCCTTCTCTTGGTGCCTTTCATCCAGCACTGATACTGTTTGCAACCAACATCACCAGGAAGAATAACACTTTTGAGGGTTAGAAAGGACTGGATGGCCTTACTAGCCTCAAATTGCAAAATCCTACAGTGATACGTTTTGCCTTACAGTCATTTTAGAGCTTCACTATGTAAATACTGGCACCTGGAGTGGAAGAAAATTTAGCAAGTGGTATTCCCTTCCAAAGCCCTGTCAACACATAGCAGCTGACAACAACAGAGCAAGATTTATGAGTAAATAATCTTGCACTAGTTTGATCTGCCGCACAATTAAAGGATTTGCAGCCATTTGCAAAGACCACATAAAACAAAATGATCTTCATCTGAATGAGGTGTAGACAGACATTTTAGCCCTTCCTGAGAAAGCATCCTATTTATTTATAGGAAATAAATCAATTTCCCAACTACCATGAAGCCTGAAATATTTTGTAAATCCATATAAGTGGTTCACTTTTTCTTCAATGATTTCTTTAAACCCAAGATGAAATCACCATGTTTTACTTTCCTACTCAGTAAAACAGATCATACTGACCTAGCTTAATGGAATGCTATGCTATTCTTCTTCAACAAAGAAAAGACATTTTAAAATGCAATCAAATACAGTCAGAATCACCATCATAAATTTCCTTGCCTAAACCACATTTTTCTTCAGTATTCTGTAATTCAGTAAAAACAGGCATTGTGTGTTTTCAGTTGCCCAGAACTGATTATAAAGAAACATTGGCTGAGCCAAATACTTTGAGATATTTATGTACTCAACTGATTTATGCTCTACTAAACTAGGCTTCTAGAATTATACAGACTAATTGTGTGTACACATCTATTCATGCATGTAAAACCCACGTGTCTGGGTTTGAGTTAAAGTAATTGCCAATCTCAGCTTCTCACATACTACTTTTAAAATTAGCTGAGTCAGTTTGCTCATTTATTCATTCATTCATTCAAACATATTTACTGTGTGCTTACTGTGTGCAGAGCACTGTACTAAGCACTTGGGAAACTACAATACAACATTTACGGTCACTGTCTCAAAAGACACTGTTGTAGACTACCAGAGCAGGTAAAACCTCTGAACCTAGAAATAAGAGCAGCTCTACAGTAATTCCTACAGTTTGCTTTGTTTTGTTGTGGTATTTGTTAAGCTCTCGTTACGTGCCAGGTATTGTACTAAGCACCGGGGTAGATACAAGATAATCAGGTTGGACACAATCCCCTGACCCACATAGGGCTCATAGTCTAAATCCCCACTTTACAGATGAGATAACCAAGGCAAGTGAAGTTGTGACTTGCCCCAGGTCACAAAGCAGACAAGTGATAGAGTTGGGATTAGAACCCAGGTCCTCTGACTCTCAGACTTGTGCTCTTTCCACTAGTCCACATTGCTTCTCAGTTCATTGCTAAAGGTCTAATGCCCTACAGAGCCAATTTAGGGATGGAAGAAGAGAGAGGGACTAGCGGGGCCATTCCCCCTACCAAAGTTGAATTAATTCCTTTTGGGCAGAGCAGACAGCAGAGAATAGCCTACCCCTACTCTTGCTTGGAATGAGAGGATATCCAAGGGAAAATGAAGTTGCCAAGATGGTGGTTCTGTTTGCCCCCGTTATGTGGTTCCTCTTGCCCTCCTCTGTTTTCAGGACCACTGCTTGTCTCTGGAGGTCATCCTGGGACTTTCTGTGTCCCCAGAGAACTTGGGGTTTTGCTTTCTCTTCCCACTTCTGGGGACCTTCCCTTACCCCTCCGTCTTGTTCCGGTGTTCATTCATTTATTCATTCATTCAATTGTATTTATTGAGTGCTTACTGTGGGCAGAGCACTGTAGTAAGCACTTGGGAAGTACAAGTTGGCAACATATAGAGATGGTCCCTACCCAACAACAGGCTCACAGTCTAGAAGGGGGAGACAGACAACAAAACAAAACATGTGGTCAGGTGTCAAGTCATCAGAATAAATAGAAGTAGAGCTAGATGCACATCATTGACAAAATAAATAGAATAGTAAATATGTACAAATGAAATAAATAGAGTAATAAATCTGTACAAACATATATACAGGTGCTATGGGGAGGGTAAGGAGGTAGGGAGGAGGGGATGGGGAGGGGGAGAGGAAAAGGGGGGCTCAGTCTGGGAAGGCTTCCTGGAGGAGATGAGCTCTCAGTAGGGCTTTGAAGGGAGGAAGTGAGCTAACTTGGTGGATGTGCGGAGGGAGGGCATTCCAGGCCAGGGGGAGGATGTGGGCCCGGGGTTGATGGAGGGACAGGCAAGAACAAGGCACAGTGAAGAGGTTAGCAGCAGAGGAGTGGAGGGTGTGGGCTGGGCTGTAGAAGGAGAGAAGGGAGGTGTGGTAGGAGGGGGCGAGGTGATGGAGAGCCTTGAAGCCGAGAGTGAGGAGTTTTTCCTTGATGCATAGGTTGACTGGTAGCCACTGGAGATTTTTGAGGAGGGGAGTAACATGCCCAGATAATTTCTGCACAAAAATGATCTGGGCAGCAGCATGAAGTATAGACTGAAGTGGGGAGAGACAGGAGGTTGGGAGATCAGAGAGGAGGCTGATGCAGTAATCCAGTCGGGTTAGGATGAGAGATTGAACCAGCAAGGTAGCAGTTTGGATGGAGAGGAAAGGGCAGATCTTGGCGATGTTGCGGAGGTGAGACCTGCAGATTTTGGTGACGGATTGTATGTGAGGGGTGAATGAGAGAGCGGAGTCGAGGATGACACCAAGGTTGCAGGCCTGTGAGACGGGAAGGATGGTAGCGCCATCTACAGTGACGGGAAAGTCAGGGAGAGGGCAGGGTTTGGGAGGGAAGATAAGGAGTTCAGTCTTGGACATATTGAGTTTTAGATGGTGGGCAGACATCCAGATGGAGATGTCCTGAAGGTAGGAGGAGACCCGAGCCTGAAGGGAGGGAGAGAGAGCTGGGGCAGAGATGTAGATTTGGGTGTCATCAGCGTAGAGATGATAGTTGAAGCCATGGGAGCAAATGAGTTCACCAAAGGAGTGAGTGTAGATAGAGAACAGGAGGGGACCAAGAACTGACCCTTGAGGAACCCCTACAGTAAGGGGGTGGGAGGGGGAGGAGCAGCCTGCAAAGGAGACTGAGAATGAACAGCCAGAGAGATAAGAGAAGAACTAGGAGAGGACAGAGTCAGTGAATCCAAGGTTGGATAGCGAGTTGAGGAGAAGGGGGTGGTCCACAGTGTCGAAGACAGCTGAGAGGTCAAGGAGGATTAGGATAGAGTAGGAGCCATTGGATTTGGCAAGATGGAGGTCATTGGTGACCTTTGAGTGGGCGGTTTTGATGGAATGTAGAGGACAGAAGCCAGATTGGAGGGGGTCTAGGAGAGAGTTGGCGTTGAATAATAATGGCATTTGTTAAGTGCTTACTATGTGCAAAGCACTGTTCTAAGTGCTGAGGAGGATACAAGGTGATCAGGTTGTCCCACGTGGGGCTCACAGTCTTAATCCCTATTTTACAGATGAGGGAACTGAGGCACAGAGAAGTTAACTTGCCCAAGGTGTTGAAAGAGCAATTTTCTGCATCCTGATTGGTGAGCAAAGTGGAAGTGTCTGCCTCTGAATTTCCAAAATATTTCAATTTTCTGGAATTCAAGTCTGTGAAATTGGTGAGGTGCAGACGCATCAGTTTTTCATCATGGACGTGAGGCTGTACTTCGGTCAGGTCTTGGAGAGGGTGTGAGGCAGCTCTCTTGGCCTTAGTTTTGCAAATCACAATGCAACTCTGTAATAAATGCTTCCCTTGAATTCCTAGGATGATTCAACTGCAAGAAATGTCCTTGGTTCTCATGATTTACCTATTGTTTGGTTCTTTCAATCAAGAACACTCAGAGCCACCAGCTCCATTCTTATAATGCTGGCCCTCCCGAAGGAGGTGGTAAGCTTTTCAGGAGGTATATTTGCTGTTTCAGAACACTGTCAATCAATCAATCAATGGTGTTTCTTAAGTGCTTACTATGTGTAGAGAACTTGGAAGTGTACGCTATAATAGATCTAGTAGATATGATTCCTGCCCTCAAGGATCTTATAGTCTAGGGTGGCCATCTGCTTGGTTTTATATTGGGCAATCCAGTTTTCAGCTAGTCTGCCCACTCATACAGATAAGACAGGGTAGCAGGCATTTTATTGTCCTGTAGTTTTATTTTGAATGCTCACCCTCCTAATACTTTAGTCCTGTTTCCTCTTCCTCTCCATCCAAACAACCACTATGTTGATCCAGGAACTTGTCATATGCCAGACTGGCTTCTGCATCAACCTCCTCACTACTCTCCCTGACTTCAGTGTCTTCCAACTTGAGTCCTTACTTCTCTTGGTTGCCCAGATTATTGTTTGAAAACATTGTTCCGCGCACATCTCCCTAATCCTCAAAGGCCTTAAATGGTTGCTCATTTTCTTCCCCTCAGACAGAAACAAGAACATGATACAGGTGTGAATTTCTTAAAGTACAATTTGATTGGATTACAGTTGTCCCGGCGTGCCTGCATCTGATTGTCCTCCAACCAGTTGAAGGGGTTGATCTATGATACACTCATGAGGCACATCTTCCAACTGGTTCCTGCAGTCAGACCGTATCTGATTAAACAAAAGATCTGCTGATCTTCTAATGCAGTGAAATCATATTGACTGGGGAGAGAGTCATAGAGAATATTTCTGAAAAATAAAAATAATAATAATAATGGTATTTGTTAAGAACTTATTATATGCCAGGCACAGTACTAAGTGCTGTGCTGGGGTGGATACAAAGAAATTGTGTTGGACTCAGTCTCTGTCCCACGTGGGGGTCACAGTCTCAATCCCTATTTTACAGATGAGGTAACTGAGGCCCAGAGAAGTGAAGTGACTCGCCCAAGGTCACCTAACATTCATTCATTCAGTCATTCATTCAATCGTATTTATTGAGCACTTACTGTGTGCAGAGCACTGTACTAAGCGCTTGGGAAGTACAAGTTGGCAACATATAGAGACAGTCCCTGCCCAACAACGGGCTCACAGTCTAGAATGGAGAGACAGACAACAAAACAAAACAAGTGGACAGGTGTCAAGTCGTCAGAACAAATAGAATTAAAGCTGAGTACAGTGCTCTGCACACAATAAGTGCTCAATAAATATGATTGAATGAATCGTTAACAAAATAAATAGAATTCCTCAGCCCCACAACACATGTATATATCCATAATTCATTTATTTATATTAATGTTTGTCTTCCTCTTTAGACTATAAACTTGCTGTGGGCAGGGAATATGTCTACCAACTCTGTTATATTGTACTCTCCCAAGTGTTTAGCACAGTGGTCTGTACTACAGTAAGCACTCAATACCATTGATTGATTGATAGCAGACAAATGGCAGAGCTGGGATTAGAACCCATGACCTCTGACTCTCAGGCCCTTGCTTTAGCCACTACACCTTGATGCTTCCCTAGCATCCTAGTCCAATCAGCATCCTAGGCCAATCAGCATCCTAGCCCCAAAACCTTACAATATTACATACCGGCTCCTTGTGTGGGGGAGAAAAACTGAAGATGTTCTGTCCCAGCTCCTCAGGAGCTCCTCAGGAGGGTTCTGCTCATGTGGGACCTTCTCCTCCACAGACCCCAGACCCTATGCCTGTGGACAGGGAGGAGGCGAAGGAGGACTCTGGGAGAGGGATCAAGAGGTCAATGCAGAAGGAGCAAAAGCCAGATCACTGGACTCTTCCACCTCCCTCTTCCCTACTGCCAACTTCTTGTTGCTAGGCCGGTGAGTAGCATAGTTTAAACCACTTTGACAGTGGGTGAGGTGGCAAGATGCTGTGGCAGCTTATCCACTCATTTTATACAATTTCTCCAGTTGACCGGGTTATAGCGCAAAATGATGATAATCTTTTGTGAAACCACAGACCATGGGTTTAAGGTGCTCAGAGAGCTCACTCCCTCTTATTTATCCATTCTTTTCCCTCATGACACTCCAGTTAAACTGTTCAATTGTATCTCCCGCCACCCACAGCTTGCTCACATGCTCCTCTCTTACTGGAACTTAACAAGTCCAAAGCAGAGCTCCTTATCTTCCCACCCAAACCCTGTTCTCTCCTGGAATTTCCTGTCACTGTAGATGTCACTACTATCCTTCCTGTTTCACAAGCCTGTAACCTGGGTGATATCCTTAACTCTGATCTCTCACTCAACCAACATATTCAATCCTTCACCAAATCTTGTCGGCCTCACCTTCACAACATGGCTAAAATCCTCCCTTTCCCCTCCATCCAAACTGCCACCACGTTAATACAATCACTCATCCTATCCTGCCTAGATTAATTCATCAGCCTCCTTGCTGATCTCCCAGTCTCCTACCTCTCCCCACTCAAGTCCATACTTCACTCTGCTGCCCAGATCATCCTTCTACAGAAATTCATTCATTCATTCATTCAATCATATTTATTGAGCACTTACTGTATACAGAGCACTGTACTAAGCACTTGGGAAGTACAAGTTGGCAACATATAGAGACGGTCCCTATTCAACAACGGGCTCACAGTCTAGAAGGGGGAAACAGACAACAAAGCAAAACATGTAGACAGGTGTCAATATCGTCAGAACAAATAGAATTAAAGCTATATGCACATCATTAACAAAATAAATAGAATAGTAAATAGTAAATATCAGGACATCAATCAATCAATCAATCAATCGTATTTATTGAGCGCTTACTATGTGCAGAGCACTGTACTAAGCGCTTGGGAAGTACAAATTGGCATCACATAGAGACAGTCCCTACCCAACAGTGGGCTCACAGTCTAAAAGGGGGAGACATGTCTAAAAGGGACATGTCATCCCCCTCCTCAGAAATCTTCAGTGGTTGCCTATCCACCTCCATATCAAACAAAACCTCCTAACCATTGGCTTTAAAACACTCCATCACCTCTCCCCCTCTTATCTCACCTTGCTTCTCTGCTTCTACAACCCAGCCGGCATACTTCACTTCTCTAGTGCTAACCTTCTCACTGAGCCTCTATCTCTCTTGTCTCACCGATGACCCCTGGCTGACATCCTATCTCTGGCTTGGAATGCCCTCCCTCCTCAAATCCATCAGACAATTACTCTCCCCCTCTTCAAAGCCTTACTGAAGGCACAGCTCCTCCAAGAGGCCCTCCCTGACTAAGCTCCACTTTTCCTCACCTCCCACTCCCTTCTGTGGTGCCCTGACTTGCTCCTTTTCTCTCCCCACCCCCTTGCTGTCCCATAGCACTCATGTAAATATCTGTAATTTTATGTATTTATGTTGATGTCTGTTTATTTGTATTGTCTGTCTCTCCCCCGCTCAACTCTAGACTGTGAGCTGGTTGTGGGCACGGATTGTCACTCTTTATTAATAATAATAATAATAATGATGATAGCATTTGTTAAGTGCTTCCTATGTGCAAAACACTGTTCTAAGCACTGGGGGATACAAGGTGATCAGGTTGTCCCATGTGGGGCTCACAGTCTTAATCCCCATTTTACAGATGAGGGAACTGAGGCCCAGAGAAGTGAAGAGACTTGCCCAAGGTCACAGAGCAAATATGTGGCAGAGCCTGGATTAGAACCTATCACCTCTGACTCCCAAGCCCGTGCTCTTTCCACTGAACCACGCTGCTTCTCTATTACTATTACTATATTACTATATTGTACTTAGTACAATGCTTTGCACACAGAAAGCACTTGATAAATACAATTGAATGAATGAATGAATGAATGGAACTCTCTCCACCTGTGTATCTGAAAATATGCAACTCACCCTACCTTCAAAGTCTTTCTGAAATCATATTTCCTCCAGGAGGGCTTCCCTAATTATTTTCTAATAGTCCCAATTTATAACCCCCAAATCACAACTTTCTCTTCATCACTTCCACACTGACTAGTCACTTGAGTACTCACAAACTCCCATAGCACTTATGTAAATGCTTTATATGCCCATTACATAAACACTAACTCATGTAAATACTCCCTTCACCCTCTTTCTTCTATCTGTGAATTATTTTAATTACTTCTTGAGGGCAGTACAATTCTATTATTCTCACATAAGCACTTAATAATAATAATAATCATTATTATAATATGTATTAAACACTTATTACTTACTAAGCACTGGGGTAAATTCAAATTTATGAGATAGCAAAGTCTCTGCTCCACACCAGGCTCACAATCTATCACTGTCCATTTTACAGATGAAATAAGACCAAGGACACACAGTAGGTCAGTGGAAAAGCTGGAACTTGAACCCAGGGCTTCTGCCTCATAGTCCTATGCTCTCCCAACTAGACCATGCTCTCTGCACACAGGAAGTGCTCAATAAATACTACAGATTGAGTGACAGAGTGAACATTCTCACCCTGAACCCACCTGGGGCAACCCTCAAGTTAAGGGTTTTCATGGTCTCAGGTATGGGAGAGGGGAAATAGGATTTTCAGTGGAGCAGACCCAAGTGATAGCGGAGTCAAGAACTATTAGTACTGTCTCCAAGCCTCCTAAGGAATCATAGCAACTATGACAATGCTACATCTCACTGATTGACAATATCTCAGCACCTACTGAATAGCAGCAGCCGGAGTCAGATGTTACCACAGATAGTCAGGAGGTACAATAATAATCAATAATAATAATTGTGGTATTCGTGAAGTGCTTACTATGTGCTAGGCACTGCACTAAGTGCTGGGGTGAATACAAGCAAATCAAGATAGACACAGGCCCAGTCCCATATGGGGCTCACAGTCTTAATCCCCATTCTACAGATGAGGTAATTGAAGCACAGAGGATTTAAGTAATTTGCCCAAGGTCACACAGCAGACAAGTGGCAAAGCTGGGATAAGAACCCAGGTCCTTCTGACTCCAGGGCCCATGCTGTATCCACTAGGCCATGCTGCTTCTCAAGGATGAGGAAGCCACTGCCTTTTTACACTTGAGGCAAATCTGGCATTCTCCAGCAATCCCAACCTCCATTAAAATAGTCATTACCCATAGCCAACTTTCCTTGCCAGTTCACTATAATAATAATAATAATAATGGCATTTATTAAGTGCGTACTATGTGCAAAGCACTGTTCTAAGTGCTCGGGAGGTTACAAGGTGATCAGGTTATCTCACGGGGGGCTCACAGTCTTAATCCCCATTTTACAGATGAGGTAACTGAGGCCCAGAGAAGTGAAGTGACTTGCCCAAAGTCACACAGCTGACTATTGGAGGAGCTGGGATTTGAACCCACAACCTCTGACTCCAAAGCCCGTGCTCTTTCCACTGAGCCACGCTTCTTCTCTAGAAAGAAAGATAGGCCACATGGGCACATTAACACTGGGCCACCTGGCCAAGCAGCATGGCCCAGTGGAAAGACCACAGACCTGGGAATCAGAGGAGCTGGGTTCCAATTCCAGTTCCACCACTTCTCTAGGTAAGTCACTGAACTTCTCTGTACCTCAGTTCCCTCTTCTGACAAATGGGGATTCAATACCAGTTCTCCCTCCTACTTAGACTACGAGCCCCATGTGGGACCTAATCTTGTATCTACTCCAGAGCTTAGCACAGCATAGATGCTTAACAAATATTATCATTATCAGCATTCAGGAATAGATGAAGTCCATGATCGTTTTGTTTTAAACTCACTGTAAGATTTGCAGACATTCAATGTGTTGGAGACATTTCTCAAAGGGCATAATCTTTGACAAGTATACTCTTATCAAAGAATTCCTTTTTCTTCATTTGCAATCAAAGGTCTATCCCTAATTCAATAAAAGATATAGAAGCAATTCCACACAAAGGATGCAGGGGAAAAATACTCTCCGGTTACTACCTTATAATAATGGAAAGGGAGAGCCCCTTTGGAATAGTTCTAGAAGGCAAAAATTAGGAAGAAAAAGATCCAAACTTAAGAACAGGAATGAAGAAAAGGAAAAATTTGCCTTTCTTCTGCCCTTCTGCTCACCAATAACTGGACAAGGGCAAGCAGTATATGGGGTCGTTCCACCTCAGCCAGACAAAAATCGAAAGTGATTGAAATCTCATTGCCTGGAGCTATTCTGCACCTCTCATGGTGGCCTGGAAAATTGCAGTCAGCTCTCACTGTATAGGTTAGGGGAGGTGGGAAGAGAGAGAGAGGGAGAGAGTGTGCAAGAGTGAATGCTTGCACCTCACCAACAGGTGGATGGACACTGGAAACGGTTCCTCTTTTGCAAAGCAGACTGAAAGAGGGACTTACTACACGATTAAGCTGCAAAAATCAGAGGTGAAAGTTTCAAAATGACACAGTAAGCTCTAATTTCCTCTTTTTCCACTCCCTTCTGGGTCACCCTTGCACTTGGACCTGTTCCCTTTATTCGCCCCTCCCTCAGCCCACCAGCACTTGGTACATATCCATAATAAATTTATTTGTATTAATGTCTGTCTCCCCCTCTAGACTACAAGCTTGTTGTGGGCAGGGAACACATCTGTCAACTCTGTTATGTTGTACTCTCTCAAGCAGTTAGTACTGTGCTCTGCACACAGTAAGTGCTCAATAGATATAATTGATTGATTGAACAATAAATATAAGTGATTGATTGATTGGCACTTTAAGGATATAAACCTTAGCATGGAGTGGAAGGGTTTGGTGATGTTGATGGAGTCTTCCACTGAGAACAAAGGATGAGCTTACACAGGAACAAAAACCTACCTAGAGGAACTGATAGTAGTGTTAGTGGCTTGCACAGTTCCACTATCACTCTATCTCCTCCATCAATTATGTTCCCACTGGGAAACAGCATGCAACAAGCCAGCAAGCCAGTCAGCAAATAGGTGAAGTAGAAATGATATTGACCAAGACTGCATGGGTAAACCAATGCCCTTTTGCAAGAGGAAATAGCAAAAGCAGGTTTTGCTTTGTTTTCTTTAATGTGGCCTAGTTTTCAATTAACGGATGAGATATCTGAAACAACGATTTCTGATTCGCTTTATGTAACTCAGCTACCTTCCATTTTCTGGAAGCTATAAAGCCACATTAACATCTTGGGTGATCACATCCTTGGGCACATCTTTTGTTCAGCCCAGGAGCCAGCTGATTGAGACTGCTGCCTGGATACTGGAGAACTCCAGAGACCACCTAGAAAGCTGGAGTGTTAAGTTTCAACAGTTTGCTCTTAGCATCTGCTAAGTATTAGTAAGGATTTACAGGTTAGAGATTCATTCATTCAATCATATTTATTGAGTGGTTATTGTGTGCAGACCACTGTACTAAACGCTTGGAAAGTACAATTCAGTAACAGATAGAGACAATCCCTATCCAACAACAGGCTCACAGTCTAGAAATAATAGCCAAATGGTAGTGGGAACCTAAGTTAGGAAGGGCTAGGCTAGTTAAGGATGGTTGCAGAATAAAAGGACAGGGATCGGGGTAGATGACTTTTCCTCATCTCCCACTCCCTTCTGCATCACCCTGACTTGCTCCCTTTGCTCTCCCCATCCCCAGCCCCACAGCCCTTATGTATATATCTGTAATTTGATTTATTTGCACTGATGTCTGTCTCCCCGCTCTGGACTGTGAGCTCACTGTGGGCAGGTAATATCACTGTTTATTGTTGTGTTGTACTTTTCCAAGTGCTTAGTACAGTGCTCTTCACACAGTAAGTGCTTAATAAATATGATTGAATGAATAAATGAATGAAAAGCCCACAGTGCTCTCTGTTAATCAGGCAGATGTGCAGACATCAGGACTCACAGTAACTGGTAAACTGAACTGGTAGCTCATAGCTCCAGATGAAGCTGGTGTGTCTGCACAGGACTATACTCACAGATTCTATATAAGAGAATGTTTTGTCCTGGGCAGATGGGGCACAAAGCAAATGCTTCCAACAAAAATATTAATTCAGTAAGCATTCAGATTCAATCATAGATGAGAGACAGATTCAACTCTATCCAGATGGGGAGGAGATAATCTTAATTTAATTGCTGACCACCAAAAATAAGGACCTAAAACCTATTCCCTCAGACATCCACATATATTGAGAGAAACAACAAAAAACAATGTGTTATACAGCTGGTTAAGTTAAACAGTTGTTAAAGAGCTAAAAAAATTTTCTCAGAAAGCATCTGAAATCCTAGTCTTCATCCAGAAAAAGATTATTTGCCATGAGCCTATTGTCCATAGTAAAACCATTGTCTATTTTCTATAGCTCTATTTAGTGTTTATCCTTGGTGACTGGAATTTAAGTGGCGGTTAAATGTCAACATTTTTATACTTTTTCACTGGGAATTATACTATCTTTACCAAGACTGTTGTATTAATCAACAGCAAGCATCTTTAAAAGCACAATACAAATAGTCATATTTTTGCCCCTACTTAGAGCATAGTCTATGAAACCATTTTCAGGTAAAGCTGGGAAGCTCATCTTCTCACTACATAGCAAAATGCAAACTCTAATATTAAAAAAAATGACTTGTTCACAGGTTAATGTTCCTGCTAACTGGAAGGACAAACAAACCAGACTAGAGCTATTATAGTCATCAACATTAGGGATATCTCTTCTCATGGCAAATTGTCTTGGGATGGAATAGATTTCTTCTAGTGAAATGTGGCAGGGATTGGTTGGTTTTATCTGTAGCTTGTTTGCAAGGGTGGAGTCACATCAGTTAGTGGGGTGGGGAGATTGAATTTTAGGTGTTCCCCTGAAATTCTGGAGTCTCCTCTAATTTCCTTCAGACCAGGTATCTGCCTCCAGGTACTCTGGTAATGTGTTCTCCCCATTGGTGAGAGTCTTTTTAAAAAAAATGTTTGTTCTAAATAGAAGTAAATCAGTATGCAGGTATGTTGGAAGACAAATATGGAGAGTGAAAAAGAACATGGTATGTTCCATTTTAACTGAGCAAATTATTGCTCTAAACAGTCTTTAACTTTCTCAAGATTCTCAGGTATGCCAGATTTTGAGAAAAAATCATCATCAGTAAATCAATCAATGGAATTTATTGAGTTCAGAGCACAGTATTATTTCCTATCTCACCTCCTATCCTTAGCCCACATCCTGCCTCTGGCCATGGATCACCCTCCCTCTTTAAATCCAACAGCCAATTACCTTCCCCTCACCCCACCTTCAAAGCCTTATTGAAAGCACACCTCCTCCAAGAGACCTTCTCAGACTAAGCCCCACCTTTCCTCACCTCCAACTCCCTTCTGTGTCACCCCAACTTGCTCCCTTTGCTCTTTCCCCCTCCCAGCCCCATGGCATTTATTACATATCTGTAATTTTATTTATTTGTATTGATGTCTGTTTTTCCCACGTCTGGACTGTAAGCTTCTTGTGGGCAGGGAATGTGTCTGTTTATTATTGTGTAGTACTCTCCCAAGTGCTTTCTACAGTGCTCTGCACACAGTAAGCACTCAATAAGTATGATTGAATGAATAAATGAATGAATTAGAATAAACTAGACTAGACATATTATTACTCTATTTACTACTACTCTATTTATTTTATTTGTACATATTTATTCATTCATTTTTTTTGTTAATACGTTTTGTTTTGTTGTCTGTCTCCCCCTTCTAGACTGTGAGCCTGCTTTTGGGTAGGGACCGTCTCTATATGTTGCCAACTTGTACTTCCCAAGCGCTTAGTACAGTGCTCTGCACACAGTAAGCGCTCAATAAATACGACTGAATGAATGACATGTTCCCTGCTCTCTAGGAGCTTCCAAACTAGCAGAGGAGCTTACCTCATCATCATTATCATCATCATCATCATCATGGTATTTGTTAAGTGCTTACTAAGTGCCAAGCACTTTACTCAGTACGTGGACAGATACAAGATAACTTGTACTTCCCAAGCGCTTAGTACAGTGCTCTGCACACAGTAAGCGCTCAATAAATATGATTGAATGAATGAATGAATGATTGATAATCAGGTGCCACATGGGGCTCACATTCTAAGTAGGAGGTAGCACAGGCCTTGAATCTCCATTTTGCAGATGAGAGAACTGAGGCACAGAGGAAGTGAAATGACTTGCCCAAGATCACAAAGCAGACAAGTGACAGAGCTAAGGATTAGAACCTAGGTCCTCCAACTCTCAGGTCCATTCTCTTTGCACTTGGCCACACTCATAACCAATCATAATCATATATGTCCATGTAGAAGGGATAGTCTCAGTTCTTCATTTTTCTCTGGTGGCCTTCACTCTGGATAACACTGCAGAAAACTAGAGTGCTTTTAGTGGAGAACTTTTCATCAGAAAATACTCTTTTTGTCCCCAAACTGCACAGAGTAACCCTAATCTTCTCAAATGTTCTTGTGAGCCATTATATCAAAACAAAAATCACAAAGGGATGTGTGTTAATTCTGCCTCTGAGGGCTGCCATTCTACTGCTGAAATTGCCGTATCCACCTAATCGGTAATACATAGAGGTTTTGCACGCATCCCACCAGCCCTGTCTCTCCTCTCTACCAGAAAGGCCTTTGTGGCTCCACCACACTAATGACAATGAGTGGCTTCAACGGAGGCCCTATAATCCAGACCATCTGGCAGTAGGGTGAAAAGAGATCTCATAAGATCCCATAAGCAGCAGTCACTGGACACAACCTTGGACCAATCAAGAGGATCCTAGAGGAATCCGATTTAGCTTGCTCAAACCCAGCCCCCCATCCTAACATTTCCTTGCCCGACAGGCAAGGAAAGAATTAAGTGTCAAAGCTCCCTTTCACAAACATCCTAATGAGTCAGGCCATATAAGCATTTTAAGAAACGGCGGAATCCTTTTTTTTCTCTCTCTAGCATCAAATTTGCCTGTTACAGGCCTACGCTCTCTGCCTGTTGAAATGAGAGGTACCACTATCATTAAATAGCATTACTTAGGTGCCTTGGGAGTGTTCAGTGGCCACCAAATTTGGTGAAAACTTCACAAAATTATAAAGTAAATTTTAAACAACTAAAGGCCGTGGATCATGTTTATTAATTCTTTTGTACTCTCCTGCATCTTTAGCGCAGTGCTCTGTACGGAGTAGTTGTACAATAAATACTATTGATCATTCACTCAATTGAGAATTGATCCTGATCTTTGCTAAATCATTAGATTAAATTGTACTATAAATCTTTGCAAGCAGAGAACATTGTTTTGTTTTTGTTTCACTTTCTCTATTGTTTAAAAGTTTAATGGACTCAGTAGATGTTCAATAAACAAATAACATCTCCACTTCTCTCTCATGCCTTTGCAAAAATTTTCCTGAAATCACACCTTTTTCTCTCATAACTCCTTCATTTTAGCACCTATAACTTTTACCCAACTTTGTAAATTCTGTATACCTTTCAGGCTACAGCAATGCATACCCCTCTACTGTTCCTTCTTTGTTTCATGGCTATGAATGTGGATATGCATTGGTTTAAATTAATTTTATTCTTCAAAATGGTTTGCCTTCTTTTAGGAGAGAGAGGTCCTGGAAATGATCCTAACTTCTCTTCCACCCAATTCCCACCATGAAAAGAGTCTTCTGGTAGGAATAATAAATAAATCCATGAATGATCTCTAGGACTGTGTTACATATATTTTCAGATTAAACTAGGTTTCTTCCAAATTCTTAAAATTAGACGAGATTGACTAGCGTATTAAAAATTAAATATCTACATTTGGCATTGATAAAGAAAACTCTTCCCAAGGCTAGTAGACACCCATCATTAACAGTCACAATATTATTAATGAAAGTAACACTGAAATCATTAGCCTTGGCAATTTTTGAATTGGTAGAGTTGGGAAACCACATCGTATGCTTTTCTACCAAAGGACTTCTTACCCTTCATTTTTGCTGGAATTGGAAACATGTCAAGAAAAAACCCCAAAAAAACAAGAAAATGCAAAAGGAACAAACAAATATTATTCAGTCATTCTGTTATCATCCAATACTCTTCAGGGCTAAAACAACCATGGGAGAATCGTATTTTATATTACATTTGTACGAATGAGGGAAATTGATTTCTGATTTTAACATGAGGAATAAATATAGTTTCTTCCAAAGCTTTTGGTACTTTTTTTTTTTCCATTTCTGCTTTTGGCTTCAGGATAATGCCACAAATCAAGTATTGTGAAAGAGCTGAATACTAAAGCCTAATGAAAAAGTGAACGTGTCTGTGACCTCTGACTTGTTTCTATACTACCTACCCTAGTAGATACAGTGCTTAGCACATAGTAAGACCTTCACAAGAAGAGGCAAAAACTCCTCACACTCGGCTTCAAGGCTCACCATCACCTCGCCCCCTCCTACCTCACCTCCCTTCTCTCCTTCTCCAGCCCAGCCCGCACCCTCCGCTCCTCTGCCGCTAATCTCCTCACCGGGCCTCGTTCTCGCCTGTCCCGCAGTCGACCCCCGGCCAGCGTCATCCCCCTGGCCCGGAATGCCCTCCCTCCCAACATCTGCCAAGCTAGCTCTCTTCCTCCCTTCAAAGCCCTATTGAGAGCTCACCTCCTCCAGGAGGCCTTCCCAGACTGAGCCCCCTCCTTCCTCTCCCCCTCCTTCCTCTCCCCCGCCTTACCTCCTTCCCCTCCCCACAGCACCTGTATATATGTTTGGACGTATTTATTACTCTATTTTACTTGTACATATTTATTCTATTTATTTTATTTTGTTAGTATGTTTTGTTTTGTCGTCTGTCTCCCCCTTCTAGACTGCGAGCCCCCTGTTAGGTAGGGACTGTCTCTATATGTTGCCAACTTGTACTTACCAAGCGCTTAGTACAGTGCTCTGCACACAGTAAGTGCTCAATAAATACGATTGAATGAATGAATGAACGAATTAAAAGAGTGCTTTGCACATAGTAAGCGCTTAATAAATGCTATTATAATAATATACCACTATTTTCATTATTATTAGTGGTGGGGCGGCTGTTTTTGTTGTTTATCAGCCCACATTTTCGCTCTTTGATGCAGTTATATTGAACGAATATAATCCTAGGCTTTTTTTTTTTCTTGTTCTTGTTTTATGTCTACGTTTTCAGTCTGCTTAACCTAAGTGCAGGATTCGGGGTTTCGTCCTTTGTAGGTTTTGAGCTGGGTTTTGAAGAAACGGACAGGCACCGAATTAGCCCTGCCTCGCAAAGGATCTGGTGTAACTGATCCCCCGTCTCGCGCTGTCTGCGTTCCCTCCTGCTCATTCGACTCCAAAGTTTTCAAGGTGCAAGTTGGTCAGAGCGCTCCTCAGTGTCCTGCTTCCTTATCCTTCCCTCCCTGCCTCCACTCCCCTGGAAAGAGTTGTCATCAACCGGCTGAAAAGCGGGTTAATTAGGCCTGCCTCGCTCCCCAGGAGTTTTCAGCGGACATTTCAGGTGTTTGGCTGCCGAAAACCTAATGCGAGGGAGAAAGTGGGCACCTTCGTGGGCCGGCAACAGTTTCCCGCTTCAGGGTGATTAAGTTGTTTCTCCGCCCTCCCGTGAGACTCCTGATGATAAACCGGACTCTGGCTCGGAGATTCATTCATTCATTCAATCGTATTCATTGAGCGCTTACTGTGTGCAGAGCACTGTACTAAGCGCTTGGGAAGTACAAGTTGGCAAAATATAGAGACAGTCCCTACCCAACAGTGGGCTCACAGTCTAGAAGCGGGAGACAGAGAACAAAACAAAACATATTAACAAAATAAAATAAATAGAATAAATATGTACAAATAAAATGAATAAATAGAGTAATAAATATTTACTAACATATATACATATATACAGGTGCTGTGGGGAGGGGAAGGAGGTAAGGCAGGGGGGATGAAGGGGGGAGGGGGAGAGGAAGGAGGGGGTGTGTCAAGCACTGTGCTAAGCACTGGAAGAGAATACATACTAAGAAATCAGATCCCTTTCCTGTCTCTTGAGATGCACTTTCCGAAAGCAGCAGGCTCGTTATTCTTCTCCATTTCGCCTCCGCCTAACTACGTGGATCGTTCAAATATTCATTCATTCAGTGGTATTTATTGAGCGCTTACTGTGTACAGAGCACTGTACTAAGCGCTTGGAAAGTACAATTCGGCAACAGATAGAGATAATCCCTACTCTACAACGGGCTCACAGTCTAGAAGGGGGAGACAGACAACAAAACAGAACAAGTAGACAGGAAAAATATAATATATATATTTATGTAATATAATTAGGTCACCGGTGTTTTGCTCAAATCAGCCTCGGATTAGGTGGGAGTTTGGTTTATTGAGTTTTAGGTGTCTCTGGAGTTCATGCGCTTGGGTTTGGGGCACAAAATGAGACATGACGAAAGGCCCGTAGACGTACCCTGGAAAGGGAGGTCAAAAAAGCCCTTTCTGAAACAAATATCCAGGCCTCCCTCCAACCAAATCAGGTTTCTCCTCCTCCACCTTGGGGTGGTGGGATGACTTCCCAGGCTCTGTTTGCCCACTTCCTTGGGTGAAATGGCAATCGTATTTTCCAAGCGCTTAGTACAGTGCTCTGCACACAGTAAGCGCTCAATAAATACGATTGAATGAATGAATTCCCTGCCTCACTACCTTTTGCCTCATCCCCTCGCTAATCCTAAATCGGGCCGAACACCAAATCGGGATTGCTGGACAGGCAAGTGAAAGAAGTCCAGGCCTAGGGTCAAACTGAGACCTCTGTGTATCTGTCAGACATCTGGGGTGGGAAGGGGGGAGAGGTGTTCGTGGAGCAGGGCAAGGGACTGTTAGAGGACAGGCAGAGCTGCCCAGAGTAACAGGCTGGAATCTGGACGTCTCCACCAAGGAAAGGTCCTGAGCTGGCCAGAGAACCCTCTTGCTCTGAGACCAGGGGCTTATACTTCCTAACCCGGCCATCTCACTCGGCCCGCTGACCCCTCTCTAAGTGGAACTAGGAGGCCGGCCCTGCTAGGGACAGAAGGTCAGCCCTGTAGCAGCTCGATCTCCGAGCCGAGGGGCCCGTTAATCGGGACAGGAGGGATTCATTCATTCATTCAGTCGTATTTATTGAGCGCTTACTGTGTGCAGAGCACTGTACTAAGCACTTGGGAAGTACAAGTCGGCAACATGTAGATACAGTCCCTACCCAACAACGGGCTCACAGACACAAAACATGTAGACGGGTGTCAAAATCTTCAGAACAAATAGAATTATAGCTATATAATAATAGCATTTATTAAGCGCTTACTATGTGCAAAGCACTGTTCTAAGCGCTGGGGAAGTTACAAGGTGATCAGGTTGTCCCATGTAGGGCTCACAGTCTTAATCCCTATTTTACAGATGAGGTAACTGAGGCACAGAGAAGTGAAGTGACTTGCCCAAAGTCACACAGCTGACAATTGGCGGAGCCGGGATTTGAACCCATGACCTCTGACTCCACAGCCCGTGCTTTTTCCATTGAGCCATGCAGCTTCTCTATATGCACATCATTAACAAAATAAATAGAGTTGTAAATATGTAGAAGTAAAATAAATAGACTAATAAATGAGTGCAAATAAATACAAGTGCTGTGGGGGGGAAGGAGGTAGGGCGGGGGGTTGGGGAGGAGGAGAGGAAAAGGGGGACTCAGTCTGGGAAGGCCTCCTGGAGGAGGTGAGCTTTCTAGGCCAGCGCAAACCCGCCCGTGAGTCCCAGTTAGGAAAGCCTCTCGAGGGGAAGCGAAGCTGGTCGGTGTCCGTTCTGGCTTGCAATTTGGCCCTTAGAAAAATCCGGGAACCGGGGAGACCTCGTTTCCCTCAGTGCCCCCGATGGCACTTCCTGAGCGATACACTGTAGACGGAATAATAACAATCGTATTTGTTAAACGCTTACTAAGCCAAGTTTACTAAGATTACTAAGCCAAGCCCTGTGCTAAGCGCTGAGGTAAATACAAGGTACTCAGGTAGTCCCACCTGGGACTCACATTCTTAATCCCCATTTTACAGATGAGGTTTTTGAGGCCCAGGGAAGTGAAGTAACTTGACCAAAGTCACACAGCTGACAAGTGGCAGAATCGGGATTAGAATCCACGACTTCTGACTCCCAAACCCGGGCTCTTTCCACTAAACCACGCTGCTTCCAAGCCTCCCTGCGGTAAAAAGGAAGGAAAGCCGCCGGTTCCGTGTCCCGGACAGACAGCCGGGAGCTATTCTGAGGTCTGGCTGCCTCCCTGGGAGGTCGCCTCCAGCCCCACCAGATGCTTCCTTGGCAAACTCTGGACTTCTGAGAATGAATACGACTCTAGAGACATATATAAGATATATGCATATACATAAGTATATATAGATTTATTCATATAAATGCCATCATTATTATATCCATATTCAGAGAAGTAGCGCGTGTGCCTGATCTCCTTTTTCTCCCCCAGCGCTTGGAACAGTGTTTTGCACCTAGTAAGCGCTTAACAAATACCATCGTTATTATATCCATATTCAGAGGAGCAGCGTGGTTTAGTGGAAAGAGCACGGGCTTGGCAGTCAGAGGATGTGGGTTCTAATCCCGGCTCCACCACTTGTCAGCTATGTGACTTTGGGCAAGTCACTTAACTTCTCTGTGCCTCAGTTACCTCATTTGTAAAATGGGGATTAAGACTGGGAGCCCCACCTGGGACAACCTGATTACCTTATATCTACTACTGTGCTTAGAATAGTGCTTGCATATTGTGAGCGCTTAACAAATACCATCATCATCATCATTACTATTATATGCCTAAAGCAACAGCCATTTAACCTAAGAGCTTTGACCGTGTCCTGCACCCGTCGCCCAGAAGGTCAGTGGAAGCAGAGAGCCCGGTAACAGCACAGAAAAGTTCCTAGATTCGAATTTCTAGCCGAGGACTTCAGAAACGCTCCCTGCCCACGGCCTCTTTGTAGCAGAGCGGTTAATGGGCTGAAAGTTGCTCCGGTTCATTCAGAACATATTCTAATTTATATACAAACTTCGCGAAAGAATTTGATGAATGTGTCTAATTGGTTTAACCCGCCATCCATTCATGAGAATAAAAGCTACATCATTAGACTTAATTAGGTTTTCCTTTTTCTCTTTCTTTCTTTTTTTTTTTAAGTTGGTGGCTTTAATGGTTATAGAGACAGCACACTGCCGGCGCCGGCAACAGCTTCCCGCTTTAGGATAATTAAGTTGTTTCTCCGCCACACTTAAGTGGCAGGCCTGTGAGGTGGGTCTTTTACGCCAAATCAGGGCAAACCTAGGAAGCTTTTTTTGTGGGGGGGGGAGATCACGGGCCGATTTATCTTGCCGGATTGTACTTCCCAAGCGCTTAGTACAGTGTTCTGCACACAGTAAGTGCTCAATTAAACACGAATGAGTGAATGACTTCGGGTCCCGACTTGATCGAAGGAACGCGGTCTCCGACGGTCAGAGCGCGGTTCTATGAGCGGCCGAAGCAACGCAGGACAGAGGGGGCTCAGATGGCTTAGTAATAATTATTATTATTATGGTATTTGTTAAGCGCTTACTGTGTGCCAAGCACTGTTCTAAGCGCTGGGGTAGATACAAGATAATCAGGTTGTCCCACGTGGGGTTCACAGTCTTAATCCCCATTTTACAGATGAGGTAATTGAGGCACAGAGAAGTTAAGTGACTTGCCCAAGGTCGCACAGCAGACAAGTGGCGGAGCCGGAATTAGAACAGTGCTCTGCACACAGTAAACGCTCAATAAATACTTTGGAATGAATGTCAAGGACCTCAAGGTCGAGGTGCCAAGTGGGCCCTCGGAGAAGCACGGAGATTTTTGTCTTCCTTTTTTCGTTTTATTCCTTTTTTTTTCCAGACGAAACGCTTAACCAGTTTACCCACCCCGACACAAATCGTAGTCTGCCGCTGTCCCTCCTGCTGCCGCCCCTGGGAAGCAGCGTGGCTTAGTGGGCTAAACCAAACACGGGCTTGGGAGTCAGAGGACGTGGGTTCTAATCCCGGCTCCGCCACCTGTCAGCTGTGGGACCTTGGGCGAGCCACTTAACTTCTCTGGGCCTCAGTTACCTCATCTGTAAAATGGGGATTAAGACTGTGAACCCCACGTGGGTCAGCCTGATTACCTTCTATCTACCCCAATGCTTAGTTAGAACAGTGCTTGGCACACAGTAACCACTTAACAAATACCGTAATTAGTATTATTATTATTGTCCTTGCCCAAGTCCGAGGTCGGGCCTCTGAAACTCGAGGCCAACATCAAAAGTTCAGGTACTAGGTTCAATTCCCACCGTTTCCTGCCAGTCCCCAATCAAACGGACCTAATGGGAGGGAGAGGAGGGAACAGGGGAAGAGGAAAAAAAAAGAATGACACCCATTGACCCCTCCTCTGAAGGTCGTTCGCGAGCAGCGAGGCCTAGTAGAAAGAACACAGGAACGGGAGTCAGAAGACATGGGGTCTTATGCTAGTTTGCCATTTGCTGACTGTGCAACCCTGGGAAAGTCACTTAATTTCCCTGTGCCTCAGTTAACTCGCCTACAAAATGGATTAGAATACCTCTTCTTCCTCCTCCTTAAACTGTGTCCGATTCATTCATTCATTCATTCAATAGCGTGTATTAAGTGCTTATTGTGTGCAAAGTACTGTATTATGTGCTTGGGAAAGTACAACATAATAAACAGACAAACTCCTTGCCCACAGTGAGCTTGTCTTGTATCTACCCTATAACTCAGTACAGTGTTCGGCACAGAATAAACACTTAACAAATACCACTATTATTATGAGTTGGACAATCGAGCTGATTAGAAGCTAAGGCTGATTCGTGTGGAAGAATGTTGAGAGGGGGCGGGGAGTTGGAGAAAAACGTATAATCAGGCGGGTGATTCCCCTGCCCCGGCTCCCTGCCGGGAGGAAATGAAAATAAGGGAAAGTTTGGGGGCGGGGGGCACTGGGGAAGCCGAGAGCGTCAGGACTCCCTCTTTTTTATGGGATATGTTAAGTCCTCCTATGTGCCAGACACTGTACTAAGCTCTAGGTAGATACAAGCTAATCAAGTCGGGCACAATCCATGTCACATATGATGCTCATAGTCTCAATCTCCATTTCTTCAGATGAGAGAACTGAGGCACCGAGAAATGAAGTGATTTGCCCAAGGTCACAAAACAGACAAGTGGTGGAGCGGTTATTAGAACCCAGGTCTTTGGGACTCCCAGGCTCGTGATCCAATTTGTCGAAGACTCCTCCTGGCCTGAATTTGGGCTGAGCCCGGCTTGGGGGCTTTGGAGCCGAAAGGACAGCGGAGAGGGCGGCATCTAGATGATAGGGTTTCATTCACCATCAGACGTGGCCTCTCCCCTTCCAGGACCCAGCCTCATCCCTAGAGCAGTGGGCGCCCTCAGAGGAGGCGAGACAAGGGGGTGGGTGAAGGGCTGACTACTTCGGGAGTTCATCAGCAGCGTGGCTTAGTGGAAAGAGTACGGGTTTGGGAGTCAGAGATCCTGGGTTCTAATCCCGGATCCGCCACTTGTCAGCTGTGTGACTTTGGGCAAGCCACTTAACTTCTCTGGGCCTCAGTTCCCTCATCGGTAAAATGGGGATTAAGACTGTGAGCACCACATGTGACAACCTGATAACCTTGTATCTACCTCAGCGCTTAGAACAGTGCTTGGCACACAGTAAGCGCTTAACAAATATTATTATTATTATTATTATTATTATTATTATTATTATTGAGTCATCTGATGAAGATGGAGAAGGTGTGTGTGTATATGTGTGTGTGTTGGCGGGGGACGAGAGGGAGAGGGGGGAGAGAGGGAAGCAGGAAGGTTTCAGGCCAGAGACTCTGGCTAGCACCAAAGAATAACCCCAGTTCCCTAACGAGGACTCGGTGGTGGAATCGGTTAAGATCCGTCATGGGGCCTGAGTTTTGGTTAGTGGGTTAGGACAGGACAGATGCGGGGAAGTGGACAGAGTTGATAATAATAATAATAATAGTATTTGTTAAGCGCTTACTCCTTGCCAAGCATTGTTCTAAACGCTGGGGTAGATACAAGGTAACCAGGCTGTCCCACGTGGGGCTCACAGTCTTAATCCCCATTTTACAGATGAGGTAACTGAGGCATAGAAGCAGCGTGGCTCAGTGGAAAGAGCATGGGCTTTGGAGTCAGAGGTCATGGGTTCAAATCCCGGCTCCGCCAATTGTCAGCTGTGTGACTTTGGGCAAGTCACTTCACTTCTCTGTGCCTCAGATACCGCATCTGTAAAATGTGGATTAAGACTGTGAACCCCCCGTGGGACAACGTGATCACCTTGTAACCTCCCCAGCGTTTAGAACAGTGATTGGCACATAGTAAGCGCTGAAAAAAAATGCCATCATTATTATAGAGAAATCAAGTGGTTTATCCAAGGTCACACAGCAGGCAAGTGGTGGAGATGGGACTAGAACCCACTTTCTCTGACTCCCAAGCCCGTGCTCTTTCCACTAAGCCACGCTGCTTCTCAATTGGAAGGTAGTGAGTAGGAAGGAGATTGGGATAAAGAGACAGGGCTGTTGTGGGATGAATCCGGCCCTTAGGGGTAGGCGGATATTTCTGGGAGGGGGAGGCACCTCCCCACACACACCCTCCTTCCACTGGACAAATCTGTTCCATGAGCTCTCCCTTTCCCCATTCCCAAACCACCCAAAAGTTCTTCTAGACACCCCCGCTCTACCCCAACCCCTTCTCCCCTCAATAGGTTAATCAGCCGCTGTATGTAGTGACCAAAAGCTTCACCATCAGGTGAGGAACTAGGGTTAAGTTTGAAAACTCTCAGCTCATTCGATCAGCCAAACGATCTTACAAGTAAATCTGTGTTTATGCTTCCCCTCGCTGGTGTTAGTTCTCCGAGGCTTCTCCACCACCGAATGTCTCCGGTAGCCTTCTGACTCTGTGGGTCACCCTCGACCATGCCGAAGGCGAGTGGGGGAAAGAGGGCATTCGTCGATTTTCCTGCATTCCCCACCGACCAGGCCACCTGAGAAGAGGGGAGGTTCAGATAATAATAATAGTAATAATAATAATAATAATAATAGCATTTATTGAGCGCATACTTTGTGCAAAGCACTGTTCTAAGCGCTGGGGAGGTTACAAAGTGATCAGGGTGTCCCACGGGGGGCTCACAGTTTTCATCCCCATTTTACAGATGAGGTAACTGAGGCACAGAGAAGTTAAGTGACTTGCCCAAAGTCACACAGCTGACAACTGGCAGAGCTGGGATTTGAACCCATGACTTCTGACTCCACAGCCCGTGCTCTTTCCACTGAGCCACACTGCTTTTCATGACATCCCATGTGGCCGAACAGAACGGGAGGGAGGTCCCTGTTTTCATTCATTCATTCATTCAATCGTATTTATTGAGCGCTTACTGTGTGCACAGCACTGTACTAAGCGCTTGGAAAATACAATTCGGCAACAAAGACAATCCCTACCCAACAACGGGCTCACAGTCTAGAAGGGAGGAGACAGACAACAAAACAAATCAAAACAAGTAGGCATCAATAGCAACAATGTAAATAGAATTATAGATCTATGCATATCATTAATAAAATAAATAGAATAATAAATATGTACATATATACACAAGTGCTGTGGGGTCGGGAAGGGGGTAAAGCAGAGGGAGGTAGTCGGGGTGATGGGGAGGGGAGGAGGAGCAGAGGAAAAGAGGGCTCTGTAACCACGTTCCCCACCTTGCCCTGAGACAGTTCCAGGCCAAAAGCTGATCACGATCCCTCCTGCTTTATTTTTAATGTTCTTTTCTAACTTTCTGCGGCTCCGTGTTCTGGCCAGCCTGGCCTGGCACCCTCTCCTCCTCCTCTCGCCTCACCCTAGATGGAGGAATGGATTCTGATGGCAAGGGAAGGGGGCGTCCTGCTTCCCTCTTCCCAACAAGACCCTCCGAACGGCTTTCCATATGCAGGCCGTTCTAACTGGCCCCGGCCCGTGTAAAATAAATAATTACGATATTTGTTAAGCGCTTACCATGTACCAGGCACGATATTAAGCGCTGGGGTGGCTATAAGCAAGGCAGATAGGACACAATCCCTCTCCCACATGGGACTCACAGTCTTAATCCCCATTTTACAGGTGAGGCAACTGAGGCCCAGAGCAATGAAGTGGCTTGCCTAAAGTCACACAGCAGACAAGTGACGGAGCTGGGATTAACAGCGATGACCTTCTGACTTCCAGGACCGTGCTCTTATCTACTCCGAAGGCGCTGGAAAGTGGACAGAGAGGGGGTGGGCGGAGTAGCCTGACACGCAGAACAGCCCAGTCCGAGTTTGTGCAGTTGGTTTACACTCTGCTCCTCCCCCGGACAATGGGAGGCGAGACAGTTGCCTCCCACCCCCCTCCACAAAGGAGCCCCTCTGCTGTCAACTCTGTTTACTTAGTGCCGCCCCTGACCTCTGGACTCCACTTGTTTCCAATACATATGCTGATCAAACCATTTTAATTGGCTTTCCCCCAGAACACGGGTCCCAGCTTTTTTCCTGCATGTGTTTCCAAACAACTTAATTGACTCCTGGTAATATTCATCTTCTTTTGTTCGGGGCGCAACCACGGAGTGCTAGGCAAAAGCGAAGAGCCGCCGCCCTTTGTATTTCCTGCCAGCCGACCCGGCGGGCCCTCCGTTTGTTTCCAGTGGAAACGGGAGATCCGTATCTTTT
Source organism: Tachyglossus aculeatus (assembly GCF_015852505.1). Classification (NCBI taxonomy): domain Eukaryota; kingdom Metazoa; phylum Chordata; class Mammalia; order Monotremata; family Tachyglossidae; genus Tachyglossus; species Tachyglossus aculeatus. The sequence continues at coordinate 100,923,942 of NC_052066.1, forward strand.
TAATTTATAGTTTTAATTTCGGTCCCAACGGCGCGGAAGCCCCTAACGAGCCGAACAGTAAGATGTCCCCTGGATTAGGGAGGACGGGGACAGTCATCAAAGCTTGATTCCCGCAGTCTCTCTAGCACCCACAGATACATGACAGAGTGACTCAGTTGGAGAAACGCCCTCTGGTTCGGGGAAGAGATTTTCTATGCACGGCTGAGCCTGCCATTGGTGTGTACTTTTCCACGCGCTTGGGTGCCAACGTGCCCATGGGTCTTCAGGGACCGGTCTTGCAGGGAAAAATTGTGTAAGTGCAAAGGAGTTTGTGGAGTTGTTTTACATTCTGCTCCTCCCCGCAACATGCCTTAGATGAGAAGCAGCCTGGCTTAGTGGCAGGAACACGGGCTTGGGAGGTAGAGGACATGGGTTCTAATCCCGGCTCCGCCACTTGTCTGCTGTGTCACCTTGGGCAAGCCACTTCACTCCTCTGTGCCTCAGTGACCTCATCTGTAAAATGGGGATAAAGACTGTGAGCCCTACGTGGGACAACCTGATGACCTTGTATCTACCCTAGCGCTTAAAACAGTGCTTGGCACATAGTAAGCGCTTAATAAATACCATTTATGAAAAAGGATACATCGGCCATGCTCTGTGGTTCGTGCCGAGGGACCTTAGCGCTACATGCACACCAGATAGAGACTACAGGGCTTGGGAGTCAGAGGACATGTGTTCAAATTCTGGCTCTGCCATGTGTCTGCTGGGTGACCTAGTCAAGTCACTTCACTTCTCTGTGCCTCAGTTACCTCATCTGGAAAATGGGGATGAAGACTGTGAGCCCCAAGTGGGGCAACCTGATTACCTTGTATCTATCCCAGCGCTTAGAACGGTGCTTGGCACATAGTAAGCGCTTAGCAAATACCATTATAATTATTATTATCGTTACAGAAGTTGTCCTAGTCTGACCTCATTTGGACTCTTCAAGCTTTGGCTAGGCCAAAGACAGAATCTCTCCAGGCAGGCCACTTTATTTTCTTCCTTCTCCTTCTCCCTCTCCCTCTCCTCTTCCTCCTCCTCATAGCAATAACTACCATGTTCTTGAAATGCTTATTATGTGACAAACACTGTGCTAAGTGCAGGGATGGGCACAATAAAATCCGACCAGATAGTCTCTTCCCATCATGGGGCTCACGGTCTGAGGGAGAGATAACGAGTATCGAATCCCCATTTTAAAGATGAGTAAGCTGAGGCACAAAGAAGTTAAGTGACTTCTCCAAGGTCACACAGCAGGCAAGTGGCTGAGCCCACGTTCCATGAAAGCCCTTCTCCCTCTCTCCCCCCGTCTATGATGATCCCCGAAGAAAAGATCCCTCTTTACAGGCTGCCCTCCGGGGTCCCAGTAGGATGGTCAGCCAGCTGGACGGAGACGGCAGGGCGGAGGATGCCTTTCCAGAGACGGTGGAGGTTGCGGGGAGGCGCTCCCAGCCCGGAGACGTCCTAACCATCCACCCCTTGAACCCATCGTGGAGCCCTAATCTGCCCTCCGTGCCCCCAGGTCGTTGTGGGCAGGGATTGTCTCTATTTGTGGCAGAATTGTACTTCCCAAGCACTTAGTACAGTGCTCTGTACACAGTAAGCACTCAATAAATACGATTGAATGAATGAGAGCTAACCCTGCCAGGTCAGGGAAGGACTTTTGCAAAAAGGTTATTTCTATTTCCGGACTGACTGAATCTGACCACAACATTTGTGCCCCGAAAGAAGAAGAGACTCGGGAAGCTCCCAGATTTAGTGAAACTGAGGGCCCTTTTCTCCAGAGACAGAGAGAGACTCCTGTTTGCCAGCCTGGGCCCCCTGGTTCCTATAGGCCCTGACTCTGAAAGGACCCTGCTCTCCTAGACGTTTCTCATCAAGTCCCGGGGAAGCAAGGGTGGGGAGAAGGGGAGGGAAGGGGGCTTGTTAATTTGGTGGGGGGAGTGGTGGGAAAGGGTTTTGTTTGTTTTGTTTTGTTTTTGTTTTAAGCATTATTATTGTTGTCTCATTTATTAGGAGCCCGGTGCTGAGATTCAGACTAGGAGATTGCTGTTATGATTTTTCCCTAGGCTTTTATCGCCCTTTGCAGGGTCGGTTCCCGCGGACTGTGTAACTCAGATATGATGTGGACAGCATCTCCCTTGAAATGGAAACAGAGGCCTGAATAAAGAAGAAAAAAGTACTTTGTAGTCTGCATCGTCCATCTTTAATTCAGAGACGCATCTACACTCCCGGGAGTGCTGCCTTTGATCTCTTTGATTTTTTTACACCAGATCTGTTATGGACTAAAATTCCTAGGTTTTCCATAGAAACATCTCCATTCCTTCGGGATATTGATGTTTTCTTCTTCCTGGGGGTTATGATATGGTAAATCAGATTCAGAAAAGCACAGACAATGCCAGCATTCATAGGGCTGGGGTGGGTGGGGTTTGGGGGGAGCCAGCCCCTCCCCCCCCTTCCCCTTCTCTCTCCCTCATTTTCCTTCTCCCTCTTTTCTTTCCTCTCTTCTCTTTCCCCTCTATCTTTTTTCTTCGATGCTGCTTCCTTTTCTCCCCACTTTTCCCAATGAAAATATATATGTATATATTGTTTATTCTGTTCCGCACTGAACCCAGTCACTTCAGCTGCCTTTCAAAGGCCTTCAACTTTGGGAGAGGAATCGCTGGGGCCGCCTTCACAGAAGCAGCGGTAGCAGCAGCAGGTTGTGTTGCCATAGAGACTCTACTGTATGGCAGCAGCAGCAGCAGAGGCGACCACAGCAGCAAAAGCGATAGCATCGGCCTCAAGCGGCTTCGCCCCACAGATAATGCCTTGAGGGAATTGACAGAGTGCAAAACATCTCCCCCTTTTCCACACACTTCTCACACCGGAAATGCTTTCCCCTTTGTGGGTCAGATTTTGCCCCCTCCAGCTCTGTCTTCTCTCTCCCTTTCTCTTTCTCCTCCCCTTACCTCTCTCTCCCTTTCCTTCTCCGTAACACCTCCTTCCTCTCTCTTACCCTCGTTCTTACCTTCACTCTCCTTTTCTGCCTTTGATCTATAAAAAATCAAAAGAACCGTCTTCAATAACTTCTTTTTTTTTTTTTTTCCTGCTGATGCTCCTGCTGCACAAAACAGACCTCGGCAAACATGTTTTCTGTTTACACATCCAGGTGCCTTGTGGATTCAACATTTACATAAACCGATAGGTGATGAGTCAGGATCTTGGAACCAGTGACCCAGCCTAAGGAGCCAGCCGAGATGCCCTGGAGCAAGAAGAGGCTTTGAGGGTTACGCAAACAGCCCTTTCTCATCCTGCTTGGCCCCTCTGTCTGCAGGGACTCCGGCCTTGGTTGGGTAGGATCCTAGCTGGCTGGGATGCTGAGTAAGGTCGCTGCAGGCAGGGGAAGGGAAGACACAAGAGGTGCCTCTGTACAGCTCCATCAGAAGGAGGCCTTACAGGCTGTGTGGTCCAGAAAACCAGAGCAGAAGTAATCAGTAAGGAGCAATGAACTTGTAGCTGACAGTGGAAGGAAAGAGGGAAAAAAAACCCTCAACTGTCAAGACACTAGATTTCCAAACCAGCACCGAGTCAGCTCTTCCAAGTGACTGGGTTATCAATAAAGCATCCAGCTGGGGAAGTGCTTATGTGAAACGTTTTTCACAGAGAATACTAGACTGTTCTTAAATTTTTTTTGGTTTCGTTGGTTGGTTTGTTTTTAAGGTATTTGTTAAGCTCTCTAGACTGTAAGCTAATTGTGGACAGGGAATGGGTCTGCTTCTTATTATAGTGTACTCTCCCCAGCGCTCAGTACAGTTCTCTGCACACAGTAAGTGCTCGATAAATATGATTGAATGAATGAATGAACAAATGAAGTGCTTATTATGTGCCAGGCAGTATTCTAAGTGCTGGGTAGATATAAGGTAATCAGGTTGGACACAGTCCATGACCCACATGGGGTTCACAGTCTTAATCTCCATTTTACAGGTGAGGTGATTGAATCACAGATAAATTAAGTGACTTGCCTAAGGTCATATAGCAGACAAGTGGTGGTGCCAGGTTTAGAACTCAGGCTCTTCTGATTCTCAGGCCCGTGCTCTCTCTGCTAGGCCACGCTGCTAGAAACTGGCTTGCTGTCTGAGAGTAGAGGAAGAGACCACCATTCAGATTTCAACACTGTACAATTGCAAATGCCTTGCTAGATTCTAAACATCTTAAGGGCAGGGAATATATCTTCTATCACTTTTATACTCTCCCAAGTGCTTAGTCTAGTGCTCTTCATATAGAAGCCATTCAATAAATACAATTGATTAACCTGGTTCCCTTTACTGAAAAATGACCAATCACAGCTCAAGATGAGGGGACAGCTGTGAGTTTAGAAGTAGCTATTTAGATTGGCCTGTGACTGGTCATCATAGTTGTACTTCTGGCACTTTTGGCATGTTGTCTAATTCATTCAGTCATATTTATTGAGTGTTTTCTGTGTGCAGAGCCCTGTACTAAGTGCTTGGGAAAGTATAGTATAACAATGAACAGACACATTCCTTGCCCACAACAACTTTACAGTCTAGAGTCTGTAGGGTCTAGAGTCTAATTTCTTTAGCAATTCTGGTTTTTAAAGGTTGAAAGGCTTTTTTTGCTTTTTTACTGAGGCTAAATTAGGCAAGAAAGTTTAAAAAAAAATCCTTGAGATTCCACCTGATGCTTAGTAGTTGTGATTCCAATCTTGTTTTAACCCTCTGACAGAGAATTTAGAAAATTGGATTGGGCAGGAGAAGGTAAATAACTGACATCTGATCTTTGCAGCCTTTTCTACCAGTGACAAATACTAGGTTAAGTTTATGGAGACAAAGCAGCAGCTACAAAGGGATGAGAAGCAGTGTAGCCTAATAGAAAGAGCACTGATCTGGGAGCCAAGAGAGCTGGGTTTTAATGCCAGCTTTGCACTTGCCTGCTGTGTGACCTTGGAAAAAGTCACTTACTTCTCTGTGCATCAGTTACCTCATCTGTAAAATGGGGATTGAATACCAGTTCTCTCTTCCTTTTAGACTGTGACAGCCAAATGGAACAGGGTCTGTGCCTCATCTAGTCAATCATAGTCATTTGATTGTATTTATTGGCCATTTACTGCACTAAGTACTTTGGAGAGTACAATATAACAATAAACAGATCTACTTATGCTGTATCTCCCCCAGCACTTAGTTCAGTGCTTTGTACATGGTAAGCACTTAACAAATATCAACAGTATCATTGTTGTTGTTGTACTTATTATTAATTAATTATTATTACTCTGTCAATCTTCAGCTGTGGTGGTACCAGGACTCCTCCTAGATCAGGACTAGTGGTGCATGCCTCCTTTCCTGGGAGTTGCAGCTCTTCAGTTCAAAAATTACCAGTGAAAATTGGGTTTGCTCTCGGAAATCATACTGGAAAATTCAACTAGGTATGCCCCACTACCTACTTGATAAAGTACTTGAGCAAGGATCATGTCTACTAAATTTATTATAAACTCTCATGCACTTAATACAGTGTTGTGCACCAATAGGAACTCAATAAATACTATTTATTGATGGATCGATACTGTAAACAAATAATTATTTTATTTAAAAGGAAATATGGGAAGCCTTTCACAATCTTCCAGACTGTAAATTCATGGTAGGTAGGGATGTGTCTGCTAATTCTGTTATATTGTAATAATAATTACAATGATGGTATTTGTTAAGCTTTTATTATGTGCCAAGCACTGTTCTAAGTGCTGGGGTAGATACAAGGCAATCAGGTTGTCCCATGTGGGGCTCACAATCTTAATCCTATTTTACAGATGAGATAACTGAGGCACAGAGAAGTTAAGTGACTTGCCCAAAGTCACACAGCTGATAAGTGGCAGAGTGGGAATTAGAACCCATGACCTCTGACTTCCAAGCCTGGGCTCTTGCCACTAAGCCATGCTGCTTCCTTAACTCAGTGGTTGTACTCTTCCAACCACTAAGCCCAGTGCTCTGCACATAGTAAGTGCTCAATAAATACCACTGATTGACAATGTCTGCCCTCAGATGTGGTATTACTTCCAAAATAATTTTCCAGAGTTTTCAACATTTTTCTAACCAGGAAAATCTGGCACCTAATTTTCACACAAACAGAAGTTTATAGGTTTTGTAGACTTATTTCTCTCACCAACACGATACCTGAGTCTGGATGTTCCCATATCCCCTTCATCCAGTTGACTCTCTGATCACTAGAGTCCATAACAAGGTTCCAATCCTCTAAGCTTTGCTGTCCTTCTATCAATAGCAAACCCCAAAGTCCAATCTGACAGGCTGTGGGATGCAAGATACAAGGGCTCCTGACATCATCTGTTAATCTTGCAGACTCCAGAGACAATAATCTTGTCTTCCAATTTTATTGTTCTCTCTCAAGTAATAATAATAATAATGATGGCATTTATTAAGCACATACTATGTGCAAAGCACTGTTCTAAGTGCTGGGGGGGGGATACAAGGTGATCAGGTTGCCCTACGTGGGGCTCACAGTCTTAATCCCCAATTTACAGATGAGGTAACTGAGGCTCAGAGAAGTTAAGTGACTTGCCCAAGGTCACACAGCAGACATGTGGCAGAGCCGGGATTAGAACCCATGACCTCTGACTCCCAAGCCCGTGCTCTTTCTACTGAGCCATGCTTCCTTTATTAGAGTGCTTTGCACACAGGAGCTCTCAATAAATATCACTGATTGATTGACCAAAGAATGAGGAGCCCCACGTTGGGGAGGTTTGTACCCCAGACCCTCTGCTTTATCTCCACAAGCCCAACCTAGCATTCTCCAGGAGAATTGGGCTCAATTACAGCAAGAACCCCACTTAACCAAACTCTTCTTCATTAAGACACAAATGAGTCTGGGAATGGCATAGAGTAATAATAATAATTATTATTATTATGATTATTATTATGGTACTTGTTAAGCACATAGTAAGTGCCTAGTACAGTGCTGTGCACACAATAAGCACTCAATAAATATGATTGAATGAAGTGCCAAGCACTGTTCTAAGCACTGGGATAGCTACAAGATAATCAGGTTGGACACAGTCTCTGTACTGCATGGGGCTCACACTCTTCATCTCTTCATCTTGGTAAATGAGGCCCAGAGAAGTTAAGTGACTTGCCCAAGGTCACACAGCAGACATGGGGTGGAGCCGGAATTAGAACTTGGGTCCTTCTAACTCCCAAACCCGTGCTTTATCCACTAAGCTATGTTGCTTCATTTCTTTTCTACCTTCCAACCTGAGGAAGACTTAAGGAGATGGAAAATTAGTGACAGAAAGCAGTGACAGGTAAAACCAACTAGCAAGTCTGAAATGCATAATTAACTCATTTATCGGTCAGAAGTTCATGACAGCATCCTTCCAGGTTCCAGAAGCAATTGGTGTTTGTGAATCCTGCCCCTCATTAAGAAATTCAGTCATTTGGACCCTTTGGGGTATAAAACAGGAGCAGAAGCTTTCTGAACTACATGACAGAATAATTTGCCATTCATTTTAGAAACTGCTCCCTCAAAGTTTATGAATGAGTTTCATGAAACCCAAGTGAAATGTGTCTTCTGATTTTGTTTTTTGAGCTGATACGGGACAGAAGCACTGTGATCCTGGTGGAGCCAAAAGAAACTGAGCAGCCGTAATGGAGCTGCTGCAGGAGATTTGGGTCTACGACGAAGTGAGAGGTTGTAGTACAGGCAGAGATCTCTGCCTCTGAATGTCTGTGGGCTGGGAATGTGTCCGTTTATTGTTACATATACTTTCCCAAACGCTTAGAACAGTGCTTTGCACACAATAAGAGCTCGATAAATACGATTGACTGGCACCGTCTGTCTTGAATAAAAGAGCCTGCCTACTCGGTGGTCAGCGTCAATGGAAAACTTTCCACATGAACATCGCTGGACCTGGTGTCAGAGGTGTTAGCTAAAAAGATCAGAATAAGGTGAAAACAGCAAATCTTCTCAAAGGCAGCAGAATCTCTCCTTATCAGGGGCCTGAGGTTGGATCGAGTCAAACTCAAGCAATCTTAGAAGACTCTGGTTTCAGTTTATAGCACAGATGTTTGAGATGGATAGCTAGCTAGACAAGGGTTTCAGGTACCTCCAGCTAACTGAAGACTTTAGTCATGCATGTAACCCTCTCAAAAGTTTCATTTAAAACCGAGAAAGTGTGCCTTTTCTTTTTTAAGAGGACGAAAGGAAGAACACAACCTCTTTACTTTCCCTCGGCTTCCCCATTGGGTTCCAAAATGGGCCTCTTCCAGATGGGGTGAACCCAGCTTATTCTGGTTCACAGCTGCGGATCCCATTATGCAATTGGAGGGTGCAGGGAGAAGACCCTTTCTCTCTCCCCCATCCCCTTTTACTCTCTTCCTGTAGGCTTCAATCCATCCCAGGTGCACGGGAGCCTGGAATCCAGAACCAAGAAGGAAACCTGGGGAGTAACCATGACAACGGGTAAAAGGAACCAAAGAGATTGGCAGTCACCAAGCCTGGGTTGGATTGTCATGTTGAAATTGAAGTCCAAGTGATCACACTCACATACATACACAAATGCACCTTCTCACAACTCCCTAATATGCTCATTCATATTCAAACAACTCCATAACTACACAACCCTCCCACACACCCATTCTTGCACTTATAACACTCACACATTTCTACCATATACCCATTCACAAAACCCCCACTATACACACTCTCAGGTATTCCCTCAAAAACACGCAAGTACCAGGCGCCCAATACCACCACTCCATCCCACCCACATATTCATAGCTCTGTCTCTCCCCCCACTCTCACGCACAATTTCCCCACCTTCATAAGTGCACTCACATTCAATAGGAATACAGGACATCCCAAACTAAAACCATCTGTATCATTCTGATGGAAATCATGTCATAGTGAGGCAAGAAGAAAAGCAAAAGAGTTCTAGCAAGAGAGTTCATGATTCCCCTCTTCCTTTCTCTTTTTCTTCTTCTCTCTTTCCCCCTCAGTTCCAGCTCCCTACTCTCCCGGATATGGTTCCAGGATGAATTGTAGGAAGAAGATGGATTCCCGACTGAGAGTCGACTCCAGGGAGTCCGGAGCTTTTTAGCTTGGCTTCGGGAAACGCTGTCAGCTCCAGGCCCCTCCGCCTGCCCGCCCCGTTTCCATCCTCAATCCCGGTTCGCCCCATGGCTATTTCATTTAGCAGTGCTGCCATCCGCCTCACAATTCCCAAATGAGGGTTACTCCCGCACCACGCCTGCTGGAAAGCCCCTGCGGGGGCGGCGACGGGAACGACTGTATACGAGGGGAGAGGAGGGGTCGAGGATTGAGCGACCTAGGCAGCAAGATGGCCCAGACCCCATCTCTCTCCCTCCTCCATCTCCCTAGCTCACCCCTCACCACCTCTAGCCCCTTCTCTCTCACCCCAACCCCGAGATATCTCTTGACATTTTTTTGGGGGGGAGGGGGGAGGCAAAGGGACGAGGGAGGAAGGGAGCGGGGCTCAAACCAGCCGGGGAGGGTGGGACCCTGGATCCGGCCCCTAATGAGAGGAGGGAATTTGAAGGCTCCTCTCTAAGAAGCAGCACGGCTTTGTGGAAAGAGCATGGGTTTGGGAGGCAGAGGACGTGGGTTCTAATCCCGACTCTGTCACGTGTCTTCTGGATAACCTTGGCCACTTAAATTATCTGTGCCTCAATTACCTCATCTGCCAAATGGGGACTGAGACTGTGAGCCCCTCGTGGGACAACCTGATTACCTTGTATCTACCTCAGTGCTTAGAACAGTGCTTGGCACACAGTAAGCGCTTAACAAATACCATTATTATTATTGTCATTAGCTCCAGAAACTCCCGGGTAGGAGGTGGCTTGTAGATAAACGGCGTTTGGTGGGCATTCCCATCCAGGGGGCTGCCTCCTCCCTGGGACCAGAGGCTGAACCCGCATCGAGGGACAAGGCAAAGAGCCTGGACTGGACCGGACTCGATCCGAGTAGAGGGGACAGGGACGGCAGAAAGGCCAGCATGGGGCCGCCTGACCTGAACTGGTCTTTCCTCAGGCCGGGGAAGGAAAATAAATGGGGGGTTTCGGTCCACAGCTCTGTTCGTTCCTATCCCCGACGTTGTCTCAGCACACATGCACGCAACACAGGCAAACCCACTGGGAATCCTATATTTTGTTGTCACTTGACAGAATAACAGCGTTCAAAGAAAGGGAAGGAGAGGGAGAAAGAGAGAGGCAGAGACACAGAGAGATAAAGAGAGAGACACAGAGCGAGAGGAGTTGTGGCTAGGCAGATAAAAGAAAAACGTCTCGGAGGTGATATGTAGATGAACAGATAAACAGCCTGAATAGGTAGATGACAGCTGAACAGTCTCTAAGCTGTAAACTCGTTACGGACAGGGAACGTGTCTGCTAATTCTGTTGTATCGTACTTTCCCCTGCGCTTAGTACAGTGCTCTGGACGTAGTAAGCGCTCAGTAAAGATCACTGACTAAGTGATTGATAACTAGATCGATAGACAAGAAGCCAATTGCAGCAAGCTGGCCGGAACGGTGGACGATCAAGAGGTGCGCGGTCCAAGCATCTGAATCGACTCGTGATTATCGACGTACCAGTTGACGGAGTTTGCACCGCGCGCAAGCTACTTCCATCCGCCGGACGGGCATCGGCTGTATTTATCTCCAAACTCGTTGGTTAAAGTAGCACTTGTAAGGTCACTTTGTCAAGTGCCTATTGTTGGGAACCCCCGGGGAGGTGTTTTCCGGGCAGAATATACCAACTTTAAAAAAAACCGTTCTCACCCCTTCCCTCGGGTCTCGCTCGGAATTCAATTATTTTCGCCCATTCTCCCCTCCATCTGCGGCTCTCACAGCGCACAGGTTAAGGAACTAAGCACGGCCTCGGGGTCCCCTTTCCTGCGTGGAGTGGGGAAAAGTGGAGGTCACTGCTTCGTGGCCCAAACCGGTCTAGATTTCCGCTCCCGCCTCCCGGACAGGCTTGTCCAAAATTCATTTATTTTTTCAATCCCATTTACTGAGCGCTTACTGTGTTCAGAGCACTGTACTAAGCGCTCTCTCACCTGCCTCCGCCCTCGCGCCTCCCACCTCCGCCCACAAACACACCCTCACACACCTTCATACACACACACACACATACACACACACCCCTCCCAAACACCTTCCCCTCCTCCGAGCAGCAGCGGGTGTTTAGGGACACTTTAACTCTTTTAGGGGTGCTGCTATCGGAGCACCAGCTGGACAGCCAGAGATGGAAACGAAAATCGAATAGCCCCGACCCCAGGCGCCCTCGGAAGCTATTGGCCCCTAGGGTTGGGATCGGGAACGGGTCTGGGCTAGGCGTCCATCCCAGATCCCTGGTACTAGAGACACAACTGTAACGCAGGGACAAAATACAGTGGCGCTCAGAGCAACTCTAGAATCGTTTAGATAAAGCCCTAAATTGTAAGTCCCCCAAAGGACAAGGGACCGGATCAAATTCCCACCTGTTTATTGTCTCTCCGCGCTTAGTACGGTGCTCTCTATTCAAGGTAAGCGCTCAATAAATACACTTACTACTACTACTACACTTACTGGATCAATCAGGCAATATGTATAATTGAGGAAGAAGACGGTCTGAGAATTTAGGGTTTCACACTGCAGTCTTCATTGAATTGTCCATATAACTGTCTCAATTCTCAGGCTGAGTTTGACAAGGGCCACTATTGAGCGATATTTTTTTTTCCGATAGGGCTGACAGAGAGGTTCCTAGGTAAGTAGCGAGGATTAACGGGTGAACAGCAGACACACCGCTTCTAATCATTCCCAATACCATAAGGATAATTTATCCTTATAAATTAATAAATTATAAATTTATGTAATAATAAATTATCCTTAGTTTCTGCCGTCTCAAGAAAAAGTATTGAAACCTAATGTAATGCAATTAACGAAATGTCCAGAGGCCACCGACCAGATTTTCTACAGTTTGCAAGTCGGATTTATGTCATTTTGTTCTGGTGTCTCGGTCGGATTTCTATCGTCGCGGGAATTTTATAAGGGGAGGCATAGTTCAAAAAAATGGTCGCTTTTATGCCGTTTTCTGCGTAGGCACACAGAGACTCAGCAGAAAACTTTATTGTGGTTTTGCTTGGGCGTCAGAGAAAGTTATCCCCAATCGATGATTTGCCTCATTCTGCGGGAGTGGAGAGAAGGAATGGTCAGTTCTTCCCGCTTCCCGTCGTTCCTAGGACTTGGCGGGCGGCTAAGGAGCTCCCAGCGAATGCCCCTATCCACCCTCAAGCATCAGGAGAACGTGTTCCGCGACTTGGCTGGAACTCGCTTGAAGCGCTCCTCTCGATCTGCTAGCTCAGAGGCGGCAGCAGCAACTCAGATTGAGCTGGGACAAGGAGCGAGAGGCAGGGGAGAGGAGAAATGACGGAACCCTGGGCTGCGGCTCAGAGCCAAAATAACTGCCCCGGGCTCCGGGGAATTTGGAGCTGGAAAAGTCCCTTCGCTTCAGGAACCTCAAAATTTCAGCTCTCTGGTCATCAAAGACCCCCTGCCCTTGTCCCGGCCTCTGAGGACACGAGCTCTGGAATTCCTGGTGACAGGCGAACCAGACTCCATCCCAGAAACCCACCCCGCCTGGGCTCCTTTTAGGCTTATGGGAAGTTCGCTCGCCGAGACGAAGTTGCAAAGTCTGAAAAGTGATTCAGCTCCTCCCCTCTCTCCATGTCCCTCCCCGACCCGATGCCCCGGTCGCCTACCATTCGCCCCCCACCATCCCCCGGCTGCCATAACCAGGACTGTGCCTTTCTGCAGCCCCTCTGGGAAGAATAAACTCTCTCTGGGCTTCGAGCCTAGGAATGCAACGAAAGCTGAGGTCCTGGTCCAGCCGGGGGACTTTGGGAGCAGCAGGCGAGGGGGCAGAATTTGGGGGAGTAAGTCAACGCCGATCCAAAAACTGGGGCGATGTGTGGGCGCCAGGTACTGCTGGTTTCTCCACCCCGGGGGTCTTAGAGAGGAAAACTGCCCTTGCACCCGAAGTACGGTCAGAAATGGACTTTCCTTGAATCCCGGTCAACACATAGTGGTCGTGCTGGCTGCGGGGAGTTTAAGGGAGCTGTTGGACGCCGCCACCCTTTCCGATTTTGCCCGAAAGAAAAATGTCCTAGGCTGGAAAACCCTATTAATCAGAGACAACTTTCTAAACCCTGGCCCATCCAAACCGGGTTTGCTGGAACTAGATTGGCGGAAACGGTCATTTTTCCTTCAAAGCGGACCCCGAACGGGCATATGGCCCTGATTCGGTCCGGACCGAGACTTTCTCATTCTCGAGATGCAGGTAGACAGTCGCGCTCAGCAGCCGCGACGCAAACTGTCTCAATAATGTTTGGGAATTTGGGAAACTGAGCATGATGCTGGCTCGATTGCGGTTCAGTCCTTCTGCCGGTTTAAACATGGAACGGATCTGGGTGATGAATAAAATGCCCTCTCCTTCGCCGCAAGGGATGAGCTTGCAGGAAAGGACAATGCGTCTGCTAATAACGATTTAAAACGTTTCTTTTCTCCCTTAACATTGTCTCCTACTCCACAGTCCGATCTGCCTTGTCACTTCTCTCTCTCCCCCTGGAACCAAGGGAAGGAGGGTTTTGCAGCCCTGTTATTTTATAAATAACAAGAATAATATTTGTTAACCACTTACTCTGTACCAGGCATTGTACTAAGTCCTGGGGTAGATACACGCAAATGGGGTTGGACACAGTCCCTTTCCCACGTGGGTCTCACAATCTTAAACCCCATTTTACAGATGGGGTAACGGAGGCCCAGAAAAGTTAAGTGACTTGCCCAAGGCCACACAGCAGCTAAGTGGCGGAGCTGGGATTAGAACCCATGCCCTTCCTACTCCCAGACCCATACTCTATTCACTACGCCATGCTGCTGACTAAAAATAAATGACCTACAAATTGCAGAGGCGAATGCCAAGGTCCCAGGGACCCAATGCCATAATGCCCCCGGTGTCCCAGGGCCCCAATATCTCAGTGCTCCTGTCTCCCGTCCTTATTCTCCAGTGTCCCTGTGCCCCAGCGCCCTAGCACACCAGTTCCCCAATGACTCAATGCTCCCCTGCCCCAGTTCAGACGCCAGAGGTCCACTTGGCCCAGGAAAATGCTTTCTAGTCGCCCCGAGCCCTGTGACTTGACTATTTGAGCTAGTAATAAGAATAACACTGTACTGGAGCCTCGCGCCTGCCCAGACAAGGCATTCAGACATCCTTACAGCCTAAGGGAGCCCCCCACCCCACCCCTAGGGTTGAGCCCCGAGGCGCAATCCCTATTTCGCTGAGGACCAGTCTCCTATCTCCGTCCCATTCCAACTTGTGGTCCATGTCCTTCGGTCTACCTAGTCATTCATTCAAGAATAGTTATAATAACAATAATAATTATGGTGTTTGTTAAGCGCTTACTATGAGCCAAGCATTGTTCTAAGCGCTGGGGTAGATACAATCAGGTTGCCCCACGTGGGGCTTACAGTCTAAATCCCCATTTTACAGATGAAGTGACTGAAGCGCAGAGAAGTTAAGTTGCTTGCCCAAGGTCACACAGCAGGCAAGTGGTGGAGGTGGGATTAGAACCGACGTCCTCTGACTCCCAAGCCCGTGCTCTTTCCACTAAGCCACACTGCTTGTCTATTTCTTTATTTATTTCGGATCTCACTGGGATCAAAAGTTCGGATCCGCCCTCTACTCGGGTCTGCCCTGTCTTACGGCTGATCATTCATTCATTCAATCGTATTTACTGAGCGCTTACAGTGTGCAGAACACTGTACTAAACGCTTGGAAAGGACAATTCGGCAACATATAGAGACAGTCCCTACCCAACAACGGGCTCACAGTCCAGAAGGGGGTCGGGAGCGAGACCCAGCCCAGCCTCCGCAGTCACGGGTTTGACCCGAACCGGTCACTGAGACCGCCGAGCGGTCCAGGCCCGACACTGGGGGCGGGAAGCAGGCGGGGGGCGGAGGGTGACCATCCAGCCAGTAACTAGGCGATGGCACCGGGAACGCCGTCCTGGCCCGGCCATTGAGATCTGGGCAAACACTAGAGCAATCAGAGAGGCGAAGGTCAAGTCCTGTTCAGTGCTCAGTTCCAGCGGGACGTGTAACTAGTACCAGTACGGGAGCGTTGGGAAGGGGGTAAGGGGAGGAGGCTGGAGGAACAGGCGGCTTCATCTGCCCTCCCCCTCCCCCCTTCCCAAAAGGCTCATAGACGCCTTGAGATCCGGAATCTCTGAGCCGCTGTCCCTCGTAGGGAGGGGAGGGGCGGGGGTCCACGTGGTGTTTTCCCGTTTCCTCTTCTCCGGAAAACGGGCGGGGAAGAGGGAAAGGGGGTGGGCTATCTAGGGGGAGCGAATCAACCGGCCAACACTGCTCCCGCTCAGCCCTGCAACCCCCTCCCCTCCCTAGCCCCAGCCGGAGGTCAGGGGCCGGGACCCGCAGGTTAACTGCGTGGGTCAGAGGACAGAGAGGCGGCAATTCGAGGTGGCGAGACGCTTGGAGCAGAGTTTCACTTAGTCTGCCAGACCCTGCCTGCCCCGTCCTCTGAGAAAAAGGACCGGCTTCCTCGGGGCTCCTGCTCGGGGAGGCCCGGGGGAGGGGGAGGAAAGCTTGGGAAGTTCGGCCCAACTCTGGATTTTCCTTGTTTGTTAGAGTGAAAGCGGGAAGGAGGCTTACCCTGTGGCCGTTTCTATCTCTGGCGCTTTGAGAACGGGGTCACGGGGTGGATTCCCTCCTAAACCCGCTTTTCCCGGTTTGGTATGTTTCCATAGGCTTCACTCCCGTCCCCGCTCCGGCGGTCCCGAATCCAGCCCCGGTCCCAGGGGGAGCGGCAGCTTCCCTGCCTAGCCCCTGGATGAAAACCGCCGAAAACACTTCCCGACTCGTCTGGCTAGTCATCCTCCCGGCGCCTGGTGGACTAAGGCTGGACCTCTCCCCTCCCACCCCCAGGGCATCTCTGAGACGCTTCGTTCTTAAACCAAAACAAAAAAGCAGAAGAAAAAGTAAACTTACCTGAACTTGCCACAACACTACTCTTGGGGCGTCCTTTACACACTTTGAGTCTTCTTTTAAGGGTAGAGGGGTGTGTGTTTGTGTTTGTGTGTGTGTGTGTGTGTGTGTGTGCGTGCGTGCGTGCGCGCGCGTGTGTGTTGCAGTCCTCCTTCCAGGAACTTTCATTCAACCAGGCAGGTAGCGAACAAACTTTTTTTTGTTCTTATCTCACACTCCACTCTGTCTTTCTTTATGTCACTGCCCGTGGTTCTCTCAAAGCCACCTGTCTAGTTTCCCTAGCTTTAGAGTTGAGCGCGCAAAAGAGTGTGTGTGAGTTTGAGAATGTGGGTCTATGTAATTGAAGAAAGTTGCCTTAAAACAGCATTGCCATCCAGAAGACGCCAAGTGTTTGTGCCCGCACCCCCTCAGTTCACTTTTTAAAGATGAGAAGACTGAGAGCTTAGTTTGGGGAGACTTTTCTCGTTATTCATCTGTTTAGTCGCCTAAGCCGCACAAAAGCGAATCAGCTGCGTTATGAAAAATGGGCTAGACTCAGATAATGTCTCAGTGGTCGACTTATTATTTTAGCCCTTCTTAAAAAAAACTCAGGGAAACTTTGCTTTTGATGAATTCAATAAAAGCGAGGCTGCAACGGAAGAGATTTTAAGCTAAAATCATACAGCATGGGGCACGGCTTAAACCAGACAGATGGTCAAAGGTACACTGAACCCTCTGAGTTTCAAAACCCAAATCTAGAATCACGCCAGTTGACCTTCTTAGCTTTATTAATCCGAAGAATATCTTCCTTTCTTTCTTTCTCAATTGATTTTTCCCCTCCTTTCCCCGCCCTTCCCTCTTTCCTTTCACAGGGAGTTTCTGCTTGGACCTGCTCCTCGGAATTGGCCAAGACTTTTTTCGGGCTGAACAGAGAATCGCAGGTGTCGGGGTTTCTCACTGGGTCAAGAGGGGCCTTTCTCGAGCCTCATCCCCCGCTGCGAACCCTGGGTCCCGGATTCTAGACCTACAGGTTTCCTACAACTAGGATTTCTGAAAACCCTGGCCCCTGAATCCAGAGACCCGCTCCTCACGGAAAGCCCCCACCACCCTGTCATTCGGAGAGACTGGAGAGATCGATCTCCATCCTAGCAATCGCTCGGGGGAGGGGGGGGGGGCGGGCGGGTGGTGGTGGTGGTGAACGCCCCGATTGTAGTGGGGGAGACTCCAGAAAACACCCCAAGGAAGAGACTCTAGCAGGGTTTTGGACGAGCAAACGGGGGGGGGGCGGGGTGGAGTGAGAGAGATGCGACTTGGGGGCCGTAGCAAACTTTTGTGAGAGGGGGACTTTGAGTAGGAAAGTCTCCCTCCTCAGTACCCCTTCACCTGTTCTATCAGTCGTTTAAAGCCAGTTGGGTAGGGAAAGAACCATAAATGTGGAGGAGGATCGATCTGAGGACTTGGGAAGTTGGGGGGAATCGGTCTGGGGCAAAGAAAACTCCCGAAACCTTGACGATGAGTGTCTGAAAGGGGCGAGGACTCTTCGCCGGGGGGGGGGGGGGGGGGGCGGGGGGAATGTGGGAGCCGGGAGTTCAGACAGATCCTGACGGGGCTTTCCCTATTCCATGGGAGACGAGCAAGGAAGGGGAAGAATCAAGAATCAACATGCATCTCCTAGCTCGGATGGGTTGCGAGGCTGCGAGAAAGAAACCCAAAATCCGAAGCGAATTCGTTCCCCACCCCTCTCCTCTTCAACCGTCCTAGAATCAGCATTTAGCCACTCGAGGGAATGGAGTTCCAGACCGGGATCTGGACTTGGGACCGGGCACAGGATTGAGTTGGAGAGAGGAAAGAAAAGCCAGGCCACGGGGAGAGGAGGCAGAGAGGTGGGTAGAGGCCGAGGGGTGGAGGGCTGCTGCCAGTGTCAGTAGGAAGCGGGAAACCTCTGTACCCGGCCCGACCAGTGGAGTTGGATGTGAAAAGAGGAGCAAGGAACTCAAATTTTTCCTCCTCCTGCTTCAGGATGTGTCTCTTGCCGGGATGGTCCAGGCGTCCTCTCCGACTCCATGGAAACTCCAGTTGGTACTGGAGATGGCTCAAAAGTCGGGCAGGGGCAGCCTGGACCTTCCTGTCTTGGCCTCCTCTTGGACCCCCGGACCCCACTAGATCAAGCAGTGGTATTTATTGAGAGCTTACTATGTGCAGAGCTCTGTACTAAGCGCTTGGGAGAGTACAGTGCAATAGAATTAGCGGACGCGTTCCCTTGCCATAACAAGTTTACAGTCTAGAGGGGGATAGAGGCATTATGGATAAGTAATTTCTAATAAGTAATTTTAGGATATGCACATAAGGGAGGCTAAGACGCCCCGAACCTTCCGCCTTAATTTTCCGCCGCCACAGTTCACCGGTGACTTGGCTTCTCCTCTCTTGCCCCCGCTGTGCCAGGCCAAGCCAGGACGTCGTTGAGAAGAGGGCACCCTGCCCTCCTGCTGGTGGGCAGAGGCGATTTCGGTCCCAAGTTTCTCCTCCTTGCACCTCGCATTATCACGTCTGAAAACACCCTCCCTCCACTCCGCCCAGGTCTCTTTGGACCTAATTCCACACCTTCCCCGTCCCCATCCCGCGTGGCCGTCGCAGAGGCCTTGGGAGCCTGTGCCCCGAGGCGGCTCCTGGATGCTCGTGGGCGCCGTGCCGGCCTGACGCGGTCGCGGACCCAGACGGGCCCAGCTAAGCTCGGCCTCTTTTGGGCCGGCTTTGCTTTTCCCGATGAGATTAAATCTCGGAGCATCCGAATCCAGCAACGCGATTCAGCATCAGGCTTACCCGACGGACTCAGGCGGCATATCGGGCCCTGAGCTCTTGTCCTCGTTCTTTGCTCCCCGGGAGCCTGGTGGGCCCTAAAATTTGCCTGCAGCCTGCAGAACGGGAGGTGAGGGACTCCTCTTCCCGCCCCCAACCCAACACAAAGCGACGCGATTTCCCGGGGAGATAATAATTCTATAATAATAATATTCATTCATGCACGCATGCATGCATTCAACCGTATTTATGGAGAGCTTACTGTGTGCAGAGCACTGTACTAAGCGCTTGGGAAAGTACAACACAACAATAAACAGTGATATTCCTGCCCACAACGAGCTCAC
The DNA here is from genome assembly GCF_015852505.1 of Tachyglossus aculeatus. Classification (NCBI taxonomy): domain Eukaryota; kingdom Metazoa; phylum Chordata; class Mammalia; order Monotremata; family Tachyglossidae; genus Tachyglossus; species Tachyglossus aculeatus. The sequence continues at coordinate 100,943,130 of NC_052066.1, forward strand.
AATCTAGAGGCAGGGGAAGACAGACATCAATACAAATAAATAAAATTACAGATATGTACATAACTGCTGTGGGGCTGGGAGGAGGAAAGAGCAAGGGGAGCAAGTCAGGACGACGTGGAAGGGAGTGGGAGATGAGGAAAGGTGGGGCTTAGTCCGGGAAGGCCTCTAGGAGGAGGTGTCCTCTCAGTAAGGCTTTGAAGTGTGGGGAGAGTAATTTTCTGTCGGATTTGAGAAGGGATCGCGTTTCAGGCCAGAGGTAGGACGTGGGCCAGGGGTCGGCGGCGAGACAGGCGAGATCGAAGCACAGTGAGAAGTTTAGCACTAGAGGAGCGAAGTGTGCGGGCTCGGTTGAGGAGGGAGAAAAACGAGGTGAGGTGGGAGAGGGCAAGGTGATGGAATGCTTTAAAAGCAATGGTGAGGAGTTTTTGTTTGATACGGAGTAGGATAGGCAACCACTGGAGTTTTTTTGAGGAGCAGGGTGACGTGTCCTGACGTTTTTGTAGGAAAATGATCCGGGCAGCAGAGCGAAGTACGGACTGGAGTGGGGAAAGACAGGAGCCTGGAAGGTCAGCAAGGAAGTTGATGCAGTAATCCAGGCGGGATGAGTATATTAGCCTGGTAGCAGTTTGGATGGAGAGGAAAGGGTGGATTTTAACGATGTCGTGAGTGGGGGGACCGACGGGGTTTAGTGACGGATTGAATATGAATAATAATAATTCTGGTATTTGTTAAGCACTTGCTACGTGCCAGACACTGTACTAAGCGCTGGGGTGGGTACAAGCAAATCGGGTTGGACACAGTCCCTGTCCTACGTGGGGTTTACAGTTTCAATCCCCATTTTACAAATGAAGTAACTGAGGCACAGAGAAGTTAAGTGACTCGCCCAACGTCACACAGCAGACAAGTGGAGGGGTCGGGATCGAGGCTATGTTCCAGTCGTCAGCTCCGGAGACCCTTCCCGGGTTTCCAGTTGTGGGGGTCAAGTTGTTGCTTCCACAGTTGGTCGCGTCGGACTCCCGACCTCAACTCCCCCCCCACCCCCAAAACCAGGCACTAACCTCCTCCCAGACGCCACTTCGAGAGCCTCCGAACAGAACGGGAAGGAGCTCAGGGTTTGGGCGGCGTTCAAAATCCAAGTTGTGTAATCTAAATACGATTGAAGTTGTGTGCCCCCTAGGGAGCCGGACGCCCCCTCCCCAGGGCCCCCCGCCCCTGCTTCTCCCCGGGAAGCCACGCTCCCGAGTGGAATGTCGGCATTCCGGGTAAACTCTTCCCGCTCCCGCGCTGAGGAGAGGAGGTGGGAACCGTCCCAAGAACTTGAGGCGAGCTCTGCGTGGGCAGCGCCACAACCTGCCGCTGAGCCCCCACGTGCGAGGCTCATGGTGGACGTTGGTAGTCGCTGGGGGTGCGAAGCTCGGGGTAGACGGTGTCAAATTCTGGAGGTGCGAGGCTCGGTGTAGACAGAAGCTACAGTTGACAGTTGGCAGAAGCTGGGATAAGCCTGGTGTAGACGTTAGTAGATATTGGGGCCGCGGGTAGGGCCCCAGTGAGCTTTCTCGACCATGCCCGTCCTGGGCCACCAGAGCAGCTGCTCACCTCGCCCGCAGCCACCGGGCAGGCCTCTCAGCCGGGCGGTGGGTCACTGGTTGGAAGTAGCTTCCAACTCCAGCGCTTACTACAGGGTTTGGCACATAGTTCTTAATCAATCTTTCCGTTATTATTAATATTATTTTATTGTTATGATTGTTCAGCGCGTGCACAAATTCTTAGCAAGTCCGGGAAGACGGGAACGCAATGAGCCCTGGTACATGGGATAAATGAACATCAGTTGTAAAAGGGACAAGAAGGTGAAGGCGGAGACAGGGCCCGAGGGGGATTCAGATTTCCCAGGTGCTTCCCCTGCCCATGCCAGGGTCGGGAAACCGAGGCCTGTGCAGTGCGGCTCTCCATTCATTCATTCATTCAATCGTATTTATTGAGCGCTTACTGTGTGCACAGCACTGTACTAAGCGCTTCTCCACCCTTCCCAGCTCCAGCTGGAGGGCGGCCGCCCCGGGAATCGATCCATGGGGGAGGGTTGGGGCAGACTGATGAAATCTGAGACTGGATAATGGAATTTACCAACCGGATCCAGGATAGTGTCCCAGTCGGTCGCCCTCCCTCCCCCTCTCCCCATACCTCCCCCATACACCGGCTCCTTCTCCCCCCACCCCCGCCTCCTCCCCAATATCCCCCTCTCGCCTTCCCGGGGCCCGTGTCTTTGTTCCCACTAAGATGGCGCCAGTGAGGCCAGGGAGACTGAGAGCAGGCTTGCCTGTGTCTCTTGTGATTTACTATTCGCATCCCAAGTCGACGCTGATCGTTTGACCTCCCCGGATTGAACCGAATTTATCACCCATAATTTTATTAAAAAGCTCGGGGCCATCCATCACCGCGAACGCATGTGGCGACAACGTTTCCGGGGACCAAGTTGTCCACCCCGCAGCCGGGCGGCCCTCGGGGGGAAGCCTTTCACTAGCCACGGACTCCTTTCCAGAGCCCCGAGCCCCGGACCCCGAGGGCCACCGGCCCTCTGGTCCCCCAAGAGGTTTTTGGATTCGCCTGCAGGCCAGGAAGTTCCCCAGTTCGGCCCCCAGCGAGCAGGCCGGGGTCCAATTGACCCCTCGCTCCGGGCTCGGGAGGTGGGTGTATGAGAGGGGGCTCAGCTGGGCCTGGGGGCGTTACAGAAGAGCTCCCTTAAAAGTTGAATGGGGTCAGGACTAGCCCCGGAGCTCTGTGACGACCCCAAAGTAATTCCAGCCCATCTGGAACGCTCTCTCGCTACCAGGCTCCTTCATCCTAGAATCCGGGTTGGGGGGCGGGGGGTGGGAGGGGGGAAAGAGAGGGCGCTCTTGGCCCCCGAACCCCACGTCCATTTGGAAACCCAGGAGCCCTCGTCCTCTCGCTTCCAGGAAGGAGCCGATTTGTTCTGTACCTGAAGCAGGTGATGTTTATGCAGAGACATCTGAATGACAGCGGGAGTGAAGGACAAATCTAATAAAGCCTAATAAACCGTGAGAGTCTAAATGTCATTAAACTTACGGAGATGAGACTCAAAATCACCAAAAAGGTAAATGTCTTCATTAGTCTGATCTCTGAAGACTGTCGAACATTTCATTAATTTATAATTTATGATTGTTTGACAAATATTGAAAAGTATGTAAATATGAGAGGGATAATGTCTTTTCTGCGGGAGATGAGGAAATGACCCAAAATGTGCATGCCTGCTAGATTACACACCAGAACCCATCTATCTGTTATCAAACTGTGCCTTCCTTTTATACAACATATTGTGCAAGTGACGAGTGAAATAGTGCAGATAAACCAATGGTTTAAAACGTAATAAAGACAACAGCCATTTGCATTTTTTACATTTTATTACAAAGGTAATTTACTATGACACATTTCTGAATGTAATTTATGAAAACATTGTGAAGCAATTATATAGTGTATATAGCCTCCTGAGCTACAAAAAGTCAGATAAATAACATTATAGATCTTCAGAGACTTTCACTATCGAAAACATATCGTGAAAGAAAACTTTCTCCCCCAATACCCCCATGACTTACGCAAGAAAAAGATGGCTTGAATATTTAGTATTAGAGAAATCAAATACACAAGGAAGGGGGGAACAATCAATTAAAAACTATTCCCGTCTGAATAAAACCTTGTTAGGTTCCGAGGGCTGATAGCAACAAATAGCATTGTGTGCTGAAGGGATTCAGGGGCCTCTCCCGGGAAATATAATACGAACGATGAACGCGTGTGAGATACAAACTGTGTGTGTGTGTGTGCGCCCGCGCGCGCCCGCGTGTGTGTAGGCGTGTGTGCGCGTGCGTACGCGCGCTCCCGCGAGGAAGGATGTTTGTCTCATCTGTTTACTCTTCTCTGCTCCTCTCCTCCTCTACTCTCGTTCAGGCTTCAGCCGCAAGAAAGAATAATCCAAGTGAATTATTATTATTTTTTTGCTTTGATTGCACATTCTCCGTCCTCATTCTCTCTGTCTTCCTGAGACGTTTCCGGATCTCGCGAGCTACCGTTTTGCGAGGGAATTTCCTCACTCTTAGCAAACGAATTCGGAAACAAAATCGATGGGGAAAAGCCCGAAAGAGGAGCATTTTGGCCTCCCGCCTCTCCGGGGCACGAATTACCAGACTCCTCTCCCCACCCCAAGCCCCAGTTTCCCTTCCCCGCCCCCCTCACCCAGGCGTCAGGAACCGGGCCATTCCTGGGGCTAACCGCCCACAGGTAACTGACCATCTGCTGCCTGGATTTCAGAGTTCCCGCCGATCCCAAATAGTGGCAGCGCGGGGTTCATCTTGCCCTAGTTGGTTAGTCAGGATGCGGGGGAGAGCAAGGGGGCCAAGGAGGGACGCAGCGCTGCCCTCTGGGCTTTCTGCCCCGACCTCTTTGCAGGCAGCATCCAGCCTGCACCTCTTTCCTGGTCTTCACGGGCCCACCCCGACAGTGTTGGCCAGAGAGGTCAGTGGATGGAGAGTCAGGAGAGGTTCTCCAAATCTCCCCCTCCCCACTCCTGGAATTCCCTCCTTATCTCAATTCCCCTCCAGGGTTCCCACACACTTTTTTACACGTAGGGGAGGGAGAGAAGTGCAGGGAGATTCCTTAAATTTGGGCCGGCGAACCGGCGGGACGGTGAGCTCTGTGCCGGACCGGCATCACTCTGCCCTTCAGAGAATTTCCTCCTCCGGGTCTTCACACAAACACACCCCCACACATACCCGCACTCGCACACAAATGCGCGCGCGCGCGCGCACACACACACACACACATAGAGAGGAATTGCCTCGGGACAGACCCCTCAGACTTCTCTGGGTGCCTGGTCCTTCGAGGGGTCTGTTCGAACACCCCCACCCCCAAGAAAGCTCCGTGTGTGTAACGGTGAATGCCAGAGTCTGTGTGCGCAAGACGGGACGGTGTGGGGGCGGATCTGGGGGCATGCAGTGTCTGTGGCTCTTTATTTGTGATGGGGTCTAGTGTGAGTGTGTGTGTGTGTGTGCATTCTGTGTTTAAAAGTCGGACTTAACTAACAGTGCAATACCCAACTTTTTTTTTAACTCTCAAAGAGGGCAACGAGGGGTTGCGGAGACCGGCTGATGTCCTCGTCCAACCGACCAGGGTGGGTGAGGCTGGCTAGACTAGGCGGGCCATGGCGGGAGGGGCCGTGTAAGGCAGCTAGGGGATGGATAGTGAGGGACTGGGGACTGCGCACTGCGCTGTGCAGGGAGGGTACCAGATCACAGCCTAAGCGGCGCCGTGTTTACGTGACTTATCTCCGAGACGAAACAAACTTTCCCGTCGTGGGTTTCTCTCTTCCCCGTTGTTCAACCCCTCCAGCCCCGCCCTCAGCCCGGTGATATTTATAATTTTTAATTTTTCTTTTCCTGGGAGGAAACCCAGAGGCCTCCCGGCTCCGAGCCCCGGGAGAGCTGGTCCAGGGCGATGCGGAGAGGAGGCCCAGGCCCTCCGCGGGCGGGGCCGGGTGGGGGGAGCGGGTGCGGTGCGTTTCTCCTCCATATTCATGGGAGGCTCCGACGGGGCAGATCGGCCGCCGTTTTGGTAATTTGGTTATTTGTGTCTCCGGCTCTCGCCGCGCGCACTACCCGCAAGCCCCCTGCGGTTGGTTTCCAGTGAATTAAAACGTGTCCTGAGCGGGACCTTTCCTGGCAGCCGAACAGCATTTAACGTGAAAAACAAATGTTGACTTCTCCCGGGAGGGAAGCGTGTGTCTTCCCCGAGGGAGTGGAGAAGGTCGAGGGTGTTTTGGGGGGTGTGTGTGGGTGTGTGGGTGTGTGTTTTCCCTCTCGGACCCGCGCTGCTCGGATCCACCGGGAAAGATGGGACTCTCCGGGGAAGCAAAATGCACCCAGAGTCTGGCCCGGGGCTCGGAAGGGCCGAGGTCTATTGGGAGAGCTAAAGCCCCGAGAAGGGAAGGAAAGGTCAGAGAGGAACGCGGAGAAAGTGAAGAAGGGGAATCCTCGCCCTCTCCCGCCTAGTCCCCTAGGAAGGCGGAGCGGTTCGATTCGGGTTCTCTGCTTAAGTGCGGGAGTATGCGTTTGTCTGCTGTGCACGTGTGTGCGTGTACGTATGGGAGAGTGCGCTTGTATGGGTGCGTACGAGAAAGGGACGGAGGCAGAGACCCAGAGACAGAGGGAGACAGCGGAAAGACACTCGGAGAGATTGCCCCGATCTCTCGAAATAGTCCCTCTAGTCAATGGATTTGGGGTGAAGCCCGCTGCCCTCCCGTTTCAGCGGGCACGATTCGTCCCTCTCAATCTGTTCGAGTTTCTGGCTAGGCTCTGGGCTCACATCTCTGAGCCGTCCAGATCGGAAGCCTTTTCCGATTTCTCGTCCCCTTGCCCGAGAAGTCAATGGGGCGTCCGGATAAGCCTTCCCTGCGCGGGCCGGCCACCCATAGGATCCGGCTGACTGCCCCTCCCTACGGACGCCAGCCGCCTCCAGCTTTCGTCCCCGGATACAGGGCTGTAACCTCCGCCGCTTCCCGTCTTCCCCGACGCCAATCGGTCCATCCTCCCGACTCCGATCGGCGCAGGAGGCCGCAGCCTCCTCGCCCGGAACAAAGTGCCCGGGCCCGAAGCGCCCCCAACCGCGCGCTCAACTTTTTCTTCGGGTTTTGTTTTCGGGGGCGATTTTTGTTCTTTATACATATGTGGTTCGGAAAATAAAAAGGGACTGGAAAACGTTGTTCCAATGAGAAAGGACAAATTAGAAGACATTTTCGGTGATCAAAGGCGGAGGAGAATGCACTCCCGAGTATTCAGGGCGCTTGACTTATTCAGACAAGCGCGCGGGAGCGCGAGGGTAACAAGCGTGTCCCGCATTGAAAGGCGCCTCTATTCAGGGTGCAGGTGCGAAGTGCGGCGGCACGCTCGGCCGCATTATGTAAAGGTTGTTGGAGATTAGTGTTCAGACTTAATAACTAAAGCGCTTGATTTACATTGGAAAGAAGCCCCCTCATCCGTGAAAGCAAAATAATTTAACGCGGGATCATTTCGAGGGCCGCTGATATCCTAATTCCCGCATTCTTCTCCGCCCCGGATCCGCCGGACCTCACGGCGACGGCCCTGGGAGCCAGCAGTCTCCCGGGGGTCTGGGAGGGTCTGCAGGGCGGGAGAGGGCTGAGGGCCGGGAGGAGCTGGACGGGGGGAGGTTCGCAGAAGGAGGAGGGGAAAGTCATCGAAATGTCGGCCCCGTTGGGGAAGGGGAGGCCGGAGGTGGTGGCTGCCCAGATAGGGATGACCCGGAGCCTTCCCGAGAGAAAGGCCGTCCTCCCCAGCCCAGTCCGGCCCGGCCCAGAGCCTGGCTGACCTGTCCACCGAGCCTGACTTGCGTCCCTTGGGGGTCTCCGGGGATTCCCTCCCCCTCCCGCCCCATCCCTCCACCCACACACACCCGGTCACCCCATCTCTCCAGAGTCCCCGGATCCCCAGGGATGTGGACAGCCACGCGGGGGCCCGGGGGAATCGCCGTGTCCGGTCGCGGCGCAGGAGCTTTTGTGACCGGAAAACATCTCAGGGCGACGGCATCCATTCTGGCCGAGAATAAAAGGTGCAATGGGGGACAAGGTGAGAAAGCTGGTCAGCATTGTTTCATCGTGAAAAGGTCGTAAGTCAGACGCTTGCTGTCTGACCTGCCTGGCTCTCTGAAAGGGGTTCATTCATGCAGCCGCTCGCAATTTCCCAGGTCCCACAAAAGTGTTTTTATGATTCGATTTTCTTACCTCTTTCCTTAATTAAAAAGCTGAATGATTAGAATAGCACCTGCATAATGTCTGAACGATTTCTGCATACTAATTCGAGAGCCTTTACATCCAGTAATTATAACATAAAATCTGAGATTGAATAAAACAGAAGGGTTTTGCTCCTAAAGCCCTGCTAATCCCCTTTTAAAAGGGTCTGGTGAAATAATTCAGAACAGTTTCCGGAAGTTGGATTACCGACTCCTTTTTCTTTTCCTCTTTACAATGAAATGATATTTCACCCTTAAAGGGGGCTCTGTTTTTCTACAACAGTTTTTTTCCCTCCCTGAGTGTGTGTGTGCGTGTCTGTGTGTGTGTGTGAGAGAGAGAGTTTGTGTGTGTGTGTGTGTGTGTGTGTGTGTGTTAAAGTTGGTCTGTTTTTTTCACAATAGAAAGCATTTGACTCCGGATTCCTCGCTGCCCAACGGGATTGTCGAAAGTGCCGAGCGGGGAAACGCCAGGAAGCACTGGAAAGGCTGCCATCATCGCAGGTGCCCGTGCCCGGTGGCCGTCCCGCCTAGCGCTTAATACAGTGCCTGGTACATAGTAAGCGCTTAGCAAATGCCATGATTGTTAGTCATTGGTGGGCTTCCTCGTCGGGGGCACGACCGAGCCCCAGGGTCGTCACTGCAGTCACGCAGCCCTCCGGTCCTACAACTCTATTTCATAGCTGAGCAGGATGCAAATGTTTGCCCAACCGCGGATCACCCCGTGGCTGGGGGAGACGCTTTAACAGAAAATAAAAAAATCGGGCTTGATGAGCAGATACTGAAACCGATGCTAAGGATCCACCCAGGTTCTCAAAGAAGCCTCAGTTTCCTCGGGTCTGGACATCTTCCCCTCCTCCCCTTTGGTCACAGAATTGAGGTCCCTGGCTTGAAAAGGTGGGGTGGGGGCGGAGGGAGACAGGGGGCGGGGGAAAATGAAGCAGAGACAGGGGGCTCTAACAGAACTACTGGTGGGACTTGTTTTTAGTGAGAACGGGGCTGGGTCCCTCTGAGAGTGGAAGGGGTGGGGGTGGAAGAATTCTCGCCTATTTCTCCCATCTCTTAGGAAAGGGTGGTGGAGTGCGGCGACGCTTCTGTGGCTGGAGAGCCTGGGTGGCTTGCTCCTGGTACTCGCCATGGTTTATAAGCTGCAGCTGCAGCCTCCCTAGTATCCACTGGACCGGTGCTTAGCCGAGTTGCTCCCCCCCGGGAAACATCTGCGGAAGAACTCCCAGAAGCTCGTATCCTAGAAATAAATATTGCTTCCCGGCGCCGAACAGCTGGATATAGCTCTCCCGGCCCCTGAGGACAAAACCGTCCTCCGACGGGGTCTCCTCTACCCCCTGGGAGGGTTGGGTCCCTCCTTCCCTGCACTTAGAAGGGAGTAGGCCAGAAAGCTGAAAACATGTTGCTGTGGAGGCGACCTGTGGGAGTCCTCATCTCTTCCTCCCACCCTCCTCTTGCCCCCGAGCCAGAGAGCTGGAGATTAAGCACCCTCTCTCGTCCGGGTCTGAACAGGGGCCCTTCACTGCGGGGAACAAAATGCCTCTGTAGAGCTTTTAACCAGGTCGTACACGCTCGCTCGAACGCGCGGCTCTTTTGGCATCCGGCGCTGAGCTCGGAGGCGGTTTCTCCGGGACGTACTTATGATCGGAATAAATCAACATATGGTCTAGACGAGCTATGGACGGTTACTAGAGCTGCGGCGTCTTAACAAGTCATGTGGGTGACATTAAGGCCATCTGATTGCTCCAGCTCCAATCCACATCGAAATAAACTCGATTCCCTCTAATTTTTCTTGGGCCTTTTAAAAATAAATTACGCATCTCCGCGGTGACCCGCTCGAAGGCGTGGCACTCAGATTTCCAGTGACTGGTTCACGTATACATTCGTGCACATGGGCATACGTGAACACATACTTGCACGCGGGTATGTATATATATATATATATATATATATATGTATATGTATATATAGGTATATATATATATATATATATATATATACATATGTGCCCTTGTGATCAAACACACACATGTATTAATGGAATTGCGCTCCAGCCAGACATGAATGCACATGGACACACACCTGTAACTGCAAATCACATTCAAGCATCTGAACACACATTCACAACAACATGTACACCTAAGTGACTACACCCACACATTTCGAGGTGGATTTACACATACACTCATACACCCTTGCGCGTCAGTGGCTGCACAGTTCTGCACCTGTATAGAAGTGTGGATCAGGCAGGGACTATTTTAATCTGACAGAGTAAAATATCCCTTCCGGAGAACCATTTTTCCCCTCCAGGGAAGCCTGGGAAAACCTGGTGCTCAGAAGACCCAGCTGGGCGGTACCCGGGCCCCGTTACCTCCAGCCACAGATAGCGGGGAGATGGGGGCGTTAGGTGCGGGGAACTCGGGATGCTCTTCTCCCTGCAGCCCCAGGCTCGGAACTAAGGGACAGACACTGTCCTGACGGAGACAGACGGACAGACATTTCCAAAGGGGCAGAAGAAAATGCGCGAGGGAAAACTGTTCCAGACGCGAGTGGGCTATGCCCTTAGGCGACCCGATGAAGGATGCCTGGCGACGCCTCTGCCCAGGGGCAGTTGCGATGGAAGAGGGTCTGGATTCCTATTCCTACGACCCAACCATTAGCCCGGCTCTCTCCCACGGTCCCCTGTCCTTTCCTTCTCTTTCCTCTCCTCCCCTAAACCCAGAGATAAATCGTTTATTACTCAAGGCTCATGCCCAGCACACCCCAAAATGGGTGTCATCAACTTAACCAGGACAAAGTGAAGCCACGCACACGGCTTTCGGTCTGCACATGCCGGGGCGCGTCCAAAATGGCACACGAAGGCCCGAGTTTAGAGCCTTGGAGGAGCGAGAACCAATTATCTCGAGAGGGAGAGACAGATAGACTCAACAGTCAGACAGACGCACAGAACTAGAAACACAGTGCCCTAATAATAATTGTGGCATTTGTTAAGCACTTACTATGTGACAGGTACCATACTTAGCGCTGGGGTGGATACAAGAAAATCGGGATGGACACAGTCCCTCTCCCCACATGGGGCTCACAGTCTTAATCCTCATTTTACAGCTGAGTGGGAACTGAGGCGCAGAGAAGCTAAATGACTTGCCCAAGGTCACACAACAGACAAGTGGCAGAGGCGGGATTTGAACCCAGGTCCTTCTGACTCCCAGGCCCGTGCTCTATCGACTAGGATATACTCTACAGGTAGGTAACACCGGTACACACAGGTATTAGTCCTATGGACACGCAAACCGTAGCCGTACAAACTCGCAGTCACACTCACAACTCCTTTTGTTTTGCTTTGTGAGGCCATATTGCTGTAATTTACAGTCCACTTTAGATTCCATTTCTTTGTTTCTCTCTCCAACTCTCAATCTCCATCTACCTCTCCCATCCTTATTTCCCCCACCCACCTTGATAGTCGACTCTCTTTTCCTTTTTGACGACTCCAACCCTGACACTCCCCAATTCTTCCACTCCACATAGAAGTGATGGTGTGCATCAACTTGTTGCTGGGACCAAAATCACGCCAAGCAATGGACTTCCTGGGTGGGAGTAGGGGATGGAGTCATTACCTTTTCCAAGGTCTCCTGGAGGAAGGGAAGAGAAATGTTCTTGTTCCTTCACTGTGGCTGGGGGGAGGATTTTGAGGCGCCGCTCCGAGGGGCAGACATTGAACTCTTGGGGGTGGGGGACAGCGGTCTTGAAGTTGGGCTCGTTCTAGCCGTTGGCAGGGATGGGTATTAAGAGTCCCGATAGGCATTTGGAAGGTGAGCTGGAGGACAGTCTCTATATGTTGCCGATTTGAACTTCCCAAGTGCTTAGTACAGTGCTCTCCACACAGTAAGCGCTCAATAAATACGATTGAATGAATGAATGAACGGGGGGCCGGTGAAAGGGCAAGCGGGAATGGAGGAAGCGGGAGGTGGGGGAGTGGAGAAGGGGGAGAAAAGGAGAAAACCAGGAGGGGTGCAAAGAAGGGGAAGGAGAGGAAAGGAGGGGGCAGAGGGTGATAAAGGGCCACTACACTCAGTTAAATAGGGTAGCGCTTAGAACAGTGCTTGACACATAGTAAGGGCTTAACAAATACCATTATTGTTATTATTATTATTATTATTATTATTATTATTATTATCATTATTATTACAAACCCAGTAGCAGCCTGGTCTTGGCTCTTCTCCCTGTCTTCTATGGGCCACTCGGTTCGGAAAGTATCCCAGGGCTCAGGAGGTGTTCGTGGAGAGAAGAGGGAAAGGGGCTGGGAAAACTACTGGACATGAGCCAAACGTGGCCTTTTCTGGATCTAGGTTTTCAGCCCTCTGGCTGTCTTGACTACTGGGACCAGGTTAGGATAGAGAGGAGGAGCAGTAACCGTCTGCTTTCCCAGGGACACCGGCATGGTCCCTCAGCGCTTCCCCGCGCCCGCCACGCGTTCAGTCGGAAGGACCCCCTTGCTAACCCCCTGTCCCGGCCCCGGCCTGGTGCTCAAGGAAACCGAGCGCAGAGCGAAGTAAAAACAGAAATCCAAAAAAACCCCAAAAACTCAGACGCCGTTTATTTCAGACGGAAAATTGAAAATAAACGAAACCCCAAATACAATTGTAAAGAACCATCTTTGGAAGGAGAAGGCCAGACTGGGTGATTCTGTACAAATTTACAGTAAGAATGATCCAAGCCCTCTCAGTAGTGTTTGCATCTTTGCAAACCCTTTTCGCAGTCGGTCGTAGAACAGATGCAGAAAGGGCATGGAGGTGCTGGGGGAGGGGAAGGGAGACTTTTGCTCTTGAACTCCGGCTACGGTGGAGAGATAAATCATACCTACTCTGGGAGGGAACGACGCAGTAAAACGATTCAGTAGGGCTTCTCGGGTGAGTTACGGTTACAAAACGTTTTCCTGTCGGAATAATTCACATTCATTGCGATCATTTCATTTTCCCATAAATTAGCGATGTAAACAAACATATGGGAATCTCCAGCAAACAGATAAAAATCAATATAAAAGACGACATTTTACAGCCACCATAATAACAGCATGGGTTACAGCTTTAAGAAACTTCTGTACAAGTGGTCTACTTATCACGCGCACACACTCATATATATATACACACACACGCCCATGCGCACACGCAGGCACACACAAAATCTACACATCCCTCTTTTTAAAGCCATTAAGAAAAGCACAACAAGAGGGCTTTCTCTCCCCTTAGTGTACACCAAGGGGGCGGATACCCGTGGAGAGAGCAGGGTTTCCCCTCGCACATATCGCTTAGCGGCGGCGGCGGTTCCCCGCCCAAGTTCACGGACTCGCGTCGAATGGACCAGGGGAGACCTGACCCTGGGCGGTGACCCTCTCCCAACGGCAGCTTCGTCATCGTGGATCCTGGAAAGGGCCGGTCGGTTGCGAACTGGTGGTGATTGGGAGGTTGATGTGGCCGCTTTGGGCGGTGTTGGCCTGTCGCCGAGCAGTGGGGTGAGGGGAGGGGGTTACTGAGGGTCACTGGGACTGAAAATCCCGAGGCACAAACTACTCCAGGGCGCTGTTTCGAGGGCACAACGAAGGCCGAAGAGCTGTCGGTAGGTATCGGTTTGACCACAGCATATCAAACAGGACCGTGAATTTTGCCCGGCCTGCAATTGTGTGTGTGTGTGTGTGTGTGTGTGGTGTGTGTGTGTGTGTGTGTGTGTGTGTGTTCTAGACTGTGAGCCAGTTGTTGGGTAGGGATCGTCTCTATATGTTGCCAATTTGTACTTCCCAAGCGCTTGTACAGTGCTCTTCACACAGTAAGTGCTCAATAAATATGATTGAATGAATCAATGAATATGTCCTAAACCCTCCCCGCCCCCCACCACCCGCTTCGCTTTCGCTGTCTCCACCGCATCCAGCTGCGTACCAGGGAGTCGTGAAGCGGGTCTCATCCCTGCTGGCCCCTTAGTTTCGGCCTTTGCTGTATAGCCCGAGAGGCCTGAAGTTATCCGAGGGAAAGTTAGGTTTTCTCTCTTTAGAAACGGTTTCAGGCCGGCGGGCCGGGCAGTTTGACAGAGAGGGGAACAGATCACTGACAAAGAACCTTTTCCGTTTCATCAGCGTTGTTAGGGCGACGGGCAGGAATGTCTCAGATAATAAGTCCCACTTCAAAGATTTCCCAGCTCAATAGAAAGCGGACCATCCTTTTTGATACAACCACAAGGGCTGGCACTAAAGACGACTCAACTGTTTGAATTTTTTTCCCCCGTGTTTATTTTTCCCCTATTCACTGGGGCACTTGGATAAAATAAACAACAAGACAATTACGGGAACATGGACTCCTAACTTTCCAGGGACTTTCCTCCCCGCCACAAGCCCGTCGAGCGCTCTCCTCGGCCTCCGGAAGACTCTGCTTACAAATGGCGGAGTCCCCAGCCAGCCAGACTGCCCTGGGATAGTTTTCTGGGAGAGGGGAGATGGGGGAGGGAGGGATAAGAAGGAGTGGGAGCTCTCCCCTTAGGACTGGGACCAAGCCCCCACCCCCATGCCCCTCAACTAACATGCTTATAATGGAAGCGTGAAATGCTTTAGAGTTTCTCTGTATAAAGGTGTTTCCAAGGGACCTCTTGTAGTTTCCCACTCGTCCAGGGGTTAAGGAGAGACCGAGAAACCAGCTCCTCCTTTTTTTAAAATTAATCAATGTTGTGCAAAACACAACACTACAACGCCTGCACCACAGCTAGGGAACACAACGATCAGGACAGCCCCCAAGCCCCCCAAGTCAAGGTGGAGTTAACCCCCCCCCACCCCACCCCCCCACCCCCCAGCCCCCAATCTGCAAAAAGTGTTTTTCAGTGGAGGGTGTATGTGCCCGGGAGCGGATTGACTGTATCAAACTAGCCTGGAGTCAAAGGTCAGCGCAAATGTATCTTAATAGACTGTCTCAAATGGAGTGTGCCTTCTTTGAAGGCAGCTTCGTATTGCTGCCCTCATTACCATAGCGATCCTAACGTGGCATGCTGATCACCATAAAACTCACACTTTCAACCCCAAAATCAGACTCTTTGAACAACCCGGGCTTGATTAGACCTTTCGCCTTTTCTTCCCCCTGAAAAACCATTTCCTCGCCTTTAGAACCCGCCGCCGGCCCGGGGAAACCCTCTCTCTGATCCCGGCACAGAGCCGAGACAAAGTGAGTTGATGCTTCAATTCAAGAGGCTCCTTTCTTCCTGCCGTTATTATCCATTTTTATTATGATCCGGAACAAGGGCTAACTCGCGTGGGTTTTGTTTACCGGAAATTAAACGAAAATGATTTAGTTCGCGTCAAACAAAAATATATACTTGTATACACAAGAGAAAAGGCCTGTTAGACGTAAATATTATGTCCTTCATGAAAGGCCTGGACGAGGCTTCCCCATTGCCATAGAAATCCTAACTTACCATGAAGATCCACCGTTGCGAAGAAATACTTCTTTGTGCGGCCTGCCTTTGATGTCTAAGACGGAGGATCCGGCCTTTCAGCTGCGCTGTCTCCTCTACCTTGAGAGCCACGTCGTAGACATCTGCAACAAGCAAATGAAAAATTAAAGGTGATTTACCTCCTCCGACAAATATTTGTATTTTAGTTGAGTTGGGGTAGGGGTGGGGGTTAGAGTCATAAAGCACTCGGAAGGAGAGACATTGTTTAAAAATCTCATCTGGAATGAAGGCTTTCCCAGGCTCCGCCCTTGCGTTCCCCCTCCTCGCCCCCCAGCCCTGCCAGAGCCCTCGGCCCTCCGCCCCCGATCCCGCCAACCTTTCCCGTCCATCTCTCCCCAGCGAAAAACATTTGCCGGAAGATGTGGGTTGACGGGAACAGAAGCCAGCCCAGCCTAGCGATATTCAAGGAAGAGGAAGAAGAGGAGGACGAAAAGAAGAAGGAAGAGAAGGAAGAGGAGAAAAAAGAGGAGGGAGGGGAGAGAGGAGGAAGGAGAAGAGTTGGAGATGGAAAAGAAGGAGAAGGATAAGGGATAGGAATGGCAGGACGGGGAGGAAGCGTTGTAGAAGGAAAAGGAGGAGGAAGAAAAGTTGGAAGAGAAATAGGAGTAGGAGGAAAAGTTGAAGGGGAGGAGGAGGAGAGCAGGATGTAGAGCTGGAAGAGAAGGAAGAGTAGGAGAAAGAGTTGAAGGAGGAGAAGAGGAAGAGAAAGAAGAGTTGGAAGAGAAAGAGGAGTAGGAAGAAGTGTTGAAGGAGAAGGGGGAGGAGGAGGAAAAGGAGGGAGGAGGTGAGCAGGGAATGTGCCCATTTATTATTGTATTGTGCTCTCTCAAGCGCTTAGTACTGGCTTTGCACATAGTAAGCGCTCAGTAAATACGACTGGACTGAAAAGGAGGAGGAAAAGGAGGAGGAGGCGAAGAGGAAGAGGAGGAGGCGGTGGAAAAGGGCAAGAAGGAGGAGGAGAAGCAGTAGGAAGAAGAAGAAATGGACGAGAAAGAGGAGCAAGAGAAAGACTGGTGCTTCCACTGCCCCCTCTGTGTGGATTTGGCCTGTGGGGTGTGCCAAAAGGCCGGCTCCCTCCAACCCCTCCCGGTGATCTGATCCTTCCGGTCTGGGCCGGAGTTGGGATGGAATAAACGATCCCCAACGGCAGCTTTGTGGCCAAGAGCAGATTCCCCTGCCCCAGGGCCCTAAGGGAATAAATAGCTTCAGCCTGGGCAGGAGTGAAACTGTGGCCGGTGCAGCCCCGCCCCCGTCCCCCACCCTTTCCTGGCCTGCCTGACCCACGCGATGGACAACACATAGACTGGGTTGGGGCTTTAGTCGATACAGAAAATTTATTGCTCCGGTTTACCGGGGCCGGAACGGACCGGGACCGTTTCCTCGGTCCGACGTCGCGCCCTGCAGATAGAGACCACCCCGTCCTTCTTCCTGGGTCCTCCCCCTCCCCAGCCCCCTTCCGACTCCCCCCCGACCCCCGGGGACCGGTGGATACGGCGGGAAGAGGGGTGGGACCGTCAGGCCTCGCTCCCCACGCCGAGACCCTCGGCCCCCTCTGGTTCGGTCACCGGGGTGGGACCTCCGCCCCCCGAAGAGCCACGTCCGGGGCTGAGAAACCAGGCGGCGGGAAGCTCAGGAAGCAGCCTGCGGTCGCGCGGAAGGGGGACGGGGGAAGGGGATGGGGGACGCCCCAAAGAGGTCCGGCTCTCAGACTCTCCCAGAGGCCCAGAGACGCACCTAACGGTCTCCCACCCAGCACAGCAGACGGAGGTGAGGTCGGGGCCGACGGGGGCCTTGGGGAATCTCTTTCCCTTCTGCCTCTGCTTTCTCTCTCGTCTCTGTCCCCCAGCGGGACCCCGGCTCCTCGACTCAAGAGGCGCTCCGCAGGACCGCGCGGAGGGGCGGGGGGGCGGCGGGGGATCCGCCGGGGGGCTGCAGGAGGGGCTGCGGGAGCCGTCGGTGTCCATGGCCGGGCGGGGAGGCGCGGGGCGGTGCGGGGCGGTGGGCTCGGCGGGCGGAGGCGCGGGGGTCGGCCCCCGGGCCCTGACACACGTACCATTCGCTCAGGTCGGCCGCCGGCTCGTGGGGGGCGAGCCCGGGGCCGGGGTCGGAAGAGGGGGACACCAGGGTTGGGGTGGACGAGTCGTAGCCCGAGCTGGGCGGAGGGGACTTGCAGTGCACTTTCATGTGCTTCCTCAGGGAGCTGGGGTGCGTGTAGGACTTCTCGCAGCCTCGCACTTTGCAGTTGTAGGGCTTGTCGCTGGTGTGCACGTGGGAGTGCTTCTTCCGATCGCTGCTGTTGGCGAAGCGTCGGTCACAGCCTTCGAACTCGCAGCGGAAGGGCTTTTCCCCTGCAAGGACGCAAGCGACCGACACGGGCGTGAGCAAGACGGACACGAGGTGGCCAGGTGGAGAGCAGAGCGTCCTTCACGCAGTCCCCCCTGCCCCCAGGGTCCAGGAACCCCTCGGGGGACGGCTTCCCGGCCCTGGCGGGAGGGCGTCACCCCCAAAACTCGAGGGAGGGAATCAGGCAGGGGGGAGTTTCCTCTTGGCTTCCGAGTGACCTTGGGCAAGTCGCTTCACTTCTCTGGGCCTCATTTCCCTCATCTGTCAAATGGGGCTGGAGACTGTGAGCCCCACGTGGGACACCACGATGACCTTGTATCTACCCCTGCGCTTAGCACATAGTAAGAGCTTAACAAATACCATTATTATTATTATTATTATTATTATTATTATTATCTTTCCCGATCCAGTCGGACCTGTTTCCGCCTTCAAATTAGCATTCCAGCCAAGCGTCGGGGACTTCAGCTCCTTGAGGGCAGGCATCGTGTCTATTGACTCCGATAATAATAATAACAATAATAATAATATAGGTATTTGTTAAGCGCTTGCTATGTGCCGAGCACTGTTCTAAGCTCTGGGGTAGATCCAGGGTCATCAGGTTGTCTCAGGTGGGGCTCACAGTCTTCACCCCCATTTTACAGATGAGGTAACTGAGGTACCGAGAAGTTAAGTGACTTGCCCAAAGTCACACAGCTGACAAGTGGCGGAGCCGGGATTAGAACCCACGACCCATGACCTCTGACTCCTAAGCCCGTGCTCTTTCCACTAAGCCATGCTGCTTCTGTATACTCTCCCAAGCAGTCAGTGCAGTGTTTTGCACACATCAAGCGTTTAATACATGCCATTGATTGATTTACTTCAAAAAGAGAGTGAAGGAGGCTTTGGAGCTTAAACGTGCCGCCCTCGCCCTTCGTCTATACCTGTCCCTGCTCCCATTTAAACTGGCTTTTCATCAGCTTCAACTCATTCTCGATTCTAGGCTACTCCCCTGCACCCTCACTACTCCCATGCACCCTCTCCCGTCTCCCTGGGCCCAGTCTGAACTGTTCTTAGAGAAGGTTTGATGAGAGGTCCCGGGTTCCCTCTGAGTTGCTCTACCCTGAGCCTCAGCCTCCCCAACCTGCAGGGTAAACGTTTAGCACTTTCGTCTCCCCAGTCTTCCAGTCTTGCTGGTGGATGGGCCCTCGCGGTGAGATAGCACTTTTTGGAGGCAGTGACCTCCCTCAGCTCAACCTGCTGGAGTTGAGGAAGGGCCAGTGAGGAGTTTGGTGTCAGGCCCGTGGAGGGAGAGGGACCGTCTTCACGGACCAGAGACCCGGCCACCCCTGGGGCAGAGAAGGCAAGCCTCTGAAGCAGTGTGGCCTAGTGGGACGAGCAAGGGCCCGGGAGTCAGAAGGTCCCTGGTTCTAATCTCCGCTCCGCCACTCTATGCTGTGTAACCTCAGGCAAGTCATTCACCTTGTCTGTGCCTCAGTTCCCTCATCTGACAAATGGGGATTAAGATTGTGAGTCCCACGTGGGACATGGCCTGATTTTCTTATACCTAGCCCAGCGTTCAGGATAGCGTTTGGCACCTAGGAAACGTTTCACAAATACCATTAAAAAAAGTCTCAGAGCCACGCCAGCGGGAGTCCCGCACGAAGTGATCCTGGAGGGAGGGACGCGGGGTATCCTCGGCATCCGAACTGGGACCGCTCGGCCGTGGGAAGGGGCCCGGGGCAGGGGGGAGGTGTGTGTCTGCTCGGAAGCGCGGTGTCGGGACCAGCCGCCCCGGGAAGAGCCATGCATGCATCCCTCCGCTCTGGGCCGCGCGTTTTCCGCGGATCGACGGATTGCGAACCGTGGCCCTGGCCGAGGGCTTGGCTAGACCTGGCCGCCTGGAGAGAGAGGAAAGACCCCCGCTAGAGTCCGAGAGGGAAGAAGCAGCTAGGATGCGCGATTCGGAAGAGGCCGCGAGCCAAACGCCGACTACAGGGGAATTGCCGTTTGCTCGAAAGCCATTTGCAGAGGACCATGCATTCACGGAAACGACCCGGGCTTGGGCTGATGGAAACAAAGCCTTCAGCCAGCACGAGCGCAAATCGAGGCGTGTTAGGCGATCGACGTGTTGTTTGCCGACTCCCGCGGGGGTTTTGCTGCGTGGGGAAGTGACCTGAGCCTGCAACCCACGACCTCCCGCCCTCCGGCCACCTCCCTTCTCTGGCCTCGGATTTGGGGGATTGCCAAGGCGCCGTCCATTTCCCATTTCTCATGCAGATGCATTTGTTTTAGGAAATCCGCGGATGGCAGAGTAGGTCGGTGCCAAGCCGTCCGCATGCGCCCCTCGCCGCCCGGCCGGACGCCACGAATGACCGCAAAACTCGTAAAATAAAATCACTTACAAAAATAAGATGTATCCAACTCCTGAAAAAGAGAAAAGGGTGGGGGAGGGGGGAGGGTTTCGAGGGATTTTTCCCCTCCAAAATAAGAACAATAATAAAATCACACTCGTGTGTCTGCCTCCCGGGAGTTGCGTGGGAGCAGAGGCCCGAGCTGACGAGCGGTGCCGCCTAATGCACGCAGGAGGGGCGTTTGTGCCCAACCAACAACCCTTCTCCGAACTGGTACCTGGTTCGGAGGCCGAATGCGATGCGTGCCCGACTGCCACTCCCGCTTCTCTCCAGCTGGAGCAGCGACCCCCACAATCCGCCCCCACCCCAATCTCTCTCCTCCGCCCCATTGCCCGTCTTTGCCGGTCTGACCCCGACTCTGGATCGTCCGGCTGACCCATCCACTGCCGTTCGGGGCCCCTGTGACCCCCGGTGACCCCCGGCGCCCTCACCAGCCTCCCACCCATCCCTCTCCCTTCCTCCGCCCTCCTCCCGTCTCCCGGCCCTGCTCGGCCCCGGGAATGCTCCTGTCGCCGCGCCGCCGGCCGAAAAGCCACTTGTAGGTGGACCCAAGGCACGGGGGCATCTCCCCTCCGGGGGAGGCTCCCCCCTGCTCCTCTACTCGCGCCCGGCCTGGGTTTTTTGGGCACCTCTGGCCGGGGGCGAGGAAGAGGGCTAGTGGAGGCTGGAGCCAACGTCGCTCCCGGCGGCCGGTCTGAGTGTCCGTTGCCCTAAAAGCCTGTCCCCTCCTCTCCTCTCTCCCACCATTGTCCTGGGCCTCGCCAATCGCCAGCGAGGCCCACCCGTCCATCCGTCCACCCGGCCGGGACGCGGAGGGCCGGTCCGTTCGGCCCAGGCCCGCCCCGGGAAAGCCCAAAGCCCCGGTGATCCACGCCTCTTCGCGCAAGGGAAACGCCATTAATATTTGAAAAGGCAATCATTTTCCCGTGGAATCTATAGAACGGTCTTCATGAATAATTTGTGGCCAGTTACTATTGCAATTTCCGAATCGTTTTGCGGTCGACAACTCCGGGGGGTTCGAGAGCAGCCCTGGAGCAAGAGAGAACCGGCGGGATCTGCTGTTGCCGAATGATACTTTCCAAGCGCTTAGTACAGTGCTCTGCACGCAGTAAGAGCTCAATAAATGAGATTGAAGGAGTGAATGAATGCCCTCCATCCCGGCCGAGGGGCCGCCAAGGAGAAGCCAGCCTGGCCTCCCTCCCACACTCCCACCCCGTCCTGCCAGCGGTGTGGCTACCGCGCTCCGGGCTGCAGACCTCGGCCCCCTATTCGCCCAGCGCCCCCGACACCACGCTGGGCATCCAGGGCAGAGGACGTGGGCACTGGCTCGAGGCTAGTAATCCTGCTCTGGCCCCATGAGAAGGGGACTGAGGTGGCTGATGGAATTTCCCCTCCCAGAAACTAGGGAATGAAAGAAAATGGAAGAAAACCGGGGGTTGCACACTGGCGAGGGGGCAAGACGCTACCGCAGGGTGCAGAGAAGTCCCAGGACCCGGAGAAGCGGGAAGGAGGCGGGCAAACGTGGGGCTGGAGGGGAAAAAAGGAGTAGGGAGAAGGACGAGCTCGCCCCTCTCTCCGCCCCGTGGGCGGTAGCAATGTTGTCCGTGGGGCGGCCCGGCCCTCTGGTTTCCCGTCGTCGGAAGCGGGACTTCGGAAAGGGTGCATTGGAGAGCGCTAGGGCTCACGGCGATCGGCCCGGTGGTTTAGGAAGGGGGAACAGGGATGGAGCGGCAGGGGGCAGTAGGAGAATGAGGAAGAGGAAAAGCAGCCACTCTGCTGGAAGAGATTGAAATCCCCGCCAATGCGGAGGGGGAGTTGGGGGGGGGGGGGGGCGGGGAGAAAGAAGGGTGTTGCTTCTTTGATTTCCACAGAAGAAAATCGAAGCTTAAAATGATCGCAAACCCGGGCTGCTCAACGAATTAATACGATTTTGCAGCCTGGCCTGGAAAAAATGGGAAACTTTCTACTTGAATTTTCCATCATTTCGGGTGGTTTGGGCCGGCCGGAGGAGTTCAAGCGCGGCAAAGTCTCCCAGCCAGCCAGCTACCTTTCCCTCGGTTCCCCGGGACGAACAGATGTGTGTGACACGTGGTCCCATTTGGCTTTACAGTTCTGCAAATGGTACTGAGAATGGATGGGCCCAAGCACCCTGGGGTCTCGCCTAAGTGGGGATGAGGCTTGCACAGACCCGGCCTATGAACGGCGCCCTGCACAACACTCTCTCTCTCTCTCTCTCTCTCTCTCTCACCCTCTCCATATATAGATATGGACGTATACGTACATATACCCACAGTTTGTGTGTGTGTGTGTGGGGTGTGTGTGTGTGTGTGTGCTTGTCTGTCTGTCTGTGTGTTTCCCTGAGGCATGAAGGTAACTGTTGAACGCAAAGTGGCAGCTGCTACGTTCCCACCGAGCTGGGAGCTGGAACGGTTCAGCTCCATCAGTCAAAAAGGCTGGGAAAGTGATTCTCCTCCGGCTTCTCTTCCAGTCGGGAGTTTGCCCAGCGATTTGATTTCTACATCTTTTGAAACAGCCTAAAACCGCGTGATCACGGGTCACGTAACGACACTCACGGCTACACCCCCTCACACAACCCGTCGTACGCGCGCGTACGTTCGCTTTTTTGTCTGCCTGTCTGAGTGTCCGTCAGCCCGTCTTCCTTTGTCCCTCGCCCCCACCCCACCTTAGCAGAACCGGACCCGATACCGCCGTACAGAGTCCCGGAAAACTTGAATGAATCCAAGAATAGTAACGCAAAATGAATATTTTATGGCCTCTGGCAGGGTGAACGAAAAATGAGAGTTGGAGCTGAAAAAAACCCCACAAACCCGGCTAGCAAGGGGCGTGCGCGCGCGCCAACAGACACACATACTCCCTCTCACGCAATGACACAGACACACATAGACACACACACACACACACACACACACACACACGCACACACCGCGCCTGCCTTCAGCCCCCAGGGACGCGCGCGCCGTCGATACCGACCTGTGTGCGTCCTTTTGTGGATCTTGAGGTTCTCGGAGCGGGCGAAGACCTTCCCGCAGCCGGGGAAGGGGCAGGGGAAGGGCTTCTCGCCGGTGTGGACGCGGATGTGGTTGACCAGTTTGTATTTGGCTTTGAAGGGCTTGCCCTCGCGCAGGCACTCCTCCCAGAAGCAGATGTGGTTGCTCTGCTCGGGCCCCCCGACGTGCTCCACGGTGACGTGGGTGACCAGCTCGTGCATGGTGCTGAAAGTTTTGGAGCAGAGCCTCGCGGGCCCCGGGCCCGCCTCCAGCCACTTGCAGATGAGCTCCTGCTTGATGGGCTGCCGCATGTAGCGGAAGAAGGTGCCGGCGCCCCCGTGGGCCGCCAGGCTCACGTCCAGGTTCATGCCCCCGCAGCGCTGCAGGGAGGCCGTCGCGGATGGCTCGGTCCTGGCCGAGGCCCCGGGGGGGAAATGGTCAGCCCGGTTGGGCCCGGCCGGAGAAGGCCCCGGCCTGAGCTGTCCGTTCAGACGGCCTCCTGGGGCAGCCTGGGCGGGCGGCTGATGGAGTCCGGGGAGCAGAGAGGGGATCCCAACGCCGGGGCGGAGGTGGCGGTCATGATGTCCGGAGGGGCTACCTGCGGTTGAGACAAACAGGCCGTGGTGAGACCGCGGGGGAGGGGAGAGGGAGCGGAGGGGGGTGGCGGGCCACTGCCCTTTCGACGGCCCCTACCGGCCTGCGGCGCCTGGCCTGGGGGGAGGGAGGAGGGGGGGGGCCCTGGGGACGGTTCCCTCTGGACTAGAGACTCCCTCGGCAGGGTCTGCCATGGTGGGGGAAGGGGGGAGGAGAGAGGAAAGGAAGGGGAGAAGGGAGAAGAAGAGGGGGAGGAGGAGGAAACTGAAGAGGAGGAAGATAAGGAAGGGAGAAGAAGAAGAGGTTGAAGAGGAGGAAGATAAGGAAGGAAAGGAGGAAGAGAAGAAGGAAGAGGAGGAAGATGATGGAAAGGAGAAGGGGGGAGCGAGAGGAGGAGGAAGAGGAGAAGCTAGCGGTGGAGTTGTCCCAGCGGGCTCGGTGACCCCCCTGGGGGGCGAGAGATCAACGGCGGTTCTGGGCCAGTTCTGCTGGGAGAGGGCGGAGGATTTAACCTCTGCCCATCCCATAAGGGCTCCCGGAGCTACAGCCACCTTACAGTGGGGAAGAGGGAAAGGGGGAAAAAAAACTTTGGCAAAGTTTCTTTGTGTGTGTGTGGGGAGGGGAAGTTTTGGCCTTTTTCTTGTTCCCTCTTTTTGATGCCTCCGTGGAATCCCATACGCTTCAGAGGAGAATAAAGATTCACGAGCCTGGCTGCTGCCCAGGGAGCCGAACAATCACCCAGCCTTCTGATAGGCTAGCGCCGGGTGATTGACGTCACTGATGACAGGTCCCGCTGGAGAATGAAAGGCTTTAAGCTGGAGAGGGAAACCACACGCGCGCGCACACACACACACACACACACACGCACACACACACGCACGCACACACACACAGTCTGCACATGCGCTCTAGCTTGAACCTATCTTCTCTGTCTTCTCTACATGCCCCCCCCTCTACACTTCCTCGCACCCCACTACCCAAACAGCGGGCGTTTTGCAGCGGGCTGTGACTTTGGGGGGAGTTGCAAGTTGGGGGTAGGCATTGCTATGTCTACAGGACCTCCACCGGAGCTACACGCGAAAGGTTGGGAGGTGTTCAGTGACCCTGCCAAGTTCAGAGTGGTGGCAGGGCATTTGCGGGGGCGGGCGGGTGGAGGAGCCTCCAGAAACCTGCCACCGAGAAATCCATGGTCTACCTTTATTCTCCCCCTAGCTCTCTGCCTAGCTATCTCCACTCCCCGAATGTCTCCTCCGTTCTGGCTCCTGACTTCTCCCCGCTTTACCCGAGTCTAGGCATAGGTGACCCTAAGAGTTGGGGGTGGGGATGCTGGGGGTCCCGGGACCCTATAAGATGGACAAAGGGGCAGAGATAATAATATATAGAGAGAGACTTGCAGAAACCGAGAGGCAGGGAGAAACACTGAGATAAACAGAGATACAGTTGTGGGGCAGGGGGAAGGCGGGAAGGCGGGGGAGAGAGCAAGCTCTTCCCCAAGGTGCTATGTTCTAGGGAGGTACTCTGACCGGACCGGTGCCAAAATAATAATAATAATAATGATAATGGTATTTGTTAAGCGCTTACTAGGCACTGTTCTAAGCCCAGGGGTAGGTACAAGATAATCTGGCTGGATACAGTCCTTGTCATTCATTCAATCGTATTTATTGAGCGCTTACTGTGTGCAGAGCACTGTACCAAGCGCTTGCGAAGTACAAGTTGGCAACATATAAAGACGGCTCCTACCCAACAACGGGCTCACAGTCTAGAAAGGGCTGTCCCACGAAGGGCTCACAGTGGTAATTCCTATTTTACAGATGAGGGTACTGAGGGTCAGAGAAGTTAAGTGACTAGCCCAAGGTCACACAGTAGACAAGTGGTGGAGCACAAGGGGGGATCCGATGTCTTGGGATCAGCTCTCGGGAAGGAAGGAGGACAGGGCCTTCCCTGCGACACTTGTTGCCTTTAGGATTAATTGTCTCGCCGCTCCAGCCCTCGCTTCCCAAGGGAGCCACACCATGACCCAACCCCGGGAGCCTCCAGTCAGTCCCGGAAGAGCGTTCCCCTCTGCGGGCCCTGGCAGAGACTGGGCGCCCTCGTGTCCCTGGTGCCCAGGACCAGGCGGAGTTTGAGCGGGCTCCGCACCCGCGGGGAGGTAATTTCCATTGTCTGCCTCATCCGGAGAGTGCATTCCTTAAATGGCTTCCTCCCGGGCTCAGTCAGACTCGGCAGGCCCCGGCCCAGACGCTACTGGTCCCCGCGGTCCTGATTCGGGGATGGGTCCAGCCCTAACCCCGGGACTCCGGGGTCCGGCGGGTGGGCACAGCAGGCTCCCGGTTTGGTGATCTAAAGAAGCCTCTCCCTCGCCCCCGGGGGGGCTGGCCAATGCCATTTCCGGGCTAGAGAGTTGGAGAAGAAACGAGGGGGGTGGGGGCTAGATTTGGAGGAGGGGGGAGGGGGGGCCCGGGTTCAGCACTCTGAATGGACCTGTGCCTCCTGCAATAATAATAATAATAATCGTATTTGTTAAGCGCTTACTATGTGCAAAGAACTGTTCTAAGCGCTGGGGAGGTTACAAGGTGATCAGGTTGTCCCACGTAGGGCTCACAGTTTTAATCCCCATTTTACAGATGAGGTAACTGAGGCACAGAGAAGTTAAATGACTTGTCCAAAGTTACACAGCCGACAGTTGGCGGAGCCGGGATTTGAACTCATGACCTCTGACTCCAAAGCCCGTGCTCTTTCCACTGAGCCACGCTGCTTCTCAACACAGGGCGGGGGGGGGGGGGAGGCGGCAGAGATGTGTAGCCCTTCCCAGGAACTTGTACTCCTGCCCAACTCCGCCTGCCCTCCCCACGTCCCTCCCCCCACCTTCCAGGCTCTGCTACAGGGGAAGGGTCCTTTTGCAATAAAAACGCAAACTTCACCCAAACCCCTGGACGTGTGGCCACTGAGCTTCCGGGCTCACACCCCATCTGCCGGGCCCATTCTCTGGTTCCGCGGCACGTTGTGGCCCAGCCCGGGAGTAGCGTCCAACCTCTAGGAGCAGGGTGCAAGACAAGGGCCAATCTCCCCGACAAGGCTCAGGGAACGCCATCTTCCCCAGAAACTCTGGGGTAGGGGCCGTGGGTAGCTTAGTTCCCCGGTCCTGGTCAAGTCTCGCAGAAAGTCCAATTGAAAGGCCAACGTTTTGGGCAGCTTCTTCCTTTCCCTCTGTTTTTTCTCGCTCTTTCCTCTCTCCTCTCTGCCCTGGCCTGGTGTGCGACGGACTGGAGGTCGGGAGACCAGGGCCTTGAGGGAAAGATGAACTCTCTGGGCCTGCCTTCTCCACCCCTGGCCAGTCGCCAGCCTCCCTGATTCCCCGATGAAGTTCACGGAGAGGGGAAAGAGACGGAGACTGACCACAGAGCCCCTCGAGCCGCCGGGGAGGGATTTCTACACCGCTAGAAAGCCTCGCCTCTAAACCGGCTCTTCTCCTCGGGCGCCGGAGCCGTGTCTGCTCTGTCCCCTGAGACGCTGACTGCTCTCCCCGAAGGCCAAAACTCTTGGAGCAATGCACGAGTAATTAAAACAGGTTCCTCCCGTGGGCCAGGACTTTTCCAGGCCAGGTATGGACTTTGACAACCCATACCTGCTACCTCCGGCTGCCTCCGGGGTATTTTGTGTTTTGTTTTTGTTCTTTGATTTGCCGAACATGTGTTTCTCCTTGTTGAGAAAAAGAACATTTAGCTCCCTCCTCCTCATGCAAAAATTGGAAAGAATGCAGGACTGCCTCGTAGGGCCGCATTCATGCCCGGTTTAGCCCTGGCATCTCTGGAATGGGCTGCTGCTCACCCCGGCACCCTTGGGCTTGGTCGTGCCCAGCCCGGGCGGAACTATTGTATGGGCAACAATGACAGTGACATCTTTACACATGCAAAGCCATTACAGGTTTACAATGGAAGAGTAACCATTCACAGAACCCCAGTGCCTCTTTCAATCAGACACCTCTGCTCTCTCTTCCAAGGGAGGAAGAGGAGAAGCATTGTGGCCTAATGGATAGAGCAGCGGTTTGGGGGTCAGAAGGACCTGGGTTCTAATCCCCGCTCCACCACTTGTCTGCCATGTGACCTTGGGGAAGTAAATTCCCTGTGCCTGTTACCTCATCCATAAAAAGGGGGGTTAAGATTGTGAGCCCCACGTGGGACTGTGTCCAAACAGATTGGGCTCTGCACACAAGTAAGTCCTTAATAAATACGATTGAATGAATGAATGAATTAGGTTGCATCTACTCCAGGAGTTAGTAGAGTGTCTGGCACATAGTAAATCCTTAACAAATACCGTTTTTCAAAAAAAAGGAGAAATTTCCCTAGATCAAAACCTTTCAAGAGCTTGGTAACAGCCGTGGCAGGCAGGGACCAGCAGACCCCCTGTTGATGGCTAAGAAGTCTCGCATCCGGGAAGATACCTGGGAGGAGTTTTTGAAGGGCGGACTTGGGCCTGCCTGGGAGGGAGACCCTCAGAGAAAGACCCGAGCGGGAGGTGGAGGGGGCAGGGAGTAAAATGGGGCTGCTGCTGCTGCCTGCCCGCTCCTAATCACCCCCTTGGAGTTTCGGAACTTGGGAGTGGCCGAAGGGATTTCCTCTGGGGTCTGGAGCTAGAGTGCTAAAGCGCTTTCCGGGCGTGTTCGCCCCCAAGAGCGCAGAATCGAAGAAGGGTGGGTGGAGGGCGGAAGGCAGGCCCAGCGGAAGAAGCTGGAGGAAGCTGAGTACTTCCCGGGAGCCTATTCTTAAAAGCTCAGAAATCAGTCCTAGGAGGGATCGCTGGGTCGGGCCAGAAACGTTGGCATCTAATTATTAGTAAACAATAAACTTCGCCTTTTTTTCTGGCCGAAGAAATAAGATCGGTTCACTTTCCTGTTGAAGTGCAAATCCAACCAGACTTCGGGTAGCCTTTGGAAGGAGATGGGCAGCTATAGGGGAGGTGATTATTGCATGTTCGAATGTGCATGTATGTATTTGAACATGTGTGGATGAAAGTAAGCCTGGGTGGAGTTGAAGGGGTGAAAATGTTACAGATTTAATTCTCTGTAACAGAGAATTAAATAGCGGAAGTGAAACTCCGCTGAAAAAAGGCCTCTTAGCCCCTCCCCTTTCCCCTCTTTCCCCGAAATAAGAAAGTTTACCCACCTGAGCTCATGAGGGAATTTAAGTTTGTTCTTTTGGGCCCCGGGGCCAGCTCAAGGGGAAAGAACCTCTGGGGCGGGTGAGGCGGGGGCTTTGCTAAAGTGGAGACAGCCCCCTTCCCCATAGTGGGGGAATCCCAGCCTTTGCCGGGTCCCTTCTTTCTCCCACAATAGTTCAACGAAACTGCATTTCTCTACCACGGCTCGGAAAGCCGCGGGTCTTCCTCACGGTCCAGGAAGCGAATCCCGCGTGAGATGAAATCGATTGTTGGAGGAGAAAGCGCGGGTCGCCCTCTGAGCCATGTTTGGGGATGTGACCCTCCTAATCGGCGGTTCTGTTTGCGCTGCTTTTCTGGCGGAGTTGGGACCGAACTCGGATGCCTGGAGCCAGGGAGGAGGGAGTCGTCCGGTCCCTGGACCAGACTCGCCTTCCACCCCATCCCGGGCTGCCCCACCCCCCCAGGACACGGTCAGGGACCTTTCTGCGGCTAATGCAGCCAACCCTCTCTAGCTGCTCCTGAGCGAGAGTCGGGCCTAGGGCGGATAAAGAGGTGGGTCTGGAAGGGGAGAGAACAGTTGCGGCTTGCAAGCCGAACTGAATACTCCAGCTGTGACATTTCCGGACACAGCCCGATGTGCCTGCCAGCCTGCCAGGCATTCGGCAGGGGACAACCACCTTAGAAGGGCGCTTAGCTCCGGAAATTCACCGACTGGTCGCTCTGGGGGATTTTTCCGGGAATCCCTGGGCAAAGACTGAGATCCACTTCGCTTCCCTCTCTGCCCTCAACCTTAGGCGGAAGAGCGCCTCTCTGTCGCTCTTGCGACCCTTTTCAAACAGAATCTTCCTCTGTGCCCTGGGGAAAGTTTGGAAGCAACAATTCTCCGGAGGAGAGCTTCCTACTGGTGGAGAGAGGAGCCTGAGAGAGAGGAGGGTGTGAGAGACAGAGAGAGGAAGAGAGAGGGAGAGACTGAGAGAGAGTTGTGAGAAACAGCGAGAGAGAGACTTGTGAGAAACAGCAAGAGGGAGGCTTGTGAGAAACAGCAAGAGGGAGAGAAAGAAGCAGGCAGAAAGAGCGAAGGAGAGAGACTTGCGAGAAGCGGCAAGAGGGAGAGAGAGAGAGAGAGAGAGAGAGATCCCAAATCACACGCTTATTTTAAATCCAATATTCACTGTCGTCCTTCAGCAGGAAGAGATCCTCCGAGGTCCCCGCTAGAAGAGACGTCAGTCACTGATTCCCCCGACAACACAATGTGGAAACTTGGACGCTACCGCATTGTGCAAGGCCGGCCTCCCTGGTCAAGATGATACGTATCATGTAAACCCCATCAGCAAGATCAAAGTCTTCTTCTTTAATGGGATCCAATACATGTCAGATCTCATTCCAATCAAATCGCCCGTAAATGAATCCAGGATGAATATGTCATAGAATAATGTGACAGTGGTATCTCAGAAGGTCAGGGGCTGGAGGACTTCAATGAGAAAGTCTTCAAATATTAATTCTAGGACGCCCAGATGAGAAGGTATTGATCCGGATTAACCGGCTGCAGGGGGAGAAGGGAGAGGAGAGGGGTGCGGGGGAATGGAGGGGGGGAGGGAGAGGAAGACCGCGGGTTTGTGTTTATGTAAGTACGTTAGCCATCAAGCCGCAAAGCAAGCTAGCGCCTTAAAGCTGACACATCCAACCCACGGCCCACCTCAAGCACCTTCTCCCGCGCTTCTTCATCAGAAATTCGAAACTTACTTGACTCTCTCAGGGCGTTTCGGTAAAGTCGGAATCTTTTCCTCATCACCAGGGAAGTCTTGAATCTCATTTTCTGACCTCGTCTCTGTGTGGTGCGGAAGGAGGGAAAGGGGAAAGAGAAAAGGTTCCAGTGAAAACGCTGGGCGGTGCTGGGAGTTGCCCCCCAACACGGCGCCGGAAGGCTCCCCCCCCCAACCAACTCTCTCGTCCCCCGCCTCCCCCCGCCCCAAAGCCCGCTAGCATTTGCTAGGTTCTCTTCCTTCTCTGGGCAGCTCTAAATGGGAAGGCTCAGGGGTGTGGGGGGCGGGGGCCTTGGCCGGTTCAGAGCGCCTTGCGTTTTCCTGGGGACTTGGAACAAATGGGGCGGAGGACAAGTGTCCAGCCTGGCTTTGATCTGATCCTCGGCCCGCGGCTTTCTGGGGCTAATTCGGTTTGCCATGACTCCCATGGCTTGTGAACCGACCTCCAACTCTTGGAGTTTGATTGCGAGGGGCCCAGGTAACTCCTGCTTTCCTCCTGACGTTTATCGCTCGGCCTAACTGGGGTCCCCGGGGAAGGGGAAATGCAGCTGCTTGTTGGGGTTAGCTCTCGGACAAGGGTCGATACGCTCAAAGAAAGCTATACGTAGGTGCAAGAACGATATAAGTATGTGGGTCTACGAGTGCGTGTATTGGTGTGCATCACTGGGCGTGTGTTGTGTGATTATCTTTGTGTAGCATTGAATGTTGCGTGTAAATGTGTAATGTGTGCATGTCAGGGGTAAAAGGGTGTCAGGACAATGTTCAATTGAACACCCCCCACCCTCCCGCCAGTACCGACTCGAACACCCGTACATCAGACTCCCCCCCGCCATACACACACGTACACACAGACACACACACACACACACACACACACACTAAATCGACACACATATATACCAGGCCTATACACATCCACACAGACTCAGAAACAATCATACAGACTCAAAAACTCTATCGGTTATTACTTTCCAAGCGCAAAGGGTAGTACTCAGCACACAGTACGGGCTTAATAAATACCGCTGACTGATTCCACTGACTGATTTGATGGTTAAAAACACCATTACCAGGCACAGACACACGCAACCACACCCGGGACGACACTGCGGGACGAGGACACCCTTCTTCCCATCTTTCTTCCCTCCCCAGCGTCGTCCCCTGGGTTTTAATCTAAATCGCCCGGCCCGGAGCGTGAAGCTGGAGAATGCAAGTCTGAATCGCAGATGGAATTGATTTTATTCCCCTGCGGGTCATTTTGGCGGCAATTCCGGAGGCATCCCTGGAGACTTTTTCCTCTAATCGCCCTACCGATCCCGGGTGGGGGTGGGGGTGGCTGAGGCGGCCCTGGACCCCCCCTCCTCCCCGTGTCAGCCGGACCCCCAGAAGAGGAGACTGGTTACGAGGCCGGAGGAAGGGGACTGGATGGGGTTCGGTCCCTCCCGTCCCAAGAGAATTGGCGATCTCCTCCAACTCGCTGTTTTAGACTTTCCATTCGGCCAGAAGTCGGGCCGGACCCACCTGGTGAGAGTTTGGGGTTTGTTTTTTTCTTTGTTTCGTTCTAACTCCTCAGCTTCACCCTTCCCCGGAGATGGACACCAGAGATGGGAGCCTTTTTTTCCCCCTTGGCAAGACGCGGGCGGCATTTCGAGGGAGGAAATTCCCTGAAGACTGACCCCCTCCCTCCCCCCACCGGCCCCGCCTTCCACCCGCAACCCTCTTGGATCCTTCCCACCACGGCTGGGAAAGTTGTCACCCCATCTTCGGGGGGCCCCCGCCATCTAGTTTAATCACTCTCTTTCCCGTGGGTGGCCCCGGGAGAAGTTAGGACCCCGACAGAACCACCGTCAACGCCTTGCTTTGCCCCCGTTGCCGCCCCGGATCAGAACAGCAGGAACCGCCTTCGCTCGGGAAGAGGTGCGGGATGAGGAGGGGGAGAGACCGGGAGGGAGTTTCCCCTGGCCCCGGGACTCGGCAGATCGCTCCCATCGCTCTTCCCGTTCCTTCAACTCGGTGGGCTCCAGGGCAACCCTAACCCTAACCAGTATCCCCCAAATCCACCCCGGACATGATCAGTATATCTCAGCCTCCACGGGCTCCCCCCTGTCCCCCACGACCGGGGTCTGATACCCAAAGTGGGGCCGGGGGAGTCGGGGAGCGGGGAGGGAAGAGGAATTGGGAGGGCCCTGGGGAAGGAAGCCCCCTACTCGACCCCCAGCCAGGACGGGGCGTCTAGCTGGAAGGTTGGGGGGGGGGGGATCCCGGAACCTAGTTCCCCCGGGCAAAGGGGAGCGGGAGGGGCGACCGCACCCCGGTGGACCCTCAGCCTTGCCCCAGGCCAGCCCCCTGTCTGGTTCCCACGGTGGGTTCGGGGGAGGGGCGGAGGGGTGGAGGGAGGGAGAGAAGACAAGCTCCGTCCCAGCTTTTCCAGTTTACGACCCCCCTCCGCAGGGCCCCCCACATCTCATCCCCGGGGAGGGGGGTGAGGGCGGGAGGGAGCGAAACCCTAGAGCGCCTCCCACCACCATCACCACCGGGCGTCCCCCGCACCTCGTCCCCCTCTCCCTTTCCGACCGTTGGGGCGGCAGGGCTCTGTCCCTTCCTTGCACCCTTACCAGGCTTCACCTGTTGCTTGGTTTTTCTCATTCGTGCCCGTCACTTGAGGCGGCGGCGAGGGCAGCGGCCGGGCCCAGGGGCCGCTTCTTGGGCAGGTCCGGCCCGGCGGCCCGGCCTCATCTCGCCTCTTCTGGCTTTCGGGGGAGCGGATCGGGGTTGGGGGATGGAGCAGAAATGAGCCGTCAGGATGATATTTTAATGGCTTATATGTCACGTTGGTGCATGTGGCTTTGAACTGGAGCCCGCTCTCGTTTCCTGCAGAGAACGCCGCAAATCCCCCTTGATAACTTCTACAGCCACAACTTTCCTCTCTCTCTCTCTCCTCTCTCTCTCTCTCTCTCTCTCTCTCTCTCTCTCTCTCTCTCTCTCTTTCTCTCTCTCCCTCCCTCCCTCCCTCTCTCTCTTCCCCTCCCTCTCTCTCTCTCCCTCCCTCCCCCTCTCTCTCCCTCTCTCCTCTTTTCCTCCCTCCCCACACCCACTTTCTCTCCTGCCTGCTGGACCTGTTCCCTAAAATCCCTCTTGGCCGCAGTTGCGGGGTGGGGGAGCTCCCCTCCTTTCTAGAAGATTTTCTCTACTCCCTTAGATATATAAATAGAAGGCGGGAGGGGGAAAGGGGGGCGGGGGCAATGTTCGGGGTGGATTGCCCCAGAGTGAATGGAGCCGGTTTGGCGGGGGGGAAAAATACTTTTTCTTTGTACGCCTGGAGCGAAACCGCCATCTAATTTCCACTCCGAGAGGGAAGAAAAATCTCCACGTGCTTCCTATCTTGACAAAAATAAAAATAATCGCTATAAAACCAGAACCTCGTCTTCCCCGTTTCCCTCCCTCGCCCCCTTTCTGCCTCCCTCGCCCCCCCCTTCCCATGCCTCTTTCTGTCGGAGGGTGTGTGACTCTCGAGACGTGATCACGGGCAGCAGAGTGGACTTGTTGCTGTGCCACGTTCATTGGATTTCTGGGTCGCCCCCTTTCCCAGCTCTTCTATCCCCCCGGCACCTCGGCAGCGACCGGAGGGTGTTGAATGAATTTAAATCACTCCACCAAGAGTTGCTCTACTCTTGTATTTGAGGAGGAGTGGCCGGCGATCTCCATAGCCAAAATAGCTCCCTCATCCACCCAACCTCATTTGGCGACTAAAAAATCAAATCAAATCAGCAACGAGATCCGCCAGCCGGGTCGCCCTCCTCCTGCCCTAATCTCGACCACGTTCCGGGAGAGCTCCTCCGCCCAGTCGCCTTTCCCGGTCTCTCCCCGTACCTGCCGTGGGCATCTTGCGGAAGGGACTCCTTTGAAAGAATGAGTTAAAGTTTCTTTGTTTCGAAATAAGAGTTTCGGGCTCAGATTCAGCTACAAAGCCGCTAAATGAAGTCTCAGACAAAGAGGAAATGGAATAATTCCGAGTCTTGCCTTTTTGTGTTTTCGTTACTAGAAAATCATTAGACCTAATGAATATGCAGGCCATTTAGGAAACGCACGGACTGCGGGGTTTTAAAAATAGACGTGCCGCCAAAGGGAACGGGGTTGTTTCTTCATTTTCTTTCTTTTTCACGTCCGCACATAACGCAAAGAAAAAAAAAGTACAAATGTTGCTCAGTTTACTTGATGGAGTCACCAAGATTTTCTGCTTTTAAGTGCCATACTTCTACCTTTCAACGGTCATTTTAATATATAGTCAATGGCTCTTTGTAGCGAGGACAAAAACGAACTCTGCGCAGTTTTTCAATAGACTTTGAGCTGAGGAAAGACAGGTTAATCGACGACTGCATCTAGAAAACAACCAAGTGTTGTATGTTTGCACTGAATCCAAATGTCTGCATTTTCCTAACTAAATCAAAGGGAGTGTTATTCCCTTTTCTGCTCACTCATCTGAAGGTAAGTAAATTTTCTCTGGCGATCAAAAGCCTGCTCCGCAACAAAGACCCCGCCTGCTTTATCCACCGTCCTGGTGCGGCGAGTGGAGGAATTTCAATAACTGTGACAAGGGTGACTGATTTGTGAACCAGAAAAGGTTTGAATGTCAGAAAATTTACATTGATCGTAGCTATCGAGGATTTTAAATAATACAAAAAAGTCTTAGGAGATCACTGGAAAGCTTCACGCGGCCGAGAAAGACAATACAGCTTTAGTAAATTTACAGTTTTACCTGAACAATAAGAGCCGGTTTCCAAATTGAAAAAAAAAAAAGAATAAAAGGGAGTGCTAGAGAGAAAGAGGCAGAAAGGAAAATCAAACAAGTAGGGGGAGAAAGAGAAAAGAAAAAAAATGACAGCCGCCCCCTCCCTCCTAATAAAAACGCCCATTAAAACATCCCTCCGAAGTTAAGCTCTCTCACCCACCTGCCTTCGAATGGGCACAGGACCCGTGATTTAGTTTAAAAAAAAAAACCGATGGGAGTTACCCCGAGAAATCACATCTCTTGTCAAGGGAGAGGGAAGTGCACATATGCTCCTGAGATCTTAAATTATAAACAAGGGGGTGGTGGTGAGGGTGGGGGGAGAGACAGGGCAAGGGAGGGGGAGAAAAACTTCAAAAGAGGAAAATAACAAAAGAGTCTTTTGCCACCCTGAAAGGAGAGAGACAAAAAGGAGGAAAGGGAAGGGAGAAAGAAAGTTGCTGAATCTGGACATTCTGGAAGTGCCTTTAGCCGTGTTTACCCTCCTCATCCCCTTTCTCTTCCTCCTCCTCCTCATCATTATCATCATCATCATCAAATAATCATCAAGGAACAGGTTGGGGGGGGAGAGAAAAAAGAGAAAGAGAAGAAAGGCTCCACGGAAATATATATATTATATATGCGTATATCATGTACGTATATATATACATATATATCTTTTTTTTTCCGTGAGGAGGGGGGGGGGGAAATTGGCTAAGAAAAAAAAAAGTTGCTACTCCTGGAAGCCCTGTTTGTCAAAAGGAGATGTCAAGCGCTTTACAATACCTGGGATGGATGAGCCGGACGGGCCAATCAGCGGCGAGCTGGGCCTTTGCGCGCCCTTAGTTGGAGAGGCTGCAGGGGAAGGGGGGGACGGGGGGGAGCCCAGCAGGGCCAATCGAGGCCCACGTCGTCCCGCACGTGACTCCACCCCCTTCTCCCATTCATCAAGGAGGGGGGGGGGTTTGGGGGTGGGGGCGGGGGACGGGCGGGAGGGGAGAGGAGAAGGGGGGAGGGGGGGACGGTGTCGTCTTTTCAATTCATTTATCTGCAGGAATGATTGCCGCTATCAGTCTCGCGCTCACCGCCCGGCTGAGGAGGTGAAAGTTTCTCCCCGGGAAGATAAACCGCAAAAGACAATATTGTGCATGATTTGCGCCTTTCTTTCTTTTTTTTCCTCTTTTTTTTTTTTGCAAAAAAGCAAAAAAAAAAAAAAGAACGGAGGGGGGAGGGGAGAAAGAGAGCGAGAGGGAGAGACGGCGAGAGAGCGAGAGGGAGAAAGAGAGGAGGAGAGAAGGAGCGAGCCGAGGAGGAGCGGAGCGCGGAGGAGCGGAGCGCGGAGGAGAGCGGAGCGCGGAGCGCGGAGGAGGAGCGGAGCGGGGCGCGGAGGCGAGCCGAGGGGCGGCAGGAGGAGCGGGGGCGGCGCCGAGCCGCGCAGGAGCCGGGAGCGCCGGGGGGAAGGAAGGAGGGAAGGAGGGAAGGAGGGAGGGAGGGAGGGAGGGAGGGAGAGAGAGAAGGAGGGAAGAAGGGAAGGAAGGAAGGAAGGAAGGAAGGAGCGAGAGAGCGAAGGGAGGAAGGAGGACGCTGCCCGGGGCTGCCCCTCTATGCCCACCAGCGGGGAGCAAGTTTTTCGTGGGGCGGCGCGCTCTCCGGCTGCAGCCTGATCTGGGGCCTCCCTCCCCCGGCCCGGAATTAGCCGGTCGGCGCCCGCGGGCCCTTGAGGGGGGCCGGGGTCGGAGCCCTCTGGTCCTCGCCTCGGCCGCCGGGGGTCGGAGCCCTCTGGTCCTCGCCTCGGCCGCCGGGGGTCGGCTCCGCCGGGGCCGGGCGCCTGGCTCCGGGAGGCCGGGGCGGCGGGGGGGCCGAGGGGGCGGCGGCACCGGTCCGGGAGCCCCCTGAGCCCGTCCGGACGGACCTCGTCCCGTTCCGGCTGTCGGTGGCGGTGGTGGTCCGCGTCCGGCCGGTCCTCCTCGTCCTAGCCCTCCTCCACGTCCTGCTGGTCCGGCCGGTCCTCGTCGTCCCAGCGCTCCTCCTCGTCCAGCCGGTCCTAGCCCCGCTCCTCGTCCTCCCGGTCCAGCCGGTCCCGGTCGTCGTAGTCCCGCTGCTCGTCCTCCCGGTCCAGCCGGTCCCGGTCGTCGCAGCCGTCGTCCTCCGGGTCCCGGTCGTCTCAGCCCTCGTCCTCCGGATCCCGATCGTCGCAGCCCTCGTCCTCCGGGTCCCGATCGTCTCAGCCCTCGTCCTCCGGGTCCCGATCGTCGCAGCCCTCGTCCTCCGGGTCCCGATCGTCGCAGCCCTCGTCCTCCGGGTCCCGATCGTCGCAGCCCTCGTCCTCCGGGTCCCGGTCGTCGCAGCCCTCCTCGTCCTCCTCCCGGTCCAGCCGGCCCCGGCGCCCGCTTCCTCGTCCTCCCCCCCCCGTCGGGGTCCGGTCCGGTCCGTCCGGGGCCGGGGCACGATGCTGCTGGACGCGGGGGCGCAGTACCCGTCGCTGGGCGTGGGCACCTTCGGCTCCTCCCGGCACCACGGGCCGGGGGACGCGGCGTCGGAGCGGGAGGCGGCGCTGGGCCTCAACCCGTTCGCCGACGGCATGGGCGCCTTCAAGCTGAACCCGGGCGGGCACGAGCTGGGCCCGGCGGGGCAGCCGGCGGCTTTCCCGGCTCAGGCGGCGCCGCCCCCGGCCTACTCGGCGGCGGCGGCGGCGGCGGCCCTGGGCCACCCGCCTCCGCCGCCCCCGCCGCCGCCGCCCCCTCACCCGCACCCGCACCCGCACCCGCACCCGCACTCCGGCCACGTCGGCTCCTACTCCAGCGCCGCCGCCTTCAACTCGACGCGCGACTTTCTGTTCCGCAACCGGGGGTTCGGGGAGGCGGCGGCGGCGGCGGCGGCGGCGGCCAGCGCCCAGCACAGCCTGTTCGCCTCGGCGGCGGCGGCGGCGGCGGCGGGGGGCTTCCCGGGCGCCCACCACGGGCCGCACGGGCCGCACGGGCCCCACGGGCCCGACGCCGCCGCCGCCGCCGCCGCCGCCGCCGCCGCGGCCGCCGCCGCCGCCGCCGGCCACCTGCTGTTCCCGGGCCTGCACGAGCCGGGGTCCGGGCACGCGTCGCCCGGGGTCCCGGTCAACGGGCCCATGCGGCTGGGCTTCTCCGGGGACGTGTACGGCCGGGCGGAGCAGTACGGCCAGGTGGCCAGCCCGCGCTCCGACCCCTACGGCTCGGGCCAGCTGCACGGCTACGGCCCGGTCAACGTGAACATGAACATGGCCGCGCACCCGGCCGCCGGGGCCTTCTTCCGCTACATGCGGCAGCCCATCAAGCAGGAGCTCATCTGCAAGTGGGTCGAGCCCGACCAGCTGGCCGGCCCCAAGAAGTCGTGCAACAAGACGTTCAGCACCATGCACGAGCTGGTCACCCACGTCACCGTGGAGCACGTCGGCGGGCCCGAGCAGAGCAACCACATCTGCTTCTGGGAGGAGTGCCCGCGCGAGGGCAAGCCCTTCAAAGCCAAATACAAACTGGTCAACCACATCCGCGTCCACACCGGAGAGAAGCCCTTCCCCTGCCCCTTCCCCGGCTGCGGGAAGGTCTTCGCCCGCTCCGAGAACCTCAAGATCCACAAGAGGACGCACACGGGTAAACGGGGACGCCCGGGGGGCGGGGGGCGACCCTGGTCGGGAAGAAGGGGCGGAGGGGGGAGCGGCCCCCTCGAACTCAGGGCCCCGGGGGAAGGGAGAGTGGGGGGAGAAGGACCGGCCTCCTCCTTCGCCTCGGGTTGTCTAGGGACCGTCTCTCTATGTTGCCAACTTGTACCTCCCGAGCGCTTAGTAGAGGGGAGGGGGGGTGGAGAAGGACCGGCCGCCTCCTTCGCCTCGGGCTGGCTAGGGACCGTCTCTCTATGTTGCCAACTTGTACCTCCCGAGCGCTTAGTACGTGCACGCAGTAAGCGCTCAATAAATGCGCTCGAACGAACGGGCGAACGGATGGATGAGGGGTGCCAGTGAGGGAGTGGGCCGGCCACCGGGGAGGATTCTTCTCGGGCTGAGAGGAGGGAAGGGGACTCGACCCTAACCCGCCCCGGACGCCGGCGGGAAATTCCACCCTCGGCGAGGCCCAAAGAGGCCGCGGGCAAAGAGGAGAGGAGCCTTCCCGGATCCCTCCGGCCCGGGCCCTGGGAGGGAGGATTCGCCCCGGGAGACTGCTGCCGAGATGGAGGGGAGGGATGGAGGGAGGGGGGGGGATGCCAGGCAATCGGCGCACCCCCTGGGCGGCTGCCCACCTCCGAGGCCTGGAGAAGGGCCGGCCCGCTGGAGAGCAGAAAACCAGAAAGGGGGCGGTGAGGGCAAGGAGGGACCCGCACCCTGGCCGGGGTGGGCGCGGGAAGGCGGCGGGGACCTCAGGGAGACGCGTGGGCGCCAGCGGGGGCTTCAGCCGGCCGATGAGGGTGCGGGTGTGCCAGCGTGTGCGTGGGCCTGGACGAATCTGCCGGCAGCTCCGTGTGTCTGCGTGTGCGAGGGGGGGTGTGAGTGAGTGAGTGTGTGTGTGGTGTGTGTGTGTGGTGTGTGTGTGGTGTGTGCGCGCCGGGGCCTGGGGGAGGGGGCGCGGGGGAGAGAAAAGCAGAAGACTCAGCCATTGAAAGCGGGAATCGGAGCTCGGGGCCCTCGGGGTGGGCGCTTCCAGCGCCCGGAGCAGGATGCCAACCAAGGCTCCCGCACCGCGGACTACAAACCCGGCGCCCCCGGCCAGCGCCTCTCCCGGGCTTGAAGCCCCCGGCGGCCGGGAGAGAGAGGGGCAGGACCGGCCCGGGGACCGGAACGCCTCCCCTTGGCTGGCTCTTAACCCCGTCCCTGTCCCCCCCCCCGCCCCAGGTGAAAAACCTTTCAAGTGTGAGTTCGAGGGCTGCGACCGGCGCTTCGCAAACAGCAGCGACCGCAAAAAGCACATGCATGTGCACACTTCGGACAAACCTTACCTCTGCAAAATGTGCGACAAGTCCTACACCCATCCCAGCTCGCTCCGCAAACACATGAAGGTAAAGAGCCTCGGCCCGGCCGCCCTCCCTCCCTCCCTCCCTCTCCGTCCGTCCCCGAGCCCGGTGGTCTTTGGGGAGGGGGGCCCAGGGCCGATGGGGTCCGGCTAAACCGAGGGAGGTTATGCCTGCTTCGGGCTGGGGTGAAGGGACGGAGGTTTGAGGCCCAGCTCGCCGCGGTTTCGGGCCGAGTGGTGGGTGGGGGGCGTCCCAGGGCCCGGGGACCCTTTGCGATTTCCGTGTCCGGCGCTCACTACACTCATTCTCTCCCCTCCGGGCTGGGATGGGGGAGGAGGCGGAGAAGGGAGAGGCGAGGTGCCGCGGGAATTCTTTTTACATCCCACGCCAAGCTCGCATGTCTCTAGGGCTGGGATGGCGGGGTGGGAGGAAGGAGGAGGTTTTTTTTTGGGGGGGGGGAGCAGTGTCGGTTGGGGGTAGGTGAGAGAGGCCCTTTCATGATGACCTTGTGTCCCCCCCAGGCTAGAACAGTGCTTGGTACATAGTAAGCGCTGAACAAATACTATTCTTCTTCTTCTTCTTCTTATTATTGTTATTATTATGGCACAGCTTTCTGCGAAAGAGCTGCACCAGGAGGCCGGGGGCTGCGGCTAGGCCCGGACAAGGGCCCGCTGGGTTTAGCGGCCCTAAACCGAGAGGCCCCCGGGAACGGAGAGGGAGGAGGCCTTTAAGGGAGAGAGGGGGTGGGAGGCTGTCCAGGCTCTTCCCTTCTGTCCCCCTCAGCCCTCAACCCTTCAACCCAATCCCGCCGCTTCTCCCCGCAGGTCCACGAATCCTCGACCCAGGGCTCCCAGCCGTCTCCCGCCGCCAGTTCGGGCTACGAGTCGTCCACCCCACCCACCATCGTGTCCCCGTCCACGGACACGCAGACCGCCAGCTCCCTGTCCCCGGCCTCCTCCGCCGTCCATCACACGTCCGGACACAGCGCGCTTTCGTCCAATTTTAACGAATGGTATGTGTGAAAGCAGACCCCGTCAGCCCCGCCGAAACAAAGCCCCATTTAAAGACTCCTCAGAAATATCATGAACGCTGAGAATCGAAATCGCCAAAAAAAAAAACCCCAACAAAAACCCACGAAACCCACCCACATCCACATCCACACCCATACCCACACACAGACAAAGAACACTCGCAAAACCCTACCGCCGTAATCTTAATTTCGAGGGAGGGTTTTCTAGCAAAGGCTGTCGCTTAGACCCAGGACCGAATGCAGTGAAGCATCAAACGTTTTTGTTTTTTGGCAGAGGCTTGGTAGACAAGCTGTGCCGCCTCTGTTTTCTGACTGAACCCGGCTGCTCGGCGGCGGCCCGTTTCTTTTTCTTTCTTTCTTTCTTTTTTTTTGGTTGTAAATACGGAATTACTAGTTGAACCCTGTACTGTTGAATCCTGTAAATAGTTATATGCCAGTTGAAGGGAGTGGGGGGGAGGGGAGGGGGTTCTGTGGAATCGTGGTCTTGGCATTTATGTGGGGGGAGGGGGGCGGAGGGTGGAGGGAGGAGGCAGAAATTCAACTATTTGTACTGAATGGCGAGAATGTTCTAGTAAATGTGTACCAAAATGTGAATTCCTTTGTATGATGACAGACTAAACGTCAACCTAACAGAATATTATTGGTATTAATGTGCTTTTTTTGTATAAAGTGCAAACATTTCGTCCCACCGTCCAGTCTGAATAGTGCAGTAAAATGTTGTTACACGTCCTGTCAAGAATTCGTATAGTACAAGCCTGGATCTGCGTGTCAAACTGTTACATTTGTTTATGTAAAGTGATATTAAAAAAAAAAGATATAAACTATATCTGTCCGTCGCTTTTGGCAAATACAACGACATAATGTATATAATTCCTAATTTCCATATTTATCCGCATGTAAAGGGCCGGTTATACATGTTACAGATATTCAATATTTATGGATAGAAGGGTTCGTATGTAAAATTTAGTTTACAGAACTGTTTGGTAACATTTCGTACCTTATTAAAGATTCTTAAAATCCCATTAATTGTGGTAGGAATTTCTTATTCTCTCAATCAACCTGCTGCAACTTCAGCTAGCATTTTAGTATATTACAATAAAACTGTAACCGGTTCTTTTTTTTTTTTTTTTTTTTTTTTTTACTGCTTTCCATTCTGTCATCACTAAAGCAGCGACGGTGATATAAATGTGATAAATGAAAGATTCCCCGCTGGCACTAGTATAGTGTGTAATTAGTATTTATATCAAAATTTATGAAACAAATTTTCGGCCGCAGTATAATTTAAATGACCTTTGCAGACATAGAATAACAACCATAAAAATAACAGAAATAGACTGCATGTTCTCCATAAATATTAATGCGGGTGAATTGTAAAAGCAAAGCTCTCCGTCCTCTACCACTGCAAATGAACTCGCGGGCTAGCGTCGTCTCAGTGTCCCCAAATTAAATTAATTCGGGCAAAACCTATTAAGAGATTTACAATATCATATTTTAAGTTGCTATTTTAAATGAAAACATTTATGGCCATAACTAATTCTCGTGATGGAGCCTCGTGGCTTGCCCAGGGCCAAGGGCCCGTTGGTGGAGACTGGGGTTCGGAAGGAAAACACGGGCCCTCCACAAAGACGTTTTACTTATATGCCTCAAAACGTGAAGTTAATTTAAATTAATTACTTCGTATGATATGTTATTATTGCTATAATTTTGCTTGTGTTATTAGCTTTCTCCAAAAAAATAAATCTAGGGGAGAAGAATTATTTTATGTAATTTGATTATCTTTCTATCTCTTTTATTTATTTCTCATTTACTTAAGAAATTCGTTCCATTGGCTGGCGTCGATACAGTAAATTTGTAAATGAGGAGACAATATAAAAAATCTAAATTACTTGTGCTTAATGACTGTAGCAGAACGCCTTTTCTCTAAATCAGATTGTCTTTCTTGCAGTTTAGTTTGATAGATTTGCAAGCTATACTGCTTCCACTAACTTAGCTACGCTTGTTGGAACTGTTGGGCTTTGTTCCTCGCTGTAGCCCGCATGATCGCCCCATTAAGCAGACAACATATCAACAGACAACACAAATCATGAGCTTGGCTAAAGCTGCGATTGCGTGTGATATGTCATAGAGTGAAATGCAGAAACTGACCTTCCAGTAGACCAAGATGACACCTGAACAGCTCCTTTAAAGAAATATTATGTGTATGGCAACGTCTGCTATGGGGAAGAGGGTGGAGGTGGAGGGGTGGGGGGGGGGGGAGGGAAAAAACCCACAAAAAGCGCGTGTGTTCCCTTCAAGTCGCGCACGTTGCTTGTAAACACTTTCGAGCGGGAGATCGAGAGATTTTCTTAAACCCCGAATCTACCTGAACCCCTTCATATTTCATATTCATAGATGTCACATTAAATAAACACATGTCTCACTTGCTTAGAGAAGCAGCAGCCGCAGCTCGTAATGCGTGAAGGCAGCAGCTCTCTAGAAACTGGGGGAAGAGTGTAGTTTCACTTTACTTTCTCAAAAATGTTATTCTTGTTATTAGACTAATATCTGCTTTAAAAGAAAAGAGCGCCACCTTGCAGGGTTGGGCGTGATTTAAAGACGTTTCCAAGCCCCTGGAAATGAACCAGAAATAACTGCGAGGGGAAGAAATCCATGTTACCAGAAGCTGCCCTTAGAAAGCCAGGCTTTAGGGGTCTGAAACGGATGGCCGTTTTGATATCTAAAACGCCAGTCTCGTTGCCCAGTAATTACGTGATATAAATAAGAGACGAGATGGGGGAAAACAAGAAAAGATAACACTTTCTCTTTTTTTCATCGAAAAGGTTAAAAGCTATTAGAGATAACATACAAAAGATAAATACTGGAAGTTTCCTTCAACTTCAATATGTGATCCCTAGTGGTTAGCACTTAAGATAAGGACTTTTTAAAAAAAAATCTATCTGGGTCTGGTATTTTTCTTTTCAAGATTTCTAAAGAAGAGGCGTTTCATTATGGTGGAACACCCATATCTTTTAGTGCTGTCTGTAGCTGATATGTTTTGGATTTTTTTTTGAAGGGCAGTGATCGCAAAATATCTACCTCTCTCTCACACTCGCTGTCGTTTAATTCCGGGATGTTCTTTGAAATAAAATGAAAAATATTCCATTCTAATCTCTTCGACGGTTCCAATATT
Organism: Tachyglossus aculeatus; assembly: GCF_015852505.1. NCBI lineage: Eukaryota > Metazoa > Chordata > Mammalia > Monotremata > Tachyglossidae > Tachyglossus > Tachyglossus aculeatus. The sequence continues at coordinate 100,987,614 of NC_052066.1, forward strand.
CTCGTGGACCAGTAGAAGTAAACAACCGAATTAACCGTTTGAGTGATGTCTTGCGGAGGAAAAAGGATACTCTGTTCTCTTTCTGGATGTCTAAAATGACCTACCCTATCCCGAAAACTTTTCCAGGAAAAATTAACATCTTGAGATGACGCAGAAAACCAACACGTTGCAGAAGTCAACATTAATAATATAGGTTGTCTAAAATGGCCTTTCGAACTTAACTGTAGTCTATTATTTCGGTCGTACCTTTAATGTCTGCTTCTTGAGATGTATTTTTCATATTTTTCTTCATGGGTTATTAGGTTTTGAAATACATGAATGTTAACAGCGAAATATATTGTTAGACTCTATTTAGCAGAAGCTGAGGACGCTGTAAATGGCTTGTTTCGTCTAAAGATTGTGTATTTTGATTTAGACAGCAGGCTGCAGCGGTTCAAATTGCTATGCGCTTTAACTCTGGGCGTCATCCATTTATGCGAATATCTAACAAGTTATTAAAAAGTTATATAGTTTCTACATAAAATGCCCGAGCGCTTACAAATGGTTTTGAAAAACGAAGGAATCGGAGAAGCTTTTTTTCTACGTCTATATTGATTTATGGGAACTGTAGAAATACGCACCTTTATATTTTCATTTGTACAAACTACTTTCCAAACTTTTTTGTTTGATCCTTTCAACCTCCCCTCTCCTTTCCCCTCCCTCCCCCGCAACTGCTCGAGGCGTCGGAATTGATTTTGATTTTATTTTTGTATAAGATGAACGTTGACACAACCTTTAAGGAAAGCACCCCTCTTAAAAATGTAACCGTTTCGTTTGGATCGTCTACATTTTAATTTTACTTTATTCCTTTATTTGCTTTATTTGCTTTAGCTGACCCCAAAATGGCACTGGCCTTCTATACTGGAGGGTCTGGCATTTCGGTATTGTGTTTTTAAAATGTTGGTTGCGAGATCCCTATAACTCTGCAAGGGCTCCCCTCCTTCCCTTTCCCAGAAGATAATGGAGAAATCACCCTCTCTGGTGTGTTCTGACAGAGCGATGAACTCACGGTTCTCGAATAAGTGGGGTGACCACGTTAAAAGCCCCCCTATTAAGAAGGTGGTATCTACAGGACTAGGGAAGAATCCCAACCCCGGTCCCCCGGTTTCCCAGCGTTCCTTCGGTGAGGGTTAGGAGTGAGTTTTAGGTGGGTTTCGGAAGAAACAGAGAGGACACGAGGAGCCGGGAAATTCTGAATTCCCCTGGCAAGGCTGTGGTACCGTAGGAGTGGACAGGAGTAGCTGCTACTGGTCTGAAAAGGCGGATTTCCCGATCCCAGCGTTCTGCGCACGTCCCCCGGCCTGCCGCGGAAGGACCCCGTGTTGGGATCTCCAAGCGCTAAGCTGGGTGTGGAAAGGATGATAGGGCCCGGGCTTAGCCTTGGCCCGAAGGGATGACTTGTAGCTATTCCTGAAAACACGGTTTGATCCTCCTATGGCACCCTAGGAAACATCCAGGAGATCCCTTCTACTAGGGAAAGAAAGCCACTTAACTTCCCTCATTCGGTGCAGATTGGATCTCTAAAACGCTCCGTTCTAGTCGGTGCGTTTTCCTTTAGTTGGTCCTTGACTTCATCCTTTCTCGAATTCGTGTGTGTTCAAGGTATCCGTTGGAAGTAAAGTGCATATATATGTTTGTGTATGTACATATATCTACACGTACTTGTATGGTAGTAAGTCAGCAATGCAGTGAATGCAATCGCTAAATAGTTGTTACGGGGTTTAGGACAAGAAATAAGAAAAAAAGATATGTTCATTCCTTGACAGATCTCCAGCATACCATAGTGGAGCGTTTTCCTGAAAGTCTATTGCAGATTTGACGGTGTAATATATACAGCATGAAGTCACTAAACTGAACTATGTAAAGGCTGGCTTGATTCAGTCTGTCTTATTGGGTAACAAGAAACACGATCATGCGAAACCAGGGGGCTATTTTTACCGTGCAGCTGGAATCTGTCATCAATTGGTAACATTTATTTCGGCTTTAGAATGATAGTATAAAATGGCATGAAGTTTCCAGATGACGCCTGTACTGGAGATGGGATTTTTCAAGAATAATAAATCAAATTAACTACCTTTTAGAGATATTATGTGGAAACATGCTGCCTGGTTATGGAGGAGCCAGTGAATTAAGCCCGTATATTCCTATGTGTGTCTATTTATGTGCATAAGTGTGGTACACAGCTCCATATATAGCTGCATATTTGGTCTATTTATCTAGATAACACTTATTTGTACACAGATGTTTTTACGCAGACGCATACCCACTCCCCCGGTAGACTCCTTAGACTGTGTGTGTGTGTGTGTGTGTGTGTGTGTGTGTGTGTGAGAGAGAGAGAGAGAGAGAGAGAGAGAGAGAGAGAGAGAGAGAGATCTGTTGTGCTGAATCCTCACACCCTCCAACCCCCTCCTGCCTCTCCCAGCCCTCAGGTTCGTGTCTGATCATCTGTTGAGCGTGTGTGTCTCACTCCGGGATCAGACGCCAGCCCCATCCCGTCGCCCCAGCGCGTCAGACCCGGCCCAACCCAGTTTTAGCATCTGTTTCTCGAGGGACAATTCCCATTAGACTATAGAAGGCGGAGGGGGCCTGGGGAAAACAACAACAATAATAACAACAATAACAATGGTCACAATAGTAACCCCTCCCACCCCCCCCACCCCCACCTTCTTTTCCCCCCTGCCCCGCTCCGCCCGGACTGCGCAGGCCCCGGCTAAGTCCCCCTCGCCTCTGGCCAGACCCGCTGCCAGGGGGAAGGGGGAAGGCTCAGGCTGGAAATCAGAGACCACGTTTTGTTTGACTTGTTTGGCGCTGCGTTGGGGGGGGGGGGGTTTCGATATTGTGGTGGGGGAGAGGTATTGGGGGAAAGGAGAAAAGTGTCTAGATTCGCAAGGTGCCCTGAGCTTCCCAGGGTACCACTGCCCCTCATCCTCTGCCCCCTCCCCCTAATAAGCTCCTACGTCTTTAGGACCCCCAATCTGGGCTCTGGTAGGCCAAGGGGGGTGGGGGTAGGGCGCATGCGCACTTCCCGGGCCCGAACTCGGGCCCTCCGGCTCCACGTGCTGTTGCATATGTATGACTCGCCCCCTCCCTTTTCCCCTCCTCCCCCGTCTCCCCCCTCCTCGGCCCTCCGGCTGAAGGTAACCGGACCCGCCCAGATGCTGGCTCGGCTCCCAAAACAGTTTGGAAGGAAGGGGGAGGGGATGTGCACGTGTTTGTTTTCAGCCCGCGCTGGTTAAAAGTCAGGCCACAATAGCAGTGGGGAATAGCCGGCAGCCTGAGAGCGGGTTTTCTCTATCTCTCTCTGCCTCTCTGTCTCCTTGTCCGCGTGGCTCTCTGCAGAGACAGCCGGCCTCTCCGCAGACATTGTCAACAACGTCTCCATCGCCTGGGCCTGCTAGTCTAGGGGTCCGGAGACAGGTTGGGGTGGAGGGGTGGGAGGGGGTGGGGAACGGGTTTCCAAACCCGTGGGTTCGCCCGGACTCGGGCACGAGGGGGGTGACTGTCTTCCCCTCTCCAGGGAGGCCCGTTTCGGATAGTAATAGTTACTGTGCATTATTAATACAACGCTGATAACCATCATAATTCAACTCGTAGTGAGACACTGTCAAGGACCGGCTCGGAGCGCATCCGCCCCTTCTCCCCGTTCCCTTTCTTCCCACCTTCCCGGCCTCCCAAGTCAACCCGGGGCTGGGCGGCGAGGGGTGTCTCCTCCAGGAAAGGAGGTGGGTGAGGAAGGGTCTGGTTTCCCAGGGTCTCGGGTCTGCCGGTGGGTCTGGGTTTATCCTATGGTCCTGGAGCTGGATGAATCGAATGACGGGAGATTTTTCCCGAAGCAACCTGCTCAGTCCCCTCCCTGCCCCACCCCCGACCTGCTAGGGGAATTCTCTGGTCACGCGGGAAGGTGCTTTTCGTGGGGTCGTGTGGCAAAGCATCTCTGCGGGATCGAGGGTCGAGGAAGGGGCACGTCAGGCTGAATCCAAGATCTTGACTTTTCGGTCTTGGAGAAGCCGCTGTGAATTGCGGGATGGAATATGGGGGCAAGCCGAACCTGCGAATCCCTCTTATTTACGGTCAATGTGCGCATATGAGAGTAGTGTGCATGTACGTGTGTGTGCGTGTGAGTGTGTGTGTGCGTGAGTGTGAGTGTGCGTTTTCATTTTCTTTTGCAGAAAACAAAATAAAAGTCAGACACCTCTACGAATCCGTGCCTTCTTTCTCTGGGGCGTGTTGGCGCCTTTTGCCGTGGCCGTGGGGAAGAGGGCGGGATAACCACCCCTCTCGGCAACTGCCTCCGGTCCTATCAACGCCAAATCAGGAGCATCTCTCCCCCCAGTCCCCCTGCTACCCCCTCCCTTCTTCCCAAGGCCTAACCCTAAACCCTTTCTGCGCTCCCTCCCACCACCCCGCGGAGCGGCTGCGGCCCGGACCCCTCCGGACACCACACGGCCTCCTCCATCCCCCCACCTCTGACAATGTGCTGCTCAGGAGTGGAGAGAACCACGTTGGGGGGGGGGTAGGGGGGAAAGATGGGGGAGGGCTACGACAGGACCACGGAGTGGACAACGGAGAGGCCAGAGGGCTTTATTTCTGCTTTCCCCCTAGTGGGGTGGGAGGCCAGGGGAGCTGGGGGCAGAAAATGGGCATCACCGAGGGCCGTGGACTGGAGATCCCACCCACCTCTCTAAGCTTCCCAAAGGGCAGGAAGAATCAATCTGTGACCCTGGGATCCGGGAGGTGGGGGGCTTTAGCCGCTGCTTTCCTTGGGCGAAAGGATCTGCTTCCGGATGATTTTCCACCTCGGGTCGAGTGGGATGGACTTAGTTTCCCCGCGAGATGGGCGAGAAGGTGTCTTTCCCCCACGACCTCCCCGGCGACATCCCCAGCTGCGTCTTCAGCCTTGGCTCGGCGGGCTGAGGAGGCGGGGGAAAGCGAGCGCTGGGTCTTCTTGTCCCCACTCCAAAGAGGACCCCCCTTCCCTTCCCCGCGCCCCTTCCCCCAACCCCCTTCCAGCCGCCCGCCTCTTGCCCGCCCCTAAGGGGCCGCAGTCCACAGGCTTGTCTGAACTCTTAGCACCAGTCCGGTGAGTGCCCCCCACCGCCCGTCTGTGCCATCCCTACCCTGGAGTGGGCGAGGAAGAGCAGGGGCGGGAGGAGAGGTCCGCGCGAGGTGGGCATGTGTGGGTGAGCCTGGGTTGGTGTGGGGTTTTCTCTGTATGGAGGTACGGGCGAAAGTGCAAATCCTTACGTTTCTCCGACAACTGATTTTGCCTGTTTGTACGTAAGGCGCTTCTAGGTTTGTGTGTAAATGCTTGTGTGAGTGTGTGGGTGTGTGTGTCTATGTCTGTGTATGTGCAGAGACTTTATTTTTCTGTGTTTGGGGCAGACTTGCGCAGCCCAGGTTTTAGCGTCCGGCAGCAAAGAATGAAGGGTCTAAACCTAATCGGGGAGGCGACTTCATGGATCGTCAGGTAACAGGACAGGACTAGGGAGCCGCTGCCCCTCCCTGCGAGGTTGGCAAGCAAGGTCGCCGACGCCCCCCCCCCGCCCCCCGCCCCCTGTTTCTTCTTTTTTTTTTAACTGAGGTTTTGTTTTGGAGAGACTGAATGAAGGTTTTCTCCTCCTCCTCTCCCCGCCCGCCCCACACCTCCCTCCGCCCAGCTCTCCTTCACCCCCTCCCATCGTCCCCGTCCCCCTCAATATCCGTAATTTGCTCTCTCGGACAGGCCGCGCAGAAACACTGCGTTTGTGATTTGCAGCCGAATGGCCTGAAACTTCTCTGCTTCCCTGGCCGACTCGAGGAGTCGCAACCGCTACCTGAATCCCTGCGAGCAGCGCTGACAATTCTCATTAAACCTCCCTGCTCCTCAGTCCTCTCTCCCACCCCTGTCTTCCCCGGCTCCAGAATAGCTAGGTGTCACTCCTCGGGAGATGCATGACAACATACCATCTGTAAAGGTTTACAAACAACAAAACCACAAACCCTCCGTGTTTTCGGGATTTCTTCCTCGCGTGTCCTCTTACTTGAACGGAAATCACAGGAGAGCCTCTCTGATTTTTTTTTTTGAGCGGGGCGTAAAAAGGGAAAGAGCCTTTAGAATATTAAGCAAATCAACTGCCCTGCTGGGCATAGCCAGCTGACCTTTGGCTGACATAACCGAGGCTAAGGCTGTTAGTATATGTGGATTTGATACATTAGATGCTCTAGTTAGAGCAGGAAATTGATACCCTATATCGAGATTCCACTGTAATGAGTTCTCGGGGAACAAAATATTCCCAGTTTCCGCTTCCCGAAGTTTAACCAAGTTCAGGGTGTGGAGGACAGGACAAGGAAGAGAGAGCGAGAAAGAACGAGCGAGCGAGAGAAAGATAAGATTGCAATGGCTCAATCTCCTCCTTTTAGAAAGAATCCAAACGTCCTCACCCCTCCCGACCCCAGGCCCTTTCGCAGCTCCGAAGTGGCATGGTTACAAATAAACCTAGACATAGCACCAAAGTGAACCTCATCCTTAGGAATCCCGGAAACTCATGGGGCGGAAAAGGCAGTGCCACAACAGAATCAGCGTGGTTGTGATTTTTTTTTAAAAAAAAAAAACTTCATAGAAATGTTGCAGTGGTGAAAATTGTATTCGTCTGAAATCCAAGGTACACACCCTCCCACAGACTCACACCCATACACGCAGTCACACATGCATAGATATGTAAACACAAATAACACACATGCACTTTCACCCATTTATAACCCCACATACTCCCCTCCCACAAACACATACAAACACGCATGCATATGCTCGGGCGAGTGCACACACATATATTAGAGTACAGCTCTAATTTCACATTTCAGCCATCGAGATGAAATGTTTTCGAGTTGTCCACGGCAATTCATAACTCTCAGAAAGGAAAGCGATTCTATTGCCTTTGACAGAGAGCTTGCAATTGTGCGGGTTCTGATTGCTAATGTAACGATATCTAACATCTGCATTAATATTGCTTAATATTTTAGCATTTGCATAACGGTGGTAGATGTAATTATTAACAAATGTCAAATGGAAGTTGGGAACCACCTAGCGAGGATTTTCTAAAACAGATCTACCTGGCAGGGGAGTGGAAGGGGGTGGGTGGGTGGGGGCGGAGATTGGGAGTGGGGGAAAGGAGTTAGCACCCAGATGCCGAGAAATATTTACTCATTCAATTACTTATCGATGCATATTAAGGTGCAGGTTGGTGGGCTGATTTATTTTTCCCTTAAGAAATGGTTTGGTGTCTGGTGGGTTACATATTTAATCCTCCGTCCCCACAATTGGGGAAATGACCGGCTTCTGCGGACAACCGAAATAGAGCCTCAGTCACTAAGGTTCTGGTAGAAATCGAGCGACATTCTCCTTTCCTGTTGGCCGGGAGTCGGGGACAGTCAGGGCCAGGGCTTGCCTGAGGCTGGGATGTGGCCAGCCGACGTCTTGGCTCTGCGGTCAGGGGTAAGACAAGCCCAAGAGCCCTGTTAACTCAGACCTGGTTGCAGCGCTGCTGATGCACCCTTCGCTGCCCACGCGAGGATCAAGGTTTACTTCGGGGGGCACCGAGAGCGAGGGACCCTCGAAAGAGGGGCGTCTCTGTGTATTTTCATGGAGAAACCAAGTTCTATTTGCTGCTACATGCAGGGTTTCAAAGAGGCAAACGATGCCCTTTCCTTTCCTCTCTGCCTCCAGGCTACGAAGGGAGGTGGATGCAGAATGAAAAGACCAGGAATTCCTGGAAGCTTTTCATTCGGAGCCAGGGCAGGGTGTTTTGCAAATAGTAACTCCAGATCTGGTTTCTATTCTTGGTGAGATTTCCTTGAAGAGTCCAAAGTTCGAAAGAGGTGGGACTAATCAGTCCCCATGGATGATGTTTTCCTGAAAAAAAAAAGTAAACCAAAAAGCAGATTGGGTAAATGTATATGCACATAAATGCTTACATGCTCTCTCGCACTACTTGCACTCCCACGTACTTGCACGCTTTTACGCACACCGGCAAACACACTCATATACACCCGGGCACATACAAGGATATGCAAGAACCTTCATGAGCGTGTACACATACACACACAATCCTTTCATAAATCAGACTCCAGGTGATTTCCTTACAGCTAAGCTTTGGTTGCGGGTCTGAGAGGTATAGTAACTTTTTATTGGGCATTTTTTTTTAAAAAAAAAAGCTCGGAAAAGCCAAATTCTGCATTCCTACTTGCGGGAGGGAAAAGAGGAAATGGGAAAGAGAGATCCCCCTGCCCCTGGGTCGGCCTCGGTTTTAGTTGGCTAGGGAACAGCGGTCTGGGAAGAAAGGTTTTTCCAGGCATTTGTCTCGGGGATTTTTCGGGCTCTCTCTTCTGGTGATTCCCAAGACTGAACCACAGGGCAGTCGGGTGCCTTAACCGGGCGTAGGACCGACCCAGAAAAGTTCAGCCGCGGAGAGGCACCCACAAAGACCCCCTCGGCGGGAGAAACCAGCATCCTCTTCTCCCTCTCTTCACCCGCACACACGCAAGCACACAACGCCTCAAATTCACACCTCCGAACACCCACCCACCCAAAAACTCCTCAACACACTGGTCCGCCCCGCCACAAATGCACCCACATTCAAAACATTCTCTCACGGAGCCCCATTCAAATGCACACGCTTAAACACGCACAAGCAAACACACATTTACATCCAAACAGAACATTCACACCCAAACACTCTCGAATCCACACCCGAGCATGCATACACATAATCATGTACACACTCACACGCAATTTTCTTCTCCCATATCCTCCTCCTGCGGCAGCCCTGGTACAGCCCCTAGCTTGCCCCGCTTCTTAGTCCTGGTCTGTGCCCAGGGTCCTTTCTTTCTTCCCGAATTCCCGCCTGCGGGGACCCAGGAGTTCCGGCCTTGGCCCCCCATCCACCCTAACAGCCCGCGGGCTTTCACAGGCCCAGCAGCCTTGAACCAACGAGGGTCCCGCGGATCCAGCAGGGAGGTGGGCCTTGATGTGTAAGCCCCTAAATGGGGGAAAGGGACTCTGGGAATCGAGGTAAGATGAATTAAAAAGCCATCCAGGCCGTTCCTACAAATTTCTGCTATGCCCACGTTAGCCCTGGGACCCATGCCCGGCCGGTCTGTTCAGCCGGTCCCGACTCAGGCAATTGCGCTTCTCCTCGAGGAATCGTCTTTGGGCTGGCCGGACCGTGAACCCGGGCAGGTTTTCCGGTTGGCGAACCTTTTCGGGGAAAATTCAGACCGTTCCCCGCAGGACTCCAGGGTCCCCAGGACCTCAGATCCCGGCTTTCCTTCTGGGCACGTCTCAGGATGTGCGCCTAGGAGCTTTTTAGCTAGCCAGGATAGTGGATCCGGTGGGGGGAGGGCGTATATATATATACATATATATATATATATATATATATATATATATATATATATATATATATGTGTGTGTGTGTGTGTGTGTGTGTGTGTGTGTGTGTGTGTGTGTCCCTTTGCTAGTTGAACCCTTGCTTCAAAGGAGGCGACTGACCGATACAAGGCTAGAGGGAAATTTCTCCCTGGAATTGAGAGTCCCAGAGAGTTCTTAGCTTCAGGTCATATCATTCATTCATTCATTCATTCATTTATTTATTTATTCATTCATTCATTCAATCGTTTTTATTGAGCGCTTATTATCAGAAAGAGAAGAGGCTCCCTTCATATAACTGAATATCCAGAGCTATTTCATCCAATAGCCCTGCTCTGGTACTCCTCAGGTGTCAAGCGCCAAGTCTATCTAGTACATTCCCAGTATCATTAGGTGAATCCTTGTGGCAGGCAACGGACACGGGTTTGGGATGTATAAGCCATCCATTCTATATAATTCACCCGATTTAAACAGCTCCTGGTGATGCTCTAATGTATTTCCTTAGGAAAAATAGAAAATCTGCTTTGAATCTACGGCCCTCTTAGACCGAAAATGCAGAGAAGAAATGAAAGTTCCTTGATAAATGTAGTTGATTTTAGGAACGTGGAGGTCAGGCACATATTAATTAGATAATTTTTCATTGAACACATTTAACAACTCTCAGTACAAATAAGAAAATACATCTTAGTTTTGAAACACCTCTGGATTTAGTTGCTTTTTTTTAAGTGGCTGTCACACAGCCAGTTATCTAGTAATATATTAAATAATTATCACCCTTACCTATGTCACCTTTATAATGAAATATATAATGTCAAGTACTATGTAAAATCCAATATTCGAAAGAATATTGTCCCATTATGGTGTTTGCAGGCATCAGACAATGATCTTTTAAGAATCCCTGGAAATAGAAGTATTTTTATATGCAAAAGTTCACAGGGATACACCATTTTCAAAAATGCTTTTAAATGCATTAGGGAACATGGAGGGTATTCTGGAAATAGCGACATAAAAACATTTTAGAGATTTTACTTTAAATGTGAATATTATTTTCTATTTAAATGTTATTTCCTAAATATTTATTTAACAACCTACTATCTAAATGTGTCCCTTTGCATTTTCATGTTTTCCTTTTTTAAAAAAAGTAAACCCAGAGGCTTTCAAGTTGTGTGTTAAAAACAGAGGCTCTTTTGAGTAGAGGCCAGGCAGCTGTTTAATCTCCTGCAATTGCTGTGATTACTATATGTCTCTATTTTATGTACTGCTATAAATCCTACAGGAATTCTCTACTATTTTTGATATAACATTCTGGATTTTGTGTAAATCAAGAAAGCAATATATAGTCCATTGTTCCAAAGAGAAAATTCATTTGAAAGATTTAAAAGTTAACTAAGTAGTGCTGTGCAATACCACATTACAAATCCACTGTAATTCATTGAGATCAACAACTCACAGGCAATTACAAGTGACAAAATTTTAAGTTTTAATTTTGTGTAACGGCTCTATGACTTTGCATTGCCAGCAAGCAATTTGGCATTAGTTAGATAATACCAAAGACTTGGTATGATTGAATAACGTTTGATCTCCCACTTTCTAACAGATTAAATGAAGTGAATACTGATGAAGTCCCATTAAAGGTAAAAAATGACAACTGGAAATATTCAGTAACTATCAAACATTGCTGATTCCATGAATTCTTATTTTTCTCAATGTTGTGGCATGGGAAGTGAAGTGATGAACCTTGGAAAACAAGAGACTAAAGGGGAGCTATAGATAAATTTCAATCCTACTTAATAATAATAATAATAATAATAATAATGCTGGTGGTATCTGTCAAGTGCTTGCTATGTGCCAGGCACTGTACTAAGCGGTGGGGTGGATACAAGCAAATTGGGTTGGACACAGCCCCTGTCCCACATGGGGCTCACATGCTTGCATCCAATGTTCACAATCAATTTAAATCACCAGTTGGAATTGGAGCTAGGGTTAGCAACAGAACTAGGGTTTAAGAGTTAGGGATATGGGTAAATTTTGTTGACGACTGGATTGTTGACAACTGAATAGCAGATGACTGATCCATCAGTAATTGATTTTAATGAGTTTTGCTTTCAACCATTTGTTATTAAGCCTCCTGGAGGGACTGGTAAGGGACTGTGACCATCATGATGGTTTTCAGTAAACAGGTGAGCAAAATCTCTTTCTTCTGTCTGCAGTTCTCCTTGGTTGGTGATTGATGTCCAAATTCTGTTACATTGCTTGTAAATTTTCAAATAGGCCACTGGGATTAAACAGAAATGCGGTTTCAGCATGGAGAAAAAGTGACTGAAATTCAAGGAGTTTTTCCTTTGGAGCTTAGTCACATTTATATTAATTCAGTGGGAGGATGATTCTTCAAGTTTGGAAAATATTTTGGTGAATTAATATCTCTTCACGATTACACATACATAGATATATGGTCTGCTAGAAGTACGAGCTATAGGAAAGGGCAAAGCTCTGAGCATCAAGTCATTCATTGAAGCGGATTTATTGAGCACTTACTGAGTGCAGAGCACTGTATTGAGTGCTTGGAAAGTACAATTCGGCAACAAATAGAGACAATCCCTACCCCCAGCTCATCCAATAACCTGCCATGTGAACTCAGGCGAATGACTTAATCAGTTTGTTCCTGAGTCTCCTGTAAATTAGGAATAGTAAGACCTGCCCTTTCTAAATACCTTTCAATCAAATCAGCCAATCAATGGTATTTATTGAGTACTCACTCTGTGCAGTATATAGTATACTATAGTATACTATAGTAAGTGCTTGGGGATGTACACTACAATAGAGTTGGTTGACATGATCTCTGACCACAAGATGTTTGCAGTATGTGGGAGGAAACAGACATTAAATTTAATTACAGATAAGGAGAATGATAGAGAGGAAGGATAGGTAGAGTACAAGGATGTTGTGAGGACAAACAAAATAATCAATGTAAAACCACTTTGGAAAAATGAAAGCTCCCTACAAAAATAGCATTATTACTAATAATAATTAATAATTAATAATAACTACCAATAAATTATAATTCTATAACAATCATAATATAGAAATAATAAATATCAACAAATTACACACAGCATAATTATAATCACAACAAATTATAATTACTAATTAATTAATTAATAAAATAATAATAATTAATAATTAATAATCAATGCAAAACCACTTTGGAAAAATGAAAGCTCTCTAGAAAAATATCATTATTAATAATAATCATAATAACCATAATAATAATCATTAACAAAATTAAATCCATCAGGTCCAACCTCCCCAAAGTCACTTCCCCCCCTTTTCCAACCCCCCGGCTCTCAACACTGTCTGCTTCTCTCCCATCCTTCCCAGCAGTATCCTCAGAGGAGCTCTCCTCCCTCCTCTCAAGTGCTGCTCTGGCCACCTGTGCTTCTGACCCCATTCCCTCTCATCTCATGAAATCTCTTGCTCCATCCCTCCTCCCCTCCTTAACATCCATCTTCAACCACTCACTCTCCACTGGTTCCTTCCCCTCTGCCTTCAAACATGCCCATGTCTCTCCCATCCTAAAAAAACCCTCTCTTGACCCCACCTCACCTTCTAGTTATCGCCCCATATACCTCCTACCATTCCTTTCCAAACTCCTTGAACGAGTTGTCTACACGCGCTCCCTAGAATTCCTCAACAACAACTCTCTCCTCGACCCCCTCCAGTCTGGCTTCCGTCCCCTACATCCACGGAAACTGCCCTCTCAAAGGTCACCAATGACCTCCTGCTTGCCAAATCCAACGGCTCCTACTCTGTCCTAATCCTCCTCGACCTCTCAGCTGCCTTCGACACTGTGGACCAACCCCTTCTCCTCAACACGCTATCTGACCTTGGCTTTACAGACTCCGCTCTCTCCTGGTTCTCCTCGTATCTCTCCAATCGATCATTCTCAGTCTCTTCTGCAGTCTTCTCCTCCCCCTCCCATCCTCTTACTGTGGGGGTTCCCCAAGGTTCAGTGCTTGGTCCCCTTCTGTTCTCGATCTACACTCACTCCCTTGGTGACCTCATTCGCTCCCACGGCTTCAACTATCATCTCTATGCTGATGACACCCAGATCTACATCTCTGCCCCTGCTCTCTCCCCCTCTCTCCAGGCTCGCATCTCCTCCTGCCTTCAGGACATCTCCATCTGGATGTCTGCCCGCCACCTAAAGCTCAACATGTTGAAGACTGAACTCCTTGTCTTCCCTCCCAAACCTTGCCCTCTCCCTGACTTTCCCATCTCTGTTGACGGCACTACCATCCTTCCCGTCTCACAAGCCCGCAACCTTGGTGTCATCCTCGACTCCGCTCTCTCATTCATCCCTCACATCCAAGCCGTCACCAAAACCTGCCGGTCTCAGCTCCACAACATTGCCAAGATCCGCCCTTTCCTCTCCATCCATACTGCTATCCTGCTCATTCATGCTCTCATCCTATCCTGTCTGGACTACTGCATCAGCCTTCTCTCTGATCTCCCATCCTCGTGTCTCTCTCCACTTCAATCCATACTTCATGCTGCTGCCCGGATTATCTTTGTCCAGAAACGCTCTGGGCATATTACTCCCCTCCTCAAAAATCTCCAGTGGCTACCAATCAATCTGCGCATCAGGCAGAGACTCCTCACCCTGGGCTTCAAGGCTCTCCATCACCTCGCCCCCTCCTACCTCACCTCCCTTCTCTCCTTCTACAGCCCAGCCTGCACCCTCCGCTCCTCTGCCACTAATCTCCTCACCGTACCTCGTTCTCGCCTGTCCCGCCATTGACCCCCTGTCCACGTCATCCCCCGGGCCTGGAATGCCCTCCCCTTGCCCATCCGCCAAGCTAGCTCTCTTCCTTCCTTCAAGGCCCTACTGAGAGCTCACCTCCTCCAGGAGGCCTTCCCAGACTGAGCCCCTTCCTTCCTCTCCCCCTCGTCCCCCTCTCCATTCCCCCCATCTTACCTCCTTTCCTTCCCCACAGCAGCTGTATATATGTATATATGTTTGTACATATTTATTACTCTATTTATTTATTTATTTATTTTACTTGTACATATCTATCCTATTTATTTTATTTTGTTAGTATGTTTGGTTTTGTTCTCTGTCTCCCCCTTTTAGACTGTGAGCCCACTGTTGGGTAGGGATTGTCTCTATATGTTTCCAATTTGTACTTCCCAAGTGCTTAGTACAGTGCTCTGCACATAGTAAGCGCTCAATAAATACGATTGATGATGATGATGATAACATTAAGTATTAGTGATTTCAGTGTAATGGGTGCTTCAGAACCAGTATTGACTGACAAAAAATAAATCATCAGGGACTCCACCAAGTGATTTTGTATATATATGTATATACATACATACATATATACATATATATGTATATATATATGTTTGTACATATTTATTACTCTATTTATTTATTTGTTTATTTTACTTGTACATATCCATTCTATTTATTTTATTTTGTTAATATGTTTGGTTTTGTTCTCTGTCTCCCCCTTCTAGACTGTGAGCCCACTGTTGCGTAGGGACTGCCTCTATATGTTGCCAACTTGTACTTCCCAAGCACTTAGTACAGTGCTCTGCACACAGTAAGTGCTCAACAAATACAATTGATTGATTAGTTGATTGATTCTGTGTGCAGAGTACCATTCTAAGCACTGGGAAAGAATACTCAGTTGGGAATCAGACATAGTTCCTGTTCACTGGGTTGACTGTATCTGACTGATATCCCCCCCATCTTGCCTCCTTCCCTTCCCCACAGCACCTGTATAAATATATATATATATATATATATATATATATACATATATATATATATACATATATATATATGATTGTACATATGTACAGTGCTCTGCACATAGTAAGCACTCAATAAATACGATTGATGATGATGATGATAATATTAAGTATTAGTGATTTCAGTGTAATGGGTGCTTCAGAACCAGTATTGACTGACAAAAAATAAATCATCAGGGACTCCACCAAGTGATTTTGTATATATATGTATATACATACATACATACATATATACATATATATGCATATATATATGTTTGTACATATTTATTACTCTGTTTATTTATTTGTTTATTTTACTTGTACGTATCGATTCTATTTATTTTATTTTGTTAATATGTTTGAGTTTGTTCTCTGTCTCCCCCTTCTAGACTGTGAGCCCACTATTGGGTAGGGACCGTCTCTATATGTTGCCAACTTGTACTTCCCAAGTGCTTAGTACAGTGCTCTGCACACAGTAAGTGCTCAATAAATATGACTGATTGATTGATTGATTTTAAACAACATTAATAACCAACATTATATTCACAGATCATTCACCTATTGCATGTGTGATCTACGAGCACCTAATTAAAACCCTCAAATTTTGTTGTTTACTGGGGTGGGATTCATATTTTCTCACACTCATTGTTAGTGGAGAGATGAAGTTTTCTGCTTCAGTTTTTACCTGAGAATGTTTATACTGCTCAGTAGCATGATGTAATTTATCCTGGAAGATAAGCGATAATATTACTTGGAAAGATTGAGCTACAGAAAATCAAGAGCAATTATTGCCCAGTAACCCCATTCAGTCGTTGGCCTCCCTATGGAGACAATCTACCAGCAGACAATTAAGGTTCCAGTTTCTCAATCAATGTGGTGGTGTCAAGCACTCCTGATCACTAGGAAATGGAATGAGCTGGCTGATGACCAGACGGTTTTTATAAGATGAATCCGCGGCAGTCAGGAAAGACTCAGGATCCTTCTACTAATTCAAGGACCTAGAACAGGGCCTTAGGAATGTTAGACTTTCTAAATTTGCTCAGCTTCTTTCATCTTCACCACCGATTTGCCCTGGACCTTGGGCAAGGCACTGACTTATTTCCCAATATATTCATTTGTAAAGTACTTTGGATGAATTGACTAAAAGCATCATTAATCAATTAACCAATCAATGGTATTTATTGAGTACTTTACTCTGTGCAGAGCACTGTACCTAGTGCTTGGGAAAGTGCAATACAATAGATTTGGTAGACTGATTCCTGCCCTCAAGGAGCTTGCATTCTTGTTGGGGACATAGACCTTAACATAAATTACAGATGGGGAAATGTCAGAGTATAAGGATACGTACCTAAGTGGATGGGGTGAGTATCAAATCATCATAATGTTTAAGGGTGAGATGAGGTTGAAGTGGGGAGAGAATCAAAGTCCTCAAGGGGTGTAGACTCAACTACATAGGTGGTGCAGAAGAGAGGGCACATAGTAGGGAAATGAGGGGCTAATCAGGGAAGATTAACCTCTTGGAAGAGATGTGACTTTTAGTAAGGCTTTGAAGATGGTGAGGGTGGTCAGTTGGATATGAAGAGGGAGAGAGTTCCTGGCTAGAGGGGGGACATGAGCAAGGTGAAATGATGAGGCAGGATAAGATCAAGATATAGTGAGCAGGTTAGCATTAGAGGAGCAAAGTGTGCGGGCTGAGCTACAGTAGTAGATTATGAAGTTAGACGGAAAGTGGGGAGCCTAACATTTCAAAGAGGGCATATGGGTATTCATTCAATCGTATTCACTGAGTGCTTACTGTGCGCAGAGAATTGTACTAATTGGGAAATCACAACGATAAACAGACACATTCCCTGCCCACAATGAGTTTCTGTGTAGGTGAATATATATGGAAGAAAATGACTGTACTATGGCTAAAAAGGGACAGAAAAAGGTGGAGAAGACTGTAAAGAAACTCAATGATATATCCCAATGTACTGACATTTTCCTGTACATGCACATGAGGAGAGTTTGGATAATAGAAGTAAGTAAGAAGTAAGACAAAAATCTGGTACATAAGAAACCTGAAAGCTCAAAGGCAAGTTTAGTATTTGGAGAATGCATTTGAACCAATATCTTCAGGACCATTCCACTGTCAAAGTCCCATGCACAGTGATTTCCAGATCAGCATCTTGCCCTTAGCTTGACTAGCTAAGAGTGTGAAGATGCATGTTCGTGTGTGAGCATGAGAAGGTATAAATGTGCAAGATTGTATAGAGGAAGCGTATGCTGATATGAATGACTTAAGAACACTTTGATTTGATTGTAGAAACATGAGGTGAGTTCCTTGACTCTGTGTAGCATAAATGATTTTGAGTAAATCTCTCAAGTGCCATAAGATCCAAATACCAGTGTTGCGGTGGCAAAGGGGCCGGCAAACTGTGAGTCCCATGTTGGACAAGGACTCTGCCCGAATTTTCTTGTACTCTCTCAGCACTTACTACAGTGCCTAGCACATAGTAAGTACTTAACAAATACCACAATTATTATTGTTATTATTGTTATCTAGGGGAGCAGTTTTATTTTTCATCTAAAATTAGATAGCTCAGTCTATTTGTTTCTGATGACTTGACACCTGTCCACATGTTTTGTTTTGTTATCTGTCTCCCCCTTCTAGACTGTGAGCCCATTGTTGGATAGGGACCAACTCCATATGTTACCAACTTGTACTTCCCAAGCACTTAGTACAGTGCTCTGCACACAGTAAGCTCTTAATAAATAAGATTGAATGAATGAATGAATGAATGAATGAATGAATGAATGACTAAAATTTTGGAACTTTATGGGTTTTTTTTTTTCCTAGAGATCTAACTGTCTAGAAGGTCGGAGACTGTGAGCCCCATGTGGAACAGGGACTTGTCTGACCAGATTATCTTGTATTTTCTACAGTGCTTAGTACAGAGCTTGGCATGGTAAGTGCTTAATAACAAAAAACACAGTTATTATCATTATGTGCTCTCCCACAATTTAGCCAGATAATCCTTGTGAGTTTGAGAAAACACCCCCGCTAAGATTTGTAGAAGTCAAAACTCAAAAATAATTTACCAGTTAATTGATAATTCAAGTACTGATTATCCAGTTTGTGGTTGTCTAGACCTCCACTTTCTTCTCTTCTTTCCCTTCCTTCTCTTCCTCCTCCTCTTTCTTCTTTTCTTTCTTCTTCTTGTTTTCCTTCTCATCTTCCTCTTCCCCCCTGCCTGTTAGCTATTTCCCTTCCTGAGGATAGGCAGCTCTGGAGGGGAGCCTGAAACAAGAAATTCATTGAGATTACTAAATTAGACTTTTTATGGTATTTGTTAAGCACTTACTATGTGCCAGGCACTGTTCTACGCACTGGGGTAGATATAAGGTAATCAGATTGGACATAATCCATGTCCCACATGGGTCTCAAAGTCTTAATCCCCATTTTACAGATGTGGTAACTGAGGCACAGAGAAGCTAAGTGACTTACCCAAGGTCAAATAGCAGATAAGTGGCGGAGCTAGAACTAGAACCCAGATCCTTCTGCCTCCTATTCATTCAATCGCATTTATTGAGTGCTTACTGTGTGCAGAGCACTGTACTAAGTGCTTGGGAAGTACAAGTTGGCAACATATAGCGATGGTTCCTACCCAACAGTGGGTTCACAGTATAGAAAGGGGAGACAGACAACAAAACAAAGCATATTAACAAAATAAAATAAATAGAATAAATATGTACAAGTAAAATAGAGTAATAAATATGTACAAACATATATACATATATATAGGTGCTGTAGGGAGGGGAAGGAGGTAAGTTGGGGGGATGGGGAGGGGGAGCAGGGGGAAAGGAAGGAGGGGGCTCAGTCTGGGAAGGCCTCCTGGAGGAGGTGAGCTCTCAGTAGGGCTTTGAAGGGAGGAAGAGAGCTAGCTTGGCAGATGTGCGGAGGGAGGGCATTCCAGGCCAGGGGGAGGACGTGGGCCGGGGGTCGACGGCGGGACAGGCGAGAACGAGGCACAGTGAGAAGGTTAGTGGCTGAGGAGCGGAGGGTGTGGGCTGGGCTTTTGCAGAGCCTTCTTGCCAAAGCCTCCAAGGATGAGCGTGTCGGCCGGGCCGGGTGGTGTCTCCCCCAGGGAGCCGGTGGTCTGCTTCTTCTTGGTCTTCTCCAGGACTCCTTCCTTTTCTGGTCAGCCTCCGCTTCCCCCCAACAAACCTGCAGTAATTTGTCTATTTTCCGCATTTCCTTTTCTCTTCTTTTTCCTTTTCTTCCTGGGGGTGTAGTTCTCTTCCCCACTGGCCTCCGCCTTTTCGGGAGCCAGGTCACCGGGGGGACTCTCCTTCTCCTCTCGTTTTCTCTTCTTGGTTTTTCTCTTCAGCTCTACCTGGACATTGGCCTTCACGTGCGGTGTCTGAGGTTTGTCGGGGGGCTCGGCCTTGAGGTCCGGTGCCTGGGGTTGGCGGGAGGGTTCGGGGGTTGCCACCTCTTGCTGCTTCTTCAGCTGTCGCTCCCGGGCCTGCTGTTGTAACCGTTCCAGCAGCACCTGGGCCTGCTCCCTGGAGCTGCTTTCGTCCCGCTCCCCCAGGTAACTTCGGATCCGAAAGAGCACCATGTTGGTTGTCCTCAATGCCGGCTGCATGGTGGCAGGCCCATGCTAGGCCTAGGCCCTCCTAGGCCCATGCTCTATCCACTAGGCCACCCATTAGTTTATTGGTAGTCACTATGGTATGAAGTTTCCCTTTGGAAAAAGAGGAAACTAATCATAAAACTAAAGGGTTTTGTTATATTGTAAGCTTCTTGTGAGCAGGAAATGTGACCACCCTCTCAAAAGTCCCAGATGATCTCTTACTTACCAAATCTAATGGCCTCTTCAAATGCTGTTGGGTGGATTCCGATCCATACCAACTCCATGGACACATCCTCTTCAGAATGTCCCATTTCTGTTATAAAGTCATTCTGGTATGTGTATCCATAGAGTTTTCTTGGTAAAGATATGAAAGATATGGAAGTAGCGTGGCTCAGTGGAAAGAGCACAGGCTTTGGAGTGAGAGGTCACAGGTCAAATCCCAGCTCCACCAACTGTCAGCTGTGTGACTTTGGGCAAGTCACTTAACTTCTCTGTGCCTCAGTTACCTCGTCTGTAAAATGGAGATTGAAACTGTGAGCCCCCTGTGGGACAACCTGATCAGCTTGTAACCTCCCCAGTGCTTAGAACAGTGCTTTGCACATAGTAAGTACTTAACAAATACCATCATCATCATCAAGTGGTTTACCATTACCTTCTTCCATGCAGTGAAAACTTTAGTCTCTGCCATTGTCTTTGATCAATGTTTCGATCACTTGATCTTCCACCTTTGACTCTTTCCCATGGCTGCTGTTACCCAGCACAGGTGAATCAACTTTGAAGCTTTGGCTTAGACTTTTCCATTATGGTTTACATTATATGGCATAGCTCTAAGCTTCATCAGTGTCTGCAAATGCTCCTGCCGTGATGATAAGGCATCAAATCAGAGAAGAGTACTCTCAGTACTCTTAGTATTCATTGGAGTGGCCTCTACTCCATCCTAATCCTCCTTGACCTCTCAGCCACCTTTGACACTGTCAACACCCCCTTCTCCTGGAAACATTATACAACCTTGGCTTCACAGGCACTGTCCTCTCCTGGTTCTCCTCCTATCTCTCTGGCTGCTTATTCTCAGTCTTTTTCATGAGCTCCTCTTCTGTCTCCCAACTCCTAACTGTAGTGTCCCTCAAGGTTTGGTTCTGGGTCCCCTTTTGTTCTTCATCTACACCCACTCTCTTGGAGAATTCATTTGCTCATATGGCTTCAACTACCATCTCTATGCAGATGATTCCCAAATCTATATCTCCAGCCTTGATCTCTCTCTCTTTCTCTCTCTCTCTCTCTCTCTCTCTCTCTCTCTCTCTCTCTCTCTGCAGTCATGAATTTCCTCCCGCCTTCAAGACAAATCGACTTGGATGTCCTCCTGTCACCTCAAACTTAACATGTCTAAAACAGAACTCCTTATCTTCCCACCCATACCCCATTTACCCCTGACTTTCCAATCACTGTAAACTTCACCACCATCCTTTCTGTATCACAAGCCCATATCCTTGGCATTATCCTTGACTTCCCTCTCTCATTCAACTCACATATTCAATCTATCACTAAATCCTGTCAGTTCAACCTCCTCAACTGCTAAAATCCACCCTTTTCTCTCCATCCAAACTGCTACCATGTTTATCTAGTGGTTGCCCATTCACCTCAGCATCAAACAAAAACTCCTCCTTATTGGCTTTAAAGCACTCAATCATCTTGTCCCCTCCTACCTCACCTTATGTGTCTCCTACTACAACCCAGCCCACACACTTCACTCCTCTCATGCCAACCTACTCACTGAACCTCGATCTCATCTATCTCACCATCGACCTCTCGTTTACCTCCTGTTTCTGGCCTGGAACACTCTCCTTTTTCATAACTGACAGACAATTACTCTCCCCACCTTCAAAGCCTTATTGGAGGCACATCTCCAAGAGGCCTTCTTTGTCTAAGCCCTCAGTTTCTCTTTTTCCACTCCCTTCTGCTTTGCCCTAACTTGTTCCCTTTACTCAACATCACCACCCCCAGCCCCACAACATTTATGTGTATATGCATAACTTATTTATTTATAGTAATATCTGCCTCCCCCTCTAGGCTGTAAGCTCACTGTGGGCAGGGAACGCGTCTGTTATATTGCTGTGTTGCATTCTCCCAGGCACTTAATTCAGTGCTCTGCATACAGTAACCACTTACTAAATACAATTGATTGATTTGCTACCAACTCTGTTATCTTGTACTCTTCTAAGTGCTTATTACAGTACTCTGCATACAGTAAGCACTCAATAAATATGATTGATCTGTCTGGGAGATTATATAAGAAATGTAATTTCTGGTTCAGTTTTAGGATTAGTCAATGAATACTTTCTGGATACAGAATGTTGTACTCTGTATTTGGGAGAGTATAATGCAGTGGAGTTGATAGACACATATTCCCTCTGATAGTAGTATGAAAGGATGCTTGGAGGATGCTTCTTGTCAGCTGTGGTCATAGCTGTGTTGTCATCCCTAACATTTTCTTGTCATCCCTAATATTTCCTTCTACATCCCTTCCAGTAAAATATTATGAATCTCTCAGGGATGGGGGCCATGTCTAATTCCCACCCATGTATTTTTTTCCAGTGTTTATTACAGTGCTCTGCTCATAATGATAATAATAATGGTATTTGTTAAGTGCTTACTATATGCCAGGCACTGTATTAAGCACTGGGATGGATACAAGCAATTACGGTTGGACACAGTCCCTGTGCCCTGTGGGGCTCACAGTCTCAATCCTCGTTTTACAGATGAGGTAACTGAGGCACAGAGAAGTGAAGGGACTTGTCCAAGGTCACACAGCAGACGAATGGCAGAGCCAGGATCAGAACCCATGACCTTCTGACTCCCAAGCCCATGCTGTATCCACTATGCCATGCTGCTTCTATATTAAGTGCTCATTAGATATGATTAATTGCTTGATTGAGGAACAGCACTTTTCCTTCCTGGTGGCTTTTTTGACAACACAGGTAAGACCAATCAAATTATCCATATTTTCCCTTTATTGCCCTAGGTAATTGAGGTGCCCATCTATACCAGTTATGGGAGTTAGTGGCTCTTAACAAATTCCAGAAAATATCCTGGATTTCTTTTTGAAGAAGTAGCATGGAAACAGAGAAAAGAGCATGGGCCTATGAGTCAGAGAATCTGGGTTCTAGTCTTAGCTCTGAAAATTGCCTGCTGTATGAGCCTGGGCAAATCACTTTCCTTCTCTGTGCCTCAGTTTCCTCAACTGTAAAATGGGGAATCATACCTGTTCTCCCTCTTACTTAGACTGTGAGCCCCATATGGGATAGGGACTGTGTTCGACCTGATTAACTTGTATTTACCCCAGCACATAGAACAGTGCTTGACACTTAATAAGGGCTTATCAAATATCATAATCATAATCATCATCATCATTATCACCATTAAATAGAATGAGTATTTATTCTATTATTTTTTATGTGATATTTAATTGGCTTTGAAGAGAGCTCCATGAGAGCAGAAACTTTTCAGAAGAGGAAAATTATTTGGATGATGATGATGATGTTAGTGAGGATGATGATGAAGAAGAATTCAAACTGAAGTCTAGATCCAAAACACTTAAGAAGTCCCAGAGCATATTGGTCATAATGATAGTACTGTACCACTCTCAGGGTTTTATAATATGTGCGGGCAAAAACCAGATTTCATGAATATTTCTTATGATGCTTATGACCTTAGAATCAATCACTGGACTTGGAAAACTGTCAGTGAAGCATATCCAGTTTCTCAGGCACGAGTCTCCCTAAGGCAACCACAAGAATCTGGTGAGAATTTTTTTTTTAATATGAAATTTATTAATGGACTTTGTCTAAAACACAGCTATTCCATTTCTGAATGCTTGATAAAGTAACAAGTATGGGAGACATTAGATATTAGAGCAATGATGGAGACATTTGCTGGACTGCCCTTGATGGACAGATGCAGGCACTAGATGCAGGCAGGAAGAGTTTCAGGAATTCATTCATATGAGCAGTTCCCATGGTGCGTAGGTTCCCTGATGAGTTAGATTTGTAATGAGAAAATGGATTCATTTTAGCATCGTTTTACCTGCACTTTACTTGACCAGACCCAAGGGGACTCCCAGCAATATTGGGGGCTGGATCAGACAATCAGGGCCTGGATATGAGTCTGTGTATGGAATTAATGAAAGGGCAGCTATCATGGTTGCCCTCAGGATGCCCCAGGGTAAGTATTTGCTGGGACAGTATCACAGATCCATCCTGAGGCTGTCCTATGCCTTCTCCCTTTTCCCCTCTCTTGGTCTCCCTGTCTCTCTTTCAGCTTTGCTTCCAGCCAGTGTCTATCAACCAGTGTTTCCCGAGAGGTGGGCAGAATGGGCAGGATAGACATCTATGTAACTTTCTTCCAGCCCATAGACAACAGTCCTGCAGGAGGCACATATGGCCCTGAACATGTGCAAAAGAAATCCAACCTCCAAGATGCTCATGCTAACCCAACTTTGTTTCTTAAATAATAATCATGGTATTTGTTAAGTGCTTACTATGTGCTAAGCACTGTTCTAAGTGCTAGGGGTAGATACAAGGTAATCAGGTTGTCCCATGTGGGGCTCACAGTCTTAATCCCCATTTTACAGATGAGGTAACCGAGTCACAGAGAAGTTAAGTGACTTGCCCAAGGTCACACAGCTGACAAGTGGCAGAGCCAGGATTAGAACCCACATTCTCTGACTCCCATGCCTGTGCTCTTTCCACTAGGCCACACTGCTTCTTAGACTGAGAAGAGCCCTGCTCCAGAAAGTATCAGGAATGGGATAGACTACACCCTTTGGGTGAATGTAGTCAGATTTGAGACCAGCTGTTTTTCATAAATCACCCACACCCAATCAGGATACTAAACAGACCTAGAATCTGATTTGTAATTATTAAAAATATATTCTGGGTAAAGTTTAATTGGCTAAGACCTATTTGTATGGGTCAATAATTTGATCAGGCTGAGAAGGCTTCAGTCTAATTGCATGCAGAACCTTCTCAGAGGTTGAATAGTTATTAAAATACACCTTCTGGGACAATAGTAACTTTGGAATTTTTGATTAATTTGACTTTTATGTTACAGTTTTGAATTGAAACACAGAAAAAGACCTAAAACTTGTGAACCTTCAAATAGAGACAATTTTTCATTTACTTCAAAGCATTAATAAGAGGATCATTAAGGGTCAGGATACAAAGGTATTTTTATGTTGAGCTGTTGTGGGAATAATTCATAGGCCTGCCTGGAATTTTGAATAAGGTACAAATCCATTTTTAGGTACATTTTTTCTTATGGTGCATGGCTGAAATTTATTTAATAGTAATAAAGATCCAATTAACTGTCAATTTATAGTTATGCCAGATTATGATGAGATGCTAAATTGAGGTTTTGAGTGAAAGTTTTTTTACTTTATGTCTCAATAATGAACCCCACATGCACAGAGAGTAGTAAATGGGCTGATGGATAACCATCAGAATAAAATATACTGCATACCTATGCCTTAACTGCATTAAATCAGTCTATCTTGTGCTGTCGAGCCATTTCCCACCCATAGCAACACCATGGACACATCTCTCCCAGAAGGCCCCACATCCATCTGCAATCATTCTTGTAGTATACCTATAGGGTTATTTTTGGTAAAATACGGAAGTGGTTTACCGTAGCCTCATTCCGATCAGTCAATTTCTGCTCAGTAAACTTGAGTCTCCACCCTCCGCCCTTTGTGTCATCCTTGAATCTACTCTTTCATTTACCCACACATCCAATCTGCTACCAAAACCTGCTGGTCTCACCTTCACAACATCGCCAAGATCCACCCTTTCCTCTCCATCCAAACCGCTACCTTGTTAGTACAGTCACTCATCCTATCCTGACTGGATTACTGCATCAGCCTCCTTTCTGACCTTCCAACCTCTTGTCTCTACCCACTTCAGTCTAAACTTTACTCTGCTGCCCGATTATCTTTCTACAGAAACGCTCTGGGCATGTCACTCCCCTCCTCAAATATCTCCAGTGGTTGCCTAGCAACCTTCATATCAAGCAAAAACTCCTTGCTTTTGGCTCCAAAGCTCTCCATCATCTTGTCCCGTCCTACCTCACCTCTCTTCTCTCCTTCTACAGCCCAGCCTGTGCATTCCACTCCCCTGGTGCTAACTTCCTCACTGTGTCTCACTCTCGCCTGTCCCGTCGTCGATGCCTGACCCACATCCTACCTTTGGCCTAGAATGTCCTCCCTCATCACATCCACGAAACTAGCAAACTTCCCCCCTTCAAAGCCCTACTGAAAGCTCACCTCCTCCAGATGGCCTTCCCAGACTGAGCCCCCCTTTTTCTCTGCTCCGCCTCCCCTCCCCATTGCCCCTACTCCCTCCCTCTGCTCTACTCCCTCTCTGCCCCACAGCACTTGGGTATATATGTACATATTTATTATTCTAATAATCTTATTAATGATGTGTATATATCTATAATTCTATTTATTTACATTGACGTTATTGATGCCTGCCTACCTGTTTTGTTTTGTTTTGTTTTCTGTCTCCCCCCCTTCTAGACTGTGAACCCATTGTTTGGTAGGTATTGCCTCTATTTGTTGATGAATTGTACTTTCCAAGCACTTGGTACTGTGCTCTCCACACAGTAAGTGCTCAATAAATACGATTGAATGAATGAATGACTCTCTCCCATGCCTCTGCTGCCCAGCACAGGTGAGTTTTGACGTGTAGCAGATTGCCTTCCACTCACTAGCCACTGCCCGAGCTAGGAATGGAATGAGTAAGCCTCCGCTTGACTCTCCCTCCTGTAGTCAAGACTGGTAGAGTACTGGAAATTCTCCAGGTGCGAGCCTGAGAGGGGAAATCAATCTATACCAAACTGTTTTTATATTTTGACCTATGTGGAGGGGTAACTGTGAAGAGGGCTAACAACACCATCATTTTCAGGGTCTGACCTTTTTATTGCTGTGCAATGACCCCCAAAATTGGACATTTGTAACTGAATCAAATTAAGATGAATTGGAAATGACATTTAACCAAATAGTACACATGTGTTGTATTTTATTAAAACTCATTGATGTTTCATTTTTATTTGCTATTCCAATAGCACTTAAATTTAATTGTATTCATGTGGATGGCCCGAACTATTATAAAAGAAATGGCTTTGAGGTTCACTTTGGATTTGGAAAATTTTACTGTTGTTTTTGGCAATAAACTGAAGCACTGTCAACTAGCGTAGTGCACCAAAAATTGATGGATGATAGGGATAATTCTTTCAGAAATTCTTTCATTCAATCATATTTATTAAGTGCCTACTTTGTGCAGAGCACTGTACCATGTGCTTGGGAGATACATTCACTGTCCACAACAAGCTTACAGTTTATAGGGGGAGGTAGACATTAATATAATATAATATAAATTACAGATATGTACATAAGTGCTGTGGGGCTGAGAGGGGGGATGAATAAAAGGAGCAAGTCAGGGCAACACAGAAGGGAGTGGGAGAAGAGGAAAGGAGGGCTTAGGGAAGATCTGTGGGAGGAGATGTGCCCTCAATAAGGCTTTGAAGGGGGAGAGAGTAATTGTCTGTCAGACTTGAGGAGGGAGGGTGTTCCAAGCTAGAGGCAGGACGTGGGCAAGGAGTCAGCAACAAGATAGAAGAGATCAAGGTTCAGTGAGTAGGTTGGCAATAGAGAAGCTAAGTGTGCAGGCAGGATTGCCGTAGGAAAGTAGTGAGGTGAAGTAGGAGGGGGAAGGTGATTGAATGCTTTGAAGCCAATGATGAGGAGTTTTTGTTTGATGGAAGTGGTTGGGCAACAACTGGAGTTTCTTGAGGAGTGGGGAAACATGTCCTGAACATTTCTGTAGTTAAATGACCTCGGCAGCAGAGTGAAGTATGGACTGGAGTAGGAGAGACAGGAGGCTGGGAGGTCAGCAAGGAAGCTAATACAGTAATCAAGGCAGGATGGGATAAGTATTAACATGGTAGCAGTTTGGATGGAGAGGAAAGAGTGGATTTTAGTGATGTTTTGAAGGTGGAACTGAAAAGATTTAGTGATGGATTGAATACGTGGGTTGAATGAGAGAGGTCAGATAAAAGTCTGAAATAATTGGTGAGAACAATGGCCATGGAGTCGATGAGGGAGGTGAAGTAATATTGCGGAAAAGAAGAAAATGCAATTATTGAAAGGGAGAGCCAAGTGGCAGAAATTAGCATGAAGCCTGGATTCCTGCCATCAGCACAGTACTACTCTACACTAGTGAAGGAGGGGAGGAAATGTACTGTTGGGGGTGGTCCAAGGCTAGGGGTTGGTCTGTAGAACAGAGGGGCAGGGAGTTGGAGTTTGGAGGATAAAGCAGTACTGAAGTCAAGGAAGGAGGGTAGTTAAAGGAATCCAGGCAGGGCATAATGACCTGGGATAAGTAGAGGTATTTAAAGATCAAACATCTCTATGGTGAGAGAAAACAGTTTGTGGGAAAGGAGGATGTGAAAGAGGAGGCAGGTTAGAAGGTTGTGGTTAGAAAGTGGTATTCTGGAGGTGGTGAAGTAAGAGGCATTATAGTGACAATAATAACAATTTTGGTATTTGTTAAGTGTTTACAATGTGCCAAGGAATGCACTAAGCCCTGGGATAGATATAAGATAATAAGGTTGGACAGCCTGCTTTCCTAATTGGGCTCACAGTCTAAGCAGGAGGAAAAGCAAGTGTTAAATTCTCATTTTACAAATGAGGAAATTGAGGCACAGAGAAGTGAAATGACTTTACCAAGGTCACACAGCAGGCAAGCAGTGGAGCTGGGGTTAGAACCCAGGCTGTGTAACTCCCAGACCAGTGCTTTTTCCACGAGGCCACATTGAAATATTGAGGTCAAATGAGTGTTAGCATTGGTGTGTGGGTGAGGTAGGATGGAGCACAGCATCTGTAGAGTTGACAGGGGACAGGAAAGTTGACTGGGGGTGGGACTATCCACATGGATGTTGAAGTCTTTGAGGATCAGTAGGGGAGAGAAGAAGAAAAAGGTGTCAAAGTTATTCAGAAAAGAGGAGGGGCTGGGTTGGGGGTAGATCACTGCAACTAGTAGTTGAAGAGGTGGATGATGTGGACTTTGATATACATAGATTGATATACAGTAACATCTCATTGGTTTAAACTCCACTAATATGGAATTTGTGATGGAATTCTCCTTTATTCCCTCTATTTGCAATCTCTACTTCAGTAAGGACTGAAGAAACATATGGTTAATAAAGCCTCCCTTTAGCTGTAAGCAGTAAGAGATATGTGAGGTCAGCAGGGAACTGGTAAGGGAGCTCCAAAACATTTTCTGAAAACAGCAGTCAGATAAAGAGATAGACTACTAGTCACAGAGGAGCAGCGTGATCTAGTGGAAAGAGCACAGATCTAGGAGTCAGAGGACAAGGGTTCTAATCCCAGCTCTGCCACCGGCCTTCTATGTGATCCTGGGCAACTCACTTCTCAGTGCCTCAGTTTCCTCATCTGTAAAATGAGGATTCAAATACCTGTTCTCCCTCTTAGACTGTGAGCTCCATGTGGAACAGAGACTCTGTTTGAACTGATTAACTTGTATCTACTCCAACACTTAGAACAGTTCTTGGCACATAGTAAGCATTTAACAAGTACTGTTACTACTACTACTACTAATGATAAGAGTACACATTCAGCAAAAGTACCCCCCCCGTCCCCTCTACACAAATACAGACACATAGGGAGTCACACAATGTTATAGGGAAATACAATTTAAAAGTACATCCACAGTTTCACTAGTTTAGACAGTACCCCAATCCCTTAGTCTGAACTAGTGAGATTTTATTAGGCCTATTTTCTGTGTTTAGAAGGTAAGAGCTTAGAGGATGAGTAACATGTTTTCAGCTTGTTTTGAGCACTATCCTACAAAGTGTTTTGCATCTGTGGGTGCTTAGTACACTGTATGTTATTTGATGGTACATAAAGCTCAAGCATATGTTCCTGCTATTAACATATGTTTATTTTAAAATGCCATCTTTGTCATCAACGATTTTTCTCTGTTAATGAAAAGCTCATTTTGGGGATGTGTAATAGCAAAATCACTTCCATTGATGAATGCATGGACATACTGCATTCATCAAAGTGGGTAATTCTAAAAGTCCTGATTTTGCAGCCCTAATTTAGGCAAACTACTCTGTGCTATAAGAGGGACCAGTTTAAAGTTGGAGAAAATCAAGTTCCAGGGTCCCGTAACAATTTTTACTTTTCTGAGAAGTGGCAGGGAAAATGGGGAAGGAGGAAGGGAAGGAGGAAGAAACAGAGATCCACAGAGCAGAGCAAAACAGCAACAGCTGTACTCTAATTCTATTTTGATTCTGCCCTTATTGGCCTCCCTGGGAGACAGCTGGCAGCACCAGAGAGGCTTTCCATTGTTCTAGCAGGTGACATTGGCCAGTGTGTACTGAAGATTAATTCTCTTGAGTTCTATTTCTTAGACTATGTTTTTGAGGGGGTTGAGTACTCTGGTACTGTGCTCCTTAAGATTCCCAGTTTTCATCATGATTCTTTCTTATATTTCTTTTCCTATCTTTACATTTTCCAAATGTTTGTAAATTTTATCATTTAACTCTTTTCTCTCCTGCCATTGTATGGAGGCTTTAGCACCAGAGCTCAAAGGAGATCCTCCCAAATTCCAATAATGATGCTTCAATCAGAATTGTTAATAATGCATTGATCAGCACATTTCGTGTGGAATTCTAGGCATGTTTGCCTCATTTTTGAGTTTCTCTTTGAGGGAGGAGTGGAGATTTTAACCTACTTTTACTTCCTTTTCATATATGGGGAAAAGGAAATGCACAGAGGCCAGATTATATTTGCCCAAGGTGACATTTTGACTTAGTCTTCATGGGAAAAAAGAACATGTTTGCAAAAATAAAATCCAGATTCAAATCAGCTCTGGTCTCATCACAGACATGGAGGGAATTCTGGAGAGAAGGCAAGAGCACTTCATTATTCTTTTCAACATATCTTCTGGTCTTGAAAATGAGGCCCTGGAGAACATATAGTGCCTTCTAACAAGCCTAGATAAGGCATTTTTCTGAATTAATGGGAAAGTCATCTGCAAAGTCAGGGATATGAAAAAATGGGAAAGCACTTGGACCTAGTGAGATCTGTACCTTGACCTAATGCGATCTGCAAACATTAGGGAACAAGCTCTTTCTCAACATGGGAAATACTGAAGAGATGCTACCACACCACCACGAAGGTAGGCAAAAGGATATAGATAGCAGAAATTATTGAGGCAGAATAAGAAATCATTACTTTCCATCAGATTATTCCTGGATCAGCCACTAAACAATCTCACTCACTGAAGTTTCCCTTAAGCCACACAGCTTGACCACAGCTACCAGTGGGGGCCAAGTGCAGGGGGGTGGCATCAGGTAAGTGTCAGATTGAGTCATATGACTGGTTGGGGGGGTATGTTGGACTGGGCAGGGAATGTGTCTACCAACTCTATTGTATTACATTCTCCCACAAGCATTCAGTGCAGTGCTTTGCACACAATAAGCACTCAGTAAATATGATTGATTATTAAGTGCTTACTATGTGCCAAGCACTGTTCTAAGTGCTGGGGTAGATGTAAGATAGTCAGGTTGGACCCAGTTCCTGGCACACATAGGACTCACAGTCTGAGGGGTGGGGAAAACAAGTATTGAATCTCCAACTGCCAACTTTGTAGTGTTATACTCATCCAAGAGCTGAGTAATAATAATAATAATAATAATGGTGTTTGTTATGTGCTTACTATGTGCCAAGCACTGTTCTAAGTGCTGGGGTAATACAAGGTCATCAGGTTGTCCCACGTGGGGCTCACAGTCTTAATCCCCATTTTACAGATGAGGTAAATGAGGCAAAGAGAAGTTAAGTGACTTGCCCAAAGTCACACAGCTGACAAGAGGTGGAGCTGGGATTAGAACCCATGACCTCTTCCTCCCAAGCACGGGCTCTTTCCACTAAGCCACGCTGCTTCTCAATGTAGTACAGTGCTCTGCACACAGTAAGCTCTCAGTGAATTGATTGATTGATTCCATAATGGTTCTTTTTGCATACAAATCTCCAACTGAAATCATTGCTCCTCCCAAGAGCACCTTTTAACTTTACCTTGCATTCAATTCTCCTGATTCCGCCTCCTTGCTCATTGTACCCCTAGCTTGTAACTCCATCCCCCCTTCCCTCTCCCCAATTCCCCCAAACCACAGCCCTCCCCATATTTACAGCCTTCCTAAAAGTCCCACCTCCTCCCTGAAGGCTTTCCTGTTTAATTTGCAACACCTCAGTTGTGTCAGTCCAACACTCACCCTTAGCATTTGTGTGCTTTATTCTTGTCCATTATATCTGTGTCATATGTATATTTTTATATCCTAATATGTTTGAAATACTTCCTGCTTTCTACTTGTTTTTCTGTTATTAATTGTAGTCTGTCTATAGCATTAAACTGCAAATTCCTTGTGGGCAGGGAAAATGGCTTACATGGCACTTTCTTGAACATTTAATGCAGTGATTAGCACTCAGTAGTGTTCAATAAATGATAATGATGTTGATAAAAAAATAGTAATAATAATAATGATATTTGGTAAGTGTTTAAAATGTTCCAAGTACTGGGATAGATACAGGATAGTCAGATCAGACATAACCCCTGTCCCATGTGGGGTTCACAATCTAAGAGAAGGAGAATGGGTATTTTATCCCCATTTTACAGATCAGGAATTGAGGCACTGAGAAGTGATTTACCCAGCATCACAGAGCTGACTTCCAGACCTGTGGTCTATCTACTAGAGCACACTTCAAAGCATGGCTCAGTGGAAAGAGCCCGGGTTTAGGAGTCAGAGGTCATGGGTTCTAATCCCAGCTCCACCTCTTGTAAACTGTGTGACTTTAGGCAAGTCACTTAACTTCTCTGTGCCTCAGTTACCTCATCTGTAAAATGGGTATTAAGACTGTGAGCCCCCCGTGGGACAACCTGATCACCTTGTATGCCCCCCAGCACTTAGAACAGTGCTTTGCACATAGTAAGCACTTAACAAATGACATTATTATTATTATTACAAATTGCTCATCCTTGAGGGCAGGGATTATGTCTACTCTCCTAAACTCAATAAATACCACTGATTGATTGGTTGTAGTCTTCTAAGCTCAATAAATTCTACTAACTGATTGGTTGTATTCTCCTAAACTCAATAAATACCATGGAGTGATCGGTCACTCCCTCCAATAACTATCTTTTTATCTATTACCAATTATTTTTGCTATTAATTTTTGATTTCAAGTGCTACCATTGGCTACGGTTTGTGGTCTATGATTTCTTTCTCTTTTCCAAATCTGTCTTCTTGTGAAACAGGACCACATCTGAGTTTGCTTTTTTTGTATGCACCCAAGTACTTAGCACAATGGTCAGCGCCTAAGTACATAGTAGACACCATCACTAACTAATTAAGGTATCAGTCTATGCATGGGAAACCTTATACACAACCCAACATATATTTATATATATTTGCTAGATGATTCCACCTGTGGCTATATCCAGACATCCTCTTTCCCCACAGTAGTACAGATGGAGGAAGTAGGGCTTTGATCATGAGCCTTTTGAGGGACCGGGATTGTGTATGATTTTCATCAGTGTACTTTTCCCAGTGCTTAATACAGAAGTTTGCACATAGTAGGTGCTTGATAAATTCTATTATGACAGTTATGGAGAAGAGGGGAAATTTCTTTACTTCTTTGAAAAGAGGAAAGCCCTTTCTCCATGATTTCCAGGGTCTAGCTGGCTCTTCATTGCTATATGTGGTCTCCCAGTCTCACCTGACCTGGCTAAGACGGCTCTCCCATATCATCTAAATATTCCTGAAGACAGATTATCCCTCTGAGTTTGAGACTGTCTCCTTTTCTGCTGGTCCCATCATTGACCAAGTTTCAGGACCTGAACTCACCTCATACCCCTTGAGCACTTGGGAACTTACCCAATCATCTTGGTAGGGCCAATGGGCTGCAGTTGGGTCAGCTACCAATGGGTTGGCAAAGAGTTGACCCAGCAGTGAGGCAGGTGAGGGGTATGTGGCATAATAATAATAATAATCAGTCAGTCAATAGTATTTATTGAGCACTTACTGTGCACAGAGCACTGTACTAAGCACTTGGGAGAGTATAATATAACAATATAACAGACACATTCCCTATTCACAACTACCTTACAGTCTAGAGGTTAGTAATAATAATACATCTTTGTATTGTTAAATGCTTACTATGTGCCATGCACTGTAGCAAGAGCTGGGGTAGATAAAAGATAAACAGGTTGGACATGGTCCTTATGGGCATAGGCTCACAATCTAAAGAAGAAGAGGTCTTGAATCCCCATTTTACAGATGAAGAAACTGAGGCATAGAGAAGTTAGTGACTTGTCCAGGGTCATACAACAGGCAAGTGCAGAGCCAGGGTTAGAACCCAGGTCCTCTGACACCCAGGTCTGGGCTCTTTCCACTAGACCATCCTGCATAACTTTGGATTGGTTGAGAATTAAATTATTCACTTTGTTGCTTGGCTCAATTAGCATGGAAACTTGGTAATGTACTGTATTCCTCTCCCCTTTTTTCTCCCCATGTCATTTATCTGAGATCACTCAGGTTCTAAGGCTTAATCCTTCAGCCAAGGGTGAATTTGCAAGTGTCAGATCTTCCCCATAGGTTCATACTTTCCAGTCTCAGTGAATGCCTCTAGATTATGAAAATTAATTTCTGGGGACTAAGAAAGACACCTCCTCATGCTTGATGGCCATATAAGTAATATTTCTCTTCAAATGTACATTGTTTTTTGCATTTAACACAAGTAAGTCAGGGTGTAAAGTTGAGTGGGGTTCCCCATCAATTCCAGATGTAGCCTCTGTAATCATTCCTTAGAAGGCCAAAAGAGGTGTTTCTCTAGGCCTAAATTCAATTTCCATGCTTCAGTCCCTCTTAGCTTTAACTCTGCCCACATGCTGGCATGTGGTAGTGTTAATTGGACATTCTGTTTTTTGAATCTCACATAGAAAGTTCACCCAACTCATTTATCACAAAATTAAAAAAATGGAGAGATGGAGTGAACACAACCATTAGAGTTGTTCTGAATAATTTGAGTTAAATGTAAATGTAAAAAGGAAGTAGGAAAACCACTCTTAAGTACACCTTACCCTTCACAGTTGAAGATGATACAGGCTTACAGTGTTCATTTTTTCCACCATCTATCTATTGAAAGGCTCACAACCTTGAAATATGAGTATGCCAGGTATTTAAATACTAATTTACTTAAAAATGTTCTACTGTATTAAAATATCATTATGCATATTTGAAAGTCCAGACTTGGATCTCTGTCAATGCAGAGGTAAAACTCACTTTTATTGTCCACTGAATGTGATGGAAATTGGATTTGTCAGGAAGCTGATTGATATCTTCGAAGTGTTTTGTTTTCAGTGACTGGCACTGCGGAGTTACAACCATCTATCATCTAACAGGTAATTAGTCAGATTTCTCATCATGGGCCTTAAAACCTGCTGTTTTATTATTGAAATACCACAAACCAGTCGGCATTTGGATGCAGATAAAGTTCTCTGTCATGGTCTTAAGGACAAAGACAACATTTTGCAATTCAGCTGTAGTGAGTTTGAATGAAAGTCACTGAAATGTAATTCAGGATTGGAGGAAGGAAAAATGAGAATCTGTGGAAAACACCGGGAACTATGATTTCCCTTTAAAGTGACAAGTGAACAAACCTGCTCATTTTTATGAACACAGCGCAACTTTTATTGGCTTTTTAAACCAAAGCATTTTGCTAAGTGATACGATTATTCCTGTAAATTCAGATATAAAAGCATTTGCTAGGAAAAAGTTAAGGATAATAACCTAGATGGTCCCATGGAGATATTTTTTATAAGGGAAGATGGCTGTGTGAAAGAAACTCTAGGGTGCATTTTGGCCCTGTTTTTTAGTTTATTGATCTAATCCCCCTGTGAGTTGAATTCATAACAATGGAATGCCAACAATGTGAGTAACTTCATAAAACCAAATGCTATTTTCTTTGACTAAATTCAAAAATCATTTACCATCTTTCAAAATAAATTTAGCTCATAATACCTCAGCTCTCTATAAAGTCACAGGACACAACAGTCATTAACTCTTAATGAGTTGTA
Source organism: Tachyglossus aculeatus (assembly GCF_015852505.1). Lineage (NCBI taxonomy): Eukaryota > Metazoa > Chordata > Mammalia > Monotremata > Tachyglossidae > Tachyglossus > Tachyglossus aculeatus. Next base: position 101,023,685 of record NC_052066.1, read on the forward strand.
AATATAATGTCTCTTCTGGAACTTTATCACTTGTGGGCATGCATAAATTTACATGTGTTGACAGACCATTTTTCTTCTTGTACAATACCAATAGGAGTATGATTATACCACCTTTGTGAAATGCCCTTTGTTTCCTCTACTCCCATATTTGCCTAAAACCATTTCCTCCTAGGTCAATCTTGATTCACATTCATATCTCTGCCCCCAGTGCCAAAGGACCCCTGCTTATCATGATGACATTCCATTGCTGACCCCTTCAGAAAGATCTTTAAAGGCATATTCTCCCCCTTGTATCCCTGAAAAAAAATCCCCTGATACCTGGTCCATTGTTAACCTTTCTAAAATCACATCTCCTCCAAGTGGCCTTCCCTGACTAGTTATCACTTCATCACCCTCTACTGCCACTTTCAGATCTTCCATGTCACCTAAGCACTGGGGTACACATCCTCTAGTACTTGGGGACTCCCTCAGGTAGCATTTATGCACACACCTTTAAACTCTGTTGCTTCTCCCTACCTGAACTTTAGTAATAATAATAATAATATTTGTTAAGCACTTACTACGTGACAAGCACTGTTCTAAGTGCTGGGATAGATACAAGGTAATCAGGTTGTCCCACACAGGGCTCACAGTCTTAATCCCCATTTTACAGATGAGGTAACTCTGAGGCACAAAGAAGTTAAGTGTCTGGCCCAAAGTCACACAGCTGATAAGTGGCAGAACTGGATTAGAACCCATGACCATGCTCTTTCCACTAAGCCACGCCGCTTCTCAGCTTCTCAACTTTAGTTTCTGACTCCTCCATGAGACTGTAAGTTCCCTGTGGGCAGGGATCATGCCTGCCAACTTTACTGTACTCTTCCAAGCACTTAGCTTGGTCCAGAGTAAGCACTCAATAAATACTATAGATTGACAATGCTTCATCTTCCCACCATGAGATAAAGGTGACTGGAACAATACACAGATGATGGCAGTAAGATCCAATCTAATGTAGAGGTGAAGAAAGGGATAATTAAATAGAAAACTGTGCTTCTCCAGAGAATGAGAATTTCTGCTCGCTCTCCATCCTGTTAATGTGCATTGCCTGTGGATGCTAAAAGACAAATTTGGGAGACCATGATCAGAACAAATGAGGTTTCTTTAATCAGGAGCTGGCTGAGCCACTAGAAAGCTTCTTCTTTGTTGATCAATCACACCTGGGGCTCAGTTTATAAATTCACCTTGCTGAGGGTTTTCTGATTTCAACAGGGGTTATTCCTGCTTGAGGTGCTATTCTAGCTAACAACCTTTTCCTTCTATGATTTTCTTCAAGCTGATTATCCTGAGAAAATAATATCTCCAGCAATACAAATGAGTAGCACTGCTTTAGTAGGATAGAGCTCAGAAATTTCACTGCTTCTTGCATGAATTTAAATATCAATATTCCTGATGTTCTGATACTCCCAGAAGGAAAAAGAAATACAATAATGATGTCTACTCAAGACACCCATGTGCTATATATATATGTGTGCTCAAATATGATTGAATGAATGTATTTATATGTATCTCTTTCTCAGGTGGATTGTGGTGCGGGTTTTTTTCTTCTCTAAAGGAAGGTAAGAAGTTGCAAAGAACTAAAACAAGAAGATTCCTGGGGGTTTATTTGGGAAATTTTGGTAACAGTTGGTAAAGGGTTGTTAGGGCTGGGTATGGCCAATGGAGTTGGTGGAGAAATGGAGTAAAAATAGTTTTTACTAGATTTAAAAAGCTCCCATAACTTTGGGTGGACACTGAGCCACTTTAAGAGAGCAACTCTGTCTCATAGGGTTGTTTTCCTGTCATTCCTGATGTGCAGCTGTTGCTGGGGACTCCGGAGGTTGGAAGAACTAGCAGGAAGAACTACTGGAAATCCAGGCCTGACTCTAAGTCCCTTAGAGGTTGTTTTTGGGGGTTTGCAGAAACATATTGCTTTTCCTACCACCATTCGCTTTTCCACCTTTCCTCTTTATCATATTCTTTCTCTTGTCCCTTATACTCTAGTTTGTTTTGTCTTTTTCCCCCATTTCCCCCACCCTGTGTGTTTATATTAATCAGTCATACTTATTGAACACTTTTTGTGTCTAGAGTAATTATAATAATAATGATGGTATTTAAGTGCTTACTATGTGCCAAGCACTGTTCCAAGTGCTGGGGTAGATGCAATGTAATCAGATTGTCCTACGTGGGGCTTACAGTCTAAAGTACAGTAAAACAGTTGATAGACACATTCCCTGCCCATTATGTTTAGTGATTCCTCAAACAGGGATTATGAGTCTGCTCTGGACTCATTCATTCATTCAATCATATTTATTGAGCGCTTACTGTGTGCAGAGCACTGTACTAAGCTCTTGGGAAGTACAAGTTGGCATGACCTGGGATAATGGGGCTTTGTGCAGTGATGATGTGCTGATGTGCATTTCCTTACCTCGTCAAAAGAGGAGCCCAATGGCTGAAAGCCCCACAGGAACTCCTGTAGCAAATCTTAATCCAGAATACTCTTTTTCTATAGAAGGTCCTATTGGATGGGAAAGGAGGGAAGGGAGCTCTAGTTCATACAAACCTGATCCACAGATGTGAGTAATTGTGATGACCACAAGCTTCATCTTTTGTTTGTGAGGCTGTGCCTAAAGAGACTGAATTGTGGACAATTCCCAGTGCATATTAGGTGATGAATTAGAATTTTTAGACCAAGAGTATTATTTGGAGACATTCCTACGTTAATATATTACAGTAGTTTCATCTGGCTTGTTAGCTGAATACGTTTAACACCCTGTATAGACACTATCTGGGCTCAGAGAATGACACAGAGTTAGATTTCCTGCTTTCCTATTTTAACTTGGCCACATCACTTCCTGTTTTGTTTCGTCCCTGACCAAGGAAACTATGAACGGAAGCCAAAAATACTTTTGTGTAAAAACTTGCCAATGCAAGATAATAATAATAATAATGGCATTTATTAAGTGCTCACTATGTGCAAAGCACTGTTCTAAGCACTGGGAAGGTTACAAGGTGATCAGGTTGTCCCACGGGGGGCTCACAGTCTTAATCCCCATTTTACAGATGAGGTGACTGAGGCCCAGAGAAGTTAAGCGACTTGCCCAAAGTCACACAGCTGGCAGTTGGCGGAGCTGGGATTTGAACCCATAACCTCTGACTCCAAAGCCCATGTTCTTTTCCAGTGAGCCACGCTGCTTCATGTCTCTCATTAAGAATTCACTGGGTCATACATAAAACATCAGTTATATTAATTTTGGCTTTGCATTCAGTTTCATCTGAAGGCCACTCTCTACCCTTTTGTATGTCAACTGATGTCACTGGAAATGTTTGCAGCTGTTTACCTGGCAAAGCTGGATAGATGTTTCTTGTCCTGCAAGATCTGGAAGGTTTCATTTCTCCTATAGGCTGCTATAGCAAATGGTGGAAATAAGGAATCAATCATATTTGAGTGCTTAATGTGCACAGAGCACTGTCCCAAGCACCTGGGGAAGTACAATAGATTGGGTAGATGTGATGTCTGCCCATGACACTCTTATAGAGAAGCAGCATGGCTCAGTGGAAAGAGCATGGGCTTTGGAGTCAGTGGTCATGGGTTCAAATCATAGGTCTGCCAATTGTCAGCTGTGTGACTTTGGGCAAATCACAACTTCTCTGTGTCTGTTACCTCATCTGTAAAATAAGGATTGACTGTGAGCCCTCCGTGGGACAACCTCATCACTCTGTAGCTTCCCCAGTGCTTAGAACAGTGCTTTGCACTTAATAAATGCCATCATTAATATCATAGTTTACCAGAGGAGAAAGATGTCTGTACAAATTCCCCTATGGCTTTTTCAGTCCTCTCTTTTCCCCCAAGAATCCCTAAACCCTAATTTCTCCTATCCTCCCTCATCACTCCATTGAGTGTGCTCTTGGCTGAGAACCCCTAAGCACTTTGAAACTCACCCAGGTCTCACAACACTAGAGTACATATTCTTATGGTCCATTATTTTTTCTACCTGTAGTAAGTGGAAGTAAGCGGAGTCTCACTCACATAAAGACCCTTATTGCAACATGGGGACCTTGCTTGATACAAAACCACTTGGGGTAATGTAGATCCCTGATGAAAATAGTTTTGCTAGTTTGGAGGGTTTGGGGTAAGCAGAGGATTAAAGGGACCCAGGATAGATCCTGAATAATAATAATAATAATAATAATAATAATGGCATTTATTAAGCATTTACTATGTGCAAGGCACTGTTCTAAGTACTGGGGAGGTTACAAGGTGATCAGGTTGTCCCATGGGGGGCTCACAATCTTCATCCCCATTTTACAGATGAGGTAACTGAGGCACAGAGAAGTTAAGTAACTTGCCCAAAGTCACCCAGCTGACAAGTGGCAGAGCTGGGATTTGAACCCAAAACCTCTGACTCCAAAGCCCGGGCTCTTTCCACTGAGCCATGCTGCTGCTCTGAAGTACGGTGTGCTTGTGTCGGATGAGTTGCTTAGTGCTGATTCCCATGAGTTGAATTCTAAGTGCCTGTGGGTGACAGCAGCTTGTGCAAAGATGTGAAATATTATTCACTCATTCAGTCATATTTATTGAGCACTTACTGTGTGAAGAGCACTGTATTAAGCACTTGGGAAGGAACATATAAATATCGGCAACATATAGATATGGTCCCTACCCAACAATGGGCTCCCAGTCTACATAAGGGAAGAAATACTATGTAGCAGCCCTCTGAAAAGGACTGCTTTTAGGAACATGGGTGTTCAGGCACCCAGTTTAAATGAAGTTAGGAGGTGCTTCCAGGGATTTGGCATGAAACTACTGTATTGCTTTCCTAAATTCCTCAAGCAAATTGACTTGTATGTGATCCCACCCTGCAAAGAACCTACTTTGATAATATTTCTGTTGCTCAAGTTCTGTGGTCTTTAGGAGTCCATAAAAGGCTTTACAAAGATTTGGATAACAAGTCAATCAGTCGTATTTCTTCAGAGCTTACAGCATGCCTAGCACTGTACTAAGTGCTTAAGAGAGTATAATACAATAGAGTTGGTGGGCATGATTCCTACCCTCTTAGAGTATAGTGAGTGAGGGATACCAAGATACACAGGTCCCATGAGGAAGAAGCCATCAGCACAGCAAGGACTAAATGTTGAGCACAGCATTGAAGGCAGTATTGATCCTACCCTGGTCTTTTAAACCTCACTTGCATGGGTAGGGCCTTGATTTCAGTAGCTGAGGTACTCTTGTACCTAGCCATGTGACAGTATATATTTTATGGTTAAAACTCTGCTGAGTAAACATTTCCTTATTATACCATAAATTTAAATCTGCCCTTTCCTCTTACATTACTGTATCCTTTGTATTTCAGTTACTGGTAGAACAGCTGCTCTCTGAGGAGTGATTATTTCTGAAGTTGTTAGTCCATGGAGACGTGAGTGAAGATCATCTGTTAAAGAGCAGAACTAGGGAATGGGAATTGGCAGAGATGCCGCTATTCAGAAACAGGGACATTATTGCTGACCTGTGCATTGCTGCAACAAAACCTGGGAAATTGACTTCTGGGAGGAAAAGATCTGCCATGACTGGGGTTTTTAATTCTTCCTGATTTAGTTTAATGGCCATTCTAAAACTAGGGAACTGGTGCTGTGATTCTGGAGGCTAGAACTGGATGCAGTGAGTGACTCAGAGGGGGAAAGTTTACTCTGAACTACTTCTGACAGTTCCCACTCTCCCTGACACCACTCTTGGCAGCTACTGGAGGGCACAGCACCACACTTCACTATTTAAATGATTGACTTTGCCAAAGGTCAGTGTGGGCCCTTCTACATGGATTATCATGTTGAGATTTCAGAGGTTGGTGTAGCAGGATTTTGTGTAACTCTTTTTTTAAAAAAAAAAATTATGGTATTTAAGCACTTACTATATGCCAAGCACTGTTCTAAGCGCTGGGCTAGATACAAGGTGATCAGGTTGTCCCACGTGGGGCTCACAGTCTTAATCTCCATTTTACAGGTGAGGGAGCTGAGGCACAGAGAAGCTAAGTGGCTTGTCCAAGATTGCACAGCAAACAAGTGGCAGAGCTGGGATTAGAACCCATATCCTTTGACTCCCAAGCCTGTGCTCTTTCCACTTAGCCAGGCTATCTTTTTTTTTTCTTTAATCTCATAACAGGCAGTCATGCTATCTGAGGGCAGAAACCAGAGCCAGCATATAATATCATGATCTGTTACTTTGTGCAAATTCAAATTTTTGCAAATTCATCTGTGGGTAGTCTTTACCTCAAGCCAAAGGCTTGTGATTTCTTTCTGGGAATCTTGTTGCTTTTTCTGTCTCACTCATTCACCATTCTAGAACTGTCTTGAGCTGCACTATGCCAGCCTTCTCATGTTCCTGTTGATCACCCTTAGGCTCTTGATGTCTCAACCAAGTGTCACATCAATCAGTCAATGGCATTTATTGACAGACTAAAAAAAAGGTTATGACCAACACCATTTCTACCAGACCAATGCTTAACTCAAGCCAGAATTCCAACTCTGACAGCAGAAACATGTCCAGTGGAGGACCTATATGGTTGCCTTCTTGGGTATCCATTTTAATTGTTAACCGAAGACTGTATGGAATCTCAAATCTTCACCTTTAAGTATCAGACTTTCCCTCTGTTAATCATGGACAACCTGTCCATGAATTAATCCAAGCTACCCACCCTCACCCCACCTTCCCCTGCTACACCAGAAGCTACTGATATTTTTTGGCCTAATTTTGTATGATAACATATTTCAAATGCTTATCCTTTGCTCTAGGAAGCAATGCTTTCTTTTGTTTATTTGTACACACCACCTCAAAGCTCCAGTTGAGGACACCTCACTCTAGTGGTGTGGAATTTGGTGAACAACCATTATGTGCTTGCTCTTTGTGATGTTCTCACTGAACTCCTGTCTTTCCAGACTAACAATCTATTTTCATGTGGGAGTTGAATCCTTCCCTTCACATCTAGGTTGCCCAAGATTACTCTCAGTTTGGGGTGTCACCATTAAACAAATGGCATAGAGCTACTGACACAAATGCAGGAAAATGTCATCATGAATCATTTCCTATGACCGAGTTCTGAAGCCCACCCACTTTTAGATCTGGGCTGAGAGGCAACCAATAATCATATCTGCAGTGGCACAGTAGATAATGAGTCCCCAGGGCATAACTCAATCCTAAGAGGATAGCAGTATTTCCAGATATCCCCAAACCCTCTCCTTATGTAGTAGTAAGCTGCATAACTGCTAAAATGCATGACTTTTTTTGCTGCCTTGATTTGGTGTATGCTCTCCTTGAACACAGTTCCCATCTAATTCTGGATTCTTATTCAAATCTACTATAAATAATTTGACATTATGATGCAAATTTTCATTCATTTTTGGGAAAAAGATAAAACAGGGGCCCTTATGGCTCTAAGAAAATAAAAATTGTGGTATTTAAATCAATCAATCAATCGTATTTATTGAGTGCTTACTATGTGCAGAACACTGTACTAAGCGCTTGGGAAGTACAAATTGGCAACATATAGAGACAGTCCCTACCCAACAGTGGGCTCACAGTCTAAAAGGGGGAGACAGAGAACAAAACTAAACATACTAACAAAATAAAATAAATAGAATAGATATGTACAAGTAAAATAAATAAGTAGAGTAATAAATATGTACAAACATATATACAAATATACAGGTGCTGTGGGGAAGGGAAGGAGGTAAGATGGGGGGATGGAGGGGGGACGAGGGGGAGAGGAAGGAAGTGGCTCAGTCTGGGAAGGCCTCCTGGAGGAGGTGAGCTCTCAGCAGGGCCTTGAAGGGAGGAAGAGAGCTAGCTTGGTGGATGGGCAGAGGGAGGGCATTCCAGGCTCAGGGGATGATGTGGGCCGGGGGTCGATGGCGGGACATATTAGAACGAGGCACGGTGAGGAGATTAGCGGCGGAGGAGAGGAGGGTGCGGGCTGGGCTGTAGAAGGAGAGAAGGGAGGTGAGGTAGGAGGGGGCGAGGTGATGGAGAGCCTTGAAGCCCAGGGTGAGGAGTTTAACGTTTAATATGGGCCAGGCACTCGGCTAAGCAATGGGGTTGTTAGGGTTCAATCAGTTCATTCAATTGTATTTGAGCACTTACTGTCTGCAGAGTACTGTACTAAGCACTTGGGAGAGTACTATACAACAGACATATTCCCTGCCCACAATGAGCTTACAGTCTAAGGGGAGTGGTGAGGAAGATAGTGGTGGGGAAGACAGACATTAATATAAATACATTACAGATTTATGAAACAAATTATGTAAGTGCTGTGGGGCTGAGAGCGGTGAATGAACAAAGGGAATAAATCAGGGCAATGCAGAAGGGAGTGCAGAAGTGGAAAAGGGGGTTTAGGAAAGGCCTCTTGGAGGAGATGTGCCTTCAATAAGGTTTTAAATAGGAGGTGAGTAATTGTAATATACAGTACCTGTCCCACATTGTGCTCACAGTCTGAGGGAGGGAGAACATGTATTTTATACTCATATTACAGATGACCCAACTGAGACACGAATATGTTAAATGATTTATCCAAGGCTACAGAGCAGGCAAGTGGCAAAGCCAGAAATAGAACCCAGCATTCCTGACTCCCAGTCCAGTCCTTTTTCCATTAAGCCATGCTGCTTCTGAAAGGCCAGATGGAAGTAAAGAAAAAGAGCATATGGATAAAGGACAGAAACTGCAATGAAGAGAAGATGGAGAAACCAGAGAAGAAAAGAAATGGACAGAAAAAAACTCAGTCCTTCATTCCTTACTGAAATGTTAACCTTACCTGCATGATGCAATTCTTGTTAAAAATGGGTTGATTTTTTTTATTAGGGTTCCACAACAGCATAGCATCAGAAAGTGAAAGATGCCTCTCTGACGGTTTCTTAATCTCAAAAAATTCTCTTTAGAAAACAAGTTTACCCAAATGAGCCCTTGTTACTCTTGGGAGGCTCATTCTTGGGAGTTACTCTTGGGAGTGTGGCCTTATGGAAATCACTAGGGATTGTGGGACAGGAAATCCATGCCGCATATTTAGCTCTTTCATTGGCCTCCGATATGACAAGTCATTCAATTTCCGTGCTTCAGTTATCTCATTTGTAAAATGGGAATGTGATAGCTATTCTTTCTACCCTATGGATTATGAGCTCCATGTGGGGACAGTCAGCTCTCATAATCTTCTGTCTACCCTGGTGGTTGGCACATAATAAACACTTTATAAATAGCATTGCCCTACATGACACTGCCAGAGAGCTGTGATCAGAATGGATAGAGCACGGGTCTGGGGGTCAGAAGGACCTGGGTTCTAATTCCAGCTCTGCCACTTGTCTGCTGTGTGACCTTGGACAAATCACTTAACTTTTCTGGGCCTCAGTTACCTCATCTGTAAAGTGGGGTTTAAGACTGTGAGCTCTGTGTGGGACAGGGATCTTGTACAACCTGATTATCTTTTATCTATCTCAGTGCTTAGTACAGTGCTTGGCACATAGTAAGCGCTTAACCAATACTATTATTTTTACTTGAATCTGTGCCCTTTAGGCATTTATTATTTGGCCCACTCTTACCCCACAGCAGTTATATTCATATCTATAAATTTTATCAAATGTCTGTCTTCCTCCTCTAGACTGTAAGCTTGTTGTGGGCAGGGAGTTTTTCTACCAACTCTTTTGTATTGTACTCTCCCAAGCTCTTAGTACAATGCTCTGCAGACAGTAACTGCACATTCAATAAATACCACTGATTGACTGAAACTGAGTATTCTAAGGTCAAAATCCAATGTTGCCTAATAGTCAAATTAGAGAATTTTATGTTTGAGAATGTCCAACTGTGGGATCAATTGCCTTTAAAGTACCTCACATTCTCAATCCCCATTTTCCAGATGAGGTAACTGAGGCACAGAGAAGTGAAATCACTTGCCCAAGGTGACACAGCAGACAAGTGGCAGAGCTGGGATTAGAAGCCATGACCTTCTGATTCCCAGGCCAGTGCTAAATACCCTATGCCAAGCTGCTTCTCGACCATGATGTTGTTCACCCCAACTAAATTTCTGTCCTGAAGATCCCTCCCCACCCAAATTCCAGGGCACAGTGGAACAGTCCGGCAGGCTGACCTCACTCCGTGACCTTGGTTGGGCTTGGAGCTAATTTCCTGATTTGAAAGTAATTTGCCTCCAGAGACTTTTATTTTTCCATTTGGATGCCAGACAGTGGCCTATCTTAACTTGTGGGGTGGTTGTTTTTCAATAAATCCCTTATTATCCACCCCGTAACTTTTTATTGGGCACTCGGGGGATCTTTAACAAAATAATATTGACTTGAACGTTCCTGGCCATTGGTAACTACCGCTGTTGGAATCCGTCATTTTATTATCAGTTGCTGTGGAAGTCAAAAAAATCACAGTATTTCAGCCCAGCAGATATATTTATAACCTGAATCCAAGAAATGTATTTGTTTAATACTTAACTTGAACCACCATGATGTTTGCAGCAGCCTGAACTTGACCTTGATTTTTCTCCTGTTACTGATCTACCCAAATGTAAACAATGACACATGGTGTTTGTGGGGGAGATTTCTGAGGTGTCCAAAAGCATAAGCATTATGGTGTAGTGGATAGAACATGGGGCTGGGAGTCAGAAGGTCATGGGTTCTAATCCCGGATCTGCCACTTTGTTGCTTTGTGATCTTGGGCAAGTCGCTTAACTTTGTGGCTCAGTGGAAAGAGCACAGGCTTTGGAGTTAGAGGTCATTGGTTCAAATCTCAGCTCCACCACTTGTCAGCTGTGTGACTTTGGACAAATCACTTAACTTCTCCGTGCCTGTTACCTCATCTGTAAAGTAGGGATTAAGACTGTAAGCTCCACGTGGGACAACCTGATCACCTTGTAAACTCCCCAGCGTTTAGAACAGTGCTTTGCACATAGCAAGTGCTTAATAAATGCCATTATTATTATTATTATTATTATTATTTTCTGTGCCTCAGTTACCTCATCTGTAAAATGGGGATCGAGACTATGAACCCCATGTGGGATGGGGGCTGTGCCCAACTTGATTTGCTTGCATCCACCCCAGCACTTAGTACAGTGCCTGGCATGTAGTAGGAGCTTAACGAATACCATTGTGATGATGATGATGATGATATGTATAGATCTGTTCCACCCTTCCTTAAATTCTGCCTGTATATGGTATGCTAATTCTTGATTCCATAATTTATTTTAAACAATGATCATGCTCTGCTGCAGAGGACAAAAGCAAGTCCAAATCTGCTTTCCCTGATTTTTCAGCAACCATGGTGCGAGCCAATATACCACCTAAGCAATCCTGGCCATATGTTAGAAGTTAATCCTGTGGGCTTCAGGCATTGACATCATTTGCTCAAAAAAAGCGAAGCAAAAAAAAATCCTCCTTTTTAGAAAAAGCATGAATAGCATCTCACCATTTTTATTATTCCTCTTGTGTGCAGCTAGAGAGGCCACAGGATTAAATATAAATCCTTTGAACTGGAAAACAGACTGTCCTCCTTTCACCACACTGAAGATGCTTTCGTTCTTCTACAGGAAGGGAGCTACATTTGAATCATTCTGGAGGAAGCTTGGGACCAGGTAGCTGCAGGAAAGCATCATTATGTCAAAGACTCCTCGGGATAGCTTTTCACCATGAGTTTTGTGTGTCACTGCCACATTTCATTTTTGTACAGAAGGAATTAAATATGATCAAGAAACTTAAATATGAGACTTGAACCACACTGATGACCCAGTGGATATTTTGGGAAAGAAGGAGAGAGGGATTGTGGCTTAGTGGAAAGTTCAAGGGCTTGGGAGTCAGAAGTTGTGGGTTCTAATCCTGCCTTCACCATTGGTCTGCTGGGTGACCTTGGGCAAACCACTTAACGTCTCTGTGCCTCAGTTACCTCCTCTGCAAAATGGGGATTATGACTATGAGCCCCACATGGGACCACCCGATTACCTTACATCTATCTCAGAGTTTAGAACAGTGCTTGGCACGTAGTAAACACTTAACAAATGATATTATTATTATTATTGAATGGATAGGGTTGGTAAGGAAGTGAGGAAAATAATGTATTTGCCAAGAAGGGTACTTTTCCATGGAAGTCCTGTTGGTCAATCAATGATATTTATTGAGCACTTACTGTGTGCAGAGCATCATACTAAGAGCTTGGGAGAATGCAGTATAACAGAGTTCATAGACATGTTCCCTGCCCACATGGAGCTTACATATAGATCTGTGCCTACCTCCAAATTAAAAATGAGGATAGGCGATGGGAACATAGAATGCTGAAGTTTTCTCTTTTCATATTTAGAAAACACACTAATATACATTTGAGATGTATGGGAGTGGTGGGGAATAATCTTTAAGGGAAGCAGCAATTTGGTGCTGGCAACTCTAAAACTAATAAAGTTAAGAAAGAAATACATAAACATCAGCAAATAGACTAAAGAAAAAATCAAGGCTGCACAGATAAGAAAATACCACACACTAAGCTCTTTAAAGTGCTTTACACCTTTCAAAGAGACTGCATAAGACTGTAAAGTCCAACAACTCCTCTAAATCTAGGCATTCTGAATTCAGTTTGCATGGTTTGATATGGACCAAATATTCATCCATGATTCCTTGGTCATCCCTTTCAAGGGGTAAGAAAACCCAGTCATAGTGAGTCAAGTTAGCTTCAGACTCCTTTTCTGGAGACTTCAGACCCAGTTTTCCCTGGGAAGTTAAAGTGGATTTGAAAAGTCAGTGGGTAAGATTCCTTTAGGGCAGGGTTTAGGACTGTATTTATTTCATGGCTACACCAATCCATGTGAAACCCTATACCTCTTAGGGCTTGACAGAGAAATCAGTGCTTGCCTGAGTTTTGTAATATGGAAAACAAGTACGCGTTTCAATTCACTGTCTGGTTTCCTCTCACCCATGGGACATGCTGGCCCCTGCCGAGGAAAGTAATTAGCATCTCATTCTGGGCTGGAAAACATTTAGTAAACTAGAAACTGAAGTGTGAGAAGACTTATAATTTTGCACATATATAATGAGGATTGTAATTTTGCCATGGGTCAAATATTACCACATTGCCATAGATGATTTAAGGGAACTCCTATAGAAGAATACTTAGAGCAATGAATCGTATTTATTGAGCACTTACTGTGTGCAGAGCACTGTCCTAAGCACTTGGGATAGTACAATATAAAACACACTCCTTGTCCACAATGAGTTTATAGTCTAGAGGGGGAGACAGACATGAATATAAATCAGTAAATTATGGATATGTACATAAGTGCTGTGGGGCAAGGGGGTGGGTGGGGTGAATATAGGAAGCAGATTAAGGTGACCCAAAAGGGAGTGGGAGAAAGGAAATAAAGGCTTCTTGGAGGAGATGTGCCTTCAATATGACTTTGAAGGTGGGGAGAATAATTGTCTGTTAGATATGAAGAGGGATGGCATTCCAGGCCAGAGGTAGGAGGTGGGTGAGAGGTTGGTGGTGAGATAGATGAGATCAATGTACAGTAAGTAGGATGTTATTAGAGGAGCAAAGTGTCTGGGCTACATTATCATAGGAGAATGGTGAAGTAGGAGGAGGCAAAATCGTTGAGTGCTTTAAAGCCAATGGTGAGGAGATTGATGTAGAGGTGGGTGGGTAAACCCTGGAGGATCTTGAGAAGGGAGACACGGATGGAATATTTTTGTAGAAAAATGATCCAGGCAACAGAGTGAAGTGTAGACTGGAGTGTGGAGAGACAGGAAGCAGGGAGGTCAGCAAGGAGGTTCCTGCAGTAGACAAGGTGAAATAGAATAAGGGCTTGGATTAACGTGATAGCATAGGAAGGGGTGGATTTTAGCCACATTGTGAAGGTTGAACCAAAAGGATTTAATGATAGATTATGTGGGTTGAATGAGAGCGGTTAAGGATTTATTCATTCAATTGTATTTATTGAGTGCTTACTGTGAGCAGAGCACTGTTCTAAGCACTTGGGAGAAAACAATACAACAATAAATGGGCACAATCCCTGCCCACAATGAGTTTACAGTCTTGAAGGGTGGGGATGGGTGGTTATGGGCCTGTGACATTACAGATGGTGCTGCTGTCTACAGTGATGGGAAAGTCAGGGGGGATGGGGTATTGAGGGGGAGATGAGTTGTGTTTTAGACATGTTAACTTTGAGGTGACAGGACATCCAAGTCCAGGTGTCTTTGAAGGCAGGAGGAAATGTGAGACTGCAGAGAGAGAGAGATCAGGGCTGGAGATAAAGATTTGGGTATCATCCACATAAAGGTGGTAGTTGAAGTCATGGGAAGGAATGAGTTCTCTAAAGGAGTAGGTGTAGATGGAGACTAGAAGGGGACCCAGGACGGAACCTTGAGAGACACCCACAGTTAGCGGGAGGGAGGCAGAGGAGCCCATGAAAGAGACTGAGAATGAGTGGCCAGAGCAATAGGAAGAGAACCAGGAGAGGCCAGTGTCAGTGAAGCCACGAATGGATAATTTTTCCAGGAGAAGTGGGTAGAACATAATGTCAAAGGCAGCTGAAAGGTCAAGGAGGATTAGGATGACAGTGGCGACTGGATTTGACTAAAAGTAGATCATCTGTAACCTCTGAGTCACAGCAAGACTGATAATAAAACAATGACCTTTCAGAATGCCTTTACTCAAAGACCCAAAGAAATTTAAAATTGGAGATCAGCTTTTTTCTTGATTTTTTTTGTCAGATTAATAATACCAACTGTGGATTTGCTAAACATTATGTGTCAATCACTGTACTAAGCACTGGGGTACATACAAGATTATCATGTATCCATGGGGCTCACAGTCTTAGTAGGAGGAAGAACAGGTATTGAATTCCCATTTTTCAGATGAGGGATCTGAGGCCCAGAGAAGTTAAGTGACTTGCCCAAGGTCACACAATGGACAAGCGGCAGAGCGGGGATTAGAACCCAGGCTTGTTCTCCTTCCGCTACCCAAGAATCCTCTCTCAATTTGCTGAATCTACTCCAAAGTAAAACTAACCAAGACAACTCGTGAACTCACAGAAGACATTTGAAGCAGTCTACCAATTTCTGAAAGCAGGCCAGAGAAAAGAAATGTTATCGCAGAGGATTTCTCTTTCAAGCAGTTTCCTTTGTCCACAAGATATTAATGGGTAGAACGACAATAAAAATGCAAGTACAATACCCAATGCATCCATGAATAACTTCGTAGTAATTTTCCTTATTGGAGTGAATAGTTTGTTTTGATAATTCATTAATTCAATCATATTTATTGAGCGTCTATTCCCAAACTCTTAGTACAGTGCTCTGCATACAGTAAGTGCTCAATAAATGCGATTGAATGAACGAATGCAGAGAACTGTACAAAGCGCTTGGAAAGTACAATTCAGCAACAAATAGAGGCAATCCCTACCCAACAATGGACTTGGGGGGAGACAGAAAACAAAACAAAACAAGTAGACAAGCATCAATAGTACTCACATATCAAGTAAAGCATCGACTCAGATACTGCTCAGGGACAAACACTTGAACACCATCTTTACTGCCTTCTTCTCACAAGAGCTTTAAAATGGGGAGTTTAACTTCGGGCACAATTGACCATAATATTAATTATGGTATTTATTAAACATCTACTGTGTTCCAAGTAATGTGGTAGGTAGAGAATAATCAGATGGTATACAGTTCCTCTCCCAAATGGGGTCCTTTATATCAGAGAAGCAGCATGGCTCAGTGGAAAGAGCATGGGCTTTGGAGTCAGAGGTCTTGGGTTCAAATCCCAGCTCCACCAATTTTCAGCTGTGTGACTTTGGGCAAGTCACTTAACTTCTCTGTGCCTCAGTTCCCTCATCTGTAAAATGGGGATTAAGACTGTGAGCCCCCTGCGGGACAACCTGATCACCTTGTAACCTCCCCAGTGCTCAGAACAGTGCTTTGCACATAGCGCTTAATAAATGCCATTATTATTATTATTATTATTATTATTATTATTATTATTATTATTAAGAGGTAGAGAGTTCAGGCATCTTATCTCCAGTTTACAGATGAGGAAGTGAGGCACAGAGACGATAAAGAACTTGCCCAGGGTCACTCAGCAGGCTAATGGCACATCATAATAATGATGGTATTTGTTAAGCACTTACTATGTGCCAAGCACTTATGACTGAGGACTGATATTTATCCTATTTGTGGAAGTAACTCTTTCAAATAGAAGTTCCATCCCTGGAGTAATCAAGCTTTTAACTACCCAATCTGTGGCATTTTGAGTGCTTACTGTGGGCAGAGCATTGTACTAAGTGCTTGGAAAAGTGCAATAAATTTAGTAGATGTGATGCCTACCTTTAAGGAGATAATCTAGCTGGGAAGACAGGGGAAGCAACAGCATTTAAGGATATGTAGTACTGAGATGGTTGGGTATCAAAGTGCTTAGGGGGTACATGGCTTAGTGGATAGAGCATGGACCTAGGCATCAGAAAGTCATGTTCTAGTCTCTGTTCTGCCACTTGTCTTGTGTGGGACTTTGGGCAAGTCACTTTACTTCTCTGGGCCTCAGGTACCTGATCTGTAAAATGGGAATCAAGTCTTTGAGCCCCATGTGAGACAAGGACTGTGTTCAACGTGATAAACTTGTATCTACCCCAGCACTTAGTATAATGCCTGGCACACAGAAGGCGCTTAACAAATACCACAATTATAATTACTATTACTGACATAAATGCATAAGTCACATAGAAGGGAGGGAGAATAGGGTGGGGCAATGAGATGTTAGTTGGGGAAGGCTTCCTTAAGTTGGTAGAATTTTAGAAGGACTTTGAAGGTGGGGAGAATGATGGTCTGTTGGATATAAAAGGGGAAGGAGTTCCTGATCTATCTGCAATGGGATCCACAAGGATTTGATACTTTTCTGGAAAGCCACTGTTGGAAATACCCTGCAAGGCCTGCCTTTGGAAAGAAATGTAAGTGTGGGTAGCATTGAAATCAACCTATGACAGGTGAGAAATAATGATGCTTGTTAAGCACTTATTTGCCAAGTACTGTTCTAAGCACTGGGGTAGATGCAAGTTAATCAGGTTGGACACAGTCCCTGTCCCCCATGGGGTGCTTACTCTTAAGCCCCATTTTATAGATGAGGTATCTGAGGCATAGAAAATTTAAGTGACTTGTCCAAGGTCACATAGCAGACATGTAGCTGAGCTGGGGTCAGAACCCAGGTCTTTTTGACGCCCAGGGCTGTGCTCCACCCACTAAGCCACACTGCATCTCTTGGTGAAGACATAGGAAGTGGGACTGGTGGCAAAATGTCCCACTTGGAGTAGTGTTCCCTAAGCACTAATTTGGATGTGAGTTGTGTGTGGCCTATTTCAGATAATTCCTTTGAACTGTACTAGGCAGCATAATCACTGAGTGTACATCTGTATGCTCATTTAGAAAGAAACAGTGTTGCCTAGTGGAAAGGTCATGGTCTTATGAGTCAGAGGGCCTGAGTTTTAATCTTGGCCTGAGTTTTAATCTTGACTCTGCCACTTGCCTAGTATATGACCTTGGACAAATCATTTCACTTTTCTACGCCTCAATTTTATCATCTGCAAAATGGGGACTAACTACTCGTTCTTCCTCCTACTTAGAGTGTGACCCCAAAATGGGGCAAAGTCTGACCTGATTATCTTGTATCTACCCCAGTGTTTAGTTCAGTGCTTGGTACAGCTTAGCTTAGTGGTTAGAGCATGGGTCTGGGAGTCAGAAGGTCATGGGTTCAAATCCCGGCCCTGCCACTTGTCTGCTGTGCGATTGGGTAAGTCACTTAACTTCTCTGTGCCTCAGTTCCCTCATCTGTAAAATGGGGATTAAGACTGTGAGCTCCCTTTGGGACACGGACTGTCTCCAACTCAATTATCTTGTATCTACCCCAGTGCTTAGAATAGTGCTTGGCACATAGTAAGCACTTAAATAAATACCATAATTATTAATTGTTATTAGTAAATGTTCAACAACTATTATTATTATTATTATTATTATTATTATCATCATCATCATCAGTTCCAAATTCTTCATTTAACATTTCTGGAATGTTTCTTGTGTCATATTTAGTTTGAAAACAAGTACAGCATCATAAATGATTTTCCTCGACTTGAAAATGACTACCATCAAGGCACTTCAAGTATGTGTGCTAATGCTAATCTTTATTAGATAGCTTGTTTTCACCCAGGTTTTCAGTGGTTTTAGTAGGGAACTATATATTCTAGCTTAGACTGATTCCCTCATCAGCATGGCGATCAAAATTATCGTTCTGCCCTTTAAAGAGACTCACATTCTGGGCACTGAACATTTTCTGGGGAAGTTGTTCATCAAAGCAAAGCAAGCCATCAAAAGAAGAAAGGAAAATGAGGGATAATGGAAAAGACCTAAATTGGAGTGCCAGAAAATGGGAGATTTGACTCAAACTATCTCCTGCTTCCCATAGATTGGTTAAGTTGATGTTAGATTTTGAATGTTTTTCCTATTCTGAGATGTGATGACTAGCATTTGTGGTTTTATCATCTGAGTTTAGAGTTTAGGTTCCAGTAAACTGGTGGCATAAGGAAACTTTGTGGATGGGTAGTCATTTGAGAGTGAAATGATGACTATGCATTGTTGAAGAATCTCTTAGGAACTTGGAGCTTGTTGGGAAACTTGCTAGCATTCATTGGTAGTAATTCCTTCCTTTCCCTTTAGTCTTTTGAGAGGCACAAATCAAAGAGGTCCCCTATGGACATTGTAACTCATAAATGACAATGCAGACATAAGCACACATTTGAATGAATTCAAACTAGGATGTACCAATTTACCTGGTTGGGTTATCCATTGGAGTGCCATGCAGGAAGAATTAGGGTTTAGTTATGCCACTGGCCATCAACCTAGAAAAATGGACTGGGACCTGTTAATCTTGGGCTGGTCTAGAATAGATGACCACTTGGACATCACCCTACAGGGCTGCAGTAGCTCCTGGACAAACTGAACATGTTTTCAGAGTCCATTCTCCTCGGAGGTGTCCCCAACCCTCTATCATGATGATCACAAAACCCATCAGCATTTGATTGACTAATAAGTACTATCATTCTCCAGCCCCCAGTTATACCTCTACTGTGGACCCTGCCCATCAATCAATCAATTAATGGTATTTACTAATACCTATTAAAAGAGCATCAGTAGTAATAATAATAATGATGGCACTTAAGTGCTTACTATGTGCCAAGCACTGTTCTAAACGTTGGGTGGTTACAAGGTAATCAGGTTGTCCCACATGGGGCTCACAGTTTTAATCCCCATTTTACAGATGAGGTAACTGTGGCCCAGAGAAGTGAAGTGACTTGCCCAGAGTCACACAGCTGATAAGTGGTGGAGCCCGGATTAGAACCCATGACCTCTGACTCCCAAGCCCAGGCTCTTTTCACTGAGCCACGCGGCTTCTCTAACTGTGAAGGATGGGGATATGCCCCATAGAATCACTTTACGGATGGTTCAGTTGGTAAGGTTTGAGATAGGGGCAGGATTGGGAAGACTCCAATCTTTCCTTTTCTTGTCACTTCAGGTCTGAGTCTTCACTGACTTGAAAGCCAGACATTCCTCCAGAAGGGAATGCATTCTTTGCTGTGAGAAAAGAACTGCGTCCCTGACCTTTTCATATGTTTACAAGTACAGCACATTCATTCATTCATTCAATGGTATTTATTGAGCACTTACTGTGTGCAGAGCACTGTACTAAGCACTTGGGAAGTACAAGTTGGCAACACATAGAGACGATCCCTACTCAACAACGGGCTCACAGTCTAGAAAGGGGAGACAGACAACAAAACAAAACATCTGGACAGGTGTCAAGTCATCAGAACAAAAAGAATTAAAGCCAAATGCACATCATTAACAAAATGAATAGAATAGTAAAATAAATAGAGTAGTAAATCTGTACAAACATATATACAGGTGCTGTGGGGAGGGGAAGGAGGTAGGGTGGGGGGGGATGGGGAGGAGGAGAGGAAAAAGGGGGCTCAGTCCATTATCAGTTTTGCCCATTGCATGGCCTTTCAGTTTAAAATATGGTTTTCCCTTCAATTTACATCTCCCCTCCCCCTGTACCCCTCAGCTCCCTACGCACACATACACGCATGCACACACACATGCTAGTGAGGCAAGACACATAAAGTGCTCGGATCGCTACAGAAGGAAGGGGCTACATAAATACAAAGCATAATTATTTCTGCCATGAGCAACAGTACTGAGCTCACCCACTCATCTTTCACAGGCTGCTGAGCTGTCATAGGATACTATACAGATTTTTGTCTCTACCTGGATTTGAGTTGATGAGTGACAATGGTAAAGTCCTCCCTCGAGCACTGTGGCTATCTGAACCATTTTCTCCATTAAAGTCATTTTATGAATGAGCTGAATGTCGCAAATTCAGATTCATTCATTCAATCGTATTTATTGAGTGCTTACTGTGTGCAGAGCACTGTACGAAGCACTTGGAATGTACAATTTGGCAACAGAGAGACAGTCCCCACCATGTACATGTGAATAGGTGTAAAGGAATAAACTACACCATGTTGACAGATTGTCCAGAGCTTGCTTCTCAGGTGCTGCTTTATTATTCAGCAGACACACCTGAAAAGAAAACCGTATCTTATCTTTGTGGCTGGTTTTGCGATAATTGTGGTAGAAGAAAGGTTGAGAGACACTGGAGAATCACTGAGGCTGATAGAGATATGGTGAGGTGAGGATCTGACTATGAAAAGCCCTTTTATGGGTGAGAAATTTGGAATTAGGGTGATTATTATGTTCAGCTCTATTCTTTCTAGCACTTACCATTCCTGGGAGGGTAGAAGGCGGAATCACTTCTACCTCCTTCTCCCTAACAAACAGTAAATAACTGGGCTTGAATGAGCTGCTCTGTGCTCTGACACTGGAGATGCAGTGTGACATTCTCGAGTGGAACTACCAGGCAGCCAATCTCTGAATAGGAGAAAATTACATGCAACATGACCAGGACATATTTCTTTCCCTGTAGTCACATAGGAGCTCAAGCTATGTCAATCAGGAGAAGCTTTGACTAGTGGAAAGAGCATGGGCCGGGAGTAGGATGATCCAGGTTCTAATGCTGGCTTTGCCACTTGTCCAGTGTGTGACCTTAAGCAAGTCACCCAAATTCCTTAAGCCTCAGTTTTCCCATCTGAAAATAGAGGTTCAATGCCTTTTATTCCTCCTGTTTAGAGCGTGAGTCCCATGTGGGGCAGGAGCTGTGTCCAACCTGACTAACTTGCAACTACCCCAGCACTTAGAACAGTGCTTGACACACAGTAAGCATTTAACAGATAAAATAACAATAATGTTCAGTGCCTACAATTCTCCCCTCCAGCAAAGTGAAATTCTGTGAGATGTGAAGGAATGACAGATGATGAGATGACTTGCACAGGGAGTGTTCCTAGACTTGAGAGCACCTTTAAGTGGTTTTCTCTGTTCTCCTATCAGGCTTCTCTTCTGGCTGAAACGGGAACACTCAACTGTCCCTGGAAATCTGCAGTGGAACGTTCTGATTCTGGGCTCATCCAGGGAAGCTCCATGATGATAGCACTCATGTGAGTCTAAGTGTTCATACTGGTGCATCCCTGCTTCTGTTTGGCTCAGAGGACTTCTGCAGGCAGAATAGTTGGGAATTTCTATGCTTGATGGATCTTCCATCTGTATAAGTTCCTGCTTCTCCATGCCACCTTATTTGCTCGGGGTCCCAAGAGACCCGAAGCATTTCATCATCATCATCAATCGTATTTATTGAGCGCTTACTGTGTGCAGAGCGCTGTACTAAGTGCTTGGGAAGTACAAGTTGGCAACATATAGAGACAGTCCCTACCCAACAGTGGGCTCACAGTCTAAAAGGGGGAGACAGAGAACAAAACCAAACATACTAACAAAATAAAATAAATAGAATAGATATGTACAAGTAAAATAAATAAATGAATAAATAGAGTAATAAATATGTACAAACATATATACATATATACAGGTGCTGTGGGGAAGGGAAGGAGGTAAGATGGGGGGGATGGAGAGGGGGACAAGGGGGAGAGGAAGGAAGGGGCTCAGTCTGGGAAGGCTTCCTGGAGTAGGTGAGCTCTCAGTAGGGCCTTGAAGGGAGGAAGAGAGCTAGCTTGGCGGATGGTCAGAGGGAGGGCATTCCAGGCCCGGGAGATGATGTGGGCCGGGGGTCGATGGCGGGACAGGCGAGAATGAAAGTACAGTGAGGAGATTAGCGGCAGAGGAGCGGAGGGTGCGGGGTGGGCTGTAGAAGGAGAGAAGGGAGGTGAGGTAGGAGGGGGCGAGGTGAGGAATTTCTGCATGATGTGCAGATTGATTGGTAGCCACTGGAGATTTCTGAGGAGGGGAGTAACATGCCCAGAGTGTTTCTGGACAAAGACAATCCAGGCAAAAGCATGAAGTATGGATTGAAGTGGAGAGAGACACGAGGATGGGAGATCAGAGAGAAGGCTGATGCAGTAGTCCAGACGGGATAGGATGAGAGCTTGAACGAGCAGGGTAGCGGTATGGATGGAGAGGAAAGGGCAGATCTTGGCAATGTTGTGGAGCTGAGACCGGCAGGTTTTGGTGACGGCTTGGATGTGAGGGGTGAATGAGAGAGTGGAGTCAAGGATGACACCAAGTTTGCAGGCTTGTGAGACGGGAAGGATTGTAGTGCCATCAATGGAGATGGGAAAGTCAGGGAGAGGGCAGGGTTTGGGAGGGAAGACAAGGAGTTCAGTCTTCGACATGTTGAGTTTGAGGTGGCAGGCAGACATCCAGATGGAGATGTCCTGAAGGCAGGAGGAGATGCGAGTCTGGAGAGAAGGGGAGAGAGCAGGGGCAGAGATGTAGATCTGGGTGTCATCAGCGTAGCGATGATAGTTGAAGCCGTGGAAGCGAATGAGGTCACCAAGGGAGTGCGTATAGATCGACAACCGAAGGGGACCAAGCACTGAACCTTGGGGAACTCCCACATTAAGGGGATGGGAGGGGGAGGAGGAGCCTGCAAAAGAGACTGAGAATGAACGGCCAGAGAGATGAGGAGAACCAGGAGAGGACGGAGTCTGTGAAGCCAAGGTCAGATAGCGTGTTGAGGAGAAGGGGGTGGTCCACAGTGTCGAAGGCAGCTGAGAGGTCGAGGAGGATTAGGAGCATTTACTTTAGAAACAAAGTATTTGTGCCCATGCCCTGTAGGGTATTTATAATGAATTATTTCTAGTAACTCAATATACAGATACCTAAATAACTATACCCAGGTAGGCACCCTTAATTAGTTAGCTGAAAAGGGAGTGATAAGTGGAAGAGAGCTAAATGAAGTGCAGTTTCCCATAGGAAATAATGCAGTGTGCATCAAAACATTTGAGAAGCAGCATGGCTCAGTGGAAAGAGCCCAGGCTTGGGAGTCAGAGATCATGAGTTCTAATCCCGGCTCCACCACTTATCGGCTATGTGAATTTTGGCAAATCATTTCACTTCTCTGGCCCTCAGTTCCCTCATCTGTAAAATGGGGATAAAGGTTGTGAGCCCCATGTGGGACAACCTGATCACCTTGTATCCCCCCAGCACTTGGAACAATGCTTCACAGTAAACACTTAACAAATACCATCATTATTAGAGAGCAGCGTGGCTCAGTGGAAAGAGCAGGGGCTTGGGAGTCAGAGATCATGGGTTTGAATCCCGACTCCACCAGTTGTCAGCTGTGTGATTTTGGGCAAGTCACTTAACTTCTCTGTGCCTCAGTTACCTCATCTGTAAAATGGGGATTAAGACTGTGAACTCCGCATGGGACAACCTGATCACCTTATATCCTCCCCAGCACTTAGAACAGTGCTTTGCACATAGTAAGTGCTTAACAAATGCCATCATTATCATTATTATTATTTCTAACATACAAAAACTTGACCAAATCAATATGATATACTAAAAAAATTAAAAACCACTAGGTTATGTGATCAGGCAACAATTTGATTGGTAAAGACTTTGATGGAGATAGCCAACCATTGGAGGGCTTTTTATTATGGTATTTTCTAAGTGCTTACTACAAAATAATAATAATAATAATAATTATGGCATTTGTTAAGCACTTACTATGTGCCCAGACAGGCATGGTAATATACATTGGGACTGATGTAAGATAATCAGGTTGGACACAGTTCATGTCCCACATGGGATTCACAGTCTACAGATGAGGTAACTGAGGAACAGAGAAGTAAAGTGACTTGCCCAAGGTCACATAGCAAAGTGAACAGAGTCAGGATTAGAACCCAGGTTCTCTGACTCCAAGGCCTGTGCTCTTTTCAAGGGGCCGTGGTGGAGGAACTGAAGTTTTTCTTTTTTCTTAAGAAAAATGAGTCAGGCAGTAGAACTGAAGAGTGGACTGGAGTTGGGGAGAGACAGGAGGCAGGGAGATCAGTAAAGAGGCTGATGCAGTAGGCTGAGGTAGAATATAACAAGTGCTTGAACCAACATGGTAGATGTTTGAATAATAATAATGATTAATAATAACAATGATGACTAGTGGACTTTAAGTGCTTACTATATGCCAAGCACTGGGGTAGATACAGGATAATCAGATGGGATAGTCTCTGTCCCTCAGGGGGCTCATAGTCTAGGAGGGAGAACAAGGTATTGAATCCCCATTTTACAGATGTAGAAACTGAGACACAGAGTAGCAAAGTAACTTATCCAAAGTCACACAAGAGGCAGGTAGTGGAGCTGGGATTACAAACTGGGTCCTCTGATTCCTAGGCCTATGCTCTGTCCATTAGGCAATGTTGTTTCTCAAAGGGGCAGGTTCTAGAGCTATTTTGAAGGAAATAACTATCAGGATTTGGTGACAGACTGAATATGTGGGTTGAATAAGAGAAATGAGTCAAGGATAATGCCAAAAGTGTTGACTTGAGTGATGGGGAAGGTAGGGGTGTTGTCTACAATGATGCAAAAGTCTCTGTGAGGGCAGGGTGTAGGTGGAAAGATGAGGAATTCTGTTTGGAAATGTTAAGTTTCAGGTGCCCATGGGACATCCAAGAAGAGATGTCCTAAAGGCAGGAGGAAATTCAAGATTGAAAAGGAGAGAGATCAGGACTGGAGATGAGATTTGGGAATCATCCGCATAGAGATGGTAGTTGAATCCGAGGGAGAAGATGAATTCTCCAAAGGAATAGGTGTAGATGGAGAATAGACCATAACCCAGAACTGAGCCTTGAGGGTCTCCTACCATGAGGGGATGGGAGACAGAGGAGGAGTTGCAAATGAGACTGAGGTCTTGCTCCCTGCAGGCAATGCTGGGTTGCGAGTTGTGGGAGGACAGCAGAGCTGGCATGTGATACTTGTTCAGCTATTATGGGCTGGATTATGTTGCCCAGGTTATGGCCATGCTGACCTGGATGGAGGCTGACCCTGGGGCCCTGAACACCAAGTACCAATGGGAAGTGGATTGGAAAATTGTGGCAAGAAAGAGAAGACCTATCTGGAGGTATGATGTGTCTATTTGCTCTGGAGAAACCTGTGATTTGTGGGGAAGAGCCATCACATCAGCTCTGATGCAGACATCATCCTGTGGTGCCAGGCCCTTGGTTTCTACCTGGAAGAGATTGGGTTGGTGTGGCAAAGGGATCGGGCAGATCTAACCCAGGAGATGGAGCTTGTGGAGGCCTGGCCCAGAGAGGACAGCACTTTCCAGAAATGGGCAGTGATGGGGGTTTCCTAGGGAGAAGAACAGAGATATGCCAAGTGAAACAGAAAAGCAGCATAAGCTAGTGTAAAGAGCCCATGCTTGCGAGTCAGAGAATCTGGGTTCTAATTACAGCTTCACCATTTGTCTGCTCTGTGGCCTTGGGCAAATCACTTTACTTCTCTGTGTTTATTTCCTCAACTGTAAAGTGGGGATTTATTTAATCCTACCCAGTCAGTCAATTGTATTTCTTGTGTGCCTATGGTATTCAGAGCACTGTACTAAGTCCTTGGAGAGTGGCCTAATGGAAAGAGTTGGGGCCTGGAAATCAGAGGACTTTGTTCTATTCCCAGTTCAGCCACATGTCTGCTGAGTGATCTTGGGCACGACTCTTCACTTCTCTGTGCCTCAGTTCCCTTATCTGTAAAATGGGTATTAAGAATGTGAGCCCCATGTGGAACTGGGACTGTGTCCCACCTGATTACCTTGTATCTACCACAGAGCTTAGAAAAGTGCCTGGCACCCAGTAAGTGCTTAACAACTTTATAATTATTATTATTATTATTACAGTAAAACAGAGTTAGTTGATATGTTCCCTGCTAACAAAGAGCTTATTGTCTTGAAGGAGAAATAGACATTAAAATAGATTATAGATACGTACATAAGTGCTGTAGGGATGAGGGAAGGGTGAATAAATCTAAATTCAAGGGTGACACAGAGGAGAGTGCTTAATTGGGGAAGGCCTCTTAGAGGAGAAGTTATTTTAATATGGCTTTGAAGAAGGGGAGAGTGATCATCTGTTGGATATGAAGTGGGAGAACATTCCAGGCCAGAGGCACAATGTGGGCGAAGGTTCAGCGGTGAAATAGATGAGATTGAGATACTGTAAGTAGTCTTTTAGAATGTGAGCCCACTGTTGGGTAGGGACTGTCTCTATATGTTGCCAACTTGTACTTCCCAAGTGCTTAGTACAGTGCTCTGCACACAGTAAGCGCTCAATAAATACGATTGATTGATTGATTGATTGATTGGTGTTAGAGGAGCCAAGCGAATATGCTGGGTTGTAGTAGGAAATCAGACAGGTAAAATGGCTGGGGGTAAGATGATTGAGTGCTCTAAAGCCAATGATAAGGAGTTACTGTTTGATGCAGCGGTGGATGGGGACTCACTGGAGGTTCTCGAGGAATGAGGGAACGTGATTTAAAAAAAAATCAGAGTGAAATATGGACTGGAGTGGGGAGAGACAAGAGGCAGGGAGGTCAGCAAAAGAGGCTGATCCAGTAATCCAGGCAGGATAGGATGAATGCTTGGATCAATGTGGTAATAGTTTGGATGGGGAGCAAAGGGCGATTGTGATTTCTTGTGTCCAACCTGATCTTATATCTATCCCAGCACTTAGTACAGTGCTTGGTTAACAAGTGCCTAACAATTACCATAAAATAATTAAAATTAATAAGGAGCAGCCAGAAAGATGGGAGGACGGTGTCAGTGATGCCAAGGTTAGACAGCATTTCCAGGAGAAGGTGTGTGTTTGGGGGTCCACAGAGCCCAAGGCACCTGAGAGGTTTAGGAAGATTAAGTTGGAATAGAAGCTGTTGGATTTTTTTTATGGTATTTAAGTGCTTACTATGTGTCAAACACTATACTAAGCTCTGGAATAATTACAAGTTAATCTGGTAGGAAACAGTCCCTGTCTCATTTGGGGCTCACAGTCTAAGTAGGAAGGAGAACAGATTAGTGGATAAAGCACGGCCCTGGGAGTCAGAAGGACCTGGGTTCTAATCCCGGCTCCACCACAGGTCTGCTGTGTGACTTTGGGCAAGATACTTAACTTCCCTGGGCCTCATTTACCCCATCTGTAAAATGGGGATTGAGAGTGAGAGTCGCATGTGGAACTGGGACTGCGTCCAACCTGATTAACTTGTAACTACCCCATTGTTTAGAACCATGCTTGGCACATAGTAAGTGCTTAACAAGTACTTATTATTATTATTATTATTATTTTAAAATAATAACATTTTAAAAACTCATTTTACAGATGTGGTAACTGGGGTGCAAAAGTGAAGTGGCTTGCCCAAGATTACATAGCAGACAAGTGGAAGAGTGGGATCAGAACCCAGGTCCTCCTGGCTCCCAGCTCCATGCTCTATCCATTAGGTCATGCTGCTTCTCACTGCTAGGCAACACTGTTTTTGCAGTGAATATCAAGATCTTTTTAGCATGGGTAATGATAGAAGTTCTGTTTGCCTAAGGAACTTATTTTCTGAGTAAGATGTGTAAGATAACACTTTGGGAATTAAGTATTTAGTCACTTATCCTATCCTGCCTTGATTACTGCAGGTTCCTGTCTTTCCCCACTCCAGTCCATAATTCACTCTGCTGCCTGGATCATTTTTCTACAAAAATGTTCAGAATATGTTTCTCTTCTCCACAAGAACCTCCAGTGGTTGCCCACTGGAACAGCAGTAGCATGACTCAGTGGAAAGAGCTCGGGCTTGGGAGTCAGAGGTCAGGGGTTTGAATCCCGGCTCTGCCATTTGTCAGCTGTGTGACCTTGGGCAAGCCACTTAACTTCTCTGTGCCTCAGTTACCTCATCTATAAAATGGGGATTAAGACTGTGAGCCTCATGTGGGACAATCTGATCACCTTGTATCCCCCCCAACCAGCACTTAGAACAGTGCTTTGCACATAGCGCTTAACAAATGCCACCATTATTATTGTTATTATCTTGATATTCATACCAACCTCAGTCCCACAGAAATTATGTATATATCTACAAATTATTTTTATGCCTGTCTCCCCCTCCAGTCTGTATTCTCATCATGGGCAGGGCGTGTGTCTACAAACTCTGTTGTACTGTGCTTAGTAGAGTACTCTGCACAAAGTAAGCGCTTAAATATAATTGATTGATGGACTTTAATTACTTCATTGAAGTCAGGCACAGGATAGTCAGTTCTCCTGTAATATGTATTTTCACCAAGCATTTTGAACCGAATGCTGTTGGGGAATTAAGGAACATTCTTCTGACAATGTACATCTGTCTGGAGAGGACATGAAGAAAGAGTGGCATACCTACCACAGACTAAGGTTTTCAATCAATCAATTGTATTTATTGAGCGCTTACTGTGTGCAGAGCACTGTACTAAGTGCTTGGGAAGTACAAGTCGGCAACATATAGAGACAGTCCCTACCCAACAGTGGGCTCACAGTCTAAAAGGGGGAGACAGAGAACAAAACTAAACATACTAACATAACATAACATAATTCCTAATATAGGGTTCATTAAGACAGTGTGGCTCAGTGGAAAGTGCACGGTCATAGAAGTCAGAGGTCATGGGTTCTAATCCCAGCTCTGCCACTTGTCTGCCATGTGACTTCGGGCAAGTCACTTAACTTCTCTGTGCCTCAGGTCTCTCATCTGTAAAATGGGGATTAAGACTGTGAGCCCCACGTGGGACAACCTGATTACCCTGTATCTACCCCAGTGCTTAGAACAGTGCTTGGCATGAGGTAAGTGCTTAACAAATGCCAATATTATTATTATTATTAAACTTGCAGTTTTCAGAGACCTAACTACAGAGAAAGGGAGTAGTTAAGACAAAGCAAACTATTTTGAAGGGGGAGAGGGAAAGAACAAGCACTGTAAGAAATTCTGGCGTTAAGTTACAGTGCAGTAGTCCCTTCACATTGGTGACTGGTTAGAAAAACACCACCGGTGAGGTGAAACCACAGATACCACCTGCTCCAGATGGCAAAAGTTTACTTGAAACCTCAAGGTGATCCCGGCTTTAAGGGATTGGGGCGGGGTGGCAGGTGTTGTGGGTAGTCAGCCAACCAATGAAGAGGCATGGCATGGTTGTGGCTTTTGGTGACCAAAGGAATAGCAGACTGCATGGTAAGGGGTGGAGTTAGCAGCTGCAGTTGGCTATCCAGACTGTAAGCTAGTTGTGGGCAGGGAATGCATCTATTGTTATATTGGCCTCTCCCAAGCACTTAGGACAGTTCTCTGCACACAGAGCTCAGTAAATAGGATTAAATGAATGAATAAATATGATTAACTGACTGACTGACCATCCTTGGGCCCAGTCAACCACAGAATGAAAGAATAACTGAAATTGTGAACAAAAAATCTGCAAATCAATTAATGATACTGATTGAGTGTTTACTGTGTGAAGCACTATATTAAGCACTTAAGGAGTACAATAGAGTTGGTAGACATGATCCCTACCCTAGAGGAGTTTACAGCCTAGGCGGGGAAGCAGATGTTAAAATTATGGGACAGGAAAGCAACAAAGTATAAGGATATTGTTGTAAGTGCTGTAGGGGTGAGATATCAGTGTTCTTAGGAGGTCATGGTTTATGGACATAGGTGGATCAGAAGGGAGGGAGAGTAGGATGGGGAGATGAGGTTACTCAGGGAAAGCTTCTTGGAGGAGATACGGTATTAGCAGAGCCTTGAAAACGAAGAGAGTGGAGGTATTTATTCAATCGTATTTATTGAGCGTTTACTGTGTGCAGAGCACTGTACTAAGCGCTTGGGAAGTACAAGTTGGAAACATATAGAGATGATTCCTACCCAACAGTGGGCTCACAGTCTAGAAAGTGGGAATTAAATAATAATAATTATGGTACTTGTTAAGTGCTTACTATGTGCCAGGCACTATACTAAGCACTGGGGTAGATACAAGGAAATCAGATTGGACACAGTCCCTGTTCCACATGGGGCTTACAGCCTCAATACCCATTTCACAGATGAGGTAACTGAGGCACAGAGAAGTTAAGTGACTTGCCCAAGGTCACACAGCAGACAAGTGTCGGAGCCGGGTCTAGAACCCATGATGTCCTGATTCCCAGGCCCATGCTCTATTCTCTATGCCATGCTGTTTCTCCCTCCTACACCCTCCTACGTAGACTGTGAGCCCCATGTGGGACAGGGACCATGTCTAATCTTTCATTTACTCCAGCAACTAGTACAGTGCCTAGCATGTAGCAAGCATTTAACAAGTACCATAGAAAGGTTTAGTCTACAGACTATAAAAGAAATATGGAAGACATGATCTCCAATCTCAAGGAGCTTACAATCTAATGAAGAAGACCAATGCAAAATAATTTACAGATAGTAGGCCAAGAGACTGGAGATGTGAATATTTGGAAAAGCAGGTACTTAAATAGTAAATACTTTATATTGATATGTGGTATGGGTGGCTGTTGGTGCATAAAGTGAGGTTCATTCATTCAATCATAATAATAATAATAATCATGGCATTTGTTAAGCGCTTGCTATGTGCAAAGCACTGTTCTAAGCGCTGGGGGGATACAATGTGATCAAGTTGTATCACGTAGGGCTCACAGTCTTAATCCCCATTTTTACAGATGAGGTAACTGAGGCTCAGAGAAGTTAAGTGACTTGCCCAAGGTCACACAGCAGACTTGTGGTGGAGCCGGGATTCGAACCCACGACCTCTGACTCCAAAGCCCTGTCTTTTTCCACTGAGCCACGCTGAAATCATATGAAGTGCTTCCTACATGCAGAGCACTGTACTAAGTGCTTGGAAAAGTACAATACAACAATGAAAAGTGACAATCCCTGCCCACAGTGAGCTCACAGTCAGGGGGGTGGGAGATAGACATCAGTACAAATAAATAAAATTACAGATATGAACATAAGTGCCTTGGGGCTGGGAAGGGGGAAGAGCAAAGGGAGCAAGTCAGGGTAATGTAGAAGGGATGGGGAGATGAGGAAAAGTAGGGCTTAATCTGGGAAGGCCTCTTGAAAGAGATGTGTCTTCAGTAAAACTTTGAAGTGGGAGAGAGTGGTTGTCTGTCAGATTAGAGGAGGGAGGGGTTTCCAGGCCAGGGGCGAGATGTGGGGTAGGGGTCAACGGCAAGACAGTTGAGATGGAGGTACAATGAGAAGGTTAGTACTAGAGGAGTGAAGTGTGCAGACTGGGTTGTAGAAGGAGAGAAGTAAGGTAGGAGGGAACAAGGTGACAGAGTGCTTTAAAGCCAATGGTAAGGAGTTTGTTAGGGAATTGGATAGGGAACCACTGGAGACTTTTGAGGAGTTGGGGTGACATGTCCTGAATGTTTCTGTGGAAAGATGATCCGGGCAGCAGAATGAAGTATGGACTGAAGTGGAGAGAGGCAGTAGGCTGGAAGGTCAGCAAGAAGGTTGATGCAGTAATCTAGAAGCAGTAATCTAGGTGAGATAGGATGAATGATTGTATTAACATGGTAGCAGATTGGAGAGGAAAGGCCAGATTTTAGCAATGTTGTGAAGATGGGACTGACAGGATTTGGTGACAGATTGAATAGGTGGATTGAATAAGAAAGAGGAGCCAAGGAAAACACTGAGGTTATGGGCTTGTGAGATGAGAAGGATAGTTGTGCCATCTACAGTGATGGGAAAGTCTGGGAGAGGACAGAGTTTGGGTGGGAAGACAAGGAGCTCTGCTTTGGACATGTTAAGTTTGAGGTGATGGGAGGACATCCAAGTAGAGCAGTCTGGAAGGCAGGAGGAGATGTGAGCCTGGAGAGAGGGAGAGCAATCAGGGGAGAAGATGTAGATTTGGGTGTCATCTGCATAGAGATGGTAGTTGAAGCTGTGGGAGTGGATGAGTTCTCCAAGAGAATGAATGTAGAGGAGAATAGAATGGGGCTGAGAACTGAACCTTAGGGACACCCACCGTTAGGGGGTGGGAGGCAGAGGAGGAGCTCAAGAAGGAGACTGAGAATGAATGGCCAGTGAGATGAGTATCACCAGGATATGACAGAGTCAGTGTAGCCAAGGTTGGATAACGTTTCCAGGAAAAGGGGGTGGTCCACAGTGTCAAAGGCAGCTGAGAGGTAGAGGAGGATTAGGATGGCGTAGAAGCCGTTAGATTTGGCAAGAAGGAAATTATTGGTGACCTTTGAGAGGGCAGCTTCAGTGGAATGAAAGGGATGGAAGCCAGATTGGCAGGGGTCTAAGAGAGAATTGGATGAGAGGAATTTAAGACAGCGGGTATAGATGGCTCACTCAACTTTGGAGAGGAATGGTTGGAGGGAGATGGGGTGATAAGTGGAGGGAGCTGTGGAGTCAAGGGACGGTTTTTAAGGATGGGGGAGACATGGGCATGTTTGAAGGCAGTGTGCAAGAAGCCATTGAAAAGTGAATGGTTGAAGATGGTTGTTGGGAAAGGAGAGAGGGGATGAGTTTTTATAAGGTGAGAAGGAATGGGGTCTGATGTGCATGTCGAGGGGATGGCATTTGAGAGGAGGTGGGAGATCTCCTCTGGAGTTACTGTTGGGATGGATGGGAAAGTTGAAGGGGTTGGGAGGGATAGGGACTGAAGAGGGGGAGGGGCTATTTTAGGGACCTCACTAATTTTCTTAATAAAGTAGATGGCCAGGTCATTGGGACAAGGGATTGGGGAGGCTGGGGGACAGGGGGCCTGTGGAGGGCAGTGGTTTAAAAGCCCTGAAGTGATAGTTTGGAAACATAACCTTAAG
Organism: Tachyglossus aculeatus; assembly: GCF_015852505.1. Lineage (NCBI taxonomy): Eukaryota > Metazoa > Chordata > Mammalia > Monotremata > Tachyglossidae > Tachyglossus > Tachyglossus aculeatus. The sequence continues at coordinate 101,056,909 of NC_052066.1, forward strand.
AGAAGAAAAATGAATTCAGCAAAGCCTCTGTGAGGGGGTGGATTTTCATAAGGGTTTGAAGATAGGGAGACTTGTAGAATGGAAGATTTGATCAGGATGGGAGTGGCAGGTAGAAGAAAGGGTAATAATAATAATGGCATTTGTTAAGCACTTACTATGTGTGAAGCACTGTTCTAAGTGCTGGGGGGATACAAGGTGATCGGGTTGTCCCACGTGGTGCTCACAGTCTTAATCCCCATTTTACAGATGAGGTAACTGAGGCTCAGAGAAGTTAAGTGACTTGCTCAAGGTCACCCAGCAGACATGTGGCGGAGTCCGGATTAGAACCCATGACCTCTGACTCCCAAGCCCAGGCTCTTGCCTCTGAGCCACGCTGGGTAGGAGCAAGGGTTTGGAATGGGAGAGATGAGAACAAGTCATTGTGAGAAGCTGAATTTGAGAGGGACAAAATGTCAGCTGGGGTATATTGGAAGAGAATGGAAAAGTAAGACGGTAACAGTTGATGAAGTACCTTAAAGCACTGAGTTTCTGCATGATGCAAAAAGCCTTGACATGGAAACCTTTATGATCAGATCTATGAAATTAGAGAGCTGAGACCTCCACCCCTGCCCCACCCCAATCCACCAATGTAATGTACATATCTATTATTTATCTTAATGCCTCTCTCCCACACTATACTGTAAGCTTGTTGTGGTCAGGGAATGCATTATATTGTACTCTCTGAAGTGCTTAGTAGGGTACTCTGCAAGCCCATAATCTTTGGGCATTATCCTTGACTACTCTCTCTCATTAAATGCACATATTCAATGTGTCACCAAATCTTGTAGGTGCCATCTTAACAACATCACTAAAATTCACCCTTTCCTCTCCATCCAAACTGCTACCACATTAATACAATCATCATCCTACCCTGCCTGGATTACTGCATCAGCCTCCTTGCTGACCTCCCAGCCTTCTGTCTTTCCCCACCCCAATCAATGCCTTTCTCTGCTATCTGGATCATTATTCTACAAAAACATTCTGGATACATCACCCTACTCCTAAAAAAACTCCAATGTTTGCCCATCCACCTTCAAAGCAAGCAAAAACTCCTCTCATTGGCTTTGAAGCACTCCATCTCCTTGTCCCCTCCTACCTCACCTCACTTCTCTCCTTCTAAAACCCAGCTCACATACTTCGTTCCTCTAGTGCTAACCTTCTCACTGTGCCTCAGTCTTGCATGTCTTGCCACTGACCCCTACCCCACATCCTGCCTCTGGCCTGGAATGCCCTCCCTTCTCTAATCTGACAGACATACACTCTCCCCAGTTTCAGAGCCTTACTGAAGGCACATCTCCTCCAAGAGGCCTTCCCTAAGTCCCACTTTTTTTCATTTCCCCATCCCTTCTGCATTGCCGTGACTTGCTCCTTTTGCTCTTCCCCCTTCCCAGCCCCAAAGCACTTATGTACATGTCTGTAATTTTGTTCATTTATATTGATGTTTGTCTGCCCGACTCCAGACTGTGAGCTTGTTGTGGGCAGGGAAAGTCACTATTTATTGTTGTATTGTACTTTTCCAAGCTCTTAATACTTACTCTGCACACAGTATGCGCTCAATAAATGTGATTGATTGTCCTGCCAGAAAGAGCCTGGTACATAAGCATGGGTTCTCGACCTCTGTAAATGTTGGGAGACTGTGACTGTGACTTTGCCATAATTAGATACCGACTGTCCTGCTTGAATGGCAAACCTGAAATTCTGCTGCTTGTGCTGCAATTCTGTAGCTTTATTTTGGTAATTTTTATGGTCCTTATTTTATGTTGCTTAGCTGTTTTTACTACTTCAATCTTTCTTTATGGGTTGGTTGCCAATCCTTTTTTGTTTTTTTTAATGGTGCTTGTTAAGCACTTAGTATGTGCCAGTCACTGTACTGAATGCTGGGGTCAATGTAAGCTAATCAGGTGGGAAATAGTCCTTGACTTCATGGGGCATGCTATCTTAATCCCATTTTACAAATGAGGCAACCGAGGACCAGATAAGGTAAGTGACTTGCCCAAGGTCATCCAGTATACAAGTGGCACAGCTGGGTTTAGAACCCAGGTCCTTCTGACTCTCACACCTGTGCCCTACCCATTAGGATCACTGCTTCTCAATCTCTTCACACTATACAGCATCTTTCTCACCCCCACACCTCCACCTGCCATCATTCAAAGTTTGTAAGTCATTTGGAGCTAGGAACTGTCTAATTTTGATCCAGGTATTTTTTCCCCCAGTGTTTAGTGAAATGTTCTGTATTTAGCAGCCACTAATAAATGCCATTGAATGAATGATGATATAGGTGCTAAATCCTATCTCATTGTTAGATTATTTCCTGTCATTTGAATTGTCTGTATATTGGTGGGGCTGAACAGTCTAAGGGCAGGTACTTAATTTTCAGTCATTTGTTCATTCAGTCATATTTATTGAGTACTTATTTTGTGCAAAGCACTGCGTTAAAGCTTGGGAGAGTACAATATAACAATAAACAGACACATTCCCTGCCCACGACAAGCTTTAGCATTTGATTCTAGGTGTGCCTGGAAAAGCAGGGATTTTGTCCTTACTTGGGTATGGAGTCTGGGGTTTCTCTTAATGGGGTTTATCTCATTTTAGATTGTAAGCCCCTTGATGCAGAGATCATGTACACTAAATCTATTGTACTCCTCCAAATGCTTAGTTCAGTTCTTGGCACACAGTCATTATTCAATACATGCTCTTGATTTGCTTAGCTGCCACCAAATAGCTAAATCCCATGCATTCAAAATTTCCCAGCTTTGACCAAGTATTTTCCAGAATCCCATTTTCCTGAGACCTTTAAAAATGGCAATTTGATGTCCTAGAAATCATCTTTAGAAAAGAACAAGGCAAGAAGGATTATCTGTAATGGAGGAAATCTTGGGAGATTGCCAGTCAAATATTTACATACACGTGCTAGGGCTTGTGTGCAATGCACATAGTCTCTTGTTATTTTTCTGGATCTTTGACAAAGTTCCCACAATTACACTTGGATAGAAGGGTCAGGAATTCTAGGCAAACCGAGTTGGATCAACTGGAACCAAAGGGTTAGGTTACTCTGTTTATTGGTTCTAAGAGTGAACCAGTGGCCACTATCAATTGCTTGTCCCTGATGGAATTGTAGAATTTTGATTGGGGATACAAGAAGTCAGTAAGTTCAGCCCCCTGTCTCCAAATTCCAAGGCAGATAGTTCATTTCCATTACAGTTTTGTCTTTTTCTGAAAGTAAAGCAAGCAGCCAAAGCCTGAATTTTTTAAAATGTTTTTACAGTGAAAAAGTCAAGGATAGAATTATCTAGTATTCAGAGTATCTGAGACAGACATATCTGTATAAATGTAATGTTTTCACAACTTGCAATTAGCTCTACCGGAAAAACTACAGACTATATGTAAAATGCAAATGCAGAATATTTTGTATGCTTAAGTTTGAATACGTTTAGAGAAACAATGCTGCCTTTTTGCACAGACTTTGGAAGGGGAAAGTGACACAAACTTGTTTGAATCCTTGGCAACATCTGCAAGCTCAAAATCAGAATGCTTCAGGCCCAGCATATATATTTAGTCTCCATCTCTGATCCTTGCAGGAAAACATCGTCAGTGAAGGAAAAAATAAAAACAGAAACAAAAAAATACTAAAAATGAACGAACTGGCTACTTGAGAAAAAAAATAGATACAGTAATTATTTCAGTCTTTGCTTAGGGGGGTACCAACTGTTTACCATTTTCTGTTTGGCAAACTAGATGTTCTCATTTTCCTCATGGTTCAGGAGTCAAAACCATATGCTACCTTTAGTAATGAACTCTGCTAAGATTCGAAATGATCCATATTCATGTCACAAGGAATGTTTACACAAGAGCAAAATGCTCCCACATCAAAATAAATCAGTAACATCTCAGAGTTTATATTTCCATATGTTTCCTTGGCATAATAAAGTAGAAAAAGACTGCTGTTGAACAATGTATTCTAATTAAAACCAAAACTTTTTTCACAAATCATGGAGGTCCCAAAATCACGCAAGCTAGTGCATCCTTTCACCATATCACAATGATTTATTGTCTGTAACTGGAAACAAGGATAGGATCCATAATCTAGCCATACATGCACCCTGCATATTTTATAATCTGTGTGAAAATTAGACTTTCTCTTTCCTCACTGAAGCAGGAATTTTAGTTTGTGCAACAACTGTCATTAACTCCTGGATGCCTTTAAGACTGTCCCTCTTGTATTAATAGGATTTACTCAGTTACTTTCTTCATATAATATTATTTGATGAGTGAAAAGATGACATTGGGTTCTATTCAATTTCAATTCAATTCAATCGTATTTATTAAGGGCTTACTGTATGCTTGGGAAAGTAGACTACAACAATAAAGAGTTACAATCCCTGCCCACAATGACGTCACGGTCCAGAGGCTGGGAGACAGACATCAATATAAATAAATAATAATAATAATAATGATGACATTTATTAAGCACTTACTATGTGCAAAATACTGTTCTAAATGCTGGGGAAGTTACAAAGTGATCAGGTTGTCCCACGGGGGGCTCACAGTCTTAATCCCCATTTTACAGATGAGGTAACTGAGGCACAGAGAAGTTAAGTGACTTGCCCAAAGTCACACAGCTGACAATTGGCAGAGCCGGGATTTGAACCCATGACCTCTGACTCCAAAGCCCAGGCTCTTTCCACTGAGACACGCTGCTCAGCTATGTACATAAGTGCTGTGGGGCTGGAAGAGGGGGAAACAGCAAGGGAAAAAAGTCAGGATGACGCAGAAGGGAGTGGGAGATGAGGAAAAGTGGGCTTAGTCTGGGAAGGCCTCTTGGAAGAGATGTGCCTTCAATAATAATAATGATGGTATTTAAGTGCTTACTATGTGCCAAGCACTGTTCTAAGTGCTGGGGTAGGAACATGATAATCAGGTTGTCCCATGTGGGGCTCACAGTCTTAATCCCCATTTTACAGATGAGGTAACTGAGGCACAGAGAAGTTAGGTGGCTTGCCCAAGGTCACACAGCAGACAAGTTGTAGAGCTGGGATGAGAACCCATGTCCTCTGACTCCCAAACCCATGCTCCAAGGCTTTGAAAGTGTAAATATGTACAAATGGGAAGCAGGGTGGCCTTGTGGAAAGAGCCCCCTCCTGGGAGTCCGAGGTCATGGGTTCTAATCCTGGCTCTGTCACTTGCCTGCTGTGTGACCTTGAGCAAATCACTTCTCTGTGACTCAGTCTCCTCATCTGTAAGGCGGAGATTGTATACTTGTTCTTTCTTCAGTTTAGACTGAGTGCCCCATCTAGGACAGCATTGTCCAACCTGATTATCCTGTATCTACTCCAGCACTAGTACAGTACTCCCTTCAAAGCCCTACTGAGAGCTCACCTCCTCCAAGAGGCCTTCCTAGACTGAGCCCCCTTTTTCCTCTCCTCCTCCCCATCCCCCCACCCTACCTCCTTCCCCTCCCCAAAGCACCTGTATATATATTTGTACAGATTTATTACTCTATTTATTTTACTTGTACATATTTACTATTCTATTTATTTTGTTAATGATGTGCCTATAGCTTTAATTCTATTTGTTCTGAGTGCTTACTGTGTGCAGAACAGCATACTCATCTCTTGAAGGAGTTGGTAGAAACTATCCCCCTCACTATAAGTCAAATCATCTTCAATATGCATGTGTGTGAATCTTAAAACATGGGTCTCTCAGCAACAACGCTCTATCTTCAATCAATCAATCGTATTTATTGAGCGCTTACTATGTGCAGAGAACAAATCAAGCCAAATAATAATGAGAAACAGTCGTTGGATAGGGACCAACTCCTTATGTTGCCAACTTGTACTTCCCAAGCACTTAGTACAGTGCTCTGACACAGTAAGCACTCAATCAATATGATTTAATGAATGAATGAATGGGCTTGGGAGTCAGAGGACCTGGGTTCTAAACCTAGCTTTACTACATGTCTGCTCTGTGATGTTGGGCAAGACATTTAACTTCTCTATGCCTATTACTTCATTTCTAAAATGGAGATTAATGTGAACCCCACACAGGACATGGACTGTGTCCAACCTGATTATCTTGTATCTATCCCAGTGCTTAGTACACTGTCTGGCACATAGGAAGCGCTTAAAGAATACCATAAAAAAGTCATTTGCACCTGGGCATGTGAATCCAGCCAGAACAGCCTGCGAGCAGCTCTTCCTAACAGGCTTTGTTTGGCCCAGTTTAGAGCTTGAGTTCTGGCTAGCATCTCTGCTTGATTGGGATATCCAGGGGAGTATTAAGGCAATTCCTTTTAACACAGCAATAGCCTCTGAGGAGAAAGTTCCTGATCTTTATTGCTCACAAGCCAGTGTTCCATCATCTTAAAAACACTTCTGCAATCTCCTAGAACTGCACTTACTTATAAGTTACTTTTCTGTGTCCAATAAAGAATCCCTCCAGGTGCTCTAGTGAGCAGGCATGCTAAACTCTGCCGGGGCAGCTGGGCTTCACTGGTCTGGGAGCACAGTTTGAAAGGAGGCTGTTTGAGGGATGGAGAAGCAGCATGGCCTAGTGGATAGAGCACGGGCCTGGAAGCCAGAAGGTCATGGGTTCTAATCCTGGCTCTGCCACTTGCCTACTGTGTGGCCTCAGACAAGTCACTTCAGTTTGATGTGCTTCAGTTATCTCATCTGTAGAATGGGGGTTGAGACTGTGAGCCCCTCATGGGACAGGGACTGTGTCCAATTCTATCTGCTTGTATCCACCCCAGCATTTAGTACAGTGCCTGGCACATAGTAAGTGCTGAACAAATAGCATCATTATGATTATTAGGAGTGGTGCTCAGGAGAGATCTGATGGACAGCTCACAAGGGAGCCGAGAAGATGTAGAGGCAAGGCTTTCTGTTAGTCAGCTGTTGGGGCTGGGAGAACTGCTATGGAAGGAGCAAGAGTGAGAATTCTGGACACTTTCTTGAGGTGGAGGGGTCTGTGAGGGCCAGTTGTGGATCCACCTAAGCACTGAGAAGCTGGAATACTCAAGCTCTTGCAGCCCACAGAGGGAATCTAGGTAAGTTTTCTTTAATAGGATGCAAAGAACAGGTAATTTTTACCACCTTTGTGGTAGATAGGTTTTCTTTACCCTACAAATGTGATGTAAAGATGTGCAGTTATGTAGATAATTTGTGGATTTGCTAAGGGCATTAGGCAAGGTAAAACATCATACAAAGCATCTCATAACACACCATACTTAAAATCCATTAGGAAGACTATCCCCTTTCAGAGTCTTGTTCAATACCTACAAAATGGGCTGTAAAGATGGGATGCTAATAAAATGACAGACTATTTTTACTACCTTTGTAGTGAAGCTTTCCTTCATGTTTTGGAATATGGATCTGGGAGACTTGGGAAAGGAAGTGCCAGTGGTGTTTGATACCTGGAAGAAGAAAAAAATGAAAACTTTTTTTACCAGAATCCCTTTTCTCAGGTTACCTTGCCATGAAGGACTGGTCACATGAGAATGGAAGCTAAAATGGTTGCTGGCCTTGGCCATAGGGGAGGAGAACTCAGGAAGTGATGGCTTCAGCAAGTGATGGATTGTCATTTTCACCTGCTTCCTGAACTGATCAGGGTAGAAATCTCTACCTGCTGGTAATTTACATCACTCAATGGCACTGGTAGATACTTTGAGCTTCTGGCCCTGTCTCTCTCAAGACTTAGCGAGGTAGACTGCTGGGAAATTATTATTGTGGTATTTGTTCAACATTCACTTTGTGACAATCACAGTTCTAAGCACTAGGGTAGTTACTAATTAATCAGGTCAGTTACAGTCTCACTTGGGGTTCATAGTCTCACTGGCTCTGGTCAGAGGGGCTCAGACCAGAGAGTCACAAAGCCATAGAATCTATTCCTTCTTCCTGCCCCCTTCCTCACAACCTCCTACATTCTGCATCAGCAGCATCATTGCCTGAGACAGAAATAGCCACTGGTTCCATCCTTCCTTAAGTATGGTGTTCAGAGCCAGGAGCATGAGCCTCTCACCTCCTGCCAAATGGAGATTAATCCTATGCCTCCTATGGGGTTTGGCTCCAGAGCAAATCCTAGAGTGAGTGAAACATCTTGGACCTCATTTTATCTGTACCCAAGGGGAAGGCTCATTTGGGAAATTCCCAAGTATCACACCAGATACACTCCTATTCTAAGATATTTAGCAGTGAAAGTGAGGGGTCTTCAGGAGAAAGAAAAACTCTCTGAGGGGAAGAATAACTGGAGGTTCTATTCCATAGTATTCCATTGTCTCAAGAATGTTGGACAGTCCTCACCTTTGGATTCCTATACAATAGCCATTTTTGTCTGAGGGGCCTACTGGAGGCTGGATGCACTGGAGGCCCTGCCTCCAAGTAGTGGAATACCTCAGAATTTAGCTGAACTGACAATTTTCATTTGGTCAATAGACTTGGAAAACTGCATTGGCCTACCTGGTCTATCCTTTTCCCAATTTGGCTCCCCATATTCTGAGGCTGAAAGAGGATGAAGTTCTGCTATAGCAAAGGCTCTTAAGTGTTTTTTCTCTCAACAACCGGAGTTTATCCTTCTTTTGTTAGGCTTCTTATGAAAATAGGATGGGGGCCCTGTGTGTGTATATGGAAGGGGTGCAATTTCTATTTCAGGGTTCATACAATCCTGCAGTATATTTAGAAAGGGAACCAAAACTTGCCTCTGTTTGACACCACCTGAGTTCCCAAAGAGCCTCACTCAGGAATGTTGGTAAGTGTGATGTCAAACCCAGTCAGACCTAGACCCAGCAGGACTCCATCAAATTAATCCATCAGAGAGCCAAGTGGGGGCCAGGATCTGCAATTTTCCATGAAATGTGTGCAGTGCTTTCAGTCCCAGCCTTGACTCACTCTTCAGGCAGTCATAGAGCTCTTTTCTCTTCTTCTGGCAGGCAAAGCTGATGAGAAGGACTGAGGATGCCCAATTTTTCTTCAAGAGAACAGGGACTGGCCAAGGCTGTACCTCCCAACCCAGGACTCTTCAGTCCATTAACCAGTCAATCAATACAATTAACTGAGTGCTTCCTCTGTGCAGAGCACTGAACTAAGCACTTTGGGAGAGCTGTTGTTGTCTTATGTTGTTGAGTTGTGTCTGACCCATAGCGACGCCATGGACACATCTCCGCTAGAATGCCCCACCTCCATCTGCAATTGTTCTGGTAGTACTTACATAGAGTTTACTTGGTAAAAATACAGAAGTGGTTTCTCATTTCCTCGTTCCGCACAGTAAACGAGTCTCTGCCCTCAACTCTGTCCCATGCTGCCATTTCCCAGCACAGGTGAATTTTGATGTAGCAGATTGCCTTACACTCACTAGCCACTGACAAAGCTAGGAATGGAATGGGTATGCTTCTGCTTGACTCTCCTTCCTGTAATTGAGATTGGTAGAGTACTGGAAACTCTGCAGGTGTGACCCTGAGAGGAACTTTGGGAGAGTACAGTGGAGTGAATAGAACCAATCCCTGCCCTCAAGGAGCTTAAGTTTCATTCAATCGTATTTATTGAGCGGTTACTATGCGCAAAGCTTACTGTATTGCAAACACACTGCCTAATGTCTGCCACCAGGAAAACATCAATATAATCCTCCCCATTTACCGTCCTAGAAAATAGGCAACTTATTTTTTTTCCACATGAACTATGATCACTTTGTGATGTAAAAACAGGAATGTCACGCAGCTCTAACTATGAAGCTCCCTAACAGAGGACCATCTGGCCTACCCGTCTAGGCACAGCAGGCCGAGGAGAGGGTGCTCAGAGAACCTTTCCCTTCTGCATTTGTAGCTGGGGGCCTTAACCTTTTCATCATTATTTTAATGATGTTTTAAAGTTTGATTTAACTGTAAATCACATTAACAGAGTTTTGACTGGTATGTCAGAGAGCTTAAGGTCATTTCAAGAGCTAAAGAATTTGTCAGATTTGACATGTTTAGTCAAGATGATCCATTCAAGTGTGGAGATGTCAGGAAATGGCTGGCTAGTATTTAATTTGTTCAATATTGAAGGGGTTGGGTGGACTTACAGTGCCAAGTACTAGCTTGGTTACAGCTAAGTAGATAATTTGTGGATTTGTTAAGAACATTAGGCAAGGTAAAACATCATACAAAGCATATCACAGTACACCATACTCAAAGTCCATTAGGAAGACTATCCCCATTCAGAGGCTTGTTCAATACAAGTGGCATCAGTTTAAGGATCTGATTCTATCATACTGGTACAAGATACACAGGAAATACTCCTACAGCAATGAAGATTTAACTGACTTTTCACAAGCTTCTATTCAGGCCTTGGAAAAACCAATTTGCTAGGTTCATTGGCACATAAGTGTTTTGATCCATTTCTGGGGGCCAGAAAATAATGTTTGACCTTTCAGGGGTTGACAAGACTTGGGGAGCTATATCATCATCATCAATCGTATTTATTGAGCACTTACTATGTGCAGAGCACTGTACTAAGTGCTTGGGAAGTACAAATTGGCAACATATAGAGACAGTCCCTACCCAACAGTTGGCTCACAGTCTAAAAGGGGGAGACAGAGAACAAAACCAAACATACTAACAAAATAAAATAAATAGAATAGATATGTACAAGTAAAATAGAGTAATAAATATGTACAAACATATATACATATATACAGGTGCAGTGGGGAAGGGAAGGAGGTAAGATGGAGGGATGAAGAGGGGGACGAGGGGGAGAGGAAGGAAGGGGCTCAGTCTGGGAAGGCCTCCTGGAGGAGGTGAGCTCTCAGTAGGGCCTTGAAGGGAGGAAGAGAGCTAGCTTGGCGGATGGGCAGAGGGAGGGCATCCATACTTCATTCCGCTGCCCGGATTGTCTTTGTCCAGAAACGCTCTGGACATGTTAGTCACATTTCAGAAGCCAAGATATAGGAGGACATAGGAGGGAATGGAAAGAGGAGAGGGGTAGAGAGAATGAGATAATCAACAAATTAAAAAGTCACTGCCATTCAGAAACTACTTCCTCATTTCATTCATTCATTCAATCGTATTTATTGAGCGCTTACTGTGTGCAGAGCACTGTACTAAGCGCTTGGGAAGTACAAGTTGGCACCATATAGAGACGGTCCCTACCCAACAACGGGCTCACAGTCTAGAAGAGGGAGACAGGCAACAAAACAAAACATGTGGACAGGTGTCAAGTCATCAGAATAAATAGAAATAAAACTAGATGCACATCATTAACAAAATAAATAGAATAGTAAATATGTACAAGTAAAATAGAGTAAATAGAGTAATAAATCTGTACAAACATTTATACAAGTGCTGTGGGGAGGGGAAGGAGCTAGGGCAGGGGGGATGGGGAGGAGGAGAGGAAATAGGGGGCTCAGTCTGGGAAGGCCTCCTGGAGGAGGTGAGCTCTCAGGGAGTGGGCGTAGAACAGAGAGAAAAAAATTCTTATTTCTGGTTAGTAAAATTTCCATTCAGAAGAATCAAATATTCCAGAATAACTTAAAACATATATATTTTCAGCCCTTCAGGAAGTGATGATGAGGCTGATGGTATTTATTAAGTGTTTACTATATGCCAAGGACTGAGCTAAGCACTAAGCATGGTGGTAGATGCAAGATGAATAAGTCAGAAAAAGTCATTGCCCCACACGGGGCTCACTTAAACACATTCAGTGAAATAACAATAAAAATGATGGTTTCTCAACGAAACCAGTGGTTAAGCCTTGGTCTTACCACTTCAGTGTGTTGAGAAGTGTCATGGAGCCCAACTAAAGATGGTGCATGTGAAGGTATGTGCTGGTTGAGCGCAACAGCTGTGTCCTTTGCCAACTACATAGACCAGTTATTTTTCCAGATTCCTGTTGAATCTGCGCAACATGCAGAATGCCTGAAAGTACTTTCTAGGTTGACAGCCTTTCTTTTAGATGGCACTGCTCCAGCAGGGCCTCCCCAACTTCTGGTTGATGAACCTCCCTGCCATGATGGGGTGTGGGTAGGATCTTGGGGAAAATTATCAATAATGAATAGTTTTCTACAAATTCATTACAGGCGCCTTAAACTGCCTGTCACCCAGCATATTTCAACTTTGCACTAGCAAATGTGTTTCTCCTCAAAAGACTGATAAGCCACATGACAAATCTGAAATAAGAGAAGCGCTTATGTGACGCAGTGTGGTCAAGCGGAAAGAGCACAGGCTTGTGAGTCAGAGGACTGGGGTTCTAATCCAGACTTCACCACTTGCCTGCTGTATAACCTTGGGTGAGACACTTAAGTGCTATGTGCTTCAGTTTCCTTATCTGTAAAATGGGGATTCAATACTTATTCTCCCTCTCACTTAGACTGTGAGCCTCATGTGGGACAGAGACTGTGTCCAACCTGATTATCTTGTACCTATCCCAGCACTAGTAAAGTGCTAGAACCCTAGTAAGTACTTAACAAATAACATCGTTATTATTAGTAGTATTCAGATTTGTAATTAAGGGACTCCAGCAGCATTCTCATTGCACCCTCATCATACTTGCTTACCATTGCAAAGCTTTTGACAGGAAGGTTTCAGGGACAAGAAGGGACATGAAGGAATTGATTATAGTGATGGTGCTTTGTGCCACACTACTTGAGGTTTCTCTTCCAACTCAATCATGTTCTCACTGGGTCACAGAGTGCAACGAGGAGGTGTAGATGGGCAGGGATGCAGTACATTGCATAGTGCACCCATAAGGCTTGCAAGAAAATCCATTTACAGCCTAGGTGATTGCAGCAAATTGCCATGATCTAGCTGTAATTTATTTCAAAGTCTCTCTCTTCCTGAAAACGGTAAATTCCTTGAGGACAGGGGTTATGTCTACCAACTTTATTGTATTACATTCTCCCAAGTGCTTAGTACAGTGCTACACCAATTGATTGTACAATTAGTACAATGCCATCGATTGAGGGCTCAATAAATACTATTGATTGAGGGCCAACACCAGCTGTGTCCTTTGCCAATTACATGAACCATTTATTTTTTCCAGATTCCTGCTGAATCTGTGCAACATGCAAAATGCCTGAAAGTACTTTCTAGGTTGACAGCCTTTCTCTTTGATGGCACAGCTCCAGCAGGGCCTCCCTAATTTCTGGCTCATGAACCTCCCTGCCATGATGAGATGTGGGTCGGATCTTGGGGAAAATTACCAATAATGAATAGTTTTCTACCAATTCATTCTTGCCTTGGGGCCTCTCTTTCAGAATGCCAGTAGCCAATAAATTATCCATTTTTCCCAAGTGGCTGTAGTCCAAATGAATGTCTCTCTGGGGTACTAACAAGAAAGGGAGTAAGAGGTGACTGATCCAATAGACTTTACAATACGGAGAGCTGGACATGTCCATGTTACAAATTCCTTTTTTAAAAGGATATTTAAATGCTTACTATGTGCCAGGCACTGCACTAAGTGATGGGGTAGATACAAAATAATCTTATTGGACACAGTCTATGTCCCATGCGGTACTCACAGTCTTAATCCCCATTTTACAGATGAGGGAACTGAGGAACAGGGAAATTAAGTGACTTTCCCAAAGTCAGATACCAGATAAGTAATGGAGCCAGGATTAGAACCCAGGTCCTTCTGACTCCCAGGTGATGTGCTCTATTCTGCTCTGATTCTGATTCTGCTCCACCACTTGTTCGCTGTGTGATCTTGGGTAAGTCACTTAATTTCTCTGTGTCACAGTTACCTCACCTGTAAAATGGGGATTAAGATTGTAAATTCTGTGTGGGACAGGAACTGCGTACAACCTGATTATCTTGTATCTACGTCAGAGTTTAGTACAGTGCCTGGTATATAGCGAGTGCTTAACAAATATCATTAAAAAAACTCAAAAAACCAACCCCCCCACCAAAACAAAGAATAAAAGACAAATTATCCAGAGAAATTTCGAATTGGCCTCTTAGACATAGTTCACTTTTGTATTCAACTCAACTGCAGTATTTCCTATCAACCTCTTTAGATTCAAATTTGCCTGCTCTCAAGCGCAGCCCAGTTTACACAAAAACTTTCCTGAAAATCAAATTGTAATTGTGACTTGTGGGGAGGATAATAATTGCTTATCTTACTGTATTTTGTTTTCTGTTCTAATAGATCACAGATAAACCTCAGAGCCTTGGTGATAATAGAAAAAACTCCTCGATGAAACTTAAAAGTAGTTTTAAAATTTCCACCTGGAAGTACCAGAGAGACACAGAAAACACTGGGAGAAAGCAGAAATATGGTTATCTCTCAGAGGGGGCATTCACAGCTGAGATCTGGGTTTGACAGGAGAAGTTAATGTCTTCTTTCATACAGCTTGATATAGCATAGACTGGTGGATATCAGTGAGAGACAAGTGGATAGTTATAAGGTAAGCTAGGCTTAAAAATATCCAAAGCTTTTTGTTTTGGCTTTCTTATAGGTAAAATAATTCTTGAAGGTAAAATATAAAAATGGAATTCTTATTTCAGGCTCTTTGGCTTATATACAGTTCCCCAAGGATCATATATTTCTTCCAAATGATTATTTTTAAAAAAGGGACCCACATATCCTGAAATAAGTGATGGCCTTATTTGAGATGTGAATGGACTTCCTTCACTTTCAAGTGGAGTAGGATTTTTTTTCCCCAGTTCTGTGCAAATACTAATTGTGAGTGTTCATTTTTGAAAAAGAATGGATATCACCTGTCTTGTTGGGCCTTGGTGGCAAACCCAAATGATCTGGGACGATCCTTTTCAGCCTAGATTCAATGATTCTATATAATAATGTATGAGAACGTGTAGGTGTGGATGTGTGTTCTTATTATGCAGATGCTTGCAGAGATTATGCAATGCACACATCTCATAAATCTGAAATATAAACTAATGCTAACAGGCACATGCTGATGGTGTAAGATGAAAACTGTCATTAAGCTTTTATAGCCCAAATTGTATCTTCAGAAAAGAAAAGGATCGGGGCAGATGCTGCAGAAGGATTTGAATCCACCTACAAAAAATATATGCAAAAATTCAAGTACTCAGGAAACAAAGTCTCAAGAGAAAGCAAGGACGTCCAGAGATTTGGAGAACCCTGCCCAGTGAGAGATGGGGCTCTTGAAAAGTCTCGGAACAGTTGGAGGGTATTTGTGTTTTCTCAAGAGCCTAGAGTGCCTGGCTTGGGCAGATACAGCTGGAGCATTTGGATAGGGCTGGAAAAGAAGAAGAAAAAATGTGGGAATAAAAGAAAGATACAGACAGCTGCAGGGTTGGATCTGAGCTGAAGAGACCTGAAAGAGAGACTGCTTTCAAGGTGGAACAGGAAAAAGTGACTCTTGGGCAGAATGGCTGGGTTTTCGAAGCACCTGAATGGACTCAAGAAAGGAGATTAAGAATCAGAGAAATTAAGAGAATCTGACAGATTTTTGTTCCTCTTTTCAATGTTAATGAACATGTTTAAACACTCTAGGGGCTCAAAATAGACTACCAATACCAGAGAGCATAACTCTAATAACTGTTATTAGAGTGTAATGCAAACACAGTATTGGAGCATTACAAACATTCCTCAACCAATTCAGACTGGGACAAGGAGGAAATCAATTTAGCCCTCTCTACTGATATTTTCAAAAGTATTAAAACATTTCCATAATTTTGAGGGATTTCTGGTCTTTAATTATAATTTAGCATAGCAACCAATTAATTTAATCCTTCATTATCAACGAGTCTTCATGAAATTACTATTTAGTGCAAAGCTGGTTGCCTGCATTCAATTTATTAGATTCAATGATAGGAGTTTAAAGAAAAAAAAATTATATTTATCCCCTCAAAATGATCTTGCTTCACATTATGAGGCACTGGCTTTTTTCCCACTGTATAATAGAGTCTTGCAAAAAGTATGTGTGATTTTAATTGTTAGACTTACTTATTCTAGAGAGAAACCAATGGAAAACTTACAGTAATTAACATATTTTTTCTGGTCTTCTCATTTTGTTAATGATATCTTATTGAAGGCTGTGCAGTAATTACTGCCCACTGAGGTACATACTCTGAAACAAATTAATGGCCAATGACCAATAATGATTACACTTGTAATTATCTATTGTGAGGTATAAGCAAGAAAAAAGCCCAGAAATTAAAAAAAAATGTTCTTTGAAGCTGAAATTAAGCTCCATTGTTAAATTGCTCTAAAATTATATTAGCAAGTCAAAGATGCACACCATATGACAGGGTTCTGCATTTTGCAACCTTATTGTCATTTCAGCTCGTTGTGTTTCACTTTAATTTTCCAAAGATTTTCTCACCCTTGGAGTCAGAAGTAAAACAGAAAGACTACCGTAGATTTTGTTTTGACTCCTAACTATGAATTCCCGGTGCCAATTATGAATTGCACACCTGATCTTACCTTTTGGTGAGTTCTAGGAAGTCCAGTGAAACTGCTTTAAGAATTTTGGCCCCTTCCTTGAACTGTTTTGCAGTTCATGTGTACTCTGTTTTACAAGTGTTTCTCCATGCGGCCATATGGATGTTTTTGCATGGATGTGACAGAGTCAAGGAGAGTGATGCTAAATAAACTAATTGGGGCCACAGAGGTGATACTTTTCTATACTGCACTGTACACTTTCCTGTTTTTTAATTTGGTGGTACTCTTAAATTTCATTTATTTTTTCTAATCTTTGCAGTTTTCAGTTTTCAATACTAGGAAGGCAGAACATTGCTTCTTTGTAGGTTACCCCTTGCTGGTAATTGTCTACTGACAATTGGAGAAGCACCATGGCCTAGTGGATAGAGCACAGGCCAATGGAGTCAGAAGGACATGGGTTCTAATCCTGACCCCTCCACTTGTCAGCTGTGTGACTGGGCAAATTATTTAACTTCTCTGTGCCTCGGTTACCTCATCTGTAAAATGGGGATGAGTGTTAGCCCCATGTGGCACAGGGACTGTATCCAACCTGATTAACTTGTATCTACACCAGTGCTTAGAAGTGTGTGGCATGTAGTAAGCACTTGACAAGTACCATAGTTATTATTATTACTGAGTCTCAGAAACAAACTAATCATTGTGTGGAACTCCTTCCCTGCTCAAATCTGTCAGACATTGCTAAACCCATCTCCAAAGACCTTATGAAATCCCATCTCCTTCGGGAGCTTTCCCTGATTCATTTCTATTGCTCCCAGTATATCTTTTCCTATTGCCACTTCAACACTTCTTCACAACTTAAGTGCTTGAGTCTCCCAACACCCATGAAACTTGTGTGTACACCTTATCTACCCTGTTACTTGAGCATTAACTCATGTACATTTTCCCTTCCCTTCTTCCTCCCATCTTAATTTATTTTCATGCCTGCTTCCCCAGCAAGATTGTAGGTTTATTGAAAGCAGGGGTTTTATTTACTTATTGTATTTTTCCAACCACTTAGTATAGTGCTTTGAACACAGAAATTGTTCAACAAATACTCTTGATTGATTGGAACATTTCAGCCCTAAGACTTCCACTGTTATCCATATTTTTCTCTCCATTGACAGACTGCCAAGACTAGCCTATTGGCTAGTCTTCACAAGCCTCATTTACTCTATATGTATTCTGGAGATTCAGTGAGAGTCCCTGAATTTCATTAATCAATCAATCATTCATATTTATTGAGTACTTTCTGAGGGCAGAACACTGTACTAAGTTCATTCATTCAATCGTATTGAGCGCTTACTGTGTGCAGAGCACTGTACTAAGCATTTGGGAAGTACAAGTTGGCAACATATAGAGACAGTCCCTACCCAACAACGGGCTCACAGTCTAGAAGGGAGAGACAGACAAAGAAGGGGGAGAGCTTGGGAGTGTATAACAGCGTTGCAAAAGGCACGCTCCCTGACCACGGGGACTTTACAGTCTAGAGCTAGAAATCAATTATATCAATTGGGCTCTCTCTCTGTACAGAACATTAAGCTAAGTCCTGGGGAGAGTACATTAGAATTAGCAAGTATGATCCTTTACTAATGCATTTAAACATCAGCTGAAGTATAAAAATGAGAACAACTTGAGAAACAGCCAAGATTAGAACAAGGGCTCTAATCCCGACTCTATCAGGTGTCTGTTGTATGACTTTGGGAAAATCACTTCACTTCTGTTACCTTTCCTGTAAAATGGTGATTGAGACTGTGAGCACCACTTAGGACAGGGGTTGTGCCAATCCAATTTTCTTGTGTCCACCCCAGCACTTAGTACAGTGGTTGGCACAGAGTGAATGCTTAACAAACACTATTACTATTATTGATAATAATAAACAGGGTGGCTGAATGGAAGGAGTCAGGGGACCTAATTCTGAGTACTTCTAATTCTTGCTCTGCAACTTGCCTGCTATGTCACCTTGGGTAACTTATTTAACTCTTCTGTACTTTGGTTTCCTCATCTGTGAAATGGGGAGACAATATCTGTTCTCCCTCCCCTTTGACTGTGAGTCCCGTGTGTCGGGATCTGTGTCTACTCTGCTTTTCTGTCTCCTCTAGTGTTTAGTACAGTGCCTGACAAATAGTAAACTCTTAACACGGACCAGTGGAGAAGCAGCATGCCTCAGTGGAAAAGAGCACGGGCTTTGGAGTCAGAGGTCATGGGTTCAAATCCTGGCTCCTCCAGTTGTCAGCTGTGTGACTTTGGGCAAGTCACTTAACTTCTCTGTGCCTCAGTTACCTCATCTGTAAAACGGGGATTAAGACTGTGAGCCCCCCTTGGGACAATCTGATCACCTTGTAACCTCCCCAGTGCTTAGAACAGTGCTTTGCAAAGAGTAAGCACTTAATAAATGCTATTATTATTATTATTATTATCATCATCATCATCATCAAAGTGGCCTATCCCTCCCAAGAACTGGTGAATATCTTCTCACTTGCAGAAAGAATCCAACTTCATCTCTAAAAGTTTATCAACTTTCTCCCAGGATACAGGAGAATGCTCCTGACTTTAGGTTTCAACTCTAGGCACAGAGAAGCAGTGTGGCCTAGTGGAAAGAGCATAACTCTGGTAGGCACGGACCCTGGAGTCACAGGACCTGGGTTCTACTCCCGGCTCTGCTGCTTGTCTGCTGTGTGACCTTGTACAAGTCATTTAACTTACTTGTAAAATGATGATTCCATACCTGTTCTCCCTTCTACTTAGATTGAGCCCCAAATGAGACAGGAACTGTGTCCAATCTGATTAAGTTGTATCTACTCCAGCACTTAGAAGAGTGCTTGACATATAGTAAGCACTCAATAAATACCATAAAAAAATCATGTGATAAGGGATGAAAATTAATTATTTATTACTCTATTTATTTATTTATTTTACTTAAACATATCTATTCTATTTGTTTTATTTTGTTAGTATGTTTGGTTTTGTTCTCTGTCTCCCCCTTTTAGACTGTGAGCCCACTGTTGGGTAGGGACTGTCTCTATATGTTGCCAACTTGTACTTCCCAAGCGCTTAGTACAGTGCTCTGCACACAGTAAGCGCTCAATAAATATGATTGATGATGATGATGATCCCAAGTTTTTGTTTCAAGTTGGAATCCCTGAGAGTTGTTTAACACTTATTTTGCCTTAAGTCACTTTGGCAACATTTAACTCTTGGCTTTCAACTGCAGCTAGTCATCTAACCTATTGAGAAGAGAGAGATAGCTTTCACAAGTGCATAAACAGAACAGCCCTGGTGGCACTGTGCCTCAGTTTCAATTTTGTGTTCTCTTGAGTCAGAATTGTCAGTTGTCATGCAAAGTCACCTGAAATGACAAAGACAAGATGGATTTTATTTTCTTTTTTAGGAGAACACCTAGTGAGAAATGCATGTCCTGTAAGCCAGTATGTAAGATTTCCCCCTCTACCATAATGTAAAGCAGATTGTACTTCTCCAGGCAACTCCCACCCCTCCCTTCATTTTTTATGGTATTTGTTAAGCACTTACTATGTGTCAAGCACTGTTCTAAGTGCTGAGGTAGATACAAATCAATCATGCCAGACACAGTCCCTGTCCCACATGGGGCTCAAAGTCTAGGTAGGTGGGAGAACAGCTATTGAATCCCCATTTTACAGTTAAGGGAACTGAGGCACAGAGAAGTTAAGTAACTTGCCCAAGGCCACACTGCAAGCAAATGGTGGAACCAGTATTGGAACCCCGATTCTCTGACTCCTACTCTTTCACTCAGGTCATGCTGTTTCCCACTTCTTGGTGGGTTCTGAGAGGCCAAATTGATCAGGTGGTGAGATATCTCACCCCCTTGCCCCATCCCTGCTGAGAGCTCACCTCCTCCAGGAAGCCTTCCCAGGCTGAGCCTCTTCCTTCCTCTCCCCCTCGTCCCCCTTCCATCCCCCCCATCTTACCTCCTTCCCTTCCCCACAGCACCTGTATATGTGTATATATGTTTGTACATATTTATTACTCTATTTATTTATTTATTTATTTTACTTGTACATATCTATTCTATTTATTTTATTTTGTTAGTATGTTTGGTTTTTGTTCTCCGTCTCCCCCTTTTAGACTGTGAGCCCACTGTTGGGTAGGGACTGTCTCTATATGTTGCCAATTTGTACTTCCCAAGTGCTTAGTACAGTGCTCTGCACATAGTAAGCACTCAATAAATACGATTGATGATGATGATGATGATCCCATTTCCAAATTTCTCTAAGACCTTCCTAGACTTGGAGCCCCTCACCTCAGGGCCAAGATGCTGCATTGGACAGGTGGAGTCTGGTATAAAGACTTTCTGGAAGGCCAAATGGTTTTCATTGTTCCCCTCAGCGTTCATGGGAACCAATCTTGCATGCCTGGCTGAACTCCATCGGATAGTTGGCAGTCCTTCCCATGCGCCCTGTTTGGAAGCTTTTCAAGATGTCCAGACTGTTCACATTACATCTGAGTAAGCACTACTCAGTGGCTTAATCCAAGTGGTTTGGCACACCTCTAATTAGTGTGAGTTAATGTTCAAAATGCATTCCTAATAACACAAAACATCATGGTTCAGACAGGAGGGAACTTTAGAAAAGAATCCTCTGTCAATCTGGCTCGCACACTGTCTTGTGGGGAGTTTCGGGGTGGGTGGGAATCAGGTGGCAACATGGCAGAAGCAGAAATTCATTTCCCTTAAACTAAGCCTGGTAAATTGCCCTGAGAGATTTGTGTTTGCTTGATAAGCAACGGTAGCTTCTCTAACCAAGAAGGGTTGGTTCCATCTTTCTAGAATGGGGCAGGTTTGGACTGTGGCTTGGGGGCGGTTGGTTGGAGTAGGCTGGTGGAAAATTTGTGAGATCTCCATCCTCTGCTCCAAGCACTTTCACCACTGCTGGCTGGTGGTGCAGATAGCAATCGATCAGTGGTATTTTATTGAGCCCTTACTGTATGCAGATCACTGTACTAAGCGCTTGGGAGGGTAGCACTTGATAGATGGAATTTCTGCCCTCAAGGAGTTTACAGTCTACCGGGGGACACAGACACTCAAATTAATTACAGAAAGGGGAAGCAGTGGAGTATAAGGATATGGACATAAGTGCTGGAGGTGGGGTGAGTATGAAAGTGTTTAAGGGATCCAGATCTAAGTGCTTAGGTGATGTAGAGGTGAGAGAGAATGGGATGGGGAAATGAGGCGAGGCACTTGCCTCCACTGCTGACTCTGTCTTGCCCTAGATCTACACACATTCTCCCACCCCTATGCCCCTAAAGTGGGCACCAGCCCCTTCAATCAGTGCTGAGGAGCAGGAAGAACCCCTGCAGCTCTTGGGCACTACAAAGAATTCTCCCCCCCTCCACCCCCAAGCCATAGCCCCCAGAGAGCCGGCCCCCACAGATAAAGAGGAAGGTTGTTATGCACCTTGCTAAACTAATAACAATCCAACAATTTAAATTAAGCCCATGTAGACCTGCACATCTGTAAGTATTTAAGCAATTTGCAAATAAATACGCAAAACTTGAGCTATAAATGGTTTCCTAGTCTAACTTCATTTGTAATGACTGAAATGGCAAACAATGTACTCTCAAGGAAACTATTTTCTGGGCATTCAACACGGCTGCTAGGGAGAAATGTGGCTGGAAAAATTAAATGCTGTACTTGGTCAAAGGCCAAGCTTTTGTCCAATCCAAATTACCCAAGTGAAGAGTTAGTTTTTCATTCATTCATTCAATCATATTTATTGAGTGCTTACTGTGTGCAGAGCACTGTACTAAGTGCTTGGGAAGTACAAGTCGGCAACATATAGAGACGGTCCCTACCCAACAACGGGCTCACAGTCTAGAAGGGGGAGACAGACAACAGAACAAAACATGTAGACATCTTGCCTAATATATGCAAATACTTTCCTTTAATTCAAATAACTGAAGTTTAAGCCAAGAAATCTGTGAAATCACAGACTGATTGGGATTCTTTCTGAATTAATGCCTGAAGTTATGGTTTGAATTGTGTGTGTGTTTAACCAAATCCCTTAAGCCTTATTTAAATAATTACAATGACTTTATAGTACTAGACTACACTTTTTTTCCCCCACAAACACTGTGCATAGGAATAAATCCAAAAGAGTAAGTGGGTGATTCCTTGGATTTACTTGTTTTTTCACTCAAGCATACACTGACATTCTTAACACAAGAATATCACTTTTTCCTCTGGAAACATTTCAACTTCACTCTCCAAGAATGGACTGGATCATGTTTACAGAGTTTTTCAAGGGCATCTGTTCTTAGCCACAGCTGAAGATGGGGCCCACAGAGCAGGCTGGAAGGATCCACCTAGAATTTGTTGAATTAAGTCCTTGCACCTGGATATAATTGTCATGCCGCTGTGCTGGGGTTTTCTTAAGCTACTGGTAAAACAAATTAGCTCAATTTAAACTGGCATCCAGTAGGGAAACAACAACTCACCTCATATAATGCTTTTCAAATAATTATTTTCCTATTGCCAGTTTTGCCTCATGAATATTTTCCTGGGGGCTGGGTGAGGGAAAACGTAGCTAAACCCAAGAAAGGATAAAAATAATAATAATAAAAAAGCTACAACCCTTCCTCTTCCGGTATCAGCCTCTATGTTTCTGCCTTATAATTAAGATATTAGTAAATATGTGATTATGATTTGAGTTCAGCCAGATTTTTTTCCAAATGGAATGCAAATACAGATATCTTGTCATGTCGTTATAAAAATGGATTTCCATATGCCTATGTTTCATGTCCTGTTGCCAGATTTGATACAGTAATTGCATAACCAGCTTTCCAGTGGGGCAAAATTCATGGAAGGAGTGTGCTGAGCAGTAGACAAAGGTATTTGTTTATGTTTTACATAGGAAGTCATATAAATACCACAAGATCTCAGTTCCTTATGTAGTTCAGAGCTGTTCAAACTTTCCTCCTGGAGGGTCTCTGAAAGTTCACAACTTAGGTAGGGTGGGGCTGAGGGAAGGAAAGGTGGGATTTCTTTCTGTGTGTGGTGGGGAGCAAGAGTAGGAGAGTCAAGGGGTAAGCTGAGCACCAAGGGAAGGACGAATGGTGTGTCTGAACAACTGAGAATATTGTGTAGGAGTAGAAACGGGGAGCCACCGTGTCTTTTTTTTAAGCCTTATAAAATATTTGTCCAAAGTCAGACAATAGGGGAAAAATAAAAATTCAATTTAAAGTGCAAATGTTCCCGAGGACTCCTATGGAAAATTTGCCCCTATATTTAGGGTTTGGGGCATGAATCTCTCTGTCAATCTCTGTGTGCCTGTCTCTGTCTCCTTCTTTCATGGACTAGTGCAAAGAGTCAAAAAACTTGTGCTTTAATCCTGGCTCTGCCATGTGCCTGGTGTAACCTTGGGGAAGTCGCTTGAGTTTTCTGTGACTCAGTTTCCTCATCAGTAAAATGGGGATGTGAAATATCCTGTCCTCCCTCCCTCTCCTCCCCTGAGCCTCTTGCAGGTCAGAGACTATGCCTGTTAATAATAATAATGATAATAATGGTATATGTTAAGCACTTACTATGTGCAAAGCACTGCTCTAAGCTCAGGGGATACAAGGTGATCAAGTTGTCCCACCTGGGGCTCACAATATTAATCCCAATTTTACAGATGAGGTCACTGAGGCACAGAGAATAATAATAATAATAATGATGGCATTTGTTAAGTGCTTACTATGTGCAAAGCATTGTTCTAAGCACTGGGGAGGATACAAGGTGATCAGGTTGTCCCACGTGGGGCTCACAGTCTTAATCCCCATTTAACAGATGAGGTAACTGAAGCACAGAGAAGTTAAGTGACTTGCCCAAAGTCACACAGCTGACAAGTGGCAGAGCCAGGATTTGAACCCATGACCTCTGACTCCCAAGCCCAGGCTCTTTCCACTGAGCCATGCTGCTTCTCTGATGAGATTGTGTTGTATCTACTCCAGCACTGTGATGTGTTTGGAATCAATCAACTAATAGTATTTATTAAGCACTTACCGTTTACAGAGTACAGTATTACACACTCGGGAGAGCGTGTATACCGCAGATTTGGTATACACATTCCTTACCCACAATGACCTTACAGTTTAGAGGGGATGACAGACATTAATATAAGTTAAGTATATGTACATAATCGCTGTGGAGCTGAGGGTGAGGTGAATACCAACTAACCAAATGGTATGGATCCAAGTGCATAAACAATGAAGGAGCGAGAGGGAGTTGGGAAAAGAGGACTTAAGGCCTCTTGGAGAAGATTTGACCATAATAAGGGTTGGAAGGTAGGGGAGAGTGGAGGTCTGTCATACAAGCAAGAGGAGGGAGTTCCAGGCCAGAGGGAAGGATGTGGGATAGGGCTCAATGGCGAGATAGATGAAATAGGTGCCCAGTAGGCAAGCTGGTACCTAATTATCCCTTAAATTCCAAAATTATTATCATTATGAATAATTACCTATTTAGGTTCAAATACGAAGCTTCTTCAAATGCTGAGTTGTTGATCTATAGAGCCTCCAAAGAACACACCTTCTTCAGAGCATCCTGAAGCAGCGTGGCTCAGTGGAAAGAGCCTGGGCTTTGGAGTCAGAGGGCACGGGTTCAAATCCCGGCTCTGCCAACTGTCAGCTGTGTGACTTTGAGCAAGTCACTTCACTTCTCTGGGCCTCAGTTACCTCATCTGGAAAATGGGGATGAAGACTGTGAGCCCCCAGTGGGACAACCTGATCACTTTGTAACCTCCCTAGCGTTTAGAACAGTGCTTTGCACATAGTAAGCGCTTAACAAATACCACCATCATCTTCGGTCATAAAGTCATCCTGATTATGTGTGTTCATAGAGTTTTCTTGGTAAAGATACAGAAGTGGTTTACCATTGCCTTCTGTGCAGTAAAAACTTGAGTCTCTGCCATAGTCTTTGATCAATGTTTTGATCACTTGATCATCTGCCTTTTGACTCTTTCTCATGCCGCTGCTGCCCAGCAGTGACTTCGATGCTTCGTCTTAGACCTTTCCATTATGGGTAACTCTATGTGGCAAAGCTCTAAGCTTCATCAGCGTATGCAAACTCTCCTGCCACAATTAGGTGTTAATTCATACAGAGAATATGAAGCTAACAATGATAAAATTTTTTCAGTCTGTGTGGATGCTGGGGACCAATGCATGACTGAAAAATCCCTTCTGCGTCACATGCTGCAAAGATTGCCCCTTGCTGCATTGTTGCATTTATAACCACAGTGCCCGACCCACTTTTTGCCTCTCTCTTAGTGTCATGCTTTTCCCAGAACTTTTGCTCCAAAATAGTCACCTCATTTTGGGTTGCTATGTCAGACTGATTGCCTGCTGCTGCTACGGACACATGCTTTGCATGTGCACAACCATGTCCTCTCGATTCCCCACAGCACCTATATATATGTATATATGTTTGTACATATTTATTACTCTATTTATTTATTTATTTATTTTACTTGTACATATCTATTCTATTTATTTTATTTTGTTAGTATGTTTGGTTTTGTTCTCTGTCTCCCCCTTTTAGACTGTGAGCCCACTGTTGGGTAGGGACTGTCTCTATGTGTTGCCAATTTGTACTTCCCAAGTGCTTAGTACAGTGCTCTGCACATAGTAAGTGCTCAATAAATACGATTGATTGATTGATTGATTGATTGAGTTCGGTCTTGGACATGTTGAGTTTTAGGTGGCGGGCAGACATTCAGATGGAGATGTGTCAGGCACAACATTAAGCACTGGGATAGATGCAAGCTAATCAAGGTGGACACAGTCCATGTCCCAAAAGGGGCTCAGACTTAATCCCCATTTTACAGATGAAATAAATGAGGCACAGAGAAATTAAGTGACTTGCCCCATGCCACATGACTGCCTGTTGTGTAACCTGGGGCATGTCACTTAACAGCTCTGTGTCTCAGTTTAATCCACTGTAAATTGGGGATTAAATACCTGTTCTCCCTTCTACTTAGACTGTGAGCCCCATGTGGGAGAGGGATGGTATCCATCCCAATTGACTTGAATCGACCCCTTGGCTTAGAACAGTGCTTGACATGTAGTAAGTGCTTAACAAATACCGTAACAATAATAGTAATAATAGTTTCAGATTTCACCAGAATTCCAGTATAAAACCCATCATAAAGCCATGCACAGTGTTATTACTGGGTCAAATCCATGTGTTCATGTATATGTGTGTACGTGTCTTCATACATATATATGTATGAATGCATCTATGGGTATCTATTTAATGATGATCTATCTACATTCAATCAATCAATCAATCAATTGTATTTACTGAGAGCTTACTGTGTGCAGAGCACTGTACTAAGCGCTTGGGAAGTACAAATTGGCAAATTCACTCCCTTGGTGAACTCATTCGCTCCCATGGCTTCAACTATCATCTCTATGCTGATGACACCCAAATCTACATCTCTGCCCCTGCTCTCTCTCCCTCCCTTCAGGCTCGTGTCTCCTCCTGCCTTCAAGACATCTCCATCTGGATGTCTGCCCACCATCTGAAACTCAATATGTCCAAGACTGAACTCTTTATCTTCCCTCCCAAACCCTGTCCTCTCCCTGACTTTCCCATCACTGTAGATGGCATTACCATCCTTCCCATCTCTCAAGCCCACAACCTTGGTGCCATCCTTGACTCTGCTCTCTAGTTCACCCCTCACATCCAATCCGTTACCAAAACCTGCCGGTCTCACCTCCACAACATCGCCAAGATCTGCCCTTTCCTCTCCATCCAAACTGCTACTCTACTCGTTCAATCTCTCATCCTATCCCGACTGGATTACTGCATCAGCCTCCTCTCTGATCTCCCATCCTCCTGTCTCTCCCCACTTCAGTCTTTACTTCACGCCACTGCCTGGATCATCTTTGTGCAGAAACGCTCTGGGCATGTTACTCCCCTCCTCAAAAATCTCCAGTGGCTACCAGTCAACCTACCCATCAGGCAAAAACTCCTCACTCTCGGCTTCAAGGCTCTCCATCACCTCGCCCCCTCCTACCTCACCTCCCTTCTTTCCTTCTACAGCCCAGCCCGCACCCTCCGCTCCTCTGCCGCTAACCTCCTCACTGTGCCTCGTTCTCACCCGTCCCACCGTCGACCCCCAGCCCACATCCCCCCCTGGCCTGGAATGCCCTCCCTCTGCACATCCACCAAGCCAGCTTTCTTCCTCCCTTCAAAGCCCTACTGAGAGCTCACCTCCTCCAGGAGGCCTTCCCAGACTGAGCCCCCTCCTTCTTCTTCCCCCCCACCCCCCTGCCCTACCTCCTTTCCCTCCCCACAGCACCTGTATATATGTTTGTACAGATTTATTACTCTATTTATTTTACTTGTACATATTTACTATTCTATTTATTTTATTTTGTTAATATGTTTTGTTTTGTTTTCTGTCTTCCCCCTTCTAGACTGTGAGCCCATTGTTGGGTAGGGACCGTCTCTATATGTTGCCAACTTGTACTTCCCAAGTGCTTAGTACAGTGCTCTGCACACAGTAAGTGCTCAATAAATACTATTGAATGAATGAATGAATGACAATGGAGGAACCATCAGGAGCATCAGATGAGCCTCAGTCCTAAAACTTCAGGACCAAGAATTGGTACAAAGAGAAGCAGTGTGACTCAGTGGAAAAAGCCTGGGCTTGGGAGCCAGAGGTCATGGGTTCTAATCCCAGCTCTGCCACTTGTCAGCAGTGTGACTTTGGGGAAGTCACTTAACTTCTCTGTGCTTCAGTTACCTCATCCGTAAAATGGGGATTAAGTCTGTGAGCTCCACGTGGGACAACCTGATCACCTTGTATCCCCCAAGTGCTTAGAACAGTGCTTCACACATAGTAAGCACTTAACAAATGCCATTATCATTATTATTATTATTATTATTATTATTATTATTACAAAAGGAATTGATTACCATGCTAGTGGCTCGTGTAATGCCATTCACACTCTGTCATCCTTGCCAGCACATTCTCATTGGAATATGGAGCACAACTACTAAATAGACAGGCAAGGATGCAGCACATGGATGTGATGTCCATATGTGGTCTTTGGCCCTGCTAACTAGTTTCAGGCGGAACAAGGACTGGAGCCCCAATGTCCTGACTCCTAAAGCAATACTCTTTCCACTGGACCAACAATGCGACTTGGGTATCTATTTCTGTATCACATCTGTCCATTCAGTTGTATAACTTTGTATCTCTGTATCTTGTCTGAGCAAGACTTAGACAACAATACTTAGACTTAGTACTTTTGTACTAATGAAGCATTCAATCTGTAGTCCTGTGCTAGGTCCCATCTTAAGCAAAGACCATTGTAGAAATCATCTAAAAAAAGCACCAGAAATGGCAGCATTTTCTGAAAAAGCCATGGAAAAATGGAAAATTAATGTAATAAAGGGCATTTGCCTAAGGGAAGTAGGCCTGATATAGCTAGCTTGCACAGTGAAAAAGGGAATTTTCATTCCAAGAGATTGTTGGGAAAAAGATTCCTTTCTGAATGAATGCTCACGTAGCAGATAAAAATGCATTCCACACACAGACTGAATTAGATGCACAAAGCTTCTCCAAACACATTAAAGTGGATTCCCATAAATCACCCCAGTGGCATCTTAAGAAAAGAAGAACAAGATATGCATCTGAGCCAAAATCAGCCGACTGCCTTGACCACATCAAGCTGATGGCCACAAAAAAGGAATCAAGCCTAGGCAATCATGTTCCTAGGCAATCATGTTCATGTTCTTCCAGTCCCTAGGCCAAAGCAGTTAGGTTTTTCTGGTCCAGCCAGAGGTGACACAGCTATGAGGCTATGCTTGATTGGAAGCTGGGATCTTTTGCTCTTGGGGATGCTGTAAATTCACCTGGATGGCTCAAGGCTCAACTGGAGTGGTCGAGGTTGATTTTTTTTGTTATAAATGGTATTTAAGTGCTTTCTACATGCCAAGACACAATACTAAGTGCTGGAGTAAATACGAGCTAATCAGATTGGACACAGTCCATGTCCCATGTGGGCCTCACAGTCTTAATACCCATTTTACAGAAGAGGTAACTGAGGCTGAGAGAAGTTAAGTGTGGAGAAGCAGCTTGGCTCAGTCGATGGATCATGGGCCTGGGAGTCAGAAGGACCTGGATTCTAATCCCGACTCCATCATATGTCTGCTGTGTGACCTTGGGCAAATCACTTCCCTTCTCTGTGCCTCAATTACCTCATCTGCAAAATCAGGATTAGAGTGTGAACCCCATGAGGGACAGGGACAGCATCCAACCTGATTAACTTGTGTCTACCCCTGTACTTAGAACAGTGCTTGGCACATCAGTGCTTAACAAGTACCATAATATTACTAAGTGACTTGCCCAAGGTTACACAGTGGACAAGTGGAGGAGCCAGGATTAGAACACAGGTCCTTCTGATTCCTAGGTCTGTGCTCTATCCATTAGGCAACACTGTTGAGGAGAAGGGCTAACTGGATGCTTCCTGGAGATCTGGAAATAGCCAAGTTGGGGTTGTCCAGCACCTGCTTGACTCCCAGTTAAGGATGGTTTTGTGTTTAGGGCTTTCTGAACAAAGTCCCTCTCACTGTCTACTGGTCCAGAGGAGCTTTTGACCCCTCCCAACCTGATGTAGAGAGCTGAGTGGATCTAGGCCAGTCAAGGTTAGGGATCAGAAGGGGAGAAACATTATGTTCCTGGTCACTAGGGCACCAGGGCTCACCTTCTCCTGGGGTGTCAGCTTCCACCAAGTCCCTCTTCTCTTTATTCTCTCTAAGACAGGACTATTTTCTCCCAGGACCTCATGCATGAGGCCAGCCCCAGCATCTGACAGACTGAGGGCCATTTGACTGACCTTGCAAGCTGCCCATTGGCCCCAGAAATTCCCAGGGTAGCCGTCAAATATGTTCTTTATACCACTTGCAGTGCACTGAACTGTCCATTTCAGTCCTCCTGGCTCTTCCATTTGCTCCCCAAACCGCACAAGCCTGTTCAGCCCCATGGAACACCAAGGTGACACCATTGCTAGGCTCTGTTTTGCAAGGCTCTGTTTCCCAGCCTCTGCAACTTCCTGCTCATTTAGGAGCCTTTTGGGAGCTGCCATGGGCTGACAGACACTCTGAGGTCAGGGGTCAGAGGTTGGAAGGAGGGAAGGTCATCTAATCTGGTATTAAGGCCACTTATTCTAACATTATCCAGGCATTTTGAGGAGACTTTAATGAGAAGTTGCTTACCTGGCTAGGATCTGTGCTTCTGTGTGTGTGTGGGTGTGTGTATGTGATGGTGTGTGGGGTTGTGGGTGAGAAGGTATGTTTGTTTCATAATGAGGATACATGTATGTAGGGTGGCCAGGTGTTTGATTTTATACCAGTATTTAGGTTTTCAACAGATCTGTTCCTTGTTCCAGCTTGATTTTTATGTCTTTTTACAAATCTTTGACCTCAAACCTCCTTTGCAGTGGCTATTCTTCATATCTTTTGTGACTCAGAAGCCAAGTTCAATCTCAGGCTTAACTGGGAGGACAATACATAGGTTCTAGAACAAAATGAAGAATTCAGTATTCCCTCCCCTGCTCAGAGAAGTACTTTTTGGTGGTGTGGAATTTCCATATGTGTTACACTGCATGCTGGGTGTAATGCGTGTGACATCCTGCATATCTCCTTGCCCCATATACAGAAGAAAGGACTGTCAGTGGCTATTTTATGTGTGCATACTCCTACAAATGATGTCCCCTGGGCCCTCAGAGGAGAATTTAGTTTAAAAGGGAGCTTACTTAGAAATGAGAACCTCTAGTGAACTGTATTACAAGTTAATTAAGCTAATTTCCTTTAATTCTGCTCCTTGCATTAACATCCAACTCTCCTTGTTTAACAGGAAGAGAGCATGTTTGAGGGCTTCAATTGGATTCATGTAAGGGAGGAACTTAGCTCAAGAATCTTGTCTTAATGAGACGATAATCCTAAACCTGTGTTTTTGAGGGGAGCTTCCAGTGAGAAATTGACTGAGCTAAGCATAATAAAACCCAAGCTGTCCTTACTTGGAAAATTCCTCCAGCAGTTTTTAATGCTCATTATTAGACAAAGTGCTAAAACAAAACCAAAGCTGGTGAAATCCCCTTTTCCCTTGTTGCAACATGGGCTTTTATCTGGTGGACGCCGTGTCAGGCCTTGAAATGTAATTACTGAAATAAAATTCAAGTAACTATACAGTCACAAATGATGTACAATTCCAGTGCAGGATGACAGATGGGCTTTAGCTGAGAAAAGCTATTTTTCATTTCAAGAGTTCTATGTTCTGCCTCTTTTGTCCTTTTTTTCTTTCTAGAAATCCTGCGTCGGCTCCAATTCCAATTCTCATCATATCAAAGAAACACATTTGATGTTTGGTCCGTATTCTACTGGTCAGCCTGGATACTATGTTGGGTCCATAGCCTTCCTGGAAGCTCTTTTTGAACCAATGACTGGGCACACAGCAAGCAAGGCTAATTCTCAGAGGAAAACAATTTAACTGGCTAAATAGGGCACCCAACTGGATTCAGGGACTTTTTTTGTTTTTCTTTTAAATGGTACCTTTTAAGTGCTTACTATGTACCAAGCACTGTAGAAGATAATCAGATTGGGCACAATTAATCCAGCAACCATATTTATTGAATGCTTACTGCGTGCAGAGCACTGTACTAAGCACTTGGGAGGGTACAATGTAATAGAGTGTGGCCTAGTGGAGAGAGCACAGACCCGAGAGTCAGAAGGAGCTGGATTCTAATCCTGACACTGCCAATTATTTGCTGTATGACCTTGGGCAAGTCATTTAACTTCTCTGTGTATGTTTCCTCAGCTGTAAAATGGGGATGCCTCTTCTCCCTCTTGTTTAGGTTGTGAGCCCCATGTGGGACAGGGACTGTACCTGACCTAATTAGTTTGTGCCCACCACAATGCTTAGAACAGTGTTTGTTTGACACATAATAAGCACTTAACAAATACAATAAAAAACAAAACAAAAAAAACAGTGTTGATAAACATGTTTCCTACTCACAAAGAACTTACAGTCTAGAGAGAGAGAGTTCCTGTCCCACAGGGGGCTCACAGTCTAAATTAAATGGAGGAGGATATAATCCCCATTTTTCAAATGAGGTAACTGAGGCACAGAGACATTAAGTGACTTGGCTAAGGTCACAGAGCAGACAAGTAGCAGAATTAGAATCCAGTTCCCTTGACTCTCAGGCCCATGCTCATTCTTCTAGGTCTTTCTGCTTTCCTAAACTTAAGGGAAAGAGTCCTGTGTGAGACATGGACTGTGTCCAATGGGATTGCCTTGTATCTACCCCGACAACTCAGTACAGTTCCTGGAGCATAGTAAGTGTTTAACAGTTACCCCCACAAAAAACCCCAAAACAAACAATAATTGGCTCAGGATAATTTAGTACCCAAAGAAAACTGCCGGAGTAAAACAGTATGCATTCATGATCACAAGTGAGCCTGAGCCCATCCCTCTACTGGACCGAACATCCATCAGCCCAAAGAACCTTGTGATGGTTGCCCTTAGTGACACCCATCCTCATAAATATGTCAATCCCCACATATTTCCTCAGAGAGGTACTCATCAATCAATCGTATTTATTGAGCACTTACTGTGTGCAGAGCACTGTACTAAGCGCTTGGGAAATACAAGTTGGCAACATATAGAGACGGTCCCTACCCAACAATGGGCTCACAGTCTAGAAGGGGGAGACAGAGAACAAAACCAAACATATTAACAAAATAAAATGATTAGAATAAATATGTACAAGTAAAATAAATAAATAGAGTAATAAATACGTACAAACATATATACATATATACAGGTGCTGTGGGGAAGAGAAGGAGGTAAGGCGGGGGGGTGGAGAGGGGGAGGAGGGGGAGAGGAAGGAGGGGGCTCAGTCTGGGAAGGCCTCCTGGAGGAGGTGAGCTCTCAATCAATGGCATTAAGCTTGCTGTGGGCAGGGAATGTGTTTACCAACTCTGTGGTGTTGAACTCTCCCAACCGCTTGGCGTAGTGCTTTGCACACAGTAAGTGCTCAATTAATAGCGTTGATTGAGTGATTGAGCTCTTATTGTGTGCAAAGAACTGTGTTATTTGCTTCACCAAGTGGAGGGATTTTTTTTCATTTTAGAGAGTTTTCAAAATGTTCTCATGAGGCTATCTTCTTGGTAAGCAGCATAGTGACCTAGTGGACAGAGTATTGGCCTGGGAGTCAGAGGATTTGGGTTCTAATCTCTGCCATTTGTCTGCTGTGTGACTTTGGATGAGTCACTTAACTTCTCTGTGCCTCAGTTACTTTATCTGTATAATGGGGATTAAGACTCCGCATCTGACCCCATTCCTTTGAACCTTATAAAAACTCTCACCCCTTCCCTCCTTAATGACTGGATTACTGTATCAGCCTCCTCTCTGATCTCCCATCCTCGTGTCTCTCCCCACTTCAATCCATACATCATGCCGCTGCCCGGATTGTCTTTGTCCAGAAACGCTCTGGGCATGTTACTCCCCTCCTCAAAAATCTCCAGTGGCTACCAATCAACCTACGCATCAGGCAGAAACTCCTCACCTTCGGCTTCAAGGCTCTCCATCACCTCGCCCCCTCCTTCCTCACCTCCCTTCTCTCCTTCTACAGCCCAGACTGCACCCTTCGCTCCTCTGCCGCTAATCTCCTCACCGTGCCTCGTTCTCGCCTGTCCCGCCATCGACCCCTGGCCCACGTCATCCCCCTGTCCTGGAATGCCTCCCCACATCCGCCGAGCTAGCTCTCTTCCTCCCGTCAAGGCCCTACTGAGAGCTCACCTCCTCCAGGAGGCCTTCCCAGACTGAGCCCACTCCTTCCTCTCCCCCTCCTCCCCCTCTCCACCCCCCCGCCTTACCTCCTTCTCTTCCCCACAGCACCTGTATATATGTATATATGTTTGTACGTATTTATTACTCTATTTATTTTACTTGTACATATTTATTCTAATCATTTTATTTTGTTAATATGTTTTGTTTTATTCTCTGTCTCCCCCTTCTAGACTGTGAGCCCATTGTTGGGTAGGGACCATCTCTATATGTTGCCAACTTGTACTTCCCAAGTGCTTAGTACAGTGCTCTGCACACAGTAAGCGCTCAATAAATACGATTGAATGAATGAATGAATGAACTACCATCTTCAACCACTCACTCTCCAATGGCTTCTTGCCCACAGCCTTTAAACATGCCCATGATTCCCTCATCCTAAAAAACCCCTCCCTTGATCCCCACAGCCCCTTCCAGTTATCGCCCCATCTCCCTCCTACCCTTCCTCTCCAAACTCCTTGAGTGAGTCATCTACACTCGCAGCCTTGAATTGCTCTCTTCCAACTCTCTCCTGGACCACCTCCAATTTGGCTTCCACCCCCTTCGCTCCCCTGAAACCACCCTCTCAAAGGTCACCAATGACCTCCTTCTTGCCAAATCCAATGGCTTCTTCTCTATCTTCATCCTCTTCGACCTCTCAGCTGGCTTTGACACTGTGGAACATCCCCTTCTCCTGAATATGTTATCCAACCTTGGATTCACTGACTCCGTCCTCTCCTGGTTCTCTTATCCTTCTGGCCCTTAATTCTCAGTATCCTTCACAGGCTCCTACTCCCCCTCCCATCCCCTAACTCTTGGGGTCCCTCAAGGTTCAGTTCTTGGTCCCCTCCTATTCTCCAGCTACACTCACTCCTTTGAAGAACTCATTTGCTCCCACAGCTTCAAATATCATCTCTATGTGGATGACACACAAATCTATATTTCCTCCTCTATTCTCTCTTCCTCCCTCCAGGCTTGCATCTCATCCTGCTTTCAGGACATCTCTACTTGGATGTTCTTCCGCCACTTAAAACTCAACATGTCCAAGACAGAGCTCCTTGTCTTCCCTCCCAAACCCTGTCCTCTCCCAAATTCCTGTCACTGTGGATGTTACAACCATTCTTTCCATCTCACAAACCTGCAACCTTGGTGTCATCCTTGACTCCACTCTCTCATTCAACCCCCATATCCAATCCATCTCCAAATCCTGCCGGTCTCAGCTTCACATCTTCAAGATCTACCCTTTCCTCTCCATCCAAACTGCTACCACATTAGTACAGTCACTCATTCTGTCCTGAATGGATTACTGCATCAGCCTCTTTTCTGACCTCTCAATCTCCTGCCTCTCCCCACTTCAGTCCGTACTTCACTCCACTGCTTGGATTATCTTTCTAAAGAAACATTCAGGGCATGTCATCTCCCTCCTCAAAAATCTCCACTGGTTGTCTATCAAACTCTGTATCAAACAAAAACTCTTCACAGTTGGCTTCAAAGCTCTCCATCACCTTACCCCGTCTTACCTCATCTCCCTTCTCTCCTTCTACACCCCAGCCCACACACTCTGCTCCTCTGTGCTAACCTCACTCTGCCTCGATCTTGCCTGTCCTGCCGTCTACCCCTGGTCCACGTCCTAGCTCTGGTGAGGAATGCCCTCCCTCTTCAAATCTGCCAAACAATCATTCTTCTCCCTCCTTCAAAGTCCTACTGAAGGCTCACCTCCTCCAAGAGGCCTTCCCAGAATAAACTCCATTTTCCTTAGCTCCCCCTCCCTTCTGCATCACCTCGACTTGCTCCCTTTTGCTCTTCCACCCCCGCCCCACAGCACATGTTTATATGTATATAATTTTATTTATTTATATTGATGTCTGTTTTATTTGTTTTGATGTCTGTCTTCCCCCTTCTAGGCTGTAAACCCAGTGTGGACAGGGATTCCCTCTATTGCTGAATTGTACTTTCCATGTACTTAATACATTGCTCTGCACATAGTAAGTGCTTAATAAGTATGATTGAATGAATGACTGTGAGCCCAGTGTGGGACAGGGACCATGTCCAACCTGATTACCTTGTATCTTCACCAGCACTTAGTGTAGTCCTTGGTACATAGCAAGCACATATCAAATACCACAATTGTTGTCATTTTTATCATTATTATTAATGACCCATAGTCACCTACTCAGATAATGCAGACTGCTAAATGCCATTTGAGTGTTCAGAGAAGTGCTTTCTCTCCAGTAAATAAGCTGTTTAAAGAGGGGTGGACTTTGTACTCCAAAATAACAATTAGAAAATTACTGGGTTTCTTTTCTCTTTGACTTGGAGAAAAAACTGGATTTCCATGTCTGAAAGGGGTATATGTCAATACCACCTTCATCAACTGATAAATGCAATGGTAATTACCGAGTGATTACGATACTCAGAGCACTGTACTAGCAATTAGGAGAGCACAATACACAGGAAGTGATAGACACATTACCTGCCCATAAGGAACTCTTCCTCCATTCCAGACATCTTCCCAGTAGAATTAGGAGAGAAGGGGAAAATCACAAAATATACCAATTTTTTAGGGATTCAGGGCCCATGAAGCTGCCCTGAGAGAAGTAGGAGAGTTGGATTTTTTTTCTCAAGGGAAATGAGGACTGTAAACGTAAGTAGATATCTAGGCTGAAGAGAGGGGCTGAGGTCCCAAGAGCTACCTAACTATAGATAGAACACATAATATATGAGAACTCTATTGAGTGTTTTCTTTAGACCAAACACGGTCTCCTCCCCTGCCCATGCCCCATGTTATATAAAGGAGGAGATAAATTGGGGCTCGGAAAGGGAACTGGATAGGAAGAACAGGGTTGAGGGGGCTGATTCTTTTTTCTTTCTCCTCTTCTGTTTTTTTCCTCAGGCATTTGAGAGCAGGTACAGAAACACTGAGGAGCTTTGTATTGTGGTATGTGAACACCACAATAGGACAGGGGATAAGGCCTGGAGAAATAAAATGCCTTAATGGCTTCTGTCATCTCTTTTAGGATCAGTATAAGGTGGAGGCGGGGAGAGAGAACTCATTCTAATATCTTGCCAGCTGTCAGTTCCTCCATATTTTGGTTCAACAAAGAGATGCTGCTTTGCATTTCTGATAGTGCTAACCAAAATGCTCTATTTGGCAGTTTTCAATATGGGGGAAAAAAAGTAATAGACTGCCTCCCAGGATAGTGTTCCTGGAATTGGTGCCCATTGCTCAAGGGAAGGAAAAGTCCACCATCCCTACATGCATTGGAGCTGGAATTATGATTCCCACATGGTAGCTTGCTAATTAAATTCCAAGGCTCCTTGAAGCTCGAACCTGGGCCCTGGCCACTTCTTAAGGGGATGGAGGCTGCACTACAGAGATTTGAAAGGAAGTTTGAAATACTGTGGCTCGGAAAGAGAACAGAATGATCCATTTAGTGGTACTGGTCCATTACGGAGGAAGAAGAGGGTGCCATGCATGAAAGGGCTCTAAAGTGGAAAGAACACTGTGGGGTTTTGTTTTCCAGAAGTCATTTCCTGGGGATGCTTTGGGATATTCTTTATAGGAAGGCCCATTTGGTCTCTCAGCCCAGACTATTCTCATTGTTCTTCTGCCTTTTCTACCACACTGCCTGGGGGTGAATTTCCTGAGGGAAGATGGACAAGCTTTTCTAGCAAAGTTAAATTGAGTCAATTATCATTCTTTTAAGTTTTGGATTTTCTTCATCGTTATCATCAACAATAAGGATAGAGCATATATCATGTGCAGAGCACTGTACTGACAACCTGCTACATACAGAGCACTCTACTGGACACCTATTGTGTGTCTTGTCATATGCTGTCGAGTCATCTCTGACCCATAGCAATGCCATGGACACATCTTGAACAGTGCTTCAGCGCTTAGAACAGTGCTTTGCACATAGTAAGCACTTAATAAATGCCATTATTATTATTATTATCATCTCTCCCAGAAGGCCCCACCTCCACCTGCAATCGTTCTGGTAGTGTGCCCAGAGTTTTCTTGGTAAAAATACAGAAGTGGTTTACCGTTGCCTCCTTCTGCACAGTAAACTTAAGTCTCCACCCTCGATTCTCTCCCATGCCTCTGCTGCCCAGCAAAGGTCAGTTTTGACTTATAGCAGAATGCCTTCTGCTTGCTAGCCGCAGCACAAGCAAGGAATGGAATGGGTATGCCTCTTCTTGACTCTCCCTCCCATAGTTGAGAAACATAGAGTACTGGAAATTCTCCAGGTGCGACCCTGAGAGGGGCTATTGTGTGTAGAACACTCTTTTGTATACAGAACTATTTGGAGAGGTGCTATGTACAAAGCCTCCTCCTCCCATCCCTATCCCTCCTCTTGGCCCTACCCCCTTCCCCTCCCCACAGCACTTGTGTACATTTGTAAATATTTATTACTCTATTAATGATGTGTATATGGCTATAATTCTGTTTATTCTGATGGTATTGACAACTGTCTACTTTTTTTTTGTCTGTCTCCCCCTTCCAGACTGTGAGCCCATTATTGGGTAGGAACCATCTCTATATGTTGCCGATTTGTACTTCCTAAACGCTTAGTACAGTGCTCTGCACATGGTAAGCGCTCAATAAATATGATTGAATGATTGAATGAAAGAATGCCTTTTGTGTTTCAGAACACTGAACTGGGCACTTACTGTGTACAGTGACTCTCTTAAGTGCGTCCTGTGGCCTGAGTAGTCTACTAGGTGCATATTGAGGCTGAACACTGAGCTGAGAGCTTTATCAGTGGTGAAGGTTTCTGAGCAAGGAACCACCATGTATGATGGGATAGGCTCAGCAGGAATCCTGAAAATAGCTAGCTAATATGAGAGGTGAAGACTACAGCAGCAGCTTCCTGGCTGCCAGTGCCAGCTAATCTATGTCACTGTGGTGCAGCATCCGCACTCCGCTGCTGTCTCTTTGGCCAAAGGTATGCTTGTCCTTAAAATTATTGCTTGAACGTCTCAATGTCCTTCACTTCTGTGAGCCTACTCTTCTGCCCTTTTAGACTGTGAGCCCACTGTTGGGTAGGGACTGTCTCTATATGTTGCCAACTTGTACTTCCCAAGCGTTTAGTACAGTGCTCTGCACACAGTAAGTGCTCAATAAATACAATTGATTGATTGATTGCTGTACCTGTTGGACCGGAGAAAGTGTAACTTTGCAGGGATGATCACTCAGAAAAGCAGCATGGCCTAATGAATAGAGCACGGACCTGGGTTCTAGTTCCGGCTCCGCTATTTGTCTACAATGTGACCTTGGGTGAGTCACTTAACTTCTCTGTGCCTCAGTTCCCTCATCTGTAAAATGGGGATTATGACTGTGAGCCCCATGTGGGACATGGACTGTGTCTAATCTGATTACTCCGTGTCTACCCCAGTGCTTAGAACAGTGCAAAGTAAGTGCTTAACAAATACCAAAAAAAGTCAATAGTACTTATTGACTGTGTACTGAATACTGTATACAAAACACTGGGTAGAGCACTTTGAAGAGTACAGTAGAGTAAGTAGTTACCATCTCTGCCCTCAGGAGATGTCTAGTACTAGTAATATAATTAATTCCTTGGCTTCAGTTCTTGATCCCACCTCTTTGTGTCTGGATCAGGGATCGTAAAGGATTTTATCACTGCACCTACTAGGTACCTACACTTGACACCTACTGTGTGGAGATCACTGCACATAGATCCTACTCTTGAGGAACAGAGTAGCATAATAATAATAATTGTGGCATACGTTGAGCGCTTATTATGTGCCAGGCACTGTTCGAAGCACTGGGGTGGATACAAGAAAATCGAGTTGGACACAGTCTCTGTCCCACACGGGGCTCACAGTCTTAAAGTCCATTTTACAGCTGATGTAACTGAGGCACAGAGAAGTGAAGTGGCTTGCCCAAGGTCACACAAAAGATGTGTGAAAGAGCCAGGATTAGAACACAGGTCCTTCTGACTCCCAGGCCCATGCGCTTATCCTCTGGGCCATTCTGCTCCAGCTTCACTGAATTTTTACTAAGAAGGTACTGGTGGAGGGGACAACCTAGACAGGTATGAGATGAAAAGGTAATTAAAACCACAACTCCTTCAAGAGGCCTTCCGGACCAAGACTTCATTTCCCCTTTGTCTTCCTTCTGCGTCACCTGTGCACTTGGCTCTGTATCCTTTCAGCACTTGATATTAACCCCAACGTTAGCCTCACAGCACTTACGTACATATCTGTATTTATTTTAATATCTGCCTCCCACTCTAGACTGCAAGATCCTTGTAAGCAGGAAACATGTCTTCCGTCTCTGTGTTGGTGTGGTGGCTTTAGGAGCTGAATTTTGCTTGAAATAAGCTTTGTCTCAGTGTGCGTAAGAGGCTTTGGGCATTGCAGATTAGTACTTTTCCAAGCACTTAGAACAGTAACCTACAGAGAGCTCACCTCCTCCAAGAGGCCTTCCCGTACTGAGCCCCCTTTTTCCTCTCCTCCGCCCCATCCCCCCGCCCTACCTCCTTCCCCTCCCCACAGCATCTGTATATATGTTTGTACAGATTTATTACTTTATTTATTTTACTTGTACATATTTACTATTCTATTTATTTTGTTAATGATGTGCATCTAGTTTTATTTCTATTTGTTCTGATGACTTGACACCTGTCCACATGTTTTGTTTTGCTGTCTGTCTCCCCCTTCTAGACTGTGAGCCCATTGTGAGCCCATTGTGAGCTCCTTGAACGAGTTGTCTACACGCACTGCCTCGAATTCCTCAACACCAACTCTCTTTCGACCCCCTCCAGTCTGGCTTCCGTCCCCTACATTCCACGGAAACTGCCCTCTCAAAGGTCACCAATGACCTCCTGCTTGCCAATTCCAATGGCTCATACTCTATCCTAATCCTCCTCGACCTCTCAGCTGCCTTTGACACTGTGGACCACCCCCTTCTCCTCAACACGCTAGCCAACCTTGGCTTCACAGACTCCGTCCTCTCCTGGTTCTCCTCTTATCTCTCCGGTCGTTCATTCTCAGTCTCTTTTGCAGGCTCCTCCTCCCCCTCCCATCCCCTTACTGTGGGGGTTCCCCAAGGTTCAGTTCTTGGTCCCCTTCTGTTCTCAATCTATACTCACTCCCTTGGTGACTTCATTCACTCCCACGGCTTCAACTATCATCTCTTTGCTGATGACACCCCAATCTACACCTCTGCCCCTGCTCTCTCCCCTCCCTCCAGGCTCGCATCTCCTCCTGCCTTCAGGACATCTCCATCTGGATGTCTGCCTGCCACCTCAAACTCAACATGTCCAAGACTGAACTCCTTGTCTTTCCTCCCAAACCTGCCCTCTCCCTGACTTTCCCATCACTGTTGACGCCACTACTATCCTTCCCGTCTCACAAGCCCGCAACCTTGGTGTCATCCTCGACTCGGCTCTCTCATTCACCCCTCACATCCAAGCCATCATCAAAACCTGCCGGTCTCAGCTCTGCAACATTGCCAAGATCTGCCCTTTCCTCTCTATCCAAACCGCTACCCTGCTCATTCAAGCTCTCATCCTATCCCGTCTGGACTACTGCATCAGCCTTCTCTCTGATCTCCCATCCTCGTGTCTCTCCCCACTTCAATCCATACTTCATGCTGTTGCCCAGATTGTCTTTGTCCAGAAACACTCTGGGCATGTTACTCACCTCCTCAAAAATCTCCAGTGGCTACCAATCAATCTGCGCATCAGGCAGAAACTCCTCACCCTGGGCTTCAAGGCTGCCCATCACCTCGCCCCCTCCTACCTCACCTCCCTTCTCTCCTTCTCCAGCCCAGCTCACACCCTCTGCTCCTCTGCCACTAATCTCCTCACCGTGCCTCGTTCTCGCCTGTCCCGCCGTCGACCCCCAGCCCACATCATACCCCTGGCCTGGAATGCCCTCCCTCTGCCCATCCACCAAGCTAGCTCTCTTCCTCTCTTCAAGGCCCTACTGAGAGCTCACCTCCTCCAGGAGGCCTTCCCAGACTGAGCCCCCCCTTCCTCTCCCCCTCGTCCCCCTCTCCATCCCTTTCGTCTTACCTCCTTCCCTTCCCCACAGCTCCTGTATATAGGTATATATGTTTGTACGTATTTATTACTCTATTTATTTATTTTACTTGTACATATTTATTCTATTTATTTTTTTTGTTAATATGTTTTATTTTTTTCTCTGTCTCCCCCTTCTAGACTGTGAGCCAACTATTGGGTAGGGACCGTCTCTATATGTTGCCAACTTGTACTTGCCAAGTGCTTAGTACGGTGCTCTGCACATAGTAAGTGCTTAATAAATACGATTGAATGAATGAATACTGTGCACACAGTAAGTGCTAAATAAATACAATTGATTGAGTGATTGAATTCTATTTTAAATCACACCTCTTCTCATAAAATCCGCTGATGCCCTTACCATTTTCCCCACCACCATTTAGATGCTCAAAATATAAATCTGAACTTCACGCAACAGCCCCTATAATAGTGCATGCACAGTGCTTTTTTCAGTACTTCAGATGGTTTTGGGGTATTTGCATTTGTGTTTCAAATGCTGTTTGAGTTCACTATTGCTCTTACACAGCAGTCTAGAGGGAGAGGTAGAATAAGAAGGAAATTCAAAGCTTGTCTTCATTACAAGCTTTGATCTGCCTTCTGTTTAATTAGTGAATTTGTTATTATTCAGACACTCAACTCCAGCTAACCTGGAGACCTTTAGCATTTTAGATTTGAATAATTAAAAATATTCCTGCGATGAAGACTATCGCTATGCATGCATGAAAAGCAATCTTCTGGTTTGCAAGACCGACACTTGGCTACCTCTTTCAAAGGAAACCATGAGTACTGTGCCAGATTATTTTTCCTAAACATGGAAAAGATAATCCCATTTTTATGAACTCCGGGTCAGATTGTGCTGAAATGAAAATACCATTTGGAGTGCAAGGGCAGTCATTATAGCTCCACAGAAAGGGCAGCAGTCAGAGAATTGCCCCTAAAATATACATTGGACAAGTCATCTCGGTCTCATCAAAGGTTAGTGAGACTGCAAACAAATGGAATAATCAATCAATCATATTTATTGAGAATTTACTGTGTGCAGTAAGATACTGTACTAAGCGCTTGGGAGACTGCGATATAATAGAGTTGGTAGACATGTTCCCTGTCCACAGTGAGATTACAGTTTAGAGGGGTGACAGATGTTAATGTAAATAAATGACAGCTATAAATGTAAGTGCAGTGGGTCTGAGGGAGGGGCCGCACAAGTTTAAAGGATCATCAACTAGGTTGCACTGTCCCAACTCATTTCATTTTGATTCCAGGTTTGCTCTTGGTCCCCAGCTACAGTGTTCTGAAGCCCCAAAAGGTGATTACCTGACCAGTTGTTTAACATGTGTTTCTGAACTGGCTTGTAATTACCAAATTAATCTCTGAAGGTATTAAAAACCTATTTGCCCAATGTATGTAAAACTGAGAGGAGGCAAACACTTTACCTACCTTGATACAAAGCTCGGCAATAAAAACTATTTGTTTTTGAAGCTGTCTAGCTTTGGGAAGGAGTAAATATAAACAGCAGGAAACACAAATACAGAGGCCATGCAATTGGAGGCTGTCAGGAATCAGTATGGTGGCTTCAGGAGCTGAATTCTGCTTGAAATAAGCTTTGTCTCAGTATGCCTAAGAAGCTTTGGCACTGCATCAGACCTCTGGGGAAGCCACTCAGCAGGAAGGGGATTAACCAGTGGTTTACTATAGTTGGTGCTTTCCCAATTCACAGCAAACTTCCTTCCCTGTCATCCTCCTGCGTTAACTCTCTAGCTACTGCCTTTCCTTTTTCTACTGGTGC
Source organism: Tachyglossus aculeatus (assembly GCF_015852505.1). Lineage (NCBI taxonomy): Eukaryota > Metazoa > Chordata > Mammalia > Monotremata > Tachyglossidae > Tachyglossus > Tachyglossus aculeatus. The sequence goes on from NC_052066.1 coordinate 101,100,992, forward strand.
ACTTTTCAAAGCCTGTTTCGTTTTGGCAAACAGAGTGCAGAATTTAAAAGTATTTAATGAACAGGATTGAGGGGACCCAGGATGTTTGAAATCTACAGAGAGTGATAAAAGCTTCACAATGGGTACTCTTCCAAGCTAAATTATTCTCCTTTTTGGAAATTGGTGTTTCTTTTTTGGTGGCTCTGACGATAACATCAAAAAAACAAATTCAGTGTGTTCGAACATAACTGCTCCAACTGTTGAACTGTTCTCCAAATTAACTTCTTTTAAATGCGTTCCCATTCATTCGTAGGAAGAGCTGTCTTTGTAGAGCCTTGACAGGGTTAATGCCTTTTAGCTGTGGGAAGACTATGCTTTGGTAGAAACCCCATGGTTATCCCTAACGCATGACCATCAAAGAGCCAGATTAGCTGAGGGGGAAGGGAAAGGAAACTGCACTTCCTGTCTCATCATAAAGCTAAGATAACCGAAGTATTTAATAACCATTGTGGGTTTAATAGAAAATGGGATGAGCATTTTTTTAGTAAGTCACTGAATATATGACTACTAGATTACATACCTTCTGTTCAAGATGGTTTTTCTTTAAGTTATGTCAGATAGCTAGGCATCATTGTAAAACCAGAATTCTGTTACACAGCACAGGGAAGAACTCAACTATAAAAAAACCATTATTTTACATTTCCAATATCTACAGGGCACTATGCAGAGTGAGGTGCCATGGTTCCTGAGGAACAACAGCGATTGTTTAATAAACACTGCCTAAGTGATCAAATGTGGATTCCGTATGTAGGTCCAAATGTAGCAGCTGGATTTGGCTTTATGAACCATGAAAAATAGTTCCCATCTGGAAGTCGATGTTGAATAAAGATGCAACAGTACGACAGCATCTTACATGGAACGCTTTATATATTTCCAGCACAATAACTAGGCACAAGGACTGGGGAGAAATATGAATCAGAGACTTACTGATTTAAACCATTCAATTTGAATAATTAAACAGGTATTAATCTAATTAATCATGATCTTCATCTGGATCAGTAAAAGCAAACTGGGACCTTTTAGATTTCAAAATTCTGAGATAGAAAGTGATTTATTTTTGAAAATATGCAGTTCCTTTGCAAAATTACAGCAACCCTGAATAAACTCTTTGAGTCATATTATTATCTGATCTTTTTATTGACTCGTGCGGAGAAGGGACCTTTAACAAGACTCAAACTAAATCTAGCAGACAGAAGAATCTATCCCATTTTCAAAGCCCACATCCACGCTGGAAATCCACTCCAACGTTTTACTGAATTCTCTGAAGAATGTAATCCATATTGTTGTTCAGTGTTAATCCCAATTAGTGTTTCAGCATGCAATTGGTTATTTTGCAGTTAGCCAAGTTCCTCCCACTAAACAAACTTTTTCATCTTTAAAAAGGTTTGTCTTCTGCTCTTTGGTGGTGGTGATGGCAGATTCACATATTTGTCATTTTGAGAGAGAAAAAAAGTTATTTTCATAATGAGGTCAAATAACTACCCTGAAAATCCTATTTTTCTTAAATTCTAGCAAATTCAAGCATTGAATATCTCAGTTAGAAAAGAGCTCAATGATTTTTCTTCATGAACATCTTCAATAATGTTTACTGATATTTACTCATATAGGAAATCTATTGCATCTATCAACTTGATCCAAATCTTCCTTAGACTTATATACTTTCACAATTGTGCCTGCCATGGGAAAGAAAGCAGATCAATATACTATTTTCTCCCCTCAAAGTAGGGACAATCTGGTGAGTAATGGTGACAAGTCCATCAATAACCTAGAGACAGCGGAGAATCAATCCATCAATCTGGTATTTATTGAGTGCTTACTGTTTGCAGGGTACTTTGTTAAGTACTTGGGAGAGAACAATACAGTAGAGTTGGTACACTTGTTCTCTGTGTAACAGGGGGTAACAGGCATTAAAATAAATTCTGGATATGTATGTAAGTGATGTGGGGCTGATTCTTTCCTGCCTTAAATCAGCCCTCTCCTCTGCCAAACAAAACTATTTCTCCTCCTTTATTGACACCCATGCCCACCAACCCCCCAGCTCTTCCGTACATTCAACTCCCTTCTCAGGCCCCTGGTTCCTCCCCCTCCTCCTTCCCTCACCCCCAAAGATCTGGCCTCCTACGTCACTAACAAAATTAAATCCATCAGGTCCGACCTCCTCAAAGTCACTCCCCCCCCTTCTCCAACCCCCCAGCTCTCAACACTCTCTGTTACTCTCCCATCCTTCCCAGCAGTATCCTCAGAGGAGCTCTCCTCCCTCCTCTCAAGGGCTACTCTGGCCACCTGTGCTTCTGACCCCATTCCCTCTCATCTCATGAAATCTCTCGCTCCATCCCTTCTCCCCTCCTTAACTTCCATTTCAACCGCTCACTCTCCACTGGTTCCTTCCCCTCTGCCTTCAAACATGCCCATGTCTCTCCCATCCTAAAAAAACCCTCTCTTGACCCCACCTCACCTTCTAGTTATCACCCCATCTCCCTCCTACCATTCCTTTCCAAACTCCTTGAATGAGTTGTCTACACGTGCTGCCTCGAATTCCTCAACACCAACTCTCTCCTCGATCCCTTCTAGTCTGGCTTCCGTCCCCTACATTCCACGGAAACTGCCCTCTCAAAGGTCACCAATGACCTCCTGCTTGCCAAATCCAATGGCTCATACTCTGTCCTATTCCTCCTCGACCTCTCTGCTGCCTTCGACACTGTGGACCACCCACTTCTCCTCAACACACTATCTGACCTTGGCTTCACAGACTCCGTCCTCTCCTGGTTCTCCTCTTATCTCTCCGGTCGTTCATTCTCAGTCTCTTTTGCAGGCTCCTCCTCCTCCTCCCATCCCCTTACTGTGGGGGTTCCCCAAGGTTCAGTGCTTGGTCCCCTTCTGTTCTCGATCTACACTCACTCCCTTGGTGACCTCATTCGCTCCCACGGCTTCAACGATCATCTCTACGCTGATGACACCCAGATCTACATCTCTGCCCCTGCTCTCTCCCCTTCTCTCCAGACTCGCATCTCCTCCTGCCTTCAGGACATCTCCATCTGGATGTCTGCCTGCCACCTCAAACTCAACATGTCGAAGACTGAACTCCTTGTCTTCCCTCCCAAACCCTGCCCTCTCCCTGACTTTCCCATCACTGTTGACGGCACTACCATCCTTCCCATCTCACAAGCCCGCAACCTTGGTGTCATCCTCGACCCCGCACTCTCATTCACCCCTCACATCCAAGCCGTCACCAAAACCTGCTGGTCTCAGCTCCGCAACATTGCCAAGATCCGCCCTTTCCTCTCCATCCAAACCGCTACCCTGCTCATTCAAGCTCTCATCCTATCCCGTCTGGACTACTGCATCAGCCTTCTCTCTGATCTCCCATCCTCGTGTCTCTCCCCACTTCAATCCATACTTCATGCCGCTGCCTGGATTGTCTTTGTCCAGAAACACTCTGGGCATGTTACTCCCCTCCTCAAAAATATCCAGTGGCTACCAATCAATCTGCGCATCAGGCAGAAACTCCTCACCCTCGGCTTCAAGGCTCTCCATCACCTCGCCCCCTCCTACTTTACCTCCCTTCTCTCCTTCTACAGCCCACCCCACACCCTCTGCTCCTCTGCCGCTTATCTCCTCACCATGCCTCGTTCTTGCCTGTCCTGCCGTCGACCCCTGGCCCACATCATCTCCCTGGCCTGCAATGTCCTCCCTCTGCCCATCCGCCAAGCTAGCTCTCTTCCTCCCTTCAAGCCTCTACTGAGAGCTCACAGCCTCCAGGAGGCCTTCCCATACTGAGCCCCTTCCTTCCTCTCCCCCTCATCCCCCTCTCCATCCCCTCATCTTACCTCCTTCCCTTCCCCACAGCACCTGTATATATGTATATATGTTTGTACATATTTATTACTCTATTTATTTATTTATTTTACTTGTACATATCTGTTCTATTTATTTTATTTTGTTAGTATGTTTGGTTTTGTTCTCTGTCTCTCCCTTTTAGATTGTGAGCCCACTGTTGGGTAGGGACTGTCTCTATATGTTGCCAACTTGTACTTCCCAAGTGCTTAGTACAGTGCTCTGTACACAGTATGTGCTCAATAAATATGATTGATTGATTGATTGATTGTGAGATGGATATCAAGTGATTAAAATCATTCAGTCAATCAAAGCTACTTATTGAACCATCTATTGTGTGTGGAACACTGTGCAGAGCACTTGGTAGAGTATAACAGGATTAAAGCCTGATTTCTGCCCTCATGGTGTTTGTGATTAATGTGGAGACAAAAAATAAATACATTACTGACAGGAGGAAGTAACCACTATTGAGTTGTACATAAGAGAAGGTAAAGGGGGCTCTTAGCTACCTTCCCACTACTAATCTTCAGTATTCTCTACTTCATCCCAGTTTACACATTTCATTCCTCTCAAGCCAAGCCATCTAGGCCTCAATCTCATCTCTCTTGCTGCAGAACTCTTGCTCTCACCCTTCCTTCTGATGAGATCTCCTGTCTCCTTTTCAGTAGGTCACACCTCTTCCCATGTTCAAGGCCTTTAAGAATTTATCATCATCATCATTATCATCATCAATCATATTTATTGAGCGCTTACTGTGTGCAGAGCACTGTACTAAGTGCTTGGAAAGTACAAGTTGGCAACATATAGAGACAGTCCCTACCCAACAGTGGGCTCACAGTCTAAAAGGGGGAGACAGAGAACAAAACCAAACATACTAACAAAATAAAATAAATAGAATAGATATGTACAAGTAAAATAAATAAATAAATAAATAAATAGAGTAACAAATATGTACAAACATATATACATATATACAGGTGCTGTGGGGAAGGGAAGGAGGTAAGATGGGGGGGTGGAGAGGGGGACGAGGAGGAGAGGAAGGAAGGGGCTCAGTCTGGGAAGGCCTCCTGGAGTAGGTGAGCTCTCAGTAGGGCCTTGAAGGGAGGAAGAGAGCTAGATTGGCGGATGGGCAGAGGGAGGGCATTCCAGGCCTGGGGGATGACGTGGGCCGGGGGTCGATGGCGGGACGGGCGAGAACAAGGTACGGTGAGGAGATTAGCGGCAGAGGAGCGGAGGGTGCGGTGTGGGCTGTAGAAGGAGAGAAGGGAGGTGAGGTAGGAGGGGGCAAGGTGATGGAGAGCCTTGAAGTCAAGGGTGAGGAGTTTCTGCCTGATGCGCAGATTGATTGGTAGCCACTGGAGATTTTTGAGGATTTTTGAGATTTTCCATCTCCACCAGGAGGCCTTCCACAAATAATCTCTCTTCTCCCCACTTAATAATAATGATAGCATTTATTAAGTGCTCACTATGTGCAAAGCACTGTTCTGAGTGCTGGGGAGGTTACAAGGGGATCAGGTTGTCCCACGGGGGGCTCACAGGCTTAATCCCCATTTTACAGATGAGGGAACTGAAGCACAGAGAAGTTAAGTGACTTTCCCAAAGTCACAACTGGGGGAGTGGGATTTGAACCCATGATCTCTGACTCCAAAGCCCCTGCTCTTTCCACTGAGCCATGCTGCTATACCCCACCAAATTCCATTTCCATACTTTGCTGTGACCCAGAGAACCTTGATATTCAAGGTCCCCAGTTGCACTCATGTACAATTCTTTCCTCTCTACTGCTTCCACCTGCCTGTAGTTCAGTTTAGCTTAGTAGTAGTTTAGTAGTTTAGTTGGAGAAGCAGCATGGTTTAGTGGAAAGAGCATGGGCTTGGGAGTAAGAGAACATGGGTTTTAATCCTGGCTCCACCTCCTGGATCCACCACTAGTCTGCTGTGTGACCTTGAGCAAGCCACTAACTTCTCTGTGCTTCAGTTATTTCATCTGTAAAATGGGGATTAAGATTGTGAGCCCTACATGGGACAACCTGATTACCTTGTATCTACCCCAGTGCTTACAACAGTGCTTGGCACTTGACAGATGACATTATTATTATTATTATTATTATTATTATTATTATTATTTTAGTGCCTGTCTCCTGATCTAGATTGTAAGATCCTTGAGGTCAGGGATCATGTCTACTAGTTCTATTGTATTCTCCCATGTGCTTAGGTCAGTGCTCAATAAGTTCTATTGATTGTTTCATTAGTGAAGTTCTGAAATGGCAGTGGGGGGGATATAGGTGGAGGAGTTCAGAAATTAATCGAGGAAGTACGCCAGAAGGGCTTTGAAAATGGGAAGATCAGTGGTCTTTTAGATGGGAAGGGAGGGAAAAGGAATGTTCAAGAGGTTGTTGGTGGAGGAGATGAGAATAGGAACTGTGAATAAAATAAGAATGAAGCATGTGAGCTGGAGTGTACTGACAGAAGATGGGATTAAGACTGTGAGCCCCCCGTGGGATAACCTGATCACCTTGTAACCTCCCCAGCACTTAGAACAGTGCTTTGCACATAGTAAGCCCTTAATAAATGCCATCATCACCATGATCACCATCATAGGTTGGATGGAGAGAACTGATAGAATTACTTAAAGCCAATGGCCAGGGTTCCTTCTTGATGTGAAGTGGAATGGGCAGTCCCTGGAGACTTTTGAATAATAATAATAATAGGAATAATAATAAAATAATGATTGTGATATTAAATTTTACTATGGCTAAGCTTGGTATAAGTTTGGCATGAAGTGCTGGGATAGAGTCAATGCAGTCAGAATCAATGCAGTGCACAATCTCCATCCCACAAGGCATTCACAGTCCAAGGGGGAGGGATAACTGGTATTTAATCTCCATTTGAAAATGAGGAAACCGAGGTACAAAGAAGTCAAGTTCACACAGGAGGCAAGTGACAGGACAGGGATTAATAATAATTATGGTATTTGTTAAGTATTTACTATGTGCCAAGCACTGTTCTAATCACTGGGATAGATACAAGGTAATCAAGTTGGACACACAGTCCCTGGCCCACATGGGGCTCACAGTCTCAATCCCCATTTTACAGATGAGGTAACTGAGGCACAAAGAGGTTAACTGACTTGCCCAAGGTCATACAGCAGGTAAATGGCAGAGCTGGGATTAGAACCCATGACCTCTGACTCCAAAGCTTGTGCCCCTGCCACTAGGCCACGCTGCTTCTTGTGATTATGTCTCCTAATTTCAGTGTGGTGCTCTTTCCAATAGGCCACTTCTACTTCTATAAGGCATTTGGTGATATGTACAGGAACACATTTTAGAAAAATAATCTGGATAGGAGAGTGAAGTATGCACTGGAGAGTCAAGACACTAGAGTAGGGAAACCAGTGAGATGAAACATTCAAGGTGGGATGAGACAAGTGCCTGAACTGGTGTAGAGGCGTTCAGTTGGATAGGATGGAACACTGAGCATGAAAAAAATCATAACTGGTGAAATATTGAATATGGGGTTTGAAAGAGACGGAGGACTCAAGGATAATACCAAGGTTTCTGGATTCAGACATGTGAAATTTAGGTGGAAAAGAGGACTTGGGGGTGGGGGGAAGATGAGGAGTTCATTTTTGGACATGTTGGGCTTGAGATAACAGTGAAACAATCATGTAGGGATGTCCTGGAAGCAGAACAAATTGTCAGATTTCAGGGATGGTGAGGAGTCAGGGCTAGTAAGGGAGATTTGGGAGTCATGTGCATAGAGATAGAAGTTGAAGTCATGGAAGCAGATTAGTTCCCCAATCAATCAGTGGCATTTATTGAGCACTTACTCTGTGCAGAGCAATCCATCAGTTATTTTCTGAGCACTTACAGCATGCAGAGCACTGTACTAAGTGTTTAGGAGAGTACAAACAACAATATAACAGACACATTGCCTGTCCAGTGTACTATGTGCTTGGGAGGGTACAATGCATTCATTCATTCATTCAATCATATTTATTGAGCACTTACTGTGTGTAGAGCACTGTACTAAGCACTTGGGAAGTACAAATTGGCAACGTATAGAGATGGTCTCTACCCAACAACAGGTTCACCGTCTACATAAGGGATGAAATACTATGTAGGAGCCCTCTGAAAAGGACTGCTTTTCAGGACATGGATGTTCAGGCACCCAGTTAAGCTACCAGGTGCTCATTCAGAGCTCCAGGAGGCCAAATTTGATTCCCTTTTCACTCATCTCCCTCTCCCTTGTGAAAACTGAAGGTGCAGAAATTGAAATCGTTTAGAGCTGCCTTTGTAGGTCACATTAGTAGCACATCAAATTCATTAGTTCTTGTCAGCGTTTGCATTCTGGAAAAGAAAGCAAAGGTTCAAGAGCAGATGTCCTGTGGTACCCTGGTGACAGGAGAATGTATCCAGGGTGAAAGTATGGTTTGCACATTTGCTGAAGTTGGGACTTCTTCCTCTTTGGATCTGTTTGCACCTCGACAAAATAGGATGAAAATGTCTGGCTTCAGGAAGTCAAATGAAAAATTAAAGAGAATATATCATAAAGAGAAGCAGCATGGCTCAGAGGAAAGAGCCCAGGATTTGGAGTCAGAGGTCATGGGTTCAAGTCCCGGCTCCACCAATTGTCAGCTGTGTGACTTTGGACAAGTCACTTAACTTCTCTGTGTCACAGTTACCTCATCTGTAAAATGGGGATTAAGACAATGAGCCCCCCATGGAACAACCTGCTCTCCTTGTAACCTCCCCAGTGCTTAGAACAGTGCTTTGCACATAGTAGGTGCTTAATAAATGCCATCATTAGAGAAGCAGTGTGGCTCAGTGGAAAGAGCCTGGGCTTGGAAGTCAGAGATCATGGGTTCAAATCCCAGCTCTGCTGCTTGTCAGTTGTGTGACTTTGGGCAAGTCACTTCACTTCTCTGTGCCTCAGTTACCTCATCTGTAAAATGGGGATTAAGATTGTGAGCCCCACCTAGGACAGCCTGATCATCTTGTACCCTCCCCAGTGCTTCGAACAGTGCTTTGCACATAGTAAGCACTTAGCAAATACCAAAATTATTATTATTATTATTATTATTATATGAAATTTAAATTTTACATTTGATGCAGACTAGCTTGCATTCCTTATTATCAGGGAAGCTAAAATGTGAACCATTAATTATTATTATCACAGTATTTGTTAAGTGCTTAGAGGTGCTGAGCACTTATATGTGCCAAGCATTGTTTTAAGTGTTGGGGTAGAAGCAAGATAATCAGGTTGGATACAGTCCCTGTCCCATATAGAGGGAAGAACAGGCTTTGAATCCCCATTTTACAGATGAGGAAAGTGAGGAACAGAGAACTTAAGTGACTTGCCCAAAATCCCCCAGCAGACAACTGGAAGAGTCAGTATTAGAACCCAGGTCCTCTGGCTCCCAGGCCTGGGTTCTTTCCACTAGGCCATGGTGCTTCTCCAGTTCCTCCTTCTTTTTTCCCTCTATCTCAGACCTTTGAATGGAGTCACCTCAAAATATTTGATCTTCTTAAATGTGGGGTCATCTGAAACTTGGACTTTCTCAATGGATAATTGAGGCCAGAGACTTCAGTACCCACTTAGTTAAGGAGGAAATATCCCACAAGTAAAATGTGTTTTTTTTTTTCTGTTGCTAAAGGTCCACAGGTCTGTGGCTAGAGAAAAACAAAACAAAACACAGTAATAATGAGTATATAGTCAAAGGCCACCAACAGGAGAGCAAACACATAGGCTAGAAAAAAATATCTGTAGAAGGAGGAAGTTAGTTTTAGAGTCATTCCATCATCCACCTCTACTAAACAACCAACCAGAATCCCTGTTCCCGGGAACACCATCATCGGGAATCTCACTACTCTTCCCACAGCCTAACTTAGACCCAGAAATTGATCGTTTCAATTTTAAACCTGAAAAGGCATTCCCATCACCAACTTATTTCATGGTAGATTCCATATCTCATTGTCATGCAAGTCACAGGAACTTCTAGCAAAGGAGATTTTCCACTAGGCACTTCTGGGTTAATGTGTACACATAAGAAAGTTCTCAGAAATCCTTTCTACTCAGGAATGCATAAAGACATTTCCCTTGTAAGATGAGTGCTTCTGTCCCATTATGGCAATAGCTTTTAATTGATCTGTCTTTCACATTTCAGGCGCCTACTTTAGAAAAATCATTGAGTATGCTATTTCTTAAGACACAATTCTTTCCTAAATATATGTTAATTTCCACGGTAAGATATTTGAATAGACCTAACTCCTAAACCGAAGGAGTTTCAGTTTATTAAGATTCTGTCAAAATGAAAAGAATGCTTACTGTTCCATAATATCATTATCTCTAAACCTGACAGCACTGTAGTGTCTAAACGAGGCAGAGAACTCATCAGAAGAATATTTTTGCCCATCTTTGGAAATATATGGGAAACATCTGCATTTGTTACAAATTGTTGTTCTAGGGTAAGAAGGCAAGAATGAGGTCCTGGGGTTTTCTGCTTTATGACAGTTGGTTAAACACTAATCAGAATCTATTTTTTGGAAATGAAAAAAAAAAAGATTTCCTAAAATAGGGATAGAGACTGTGAGCCATATGTGGGACAGGTACTGTGCCCAACTTGATTTGCTTTTACACACCCCAGGGCTTAGTACAGTGCTTGGAACATAGTAAGAACTTAACAAATACCACAGTTGCTGTTATCATTATTACCAGACTGAGGAGGGAAAGGAGTTGGGGGCTTTCAGCAAGGAGGCTGATGCAGTAATCAAGGCAGGATAGGATAAGTGATTGGATTAACATGATAGCAGTTTGGTTGGAGAGGAAAGGATGGATTTTAGCAATGTTGTGAAGGTTGAACCGACAGGCTCCTGAGACAAGAAGGATGTTGGTGTCATCTACAGTGCTCAGTGGAAAGAGCACGGGTTTTGGAGTCAGAGGTCATGGGTTCGAATCCCAACTCTGCCAATTGTCAGCTATGTGACTTAACTTCTTTGAGCCTCAGCTCCCTCATCTGTTTGTGGCCTCACCACAGTGACCCAACATGTACAGTAGCCAAGGTGATGATTTTCACATCACTGGACACATTTTAATGGTCATGCCAAGTGCATGTAACATCCAAATATACAGTAATAATGTCCAGTAGACTGTGTGTGGCTAGGGAAATAACCAACATTGCTTGCCCTCTGGGCAGCCCTCAGGCACACCACAGTTTATAAAATGTAAGCCCAAGTATGAGACCCCTTTTTCCTCTCTCCCTCCCCATCCCCCCCCCAACCTACCTCCTTCCCCTCCCCACAGCACCTGTATATATGTTTGTGCAGATTTATTGCTCTATTTATTTTACTTGTACATATTTACTATTCTATTTATTTTGTCAATGATGTGCATCTAGCTTTACTTCTATTTATTCTGAGGACTTGACACCTATCCACATGTTTTGTTTTGTTGTCTGTCTCCCCTTTCTAGACTGTGAGCCCATTGTTGGGTAGGGACCTTCTCTATATGTTGCCAACTTGTACTTCCCAAGTGCTTAGTACGGTGCTCTGCACGCAGTAAGCACTCAATAAATACGATTAAATGAATGAATGAATGAATGAGACAACAGTCACTTGGTGGAGAACAGTCCATTGGTCTGTGGCTCGGTCCATGGGATGTTCTGGAGGGAGTGAAGGGGGAAGGAAGACTGGTCTGCTTGGGGATCCAAGGAATAATTCAACTCTGTTCACATACAAATGTCTGTAATTGAGGGATGGGGATAATCATAATAATAATGGTATTTGTTAAGTGCTTAGTATGTACTAAGCACTGTACTAAGCACTGGAATAGATACAAGATAATCAGGTTGGTTATAGGCCTTGTCCCCCATAGGGCTCACAGTCTTAATCCCCATTTTACAGATGAGGAAACTGAGGCACAGAGAAGTAAAGTGACTTGCCCAAGGTCACACAGCTGACAAGTCATGGAGTCTGGATTAGAACCCACATCCTTTGCCTCCCAGGCCTGTCCTCTTTCTACTAGGCCAGGCTGCTTCTCTAGATCTGCTCCAGGCTAGTACCGAAAAACACAGGCATCACTTGCGAATGGGAAACACTGGGAGGAGCCTCTTGGGGTCTTGGAAGGCTGGGGTGTGTAAATCAGCTGATACACTTAGTTCCCAAGTTCCCTGGCTTCCTTATGTACCATTTCTCGAAAAGATGCCATAAGATTACTTAGACAGGGAGCCCTGAGTGAGACAGGGACTGTGTCCAATCCGCTTAATTTGAATCTACTCTAGCACCTAGAACAGTGCTTAACATGGACTAAATGCTTAACATGGACTAAATGCTTAAAACATATGACTTAATTATAATTATTACAAGAAGGCTTGCATTCTGCTGAAGAAAATGAAGGTGAACACAAGTTTGCCATGAGGTAAAGATCAATCAATTGTATTTATTGATCAGTTAATGTGTGCAGAGCACTGTACTAAGCGCTTGGGAGATTATAGTATAACAGAGTTGATAGACACATTCCCTACCCACAACAAGCTCACAGTCTAGAGTTGAAGACAGATGTTAATATAAATAAATAAATTATGGATATGTAAATAAGAGCTATGGGGCTGAGGGAAGGGTGAATAAAGGGGAACAAACCAGGGTGATGCAGAAGAGAGTGGGAAAAGGGGAAATGAGGGCCACTCCTTAGTTAGTGTTCTGGTCAGTTAGTGGTAAGTATGCCACCCACCTTCTAGCACCCAATAGCACTGTGTGTCGATTCTGGATCAGTTCTAATGAGAACAGACCAAACCAAAATGAATCTTCATGGTCATGCAGCTGTCAACTGCAAAATCCTGTTGATTACTCCTCACATTTATTCTGTGGATCGTCTCCTCCATTTCCACCCAAGCATCCATTGTCTGGTCCAAGCACTTGTCATATCACTGTGAGACTACTCTATCAATTTCCTTGCTGGTTGCTCTGCCTCCAGCCACTCCCCACTTAAGTCTGTACACCACACTGCTGTCTGGATCATCTTCCTGAGATATCACTCAGTTCACATCTTCCTTCTTTTCGAAACCCTGCAATGATTGCACATCTACCTTCCCATCAAGCAAAAACACCATTCTATTTTCTTCAAGGTTCTCCACCAGCTGTCTCCATTGAACTCATTGGTACTCTACACAGTTCTCTCCAGCTCTCTCTTTTTGCTTTTATAAAGTCAACTTTTAAGTGTACCGTATCTTGTTCCAACCATCTCTGACTCCTTGCCCCTGCTGGCACCCCAACTTAAAACCTTCTTTCCCCCAAAACTACGAGATCTCCCACATTTAATTTTAAGTTCCTTGAGGGCAAAGAATGTGTGGTTTGTGTCTGTTCTACTCCCATGTACTTAATACAATGTTCTCTACTCAGGTAGGTAATGATTATTATTATTAATAATAATTGTATTTGTTAAGCACTTACTGTTTATCAAGCACTGTGGTAGATACAAGTCAATTGGGTCAGACACAATCCCCATCCCACACGGGACTCACAGTCTAAATAGGAGGGAAAACAGATATTTAATCCTTATTTTACAGATGAGGAAACTGAGGCAGAGAGAAATTAAGTGACTTGCCCAAGGACACACAGCAAGCAAATGGAAGAGCCAGGATAACAACCCCAGTCCTCTGACTTCCAGGCTTATCATCAATCGTATTTATTGAGCATTTACTATGTGCAGAGCACTGTACTAAGCGCTTGGGAAGTACAAATTGGCAACATATATGCTGTCTCCTTGAGGCCATGCTGCTTTCAGTAGATAATCGATAGATTGTATTCGCTCAGTGCTTTTGCTTTTCCACAGAACTTTCACATCCGTTGTTGTCTTTTCCTTACAGCATCTTTGGCAGGTAGGGAGGGGCAAGTTTTAGAATCCCAATTTTACAGATGAGGGAGCTGAGCCCTGGAGATATTAAGTGGCTTTCTTGAGGTCAGAAAGCAGGCTAGTGGTAGAGCAGGATTCTTGACTCCCAACCCCGTGCTCTTTCCACTTCCCCATAACTCATCTTTCATGGAAGTAATCAACTCAGCAATTTTACAAACTTTCTGTTATTTCTTCTATGGAATCTCCCTCAGAAAGCATAGAAATTCCTGTGGTTATTCACTGGCTTTCTGAGAGTTAATTCATTTTTAGAAAAATTTTCTCTCCCCACTAGTAACCTCAAAGCTCTCAAGATCTAGGCTGGTTGTCATAATAAGGTGGAAAATGGCCAACAGGAAGAGGAGGGTAGTTAAGATGGAGGAAGAACAATGACCAAAGATAAATGCTAATTTTTCATCCTGGATCATCAAGACAGCTTGGTGTGACAGAAACAATGGACCGGACATGGAAAAGTCATCTTCTGCAGTCTTCCTTCCAGCCTCCAGTGCAACAACATACCTGGTCCCATGAGTGCTCCCTGACTGCATTTCTGCTCCCAGAGAAAGAGCCCTATCTCTCCATGACTTTCAGAGGTTTCCTTCAGGCACACACCTGGAGGCAATCATTGCAGATTCTGACCACCAGCAAGCATGTCTATAGGACAGCAGCACTTTCTGCCATCAGGAGAGTTGGGACGGGAGAAAAACAAATGTTCTCTCCTTTCCTTCACATCCTGTTAAACTCCCAGAGAAAATTCTCACCTGGAACCCATTTCCCTCATCCTGTAGGCTGGCCTGTGTTTGGGGTGAGGGGCTCCTGTCTCTCTCAATTCTCCAGATTAGGAGGAAGCTTGTCCTTCCTTGATATCAATCATCTCAGCTAGACTTATAAAAGGCATCATTTTACACTGGTCTCGAGGGGAGTTCTCTCCTCGAGAACATGTACTTCTTGAGGGCAAGAACTGAACTGCTGCATGAATCATGTTGAGTTCAGCACCATGAAAATGACATCTAGATTTTCCTGCTGGGTCCTGGGAAGAATTCCCCTCGGCAGTGGCTAAGATGGCAGTGGCAGGAGGGGTTGGGGACAGGGGCAGCAGCTAAAGCTTCTATTCTTACCTGCTCCTGCTGATACTGTTTTGGCCCTTGCTCGAATTCTGGCTCCGCAACATTGCCAAGATCCGCCCTTTCCTCTCCATCCAAACTGCTACCCTGCTAATTCAAGCTCTCATCCTATCCCGTCTGGACTACTGCACTAGCCTTCTCTCTGATCTCCCATCCTCGTGTCTCTCTCCACTTCAATCCATACTTCATGCTGCTGCCCGGATTATCTTTGTCCAGAAACGCTCTGGACATATTACTCCCCTCCTCAAAAACCTCCAATGGCTACCGATCAATCTGCGCATCAGGCAGAAACTCCTCACCCTGGGCTTCAAGGCTCTCCATCACCTCGCCCCCTCCTACCTCACCTCCCTTCTCTCCTTCTACTGCCCAGCCCGCACCCTCCGCTCCTCCACCACTAATCTCCTCACTGTACCTCGCTCTCGCCTGTCCCGCCATCGACCCCCGGCCCACGTCATCCCCCGGGCCTGGAATGCCCTCCCTCTGCCCATCCGCCAAGCTAGCTCTCTTCCTCCCTTCAAGGCCCTGCTGAGAGCTCACCTCCTCCAGGAGGCCTTCCCAGACTGAGCCCCTTCTTTCCTCTCCCCCTCGTCCCCCTCTCCATCCCCCCGTCTTACCTCCTTCCTTTCCCCACAGCACCTGTATATATGTATATATGGTTGTACATATTTATTACTCTATTTATTTATTTATTTATTTATTTTACTTGTACATTTCTATCCTACTTATTTTATTTTGTTGGTATGTTTGGTTCTGTTCTCTGTCTCCCCCTTTTAGACTGTGAGCCCACTGTTGGGTAGGGACTGTCTCTATGTGATGCCAATTTGTACTTCCCAAGCGCTTAGTACAGTGCTCTGCACATAGTAAGCGCTCAATAAATACGATTGATTGATTGATTGATTGATTCTGGCATAACTGAGAGAGCCTTAGCAAGAAATGGAGTAGTAGCAGGAATGAGGAAAAACAGAAATTACTGATGTCCCATCATGACTGCAGCTGGAGGCTGTTCTATCCTTCACTCTGAGGATGTCAACTTTGGTATCTATATAACTAAGTGTGTGTGTCTGTGTGTGCATGCATGCTGGTCTATGGTTGAGGAAATGTTGGGTGTCTCTGTCTTTTTCTGTCAAGTTCTCCTTAATTAATCTCCTCTAGGTTGTAAGCTTTTTGTGGGCAGGGCTCATCTACACTTTTCTGTATTGTATTCTATTCTCCCAAGCGTTTACTACAGTGTTTAATCAATTTTATTTATTGAGTGCTTACTGTGAGCAGGCACTGTACTAAGCACTTGGGAAAGTACAAATACAACAATATAACAGACACATTCCCTGTCCACAGTGAGCTTACTGTCTAGAGGGGGAGCTTACAGTAAGCACTCAATAAATGCTATTGATTGATTGATTAATTGTGGGTGAATCATGGGCAACTTTTCAAGGTCATAATAGTTGTACCCCAGATTCTGAATGCCAGCTCCGATTGTCAGTATAAGAAATATTAAAGCAGGTACACTTAGTTCTTCAGTCTTCCAGGGGTAATGCTGTAGATGACCCCACAATAAGAAAAAGTTGCATTTTGTTATTCGCACTGCATCTGATGTTGTGCAAATGCACACAGTTGTTTCTTCCTGCACCATGTCACAGCCTGTGCAGGGAATGTTTTCAAACTCACCAACATCATTTTCTCCAAAATGCCCAGTGAAAGCACACATCACCGTAGAACTAATACTGCTCACGTGGAGAATGGCTCCTGTTTGGAGCACTATTGGTGACCAAAAAGTAGCTTTTCTTGCTTATTTCAAGGACCAATGTCTGTTCCAACTCATCAGGTAAGCAACATGTCATAGTGGGAAGAGCATGGGCCTGGAAGTCAGCAGTCTTGGGTTCTAATCCCACTTCCACCACTTGCTGTTGTGAGACCTTGAACAAGTCATTTAACTTCTCTGTCTCAGTTCCCTCATCTGCAAAATGGGGATTTAATACCTGTTCTCCCTCCTTCTTTGAGCCTCAAGAGGGATGTAATTATCCTGTATCTACCTCAGCACTTAGAACAGTGCTTGACATATAGTAATACTTAACAATGATCATTATTATTATTATTATTATTATTATTATTATTATTATTATTATTATTATTATGAGATATGATTCATTTGGAGATACGGTTTAAACTCGGACCTGTATTCTTCTCATTTCCTCTTAAATGGATTATGGGGCCTTACATTTTCTTCATGTCACCTCATCTCTTTTTCGAACCATCCCATGAGGGCTAACTTTTCCAGGAAGAAAGATTGTGACTAGCTAGAAATCCCAACTGCTAAAGAGTGTCTCTGATTACAAAAATGTATGTGGCCATTTGTGGATAGAATCACCCCAGTTCTTCTCTCTTTGGCCCTTGGATGGGTTGTAGCAGATTTGGGAGCTCTGAATAGAAACAGGTCTCCAAATGAGCTACATTACCTTGTAAGGTAAGTTTAGATGGCCAAATTCCCCGCACATCCAATTTCTGAAATGGTTTCATCATTAGAGAAGCAGCATGGGTTAGTGGAAAGAGCACGGGCTTGGGAGTCAGGGGTCATGGGTTCTAATTCCGGCTCCACCACTTGTCAGCTGTGTAACTTTGGGCAAGTCACTTAACTTCTCTGTGCCTCAGTTACCTCGTCTGTAAAATGGGGATTAAGACTGTGAGCCCCATGGAGGACAACCTGATTACCTTGCATCCACCCCAGTGCTTAGAACAGTGCTTAGCACATAGTAAGCACTTAACAAATGACATCATCATTATTATTATCATTATTATCATTAGTGCAATGCTTAGCATCAAGGAGAAAGAAGGGATCAATTAATAGTATTTATTGAATGCTTTGTCTGTGCAGAACTCTGGACTAAGTGCTTGGGAGAGTCTAAGAGCATTTGTAAATATGATTCCTGTCCTCAAGGATCTAACAATCCTTGTTACCATAAATTACAGGTAGGGGAAACTTCTGAGCAAAGAGATCCTGAAAGCAATCAGGCCATCAGCCTCAAAGTGATGATCATCTTCCCTCAGTGGAAATGTAAAGAAATGGATGGCAGCAAGATGCCCAAAGACTTCTGCCCTTATATTGTGAGCCTTCCAAGGACCAGAAACCAGATCTAATTCTCACCTGTATATTCTCTCTCAGCACTCAATACAATGCTTTGCACACAGTAAGGGCTTAATAAATATCATTACTAGCAAGTGAGGAAACCATAAGCAGGGTGGACAGGAGAAATGCTTTAAAGAACTAGTAAAATAAAGCTGCAAACAGTGTAACACTGTGAGAGAGACAGCAACAGAAGACTGGTTAACCTGGGAAGTATGTTTAAGAAATGGGATGATTCTTTAAGAGGCTTCAGGAAGATGGCGATATCACACCAGAGGGGGAAACAGAAACATCATCATCAATCGTATTTATTGAGCACTTCCTACGTGCAGAGCACTGTACTAAGCGCTTGGGAAGTACAAATTGGCAACATATAGAGACAGTCCCTACCCAGCAGTGGGCTCACAGTCTACAAACAGTTTTATGGCACTGCAGATAACAAGTGCAATAAGAGCAACCTTTCTATACAAATAATGGAGAGGTTGTCAGCTACAAGTTGGTCTTAATAGCCACACTTATATCAGTAAAAATCTCACTGCCCAGAATGACTTCTTCAAACTCAAGTATATAGATCAAGCTATCCAGTGTCAAAGGCACCACTATTTAGTTCTGATATTCAGGACTGAGCACACTGTGGTCCTCAGTGATAAGCAAAGCTGAAAGGGAAAGAATAGCAGAGAATTGGAAAGAAGATGATTAAATGCCTGTATGTGCTCAACGCTGGGTTTGTGCTCTATCTTCCTCTAGGATTGAGGACAACCCTGAAGACCAAGTCAGTGTGTTCTAAAGGTAATTAAAACTATTGAAAATGTGTCTGCCTATTAGCTCTCCCCCTGCAGTTTTCCCATGAATTTCTCAGACATTGCCTGGCATTTCCTGAGTGCAGTTAGACCACGGCATGACTCCAGGCTGTAATTCCTGTCAAAGTCATTAGTCGCTCAGTGGTGGGATGTGCCTAGGTGGAGTGACCTCAACCGGGCCGTCAGGGCTGTGGTCCAGCTGCCCCCGCTATCCTCTGAGCTCAGGGCAGAAGGAGGGGGGCCCACCGGGCAGCAGCAGGGATTCAGGCGAGCTCTCGGGAAGGAGTGACAGTGGTCAGTACAGGCTCCCAATAAAGGCTGTGCACTCACCTTCCCCAGAAGCAATCAACTAATGGTATTTATTGAGCACTGACAGTGTGCAGAGCACTATATCGCGTAAACACATTCCCTGTGCACAAGGAGGAAGCCTTGAAAAGCAACTTGACTGGGCTGGGTGAGCAGAGATGGGGGCTGGACTAGAAGACCCTGCTGTGCTTCTGAGCAGGGATAGGGTTTGGTTTGGAGGTGTCTTATGGAGTAGGGGATGATGAGGAGAATAAAATCCCAGCGATTCATGGAGCAGTAACTGGTTCCCTGGATAGTGAGGTCTGGCTCCCTAATAATAATAATAATAATAGTTTTGCCTGTCATTTGCATTTATTAAGTGCTTACTGTGTGCAGAACACTGTATTAAGCGCTGGTGTAGATTATGCAACAAAGGCAGTTATCCCAGTAGACACAGAAGCTTCTAGACAAGCAGAATGGCTCAGTGGAAAGAGCACCGGCTTTGGAGTCAGAGGTCATGGGCTCAAATCCCGGCTCCGCCACATGTCAGCTGTGTGACCTTGGGCAAGTCACTTCACTTCTCTGAGCCTCAGTTCCCTCATCTGTAAAATGGGGATTATGACTGTGAGCCCCACGTGGGACAACCTGATCACCTTGTATCCCCCCCAGTGCTTAGAACAGTGCTTTGCACATAGTAAGTGCTTAACAAATGCCATTATATATATTTCAGAACAGGCAAGACATCATGATATAATATTTCCAGGACCCTGGGCTTTAGCACTTCTGAAGAAACAAAGGGTTTCTGGATCTTCTTCCTGAACAAGATGGGGAATCTTCCCAGAATGAACCACTGTTAGAACACTGGGACTGGAGGGTATAGTTTGATAATAATAATAATAATAATAATAATAGTATTTGTTAAGCATTTACAGTGCAAAGCACTGTTCTAAGCACTGGGGGGATACAAGGTGATCAGGTTGTCCCACGTGGGGCTCACAGTCTTAATCCTCATTTTACAGATGATGTAACTGAAGCCCAGAGAAGTGAAGCAGCTTGCCCAAGGTCACATAGTGACATAGCAGACAAGTGATGGAGCCGGGATTAGAGCCCATGACCTCTGACTCCCAAGCCTGGGCTCTTTCCACTGAGCCACACTGCTTCTCAAAATTATACTGGTATTTGTTGAGTGCGTACTATGTGCCAAGCACTGTTCTAAGCACTGGGGTAGATACAAGATTATCAGGTTGTCCCACGTGGGGCTCACAGTCTTAATCCCCATTTTACAGATGAGATAACTGAGGCACAGAGAAGTTAAGTGAATTGCCCAAAGTCACACAGCTGACATGTGGCAGAATCAGGATTAGAACCTATGACCTCTGACTTCCAAGCCTGTGCTCTTTCCACTAAGCCACGCTGCTTCTCTAGGCATGCTGATAGGAATGCTTATGTTTTAAGGATTCTTTATTTTATTGTCATTCTGATCCTGAGAATCTGATAGTATAAGGGCCGATACCTTAGAACCAATCAATCAATCAATCAATCACATTTATCGAGCTCTTACTGTGTGCAGAGCACTGTACTAAGCGTTTGGGAGAATACAATATACCAGAGTTGGTAGACGTATTCCCTGTCCACAATGAGCTTACAGTCTAGAGGGGGAGACAGACATTAATATAATTAAATAAATTATGGCTCTCTGCATAAGTGCTGTGTAGCGGAGGAGGTGGTGAATAAAGGGAGCAAATCAGGGCAACACAGAAGTGAGTGGGAGAAGAGGGAATGGGGGCTTGGTCAGGGAAGGCCTCTTGGAGGAGATGTGCCTTCAATAATGATTTGAAGGTGGAGAGAGTAATTTTCTGTCAGATATGAAGAGGGAGGGCACTCTAGGCCAGGGACAGGATGCGGGCAAGAGATCAGCAGTGACATAGATGAGATCAAGGTACAGTGAATCCTTCCTTACTTCTATTTAAATAACTGGTTGTTCCTTACATCATGGAGAAAAATCCTTAAGGAGAAACCATACTGTAGAATTTTCCTGACTATTATTAGTCTTTTCCAAAAGGAAGTCAGGAAGGGGGACTAGAAACTATAGAAAGAGCCCAGAAAGGGAGTCAGGAAACCTGAGTTTTACCATCCTTATTTCCTTATACCTCCATCGGATGTTCAAAGTATTATCACCATCATCAATCGTATTTATTGAGTGCTTACTGTGTGCAGAGCACTGTACTAAGCGCTTGGGAAGTATAAGTTGGCAACATATAGAGACAGTCCCTACCCAACAGTGGGCTCACAGTCTAAAAGGGGGAGACAGAGAACAAAACCAAACATACTAACAAAATAAAATAAATAGAATAGATATGTACAAGTAAAATAAATAAATAAATAAGTAAATAGAGTAACAAATATGTACAAACATATATACATATGGTTGGCTACTGAGTTATTAAATTAGAAAAATAAAAGCTGTGCACAAATTATATGTTTTAATTTCCAGGTTTCCAAATCAGCTTCATTGCCGTTGAGGTTAAGGAACATATACTTCAAGGAGACACCGATAAGGGACATCCCCAAAATCTAGTTTCCTGTTATTCAGGATGTAACATTCATAGCTGCTTAAGGTTTTTGTCACTATTTTCTGTTCCCACTGCGTCTTCAAAGGGCAAACCTATTGGTCTTGTCTTATGCCACTGAGTTGTCTTCAACGCCATAGACACATCTCTCCCAGAATGCCCCACCTCCATCTGCAATCGTTACGGTAATATATCCTTAGAGTTTTCCTGGTAAAAATGCTGAAGTGGTTTACTATTTCCTCCTTCCATGCAGTAAACTTGAGTCTCTACACTTCATTCATTTCCATGTCACTGCTGCCCAGCACAGGTGAGTTTTGACTTGTAGCAGATTGCCTTCCACTCGCTAGCCACTGTCCAAGCTAGGAATGGAATGGATATGCCTCTGCCTTACTCTCCCTCCTATAGTTGAGACTGGTAGAGTACTGGGAACTCTCCAACTGTGATCCCAAGAGGGGGATACCTAATGATAGATTATAAATATTTCACTGAATCTGTTTCTTAACAGTGTTAATGATAGTTCACTCTGCTGGCTAAACATTGTTCTTCTGGTACAATTCAGGACTCAGAAGTGTTAGTTGGAGTTAGTGCAGACATAATTATCTGGGTTATGAGGTGTGTGTACTGATAGGCTGAAGAAGCCAATTGATTGATAACTGTTGCTAGGAGGTGCTGGGACCCCTGGGCTACTCCCTTCCTTCCACTGACCAGTTGCATCCTAGGGTGGTTTCCTACATTGTAAATGGGGACCATTATCAGAGGATTATTTTATCTGCTCGTAAAGGACATCTCTACTTGTTGGTCCCACCAACACCTCAAATTTAACATGTCCAAAACAGAATTACTCATCTTCCCACTCAAACCCAGTCCTCCCTCTTACTTTCCCATCACCGTGCACAGCACCACTAGCATGCTCCCTGTCTCACCAGTCTTTAACCTTGGCATCATCCTTGATATTTCTCTCATTCAACCCACATATTTAATCCGTCACCAAATCCTCATCAGAACAAAAAGATTACCTAAAGATCAAAGGGTCTAGAAGACTGTCCCCCTGAAGTGAAGCAGCATGGTCTAGTGGATAAAACTTGGGCCTGGGAGTCAGAAGGATCTAAGTTCTAATCCTGGCTTTGCCACATGTCTGCTGTGTGACCATAGGCAAGTAGCTTAACTTCTCTGTGCCTGTTACCTCATTTGTAAAATGGGGATTAAAACTGTGAGCCCCAGTGCTTAGTACAGTGCTTGACAAGTAGTCAGCACTTAGCAAGTACCAGAGTGGCTTAGTGGAGAAAGCACGGGCTAGGGTGTCAGAGGTCGTGGGTTCTAATCCCTGCTCCATCACTTGTCAGCTGTGTGACCTTGGGCAAGTCACTTAACTTCTCTGTGCCTGTTACCTCATCTGTAAAATGGGGATTAAGACTGTGAGCCCCATGCGGGACAACCTGATTACCTTTTATTTACCCCAGTGCTTAGAAGTGCTTGGCACATAGTCAGTACTTAACAAATACCATCATTATAATTATTAGTACCACATTAGAAATATGAAACCACGTATGATTGAAAATGGTCTTTGGCAATCTTTGGCAACCTAACCTATCAGAGTTAGGTTGAGGTGAAGGAAGATAGCAAAGAGTCCATGGCCTAGTGGAAAGAGCATGGACCTAAGAGTCAGAACACCTGGGCTAATTGATTAATGATGGTATTTAAGTGCTTACTATGCACCAAACACTGTTCTAAGGTCTACAGTCTTAGCCCTCATTTTACAGATGAGGTAACTGAGGCACAGAAAAGTTAAGTGAGTTCCCCAAAGTCACACAGTTGAACAAGTGGCAGAGTGGGATTTGAACCCACAACCTTTGACTCCCAAACCCATGCTCTTTCCACTAAGCCACACTGCTGGGTTCTAATCCCAGCTCCATTACTTGTCTGCAGTGTGATCTTGGGCAAGTCACTTAACTTCTCCATACCTCAATTTACCTCATCCATCAAAAGGGGATTAAGTCTGTGAGCCCCATGTGGGACTTTGACTGTGTCCAACTTAATATTTACCCAGGTGCCTAGTGCAACGCTTGGCACATAGTAAGAGCATAACAAATACCATTAATAAAGGGGAGGGCAGCAGCGTGCCTCTGTGGAAAGAGCGTGGGCTTGGGAGTCAGAGGTCATGGGTTTGAATCCCAGCTCAGCCACTTGGTAGCTGTGTGACCTTGGGTAAGCAACTTAACTTCTCTGTGCCTCAGTTACCTCATCTGTAAAATGGCTATTAAGACTGTGAGCCCCACGTGGGACAACCTGATCAACTTGTATCCCCTCCAGTGCTTTGAACGGTGCTTTGCACATAGTAAGTGCTTAACAAATATCATCATTATTGCTATTATTATTATTACTGAAGGCTCAGAGGAAGGACTGGTGAAATACATCCACTAAAGTGTTTTTCTTGTCTGTATGCACAATCCCCAGTTTACACTTGGTTCACTTTGGGGTGGGGTTAACGTTAGGACTTGGGGTATATTTATGACAGAAGATTTCTTTTTCAAAAAGTAATCTTAAAGAAATAGACAGTCCCACGCAGACACAGCCTCTTTATCATAAGTGGAAAAAGCTTGGAATCTATTCTTGGGTCCCTTCACAAAGGTAAAGAGTTTACTAAGAGTGGGCAGAACAGTCAATTTGACTGATTTTAACTTTTAACCTTCCCATTACAGTTGGCATTACCTCCACCCTTCCCATTGCTCGAGCCCATAAATTTAGCACCAGCCTTGTTTCCTCCCTCTTTCATTTCTAAAACTGTCTATTGACAAACCATCTCAGTTCTCCCTCCAAAGTATTTCCAGAATCTTCCCATTCCTTGCCAACCAAATGGTCACCTCATTGGTCCAGGAATATGGCACATACTGCCTTAACTACTCCATCAGCCTCATCATTGATTTTCCTGTCCCTTATCTCTCTCTTCTCCAGTCTATAGGTCCCTTTGTTGCCTGATTTATTTTTCCAAAATATTGTTCCACACATCTCCTCAATTCCTCAAAAACCTCCAGTAGTGACCCATTACACCCGTTAAGCTCTCTCCGTCTCCTTAAACCACTTTTTTCTCCCACTCCACTCCAGCTAGTATGCTTTGCTCCTCTCCAGCCAACCTACTCTCTGTTCCTTGTCCTTCCCACTGCCAGCCTCTTGCTCTCACCTTTTACCCTTCCTTAAGTTCCCTCTCCCTGTACCTCTGACAAACCACTTCTCCAGGAGGCCTTCCCAGATTGATTTATAATTTCCTCTAACTGCCATTTCTGTGGTTTCGTGTGAGCTCAACCCTTATGAGAAGCAGCATGGCCTAGTGGCAAGAGCACGGGGTTGGGAGCCAGAAGTTGTGGGTTCTAATCCCGGCTCTGTCACTTGTCAGCTGTGTGACCTTGGGCAAGTCACTTAACTTTTATGGGCTTCATTTACCTCATCTGTAAAATGGGGATTGAGACTTTGAGCCCTGTGTGGGACAACCTGATTACCATATATCTCCCTCAGTGCTTAGAATAGTGTTTGGCACATAAACAAATACCATGATTATTATTCATTCATTCAATCATATTTATTGAGCACTTACTGTGTGCAGAGCACTGTACTAAGCGCTTGGGAAGTACAAGTTGTACTTGTACAACTTTCAAAGCTCCTTTCGAAGCTTTCAAAACTCACCTCCAGCACTAATGTCCATAACTTTATTATTTTCTTCTATTTATAATCTATTTTAATGCATCTCCCCCACTAGATTGTACACTTCTTGAGGGCATCATCATCAATCATCAATCATATTTATTGAGTGCTTACTATGTGCAGAGCACTGTACTAAGGGCAGGTATTGTGCCTGCTAACTCTACTGTACTCTTCCAAGCACTTACTATAGTACAGTTCACGATAGGTGCTCAATAAATACTATTGATGGATTGGTTGACAGACATTTGTGTAAATATAATTTTGCTGTCTACATTGAAAGACTTTCTACAACAAACAAAAATTCCTCACCATTGGCCTTATAGCACTCCACCACCTTGCCCCATCATTCATTCATTCATTCAATCGTATTTATTGAGCATTTACTGTGTTCAGAGCATTCTACTAAGCACTTGGAAAGTACAGTTCAGCAACAGAGAGAGACAATCCCTGCCCACAATGGGCTCACAGTCTAGAAAGGGGTAGACAGACATCAAAACAAGTAAACAGGCATCAGTAGCATCAATAAAAATAAATGGAATTATATATATATATACACATCAGAACAAGTAAAACAGGCATTAATATAAATAGAATTATAGATATGTACATATATACACAACTGCTGTGGGGCAGGGGGTAGAGCAAAGGGAGTGAGTTGGGGTGAGGTTGGAGGGAGGGGGAGCTGAGGAAAAGGGGGGCTTAGTCTGGTAAGGCCTCCTGGAAGAGGTGAGACTTCGGTAGGGCTTTGAAATGGGGAAGTGTGATTGTTTGGTGGATGTGTGGAGGGAGGGCATTCCAGGCCAGAGGTAGGATGTGGGCCAGGAGTCGATGGGGGGACAGGCGAGAATGAGGCACATTGAGAAGGTTAGCAGCAGAGGAGTGGAGTGTGTGGGCTGGAATGTAGGAGAGAAGGGAGGTGACCCCTCCCCATCACCCCTGCCCTACCTCCTTCCCCTCCCCACAGCACCCGTATATATGTTTGTACAGATTTATTACTCTATTTTACTTGTACATATTTGCTATTCTATTTATTTTGTCAACGAGGTGCATCTAGCTTTACTTCTATTTATTCTGATGACTTGGCGCCTGACCACACGTTTTGTTTTGTTGTCTGTCTCCCCCTTCTAGGCTGTGAGCCTGTTGTTGGGTAGGGACTGTCTCTACATGTTGTCAACTTGTACTTCCCAGGCACTTAATACAGTGCTCTGCACACAGTAAGCACTCAATAAATACTATTGAATGAATTATAAATTATGAAAATGAATTATGAAAATGAATTATGAAAAGGTAGGAGGGGGCAAGGTGGTGGAGAGCTTTGAAGCCAATAGTGAGGAGTTTTTGCTTGATAAAACTCCTAATTCATTTCAATTCTCTCCTTTTACAACCCAGCCTTCACCCTTCGCTCCTCTAGTATTAACCTTCTCACTGTGCCTCAATCTTGCCTGTCTCACCTCTGGCCCTTAACCCACATGCTGCCTCTAGCCTGGGACACTCTCCTTCCTCAAATATGGCGATTACTCTCACCCTCTTTAAAGGCTTATTGAAGGCACATCTCCTCCAAAAGGCCTTCCCAGACTAAGCCCCAATTTTCCTCATCTCCCACACCCTTCCGCATTGTCCTGACTTGCCTCTTTGCTCTTTCCCTCTTCCAGCCCCACAGCACTTATGTACTTATCTGTAGTTTTATTTATTTGTATTGATGTCTGTCTCTACCATGCTATACTGTAAGCCCGTTGTGGTCAGGGAATGTGACTGTTTATTATTGTACTGTACTCTCCCAAGCACTTAGTACAGTGCTCTTCACACAGAGCTCAATAAATATGATTGAATGAATGAATGGATTGCACTCTCAGATGGGTTAAGTGCTATTGAAGCCATATTGTAATGACTATCAAAATAAACAATATTGAAAAGGGATTCCTGGTGGCAGAATGGGTATGTTTTCTAGAATGGAAAAATAATTTGGAAATCAATTTTTTCTAAATAAGGCCTCTAAGAAAAAAGCGTTTTTGCTTTTCTTTAGGCACCTCTGGTGACTAAGACTCTGGATCCCTAAGGGAGGAAAAAGCCTCTTTCCCTGTTCTCCGTTCAAGTCATTTTTCTTTCCAAGGTAATTTTTAATGAGGCAATCTTAAGTATTTAGTTATGATGTTGGAAATCTGATTTTTCATGGGGAGTTTTCAGTTTCTCTATTGTCCATCATGAACACAGTTTGTTTTTAACTGTAGAAATTCTAATTCCAGATTTAGTATCCTAGAAAATGGAATGTGAGATTAAAAATAGCAGTTGATGTGCTGTATCTGACCTAGGGAGAACTAGAAGGTAGAAGAAAAAACATTTTTTGGAAAATTAGAAAAAACATTCCTTTTAACAGTGTTAAAAGTGCCAAATACCTAACTTCCATTGACAGTATTTTGCATTTTCTGTTATTTTCTCCTTTAGCTTTTGGAGAGAAAAGGTAAAGAAATGAAGATCTGGAATAACCCATCACTCCATTTTACTTTCTGCAGAAACAGCTAAGCCTCCAAAAAGTGATGACAAGCCACTTAAAATGGGATTTGGAGCAAGAGGTTTTCTCCTTTTTGCCTCTAATCTTCAAGTTTCTTTTTGAACAAAAGAGCCACAGGAGGGAATTGAGTGAGGGGGTTGGTGAACAGCAGGGAATTGAGTAGCGGGGGTAAGGGCACATTTACAATAGAAGGAGGCTGGCCTGTGTTTCCCTGTGAGCTTCTGATTTCCAAGCAAGTTTACCAATAGCAACTTCTGTCCCAGCTCTCAGGAGGCCTGGGGTGAGACTTGGACAGGCCACAAAATCTGGAGGTAAGAGACGATAAGGTGAAGCTGACTGAGTTCAGTGTTCTGAGTTCAGTTCCTCATGCACTAGGACTGTCCAGAGTGGATTTGGGAAAAGTTTCGTGGGGAGGAGCAGGAGAAGAGGACCTTCTGTGTTAATGCTCTTAATCAATGGTATTTATTGAGCCTTACGGTGGGCCAAGCACTATACTAAGCACTTTCAGTTGAAGATCTCCTGCCCAGGCTGAAACAATCCAGGCTGACCACCTAGAAGAATCTTCTCTCCTTAGAAATCAGATCACAGGGCAGACAGCAGCAGACCACCTTTCACTCTTCCCGAAAGAAAACCAAATGTAGGATACAGGGAGGAATAAGGAGGCGTCTTCTGGAACATAGTAGGAGAATATGGAAAGGATCACAAGGGTTTCTTTTAATGTGGGAGATCACACCAATCACCACAATGGATAGCACAATGTCCTTTCAGGCAGTTCCAGCTCTGGTGGTTTGAGTGAGAGCCCACACCTCTTGATAGAATGGTATCTCTCACACAGCCTCATGGCAGCCAGCTCCTGAGACGATTGTCAATTTGGCTGGAGACCTTGCCACTGAAGAACCTGGGCTCAGAAGCCTGATAGAGCATTACGGTTGGGTGGTGGAAAAGTGAGGTAGGCAGTCAAACACTATGGAGAAAGTCTTCAACTGAGAAACACGTACTTAAATTCAGCGCACACAGGCACTTACTCCTGAGCCTTCTGTTTAAAAATTGCCTGCCAAGTTAGTTGTGAAGCAGTGTGAATTAAACCAGCTAAATATAAACCACCAGAAAAATATATCAGACTTAACTATCACATTGCCAGATGTCACTGTAGGATACAAACATTTAAGTGGCCAGATCTTCAATCCTTCAAGACTGAAGTGAGGTGGAGCCATTGGGGTTAGATAGAGAGGATCAGAAAAAGAGAATTAGTCAGGCAATCAATGGTATTAAGTTCTTACTGTGTGCAGAGCACTGTACTAAATGCTTATGATGACATTTATTAAGCACTTATTATGTGCAAAGCACTGTTCCAAGCACTGATTGAGAGTATACAATACAATGGCATTGCTTCACATGATTCCTGCTCTCAAGAAGAAAAGGAAGAAAGGAAGAAGGGAAAAGAGGGGGAAAAAAGAAATAAGAACGAAAGTGAGAGAGGAAAGAAGAAAAGAAACTTTTCTAGCACTCCTCTGCCCCAGCCCCTTGAGCCATTTCTGCTGCTGAGCATTGCCACTACATTGCCACTACAGCCATCAGCATTGGTGGTGGTGCCTCTGTTTGCCCTGTTGACTTCTTCTTTTTGGGTCATTCAGTCAATCAATCAATCAGTGGTGTTTACTGAGCACTTACTGTGTGAGGAGTGCTTGGGAAAGTTCAATGCAAGAGGGTTGATAGGTGAGATCCCTTCCCACAAGGAGTTAACAATCTAGAGGTTATTCATTAGAGTTTCCAGCGAGGATGGTACCCACTTTTCTGGCCACCTCAAAAAATCCTGGAAACCAGGAAGATCCAGTTCAGTTGTGGTAGTGAAGGCCTCACTTCTAACAAGGGAATAGGAGCAAGCTTGGCAGCCTCTTTTGGCTCTCTTCTTCTCCCTTCTATCTTCTTCCCCTCCTGACTTCTGGGCCCAAAGTGGGACTCTAATGGCCATCCAGAGATTATGAAGGTGACTAGGGAAGGAAGCTCCAAACTGGACATCTACACTCAAATTGAGACCTCTGTTCACTGGACCATTATGCTAATCTGTGTTGGTTGTATTGTACTCTCCCTAACACTGAGTACAGTGCTTTGCACCCAGTAAGTGCTCAATAAATGATTAAATGAATGAATGATCTTATTTGTCCAGATTGGATATTTTCTCTTGCAACCACCTTGACAAACACTATAACTGACAATTATTTGGTATGGTAGAAAAGGAAAATTTATGTCCTTCAAGATAGTTCTGAGGTATCTTCCGTTCCTGATACTTTGATTCTATCACAAGTGGAAAGAACATAAGCACTTATCTAAACTCATTCAGAGAGTCCTATTGGTACTGACAAACTCAAAGACTTCATAGTACTAACTTGTCTTCCCAGCCCCTCTGGAGAATGCAATTTATTTTTTCTTTCTTTTACATGGAGGTTGGAAACCCAGAAACTGCCTTCATGATGTGATAGCTGGTGCATTTCAGGACTTTTGCCCTAAACAGATCAGATTACTTCTACTGCTTCCACTTATTCTAAACTTAGCAAACCAAAGAAAACTATATTGCACCTTCATTTGAAACTACTCTTTAATCTTTCCAACACCACTGTGGCAGGAGCCTATGCTTGGTTCCTGAATCATGCAACTGCTCATTGAAAGGATGTCTGTTTTCCAAACCTGGCTTTAAGATGGTTATATTGCCATACTTCTAGAATCCTGGAGAAGAGTCAATATTCACTTGAGTCTGTTTCTTCTGCATTTCTCAATGGGAAACTCACCCAGTTGAGATACCTATAGACAGAGAGAATGTGGATTGATACCACGTTGACAGTTTGGTTGAGTCTTCTGAGGGCACAGCAAGAATTGGTTGGAAGAAAAACTTCAGGATCTACAGCTCCCTAAGTGGGGGTGATTGTTGGCAGCTTCATTTTCAACCCAACCAATGGGGCACTCATTGTCACAGGTGATATGGATTATCTGCAATCTGCCTGAGGAATGTTGCGCATGCAGGATATCTTTGATTATTAGTGTGTATCTTGCCATCACATAGTTTGCTGATTTCTGAGCCTCAGTGACAGGACTCATGATCCTGTTTTAGGTTTCACCCAGTGTCTAAAGCTGGTTGATCTCATTTCAAGGTCTGTGGGGCAGCTGCTCTGAGAGGGAATACTGGGGTGTTGGTCTGGCCTGGGAAGGTAACTCCAGGGTTCATGTAGCACCAAGAGCTCATGGCTCCAATTCTCTGCTGTGATACAGTCCAGAAAAAGGGCCAGCATCTGCCAGGGGAAAGGGGGAACATCTAATAAAAATAATTATGGTATTTGTTAAGCGCTTACTATGTGCCAAGCACCATTCTAAGTACTAAGGTAGATACAAGGTAATCAGGTTGTCCACCGTGGGGCTCACAGTTTTAATCCCCATTTTACAGATGAGGTAACTGAGGCACAGAGATGTTAAGCAGCTGAATAATAGTAATAATTGTGGCATTTGTTAAGCGCTTACTTGGTGCCAGGTACTGTATTCATTCATTCATTCAATTGTATTTATTGAGCGCTTACTACATGCTGAGCACTGTACTAAGCTCTTGGGAAATACAATTCAGCAACAAAGAGAGACAATCCCTGTCCCACATGGGGCCTCACAGTCTAAATACCAACTTTACAGATGAGGGAACTAAGGCCCAGAGAAGTGAAGTGACTTACCCAAGGCCACACAACAGACAAGTGACAGAGCTGGGATTTGAACCCATGACTTTCTGATTCCCAGGCCTTTGCTCTATCCACTACACCATGAGCCCCACATGGGGCAGGTACTGTATTCAACACAATTTGCTTGTGTCCACCCCAGTGCTTAGTAAAGTGCTTGGAACATAGTAAGTGCTTAACAAATATCATTATTAAGATGGGCTGGGTGCCTGGTCCCTGGAGGAGAAGGGACGGGAGTAATTGGATTGTTGCCCTGTCTCTCTCCCATTTCTCTCTCCTGTCTATCCCCGTTCTCTCAACCTACCTTGTTTTCCTACCTCTGTTTGCTAAGGTGATATAACCTTTTCAGCATCCTTTCCCAAAGGAAGGGCCAAGTGAATTGGAGAATGTGGGCATTATAGAATGGAAGAGAAGATGACCTGGAAGCCCAGATTGTCCACTTTTCCTCCCTTCCCTGGAAATGCATGATTTTTTTGCTGTCCCAGCTGCTTCTGCAAAGGCAGTACCAATGGCAGTAGGCTCTCTTCTTCCTCAAGACCAGGAGATCAGGGATTAATTTGTAATGCAAGAGGTCCTGGGGCTCAAGAGCATTTTCCTTTTTTGATCTACGTTGTCTCAATGAATTATTACCAATAACAATAATATTGATTTATATACAACCCCAATGTATTCATTTGATAGAGCATCCTGCTAGTCTGGTATTGTATGTGTGCTGGATGGTTTACAAATCCCAAACATACATTTTTACTTTCATAACTGAAGTTGCAGCTCAGATCATCTTCAATCATCAAGGGTATTTATTGAGTGCTTACTGTGTGCAGAGCACTGTACTAAACTTTTGGGAGAGTGCAATGCAATGTACAAGAGCTATGCACTGCCAATCCCAGGGGTACCAGGTCTATGAACTCCCATCCCCTCTTCAAAAATCTCCAGTGGTTGCCTGTCACCCCACGAATCAAGCAAAAACTCCTCACTCTCAACTTCAAGGCTCTCCATTCATTCATTCATTCATTTATTCATTCAATTGTATTTATTGAGAGCTTACTGTATGCAGAGCACTGTACTAAGCGCTTGGAAAGTACAAGTTGGAACATATAAAGATGGTCCCTAGCCAACAACGGGCTCACAGTCTAGAAGGGGGAGACAGACAACAAAACAAAACATGTAGACAGGTGTCAAAGTCATCAGAACAAATAGAATTAAAGCTATTTGCACAATATATCCATCACCTTGCCACCTCCTGCCTCACCTCCCTTCTCTCCTTCTACAGCCTAGCCTGCACCCTCCGCTCCTCTGCCGCTAACCTCTTCACTGTGCCTCGTTTTCGCCTGTCCCACTGTCGACCCCTGGCCCACGTCCTCCCCCAGCCTGGAATGCCCTCCCTCCACACATCTGCCAAGCTAAGTCTCTTCCTCCCTTCAAAGCCCTACTGAGAGCTCACCTCCTCCAAGAGGCCTTCCCAGACTGAGCCCCCTTTTTTCTCTCCTCCTCTCCATCCCCTCCGCCCTACCCCCTTCCCCTCCCCACAGCACTTGTATATATTTGTACAGATTTATTACTCTATTTTACTTGTACATATTTACTATTCTATTTATTTTGTTAATGATGTGCATATAGCCATAATTCTATTTGTTCTGACAATTTTGACACCTATCTACATTGTTTTGCCGTCTGCCTCCCCATTCTAGGCTATGAGCCCGTTGTTGGATAGAAAAGCAGCATGGCTCAGT
This sequence comes from Tachyglossus aculeatus, assembly GCF_015852505.1. Taxonomy (NCBI): domain Eukaryota; kingdom Metazoa; phylum Chordata; class Mammalia; order Monotremata; family Tachyglossidae; genus Tachyglossus; species Tachyglossus aculeatus. Next base: position 101,134,291 of record NC_052066.1, read on the forward strand.
AGAAAGAGCACGGGCTTTGGAGTCAGAGGTCATGGGTTCAAATACCGCCTCTGCCAATTGTCAGCTGTGTGCCTTTGGCACTTAACTTCTCTGTGCCTGTTATCTCATCTATAAAATGGGGATTAAGACTGTGAGCCCCCTGTGGGACAACCTGATCACCTTTTAACCTCCCCAGTACTTAGAACAGTGCTTTGCACATAGTAAGCGCTTAATAAAACTATTATTATTATTATTACAGGGACTGTCTCTATATGTTGCCAACTTGTACTTCCCAACCGCTTAATACAGTGGTCTGCACACAGTAAGTGCTCAATAAATATGATTGAATGAATGAATATGAACTACCAATCGCAGGGGTTCCAGGGTTGATGCTTGGCAAGGCCTGGGATGAATTGGACTATGTTGGAGACTCCCTCAGAAGCAAGCATGTCCTGTTCCATCCAACTACTCCTGAATCCTGGCTGGACTAGGGGATGTTCAACAGCAGCTGGTGCCCTCTGGAAGCCCCATTTCCTTTGCCTGCAGGATCCCCAGTTTGCTCCCAGGGACTGATACAGGCAGGGTTTCTCCTATGTGCCTGCTTCCTATGCCTCTTCCACTATCCTAAGCTCTTCCAGTTTGTCCTGCCAGAGGCTGAGGGAGATCCTGGACAGGTTGTGCTGGCTAACAACAGCAATTTATTGGCTTTCATCCACTGGACAGGCTAGAACTCACCTGGACTCACCTGGGGCTATCTTTGAACTCTGAATTCAACTCTATTGCACTGTACTCTCTCATGTGCTTACTACAGTGCGCTCCACACAGTAAGTGCTTAACAAATACCACTGATCAATTCTTTATATTGTCCAAACCAGGTGACTGCAGTCACCATTCATACAGCCGATCTTCCTGAACTAGTGGGGTGGGAAGCCAGGGTGAAATTTATCATGATTTCCCTAGAAACCTAGGTTCTAGATCTAATTTGGTGGTTGAGCTGGGGACTTAGTTTAGTTTAAATCCTTTGACTTCTAGACTGTGAGCCCATTGTTGGGTAGGAATTGTCTCTATCTGTTGCTGACCTGTACTTTCCAAGTGCTTAGTACAGTGCTCTACACAAAGTTAAGCACTCAATAAATAAGATTGAATGAATGAATGAATGAATATAAATGCCTTTCTCCTCCTGGAGACTTTAAGCTCCTTTGGGAGCAGGGATCGTGTCTTCTAACTCTGTTGTAGTGTACTCTCCCAAGCACACAGGAAATGCTTAATATATACCATTTATTGATTGATTAATTAAGAGAGGGTTGCAACTTGACCCGGCTTCTGTGAGTTGTGGTGACATGAGTCTCTAGGGGGACTGGAAGTGGGATTTTTGCCTTTCTAGACTGTAAGCTCACTGTGGGCAGGGAATATGCTTATTGTTATATTCTACTCCCAAGCACTTAGTACAGTGCTCTGCACACAGTAAGCACTCAGTAAATACAACAATGAATGAATCACATGAATCAATGAATGCATCACACTATGCCTTCAACCATTGTTTAGTGCCACATCTTAACCAGGCCCAATCAGATTCAGGTCAGAGGGAATGGTGATATTCTCTAAAAGAGCCAGCTCTCCTGAGCAGACTTCATTGGTGAGACTGGGAGCAGGGAAAGGAAAACTCCAGCTTTTCTAGCTGTCACATCTCAGCAGGTCACAGAGTAAACACTCATTGCCTTGTAGAAATTATACCCGAGCGGATAAAGAGAGCAGAAAGAGAAATAATTTTTACTTTTCATGAACAATTTTTAATTATGAACACATGAAACCTACTGAGTATCATTTAATGTGAATGAAATGCATTTACCCCTGATTCAAATTATATGAGTGTCAGGGATAGGTAAGAATTCTTTACAATATTGAGCTACAGAAGAGAAAATTAACACTGCTTAATTTTCGGGAAAAGTAAGGAACATTTAGCAAGATCCTTCAGGTGCCTTGACTTACTTTCTTTGCCAGAGGTTCAAAGAGTACTTGTACCCCTAGACCCAACTGTATTGCTGTCATCTTTCAGTTGCAGCCAATTACAAGCTAAAGCATTTATTTTCCTAGTAGACATGGACATATTTTTTTTCATGTGGTGAACTGCAGGAATATCTCTCAAATTAGTGATCATTAAAGCTTGTTTTCACATCAGTTCTAACTTTATTTGTGAGACTGAGGATGACAGACACAGGGAAAGTTCCTGCTAGTCAAAGTGGCCAAACCTTGTCCTTGGGGACTGAATTGGTTAGGACATTTGATTGTGAATAGGGCAACACAGAGGCTATGTTAATGGACCTTAAGCAACAATCCATTGCTAATCAGAATCCTCAAGGCCGAAATGAGGTTAATTGTTCTGTGGGTAGCATTTGAAAAGAAGTTTTCTCTGGTAGAATGGCAGCATAAATCAGTTTGATACACTTCAAACCTACTCTGACAGGATTCACATCCTCACAACGAAGGGAATCCAAGAACAAGGGGGGGACTCTCAAACCACCTTGGAATGAGTTCTTAACACTGGCCCAATAGTATCCACAATGGGGACTCATTAAGATCATGGATCAATCAGTCATTTAATGGCCTTTATAATGAGCCTACTGAGCGCTAAGCATTCTATTAAGTGTTTGAGAGAGTGCAACAGCAGAGAGGCGCATATCATTCCGAGAGGCTGAATTGACTTAAGGTGAAATTGGGTGGGTGTGTCTCTTTCGGGAAGTCAGGGGGAGCTTTCTTGAGATCTTTGCTAAGATTCTGAAGGGGTTTTGGTATAAGCTGTGTAATTGAAAAACCTTCACCCATCTTCAAGCAGGTTCATCTTCATGGCTAGAGTTACAAGAGAGCTGTAAAGGGAACCTCCGAGCACATCTTTCACTATCACAAGTCTTATTTCACTCAGTTTGTATTTATTGAGCACTTATTGTGTGCAGGGCATTGTACTAAGCGCTTGGGAGAGTACAATATGAAAATAAACAGACACATTTCCTGCCTACAGTGAGCTTCAGAAATCCAGCATCTCTCACCTTAATTAAAAGATAATAGAATGCCAATTGATAGTCCAATTCAGCAAAAAAGTTTTTGAATCAGTGTAACAATAAAAATGATTCCATTTTCTAGAAATTGTTTCAAACCTATTTCTGCTCTATTTACTTATTGCCTCAAAGAGGGATGGAGAAAAATGATGTCAGTGAATTCTGAAATTTTTGTTTAAAATGAAAAGTCCAATGGAGATGGGCAGTGTTTTGATTGAGATTGTCTGTTCCCTAACTGTCTTTCTGAGGGCCAGCACTGTGTTTGACTACACTTGGATTTTCAATCATCTGGGGTTCATGATTGAAGTTTTATTTTTCTCTGAAGCCTTGTACTGTGTCCCTGGGTATTAATCCTATGATTGTTTTTGGAGTTCTGGATTGGCTTCTGTTTGATTAAAGTGACAGGAATTATTAGAGTTAACCCCTATGGTTTCTTTCTGGGAACACCCACGAACTTTCCTAGGATATGTGCTCAAATTATTGGGAATGGTATTTTGAACTCTGATGATTTCATTTTTGACAAACAGGTGTCATCTATTTAGTGGATAGAGAGCAGGCCTAGAAGTCAGAAGGTCATAAGTTCCAATCCTGCCTCTATCACTTGTCTGCTGTGTGGCCTTGGACAGGTCACTTCACTTCTCTGTGTCTTAGTTACCTCACCTATAAAATGGGGATCAAGATTGTAAACCCTACGTGGGACAGGGACTGTGTCCAAACTGATTTGTTTGTACCCACTCCAGCACTTAGTACAGTACCTGGAAGATAGTAAGCACTTAAATACACAATTATGATTATTAGTGTTCAGAAGGTGACTTCCTGTATTGGCATTTCGCACACTCCTTCTCCCTTCTGCACCACCTATGTTCTTGGATCTATACTTTTGAGTACTTGACATTCGCCCTACCCTCAGTCCCATGGCACTTATATACATGTCCATCATTTACTTGGTCTCTCTGAACTGTAGGCTCCTGGTGATAAGGGAATGTGTCTACCAACTCCGTGGTATTGTACTCTCCCAAGAACTTAATACAGTCCATTGCACACAATAAGTGCTCAGTAAATACCACTGATAGATTGATTACATGCAGACCCTATTCAGAGCAATAGATGAGGCTCTTGAGAATCGTACGGTAAAAGTAAATGATGTGATCCCTGGGCTCAAGCAGCTGACAATCAAATGAAACTTTCTCCTCCATAAAGACAGTCCCATTCTTCACACTATCCCCAGCCCCTCACCTAACCCATTCTGACCTCTTACTCTCCTCTGAAGTCTGATTCTCTCCCAAGTGCTTAGTACAGTGCTGTATACAGAGTAAGAACTTAATAATTACTAGAAAAGCCGTGTTGCCTAATGAAACTAACATGGGCGTAGGAGTCAGAGGACCTGGTTTTTAATCCTTGCTCCACCATGTGACAACTGTGTGACCTTGGGCAAGTCACTTAATTTTGCTGCCTCAGTTTCCTCATCTGGGAAATGGGGATTCAATGTATGTCTTTCTCCTATTTAGACTGTGAGCCTCATGTAGGTCAGGGACTGTGTCCCACCTAATTCCCTAGCACTTAATAGGGTGCTTGGCACATAGTAAATGTTTAATAAACATTGCTATAATATTGCTATTAATTATTATTAGTATTGTTATTATAATTATTATCCTTTAAAGAGGAAGTAGAAGCATCTATATGAGGATAGATTGAAAAGGTTGAAAGTAGATCTGCCACTTGTCTGCTGGGTGACCTTGGGCAAGTCACTTAATTTCTCTCTGCCTCAGTTGCCTCATTTGTAAAATGGTGATTAAGACTTTGAGCCCCGAGTGGGAGGTGGACTTTGTCCACCCTGGTTAGCTTGTATCTACCCCAGCACTTAGTACATAGTAAGTGCTTAACAACTACCATTAAAAAAATGGTTAGGAATCTTCATGATGGAAGGGTACAGAACAGGCCTGACAAGGGCCTAAAGTTTACAAGATCATGAAAAGTGTGGATATAATAGACAGAAAATTGTCATTCATTAACATGTAACCATTGCGTGGTTTGCCCAAGCATTCTGTTCCCATTGTAAGAGAGAGAATACTGGGATGGACGAACCATGGACTCTGACTCAGGACTGGCACTGGTCGGGTTCCTATGTTCTTAATAAAACATATTTTGTCTTTGTAAGGCCAACAAGATTGGGCCTATACTTAGATTTCCCATTTAAAACCATGCCCATTTAATTCAGTCTGACCCACATTATTTCGGCCTCATCTCTATTTTGAGGTTGCAAGATGTTCAGGATGTAAGAAGAAAAAAATGCATAGAAAACCATAGGAGCACCATCAGTTGAGAATGGGAAAGGGCATATATAAAAGCAAATCTATGTTCTCTTTTTCATTTCATTTAAAACAATTGAAAACTTGAGTAATGTAGATTACAGTCTCCTTTTCTGCAAGAAGGATAAAGATGTGTTATTTAGCATCAGTATATGCAACATTTGATCTGGTTGTCATGGAGATCACTGATCTTTAGTAAATATTAGAGAGGCTAAGAATCTGCATGAGTAGGGTTGTAAGATGGTGGTATGGGGCAAGACATTTTGTACAATATTATCTCAATTTTAGAAATCATTTTACACAAAAAAATCAATAAATATCTTTTTTCCCATCCGTTCATCAACTGCTTTGGTTTTGTGATTTATTACAATTTCAGGTTGACCCTGCCATTTGTAGGTTTTAAAAAGATATTTGAGAAAAGTAAATATTCTCTGGACCTAATTTTGAGGGGCCTATCCAACACATATATGGAGTTTATAACTCAGCAAACAGAATTTAATGGAATCAGGGACAAAAATTTTAAAAAAGCAAGTCTGTGGACACCATGGTTCAGTTCTTCAGGCTGTTTCCATTCAAATGCTGCAAATTCACAAATTCACAAATTCAGCCTATGTTCCCCCATTCCTCAAGAACCTCCAGTGTTAGAACAGTGCTCTGCACATAGTAAGCGCTTAATAAATGCCATCATTATTATTATTATTATCCACCTCCGCATCAAATAGAAACTCCTTACCTTATGCTTTAAAGCACTGTTTCCTTGACCCCTCCTCCCTGAATTGGCTGCTCTCCTACTGCAATTCAGCCAGCATACTTTGCTCCTCTAATCCCAGCCTATTCACTGCACCTTGATCTCATCTATCTCAATATCACCCTCTTGCCCACATCCCGCCTGTGGACTGGAATGCCCTCCCTCTTCATATCCAGCAGACAATTACTCTCCCCACCTTCAAAGCCTTATTGAAGGCACATCTCTTCCAAGAGGCCTTCCCTGACTAAGCCTTCCTCTCTCCCACTCTCTTCTGAGTGGGAACAGCGCTTAGAACAGTGCTCTGCACATAGTAAGCGCTTAATAAATGATATCACTATTCTGAGACACCCTTGCACTTAGATTTGCTCCCTTTATTCACCCCTCCCTCAACCCCACAGCACTTATGTACATGTCCATAATTGATTTTTATTTCTATTTATGTCTGTCTCCCCCCTAGACTGTAAGCTTCTGATAGGCAGGGAATATGTCTACCAATTCTGTTATATTGAATTCTCCCAGGCACTTAGTACAGTGCTCTCCACACGGTAAGCACTCAATAAATATGACAGATTGATTGGTTGGAAAATGTGAGATCAATTACCAGGGACCAGCTCTATTTCCACTAACAAAATAGAGTGGGAAAAGAGGAAAGGAGGGGCCTAGTCTGGGAAGATCTCTTGGAGGAGATGTGCCTTCAATAAGACTTTGAAGCGGGGAGAGTAATTGAGCCTCATAGTCTTAATCTCCATTTTATAATGAGATAACCGAGACACAGAGAAGTGAAGTGACTTGTCCAAGGTCACACAACAAACAAGTGGTGGAGTGGGATTAGAACCCAGGTCCCTCTGACTCCCAGGCCCAAGCTCATCTACTAGGCCATGCTACACTTTACTAAACTGAACTGTACTGAGCACTTGAAGTAAAAGAGAAACCCCAGTCATCGAGGAGTTTACAATCTAATTGGAGAGAAAAGTGGACTCATGTTGCAAAATACAAGAATGATAAAAACAGAAGTCACTGAACAAATAATTGGTCAACCAATAGTATTTACTGAGCACTTACCCTGTACAGAACATCTACACCCATTCACTTGGAGAGCTCATTCACTCCCATGGCTTCAACCTCCACCTCTACATGAATGATTCACAAATCTACTTATCTAGCCTTGTCCTCTCTCCTTCTCTTTAGCCTCACATTTCCTCTTGCCTCCATGGTATTTCTATTTGGATGTCCTGCTGACACCTCAAACTTGACAATTCCAAAGCAGAACTTCTCATCTTCCTCATTTTAGCTGGGGAGCAATAGACAAACTGAGTGTACAGATGGCAGTGTGGAAGGTGGGGAAATGATCGGGGAATGTCACTTGAAGGAGGTGGCTTTTTAGGAGGCTTTGAAGGCAGGGCCCTCTGATGGAGAAGGAGTATGGCCTAATGGAATAAGAATGGGGGCCTTGGAGTTACAGGTTCTAATTCCAGCTCTTCCACGTGCCTGCTGTATAGCCTTGGGTGTCACTTGATTTTTTTGTGCCTCTGTTTTCTCATCTGCAAAATAAAGATTAAATGCCTGTTCTCTCTCCTCCTACTTAGATCGCGAACACCATGTGGGACTGGAGCTGTTTCCATCCTGATTATCTTGTCTTCATTCATTCAATCAACCTCATTTTAATGAGCACTTACTGTGTGCAGAGCACTGAACCAAACACTTGAGAGAGTACGATAGAACAGAGTCGATAGACACTACAACAATAAGCAGACATATTCCTTGCTCACAACGAGCTTACAGTCCAGAGGGAGACTCCATCCTATCACTTGTCTCTATCCCAATGCTTAAAACAGCTTGGCTATCAGCGCTTAGCAAATACCATTAATATTATTTGGATCATTAGAGAGTTTTAAGATTTAAGCTTAGCTTAAGTCTCTAAAAGTATTAAAAGCATTTTAATCTCTAAAAGTATTTAAAAGTATTTCTGCAGGTTTCATGAGTCCACCAAGTGGCTATGTTACATAAGGCTCTTTTTCCAGCTTACGTACTGTAATGGAATGATTTCAGAGCTGGAAGGGCATTTATAGTTACTCACTTCCCTCCACTGGGCCGGCATGCGATTTCAGGTAGAACCATCAAAACCACATTACAGCAAGCAAAAGGACTTTCAGAAATGACAGAATGCCCTCTATGTAAGTCACGTGATTTATAATTTGCAAAACAGCCTTTGGAGATGCCATTTATATCACTCCGAATGGCAACCTGCAACTTGAGTCCAAGCTTCCCCAAGCTGAAGCAAACTTGGGTGGGACAGAGGATGCTTTTAAGGATGCCAGGCTGCCCACTCCAAGGCCCAAGTGTTTATTCAGCTGAGTCTTGGATTCAGGCCACCACATCAACGTCACAGCCTCTCGACACATGCGAACAAAGTGCATGTGATACACAGCCACGTAGGTGTCATGCTCTAGAAGGGATGGAATTGGATTGATTTGCTACTTTTAGAATTGCTCTTTTACTGTCAGCTGTGGCTTTGAGGAAAGCATTAGAGATTCTTGTCACAGATGTTTCTTTCATAAACGCTTGTGGGAGAATGACATCCTGCAAAAATGGTTCACTACTCCGCTTTCTTCTCGGGGGAAACAAAATGCGCTAGTGAGAGCAGCCAAAAGTGCCAAAGGAACACTCTTCATTGATCCTACAATAGCATTAAGGATCATGGCATGCAAAAAGACGATCTTAGAGGCTTTTCTGGCAAATGGATCGTGTTTCAAGTATTTATCCAGAGTGGGTGCAAATGAGGGCTTTGTGTGAGTATTATTTTGGGGTGGGGACAGAGAAGCAGCGTGTTTTAGTGGATAGAGCATGGACCTAGGAGTCAGGAGGGCCTGGGTTCTAATCTCAGCTCTGCCACTTGTCTGCTCTGTGACCTTGGGCAAGTCACGTCACTTCTCTGGACCTCAGCTACCTCATCTGTAAAAAAGGGATTAAGATAATGAGTTCCATGTGGGATAGGGACTGTGTCCAATCTGATTAACTTTCATCTACCTTAGCACTTAGAACAGTGCTTGGCATGTAGTAAGTGCTTAATATACCATTATTATTATTATTATTAATGATGGCATTTATTAAGCACTTACTATGTGCAAAGCACTGTTCTAAGCACTGGGCGGGGTTCAAGGTTGTCCTGTGTGGGGCTCACAGTTATCATCCCCATTTTACAGATGAGGTAACTGAGGCCCAGAGAAGTTAAGTGACTTGCCCAAGGTCACACAGCAGACACGTGGTGGAGCCGGGATTCGAACCTATGACCTCTGACTCCAAAGCCTGTGCTCTTTCCACTGAGCCACGCTGTATTAGTAATAAGTCAGGGGTAGGCTAAACTTGGCCACAGTAAATGGACTTAAAACTAGAAAGATTTTTAGAAATTGAGTTCATGCAGGGTAGCCTAGGAGTCAGAAGACACCCGGCTAATTCTGCATTCGAATCCCAGCTCTGCCAGTTGCGTGCTGTGTGACCATGGGCAAATCACTTAACTTCTCTGTGCCTCAGTTTCTTCATCTGTAAGCCCCATATGGGACAGGGATGATGTCCAACCAGTTTAAATTGTGTTAATTTAGTAGAGTACTTGACACATAGTAAGTGCTTAAGAAATCTCAATATTACTTTGAATTAAATTATGCAAGAAATTGATTACCTTCAAGAGAAATACCAACAGTATTTGAAGTTCCATGCCTTGTTTGCAGTACGACCTTGTGCAAGTAAACTAACTTCTCTGTGCCTCAGTTACCTCATCTGTAAAATGGAGATTAAGACTGCGTGCCCCATGTGGGATGGGGACTGTGTCTAATCAGATTACCTTGTATCTACCCCAGCGCTCAGAACAGTGCCTGGCACACACTAAGAGCTTAACAAATACCATAAAAAAGCCAAAGGCCCCTTTTCAGTGATGCTCATGTCAGACACAGGACTGCAATAAATGAACTAACTCCCAGCTATTAGAAAGAGACCTGGAATGTAAATTCTGACTTTCCATTGGTTACCTTCTAAATGTGTGGGGTATTAGTCAAAGCTAGGAACCTGCACGTATGTAGTTGCTCTGTGTGCAAAAACATAGTTGCTATAGCAATTGCAACATCACAAGGGATCTATAAGAGAGAAAACATATTCTAGGAAAAACATGTTATCCACGTGTCACATTAATTTTCATACTTTATACATATCTGAGCCAGAAAATATTCCTGTGTTGAAACAAACATTTTCTTCTTTTAATGTTCTTTTAAAGACAATGCTGTTCTCAAACCATCCACTTTTCTTGTAGTGGCTACTGGCTTTCTAAATATGTAAAAGGGATATATTTTTGAGTACTTTAAATGTTGCTTGTCAATTTAAGCATAAGCTAAAGGATATGACAATTCTTTTAAACTGCTGCTAAGTGGTTTTTGCTCCTTATTTATTAGTCAAGCTACACTATGTGAGTTCAGCTTTCAACAATATTAAATCTTTTATTTCTTTTGATTCTAAGTTCACCCTATGAATTCTATCAACTATTTCTACAGCTTGATGAATTGAATGTGATACATGGAACTTCACTTAAACTGATGAGAGATGTTAAAGTTAGTTTTTTTCACAGCCAATATATGAACACACAAACATATATGTATATATATATATATGTATATACATACATTTTATATATATATACACGTAAATATCTATATATTTAAAACTCAAATTCTAGCAAACTTACATCTGGACTTGGCCCATGAAAAAATAAAATCAGGGAATATGGTCTCAATCACTGAATATTTACTGAGCACTTACTGTGTACAGAGCACTGTACTAACCACTTTCATTCATTCATTCATTCATATTTATTAAGTGCTTACTGTGTGCAGAGCACTGTACTGAGTGCTTGGGAAAGTACAATCCAACAATAAACAGTGACATTCCTTACCCACAATGTGCTCACTGTCTGGGGCCATGGGAGACAACATCAATACAAATAAATAAAATTACAAATATATACATAAGTGCTATGGGGCTGGAAATGGGGGGAAGTTCAAAGGGAGCAAGTCAGGGTGATGCCAAAGAGGATGGGAGATGCAGAGTACAATACAGCAGAATTAGTTGACACAGTCCCTTCTCATAATGAGTTTACAATCTAAACTCTCCACCCAATTTCTTCTCAGTCTTATACTAAAAGGGCCCATCTCTGAAATTCTTACCTGGGATTTCTTCTTCATTGGCACAGGGGTGAAGTGTATTAACCAGAGAGTGTTCAGGACATAGTGTCTGTGGAGAAGCCACTATATAATATTTTAGCCAGTATGTTTATCCAGGTCCTGGAAGCAACTGCTTGAGAATCTTTCTTTAGACTCTTTCCATAAGAGAGTACATTGATGAGGAATTTCAAATGAAAGAATAGTCTGGAAAACAAAATCAATATTTCCCAAAGAGTGGGACTAAGTACCTTGGAGAGGCAGTAGGGAGGGAAAATAGGGTGGGAAGGTGTTCTGTATGAGAAATGATTTGAGTAGGGCTTTGAAGATGGTCAGAGTCCTGGGTTGTCAGATATGGAAGGGGAGGGAATTCTAGGGCAGAAGTGAAATGGAGCGGGGGGTTAATGGCAGGTGAAATGAGATTGAGGGAATTTGAGTAAATTGGCATTAGAGGAGTGAAGGTTGTAGGCTCGGTTGCAGTGGAAGAGGGATAAGGGTAAGTAAGGGGAAGAGAGCTAATTTAGTGCCTTGATTCTGAGGGTAAGGAGTTTTTGTTTTGTGCAGAGATAGATGGGCAATCACTAAAGGCACTTGAGGATTAGGGAGATATGTGCAAAATGATTTTTTTAAAAAATGATCCAGGTAGCAGGGTGCAGTGTGGATTGGAGATGGGAGAGGCTAGAGGTAGGGAGATCAGTGAGTAGGTAGTAGTTGAGAGGGGATAGGACTAAATGGTTGAACTAGTGATGTAGCAGTTTCGATGGTGAAGAAGGGGCAAATTCTGGAGATGTGGAGATAGAATCTGTTACCCAGGCAAATAGCTTGTTGCCCAATATTGAGGGTCATAAGGGTCACCCACCTGAATGTACTGTTTCCACTGCCAGGCAGAGCCCATCCCCTTCCAGGAGCATGTCTGTGGTGATTAAGGGGAGGAGACTGTCAGCTTGTTGTGGGCAGGGAATGTGTCTATTTGCTCTTCTATTGTACACTTCTACATGCTTAATACAGTGCTCTGAACACAATAGTTGTCTTATGCTATTGAGTCATCACCAACCCATAGCGACACCATGGACACATCTCTCCCAGAACACCCCCCACCATCAGTAATAATTCTGGTTGTGTATCCATAGAGTTTTCTTGGAAAGAATATGTAAGAAGTTTACAATTGCCTCCTTCCACTCAGCAAACGTGAGTCTCTGCTCTCGACTCTCTCCCATGTCGCTGCTGCCCAGCACAGGTGAGTTTTGATTTGAAGCAGATTGTCTTCCACTCTCTAGCCACTGCCCAAGCTAGGAATGGAATGGATAGGCCTCTGCTTGACACTCCCTTCCATAGTCGAAACTGGTAGAGTACTGGAAACTCTCCAGGTGTGAACCTGAGAAGGGACTGGGCACAATAAGCACTCAACAAGTAAGATTTACTGACTGACTGAGTTGGGTGTTTCAGTGTTCCTGGGGTAAGGATGAATGGGGTCAGTGGAGAGTGCCGGATCATGGAAAACGGGGACAAATCTGCACACCTAGCTGAGAGCTTAGGCTGCAATGGTGGGGGTGAGGAAGGGCAGCTCTGGGGCTTAGAGAAGCAGATGGCTCAGTGGAAAGAGCACGGGCTTGGAAGTCAGAGGTCATGGGTTCAAATCCCAGCTCTGCCAATTGTCAGCTGTGTGACTTTGGGCAAGTCACTTAACTTCTCTGTGCCTCAGTTACCTCATCTGTAAAATGGGGATTAAGACTGTGAGCCCCACTTGGGACTACCTGATCACCTTGTATCCTCCCAAGTACTTAGAACAGTGCTTTGCACATAGTAAGTGCTTAACAAATGCTATCACTATTATTATTATTTTGGATGTTGGTGGGAGCGAGGCTGGGCATGTGCACAATGTGGAGAGCTCGGGCTATCACAAGGCTGGTGTGCCTTTCCCCCTCTCCTCAGAGATTGGAACCCTAGTTGAAGCCCTCCTCCACCCCATCTTCTGACGTGGGTGCCTCACCTCTGCTCAGTGTTCAAGCCCTGGGTCCCAGCCACGTGGTAGCAGGGAACCCAGGATGGGAGGTCCCACCATGCTCCCATCAGGAGTGGGCATTGATGGCAATGATCACTGATTGGCTGAGGAAACTGTAAAATTGTCAATTTTTATAAATACTTAGTTTCAGAAGCACATTATGGTTACGTAGGAGCCACCTTGTTAAAAGTACCCAGAATGAGGTGCTTTTGGAACACTTCAGCTAACCAGGCATTCAAAAGGAATAATGGAGACGTCAAATCCACCCAGAATCTGAAAAGGAACTGCTTGGCTACTTTGAAGAACTGCAAAACTCTGATAGCCCATATCTCCTAACAGAGAAGCAGTATGGCTCAGAGGAAAGAGCAAGGGCTTTGGAGTCAGAGGTCATGGGTTCAAATCCTGGCTCTGCCAATTGTCAGCTGTGCGACTTTGGGTAAGTCACCTAACTTCTCTGTGCCTCAGTTACCTCATCTGTAAAATGGGGATGAAGACTGTGAGCCCCCTGTGGGACAACCTGATCACCTTGTAACCTCCCCAGCACTTAGAACAGTGCTTTGCACATAGTAAGCACTTAATAAATGCCATCATTAAATATCATTTTAATCAGGGACACAAGAATAGATTGCAAGAAAGTAAATCCAAATGGAGATTTAAAACCACAAACAAAAAATTTACACAAGAAAACTCCAAACTAAATCAACAACCCCCACTCCCCTGGCCTGCCTTTACCTCAACTTTATTAGTGGATGTAGGTTTTTTAATCAATCAATCAATCAATCATATTGAGTGCTTACTGTGTGCGGAGCACTGTACCAAGAACTTGGGAAAGTACAACACAACAATATAACAGACACAGTCCCTGCCCACAACATTACCCATATGGAACCTGATCCACAGAGCTAGTCAAAGCACCCAGCACCAAGGGAAAAGAGAGGAAGAGATTTTCTCCCAGACCCCACAAGAGAACTATGGGGGCATGGCTACTTCCAGGACAACCCCTTTCTGTAGTGCAAAAAGAGACAATGGAACGTCCCTGTCTCTCTAACCTGCCCCTCAATTCTTCTAGCTCACTTTCTGGATTACAGGTCTGGCTGGCTATTGAAAGCTGTCTTGCCTCATCATCCCTTCATCCCTGAGTAATAATAATAATAATAATGATGGCATTTGTTAAGTGCTTACTATGTGCCAAGCACTGTTCTAAGCACTGGGGGGAGGTTACAGGGTGATCAGATTGTCCCACGGGGGGCTCACAGTCGTAATCCCCATTTTACAGATGAGGTAACTGAGGCTCAGAGAAGTTAAGTGACTTGCCCAAGGTCACACAGCAGACGTGTGGCGGAGCCAGGATTCAAACCCATGACCTCTGACTCCAAAGCCCAGGCTCTTTCCACTGAGCAACGCTGCTTCATGTAGTATTAGAAGTAGTAGCAGCATTTAATGAGTTCCCAGTTGGAGCTGAGCAGTGTACCAGGTAGTTGAGAAGAACAGAATGATTTGGTGGCACATTACAGGCCTTCGAGAAATTTACACTCTCACAGGAAGAGAGTTATTATCTCTACAGAAAACAATTCTTCTGTAATGTTAGGAATCACTGCTACCATGACAACTCCTCACTATTACCTTCAAAGCTCTCCATCACCTTGCCCCTTCTTATCTTACCTCCCTTCTCTCCTTCTACATGCCAGCCTGCACACTCCACTCCTCTGTTGTTAACCTCCTCACTGTGTTTCATTCTCACCTGTCCCTCCGTTGACCCCTGACCCACATCCTACCTCTAGCCGGAATGCCCTCCCTCCTCACATCTGCCAAGCTAGCACACTTACCCCCTTCAAATCCCTACTGAAAGCACACCTCCTCCAGGAGGCCTTCCCAGACTGAACCCCCTTTTCCTTTTCTCCCCCTCTCCCCCCATCATCCTGACTCCCTCCCTCTGCTCTACCCCCCTCCCCACCCCACAACACTTGCATACATATGTACATATTTATAATCCTATTTATACTGATGCCTGTTTACTTGTTTTCATTCATTCAATCATATTTATTGAGTGCTTACTGTGTGCAGAGCATTGTACTAGGGGCTTGGAAAGTACAATTCGGCAACAGAGACAATCCCTACTCAATAATGGGCTCACAGTCTAGAAGGGGGAGACTGACAACAAAACAAAACAAGTAGACAGGCATCAATACCATCAAAAAAGATCAATAGAATTATAGATATATACACATCATTAATAAAATAACTAGAATAATAAACGTACAAATATACACAAGTGCTGTGGGGCGGGGAAGGGGTAGAGCATAGGGAGGAAGTAGGGGCGATGGGGAGGAGAGGAGGAGCAGAGGAAAAGGGAGGCTCAGTTTGGGAAGTCCTCCTGGAGGAGGGGATCCTTCAGTAGGGCTTTGAAGGGGGGAAGAGAGCTAGTTTGGCAGATGTGAGGATGGAGGGCATTCCAGGCCAGAGGTAGGACATGGGCCAGGTGTCGACAGCGGGACAGGAGAGAACGAGGCACAGTGAGGAGGTTAGCAGCAGAGGAGCGGAGGGTGCGGGCTGGGCTGTAGAAGGAGAGAAGTGAGGTGTGGTAGGAGGGAGCAAGGTGATGGAGAGCTTTGAAGCCAATAGTTTTGATGTCTGTCTCCCCCTTCTAGACTGTAAACTCATTGTGGTCAGGGATTGTCTATCTTTATTGCTGAATTGTACTTTCCAAGCACTTAGTACAGTGCTCTGAACACAGAAAGTGCTCAATAAATACTACTGAATGAATGAACCAAGGCCATTTTTCAGGTGTTTTTTGGCTCTGCCTAGGAGGTCCTTCATCAAGAGAGTTAGGGTTGGCTACCTGGAGCAAAGAGCCATCTCTTTGTCATGTCATTAGTGAATATTTTCTTTAACTGATTCAGCTTTTGGAAAAAAGAGGGCAACCATGCTGGGCTTGCCATCCAAAAATGCAGAGTTGCCTGCAAGTTAAGAATGGGCCTGGGAGTCAGAAGGATGTGGGTTCTAATCCTTGTTCCACTCCATGTATGCTGTGTGACCTTGGGCAAGTCACAACTTCTCTGTACCTCAGTTACCTCACCTGTAAAATATGGATTAAGACTGTAAGCCCCATGATTATCCTGCATCTGCCCCAGTGCTTAGTACAGTGCCTCCAAGTAGAAAGCACTTAACAAATACCATAAAAAAGGCCAAGTTAACTTGAAGATGTAAGTACTCTCTCTGTCAAGTCACACTTTAACCCGGGGTCACCAAGTGTGTCAATATTACGTGGAGACTGGGATAATTTACCATCTGATATACTGGAAACTGGCCCAGATATTGAGTTTAATAATAACCTAGTATTACAGTGAGTTTCATTTTCCATCCTCAGACATACTCTTGGGAGCCATAAAATATCAACTACCAAAAGAAAACCTTACTGCTCTATCCTAACCTGCACTCTCCACATAGGGAAATGAGACACTGCTTTCCCAGAATTCTTGTTACTAGGGAGGAAAGAGCTCATTTTTATTCTTGCGACATGTCACGTAAGAGAACATGATCAGTCCCTCAGTACATTAACTTTCTTTATGGTATTTGTTAGGCACTTACTATGTGCCGGGCACTGCACTGAGCTCTGGGGTAGATACACGTTAATAAGGTTGGATACAGTCCATGTCCTACAAAGGGGCTCACAGTCTTAATCCCCATTTTACAGATGAGGTAATTAAGGCACAGAGAAGTTGTGACTTGCCCAGCATCACACAGCAGATAAATGGAGAAGCTGGGATTAGTACCCTAGTCCTTCCGAATCCCAGGCCCATGTTCTATCCACTAGGCATGCTGCGTCTCAATATTTGTTAAACCCCCTATTCAGTGCTAGAAACTATACCAAGTGTTTGGAAAAGTACAGGAGTACTCCCAAACCTTGTCCTCTCCCTAACTTTCCCATCTCTGTTGACGGCACTACCATCCTTCCCGTCTCACAAGCCCGCAACCTTGGTGTCATCCTCGACTCCGCTCTCTCATTCACCCCTCACATCCAAGCCGTCACCAAAACCTGCCGGTCTCAGCTCCGCAACATTGCCA
The DNA here is from genome assembly GCF_015852505.1 of Tachyglossus aculeatus. Lineage (NCBI taxonomy): Eukaryota > Metazoa > Chordata > Mammalia > Monotremata > Tachyglossidae > Tachyglossus > Tachyglossus aculeatus. Next base: position 101,151,648 of record NC_052066.1, read on the forward strand.
AGATCTGCCCTTTCCTCTTCATCCAAACCACTACCCTGCTAATTCAAGCTCTCATCCTATCCCGTCTGGACTACTGCACTAGCCTTCTCTCTGATCTCCCATCCTCGTGTCTCTCTCCACTTCAATCCATACTTCATGCTGCTGCCCGGATTATCTTTGTCCAGAAACGCTCTGGACATATTACTCCCCTCCTCAAAAGCCTCCAATGGCTACCGATCAATCTGCGCATCAGGCAGAAACTCCTCACCCTGGGCTTCAAGGCTGTCCATCACCTCGCCCCCTCCTACCTCACCTCCCTTCTCTCCTTCTCCAGCCCAGCCCACACCCTCCGCTCCTCCACCACTAATCTCCTCACTGTACCTCGCTCTCGCCTGTCCCGCCATCGACCCCCGGCCCACGTCATCCCCCGGGCCTGGAATGCCCTCCCTCTGCCCATCCGCCAAGCTAGCTCTCTTCCTCCCTTCAAGGCCCTGCTGAGAGCTCACCTCCTCCAGGAGGCCTTCCCAGACTGAGCCCCTTCTTTTCTCTCCCCTCGTCCCCCTCTCCATCCCCCCGTCTTACCTCCTTCCCTTCCCCACAGCACCTGTATATATGTATATATGGTCGTACATATTTATTACTCTATTTATTTATTTATTTATTTATTTTACTTGTACATTTCTATCCTACTTATTTTATTTTGTTGGTATGTTTGGTTCTGTTCTCTGTCTCCCCCTTTTAGACTGTGAGCCCACTGTTGGGTAGGGACTGTCTCTATGTGATGCCAATTTGTACTTCCCAAGTGCTTAGTACAGTGCTCTGCACATAGTAAGCGCTCAATAAATACGATTGATTGATTGATTGATTGATTGAGTAGCAAGACACATATTCCTTAAATGTCTTACAATTTAATGGGAGAGTCAGGCAAACAAAAATAATCTCCAAATAATGATAGCAGCAAGAAGAGCAAGGAAAAGCAGGAAGCAATACGAACACATTAGTAAGACACAGATGAATAAATTACAACAAATATATACGTGCAAAATATTAAAAAGTCAGTAGATTGAAGCCTAGATATGTTTGTCAATGTTAAGTGAATACAGTTAGAATCCTTGACAGATGGATTGAAAATTTCTGGACAAGGAGGCACCTCTGGCTAGAATCCTGTAAAAGCCTGAAATTAATTCAATCATAATTATTTATTGAGGGCTTACTGTGTGCAAAGAACTATACTGAGTGGTTAGGAGAGTACAATATAACAGTCTGTACCAAGCTCAACCTCATCCTCATCATTAAAAAATCGACAAAGCCCACCCCAGTTCCAATGCTTACCTGTTCTGGTTCTATATCTAGCAATCATCTAACTATATTAGAAGTCACTCTAAGCCAAATGGACCTATTGGGGTCCAATTATTTTTGTGTGGATGTCCTGAGGCTGGTGGGGAGAGGGGTTGTAGGTCTAGCATTTTTGTGGATCGTCACACTTGTGTAGAACTTCCACACATATGAAGTAATGCCTCTCCATGACTCCTCTGGAAACAGGAGGGCTAGCTATGAAGGACTAAGATCTGTCTAGCTTTCCTGAACTAGACTCTTTGGCTTGGTCCAGTTTTACCCAGACCTAAGGCTCAGACTCAAGGGCAACTGACATAGCATACCTCAAGCTAGATTCTAGCTGGTGATTTAGGGTCAAATTGGGTCATGTACCTCCAGGGGAACCCACCGAAGAGAGGAATACATATCAATCAATCAATCAATCAATCGCATTTATTGAGCGCTTACTGTGTGCAGAGCACTGTACTAAGTGCTTGGGAAGTACAAGTTGGCAACATATAGAGACAGTCCCTACCCAACAGTGGGCTCACAGTCTAGAAGGGGGGAGACATCTCTATATGTTGCCGACTTGTACTTCCCAAGCACTTAGTACAGTGCTCTGCATACAGTAAGTGCTTAATAAATACGATTGAATGAATGAATGAATCAACACTCAAACCCCAATAACAAGGACAGGATGAAGCTTGAGAACCTAACCTCCGATTTTCCATTGACCAAATTATTTATTAGACACAGTTTTATCATAATAATATTTCTTATATGCTTATTAGATACCAGTTTGCCATGATAGATCTTGGTAATCAAATCAGACCTTGTTCCTGTCCCATAATCTAAGGGTAGGGTAGGGTAGGGTAGGGTATACGTTTGAATAGGGAGACCAGGGGTCTTGATCTCCATTTTACAGAAGAGGAAACTGAAGCACAAAGAGGTTAAATGTCTTGTCTAAGGTCATACAGCAGTAACTAGAACCTGTGTCTGTTGATTCCAGATCCCATAGGCTTTCCACTGCTCATTGATTCCCATATACTTCATACTTCATGCTGCTGCCTGGATTGTCTTTATCCAGAAATGCTCTGGGCATGTTACTCCCTTCCTCAAAAATCTCCAGTGGCTATCAATCAATCTGCACATCAGGCAGAAACTCCTCACCCTGGGCTTCAAGGCTCTCCATCACCTTGCCCCCTCCTACCTCACCTCCCTTCTCTCCTTCTACAGCCCACCCCACACCCTCCGCTCCTCTGCCGCTAATCTCCTCACTGTACCTCGTTCTCGCCTGTCCTGCCATCGATCCCCGGCCCACGTCATCCCCCGGGCCTGGAATGCCCTCCCTCTGCCCATCCGCCAAGCTAACTCTCTTCCTCCCTTCAAGGCCCTACTGAGAGCTCACCTCCTTCAGGAGGCCTTCCCAGACTGAGCCCCTTCCTTCCTCTCCCCCTCGTCCCCCTGTCCATCCCCCTCATCTTACCTCCTTCCCTTCCCCACAGCACCTGTATATATGTATATATGTTTGTACATATTTATTACTCTATTTATTTATTTATTTATTTATTTATTTATTTATTTATTTATTTTACTTGTACATATCATCATCAATCGTATTTATTGAGCGCTTACTGTGTGCAGAGCACTGTACTAAGCGCTTGGGAAGTACAAGTTGGCAACATATAGAGACAGTCCCTACCCAGCAGTGGGCTCACAGTCTAAAAATATCTAAAAATATCTAAACATATCTATTCTATTTATTTTATTTTGTTAGTATGTTTGGTTTTGTGCTCTGTCTCCCCCTTTTAGACTGTGAGCCCACTATTGGGTAGGGACTGTCTCTATATGTTGCCAACTTGTACTTCCCAAGCGCTTAGTACAGTGCTCTACACACAGTAAGCACTCAATAAATACGATTGATGATGATATAACAATTCCTGAATTCATCCCTTCCTTTCCACCCAAATAGCTACCACCCTGGACCAAACTGTAGTCAAATCACATCTAACTATCATATTAGCCTCCTCACTGGTCTCCCTGTCTCCAGCTTCTCCCCTTTATATTCATTCATTCATTCAATCATATTTATTAAGCACTTTCTATGGGCAGAGTACTGTACTAAGTGCTTGGGAAAGTCCAGTACAACAATAAAGAGAGACAATCCCTGCCCACAGTGAGCTCACAGTGTAGAGGGGGAAGACAGACATTAGTAGAAGTAAAGAGACATCAATATAAATATATAAAATTACAGATATATTCATAAGTGCTGTGGGGTGCTGGGGGGAAGCAAAGGGAGCGAGTCAGGGTAATGTGGAAGGGAGTGGAAGATGAGGAAAAGTGGGGCTTAGTCTGGGAAGACCTCTCGGAGGAGATGTGCTTTCAGTAAAGCTTTGAAGTGGGGGAGAGTAATTGTATGGAGGATTTGAGAAGGGAGACCGTTCCAGGTCAGAGGTAGGAGGTGGGCCAGGGGTCAGTGGAGAGACAGGCAAGAACGAAGCACAGTGAGAAGGTTAGCACCAGAGGAGCAAAGTGTGCAGGCTGGGTTGTAGAAGGAGAGAAGGGAAGTGAGGTAGGAGGGGGCAAGGTGATGGAGAGCTTTAAAGCCAATGGTGGGAGTTTTTGTTTGATATGGAGGTGGATAGGCAATGGCTGAAGATTTTTGAGGAGGGGGGGGGCGACATGCCCTGAATGTTTCTAAACTGTCCTACAATCTACTGCATAAATCATTTTCCAGAATTATTGTTTGTCACAAATCCCTCCACTCACTTCTCAAAATCCTCCATTGCCTTCCAGTGTCTTTCCATATCTAGAATAAACTCCTCACAGTTTATTGCAAGCTCTCCACCAACTCACCCAACCTAAGATGGCTGCTCTCTTCATCCTCAGCTCCTCAATTTTACCTCTTCCTTCCTCTCAGAACTAACCTGTCTGTACCTTGCCCTCAATTCTCCTGTCTCCAGGCACTCCTGCACATTGCTCCAGCTTGAAACTCCCTCCCTCCCCATGTCAGACAGGCCACAAACCCTCCCAATACTCACAGCCTTCCTGAAATCCCAGCTCCTCCAACCCACTTTCCCCAATTAATTCTCAGCACCCCATGTCAGAGAAACTCATCAGCCATAACCAAGACTTACATACTTATTTGTGTCCATTCTCAGCACTCATGAATGCATGTTCATTCAATTAAAGTCAGTTATTTATTTTATTACTCTATTGCAATATTTTTATATCTGCCTTCTCTGTTAAGAATGTAAGCTCCTTGTAGGCAGGGCATGTTTCATTGTTTGGTACTTCCTGAGCATCTAGAACAGTATGTTGTAGTCAATGGTCATGGGTTCAAATCCTGCCTCCGCCGCTTGTCAGCTGTGTGACTTTGGGCAAATAACTTAACTTCTCTGGGTCTCTTATCTCATCTGTTGGGGAGCAAGACAGTGAGTCCCAAGTGAGACAACCTGATCACCTTGTATCCTCCCCAGTGCTTAGAACAGTGCTTTGCACATAGTAAGTGCTTGCAAATGCCATCATTAATGGGCATTCAATATATATTATTAATACTAATAATAATACCAGCGAGGAACACACACCCTGGGAATTGTTAGCTGAGTTCTAACATCAACACAGAGAGGCCAGTATAAATCAAATCCTCGCATGTCACTGCATCATCACAAAGCTGAGAGAGTCTTATTAGCAGAACTTAGGAAGAACAGTAAAGAAACAAAGCAGAAAGCACTCAACAGAACTTTCAAAAACACTCTTCTTTTTCATTCTATACTTCCTTTCTCTAACAGCTCTGGGACAATGGGGGAGCTTTTCCTTACAGAAGTTTAACTGATTTTGCACGTATTTTGTAACAACATCACTTGACAGACTGTCAGAATTGTTTCCCTTCAGCTATCTCAACAATGTAGGAAATATTATTTTGACAGGCTCCTATTAAGGAAGAGGTTTGATTCATATAGACTTTCAAATAATGTTACAAAAATAAAATAGTGGCATTTAAATCATTTCAGGTAATAATCTCATCTCCTCTTTCACTAAATATTTTTATGGTATTTGTTAAGTGCTTAATATGTGCCAAGCACTGTACTAAGCACTGGGGTACATACAAGGTAATCTGTTGAACACAGGCTCTGTCCTACATGGGGCTCACAGTCTTAATCCCTATTTTACAGATGAGAGCACTGAATCCCAGAGAGGTTAGGTGACTTGTCCAAGGTTACACAACAGACAAGTGTTGGAGTCAGGATTAGAACCTAGGTTCTTCTAACTCCCAGGTCGTGCTCTATCCACTAAACCACAATGCTTCCCATTTTGTGATTGTTAATCTCCCGGGGAACACTGACCATTCTCTATCATCCTTGGGACAGGACAAACTAGGATGGTGATGGGAAAAGGAGGAGGAATAGCTTCCTCAGTGTTGTAGTACATGAAAAGATATTTCTGGGGAATTCCCCTGGGGCATCACGGCCTTGGAAAAAATTCCCAAGAACTCTCCACCGAAGTACCTGCCTGCTTCCCACTCTATCCCACCTGAAATGGATCATTGTTCCTCAACCTAAATATCCACAGTGGGACACTGAGGCTGCCATCAGTCAATCAATCAGTCGTATTTATTGAGCTCTAACTGGGAGCAGAACACTGCACTAAACGTTTAGAGCGTTCAATACAAATGAGTTCATGGATAAGATCACTGGCCCCAAGGAGCTTACAATCTAGTGGGGCGTTAAGGAGTTTAGTCCTTTTTTGAGTTCCTTCACTTCTTTTTCCTCAACTTTTCCCTCTTTTGCTTGTTTCTACTCTTGGAGTGCCCAGGGGATTCTGTGTCAACTTAGCAATTTGGGGCCTGGAAAAATCAAGCTAAACCCATTACTCGGAGGAGACTCCCTGCCATTTAAATTGATGGAGAGGAGGAAGCACAGCCAAATACCCAGAAAATTAATTACATGTCAGAATTTGAGATTGGATAAGTTCTCTGGCAGGAAAATGGAGGGCCTGAATCTTAAAAGTTTATGATTAAGGGAATGTGTCATCTCTTCAGCAGGCCTGGGCTGGGTTAACTTTATAAATAAAATGAATACCATCTGAAGTACTATAGGGTGAATCTGAGAAGGCTTATGTAGGCCTTCCAAAAAAGAGGTTGGAAACTTTAAAGCAAGTACTGCAAGTCAGATACAGATTTATCAAGTTTCTTTGCTTAGTGGTAGATCTAAGGAGTCGATTCAGGATGGATTGTGCAAGCAGTATCCAGTTGTGGCTTTCTTTAAAGGATTTTCCTGTTTGAAAGTAATGCCTGCCTGACAGGGTATGAGTGACACAGGGTACTGGACATCATTCTAATGGATTTTGTAATCTACTGACTCTCTCCTGGAAGATCTTAGGTGCTGGGCCAATAAAAGCTTTCCCAGCTGGCCAAAATTTGGTCACCTTTGGTGAATAAGAACTTTTTTGGGTTGATCCTGGAGGATTCAAGCTGCAATACTTCATTAGAAGTTGCACCGTATAAACCCATAAAAATATTTTCCAGGTCTATATTTATTTCCTTCAGCTCTTTGCCAACAATGAGTCACTTTGAGTTTTTAAAGCGTAAATAATAATCTCTGTGGAAATAAGTGGGTGACCACAGAGATGTGACTGGAATTTTTTAGGGATCCTTGACTTTAGAAACCATTATTGCCTGGCTTGGGAAAATGGTCCAAACCATCATTTGGGGGGCTGGTTGGACCTTTTCTTTCAGGCACCTCAAACTTCAACTTCCAGATAACATGGGGCATCCTGCAGTCAAACACCTTATTTTCATAGTAGAAACAATGTCTTTGTTATGTCAGTGAGATCAGTGGATGGATGTGAAACAGCGTGGCCTAGTGGGTAGAGCATGGGCCCGGGAATCAGAAGGACCTGGGCTCTAAACCCAGCTTTGCCACTTGCCTGCTGTGTGACCTCGGGCAAGTCACTTAACTTCTCTGTGCCTCAGTTATCTCATCTGTAAAATGGGGTTAATACTGTGAGCCCCATGTGGGCCAGGGACTGTATCCAACTTGATTAGGTTGTATCTACCCCAGCACTTAGTGCTTGAAATGTAGTAAGCACTTAACAAATACCATCATTATTTTTATCATTATTAAGGGTAGCAAAATGTCTTCCCATTTCTTTCCAATGCGCTGAACCTTGCCAATACAGACTCTTTTTGGGTTTTGATTTTTAATTTCCCTGGGGAAAATGGCATAATTTAGTTCCTTGAGGGCAGGGATCAAGTACTTCCCAAGTGCTTAGTACAGTGCTGTGTGCACAGTAAGCACTCAACAAATATAATTGAATGAATGAAGTCTAGGGCCTCTATTGTATTCTCTCTGGCACTTGGTTTAATGGTCAGTCCTGAATAAGTGCTCAGTAAGTACTAATGATTGATTGTTTGTAAAGAGCGTGAGCTGGGGAGTCAGGGAACCTGAGTTAACAGTAATAATAATCATAATTGGGGTATTTGGTAAGTGCTTACTATCTGCCAACTTGTACTTCCCAAGTGCTTAGTACAGTGCTCTGCACACAGTAAGCACTCAATAAATGCGATTGAATGAATGAATGAATCTGCCAAGCACTGTTCTAAGCTCCAGTCCCACTTCTGACAATGGCCAGTTGAATGACCAGGTAAGTCATTTAACTGCTCTGTGCCTCAATTTCCCCAACCTATAAAACAATAGCATAGCCTAGTGGCAAGAACATGGGCTTGGGAATCAGAGGACGTGGGGTCTAATCTCTGCTCTGCCACTCATCTGCTGTGTGACCTTGGGGGAGTCATTTAACTTCTCTGTGCCTCAGATACCTCATCTGTAAAATGGGGATTAAGATTGTGAGCCCCATGTGGGACAGGGACTGTGTCCAATCTGATTACCTTGTACCTACTCCAGCACTTAGAACAGTGCTTGTCACATAGTGAGCACTTAATGAATGCCATAATCATTTATTGTTATTATTATTATCCACCTTTCCTTAACTCACAGAGCTATTGCAAGGAGTAAATAAGGTTACTGATGTGACACCGTTTTGGGAAAAGTAAAAGGTTTCTATACTAATTCAACACACTATTATTTTCTTGAGCCAAACTGCTAGTTTAACCTTTTTCAATGGTGTTTCCCTAAGGAAATTAAAAATTTCCAGGCTCTGTTTCTCAGAGTGAAGGATGCATTAAGAATTCAGTTTGGCTCCGGGAAGAACATTTTAACCCCCTTACTCCGGGATTAAACTTTAGATGCCAACTTCAGAATAAGGCATCTAACATAAATACGAACTTGACATTTGACAAACCACCTTTTGTATGAGGATCCACCAAGGAGGAATTGAATGACAGATGGATCAGTGGGAATGATCCATTTAATTGGATCCATTCAATGAGCAATTCCAATTGACAATGAGATTAATGTAAGGTCCGATTAAAAAAATCCATTGGGAATTTTGGGAAAGAATCCACAAATTAAGTGTAACACTTTAGTAGTAGTAGTAGTAGTAGTAGTAGTAGTAGTAGTAGTAGTAGTAGTAGTAGTAGTAGTAGTAGTAACAGTAGTAGTTGTAGTAGTATTTGGATAGTACCTACTATCTGTAAACCACTATACTAAACACTGGGAAAAAATTTCCTGGGGGAGAATTAGACAAGCCCATGTCTCCAAAGGGGTTCACAATCTAAGAATAAGCTGGGGGAAGGAGCTAATGACAGATGCATAATAAACTGGAAATCTTTTAGGAAATCTTTCGTTTTCTTTACAATTGATAGTATTTTCAAAACCAAACATATATTTTAAAATGATTAGACTATTAGGTGTCAATTATCCTTATATCATTAAGATATCACCTCAACGAACACTTATTGCCTATGTTATGGATATCTAAGTCCACACAGAAACTTTTTTTAATGCTTTATTGAAAATGACAAAGATCATTGGAGCTGTGAAGCCAAGTGACCTGGTGGAAAAAGCACAGGCCTGAGAGTCAGAGGACTTGGGTTCTAATCCTGACCACCACTTGTCTACTGTGTGACCTTGGACAATCACTTCACTTCTCTGTGCCTCAGTTACCTCATCTGGAAAATGGGGAGTAAGATGTAAGCCCCAAATGGGACATGGACTGTGAACAACCAGACTAGGTTGTATCAATCCCAGTATTTAGTACAGTTCCTGGAACATAATAAGAGCTTATCAAATATCATTTATAAAAAAGCTGTGAGCATATGAAGTCATAGTAGTGACCTAGAGAAAGCTCTAGTTATGGCGACAAGTTTGAAGCTTTAGAATTCAGAGGAAGCGCCTTTTTTTTCTTTCAAGCAGAAGGTAGTTTGTTTATGAATGGCCGGGATAATAGTGAAGTAGAGGGGAAAGCTAACCAAACTTTTTTAACCCCTAAAATGCTACCTGGTATTTCAATACCAACTGATTTCATCCCTCCACCCCCACGCCCCAACCCTCAGCTGGCCTTCAGTCCTGGAGCTTCACTTCCCAGAGAAGTGAATAACTCAATAGTTGAGTAGTTGGGTAATGTAGATTTTTTTTAAAAAACCCTGAAAACATTAAGGAGTGATTTGACCCAAACACATAATACACAGAAATCCCCCTCTGACTGGCAACAATCCAGTATCCAAATTGTCAATCCTGAATATCTATAGGGAGCTTAGCCATGCTGGTACTTTTGCATTCAGGTGTGATTATTTATTCAGAGATAATTTAGAGAAGCAGCGTGACTCAGTGGAAAGAGCATGGGCATTGGAGTCAGAAGTCATGGGTTCAAATCTCAACTCCGCCAGTTGTCAGCTACGTGATTTTGGGCAAGTCACTTAACTTCTCTGTGCCTCAGTTCCCTCATCTGTAAAATGGGGATTAAGACTGTGAGCCCCACGTGGGACAACCTGATCACCTTGTATCCCCCCAGCACTTAGAGCAGTGCTTTGCACATAGTAAGCGCTTAACAAATACCATTATTATTATTATTATTCACATCATGGGCTGTTCAACTACTACTCATAGCAGGTCCAGGTGCCCCTTTTTGGCCAATATGAATTTCACGGCCATGGTGAGTAGCTAAAGTACTTATAAATTGGAGAAGGAAGTAGAGGGGTGGAAGGTTAGAATTGTTTTTCTTAGGAAGTGCAGAATTAGCAAGCCCAAGGCACTTGCTCTCCTGAGTAATGTGCTTCATCTGATAATGAAAGTTAAGAAACAGAACTGCATACCAGGAGCTTGTCAGGTTATTTAAACACATGAAGGGAGGTTAGTGGTGCAGACTCGAAGATTAAATAAGATACTATGGTTTAAGTATCAAGGAAGATGATGCCTGTCTTAGGTAATCTTAAGAGATTGAGGAACAGGCAAGTGGTACCAGTGTAAAGGTGGTGGGGCTCAGACTCAATCAACCAATCAATCAATCAATCAATCATATTTATTGAGCGCTTACTGTGTGCAGAGCACTGTACTAAGCGCTTGGGAAGTGCAAGTCGGCAACACATAGAGACAGTCCCTACCCAACAGTGGGCTCACAGTCTAAAAGGGGGAGACAGAGAACAAAACCAAACATGCTAACAAAATAAAATAAATAGAATAGATATGTACAAGTAAGATGAATAAATAAATAAATAGAGTAATGCATATCTACAAACATATATACATATATACAGGTGCTGTGGGGAAGTGAAGGAGGTAAGATGGGGGGATGGAGAGGGGGACGAGGTGGAGAGGAAGGAAGGGGCTCTACATTAATATTATTATCACTAATAATTAATATTATTATGCTATTTCTTGAGTGTTTACTATGACCCCGGGTTGTATAAATACTGGGGTAGTGGTCTTGTCCCTTCCCACAGGGAAGGGAATGTATTTGCCAACTCTGTTATGTTGCACTCCCCCAAATGCTTAGTACAGTGCTCTGCATACAGTAAACCCTCAATAAATATGACTGATATGAGTTAATCATGTCAGATGCAGTCCCTAACCCACATGGGACTCACAGCCTGGAGGACAGGGAAAAATCAATCATTTATTGAACACTCACTGTGTGCAGAGCGTTGTACAAAGAGCTTGTCAGGGTACAGTATAACAGAGTTGGATGATAAGTTCCCTGCCCACATAAGCTTACAGTCTAGAAGGGGAGACAGACATTAATATGAACAAATAAAGTATGGATATGTACATAAGTGTTGTGGGGCTGAGGGAAGGGTGAACAAAGGGCACAAATTCAAGTGCAAGGGTGACACAGAAGGGAGTGGGAGATGAGGAAATGAGGGCTTGATTGGAGAAGACCTCTTAAAAGTGACATGCTTTCAATAAGGCTTTGAAGGTGAAGAGAGTGACTGTCGGATATGAAGAGAGTAGGTGTTTCAGGTAAGAAGCAGGATATGGACCAGAGTTCACAGGAAAGTAGATGAGATTGAAGTACAGTGAGTAGATTGACATTGGCAGAGTGAAATGGGCTGGCTGAGTTCTAGTAGGTAATGAGGCAGGTAAGGTAGTGGGGGCAAGGTGATTGAGTGCTTTAAAGCTGGTATTTATACAGATATTTGTACTTCTGCTTGCCTCCAACCCCTCTCAGAGTTGCAACTAGAGAGTTTCCAGTACTCTACCAGTCTCAACAAAGGGAGGGAGAGTCAAGCAATGGCATATACATTCCATCTCTAGCTTTGGCAGTGGCTATTGAGTGGAAGGCAATCTGCTACAAGTCAAAACTCACCTGTGCTGGACACCAGTGGCATGAGAGAGAGTCAAGGGCTGAGACTCAAATTTACTGCATGGAAGGAGGCAGTGTTAATCCACTTCCATATTTTGTCCAAGGATACTCTATAGATACACTACCAGAATGATTGCAGATGGAGGTGGAGCATCTGGGAGAGATGTGTCCATGGTGTCGCTATGGGTCAGAGATGACTTGAATGGATAAGACAAGGTAAGACTTACCTCCATAGTGTACTCAGTAAACCAGTGCCCTGGGCCCCTCTCCTCTGTGGCACATCTGTCCCCCTCCCCACCCACGATGCAGATGTGGGAGAACACTTTCTTGCTTAGGGGAACAGAGTTGGGGGGAAGAGGACTGTTCCTTCTACAGCCCAGCACCCCTCTCCGCTTCTCTGCCACTAACCTCCTCACCGTGCCTCATTCTCTCCTGTTCCACCGTCGACCCCCGGCCCACATCCTCCCCCTGGCCTGGAATGCCCTCCCTACGCACATTCGCCAAGCCAGCTCTCTTCCTCCCTTCAAAGCCCTACTGAGAGCTCACCTCCTCCAGGAGGCCTTCCCAGACTGAGCCCCCTCCTTCCTCTCCCCCTCCTCCCCCTCCCCATCCCCCCGCCTTACCTCCTTCCCCTCCCCACAGCACCTGTATATATATATATATATATATATATATATATATATATATATATTTGTACATATTATTACTCTGTTTATTTTACTTGTACATATTTATTCTATTTATTTTATTTTGTTAATACGTTTTGTTTTGTTGTCTGTCTTCCCCTTCTAGACTGTGAGCCCACTGTTGGGTAGGGACTGTCTCTATATGTTGCCAACTTGTACTTCCCAAGCACTTAGTACAGTGCTCTGCACACAGTAAGCGCTCAATAAATATGATTGAATGAATGAATGAATGACTGTGAGCCTGTTGTTGGGCAGGGACCGTCTCTATACGTTGCCAACCTGTACTTCCCAAGTGCTTAGTACAGTGCTCTGCCCACAGTAAGCGCTCAATAAATGTGATTGAAAGAATGACTGAATGACCAACTCCCAGTAGAGTAATCCTCTGTGGCTGCAGACTCAAAAACAGCTGCAACGGCTTCCCCTCCCTGGCCCACTCAACTGCTTCCCTCTGCGAAGTCAGCCAGGTTCTGAGGTCGCCTCCCCTGCTGGGACCCCCTGGTCTCTGGACTTGGTGAGTAGGTTCAGCACAGTGTGGGATCCAGGTAACCTTTCTGCTCGGTTTTTGGGCCCAATTCCTCTGTCCTTGTTGGGAGCATCCCAACTGAGAATGCTTCTGGATGACGGGAAGGGTTTTGTCAAATCTTTGACTTTCAAGGGATTAACAATTCTGCTGCTGTCTTCCTCCCCCGCCCCCCAGACATAATTGAAAATCAAAATTCCAATATTATCATTCTTTTGATTTCTTAGTGAATTATGTTGTTCCATGTAGCAATGCATCTGATGACATCTGGCAATACAGACTGTAGCATTCTTTAAGGCCAAAATTTCTACCCAGGCAAATTTTTCACTATTGAAGTTGTCTTCTCTTGGCCACCTGTCTGGGTGTAATCTGCACTCTCTTTTTCTGAAGCTATTTGAAATTGCAGTCACTCTCCAGCTAGAAGTCTTCTCCAAACATTTAGCCACAAGCATATAACTGCTCAGTCACTCTCTGCAGCCTTTAACACTCAAAAGTGTTTGGCTTTTATTAACAGTTCTGTAACAAGCATGAAGAATTGTTAAGGACACAGAAGCAGTTTTCTATGAGTCTCCTTCCTATTATTTCATTTGAGCTAAATGAGGATGGGGCGAATAGATGGGTTATTCATATGATGCTAGGCAGAAATAGCTCTCTAGGTCCCAGACCCCCTGTTAGTTTTCACAGATTTTACCAAAATATTTTTGTACATTCCTATTGTTTTTTTACTTAAAAATATGGCAAGACTGAATGAAATGGATAAGCCTCTTTCAAAAGCAAAAAAACATTCAATTTCATTGCTCAGCATGCAACATTTTTCTCTGCGTTTTCAGATATGCTGCAAGAGTTGATCTCCATGCCTTTTTTCAATACAGAAACCTAGCGTTTTGAAAACTCAATGGACCCCAAAAGGTGAGCCCTATTCAATTTTCCCTGGCTATTCTAGGATACTGTTTGAACTTTTTCTAATTGTTTGAAGAAACAGATTTCTCTTAACCTTTGGTGGTAAAGAAAGGTTTTGTGGATATTTATCCCCTTGTGTAAGAGGAGAAAGGAAATATACAACTTGTGACTAATGAATGAAGGTTTTGTTGCTTTGGTGGCTATATATTTTTCTACATTTCATTCAGCAAAACCAAGTGGGATTTTCTGCAGAACTGATCAGTTGTTTGATAGCGGCCCACACAGGAAGTAGCTGTAGATCAGGAAGATATTTTCCAGAGATGACTGAGAACGTACTGGGGACAAGTGAAGATTCCTTTTCCACTTGATGTTAGGCATTCTGGTAACTATGGTCACAACCCACCTTTTTCATAAATAACAGCAATGTTTAGATGTACAGTATGCTCTCAGTGTCTCAGCTTGCAATTAATCTGAGTCCCACTACAGCCCGCAACAATTTTTCAGAAAGTGTTCATTTTGAATTTCTGAATTTAGTTGCAGCTGTGCATTTTTTCTACTAAAGGTAAATGAAATGCACACATCTGTGCTTAAAAAAGGAAAGCAAACGGAATTGGGTAGGACCCAAATGTGTTCTGTATCTTTATTTTGGCTTCAGAAGACCTGGGTTCTATTCCCAGCTCTGCCACTTGCCTGCAGTGTGCCTTTGGGCAAGTCACTTGACTAAAGAGCCCGGGCTTGGGAGTCAGAGGTCATGGGTTCTAATCCCGGCTCTGTCACTTGTCAGCTGTGTGACTATGGGCAAGTCACTTAACTTCTCTGTGCCTCAGTTACCTCATGGGGATTAAGACTGTGAGCCCCATGTGGGACAACCTGATTATCTTGTATCTCCCTCAGTGCTTAGAACAGTGCTTGACACAAAGTAAGTGCTTAAATACCATTAATGCTATTTTTATTATCCATGCCTCAGTTTTTTTAATCTGTAAAATGGAGATAAAATTCCGGTTCTCCCCTCATTTCAATCAACCAATCAATGGTATTTATTGAGCACTTACTATGTGAAGAGCACTTTACTAAGAATTTAGGAGAGTACAATAGAATTAGCAGACATGCTCCTTGCCCATAATGAGTTTACAATCTAGAAAGGGAGGCAGAGATTAAAATGAATAAATAAGTAATTTATAATATATAATTTTAAGATATGTACATAAGTGCTATACATAGTCCTTTTAGACTAGGCACCTTATGTGAGATGGGGACTGTGTCCAATCTGCTTTTCTACGTCACTGCTTACCACAGTATTTTCCACATAGTAAGTGCATAACTTTAATGTTAAGAGTGGCATTTGCTAATCATTTACTATATGCCAAGCACTGGGGTAGCTACAAAACAATATCAGACACAGTCCCTGTCCAGTTGGGGCTCACAGTCGAAGGGGAGGAAGAACAGGTATTTAATCCCCACTTCACAGATGGGAAAACTGAGTGGCACAGTGATGTTGCCCAAGGGCAAGTAGTGGAGTCAGGATGATAATCCAGATCCTAGCTCACATCCCTGTAAACTTTCTACTAACCCATGCTGCTTCTCAACAAATATTACAATCATTATTGGAATTATCTCTATTTTTCAGATAACTAGGTTAGCTGTGGCAGATAGCAGGGCTTACTTTATCTAGAATTGTGCTTTCTGAGGCTGTATCATTATAAATTCATTCATTCAACTGTATTTATTGAGCACTTACTGTGTGCAGAGCACACAGTACTCTGTACTGTGTACTAAGTACTCTGTGTACTGTACTCTGTACTAAGCATTTGGAAAGTACAATTAGGCAACAGAGACAATCCCTACCCAACAATGGGCTCACATTCTAGAAGTGGGGAGACAGACAATGACCAAAACAAGTGGACAGGCATGAATAGCATCAATATAGATAGAATTAGATATATACACACAATTAATAAAATAAATAGAATAATAAATATGTATATATACACAACTGCTGTAGGGTGGGGAGGGGGTAGAGCAGAGGGAGGGAGTAGGGGTGATGGGGAAGGGAGGAGGAGCAGAGGAAAAGGGGGGCTCAGTCTGTGAAGGCCATCAGGAGGAGGTGAGCTCTCAGTAGGGCTTTTGAAGGGGGGAAGTGTGTTAGTTTAGTGGATGTGAGGAGGGAGGGCATTTCAGGCAAGAGGTAGGACGTGGGTCAGGGGTCGATGGTGGGACAGTTGAGAACGAGGCACAGTGAGGAGGTTAGAGGCAGAGAAGCGAAGCATGTGGGTTGGGCTATAGAAGGAGAGAAGGGAGGTGAGGTAAGATGGGGCAAGGTCATGGAGAGCTTTGAAGCCAATTGTGAGGAGTTTTTGCTTGATACAAAGGTTGATAGGCAACCACTGGAGATTTTTGAGGAGGGGGGGTGACATGCCCAGTGCATTTCTGTAGAAAGATAATCCAGCCAACAGAGTGAAGTATAGACTGAAGTGGGGAGAGACAGAGGGTTGGGAGATGAGAAAGGATGCTGATGCAATAATCCAATCGGGATATGATGAGTGATTATACTAACGAGATAGTGGTTTGGATGGAGAGGAAATGGTGATCTTGATGATGTTGTGAAGGTGCGACCCATGGGTTTTGGTGATGGATTGGATGTGTGGGGTGAATGAGAGAGCAGAGTCAAGGATGACACCAAGTTTGTGGGCTTGTGAGATGGGAAGGATGGTAGTGCTGTCTACAGTGATGGGAAAGTCAGGGAGAGGAAAGGGTTTGAGATTAATTGGTAGGTGGATAGATTTATTATTTTTAACATTTTGGCTAATAGTTGATGAATAGAAAGATTAATAAATATTTTTGAATACAAATTTGAAGGATAGTAAGGCATCAGTTCATTGACATTTACTAAACTGCTGATGACCTTATTGTTGATTAAATAAACAGTTGCCTTGTGAAGAAAGCTCCAGGTGAGTTCAGTAGTAGAAGCCATGTTTATTGAGCTCTCACTGGCTGCAATGCATGGTACCAAGAGTTTAGGAAAGACAAAACAAGTTTGTAACACAATCCCTCCATACAACATGCTTACACCCTAGTAGGAGAGAGATAAAAATACATACAGAGTAACCCAAATGTATAATTGAATGTACTAATTGGGTAAAAGTAGGTAAGTAAGTGGTGAGGATAGGTGTGAGTGAGACTGTCATCAGCATGGTTTTCCTTATCATATATTTGGCAATTTCCTGTTAGACTGAAAGTTACTCAAGAGCAAGATCCAGATCTTTTACATTTATTGTATGTTTCCAAACATCCACTACAGTACTCTGCACAAAATAGATGCCAAGTACATGAAGGCTGTGGATGGACCAAATATGGAATTGATGTTCATCAAATCCCACAATTTCAGAATGAAGGGCAACTACTTAAGCAGGAAGGTGAAAGGTTCCAAACGAACAATGGGAAATACTTCATCTCACCAGTGGTACAAATCTGGAATCTGTTCCCTCGTGAAGCTAGGCAGGCCAAAGTCATTAATACGTTCAAGAAGGATTTGAATGAATTGGTAGACAAAAAAGACTACTAACTTGGATCATTATTTTACTTTATTTTAGAGAAGCAGTGTGGTTCAGTGGAAAGAGCACGGGCTTGAGAGCCAGAGGTCATGGGTTCTAATCCCTGCTCCGCCACTTGTGAGCTGTGTAACTTTAGGCAAGTCACTAACTTCTCTGTGACTCATTTACCTCATCTGTAAAATGGGGATTAAGACTGTGAGCTCCACGTGGGACAACCTGTTCACCTTGTATCCCCCCACCCCAGCACTTAGAACAGTACTTTGCATATAGTAAGCACTTAACAAATGCCATTATTATTATTATTACTTGGCCACAGCACTCCTCTGGAGTGCTGATAGGAATGTTGTCCTATCAGACTTTCACTGTGACCTTATCCTCTGAGTCTTCTTTTAAGCACTTAATAGAATGTGTTGTTTTGAAGCCCTTTTGACTCACAATCAAGAACTTGACTTAATACAGGAATTCGGTGTGGTGGCAGCATGTTAAACTTAATTCACAGCCTAGTCAGTGTTAGCTAAATGTAAGAGCAATTGACAATCCATTTATCCTTTAGAAAAACTTCTTTTGTGCTTCTTTTTGGAAAGAAAAATAAAATCTCAGGAATTCATGACTATCTTCTCTTCTATCTTCCCTGATTAAGTCCTCTTTTCTTCGGCTCCCTCTCCCTCTGCATTGTCTATGTACTTGGCTCTAAAACCCTTTGGGCACTTGGTATTCACCGTCCCTTCAGTCCCACAGCATTTAAATATATATCCATAGTTTATATTAATGTCTTTCTCCCTCTAGACAGTAAACTTGTAGACAGGTAACATGTCAACCACCTTTGTTGTATTGTACTCTCCCAAGCACTTAGTACAGGCCTCTGCACATACTAAGTGTTCAGTAAACACCATTGATTGACTGATTGTCCACTGAGTCCATGGAGTGGTGAACTGCACCAAAGTATGTTGCAAGAAGAGAAAGCATCTTAATTCTGTATCATTCAGATTTCATTACAAATCAGAAGGCTGTGAATTATAAACTCTCGGCATGGTATGTGAATAAAGCTGTACAACTAGTTGGTGAGGTATGTCCTAGAGTTACTGGTATTTAAGTTACTGGATTTGCATTTAAGTTCATTTACTCTAAACCGTTCACTGAATAAATCCAAAGAAAATTATGGAAAATCCATATCCTTATACTGCATGAATATTTTGCAAAATTTTAAAATCTGACCCAGGACTGATATTTTTATATTTGAGAATTTTCAAGGCCCTGCAGGGTTAGGTGATATTGAAAAATTTTATCATCTTGTATCCTTATCCAGCAACACAGGCTGAACCTTAACATCATTTAAACCACACTCTCTATCTGTAATTCAACCAAAATGAGGAAACAGTTTAAATCAACATCAAAAAATCAGCAGCCCCTGTTTGTAACAAATGTTCATGAAATATATAATCTGCTTTACAACAAATGATAAAAACCCCACCATTTCATTGGAAAAATTAAAACAATCTTGTTTATGTGGCTATGGCTGTTTCAAAATTATCCATACAACTTCAATAAATTACATTCTGGGTCACATCAGCATCTCTTCAAGAAAATGAAGTTAAATCTTTGTAGTAACTAGCAGCTTAATTTTCATTAGGCCAGCTATTTGATAATTAGTCATGCACCATAAATCAAATCTCCAAGTCTTCTCCTGATTTCTTAATTGAAAATTATTGTTTCTTGGCTGTTTGGTTGAATGTGCAGCAAGTCGGAGAGTGATAGATGCTGAATCTAACACAAACAGTTTTAGACAGTCAGAACTTGATAGATCATTGCCCTGAAGGGGCTTGTAATGGTGAGGAGACCAGAAAATTTCCAAATTAAAGGTTTGTTCTTAAAATCGCAAGTGTTAAGACTGCTCTGGTTTACTAAGATGGTCTTGACCCTTTGACCACCTCTCTTTTTCTTTTGCTAGTTTCAATCCAACCATTGGAACAGGTTGGTATGAATACAGTTCAGGATCTTTGAAAAGATCAACTCCTGGTTTGGGATAAAAATAAGAGGGCTTTTAAAATCTCATGAACAAATATTGAATTTGTTGCTTTCTTTGGCAGTTTCAAAATACTGAATGAAACCTCTGTACTCATCTGACAGTCAATATGAGACAACAGATGGCCACCCAAATATTTGCCTCTAGTCATAAAATCATTTCAAATACGATACTATTGTGGCTAAGGAAGTAACTTTGCAAGAAATAAGAAGAATGTTGCTTCATTGAAAGAATGTTGCTGAGAACTCTGAAGAATATTTCTAGTTAACCAATTGATCAATAGCATTTATTGAGTAGTTACTGTGTGTAGAGGACTCTACTAATCACTTGGAGAGTATACTACAATAGAGTTGATAGACATGATTCCTGCCCACAAGGAACTTACCGTGCAGTTAAGAAGAGTTACAGGGATTTTGGCCCTTGATTACTAGGGAAGCAGCATGGCCTAGTGTAAAGAACTTGGGCCTGAAAGTCAGAGGAACTGGGTTCTAATTCTGGCTCTGCCACTTGTCTGCTGTGTGACCTGGTCAAGTCACTTAACTTCTCTGTGCCTCATTTGCCTCATCTGCAAATGGGGATTGAATACCTCTTTTCCTTCCTGCATAGGCTGTGAGCCCCACGTGGGATCTCATTATCTTGCATAACTGTGGTATTTGTAAAGCCCCTAATGTGTGCCAGGCACTGTACTAAGTGCTGGAGAGGATACAAGCAAACTGGGTTGCACACAGTCCCTGCCTGATTCATTCAATCATATTTATTGTGCACTTACTGTGTGCAGAGCACTGTACTAAGCGCTTATGTGGTGTTCAGTCTCAATCCTCATTATACAGATGAGGAAACTGAGTCCAGAGAAGTGAAGTGATTTCTTCTGCTCTAGCACCTAGTACAATGCTTGACACATAGTAAGCATTTAACAAATACCACTTTTTTTTGGTTCTATATCTTGGCTACCAGGATTGGAGGGAAATATAGGGGAAAATGTACCATGACTTTCATCATGCAAAGCAGGAGATAAAAGAGTATGGGAAACAACACAGGCTAATGGAAAGAACATGAGACTAGGAGTCAGGAGACCCAGATTCAAATCTCAGCTCAGATAATGGCTAATAATAATAATAATAATAATAATAATAATGATGATAATCATCCTTGTTAAGTCTTCATTGTGTACCAAGCACTGAACAAAGTGCTGGGATGGGGATGAGATAATCAGGTTGGACACTGTCCCTGTCCCACAAGGGGCTCACAGTCTGATGGGCTGGAAGAAATCCTGACCAAATCACTTAACCACTCTGGGCTTCTGTTTTCTCATCTACTAAATAGGGATGAGAGTGATTGTGAGCCTCGTTTGAGATAGAAAATGTGTCAGATCTCATAGTCCTGTACCTACACTGGTGCTTAGCATGTAGTAAGCTCTGAATAAGTTTATTATTATTGTTACTGCTATTACCAGAGAGTTCTGGATGGCATGAAAATCACCTGGGCACGGGGACAATGGAAATCACAACCTGAAATTAGTGAAAGGTAGTATCTGGGGAGATCTCAGCTCTGCTACATGTCTGCTCTGTGATCTTGGGCAAGTCACTTAATTTATCTGTGTCTGTTACCTCATCTGTGAAATGGGGATTATGAGTGTGAGCCCCATGTGGGACAGGGATTGTGTCCAACCTGATTAGTCTGTATCTACCCCATCGCTTAGAACAGGGCTTGACATGTAATGCTTAACAAATACTATTATTATTATGACATCTGTGGTGAGGGAATGGTTAGAGTATGTGTCTCCTGATGAAGTTAAATAAGAAACTAACAAGCAGGGTATCTAACCAAGAGTAGTGCCATGTATACTCTGGAGAAGCCAAGAAAAGAAAGATTCCTTAATATCCTAATTGAAAGGTGCAATAATAAATCTAGCTAACAATTCTGTGAGAAACTAGCCAAGGTCTTAACCTTGGTATTATTCTTGACTCATCTCTCTCACTCAATCCACATATTCAATCTGTCACCAAACCGACAGTTCTACCTTTACAAAATCACTAATCCTCCGTTCTCCATCCAAACTGCTATTATGCTGATCCAAGCATTTATTATATCTTGACTACTATATCTGCCTCCTCACCCACATCCTTGCCTCCTGTCTCTCCCTGCTCCAATTCTTACTTCTTTCCACTGCCTGGATCATTTTTCTAAAAAAAAAATACTCAACCCACATCTCCTCACTCTTCAGAAACCTCCATTAGCTGCCCATCCACCTCCACATCAAACAGAAAGTCTTTGTTAAAAGTTTTGAAGCACTCACCCAGTTCACCCCCTCTCATCTTATCTAGCTGATTTCTTACTGCAGCCCAACCTGCGTACATCTCTTCTCCAATGCCAACCTAGTCACTGAACCTCGATCTCATCTATCTTGCCACTGACCCCTTGCTCACATCCTCCTACTGGGCCGGAACTCCCTCCCCCTACATATGACAGACCACCACTCTCCCACTTTCGAAGTCTTATTTGAAATCACATCTTCTCCAGGAGGCCTACCCTGACTAAGCCCTCATTTCCTCTACTCCCTCTCCCCTCTGAGTCACCTATGCATTTGGATCTGTACCCTTGAAGCACTAGAAATTCACCCTATGCTCAACCTTACAATATTTATGTACATAGCCATAATTTATTTTAATGTCTGTCTCCCCTTGGTGACTATAAGCTCCTGGAAGGCAGGGAATGAATCTACCAACTCTGTATGTACCCTTCCAAGCACTTAGTATAGTGTTTTGCAGACAGTATACCATCAATAACTACCATTGGTTGATTGACTGATAGACAGCCAGGCCAGGAGAGGTTAAGTGCTTTTTCTATGGGACAAATCTCAAAGTCTGAGGGAGCCACAATGTTGAACTCAATATTTTATAAGTTGTGTCAATTTAAATACCTAGAAATGAAGACACTATCCTTGTAAAAAAAGCCTGACATAATTATAGCTTCCAGGCTATGTCAATGACATTACTCAGGACTCTGTTAAAATGTTCTCATCCTTTTCCACATTGTTGCAACCTCTCAGTGGTTACTCAACAGAATTCCTTGAGGGCAGGGGTCGTGTCTACATACCGTATTGTAATAATAATAATCCTATTAATAATATTTGTTAAGCACTTACTTTCTGCTAAGCCCTGTACTAACTGCTGGAACACAGTATTTGCAGATCAGATGGAATTCCTGTCCAACAGGGGGCTCACAGTCTAAGTAGGAGGGATAACAGGCATTGAACATCCAACCCTCATCTCCATTTGTGTGAAATGAGCCCCTGGTCAGTACCAACCAGGACCTTCCTGGACTGGGGAAGCTTGAGTGACACGTAGTAGAAGTCAAATCACACCTCTGATCACCAAGGTTACTGTGAAAAGCTTTTTTACTTAGCTTTACCAACGTGCAAGGGAGTGACACGTACATACACTCACTCACTCCACCACCCAAGGGTCCAATACCAGTCTGTGGTCAAATTAGCCCTTTCTGCTAATTATTCTCCTTTCTGCTTCCAAGTGCTACTGCCTTCTGCTGCTTCCAAGTACTGCTCTCCTGCTGCATCTACTGCTCTCAGTGTGCTTCCTTCTTGCTTCTCTGCATGCTTCTGCCCCTCTGTATCTCAGCATGACTCTGATCTGCCTCCAAATGCCCTCTCTTTCAGCATGCCTCAAAGCTACCACCTTTTATCTACCTTAGGCATGGTGGCTGTGGCTCTACATGGAAGTCAATGATAGGTCCAGGCCTGGGACTAGGTAGAACAGGGGGAGAAAGCATCACCTCCCTCCATGCTCCAGCCCCCACAGGCCAGCAATCACCTGACTCAGGTGATTGCCCATCAGTGCCTTTGCAAAGGCTCTTCCTTGTTGTTGTTCGCGGGATCACAAAGTCATTACAAAAGCAGCTTGTTGTGAGCTCACCACAGAATCCCTATGATACAGATGAAGAAACCGGGACACAAAACAGTTAAGTGACTTGTCTGAAGTCACACAGCAGGCAAGTGGCAGAGTGGGGATTAGAACCCAGGTCATCTGACTCCGAGGCCCAGACCTAGGCCATGCTGCTTGCCCATCTGTCTCCCCTCCTAGGTTGTAAGCTCCTTGTAGTCAGGGAATGTGTCGATCAACTCTACTGTATTGTACTTTCCCAAGCACTTAGTACAGTGCTATGGAAACAGTAAGGAATCAGTAAATTACTCTGATTTATTGACTGGTTGATTAACTAGAGAATATTGTGACGATAACAGTGATAAAATTTAATTTGCTTTTGTTGCTGGAAAAAAAAAGTCTTAAGCAATTTAAAAAGCAATTTCAAAAGGTGGTTCAAAACACCTATTTGATTAAATTGTGAAGAGCCTTAAGACTAAATCTTAAATACTTCAAACTTCTGAGATGGAAAGTGCTATACAATAAGCATTATTGTTAACGTCATGACTGTTGATACAGCTTGGGGAGAGAAAAACAGATGATGGAAAAAACACTTTTTCCAGGGCTGCTGCCAATCAATCAGTAGTATTTATCGAGTGCTTAATCAATCAATCAATCAATCGTATTTATTGAGCGCTTACTGTGTGCAGAGCACTGTACTAAGCACTTGGGAAGTACAAGTCGGCAACACATAGCGACAGTCCCTACCCAACAGTGGGCTCACAGTCTAGAAGGGGGAGACAGAGAACAAAACCAAACATACTAACAAAATAAAATAAATAGTATAGATATGTACATGTAAGATAAATAAATAAATAAATAAATAGAGTAATAAATATGTACAAACATATATACATATATACAGGTGCTGTGGGGAAGGGAAGGAGGTAAGTTGGGGGGGATGGAGAGGGGGACGAGTGGGAGAGGAAGGAAGGGGCTCAGTCTGGGAAGGCCTCCTGGAGGAGGTGAGCTCTCAGTAGGGCCTTGAAGGGAGGAAGAGAGCTAGCTTGGCAGATGGGCAGAGGGAGGGCATTCCAGGCCCGGGGGATGATGTGGGCCGGGGGTCGACGGAGTGACAGGCGAGAACGAGGCACGGTGAAGAGATTAGCAGCAGAGGAGTGGAGGGTGCGGGCTGGGCTGTAGATGGAGAGAAGGGAGGTGAGGTAGGAGGGGGCGAGGTGATGGAGAGACTTGAAGCCGAGGGTGAGGAGTTTCTGCCTGATGTGCAGATTGATTGGTAGCCACTGGAGATTTTTGAGGATTTTTGCTTACTATGTGCAGAACACTTTACTAAGTGCTTGAGAGAGTAGAATGCAATAGAATTGGAGGATATGTTCCCTGTCCACAAGGAGTTTACAGCACAGGGGGAAGAGAGCTATTAAAATAAATTATGGTTATGTACATAAGTGCATAGGCCTGAGGGTGGGGCAAATATCAAGTGTTTAAGGGGTACAGGTCTAAGTGCAAAGGTGATGTGGAAGGGATAGGGAGTAGAGGACATGTGGGATTTCTCAGGGAAAGCCAGGAGTAAAGCTCCTAAAACTGTAAAATCAACATGGTGAAGAATTCTGCTTGTTGATGTTAAGCCATTAAATGTTCACATTTACTCCTACACACGCTTTTATTGGACTCAGTTTGAAAATATAAACTAATGAATTTATTTGCCAACTTTATTAGACATTGCTTCTTCAAAATTCCTTATTTAAATAAAGTGAATTAATCTGCATTTGTTTAATACAATTATCGACACATATTATTACTAAATTCATGCAAATTATGCAATGTTGATACCTTTCCTCTGAGCATGGTGATAGGTCTTTCATATCTCACTAAGAACCTAAAATAATTCCAAAATATCAAAGTAAAAGGAAGAAAAATCACTCTATTTTGTGACTGTTTTTTTTCCCCTACATCAAAGTTACAGTAAGTGGGACAAAATGTCCAAAACGTTGGACAACCAATCACATATTCTTTCTCAAGAAAACGTTAAACTCTTTGGTTTTGCAAAGCTTTTTAAAATAGGTCCGAGCACTCTACGTACAGATACAATTTCACCGCAGAACAACAAGCATGACTGATTGCAAAATCACATGTTGCTATTCCACAGTGACGAATACAATTTTCCTCTCTGGACTCCACATTGTAATGCTATCAGGGTTTAACACAGCTCATCCTCCTCACCATTACTGCAAACATCTTTTATGCCCGGTTCCCAGTCCCTAGGAGCCAGGTCATAGCTCATTTAGCCAGAGATTGACTACTTGAGAAGTGTGGATTCTTTTAACTATTATCCAAAGGGAGATGGGTTTGACATTCATCCCAATTGCTCAAAGGGTTTGACATTCATCCCAAATGCTCAAAATCTGTGAACAGAAGATATTTTCAGTGTATGATAAAGAAAATGAGTTATAGTTCACCTCAAGAGTTTTCAGTGGTGTTTATTTTACTCTTTAAAAAGTCATTATTCATTTTTGAAGTCCATTCAAATCTTAAATGATGATTCCCAAGATTTGGGGGAGAAAAATCAATAGTAGGAGCTGCCCTAAACAGGGGCAAATTTAGGGAGAGGGGATCATTCCCATTGGTTGTGGAGGATTCAGGCTGAGCCTAATTGGATTACCCAGAGAACATCAAAAACTTGTCGGGCTGTCTGTTTGGGGTGAGTTGTCCTTCTCCAGAGGAGGAATTGGGGGGTAAACAGTAGCCACTCTGCCCTGCTATAGCTCTACCCCCTAGTAGAGTGCTGACTACAGTACTCTGCACGCAATAAGCATCAATAAATATGATTGATTGGTAGTGATGGTTGCTGTAGGTTGGGTTATCTTTTTCAGAGGAGCGAATGGAGAACAAACTGAAGCAACTCTGTCCTCCTTGTAACCGCACCCCTGGGTGACGTCATATAGTTTAAGCCGGCAATAGTCCTCAGAAGCCCCTTTCATTCATTCATTCAATCGCATTTATTGAGTGCTTACTGTGTGCACAGCACTGTACTAAGTGCTTGGGAACACATAGAGACGGTCCCTACCCAACAACAGACTCACAGTCTAAAAGGGGGAGACAGACAACAAAACAAAACAGAGCTTCTGAAAGCTCTTCACAACGTTCTGCTTCCAGGGGATTTGGCCAGTTGGCTGGTTGGCTGTACCTCTAGCTTGGTCCTGAGGATCCTAAGGTGAGCAGTGACAGCATCAAAGATAGTAGCATCATGCATTTATAACGGGTGAAGAATTGTCCTAAGTGCCGGGATGACATACAGACATTGATTCAGACACAGTTCCTGCCGAGGTAGAAGACAGATTAGAGAAACAGTGTGGCTCAGTGGAAAGAGCACGGGCTTTGGAGTCAGAGGTCATGGGTTCAAATCCTGGCTCCGCCAATTGTCAGCTGTGTGACTTTGGGCAAGTCACTTCACTTCTCTGTGCATCAGTTACCTCATCTGTAAAAGGGGGATTAAGACTGTGAGCCCCCTGTGGGACAACCTGATCACCTTGTGACCTCCCCAGTGCTTAGAACAGTGCTTTGTACATAGCACTTAATAAATGCCATAAAAAACCAGAGGGACAGAGAAAGAATAATAGAGGGAAAGAAAAACAATGATTGAATAGCAAAGCTCTTGGATCCCTCACTGCTCCCAGAAATGACTGTCCTTGCTCCAGAAGGCCTCAGGCAAGAAATGGGTCTGTTTATTGTTATATTGTACTCACCCAACTGCTTAGTACAGTGCTCTGCACAGAGTAAGTGCTCAATAAATATGATTGACTGACTGACTGACTCAATTTTCCCAATGTTCTGTTGTGAAGAAATGTCTGCCCACAATGTTCCTGTGGGGTGTCAGACCTGGCTCATGTGGGGTCTGGCAGGAACTTGCCCGTCAACCCACTGTCTGTCAATCCTGAAGTCGATTTTAAGAAACCCTTGTGGGCTCAATTATCTCTTTTTTTCAGACTTCAGGGTTAGGGTGGGATTAATGCTGGCACTGAAGTCCAGAGACCCGCAGTCTAACATGAGTCCCAAACATCTCAGAAAGAGGCTGGGATTAATGCTGGCACTGAAGCCCAGGGACACCCAGTCTAACATGAGTCCCAAACATCTCAGTAAGAGGCTCTCAACTGCCACTGCTTGTCGCTTACCAACCT
This sequence comes from Tachyglossus aculeatus, assembly GCF_015852505.1. NCBI lineage: Eukaryota > Metazoa > Chordata > Mammalia > Monotremata > Tachyglossidae > Tachyglossus > Tachyglossus aculeatus. The sequence continues at coordinate 101,179,393 of NC_052066.1, forward strand.
CAAACAGGAGGAGTGAGGGTGGAGTTGGTTTTGGATTCCGAGTAAAAAATGAACAGTGGATTGGTGCTTATTAGTTCCAACTGACAGTCAATATAAATAGACAAACAGATCGGTGCTTCACTTGAGGTCCCTGCAGCTACAATTTAGATACAGTTGCAAGCCTCCAGTCTCTTTCCTCATGTGCCTCTGGGTGAATCAGTTACAGTAGTAACCCCCCATTCTAGACTGTGAGCCCACTGTTGGGTAGAGACCATCTCTATATGTTGCCAACTTATACTTCCCAAACGCTTAGTACAGTGCTCTGCACACAGTAAGCACTCAATAAATACAAATGAATGAGTGAATGATTGAGTAGTTAAATACTAACAGCTCCTGATGGTTATGGTTATGGTTATGGATGGTTATGGACCCCCTGCATTCTCCATCCTAACTTGGGATGGTCCTGGTGCAGGCATCCCCTGTCACAGCAGGTAGATGTGCTAGGCCCAGACCAGCTGGCAAGCACTTAGTACAGAGCTCTGCACACAGTAAGCGCTCAATAAATATGATTGATTGATTGATTGATTGATTGGTATCCCCTCTGCAGTAGCTACAGAAACCACCCTCCGCCCCAGGTCAGTCCGGTTTCTTGTATCGTTTCACTGGACACAGAAATGTTGTGCACTGCCACATTCCCATCTTGTGATTGTCCACATTTTGGGACGACCTAGAGCACTTGTGTCTCTGCCACATATGCCATGCCACCTCCCCGACTGAGCAATCCAAGAGCCCATCCTTCTTATGGATATGAGATACGAGATATTTGGCTTGGACATTAACCCTGTCCCATAAAGGGCTCACAGTTTTAATCCCCATTTTGCAGATGAGGGAATTGAGGCACAGAGAGGTTGTGACTTGCTCAAAGCCATATAGCAGACAAATGGCAGAACCAAGATTAGAACCCAGGTCCTTCCGACTCCTAGGCCCAATCACTATCCATTAGACCATGCTCCTTCTCCTCAATTAATTTGGTACCTTCATTAGTGTGGGGCAGACAATCACACTGCTGCAACTTCCTATCCTGCCAAAGGTGCTGCTGAATGGAGTCTCCCTTTTCCTTGCAATTCCTCCCCATCCATACCAGAAGTCCCTCACTTCCCTGCAGCTCTGACCTTTGGGCAGGGAAAATTCTGGCATTTGATTCGCAGATAAGCAGCCTTCATTTGATGTTGGGGTGAGGACTGATGTAATGGGGTGATAAAAACATAGGGAGTGGGTGAGACAGGGAAGTGGGAAGAGATGGAAAGGCATCTAGTGGCAACAGCATGGGCTTGGGAGTCAGAGGACATGGGTTCTAATCCTGACTCTGCCACTTGTCTGCTGTGTGACCTTGGGTAAATCACTTCACTTCTCTGGGCCTCAGTTACTTCATCTGTAAAATAGGGATTAAGACTATGAGCCTCACGTGGGACACCTTGATGACCAGTATCTATCCTAGCACTTACAGCAGTGCTTGGCACATAGTAAGCACTTAGCAAATATCATAATTATTATTATCTTTGGGGAAGGAGACAACAAAATCCACAGATTGGCTGCTTCCATGTAACCTGAGGGGCCAGGGTGCCCAGTGGGGCTTCCTGGGACTGTGCTTCTTTAGGGTCTTCCCAGCACAATGCCACCTGCTCTCTCTGCATAATAGTTTCTAATAGCTGTTGTCTCGGGTAACATCTCCAAATTCCATACTCAGGGAAAAAATGAACAAGAACGAGCTGGGAAAATTATTTTTCTGTTTCCCTGAATCAGGAATTTGGAGATTCTCCCTGGGAAGATGAGTACCCAACTCTGGGTGACTGGTTTTAGAGGGGCCAAGACTGACTTACTGGTCCCCCGTCTGCAGGGCCAGCAATCAATCAATCAATCAGTCAATCAGTGGTATTTATTGAACACTGTGTGCAGAGCACTGAGAGTATAATAGTGAGTATAAAAGGGAGAGTATAATAGGGTTTGTCAAAAAGGTCCCTGCCTTCAAATAATTTACATTCTGGTGGGGGAGGTGGATATTAAAATAAATTACAGATGAGGAGCAGCAGATTGTAACATAGATTATATTATAGAGAAGCAGTGTGGTTTAGTGGAAAGAGCACAGGTTTGGGAGTCAGAGGTCATGGATTCTAATCCTGCCTCCTCCACATGTCTGCTGTGTGACCTTGGACAAGTCACTTCACTTCTCTGTTCCTCAGTTACCTCATCTGTAAAATGGGGTTTAAAACTGTGAGCCCCTTGTGGGATATTGTCTCCACCCCAGAGCTTAGAACAGTGCTTGGCACATAGTAAGTGCTTAACAAATACCATCATTTTTACTATTATGTACATTAGGGGCATGGGGGTGGGGTTTCCTACTGTAGGCCAGCCTCCTGCTACAACTCAGCCAACATATTTCACTCCTCTAGCACCAACTTGCTCCCTGGTATTGTCTATCTCTCGGCTGACCTCTTTCCCAGATCCTCCCTCTTGCCTGGAACTCCCTCCTCCTCCATGTAAAGCAGACCACTACTCTCTCTGCCCACCTTCAAAGCTTTATTAAGGTTGTATCTCTTCCAAGAGGCCTTTCCTGATTAAGCCCTCTTTTCCCCGGCTCCCACTCCTTTCTTTGTCACCTATGTACTTGGATCTGTGACCTCTGGCCATTTGTTGCTTGCCCCACCGCACTTATGTACGCATCTGTAAATCATATATTATACATTATTTATATTAATGTATATATCACCCTCTAGACTGTAAGCTCTACCAACTCTTATGTATTGTAATAATAATAATGATGGTTTTTGTGTTTTCCCAAGCACTTAGCACAGTGCTGTACACACAGTAAGCAGTCAATAAATTCCATTGATTGGTGGGTTAGGTGATACAGACCCAAGTGCACAGACAATGCAGAAGGGAGGGAGAATGTAGTGAGGAGATGGGAGGTTAGTCAGGGAAAGCTTCCTGAAGGAGATAAAATTTCAGTAGGGCTTTGAAGATAGGGAGAGTGCTGGTCTGTCAGATATGTATGGGGAAGGAGTTATAGGCAATAAGAAGGACATGAGCAAGGGGTTGAGGTGAGAGTGAAGTACAGTGAGTAGGTTGGAATTAGAGTAGTGAAGTGTGTGTGTTGAGTTGCCATGGGAGAGGAGCAAGGATAAGTAAAGTGGAGAGAGATGATTGAATGCCTTGAATCCAATGGTGAGGAGTTTCTGCTTGAGGTAGAGGTGGTTGGGGAAACCACTGGAGGCATTTGAAGAGTGGAGAGACATGTGCAGAACCAATTTTTAGAAAAGTGATATGGGCAGCAGAGTGAAATGTGGACTGGAGAGGAAAAAGGCAGGAAGAAGAAGGGAGGCCAGTGAGGAGGCCCGTCCTCCCCCTGGCCTGGAATGCCCTCCCTCCGCACATCTGCCAAGCTAGCTCTCTTCCTCCCTTCAAAGCCCTACTGAGAGCTCACCTCCTCCAGGAGGCCTTCCCAGACTGAGCCCCCTCATTCCTCTCCCTCTCCTCTCCCTCCTCCTCCCCCCTGCCTTACCTCCTTCCCCTCCCCACCGCACCTGTATATATGTTTGTACATATTTATTACTCTATTTCACTTGTACATATTTATTCTATTCATTTTATTTTGTTAATATGTTTTGTTTTGTTGTCTGTCTACCCCTTCTAGACTGTGAGCCAGCTGTTGGGTAGGGACTGTCTCTATATGTTTGCCAACTTGTACTTCCCAAGCACTTAGTACAGTGCTCTGCACGCAGTAAGCGCTCAATAAATACGATTGAATGAATGAATGAGTGATGCAATCATCAAGACGGGACTATGACAAATGCTAGAATCAGTGTGGAGCAGTTTGGATGGAGGAGAAGGGGAGTTTTCTAGAGTTGATGTCAAAACGAAACTGACAGGATTTGGTGATAGGCTGATGGACATGCAGATTGAAGGAGAGAAATGAGTGGAGGATAATACCAAGGTTGTGGACTTGAGACAGGGAGGAGGGTGGTTTTGTCAACAGGGATTTGAAAGATGGGAGGAGGAGAGGTTTTGGGAGGGAAGGTAAGAAGTTTAGTTTTGGACATATATAAAGAAAATAAGGAGAAGCCAAAATAGAGAAACAAAACTAACAAGAGAATGGCTCTATATTTTAATGTATACTGAATAATTCAATATGAAACAGTGTTTGAATTAATTCCATCAATTTTGCCAAGGGCCAGTCTGTTTCAAATAAGTCCTGAAACATGAGGTTCTGCATGCAATTCTCACTAAACTTCAGGGGTTAAAATGAATGGTCAATAATCCACTGGGCCTGTTATTTTGCTACCACTCCAGAAGGCAGAACTCTGTCCAGCCCAGAAATCTGGGATCTAGCTGCCCTATCTTTTCCTGCCTCAGTCCCAGCCTCTGTATAGTCATACCCGCTCTGCAGCAAATCAAGGCACTTCGGCACTGAACTAGACTGGAATTGACTTTGGGTGAACCAACGTAGGCTTAGAACTCCTACTGGGCATGGAGCTTTGTGGTATTTGTTGAGTGTTTACTTTGTGCCAGGCACTGTACTAAGTGCTGAGCTGGATACGAGCGGATTAGGTTGGATCCAGTCCCTGTCCCAAATGGGGCTCCCAGTCTCAATCCCCATTTTACAGATGAGGTAACTGAGGCACAGAGAAGTAAAGTGACTTGCCCCAGGTCACACAGCAGATAAGTGGTGGAGCCACCGTTAGAACCCATGACCTTCTGACTCCCAGGCTGGTGCTCTATCCACCATGCCATGCTTCTTGCATGTTGGGTTGATTTCGTGCTTAGTTAGCAATCCAAAACAGCCACATTTAGGTAGATACCATATGTAAGAGACCCTTCTGAGAGGTTGCTTGCCCCACTCCAGATCCCAACCTACTCACTCTGGGGGATTGTAGAGTTCAGGTAACTATTTAATCCAGGTAAGACCCAAACTGAAGTTCACTTCGTGCTGTAAACTCAGGATCCATGGGGCCCTTGAGTTAGCCCAGTATTGGAAAATGCTTTTTCAACAGAGCACTTAGACAGGTTTGAGTTACCAGTGCCATTTGCTGTCTGTCCCTACATGACACTGTTTGGTTTTGATATGTCTTTTTTCCTGTCCACTCAGCAATGCAGGAGATGGTGCCATGAGCAATTATACAGGCTATGTACATATCTATAATTTGTATTAATGTCTGTCTTCCCTTCTAGACTTTAAGCTCATTGTGGGTAGGGAATGTGTCTACTAACTCCGTTATATTGTTGTATTGTACTCCAGCCCTCTGAGTTCAGTAAGCACTCAATAAATACCGATTGACTGACCCCTAAAACTGACAGTCCCAAAGGAGACAGGGACAATGACCCTGATTTATTGATAAAGAAAGGATTTTTTTGCCAGGGCTGAAATAGCTCTGAAAACTGGAACTGGAAATCCTTACACTCCCTAATTTCCTCCACAGTCTCCCAAAGCTACACAGTTTCTTAAGAACAGAATCACTTCAAGTCTCATTTTCGATGCAGTGAAGTGAGCTTTCTCATGACCTTTCGAGCCCCTGGAAGTTGATTCTAGAGATTCTTCCTCACAGGACAGGGGGAATATTGGAGGCCACTGCTGTCCGGGAGCTGTGGAGAAGATCAGGTGCACGTGTCTCAGCTGGGTATTCTGGATTCTAGATCTACTTCTCTGCATGTAGCAATAAGCTGGTCTGGGAATGTCTAACCCCTTCCTACCATTGACTGACTAAGCTGTCCAGGGAATGCGGGTTCTGTTCATTCCTTCAGAGCTCCACATCCTCCTTCAGGAGCCTGTTCCAGCATTTTATTCCCAGAAAAGTCAACAAATTCCTCCTTGGGTCCAGCTATGATCTCTCCTGCGGTAACAGGGAAGGAGCATGGCCTAGTGGATAGAGAATGGCCCTGGGAGTCAGTAGGACCTGGGTTCTAATCCAGGCTCTGCCACTTGCTTGTTGTGTGACCTTGGGCAAGTCACTTAATTTCTCTGTGCCTGTTACCTCATCTGTAAAATGGGGATTAAGATTGTGAGCCTCATGTGGGACAGGGACTGATTAGCTTGTATCCATCATCATCATCATCATCATTACTATTATCATTATTACTTTGGGCTTTAATGGACCCAGAAAATACTGGTTTGGTATTTCCCACAAAAACCCTTAGTAGATCTGAAAGCAGTGATTCTATGCCCCTCAGCTTTTTCTTCCCCAGGCTGAAGATCCCCAATCTCTTAAACTTTACGTCTCAATATTCATTAATTTCCTTCTGCTTTGCTAATTAATCAATCAGTTTTTTGACCACCTACTAAGTGCAAAGCACTGCATTAAACCCTTGGGTGAAAACTTTAAAAGCAGGACTCATCCCTCTTCTCTGGGCCTTTTCCGGTGACCTAACCCAGGCAGCTCTCTATCAATCAATGATATTTATTGAGCACTTATTGTGCAGAGTACTGCACTAAGTGCTTGGGAGAGTACACTACAATTGAGTTGATAGGCATGATCCCTGCCCTCAAAAAGTTCATAATCTAGTGGCAAAGCTTACAATCTACAAAGGGTCTGGCTACTGCAGAATGAAGTGAAAGGACTGCTTCTCTAGGGGAGGCAGTATGAGAGAGTGGAAGCAGCATAGGTCTAGAATTCACAGGGCCCAGATTCTAGTCCCAGCTTTGCGGGTGGCCTGCCGTGTGATCATGGGCAAGTCACGGAACCTCTCTAAGCCTCAGTTTACCCATGTGCAAAATGGACTAATAGTTCCTGCCTTTCCCTTCTTCACAGAAATATTATGAGGATGAAAGTGAGATTAGTTATGTGAAAGTGTTTTGGGAATAAATGAGCTATAGAATACCAAGGTAGTAATATTTTCCATATCTGCATACTCTGCTCCTGTTTCAACATTCTTGGGTAATGATAGATTTGTACTAACTGTTATCAACTGTTACTATGTCAGCTTTGTGCCAACTGTATCCACGCATCAGTTTTCTGCTCGACTTGGACCTAGCTGCTGTGTCCCACCTGAATTTGAGCTTTGTTTTTAATGCGTAGGGCATTGATCTGCACATATCCCAGTTGAAGTCCATTCTGCTTCTGTAAGACCATTTTCCAATGTGTCTAAATTTCTTTGGATTATATTCTTGTCTTTCAGAGTATCAGCCACCCACCTAATTTAGCATCACTGGCAAAATTGATGAGACTGAGACTGGTCTCCATTTCTTCATCTGGGGCATTCATAAAATACATTTTTATTTTTATTTCCCCTGTGTTTTTGTTTTTGTGTTTTTTAGTCACTCTTGCCTATTAGAATATAATCTCTTTGTGGGCTGGGAGCATGTCTTGTGCTTCTGTGGTACTTTCCCAAGCGTTTAGTAGAAGCTCTAGACTGTAAGCTCCTTGTGGCAGGGAATGTGTTTACCAACTCTGTTAAATTGTACTCTCGTGGTACTTAGTACAGGGCTCTGCACACAGTTAGTGCTCAATAAATATGATTGATTGATGAAGTACACCACATCGAGTAGGAGTTCAGTAAATACAGTGGTACCATTACTACTACTGCTATTGTTGCATAGTGTGCACTTGTTGCATCTGCTCAGTGGTTTCTTTATCCTTTTGGAACCTTTGGAGTTAACCAACATCCTCATTAGACTGCTTTCAGCCACTCTGAAGAGACCTAACCCAGTCCCTCTCCCCGACCAACCTCTCGTTAGCTTAGATCTAGGCTTCTCCCTACCCTGACAGCCCATTGGTTTTGAAGGAAAGCTTCCAAGGGCCCTTTACCTGACACAGGCATCAGCTTAGGAGAGCCTGTGAGCAGGAATGGTCCTGTCATACGATGCATCCCAACCACTTCCTTCTTGGTCATCAGACCCTGCTTTTTTGTCCTCTTTGCCTCTGGGCTCTGCATCAATCCGCACAGCTCCAAGCTTCTGTTTGTGTATCCTGATGATGGTATTTGTAGGTCAGAGGAGACTCACTTTCATGTGTCACTCTGATGACTGAATTAAAAGGAGCATCCACAGGTAGGCAGGGATGGTAGCTCTCCCTGGTCACAGGGAATCTCTTGTTCCTCTCTCGTGTGTCAGCATTGTTCCAGATGTTGAATTTCAAAGAGTGCAATGAACGTCAGGCACCTGTTTGATCAAGTGACTGATGCACAGCAAAATAGGTCAGACTCTGCTCAATATTTTGGTGAAGCATCCTGTGGAATCCAAGCTGTTCAGCTTCAGGTAGGAGGGAGATGGTTCTATTAGGGGGTTCTGAGGGGGCAATGGGGCCATTCTTCCATACCCCAGAAGTTGTGGGGATCAATCAATCAATCAATCAATCGTATTTATTGAGTGCTTACTGTGTGCAGAGCACTGTACTAAGCGCTTGGGAAGTACAAATCTGCAACACATGTGCCGACACATGTGTAGGCAACACATGGGATGAGACATAAGCACCCTACAACTAATAAGAATTGCAGTATGTGTTAAATGCTTACTATGTGCCAAGCACTCTACTAAGCACTGGGGTAGATAAATGATAATCAGCTCCCACTTGGGGCTTATGATCTAAGTAGGAGGGAAAGCAGGTATTGAATCCCCATTTTGCAGATGAGGGAACTGAGGCACAGAGAAATTAAGTGACTTGCCCAAGGTCATGCAACAGACAAGTGGTGGAAATGGGTTTAGAACTTGGGTCCTCTCACTCCCAGGCCTGTGTTCTACCCACCAGGCCATGCTGCTTCTCAAAAGCTTCTTCCCTAGAGGAGGTCACCAATCCAATGACCTGTGTCCAGGGGAAAAGTCAGTGTACAACCCTACTGTATGTCACCCATGTAGTCAGCACTAAGATGGCACTATTGGTAGGGAATCTGACTAGTGAAGCTTGCACAGACAAACTGAGGTGACAGAAGCAGAAATCTATACCAATTCCCTTTCTAAACTGTAAGCTCACTGTGGGCAAGGAACACGTCTACCAACTCTGTTGTACTCTCCCAAGTGCTCTAAACACAGTAAGTGCTCACTAAATACCACTGATTGACCAACTGAACCCAGGGAGGGCAGAGATAGGCACAGCCATGGCCAAATCAGTGTAGGCAATGGGGCAGTGGACAAGGGCAAGCTGGAAAGGAGAGAGAGTGGATCATGATGGGAGGGAGCTGAGGACACAAGGAGAAGGAATATGAAAAAAATAAGCTGAGGAGTGGAGAGCACGAAGTTAGAGACACAGAAGAAGAGGGGCTGGTAATAAGATCTCCAGCCTTCTCTGTCTCTTTCTCTCTGGGTCTTGATATTCTTGTGTTCCCCTCCTTCTCCTTTACTCTGTTTTTCTCTCCTATTCCCTAGCTCTAACTCTGCTTCTCTCCTTAGCACCTGCCTTTCTTAATTCCTGTTTTTGTGGCTCCCCATTATCTCTTCTCTTTGAATATCCCACCAAAATGAGGGTAGGGAAGGTAGGAAGAAAAGAAAACAAGAAAAAGAAAATGAGAGAGGAATAAATAATAATAATAATAATAATAATAATAATAATAATAATAATAATAATAATGCTGTTAAGCACTTATTAAGTGCCAAACACTGTTCTAAGCTCTTGGGTAGATACAAAGTAATCAGTTTTCCCACGTGGGTCTCACAGTCTTAATCCCCATTTTATAGATGAGGTAACTGAAGTGCAGAGAAGTTAAAGTGACTTGCCCAAGGTCACCCAGCAGACAGGTGGCAGAGCCTGAATTTGAATCTACATCCTCTGGCTCCCAAGCCCATGATCTTGCCACTAGGCCATGCTCCTTCTACTGAAAATAAAGATGCAAAAACCAAATGAGTGGTCATAAGAAGGAAGAAACAAAGAAAAAGGAGGAAGAGGAAGTAAAGGAAATTCCTAGGAAGCAAACAATGGAAGTGAGAGGAAGGGAAAATCCAGAAGTCCAAGATAAGGGCAGTTTCTGAAGGGCATAAAACAGGAGGGGAGAAAAAAGAAGAGACTGGGTGGAGGGGAGAAAGGGGAGTGGAATCTGGGACCAGAGCATTGCACTGACTGTGTTTGTGAAGGAGGTCAGTGCTTTGAGAGATAAAAGTGCCTCTTTCTTTCTCATATAGTGGAGGTAGGGGAAGGAGTCAGAAGAAGTTGCTTCCTAGATGGGCTGCTACTTTCAGCACTCCTTTGTTGGGGCACCAACAAAACGAAACTGTCAAGAAGAGGATGTGAACCATGGCACAGATTGGGGATTTGGGGGGGATCAAGGCAACATTTTTATGAGTCTTCCCTCACCCTTCTCTGCCCCACTAACTGGGGTGATAAGATGGAGGAGTACTCAATCAGTGCTCTAAAAGGTGTCAGTAGTCTGGCACTGGGTGAGATCCAGGGAAGGTGAGAAGAATGCGGTTGGTGAGTGAACTAACCCCAGAAAGCTAATCCTCAGGGATGTACATCAGGGCTCACCATGTCAGTGATCTATGCTTTACTGGAGATTGGTGGATGTGTCTGCAGACTCTATAAAACAAGAGACCTAAACTTCTTTCAATCATCACCCAATTCCCTTTCATTATCAAGAAATCATGTGCTTTCATCCTTCTGCCATGTAACCTTGGACAAGTCACTTAAATGCTTTTTCCTCATCAGTTAAATGGGGGTTAAATTCCTGTAGACTGTGAACCCCATTTGGGACAGAACAATGTTTGACCTGATTATCTTGTATCTATCCCAAAGCTTATCATAGCATCCAGTAAATACTTTATTATTATTGTTATCGTATTTTTATATAAATCAATCAATGCTATTTATTGAGCTCCTCCTGTGTGCAGAACACTGTTCTAAGCCCTTGGGAGAGTTCAGTACAGTTGTTGTTTTATGTTGTCGAGTCGTGTCTGACCAATAGCGACGTCATGGACACATCTCTCCCAGAACATCCCACCTCCAACAGCAATCGTTCTGGTAGTGTATCCATAGAGCTTTCTTGGTCAAAATATGGAAGTGGTTTACCATTGTCTTCTTCTGCACAGTAAACTTGAGTCTCTGTCCTCAATTCTCTCTCATGCCACTGCTGCCTGGCACAGGTGAGTTTGTTCAATATGGTAGAGTTGGTAAACCACCTTCCTGCCCACAAGGGGCTTAGAGTCTAGCTGAGGAGATAGACATTAAAATAAATTATTGAACAGGGAAATGGGAGAGTATTGAGGTATGTATTATAATAATAATAATAATAATAATAATAATGGCATTTCTTAAGTGCTTACTATGTGCAAAGCAGTGTTCTAAGCTCTGGAGGGGATACAAGGTGATCAGGTTCTCCCACGTGGGGCTCACAGTCTTCATCCCATTTGACAGATGAGGTAACTGATGCTCAGGGAAGTTAAGTGATTTACCCAAGGTCACACAGCAGACATGTGGCAGAGCTGGGGTTCGAACCCGTGACCATAAGTATGTAAGTGTTGTGGGGAGAAGCACATAGTAGTAGCTCCATCCCTTGGAAATATTAGGGGAAGCAGCATGGCTCAGTGGAAAGAGCACGGGCTTTGGAGTCAGAGGTCAGGGGTTCAAATCCCGGCTCTGCCACTTGTCAGCTGTGTGACTTTGGGCAAGTCACTTAACTTCTCTGTGCCTCAGTTCCCTCATCTGTAAAATGGGGATTAAGACTGTGAGCCCCCCGTGGGACAACATGATCACTTTGTAACCTCCCCAGCATTTAGAACAGTGCTTTGCACATAGTAAGTGCTTAATAAATGTCATTATTATTATTATTATTATTATTGTAGTCCTGTTTGCCCAGTAGCCATTTTCCATTCTCAATCCAGTCTTCAATTTCTCCCTACCTATCCCTCTCTGCTGCAGGGTCCAGATTAGCTGCTGGCTATGTGCGGGGGGTGAGGGCTATCAATTATGCGGACCACTGAACCAGTCTAGAGATATGTGTGAGCAAGTGGCAAGAGCACAGAGCTGAGAGACAGTAGACCTGAATCCACCACTTACCTGCTGAGTGATCTAATGGAAGTCATAACTTTTCTGTGCCTCACTTTGCTCATCTGTTAAATGGATATTAAATGCCTGAACACCCCCACCCCACCTTAGACTGTGAACCTAGATAGACTGTGCCTGATCTGATTTTATCTACCTCAGTGTTTAACACAGTGCTTGGTATTTAGTAAGTGAAATAATAATAATAATAATAATAATAATAATAATAATAATAATAATAATAATTTGCCCCAGATCTGCTGCCTTGTCTGCACTGTCCCAGCTTACTTCCACCTATGGCGGTTCTGTTTTCCATTCTCCCCAAGGTTTAGCTCCTGTCAGCATGCCTTGCCCAATGCTTGTTGAGACCACCAGTCTGCCTGCCTCCTTGCCCACTGCCATGGCCAGATTATGGGTCTCATTCCATCTCTCTTCTGGCCACCACTTTAGTATTCTTTAGTTCTCTGCCCAGCTAAAACCACACCTGACTCCATCCAGGTCTACACCAGCCACCGATGCAAGCTTTACCTTATTCCTTCCTGTCTGCCCATCAACCAAGGTTAGTCCCTGGGTCCTCAGTCCCTGAGAAAGACAGAGCCAATACTGACATCTTCCCTACGGCTATGTGAGCTGCCAGGGACCACTCCCTCTGTGGTCCTTTCCCACCACTCCAGCCCAGACTACATATGTTCAGTGCTATGTGGCAGCTTCATCTTGCTTGGTGATAAGATTCCAAAATTTAGGGCCATTTTTAAGTCTTGATCACCGTTAGCAACCACAGCAACAGCAGCATAAACATCATGGCTATTTGTTGAACACATACTGAGTGCCAAGCACTGTACTAAGCATTGGGGAGAGTATAACAAAAGCAAGGCATGTGATCACTGATCTGTTGGAATTTACAATCTAATTTGGTGGAGAGACTGTGACTCCAGGTGAGACAGGGACTGTGTCCAATCTGATTATCTTGTACCCACCCCAGTACCATGCTTGACACATAGTAAGCGGTTAACAAATTCCACAATTATTATTATTATTATTATTACAGACACAATTTATTTTCAAATAGTGGGAGTGTGATGAAGAATAAGGAAACATGGGTAGCAGGACAAATATATCAGGATGAAATGGCCGTATAACCAGTCAATGGTATTAATTGAGCACTTACTGCATGCAGAACACTGTACTAAGTGCTTGGGAGAGGACAATACAACAGAACTGGTAGACATGTTCTCTGCCCACAACAAGCTTACAGTCTGGAGGATAGATAAGTAACCGAATATACAAACAAGTATCCAAATTAAAATATCCAAAGCTATATAGGTGTTGAGGATAGGAATGGGCAGGGAATGTGTCTACCAACTCTGTCATTTTATACTCCCCCAAGCAGTTAGAATACTCTGCACATGGTAAAAACTCAATAAATGCCACTGATTGACTGACCAATTGAATGAAATATACAAAAGCTAAGGGTAGCATTGGACGGCTCTCAACACTCTATGGTACTCTCCCATCCCTCCCAGCAGTATCCTCAGAGGAACTCTCCTCCCTCCTCTCAAGTGCTACTCCGGCCACCTGTGCTTCTAACCCCATTCCCTCCCATCTCATGAAATCTCTCGCTCCATCCCTTCTCCCCTCCTTAACTTCCATCTTCAACTGCTCACTCTCCACTTGTTCCTTCCCCTCTGCCTTCAAACATGCCCATGTCTCTCCCATCCTAAAAGAAACCTCTCTTGACCCCACCTCACCTTCTAGTTATCACCCCATATCCCTCCTACCATTCCTTTCCAAACCCCTTGAACGAGTTGTCTACACGTGCTCCCTAGAATTCCTCAACACCAACTCTCTCCTCGACCTCCTCCAGTCTGGCTTCCGTCCCCTACATACCACGGAAACTGCCCTCTCAAAGGTCACCAATGACCTCCTGCTTGCCAAATCCAATGGCTCATACTCTATCCTAGTCCTCCTCGACCTCTCAGCTGCCTTTGAGACTGTGGACCACCCCCTTCTCCTCAACACGTTATCTGACCTTGGCTTCACAGACTCCGTCCTCTTCTGCTTCTCCTCTTACATCTCCGGTCGTTCTTTCTCAGTCTCTTTTGCAGGCTCCTCCTCCCCCTCCCATCCCCTTACTGTGGGGGTTCTCCAAGGTTCAGTGCTTGGTCCCCTTCTGTTCTCAATCTACACACACTCCCTTGGTGACCTCATTCGCTCCCACGACTTCAACTCTCATCTCTACGCTGATGACACCCAGATCTACATCTTTGCCCCTGCTCTCTCCCCCTCTCTCCAGGCTCGCATCTCCTCCTGCCTTCAGGACATGTCCATCTGGATGTCTGCCCACCACCTAAAACTCAGCATGTCCAAGACTGAACTCCTTGTCTTCCCTCCCAACCCCTGCCCTCTCCCTGACTTTCTCATCTCTGTTGATGGCACTACCATCCTTCCTGTCTCACAAGCCCGCAACCTTGGTGTCATCCTCGACCCCCTTCTCTCATTCACCCCTCACATCCAAGCCATCACCAAAACCTGCCGGTCTCAGCTCCACAACATTGCCAAGATCCACCCTTTCCTCTCCATCCATACCGCTACCCTGCTCGTTCAAGCTCTCATCCTATCCCGTCTGGACTACTGCATCAGCCTTCTCTCTGATCTCCCATCCTCATGTCTCTCCCCACTTCAATCCATACTTCATGCTGCTGCCTGGATTGTCTTTGTCCAGAAACGCTCTGGGCATGTTACTCCCCTCCTCAAAAATCTCCAGTGGCTACCAATCAATCTGCGCATCAGGCAGAAACTCCTCACCCTGGGCTTCAAGGCTCTCCATAACCTCCCCCCTTCCTACCTCACCTCCCTTCACTCCTTCTCCAGCCCAGCCTGCACCCTCCGCTCCTCGGCCGCTAATCTCCTCACCGGGCCTCATTCTCGCCTGTCCCGCCATCGACCCCCAGCCCACGTCATCCTCCGGGCCTGGAATGCCCTTCCTCTGCCCATCCACCAAGCTAGCTCTCTTCCTCCCTTCAAGGCCCTACTGAGAGCTCAGCTCCTCCAGGAGGCCTTCCCAGACTGAGCCCCTTCCTTCCTCTCCCCCTCGTCCACCTCTCCATACCCCCATCTTACCTCCTTCCCTTCCTCACAGCACCTGTATATATGTATATATTTGTACATATTTGTTACTCTATTTATTCATTTATTTATTTTACTTATACATATCTATTCTATTTATTTTAGTTTGTTAGTATGTTTGGTTTTGTTCTCTGCCTCCCCCTTCTAGACTGTGAGCCCACTGTTGGGTAGGGACTGTCTCTATATGTTGCTAACTTGTATTTCCCAAGCGCTTAGTACAGTGCTCTGCACACAGTAAGTGCTCAATAAATACAATTGATTTATTGACTGACTGATTGACTGATGTGACTAGGGTGTTGTGAATTAATTGGAGAATGCTTCCAAGAGATGGTGGGATTTTAGAAGGACTTTGAAGGCAGTTGGAATTGTGGTCTGGTGGATTTTGGTGCAGAACTTCCAGGCCAGGAGACCAAAATGAGTGAGGGGCTAGAAGCAGGTACTCCCAATTCTATAGACATTCAGACATCTACCTTAACTTGAAAGGGTGAAACATAAAATCAAATGCTTTTGGCCCAAATTTTATATTTCTATAACATGAGGATGTGTGAATATTCACACTGCAGATCAAACAGTCTGTTTCCAACTGTAAAACCTTCTATGTTTCATTCATAGTTTTTTGTGTAATCACTGTTCTGCAGACTTCTCATACTCAAATTTGTTTTAGCAATTGTAAAATAAGGACTTGGTGTTTAGCTGTAGATGTTATTTACCACTTAGTGTGTTGGGTTGCACTGATACTCTTCTATAAGTACTTTAAGCATGGATACCCAGTGGGTGTTTTCTTCAAAGCTAGTGGGAAATCTGGAAAGAAACATTTCTCCACAACTGGCTATGGTTACACAGTGTGCAAAGATCTGATATGCCTCAGAATGGCTAGGTATTGGAGATTTTTTCAGAACCTCCCAAGGCAGTCTTCTCTATGTTTATGCTAACAAGATTTAATGATGTTGTCTTTCCTTCTGACCAGGATAAGGCTATCATATTAAAGTATTTTTCTGATCGTCCTAATTAAATGTTGATTTCAGTGCTTACTACCTGAAAGAGTTCTTTCAGTCTCATATTTATCTCTCAAATCCGAAACTCCATAAGGCCATAGGAAATTTGGGTCTAAGTAGTAGGTTCCAAGTTCCTATTCCAAACCTGTGCGTTAAGTAGAAATACACTCCTTCCCAATGGTCTCTTCCCCTGGCCTTCTCAAAAAAGGTAAGTAGAGGTAAAAAGGAAAGACAGCACAGTTGGTCCGTTCTGACCACTATGCATAATCTAATGCCCTTAAACTCTTCCTGAAGCTTCCTGCTGGCTTTCCGATGCTTGATATTCTGACCATTTTTGAACCCTTGAACTCTGACAGAGAGGAGGGACTTCGAGAGGTTGTCATCTGATCTATGTAAGAAGGCAAAAGGAGTATCTTTCTCTTTAATAGCGTGCCTTTCTGCTTAACAGTTGGTGGGAGATTAAAATGATCTAGGTGGATAAGGCAGGTTAGAAGGTCAAGGGACATCATTTTTTTGGGGGGGTGGGGGGGGCAAGCGAAGCCTGTCAAAAGAAGTTAGAGATTTAATACTCCCCCCACTTAATATTGCACTCCATTTATGCACACTTTTTTCATAAATTCCCGTTCTTGATGGCAGAATTGACCCCTACCAGGCTACTGTCCAGCCTGTATAGTTGTCAGGTGCTGACATTTTGAGTTTCAGCCATATTAATTGCTGGATAAAGGCTATAATCCCCTCTCTTTGAAGCCCAAGGCTGATTTTTAGGCAGTACTTCAAACGCAGTGCGCAACTGGAGAGGCATATTCCTACCAGCATTGAATCACCATGATTTACTCGGTTTGCATTCGTCTACGCACGCCTTTCAAATTTGGCTGCACAACAAAACAGTGTGTGCTGGGTAGAAGACGTAGAAAGGGAGAATTTTCCTCTAACAAAACTGATATATGGCTTTATCAGAGAGCAACAGTCACTTGGTCCTTGTTTAAAGTGCCATTAGTTAAAACATTCTCATGATCCTCAAAGCCTTGTTAGTAAAACTGCTGCCTTCTGATTTTGTTGGCTCAGAAAAGTCTGAGTCTTACGCTCTTTTATTTGTTTTCTGGACCATCATATAAAGCTATTGTTCAGAGTCAGGATGATTAATGGCAAAAGTCTGTAACAGGAATAAGGAATTTGCTCTAAGACATTCTTAGAAGTCCTTTTGAAATATTTCAGGCCCATCAAATTCTCTAATAAATATAAAGCAATGGTCATTTCCACTTAATATGTTTTAGTAAAACCAATGTATTCTGCAACTTGCCTGCAAACATACTTTAGGTGATGGAAAATATACTGTTAATATGGAACTTTTTTGTGGATGTGTATTTCATATATGGTTTTTTAAATCTCCAGATCTGCACTTTAAGGACTTTCTCATACAGGATTTGCCAAGTATACTTAGTGTTATGTTTGAGAAAGATTAACAGTATTTCAGATCAAAGGAGAATCCTGCTGCATGGTTTTAGAGATTGTCATTCACTCCCATTATGTCTCATTTGCACAAGATTTTCATGTAATATGAGCCATTGTTTTGATGGCAGTGATTTGACATAAAGACAGGGCCAAAATGCATCTGAGCTGATCTAGTCTGTCAGGCTGGGGGGTATCTCTGTCCCAAAGAACTTGCCAGTCAGAAAATGCAATTGTAACTCAGTTATGTTTAAGCCTTTTTCAGGTGTAAAACTTAGAATGTTCACTGATACCAGAAAAATTAAACAATGCCTATTGGTATAGATTAGATAGAGTTTAACTAGACAAAGTGTCAGAAGTGAAATTCAAAGAACAAGTTATGAGCTGTTTGGGTGAGCTGTTTTCCTTGTATTTTTTTTTCAAAGTTTACATTGACTTAAAAATAGCTGGAGTAGTGAAAAGACATGATGTCTGGTGAACATTGAACGTAGATTTATCTTCAGAAAATGTATCTGTTTATCCGGAATCATAGTTTCAAGAATACATTTGCATGGAATGAAAACCACATTTTAATTAATTGTTTAAAATATTTTTAACATTGTTGTTTCAGTGTTTGATGAAGGACCTGGTGAGAAAAAGCATGATCCATTTTTTTCTGTTTCAAATAATATAAAATCTATATTTGAAGCTACAGTAGAATTTGAATTAATTCATAATGCCCAGTTTGAGTTTTCTGAAAATTATGAAGGTCTAAAGCAGCATCTCTTAACCTTCATGCACACTTCTGTGATCTAAAAGCATAAAGTTGGCCTCAATCTTAATTAAATTATGTTTGATACAAGAAAAGGGTGGCCCAAGGATTTCTTCAGAGTCTGGAGTTTTGGATTTTACTTTTGAGTTTCCTTATTTCAAAAAATCTAAATCATATCTTGCCTGAATTCGATTCAAGAAAATATTGAACAGCAGTTTGCTTTTCGACTTGCATTTTTATTTTTATTTTTCCACAGTGCAAGGGGAAAAAAATGAGGAATGTGCGATCATCCTCGAAAATGCACTGGTCAAAAAGGGTCTACTAATTCCTTCAGAAAAATAACTACCTCCAGTAATTTTTAAAGAAAAAAATGTAGGAAAATGGTTAAATAATTTTAAACTGAAGGTAGGCAGCACTTAAATTATCTTTTCTTCTAGGTGCAGATTCTTTATGACCTTAAATTTTCCTTGGATTTAGTTTATATAATTCACTAAAGACTGTTCTATTTTATTATAATAATACTACTGAAGTTTATTTCTGAAGGTTGAGGAAAGAAAAAATAAATGAGTTGATAGCAATAGATTTCAGTTGATGGAATTTAAAAAATGCTCATATGTGGCATTTTAAAATGTCAGTCAAAGCAGCAGAAACAATTTGATGATTTGATAGCAATTTGAGATTGAGTTACAAACACAAGAAACGGAATTATTTTTTAAAACACAGAAAAGAGTTTTTAATTAGTGACAGATGCTGGCACTCAGTCTTGATGTGCAAAATTCTTTTCCAACAAATTAATTGCTTTAAATAAGATGTCAATAATTTCACCGAAATTAAAGGAGAGACGAAAAAATATTAACAGCAAATGATTAAACAAATGTGCTTTCCCTTATCAGGGTACACTTGCAAAATACGTGTACAATAGCGCCCTCTACATGATTTGATTTTTTGAAAGGATTTAACTGATTAACAACGAGCCTCCTGAAATCAATTGTTATGGATTTGAGAGAAAAAGAATTTGTAATACGTTTCTAACATTACAAATCGTATGGAAGTCTTTACCATTTTTTCCCATTGTTACAAAAATATCAGCTATAGTAATCAAATACAATTTGGAAACACAAATTTCATCTCTCAAAAACAAAAATAAAATAAAGAGTCCAGAAGAAATGGATCTCATTTGTAAGAAAATATATATATATATATATATTTCCTCATAATATAATAAACATTTCCTTACAAATGATGTATACTTACATACAAATTATATGTATCTGTGAACTAGAAATGCATTTTACTTAGTAGGTTGTTTAAGAAATACATTTTATTTAGTCAAAACATATTCATTCCCTTTAGTGCTCAGATAGACCTGGATGTTCTGAAAATCAGCACTATAGTCATAATGAGATTTTCTTAATAGGTAAGGTTAATTTCAAAAATCAAACAAAAAAATCTTCAAAATTACTGCTTAGTATTTTTTCAAAAATTGGGGTAAAGATTTTGGTACTCAAAAATAATGTCTTTTAGCCCTCTTTTAAGAGCAATTCTTTCCTACTTTTTACATATGATGCATGTAGCTAGACTCAGGTAAGGAATTTAATTTCTCTCATCTCTATCTCTAATGATTTTAGAAATTCCATTCATCTTTTTCTTGCTAATCTCCAAAGCAATGGAACGAAAAAGTCTTTTTATATTTGGTTCCACATGTGAAGACTCTAGTATATGTAACCACAAAACAAGGCATTTTATGTACACAATCTTTATAGTGCAACCATGTTTTTTAAACAAGGAGAACTCTGCACTTAATTGCTTAAAAGAAAATTAGTTTGATCATACATAGTATTGAAATGCTAACCTAAATTTTTTGACATTTAGGAAGGCAAATCAATATTTTTCATCACAAGTGTCTCTCTAATGAAAATAAGCCTTATTTGTAATATTAATTTAAGCCTTATGTATCTTTCATTCTAGGCATATCAGGATTTAACAGTCTTCTGCGGGTACTTTTTCAGGGTAATCTGAATTCTGGAGAAGTCAGGAGAAGGCAAAGTCATCAACTGTTCATAAACTACTGAGGGCAGGAGTGAGAATTAGATAGTTCAAGATGGAAACTTAATCTATATGTATTGCTCCTGAGAAATTCACAATGAGGATTTAAATTAATCAACAATGAAATTGAAATTATTGTATCCTAAAATTAATAAAATAATTATCTCCCTTTTTAATTAAAAATGAGGGAAATAGCTTCAATAACCAAAAGATGTGACTTTTATAAATTCCTTCAGTTCAACATTAAGGGATGTCAGAGTATTTCTGTGCTCTTGGCTTACCATGGTAAAGTAGTTTAAGAGGACAGATGCAATTATTTCTACAAGAAGTTTCTGATTTTGATCCATTTTTATTTTCCACACTCTTCTGAAAACTGCTGAAGTCTCAGCCTAAATTTAGAGACAAGATGTCAGTGACTCTTAGGATCACCTAGTTCATTCTGAGAGCAAATTAAAACAGTGAAAGAATAGTGCAAATAATTGTTTCATATGTTCTTTACTTGTGACTGGGGTAATCATCAAGACTGATTTACAAATGTAGGCTTGAAGGTTTCTCAGCTTCCTGCCGGGTAGAAGACTGTTACTTTGGCATTCACACTTATACCCTTGTAATCACCACTCAAAACTATGCTCTGGTTCTTCCAATTCCCAGTCTCTTGATTGAACACCTCATTCTGTGCTAACAAGGTGTCCGTGGTATTTGAACAGGGGCTACACTCAGAAAATTGTTAATGGTTTTGCTCATTAAGAGTTGCTGCACCAGTTTTGGTAATTTGGTAACTGCCGAAGTTGCAAGTTGTTTTTACCTTCAGCTTAAAAGATTGATGCGAGAATTTAAGGGAAGTGAAATGAACGATGTCAGAAAGGGACAGTAGGAGTCTATGGCTTTCACGTGGTCCAGCAAAATGTTCTGGACTTTGTATTTATATTGACCTAAAGGTTGTTTTCAAAAAATGCCTAAAATTGGATCAAAAAGAAGTTGGATGAGAAAGCTAAAAACAGCACATTAAAATGGCCAGGCCACAGCTTTGAAATAACCCCAAATTTGCTTATAAGCTGTTTAAAAAGTCCACCTATGGGATCCAAACTATTTCATTAAAATGGGAAAATGATAAATAGTCCTTTGGAAACCTTTTTTATTAAAGGAAATTCTATTACAGTTCTCTCTCTACCATCCTGCTGGTATTAAAAGGGACAACTTCAGTGTTTAAAAATAGATTTCAGGGATTTATATGATCTACAGACTGTTTCATTTTGAAACTGTTAATAAAGTTGAATTACTTTCAACTACTGTTAGAACGAATAGCTGTCATAATCAATTAATTACGAATTCCATTGAGTTTGTAGAAGAAACAAAGCATTTAAATGTAATAGAAGGTGTGTTTGGTTTTGCCTTTTGATTTGGTAAGTAATCATTTCACAGAGACATTTACAATTTTAAGACTTGATTTCTACTGGTAAAGAGCATGGCATTGAAAACTTTTACTGGGGATTGAAATAGGAAAGAAAATATGTTTGCTTTTGCAGAAATGTCACCAGCAGGCAGTAGCCCCTCATTTTAGTGACTTTGTCCTTTTTCTTCTTGGGCTGCTCTTTGCAAATGTATGCTAGCTCTGAAAATATGTGTGAAAAGATTGATCTTTCTACTTTCCTGTATTTTCTCCCCAGGAGAAATCCAGACAACTGGCAATCCAAAAGCTTAATTTTCACAGATTCGGTGTGTTTTACAACTTAACTATTTTTTTGCTCCCCCAAATTCACAGCAAAAAAGAATTTACTCCTGTCCATATACGTTCCATCTCTAAATACTGCATGTAAAGGAACAACTCAGTTTGGCTCCAAACCCAGGGGCATGCATTTCAAACAATTTTTAGTGTTTTGGACAGTTGCCATGTTATTTTAGGGCTGAAAAGAGAGAACTGTAGCTCTAGTAGAGGATAGAGATACCTCTCCCCCCAGCACCCACCCAATAGTTAGTTAAGCGAAACACTATTTTAATGTGATTTATGTGGCGGTTTTCTTCTGTGTCACCATTTTGTCTCTGCTGTCTGAGTTCAACAACATGGTGCTTGCTAGCATTTATAATAATTTATTGGGATGAGACTTTGCATGGGGTTCAGCCCGTGATCACTCTTACACACTGTTCAAAGGCATAAGTTTTCTGAGTGTATTTTTTTTACCTAAAACTGCAGAGACAAAAACTACCTACATAAATCTTCAACTTTTTCTTTTTGAATTGGATGGCAAATAAAGACCCTGACTTGTGCACATAAAAAATTGCTGAAATAATGCCCACCCCCACTGGGTTAAGGATTTTTGTTTTTCATGAATCAAGCCCATTATTTAAATTAATTTGGGTCTCATCATGATAATAGAATATCATTATTGGTTCTTTTAAAAATACAAATGTATGTATTTGATCGCCACTTATTGGACCAACTTTCCCAAATAGTTTTTTTTTCAAAACGACAACAGAAAAAACTGATGACTGTAGTTTGGCACTAAATGGTTTTATTCAGTAAAAATAAAGAGGCAACATGCAAAGTGTATATGCCATCGCGTTTCATCCTGATATCTTTAAAGGGAGAATTTCATTTATAATTTTTAAACCTCTTTACATCACAAATCCTGCAATTGAATCGATGATCTAAGACAATTTGCCTTTAGAAGTTCAGGAGCTGTGATTTAGCAAATTCTATCACTTATCTTGAAAATAAAGCCCCTCTCCTCCCCACCACACTTTCACACACACTCGTTTTCAGACGCTGGGCAATAAATTCAATGCATGGGGCAATATCATCTATTTGAAATGAGTCACTGTATGTATGGAGCTTCCATTAGTGTTAATAGGAGTTACACTTGTGACCCAGTTGGAGACTAGACTCTTTAATTTGGGGGACTGTCCAGACAACCCTTCTGCCTGAAAAATTCCATTGGCTTTATTGGGAGTTATGTATCTAGAATGATGGCAGGATCAGGCTCTTAATTAGAAAGATGTGCATTAGCTTAAGGCTCGTGGAGATTCCAAGATTTGTATTACCTTTGGCAGTTTCCAACAGGCACTGTTATTTTCTCAATAAAACTAGAGTCAGTGACACCACCAAGAGGAAAAGACTGGAGTTTATTTGTTTAATACTGTGATTAAAATTGTGTTGATTTGCATTCATCATGAGTGTTATAAGAAATGCAACATTGTCTGCAACCCGGGACTTAATTTTTGGCAAATATTGCTAGATCAATCTCTCTACCTACCTAGCTATGCCATCCTTCAGACACCTCAGTCCTTAACAGCTTACTTGTTTATTTACTGATTGATTTAACTCACCTGTGTGTGTTTATATCCATTGTCAGACTCTTTAGATCTTCCCTTTTAGGTTGTAAGCTCCCCAATTGCAGGGATAATAATAACAACAATATTAATAACAATAAGGAAATTAAGGATAACTATATTTATTCAGTGCCCTCTTTATGCCAAGCCCTGTGGTAAACATTGGCATGATACAGGACAGTAAGATTAGACACAGTCCCTGCCCCATAGAGTTCATAGTCTAAGAGGGAGGGGGAATAGGAACTCTATCCCCATTCTACAGATGAGGAAACTGGGGTTGTATCTCACCTAAGTTCATACCAGAACAGGGGCCAAAATCCTGGTCTTCTGATTTCCCATCTCGTGCTCTTTCTATTATTCTATTCTAGTCTAAACACCATGCCAACCTCGTTCACTTCAAGTTTATCCTTTCCTGCCTTAACTCAGCCCTCTCTTCTGCCAGACAAAACTATTTCTCCTCCCTTATTGACACCCATGCCCGTCACCCCCGCCAGCTCTTCCGTACATTCAACTCCCTTCTCAGGCCCCCGGTTCCTCCCCCTCCTCCTTCCCTCACCCCCAACGATCTGGCCTCCTACTTCATTAACAAAATTAAATCCATCAGGTCCGACCTCCCCAAAGTCTCTTCCCCCCTTTCTCCAACCCCCCGGCTCTCAACACTCTCTGCTACTCTCCCATCCTTCCCAGCGGTATCCTCAGAGGAACTCTCCTCCCTCCTCTCAAGTGCTACTCCGGCCACCTGTGCTTCTGACCCCATTCCCTCTCATCTTATGAAATCTCTCGCTCCATCCCTTCTCCCCTCCTTAACTTCCATCTTCAACCGCTCACTCTCCACTGGTTCCTTCCCCTCTGCCTTCAAACATGCCCATGTCTCTCCCATCCTAAAAAAACCCTCTCTTGACCCCACCTCACCTTCTAGTTATCCTCCCATATCCCTCCTACCATTCCTTTCCAAACTCCTTGAACGAGTTGTCTACACGCGCTGCCTAGAATTCCTCAACAACAACTCTCTCCTCGACCCCCTCCAGTCTGGCTTCCGTCCCCTTCATTCCACGGAAACTGCGCTCTCAAAGGTCACCAATGACCTCCTGCTTGCCAAATCCAACGGCTCATACTCTGTCCTAATCCTCCTCGACCTCTCAGCTGCCTTTGACACTGTGGACCACCCCCTTCTCCTCAACACGTTATCTGACCTTGGCTTCACAGACTCCGTCCTCTCCTGGTTCTCTTCTTATCTCTCCGGTCGTTCTTTCTCAGTCTCTTTTGCAGGCTCCTCCTCCCCCTCCCATCCTCTTACTGCGGGGGTTCCCCAAGGTTCAGTGCTTGGTCCCCTTCTGTTCTCAATCTACACTCACTCCCTTGGTGACCTCATTCGCTCCCACGGCTTCAACTATCATCTCTACGCTGATGACACCCAGATCTACATCTCTGCCCCTGCTCTCTCCCCCTCCCTCCAGGCTCGCATCTCCTCCTGCCTTCAGGACATCTCCATCTGGATGTCCGCCCGCCACCTAAAGCTCAACATGTCGAAGACTGAGCTCCTTGTCTTCCCTCCCAAACCTTGTCCTCTCCCTGACTTTCCCATCTCTGTTGACGGCACTACCATCCTTCCCGTCTCACAAGCCCGCAACCTTGGTGTCATCCTCGACTCCGCTCTCTCATTCACCCCTCACATCCAAGCCGTCACCAAAACCTGCCGGTCTCAGCTCCGCAACATTGCCAAGATCCGCCCTTTTCTCTCCATCCAAACCGCTACCCTGCTCATTCAAGCTCTCATCCTATCCCGTCTGGACTACTGCACTAGCCTTCTCTCTGATCTCCCATCCTCGTGTCTCTCTCCACTTCAATCCATACTTCATGCTGCTGCCCGGATTATCTTTGTCCAGAAACGCTCTGGACATATTACTCCCCGCCTCAAAAACCTCCAATGGCTACCGATCAATCTGCGCATCAGGCAGAAACTCCTCACCCTGGGCTTCAAGGCTCTCCATCACCTCGCCCCCTCCTACCTCACCTCCCTTCTCTCCTTCTACTGCCCAGCCCACACCCTCCGCTCCTCCACCACTAATCTCCTCACTGTACCTCGCTCTCGCCTGTCCCGCCATCGACCCCCGGCCCACGTCATCCCCCGGGCCTGGAATGCCCTCCCTCTGCCCATCCGCCGTGCTAGCTCTCTTCCTCCCTTCAAGGCCCTGCTGAGAGCTCACCTCCTCCAGGAGGCCTTCCCAGACTGAGCCCCTTCTTTCCTCTCCCCCTCGTCCCCCTCTCCATCCCCCCGTCTTACCTCCTTCCCTTCCCCACAGCACCTGTATATATGTATATACGGTTGTACATATTTATTACTCTATTTATTTATTTATTTATTTATTTATTTATTTTACTTGTACATTTCTATCCTACTTATTTTATTTTGTTGGTATGTTTGGTTCTGTTCTCTGTCTCCCCCTTTTAGACTGTGAGCCCACTTATGGGTAGGGACTGTCTCTATGTGATGCCAATTTGTACTTCCCAAGCGCTTAGTACAGTGCTCTGCACATAGTAAGCGCTCAATAAATACGATTGATTGATTGATTGATTGATTGATTCCATTTTGCCTCTCTGGCAGACCATTTCTGACATTCTTTCTCTACATCCCCCTAGCACTTAACACAATAACCTCTACCTAAGGTGGCTACTGGAAGTGCTCAAAAACACTGCACATCGGTAGCGCATAGCGTCCCATGCATTAACTCCGGGCAGAGTATGATAATGGCCTTATGATGCAGAGTAATATAATGATATCACACAATCCACTTTATGGAGGAAGACTGAGTTTGTTAAACCTAATGAGTTTCTTGGTGGGTGAGGGAAGAAAGGAGAACACTTGGATTCCCCTACTTGCTCCAGGGAACTTTAAACATCAGAGCTAGGGAACTGGGTGGCCGAAGCTGTTATGGTGTGAGACCGAATGCTGAAAATAACAATACCAGGTATAAAGGTGTTTGATTCCCTAGTCAACCTGGATTGGGGTCAGACCAGCATAAAAACATATTGTCTGGTCTAAAACAAGATGACTGGCCACCCTACCTATAACTCGAAGACACTCAATACTGTTGAAGATGGCATTAGATTTAATTTCCTGAACCTCATTATGGGGATGAATGTGTTGTTGACTCTCCATATCATCATCATCATCATCAATCGTATTTATTGAGTGCTTACTGTGTGCAGAGCACTGTACTAAGAGCTTGGGAAGTACAAATTGGCAACATATAGAGACAGTCCCTACCCAACAGCGGGCTCACAGTCCCCCTTCCTTGACCCTCAACTCTTATGTACATATCTGTAATTTATATATTTATAGTAATGTCTGTCTCCTCACTAGACTGTAAGGTCTTTGTGGGCAGGGAATGTGTCTGCTTGTTGTTATATTGCACTCTCTCAAGTGCTTAGTACAGTGCTCTGTACACAGTAAGCTCTCATAAATATGATGGAATGAATGCTCTTCTAAGCGCTTAATACAATGTTTTACACACAGTAACCACTCAATAAATGTGCTTGAATGAATGAATCCCCACTTTCAAAGCCTTATTGAAGGCTTCCAAGTGGCCTTCCCCAGCAAAACTCCCATTTCCTCTTGCCACTCCCTTCTACTTTGCCCTTGAACTTGGATTTGCACATTTTATTCATGCTTCCCTCAGCCCCACAGCACTTATGTATATACCCATAATTTATTCATTTATATTAATGCCTGTCTCTCCCGCTAGACTGTAAGCTCATTGTGGGCAGGGAATATGTCTACCAACTCTTTTGCATTGTCCTTTCCCAAGTGCTTAGAACAGTGCTCAGCGCTTAGAACAGTGCTTTGCACATAGTAAGTGCTTAATAAATGCCATTATTATTATTATTATTATTAACACTGCTCTGTACATAGTAAGCTCTCAATAAATACCATTGATTGAACAATTGACCAAGTGACTTGCTCAGTGTCACACAACAAGCAAGTGGCAGAGCAAGATTTGAACCCAGGTACAGTACCGGGCACATAGTAAGTGCTTAACAATACCATAAAAAAATCAAATAATAAAGACATTTATTAAGTACTCTGTGCAAAATTCTGGGGTAGACATAAGGTTAACGGATAAATCACAGTCCATATCCTACTTGGGACTCACAACCTATCTTATCCCCATTATACAGAAGAGGAAATGAGGCCCAGAGAGGTTAAATGACTTACTCAAGGTCAAACAGTAAGTCAGTCTTGGAAGTGGGACTCAGAAACAGGTCTCCTGACTCTCAGTCCTGGAGTCTTTCTACTAGGCCCTCTTGCCTCCCGTGGAAGGGCCCCCATTTACAGCAACCACTTTTCTGCTACTCCTTACAAGCTCTAGAGTGGTCCAGAACTTAGTTGGGGAACTAAGCCAACACCAAAGTTCCCCAATTTATCCCTAGAGGGGATGAGTTGGAAGCTTTCCTTCCAAGATAGTGAGTTAGAGTGAGAATAGTAGAAGACCAAGATAAGTTAGTTAGTTGAACATGAAATGGATGTCTAGGAAGTTTAGCATCACGTTGTTCCTCCATGGGCCCTCAGATTCTATCAGCTAGTCAACACCTGGTGGCAGGGTGGATCATGGGTTTAGCAGTAGTAGAATTGATATTTCTTAAGCTTTTACAGTGGGCTGTATGGAATGCTGGGAACAGGAACAGCAGCATTTTTCTAGACCTGTTTCCTCCTCCCTATGACACACACATACTTACTGTGTACAGAGCACTGCACTAAGTACTTAGGCAACATGGAGAAAAAGGAAAAGATGCCTGCCCTTGAGGAACTTACAATTGAATGTGGGAAGCAGTTGACACTGATATCTAGTTATGTTTCTGTGTCTGTTGAAATTAGAAGTATTTGGATAAAAGAATATTACTAGTATTATTGTACTGCGTTCTCAATGTGAAGCATGACTGGATATGAACAGGAACTATTAATTCAAAGAACAGTCATCTCACTGCTGCTTCACTGTATTTTCAGGTCAGATTACAGAGCCACCACCTGTGACTCAAGGTGGTAGCATTGTTGTGGTTTAGTCCAGCATTTCTCCTGTTCTGGAATTTCTAACTGGTGCATTAACTTTGCCGTCAAAGTAATGCCACCAGTATATGGGGAAGCAGCTTCCAAAAACATTTATTTTGCCCTATGACCCTCAACAATCTTGACATGAACCAGAAAGCAGAAAAAACTTCTTTATTCCTTTGAAATTGTTTCATGACACATTTCTCAGGGGAGAACACCACACAATAAACAAGTTCTCTGCCAATCCTCCATATTTGAGGAGGCAAACAGAACTGTTTTTTTCCTGACTTATTTGTGTGATTAATAATCCTGTTTTTCAGTTCACTCTAAAATACTACAGTGCAAAGATTCTATTAAGATGCTGTGACATTAATTAACAGTGCCACTTGTTTTCATTTCATTTGACTTTCATGGATTTTGGTCCATCAGACAGTACACTGAAAAACAGTTCCTTAACACTGCAGTGATTTCCTTTCATCACCTAGGTATCATTTCATGCTAATGCCAAAAGGTTAAATGTTACAATTATTTATGCTAATCCCAATTTCCCTTTTGCTAAAGGCAGTAAAAACCAAGCAGCAGCAATTGATTATACAGCACTGACAGTCTGATAGTGGAAAAGCACAGTTCCATCAATGAGAAATCTGAACCATGTCTGTTCAAATGCTATGATATAGCCTCATGAGAGCACCAATCACTAGCAGCTAATAATGATATGACTATTCATTGCCTTCATTCTGGGTTCAGTCATTTTAATCATTTATTTGGTGAGGAAAGAAGCTTTAAAAATAAAAGTGCCTATTTTGATTAAAAAACCCAGTCTAAATTACAATGTTATTCATTCACAGATACAAGTATGAGTAGTTTCTGATCATGGTGTTAATGAGATTTCTTTACAGGTTAGAAATGGTCTTTTGACTCTCCCTATTTTTGCTATTTTTCATTGCATTTGTCACTGACACATCTGCTTTTATGGAATGTCTCCCTCAGTAGAAATGCTCAAGTGCCTTATTCAGATTAATTATTGTTTTAGTAAAATTAGATTGACTAATCTGAGTAAGCAAAGCTCATGAATATTGGGATTGGAACAGTCATATGAAAATTGATTTCCCGTGTAAGAATTAAACTAAGATACTGTTAAAGCCAAAGTTCAGAAATTGACTTAAAAGCTTTGTCATGTGGTCACAGCCTTAAAAACAAAGTTACCATTCTTTACAAATTATGGAAACAAGAAAGCCAATCTGTACCTAACAATGCTATGCTATGGTCATTGCTGCATTGGCATCTTTCTCAGTTCAATTGAGAGTCTGCTGGTGAATCTATAAGTTTTATAAAGCCATCCAGGGAATTTTGCAAATTTGAATTCTAACCGAGAAGCCTCCTGGAAGGCCTTCCTTCATTTCTTCATATTTATGCATAGCTGTCCTTTGGGTTTGAAGATGACACTACTGATGTGAGATCTTATCCATCCAGCCAATCATTAATCAATGGTGTTTACTGAGTAACTACTGAGGGCTAGGCACTGTACTAAGCACATGGTAGAGCCCGTCAGTTCCAAGGTACATGTTCCCCTCAAGGAGTTTACAATTTAATGGGGTAGACGGGTAAACCGATTGGGTTAGTGAAAGGTGGAGGAAGAATAAGGCAAAGCAGGAAGCAGTACAAAAACATTGGGATGAAACAGCTGATATTAGGAGGATATTAGGAGGGATTTCAAGATGGGGAGAGCTGTTTCCTGGCAGAATTGAGAAGGGAGAGAATTCTGGGCTGGGAGACCAGCATAAACGAGGGGTGTCTAATAAGACTGTTGGTGTCTGCTTTGTTTTCCTTAGTGTGTTTTTTCTGAACTGGCCCTTAAAAACTCTATGTGGATGAAATCTCTGCCCGGCAGTGAGGTATGCAACAAGCCCCCACCTGTCTGCCACCTTCCCAGTCTTGCCATCTTTCAGCACTATTACCATGAGTAATTAGACACTTATTTGTTATGGATTATGTGATTCACTTGGAGTTATACTGTGATCACACTCAACTTCTGGCTGGACATCAGTGTATGTCAACTTCTCTTTCCTACAAGGATCTTATCTTTTACTTCTATACGGTCCTCATTCTATGTACTAGTCATCTTCACCTGCTACAGTCAGTCAATCTCCAGTCACTCTCTTGGTTCCTCCCATGCTAACCTCCTTGCTGAACCTCACTCTTGACTCTCTTATCTCCATCCCTTCATTCACGTCATTCCTCTGGAATGTCTTTGCTCATCTAATTAAAGAGACGACAATTCTTCCCCCAAATTCAAAGCCTTTCTAAAATCCCATCTCCTCCAACAAGCCTTTCCTGATTAAACTCCCAACGCCCCAAGTCAATCCACCCATCAACCACCTCTAGCCCTTCCCCTTCTAGACTGTAAGCCTGTTGTTGGGTAGGGACCATCTCTGTATGTTGCCGATTTGTACTTCCCAAGTGCTTATTACAGTGCTCTGCACACAGTAAGTGCTCAATAAATACGATTGAATGAATGAATGAACTTAACACACTCCCTTAGCACTTGCATATATGTGTATTGTATTGATTGTACAGTCAATGCATTTATTCCAATTAGCCTCTTGTAAATACTTTGCTTTCTTTCTCCCCTATTAGACTGTAAGTTCTTTGTGCGCAGAAAATATTTCTGGCACTCTTGTTGTACTTTCATAATCAATCAATCTATCAATCCATGGTATTTATTGAGTGCTTACTGTGTGCAGAGCACTGTATTAAGCACTTGGGAGAGTACTGTACAACAAAATTGTTAGACACATTCCCTACCCACAACAAGCTCACAGTCTACAGGGAATAGACTGTGCTTAGTCCTAAGTGCTTAGTATAGAACATTGCATCCAGCAGAGCCTCAATAAATACCATTGACAACACCTACAATTTACGTTCAGTGCTCTCTATAAGGAAGTTGTCCAATCAACTTTGTTGATAAGATGAGGAAGGTTTCAGTAGCTTGAAAACCACCATCCCCAAGAAATCTCCTGAGGGTGATTTCTATCCCAGAGAAAATCCTGGTTGGTCATCTATCATCAGGCAAAACTCCTCACCCTCGGCTTCAAGGCTGTCCATCACCTTGCCCCCTCCTACCTCACCTCCCTTCTCTCCTTCTACAGCCCAGCCCACACCCTCCGCTCCTCTGCCATTAATCTCCTCACTGTGCCTCGTTCTCACCTGTCCCGCCATCAACCCCCAGCCCATGTCCTCCCCCTGGCCTGGAATGTCCTCCCTCCGCACATCCGCCAAGCTAGCTCTCTTCCTCCCTTCAAAGCCCTACTGAGAGCTCACCTCCTCCAGGAGGCCTTCCCAGACTAAGCCCCCTCCTCCCTCTCCCCTTCCCCTCCCCCGCCTTACCTCCTTCCCTTCCCCACAGCACCTGTATATATGTACATATGTTTGTATGTATTTATTACTCTATTTATTTTATTTGTACATATTTATTCTATTTATTTTATTTTGTTAATATGTTTTGTTTTGCTGTCTGTCTCCCCCTTCTAGACTGTGAGCCCGCTGTTGGGTAGGGACTGTCTCTATATGTTGCCAACTTGTACTTCCCAAGCGCTTAGTACAGTGCTCTGCACACAGTAAGCGCTCAATAAATATGATTGAATGAATGAATGAATCTATATTACATATGGAAATGCATTTACATTCTTTAAATGTACTCAGATTTTGGGTAAAGTTCAAGAAAATTTACAATCCTATCCTATCTATGTATTCCATCTTCTAGGATGGAAGTATAAAATGAGGGCATTCTGATTTTATCATTGTCATGATCATCAACGAACCTATCACTCATGATTATTGAGGAAGTAGGGAGTCCAGAGAGTGGGAGAAGAAGACCCTTGGCCATCTTGAGGGTGACAAGCTGTGCGTCTGTGAGAACAGGACAGAAGGAGAGCTCATCCAGTGGACCCTGGACAGACATAGGGCACAGGGACTCCAGGGGAGTAAGACTCCTGTCACTGAGCAGGAGAAAGGACCTGGAAGGACCCTGCAATCAAAAGTGGAATCTGAGGAACCCCCCAAAAAGAAAAGGAAGGACCAGAGGAACATGAGCCTTGGAATACCTCCAAGAAATACAGAGATTCCTGGGGGAAAAAGTGTTAGATTCGGAGAAAGGTGATTTGGGCTGGATCTGTTTTGGTATTGTTAAGCTCTTACTATGTACAGTGCCAGTGATTAGTACATTTCCTGGCACAAAGTAAGCACTTAATAAATACCATAATTTTATTATTATCCCATTTTACAGATGAGGTAACTGAGGCCCAGAGACATGAAGTGACTTGCCCAAGATCATACAGCAGACATATGGCAGAGCTGGGATTAGAACCCAGGTCCATCTGACTCCTAGGCCCTTGCTCTATACACTTGTTAAGCACCCATTTAATCAATCAATCAATCAATCGTATTTATTGAGCGCTTACTGTGTGCAGAGCACTGTACTAAGCACTTGGGAAGTACAAGTTGGCAACATATAGAGACAGTCCCTACCCAACACTGGGCTTTAACATTGTTGAGATCTCAGATCTTGGTGTCAGCCTGTGGTAGGGGCTGAAGGAAAAACTCCAGGTGCTGTAAATCTGTGGGAGCAGGAAGAAGTGCTTTGTTTGTGAGATTCCCCAGGGGAAGGTGGTAGGTTAGTCCCTGATGACCTCTACATATTTGAGGAGATGCCTACGCTTCAGTCGAGGGCTGGTGTTGTCAATAAGCTTGCAGGAACTTGGGGAGTCCTGGGCAGGATGTCCCCAAACATGCATTAGAAGAACAGGAGAACTAGAGGATTTTAGAACCCAGTGGAGATTGACCCGAGTCCTGGTGCTCATACTGTGACTCCTGGAGCCTTTTCAGACAGGATTTAGAACTGAGAACTTCTGGTTATTACAGAGCAAGACAATCCTAGCCTGTAAGAAGCTTACACTTTAAGGAGGGGACAAACACTAAAATAGATTACACATAGAAAGAAGCAACAGAGTTTAAGATTTGCTGGGCAGCAGCAGCATGGGAGAGAGTCAAGGGTGAAGACTCAGGTACACTGTTCAGAGGAGGCAATGGTGAACCATTTCTGTATTTTGACCAAGAAAAGTCTATGGATACACTACCAGAATGATTGCAGATGGAGGTGGGGTGTTCTGGAAGAGATGTGTCCATGGCGTTGCTATAGATTGGAGACAATTCTACAGTGTAAGACAAGACAATACATGAGTTACTGGATGAAGGTGAGTACTAAAGTGAATAGGTAATGTGGCAATATTGAAGCGGTAGGGGGACATAGGGTAGGAAGATGATAGAAAAATTAAGGAAGAGCTCCTGGAGGACACATAATTGGGAAGAATAGTGGATCAGTTGGATATGAAGGGAGAGAGAGTTCTTAGTAGGTGGAATAGTAGATTGCCATTACTATGATAATTGTGGTGTTTGTTAATAATAATAATAATCATGGTATTTGTGAAGCGCTTACCATGTGTTAGGCACTGTACTAAGCACTGGGGTGGTACAGACAAATCGGGTTGGACCAAGTCCCAGTCCCATTTAGGGCTCAAGGTCTCAATCTCCATTTTACAGATGCACAGAGAAGTGAAGTGACTTACCCAAGGTCACACAGCAGGCAAGTGGCAGAGTCAGGATTAGAACTTGTGACCTTCTACCGAGTCCCAGTCCCATTTAGGGCTCACAGTCTCAATCTCCATTTTACAGATGCACAGAGAAGTGAAGTGACTTACCCAAGGTCACACAGCAGACAAGTGCTTAGTACAGTGCTCTGCACACAGTATGCGCTCAATAAATACGATTGAATTAAAGTGGCAGAGTCAGGATTAGAACTCATGACCTCCTGACTGCCAGGCCTGTGTTCTATCCACTGTGTCACGATCATCATCGTTCTCATTATCATCATCATCATGATTGATATCATTATTGTCCCTGTTATTACGCTCTCCACTCCTGCAAAGGGAAGAACTACACGCTTATGATGGCAGGTAGGATTCTGGAGGTGGCTGTGGAAAGTGGGGATGGAGGGACTGAGGCTAGAGAAGCAGCATAGCCTAGTGGAGAGAACATGGGCCTGGGACTCAGAAGGACCTGGGTTCTAGTCCGGGCTCTGCAACATGTCTGCTGTGTGACCTTAGGCAACTCACTTAACTTCTCTGGGCCTCAGTTATCAAATCTGTAAAATGGGAATTAAGAATATGAGCCCCATGTGGGACAGGGGACTGTGTCCAACCTGATTAATTTGCTTAGAACATTGTTTGGCACACAGTAAGAACTTAACAAGTACCATAATTAGAGACAGCATTCAGCCTGGCCCCAGATAGGGCCACGCTTCCCCTTTCACTCACAGAATATCTCGTGGATAAATCTAATTTATTATGGATAAGACAAAATGGAATAGCAAAATTCTGCTTTTTGGAAAGAGTTTTGTCAGCTTTAGAGCCAGTCCCAGAATTTTCTCTGAGGCAGAGATGCAAAGCAGGTGCTGGCCTTCATAGCCTCAGGGGCTGCATCAGTGGCTGGTCTGCCTGGGCCCTGGCCTAGTTTAGTAAGGAAATTTTATTGGAATCAATTTGGTTTCTGCCCTGGGAACTTGGTGCAAGTGTATTAAGCCCTAAGAAAGCACCACTGGGGAATTAACCCAGACCTACAAAAGCAGTGTTAATAATAATAATAATCATCATATTTGTTAAGTGCTTACTATGTGCAAAGCACTGTTCTAAGCATTGGGGGGGTTACAAGGTGATCAGGTTTTCCCACGTGGGGCTCACAGTCTTCATCCCCATTTAACAGATGAGGGAACTGAGGCACAGAGAAGTTAAGTGACTTGCCCAAAGTCACACAGTTGACAAGTGGCAGAGCCGGGATTAGAACCCATGAACTCTGACTTCCATGCCGGTGCTCTTTCCACTGAGCCATGCTGCTTCTAAACCATGGCCATCACCTCTATATCAGAGATATAGAACCCCTGATTTTAGCACCTCAGCTATCATTGATAAATACTATTGACAGCTTTTCACCAGACACCTCCCTCCAAGTCCTTCCCAACTGCCCAGCTCTGCCCACCTACCCTGCTACTGCCAAGGGTGGATGGATGCAGTTGAGCCTTGCTATGAGTCCCTCTAATGAAATCAATCAATCAATCAATCAATCGTATTTATTGAGCGCTTACTATGTGCGGAGCACTGTACTAAGCGCTTGGGAAGTACAAGCTGGCAACATATACAGACAGTCCCTACCCAACAGTGGGCTCACAATCTAGAAGGGGGAGACAGAGAACAAAACCAAACATACTAACAAAATAAAATAGAATGGATAGGTATAAGTAAAATAAATAAATAGAGTAAGAAATATGTACAAACATATATACAGGTGCTGTGGGGAAGAGAAGGAGGCAAGATGAGGGGGATGGAGAGGTTGACGAGGAGGTGAGGAAGGAAGGAGTTCAGTTTGGGAAGGCCTCCTGGAGGATATGAGTTCTCAGTAGGGCCTTGAAGGGAGGAAGAGAGCTAGCTTGGCGGATGGTCAGAAGGAGGGCATTCCAGGCCCGGGGGAGGACATGGGCCGGGGGTCGATGGCGGGACAGGAAAGCCGAGTAGGTGCGAATGAGGTTGTCGTTAATGTAACTTGATGATAACAAGGGCCTTTTTCCCGGGGTTGGGAGTGGGGGAGTCAGTCAGGACAGGACCGGGAAGGGAAATATCTCACCCAACGTGACCAGTTTCTTTGGTTTGCCATTGAGCTGCTATTGTATTCAGATCTGAAGTGGAAGATTTAGTTAGGGGTGGATAAGAGCAGGTGTTGGCTTTCCAGATATTTTCCTCCTATTACTTCTCTCCCTTTGGCTCTATTTAATCACTTGCAAATAGTGTGAACAGGAGGAAGAGCAAGGATAAAATAGAAAGGAGTACATATATATCAGAATAAATATTTCAACAAATATGACTATTTGTGTAAATATATGAATTAGCAAAAATCAACATAAGTACATGGATGCTGAGCATAGGAATAGGGTACTTAAGGGCTATGGGTGGTTTTTTGGATTCAAGGGTTTAAGTGACTTAATCACGGGAGGCAACCAGGAAGAGGTGGGATTTTAAAAGGGTGCACTGCACAGAATAAGTGCTCAATAAATAAAACTGATTGATTGTTTTAAAATGGGAAGAGCTGTGGTGTGACGGATTGGAGTAGTGAGGCATGAAGCTCCAAGCAGAGAGAGAAACTAGTGGGGAGGAAAGGGGAGGGTGGAGGGAGGAGAATTGGGAATGAAGCACAGTTAGAAGATGATCTTGGGATGAATGAAGAGTGCAAGCTTTGTTGTTGCAGGTGAAGAGACCTGATATCTAAGATGGAGAAAATTCGGTAGGGCCACATGAAAATGATCCTAAGGAATTTCTGTTTGCTGTGGTGGGAGATGGATAGCATTATGATGGATGCAAGAGACATTTTAGGAAGCATTGTGTAATAGAGAATGAAATGGGGAGAGGCTGGAGGCAGGGAGACAATTAAGGAGGCTGATACAGTAATATGACCATTGTGCGTTAAAAGCTTGGATAAGGGTGGAGAGGAAATTAAATAAATCAATCAGTAGTATTTATTGGGCATTTTGTGCAGAACATTGTACTAAGCACTTGGGAGAGTAAAATATGGTTAGTAGACATGGTTCCTGCCTTCAGGAGAGACAGATACTAAAATAAATTAGCACAGACTTGGGAGCCAGATGACCCGGGTTCTAATCCCAGCCCTGCCACTTGGCTGCTGTGTGTCCTTGGGCAAGTCACTTCACTTCTCGGTGCCTCATTTACCTCATCTGTAAAATGGCAATTAAGACTGTGAGCCCCATGTGAGACAGGGACTGTGTTCAAACTGATTCGCTTGTATCATCCCCAGCACTTAGTACATTGCCTGGCACAAAATAATCACTTAACAAATACCATTTAAAAAATAAGTGCTGTGGGTAGAGGGGGCAGGACTTAGAGGGTGAGGACTCAAGTGTCCAGGTGATACAGTAGGGAGGGAAATAAGGCAGGGAGATGAGAGATTAGTCATGGAAGGCTTCCTGGCAGGGATATGATTTCAGTTGGACTTTGAAGATGGGGAGAGTAGTGATCTACCAGATGTGAAAGGGGAAGGGAGTTTCTGACAGGAGAGGGGCTTGAGTACAAGTTTGAAGGAGAGAAAGACAAGAGTGAGGTACAGTGAGCAGGCTGGCATTAGAGGAGTGAAATGTGTTGGATGGAATGTAGTGAGAGAGGAGAAAGGATAAATAGAGAGGGGAGAGCTGACTGAGTGTATCAAAGCCACTGTTGGGGTGTTTGATGCACAGAGGGAAGGGGAAACCATTGGAGAAATTTGAGAAGTGGGAAAGTGTGCTCAAAAATATTAGAAAAATGATATGAGCAACTGAGTGACTGCACTTACATATCCGTAATTTATTTATATGAATGAATGTCTGTCTCTCCCTATAGACTGTAAGCTCATTCATCATCAATCATATTTATTGAGCGCTTGCTATGTGCAGAGCACTGTACTAAGCGCTTGGGAAATACAAATTGGCAACATATAGAGACAGTCCCTACCCAACAGTGGGCTCACAGTCTAAAAGGGGGAGACAGAGAACAAAACCAAAGATACTAACAAAATAAATGGAATAGATATGTACAAATAAATTAAATAAATAAATAGAGTAAAAAAAATGTACAAACATATATACATATATACAGGTGCTGTGGGGAAGGGAGGGAGGTAAGATGGGGGGATGGAGAGGGGGACAAGGGGGAGAGGAAGGAAGGGACTCAGTCTGGGCAAGGACTGAGGACTGATTCAATGTGACTGACTCATTGTGGGCAAGGAGCATGTCTACTAACTTTATTATATTGCACTCTCCAAAGCACGTAGCATAGTGCTCTGCACACAGTAAGTGCCCAATAAATACGATTGATAGATTGATTGAGGGAAGTGTGAAGTGGAGAGGAGAGGGACTGGAGGAAGAAGGGTCAGTGAGGAGGTTGAGTCTGTAGATGAAATGGGATATAACAAACGGGAAATGTTGGAAGGAACCACTAGCAGAATTAATTGAATTGATTGAGCTAAAAGACAATGAAGAGTTGAGGATAATAATAATAATAATGATGACATTTATTAAGTGCTTACTATCTGCAAAGCACTGTTCTAAGCACTGGGGAGGTTAGACGGTGATTAGGTTGTCCCACGGGGGGCTCACAGTCTTAATGATGCCAAAGCTGTGGGTCTTTAAGCTGGATGCTAGTGAAGTAGCTACAGATGGGAGATCTGGGAGCAGGAGAAAGAATAAACAAGGATGTGAAGATCTCTCATGGTAGCTATTGTAGAGGAGAGTGATATTTGAGACTAATAAAACTGAGGGATTTTCTTGAGCAACAAGAAAATCTCTCTGCCATCTGCCATCACATGACTCTGCCATCTGTCATCCCTGCCATCACCAGCAAATGGAGTTGTCTTGAAGCAGCATAGTGTAGTGGATTAAGCAAGGGCCTGGGAGTAAGAAGGTTGTGGGTTCTAATCCCAGCTCTGCCACTAGCTGTGTGACCTTGGACAAGTCATTTCACTTCTCTGTGCCTCAGTTTCCTCATATGCAAAATGGTAATTAAGACTGTGAGCCCCATGCGGGACAGGGGACTGCGTCCAATGTGATTTGCTTGTATTCACCCAGTGCTTAGTATAGTGCCTGGCACACAGTAAGGGCTTAACAAGCAGCAGAATAGTTATAATTATTGATAATTTTTCAAGATCTGACTCTACACCTACATTCCCCCAAATACTTTTTTTTACCTTTCCTTCTATAGAAAACTGGCTTCCTCTGGGGGAGGAAGTCCTGCCTTTCTTAGATCTTTCTTCCTTTTTATGTGAGCAATAAAATATAGATTATTGGAAGGTTTTAGGAAAAAAACTACCCGTGGGTTGGAAAAGCAATTTCCAGCATTTTTTGTTCCTGGGACAAATTGTGCCAGGAAGGCGAGTACCTGGCTGAAACAATAATGCATTGCCCAGGTAGCAATTCTATGGCCAACTGGCCCTCTAGCCATGTATTCCGCTCTGGCCCCTGTGGCTATCCTTGGAAATAACGACAGAGTCAGCTTCTCCCTTTGATGGAGCAGTTTCATATTTGCCATGAAAAATAGATTTTAGCCAGACTAGTGACATTAGAAAATACTCATGCTGGATCATTCAGTCTAATCCGGACAAGGGTTTGAACATTTTATCTCTGCAGGAACTCTGGATATGTGCAGTTTAAATAAGATTTCCCTGATTAGGTTTTAAACTAGGAGTGGATTATGTAAAATTAAAATGGAAAAAAAGGATCTTCTCAGACAAAGCCCCATTTGTTCCTCGGACTGGGTATGTATTTCAAAATGTGCTTATATTTGATTTTCAGTGGTATGTTATATTGTTATGTTGTACTCTTCTAAGGGCTTAGGACAGTGCCCTGAACACAGTAAGCACTCAATCAATGTGACTGATTGATTGAATAATAATCACAGCCTAGCAGATGTGGTATATCAAGATATATTTCTGCAATCACTTGTGGTAACATTTTTGACAGTGGCCTTGTGAAATTAAAGTAATAATTGATATCTAAAGATTTATGCTTGCTTCCCTTAGGACTCACATTTTGAAAGTTTTCAAACAGCTCTAGAATGGGGCTGGGATTATTTTCTGCAGGGCTATATATTGTGTAGTGGTGTGGGCATAATGAGTGCTCAATAAATTCCACTTATGATGTAAAGCCTTTAAATATGAGGATTTTGGTGGTGCGAATGGAAAGAAATGTCACTGATCCATGGTAGAGGAGCTATCATCAAGATATGTCTGAGGTTTGTTTGCTTATTTAAGTGGAGGGGAATATTGGTATCGTTGGAATAGCAGATTAGACTACCACTTCCACCCCCCGACAACGCCCTCCTGAAGGATCACCTCCTCCAGAAGGCCTTCCCAGTTTAAGCCCCCCTTTTCCTCAACTTCCCCTTCCCAACTCGCTCCCTTTGCTCTACCCTCCTCCCTGCCCCACAACACTTGTATATATATGTACGTATCTATAATTCTATTTATTTATATTAATGCCTGTTTTACTTGTTCTGATGTGTATATATATCTAATTCTGTTTATTTTTATTGATGCTACTGATGCCTGTTTACTTGTTTTGATGTCTGTCTTCCCCCTTCTAGACTGTGGGCCCATCACGGGCAGGGATTGTCTCTCTTTGTTGCTGAATTGTACTTTCCAAGGGCTTAGTACAGTGCTCTGCACACAGTAAGCGCTCAGTAAATAGGATTGAATGAATGAATGAATTGGAGGCAGGTCTTTTCAGACACTCTTTACCTCATCTGTAAAATGGGGATTAAGACACTGAGCCGCATGTGGGACATGGGACTGGGTTCAACCTGATTAGCTTGTATCTACTGGCACTTTGGACAATGTTTGGCAAATAGTAAGCGCTTAAAAATACCATAAAAAAGAAGGTAGCTGTACCCACGTATGATTGCCTGCTAAGGTTAGGATGCAATATTATGGTGTCCCCTAGGAGGACAGAATATTTCAGTATTGCTTTCATATTTGAAGATGGCACCACTGATGATGAAACTCATCTGTAAGGGTGCATGTACCTAAAGGCCCAAAGTCGGGTACACAGGCCCAACCCCATTGTTAACCCCCAAAAGACTGTCCCTTGTTGTGGTGACACATCTGAGGTTTGTAGTTCCTGGCACTGTTCACTTTGTTGCTTCCTTGTTTCTCTTTCCTTAACAAAATTTGGCTAGAAAAAGCACCCCTTGTTTATTGAAAACAGTTCACTACACTGGTCTTCCTCAGCAACTGACTCTCAGTTTTCTGCTGGAATGCAACAATGTCTTCGACTTTGTTTTAATATGTTCTTAAAATGTTTATTCTGCCCTTGTCTGTCCTGCTTTTATTTTCCTCATTTTGGGTCTCCACAAAACAGTTTTTGATGTTTCTGGCTGTTATTCATTCTCCTCATGTGTCATGTCCTCACATGTTCCACCCAGGGTGGAGGTGAATATAACTTCAATACTACAAGGCTGTGTTCAGAACTTCACTGTTTGTGATCTGGCGCTCAATGAAAACAATTGAGTGAATAAACCAAGCACTTAGCACAGTGCTCTGCACACAGTAGGTGCTCAATAGATACGATTGAATGAATTAATCTTACCTTGCCATCTGATATTGAATAAAGCCTGTTAATGACACTGTTGAAACTGTGCGTGGAGCTGAATATGGTGCCTGTGTAGGGTCCAAATCTCACAGCAATGGATAGACAACATTACAGTTCTCTAGCCTGATGTGTGAACTTGGGCAAGTCACTTGACTTTTCTCGTTCAGTTCTTCACTTGAAAAATGGGTATTAACTGCCTGTCATCATTCTCCTCTAGACTGTGAGCCCTGTGTGGGATAGGAGCAGTGTCCATTCTGATTATCCTGTATTTACCCTAGTGCATGTTTGACACTATTATTATTATTATTATTACTATCAGTAATACTTTTAGTTTAGTCTGGAGCCTGATCTTTGTGGGCAGACAACATATCTACCAACTCTATTGTCTCCCAAGTGCTTAGTCCAGTTCTCCTCACACAGTAGGTGCTCAATAAATACCACTGATTGATTGATTGATACCATGCTACTGCCACACTCTTACAGTTTCCCAAAAGTGGTGCTGGCCTTCTTGATTTGGTTTTCATTCATTCATTCATTCAATCATATTTATTAAGCGCTTACTGTGTGCAGAGCACTGTACTAAGTGCTTGGGAAGTACAAGTTGGCATTATATAGAGATGGTCCCTACCCAACAATGGGCTCACAGTCTAGAAGGGGTAGACAGACAACAAAACAAAACATGTAGACAGGTTTCAAAATCGGCAGAACAAATAGAATTAAAGCTATATGCACATCATTAACAAAATAAATAGAATAGTAAATATGTACAAGTAAAATAGAGTCATAAATCTGTACAAGTATATATACAAGTGCTGTGGGGAGGGGAAGGAGGTAGGGCGGGGGGGGGATGGGGAGGAGGAGAGAAAAAAGGGGGCTCAGTCTGGGAAGTCCACCTGGAGGAAGTGAGCTCTCAGCAGGGCTTTGAAGGGAGGAAGAGAGCTAGCTTGGTGGATGGGTGGAGGGAAGGCATTCCAGGCAAGGGAAAGGTCGTGGGCCAGGGGTCGATGGCGGGGCAGGCGAGAATGAGGTATATCTACATTTACATCTACATGTTTTTTAAATCTTTCCCTATCACTTGATGATCATTATAATAATGGTGGTATTTCTTAAGCACTTAGTATGTGCCAAGCACTGTTCTAAATACTGGGGTAGATACAAGGTAATTAGGGCATCCCTCGTGGGGCTCACAATCATAATCCCCATTTTACAGATAAGGTAACTGAGGCACAGAGAAGTTAAGTGACTTGCCCAAAATTACACAGCTGATAAGTGGTGGAGCCAGGATTAGAACTCATGACCTCTGACTCCCAAGTCCATGCTCTTTCCATTAAGCCACACTGCTCCTCATCAATATGCTGCCTGGGTAACAGAATTTCACGATAGTTATTAGTTCTTTGTTGTCAATATCAATTTTTTGATTTGGATATGGCTTCCTTGGTCCAGGCTGATGGATCACCTGTTTTCTTTATTTATTACCAGCCCATATTGCCTGACTAATTTGGGCAATCATTTTATAACAATTTACAACCTTCTTGGGTGTGTGCATCTAGGGTGCAGTCATCCGCATACAGCAATTCTTGCGGGATTGTCTCTGAGACTTTAAATGATGCCTGAAGCCCAATGAATTGAAAACATTTCCCAGAAGTAAGAAAATATATTATACTTGTATTCAAATGTAATAACAATAGTAGCACTTGCTGAATGCTTACTATGGGCCAAGCACCGTACCAGGTGCTAGGGTAGATACAAGATAAGCAGTTGGGACACAGTCCCTGTCCCTTGT
The DNA here is from genome assembly GCF_015852505.1 of Tachyglossus aculeatus. Lineage (NCBI taxonomy): Eukaryota > Metazoa > Chordata > Mammalia > Monotremata > Tachyglossidae > Tachyglossus > Tachyglossus aculeatus. The sequence goes on from NC_052066.1 coordinate 101,223,081, forward strand.
GGAGCTCACAGTCTAAGTAATAATAATAATAATAGTATTTGTTAAGTGCTTACTATGTCCGAGGCACTATACTGGGGCGCATACAAACAAATCAGGTTGGACACAGTCCCTGTCCCACGTGGGGCTCACAGTCTCAATCCCCATTTTACAGGTGAGGTAACTGAGGCATAGAGAAGTGAAATCAATCAATCAATCACATTTATTGAGTGCTTACTGTGTGCAGAGCACTGTACTAAGCACTTGGGAAGTACAAGTTGGCAACATATAGAGACAGTCCCTACCCAACAGTGGGCTCACAGTCTAAAAGAAGTGAAATGACTTTCCCAAGTCCACACAGCAGACAAGTGGCAGAGCCAAGCTTAGAACCCATGCCCTTCTGATCCCCAGGCCTGTGCTCTATCCACTAAGCCATGTTGCGTGTATTTAATTAATGATGGTATTTGTTAAGTTTGTTAAGCGCTTAGTACAGTGCTCTGCACATAGTAAGCACTCAATAAATATGATTGATTGATTGATTAAGTGTTTACTATGTGCCAAGCACTGTTCTAAGCACTGGGGTAGATACAAGGTAATCAGGTTGTCCCACGTGGGGCTCACAGTTTTAAGCCCCCGTTTACAGAAGATGTAACTAAGACCCAGAGAAGTTAAGTGACTTGCCCAAAGTCACACAGGTGACAAGTGCCAGAGCCAGGATTAGAACCCATGAATTCTGACTCCCAAGCCTGTGCTCTTCCCATTAAGCCACGCTCCTTCTCTTAATTTCCAGTTTACAGATGAGGAACCAGAAACAATGAAGTTGTGACTTGCCCAAAGTCACACAGCAGGCAAGTGGGAGAGCTGGGATGAGAGCCCAGGTCCTCGGTCTGTGCTCTTTCCTCTAGGACATGAGGGTTCAGTAGTGGTGCCACTTGTAGTCAGTTACTAGTGTAAAGTAGGGAACAAGGACATGTTTTTTTCCCCTCCCTCTCTCTTTCTGCAACCAGATCTTCTGGGTGCCAGAAGTCACATTAGAGCCCAGATAGCCCAGATAATTTTGGGATCCTGCAGGCAGAAATTGCCCATCATCATCATCATCATCATCATCATCATCAATCGTATTTATTGAGCGCTTACTATGTGCAGAGCACTGTACTAAGCGCTTGGTAAGTACAAATTGGCAACATATAGAGACAGTCCCTACCCAACAGTGGGCTCACAGTCTAAACGGGGGAGACAGAGAACAAAACCAAACATACTAACAAAATAAAATAAATAGAATAGATATGTACAAGTAAAATGAATAGAGTAATAAATATGTACAAACATATATACATATATACAGGTGCTATGGGGAAGGGAAGGAGGTAAGATGGGGATGGAGAGGGGGATGAGGGGGAGAGGAAGGAAGGGGCTCAGTCTGGGAAGGCCTCGACACTAACATTTTGGTCTGAGGAGTTCTGTGGCCCAGACTTTATTGGAAATGTAAGCTCGTTGTGTTCAGGGAATGTGTCTGTTTCTTGTTGTACTGAACTTTCCCAAGTGCTTAGTACAGTGCTCTGTACACAGTAAGAGCTCAATAAATGTGATTGAATGAATGAATGAATGGTGTGCAAACTGAAAGGCTTGGTGTCTTGGAGAGAGGCTCCATGGCTACAGCAGCTAAAGTTGCTAGTTGGAACTCTTATGGGAACTGTGCTGGAAAATGGAGAGTTGCTATCTTCACTCTCAAGGTGTGTGTCAGTGAGTGAGTGCATACATGTGTGTTTATGGGCATGTGGATGTGGGTATGTAACAGCATGGCTCAGTGGAAAGAGCAGGGGCTTTGGAGTGAGAGGTCATGGGTTCAAATTCTGGCTCTGCCACTTGTCAGCTGTGTGGCTTTGGGCAAGTCACTTACCTCATCTGTAAAATGGGGATTAAGACTGTGAGCCCCCCGTGGGACAACCTGATCACCTTGTAACCTCCCCAGCACTTAGAACAGTGCTTTGCTCATAGTAAGCGCTTAATAAATGCTATTATTATTATTATTATTATTATGTTGTATGTGAGGGAGAGTAGGGAAGCTGCATGGCCTAGGGGAGAGGTCATTAGTCTGGGAGTCAAGAGGACCTGGGTTCATTCATTCATTCAATAATATTTATTGAGCACTTATTGTGTGCAGAGCACTGTACCAAGTGCTTGGGAAGTACAATTCGGCAACAGAGACAATCCCTACCCAACAATGGGCTCACAGTCTAGAAGGGGGAGACAGACAACAAAACAAGTAGACAGGCATCAATAGCATTAAAATAGATAAATAGAATTACATATATATATATATACATTATATATATATATATATATATACACATTAATGAAATAGAGTAATAAATATGTACAAATATACACAAGTGCTGTGGGGTGCGGAATGGGATAGAGTAGAGGGAGGGAATAGGGGCAATGTGGAGGGGAGGAGGAGCAGAGGAAAAGGGGGGCTCAGTCTGGGAAGGCCTCTGGGTGAACCGGTTGCAGTAGTAACCCCCTCTTCTAGACTGTGAGCCCACTGTTGGGTAGGGACCATCTCTATATGTTGCCAACTTGGACTTCCCAAGCGCTTAGTACAGTGCTCTGCACAAAATAAGCGCTCAATAAATATGATTGAATGAATGAATAAATGAGTGAAATTATGAATATACATGAATAAATTATGGATTTGTAAAGATAAGTATACATATTTAAAGATATTTAGAGGTATGTAAGTAAGGTTGGTGAGTACTGAAGTGCATAGGTGTTGCAAATGTGCTCAGGTGTTACGAGGGAAGGAAAGGAGCAGCATGGCTCGATGGAAAGAGTGCGGGCTTTGGAGTCAGAGGTCATGGGTTCAAATCCCGGCTTCGCCAATTGTCAGCTGTGCGACTTAGGGCAAGTCACTTCACTTCTCTGTGTGTAAATTCCCTCATCTGTAAAATGGGGATTAAGACTGTGAGCCCCATGTGTGGCAACCTGATCACCTTGTATCCCCCCAGTGCTTAGAACAGTGCTTTGCACATAGTAAGCACTTAACAAATACCATTATTATTATTATTATTAAATAGGGTGGGGATGAGGGAGATTAAGCATAGCTGGTTTCCCAAAGAAGCTGTGAATTCAAGGAGGTATCATGGCCTAGGAGAAAGAAGATGGGAGAGGGAGTCAGAAGGCCTGAGTTCTAATCCTGACCTTTCCACATGTCTGCTGGTTGACCTTGGGCAAGTCACTTAATTTCATTGTATTTCAAGTACTGCATTTATAAAATTTTAAATCAATACCTCTGATTTAGTTTGTGAGCTCCACGTGGGACAGTGATTGTGTCTAAGCTGATTATCCTGCATCTACCCCAGCACTTAATTCAGTGCCTGGCATGATAATAAGTGCTTAACAATTTCCATTTAATAAAACAAAAAGTTTCTTGAAGAATCTTGAAGTTAGGAAGCATTGTGATCTATCGGAAAGAGCACAAACCTGGAAGCCAGAGGACCTGAGTTCTAATCTTGGTTCTTCCACTTGCCTGTTGTGTGACTTTGGGCTGTGTGACTTTGCTTGAGGGCATTCAGCACTTAGATACATATAAATAATATATTTGTTTATATTAATGTTTTTCTCCCTTTTAGACTGTAAGGTTATTGTGGGCAGGGAATGTGTCTGTAATAGTGTTGTGTTGTATTTGCCCAAATGTATAGTACAGTGCCTTGCGCACACAGTAAGTATTCAATAAATTTGATTGATTGATTGATTCAGTAGAACCCCCACTGGCTCTCCTTCCAACACACCCTACTACCTGGTAATGGGAAGCTGGGTCTCCATACAGACACTGCAGTTTAGCACTGAGCCCAAGCTCATTTGGAGGAGGTAGAGACATCATCATCATCATCAACGCTATTTATTGAGCTTTTACTAAGTGCAGATCACTGTACTAAGCACTTGGGAAAGTACAACAGAGTTGGTAGAAGCATTCCCTTCCCACAATGAGCTTACAGTCCAGAAGGGGAGACAGGCATTTGTACAAATAAATAATTTAGAATATATAATTTATAGATATGTACACAAGTATTGTGAGGCTAAGGGTAGGGTGGATATCAACTGTCCAAATGTCCAAATGCATGGATGACACAAGGGAGAGGGAGCCAGGGAAAAGGGGGTTTAACCAGGGAAGACCTCTCCCTCCCTCCTCCCCATACTCTACATCCTTTTCTTGCAGCAGGGTTTAGGGAAAGGATTGATTACTTTAGTCTTGAAACTATCTAACTCAGAAGGAAGCATTTTTAATTGGATAAACTAATTTAGTTTGGTTTTAAAAAGAAATGTAATGCTCCGATTGTGATAATGGATTACACATGAAGGGAAAACTTATCAGCTGAATTTTAGAAAAAAACTCTTACAATGAAAAGTTCTTCCACTACAGTCCACAGAATGGTTGTAATTTTGAAACAGAGGTATTGGATCAAAATTCATGAAGGTGATGGTAGTTGTGACCTGAACAAGTACATGTGCATCTCAGAACAAGCCAAAATGGGAATGAAAATCTCATTTTTTTCTATCCCAAATATATACATTTCTGAAACTGCTTAGCAGAATGATCCTTTGTAGGGTTCAAATAAGGGCAAATAGGAAATGGAAACAGCTTCCAAAGTGGGCAGGAGACTGACATTTGTACCTAATCCCTAAGCAAGTGTCTATCATTCCAAATAAGTTCAGGAATAGACTTTTCGAGAGGCAAAGGGCAGGGAGGGAGATTTTTTATGGCTCTTGTTAAAGTCAGATACAAAGAAAAGACTGTGTTAGCACCAAAGACAACTCTATTAACCTCTGTTAAAGCAAAGCAAACTTTAAAGTTGTTATGTTGAATTGCGGCACTCCTCGCTTTCTCAGCCAGAGTGAAAGTGTGTGTGTGTGTGTGTGTGTGTGTGTGTGCGTGTGTTGTGTGTGTGTGTGCGTGTGTGTGTGTGTGTGTGTGTGATGTGCAAATGTCTCTGTTCACTGCTAAATTACTGTGGTATTCCTACCGCTTCACTGTATGGTCAGCAATTTTTCACTCAATTGGACAGGATGCAATTTTTAGCTATCCCAGGGCAATAGTAACCTGTGCTCTCCCCTTTTTTATGATTTGTTCAAAGCCTTTTTGATGAATATGCACATTATACACCTCAGAGCCATGGATGTCGATTTACCGTCTGACTCTGATCCATCCTTTCAGCTGTACATCTTTTAGGTGTTTAACACTGAAGAGTTCACTCCACACGGCCATGCTGGAGAACGGACACAGAGGTTTAATGGATATCAGATGAGACAGGGTAAATGGGAGAAAGTGTTCTAAACATCCCCTGAGTAAAGATAATACAAACTGCAAGGGAGCATGCCAGGTCCTTTTTCATGAATAGCACTCAGTTTTTAGTGTTGTGACTCAGATACACTAAACAAAGTTTACCATAGATTCAAGCTTGAACTCTCAAATACACTCCTGGAGGGGGTCTTACATTCTCAAAGCAATGTCTAATGAACTACTGGCTCAAAAGAAGTTTAGCTGCCTGAATTTTATCTCTCCTTCATACTCCTTTTTCTCTCTCCTTTTCTGTTCCAAGTTGCCTGTTTTAGACGACTACTAGTTCTATCCCACTTAGTTGGAGACTTAAGAAGAATTAGTTGCTTTGCAAGTGGGAATCGGTGTTCCATAATTTTGGCCTGTTTACTTTCTCCTTTCAAATATTGCCTTGGCCATGAAATGCAAAATTTGAAAAATCCACATGAAATTTGGTGGTGTAATGGGTTTGGGCCTATTGTTCTTTTAAGAAGAGTGAAACAAGTTTGTCTTCAGATGGTAATTTAGGTAAATCATTGCCTCACAGCAACAAAAATCAGTCAATGGCGTTTGTTGAGTGATGACTATGTGCAGACCACTGTACTAAAGGCTTGGAAGAATACAGTTACAATAGAGTTGGTAGACATGATTAGAGAAGCAGCGTGGCTAAGTGGAAAGAACATGGACTTGGGAGTCAGAGGATGTGGGTTCTAATCCCGACTCTGCCACTTGTCAGCTGTGTGACTTTGGGCAAGTCACTTAGCTTGTCTGTGTCTCAGTTACCTCATCTGTAAAATGGTGATTAAGACTGTGAGCATCACCTGGGAGAACTTAATCTTGTATCCCCCAACGCTTGGAACAGTGCTTGGCACGTCTTAAGCACTTAACAAAATACCATTATTAATTAATTGATTATTAATGATGCCTGCAAACAAAGAACTCACAGTCTACAGGGGGAGAAAGACAGAAAATAAACTACAGATAGGGGACATGGGAGAGTATAAGGATAGTTTAGGTATTTGTATTGATGTCTGTCTCCCCACTTCTAGACTATGGGCTCACTGTGGGCAGGGAATGTCACTGTTCATTGTTGTACTTTCCCAAACACTTAGTACAGTGCTGTGCTCACAGTAATCGCTCAATAAATATGATTGAATGGATATGTGCTATGTGGTTGGGGGTGGGGTGAATATCAAAACGCTTAAGGGGTACAGATCTGAGTGCAAAAGTGGTGCAGGAGGGATGATAAGAAGGGGAGATAAAGTCGAAGAACACCTCTTGGTGATGGGATAGATGAGAGCAAGAAATAGTGAGTAGGTAGAATTAGTGGAGCCAAGTGTGTGGGCTGGGTTGTAGTGAGAGAGGAGCAAGGATAGGTAGGATAGGTGGAAAGGGGAGAACCTATGGTCCTCACCTTCTGAGATTGCAAAGTTGTGGAGATTGAGAGAAGACTAGGGCTGAAGGGGAGAGAGCGGGTGGTAGCAGTGCCAGAAGATGAGGAGGAGGGGAAGGTAGAGGAGAAAGGCAGAAAGGTTGGGGGAGCCTAGGACCTTAACTCCTATACACTGGCTCCCAACCTCCTTGACTTTTTTCACCCCACCCATTCCATCCCAAACCATCTCCAGCCCTCTGACTTTCCACTTCGAAAGATGAAGACTGATAGATAAGGAAGGGGCTTGGGCAGCAATAAAAGTTAGGTTCCAGATAGTACTCAACAGCAGTGGAACTGCAATAATAATAATAATAATAATAATAATAATAATAATGGTATTTGTTAAGTGCTTACTATGTGCAAAGCACTGTTCTAAACCTTGGGGGGATACTAGGTGATCAGGTTGTCCCACATGGGGCTCACAATCTAAATCCCCATTTTACAGATGAGGTAACTGAGACACAGAGAAGTTAAGTGACTTGCCCAGAGTCACACAGCAGACAAGCGGCGGAGTCAAGATTACAACCCATGACCTCTGACTCTCAAGCCCAGGCTCTTTCCACTGAGCCATACTGCTTCTCCAAAATATCTACATATGTTTCAAGAAGAGATACAGAATAGAAGAGAGCATGGGGGACAGGGGAGGTAGGGGAGTGAGTTTGGGATATGGGAAGGGGGCCAGAAAATCCGTAGAAACTGGGGAGATGAGTTGAGATAGGCAGGAAATGGCAAATTGATTCTCTGGCAAACGAGGGACGCCAAAGCTCAATCACTTTAAATTGAAAAGATTTCAACTGGACTCATGTGGAACCTCGTTGTGGGTAGAGATCCTGTTCATTTATATTATTTATTCCCAATAGCTCAGAACAGTGACCAACATGCTGCATGTGTCTAATATATGCTGCTGTTGATCAATCAATCATTCAACCAATCATTGATTGAGCACTTACTGTGTACAAAGCATGGTACTAAGTGTTTCGGAGGGTAAAATGCAATGGAGTTGGTAGACACGTTCCCTGCACCCAACAACCTTACAGTCTAGAGGGGGAGACAGACACTAAGATAAATAACACTAAGATAAATAAATAAATTACAGATCTGTACATAAGTGCTGTGGGGCTGAGGGAGGGGTGAATAAAGGGTGTGAATCCAAGGACAAAGACTATGCAGAAGAGAGTAGGAGAAAAGGAAATGAGGGATCAGGTGGGGAAGGCATCTTGAATGAGATGGGCTTTTAATAAGGCTTTGAAGGTAGGGTGAGTGATGTTCAGTTGGATATGAAGAGGGAGGGTGTTCCAGGTCAGAGGCAAAATGTGGGTAAGGGGTCCATGGGGACATAGAGATCAAGGTACAGTGAGTAAGTTGGCATTAGAGGAGTGAAGTGTGTGGGTTGGGTTGTAGTAGCTGGGGAATGGGAAATAATTTGCCGAGAGGTACATCACATCCTTGGAAATGGATTAGAAGATGGACAATTAAGGTGTGTAACTTGTACTTGTACAAGGTGTACAACTTGTTGCCAACTTGTACTTCCCAAGCGCTAAGTACAGTGCTCTGCACACAGTAAGTGCTCAATAAGTATGATTGAATGAATGAATGAATGAATGAGTGTGCATGAAATATAGTGAAATCACAAAAAGAGGAAGAGATTGACTGGAGTATGTAAGCTCTTTAAGAGCAGAGAACATAACACTCTGTTTGCATTTGTCAAGCACTTGTAGTAATAATAATAATAATAATGGCATTTATTAAGCACCTACTATGTTCAAAGCACTGCTCTAAGCACTGGGGAGGTTTCAAGGTGATCATGTTGTCCCACGGGGGGCTCGCAGTCTTAATCTCCATTTTACAGATGAGGTCACTGAGGCTCAGAGAAGTTAAGTGACTTGCCCAAAGTCACACAGCTGACAATTGGTGGAGCTGGGATTTGAACCCATGACCTCTGATTCCAAAGCCCATCCTCTTTCCACTGAGCCACGCTGCTTGTACAGTGTATTGAACCCAAATACTAAATGCTCTTCTATTTCCTCTTCTTCCCAAGGGACTATCATTGTCTGCGGAATCAGACAATCACTAGAAGGACAAAAAAGAATGGGATGAATTTCAGTATTAAGTGGTAAAATCATACCTAGCAAACCAAACTCATAATAAAGGCATGTCTTCAGCGCTTAATTATGTGCCAAGTACTGTATTAGATACAAGATAATCCAGTCAAACCCAGTTCCTGCCTTATAAGGGGAACAGCCTCTAAGGGGGAGGGAGAACAGGTATTGAAGCCCCATTTACAGCAGAGGAAACTGAGGCACAGAGAGGTTAAGTGACTTGCCCAAGATCCCACAGCAGACAGTGGCAGAGGTGGGATTAGAACCAGGTCTTCTGACTCCCAAACCTGTGCTCTTTTCCTCTAGACCATAAGCTCCTTGTTGGCCGTGAACATGTCTAGCTCAACTAACAGTACATATGAGGGGAGAAGGAAGAGAATATTGCTTGGAGGTTATTAAAACTCACCTATTCAATGCCTATTAAACTTAGTGATATTCAACTGTCACAGGCCAAGATGACCAAAATTCCCAATCTGGGTGTTGTAGTCATGTTTTGGGGGTTCTGTCTTGCCATCTGCTAGACTTAAGGTGGTACATGAAAGTTGGTGTGCTAGAACAGGAACCCTCTGGCTAGAACGACACTTGATCTTGCTGCTAAAGAAGAGGTCAGTGATGATTCATTCATTCACTCATTCATTCAATTCATTCAATCGTATTTATAGAGAGCTTACTGTATGCAGAGCACTGCACTAAATGCTTGGAAAGTACAATACAGCAAATAAAGAGAGACAATCCCTGCCCACAATGGGCTCACAGTCTAAAGGGAATAATAATACCTGTGTTTCCAAATGGTGCTTTTATTGCCAGAGTGCCTTACATTTTTTAGTTATTGACTGATTCATTGGCAGCCAGACCAAGGCTACCTCTGCCATTAGCACTGTGTCTAAAGTGGTCTTCCTGAGTGGGGAGTCCCAAGTGAGGCCATCTGTTGCAGTAGCTCACAAACAATGAAGTTCTGGGCCAGAGTTAATCTCCCAGCCTTGAAGCCCTGCTCCCCTCAACACAGCTATACTGGGTGGGGTGTGTGAGGAGAATAAAAGCAAGGTGGACAGAGAAAACAGGACACAAGGACACAGTTAAAGAGAGCCTCAGAACTTACTGCATCTTAGTTAAAAACTGGGAGCTAGTTTTTATTTTTCTAAATGATGATGCTGCAAACATTAAACATGAATGACCAGAGATGGTCTTTGTCTACGTGCAATGTGGCCAGGACTATGTGACCCTCACTGACTTTCCAGCGCTTAGAACTGTGCTTAGTACATAATAAGCACTTAACAAATGCCATCATTGTTATTTTTTAGTCAAACCAGCACTCACTGAGTTTAGTGTATTCTTTGAATATGGATACCAACTATGTCTACCTAACTCTCTCTCTCTCTCTCTCTCTCTTTCTCTCTTTCTCTCTCTCTCTCTCTCTCTCTCTCTCTCTCGCTATATATATATACAGAAAGAAATATATAAAGAAAGATATAAATATATCTTTCTATCTGGCATTGTTTCAGGGACCTATATTACCCAGGATCCTTGTGTCCAACAGTCATGATAGGGTGCTTTAAGGAAAAGTGTGATCATAATCATTGACACCATTTACTGAGCATTTATTGCTTCCTCTCCCCCTCGTCCCCCTCTCCATCCCCCGCATCTTACCTCCTTCCCTTCCCCACAGCACCTGTATATATGTATATATGTTTGTACATATTTATTACTCTATTTATTTATTTTACTTGTGCCTATCTATTCTATTTATTTTATTTTGTTAGTATGTTTGGTTTTGTTCTCTGTCTCCCTCTTCTAGACTGTGAGCCCACTGTTGGGTAGGGACTGTCTCTATATGTTGCCAGCTTGTACTTCCCAAGTGCTTAGTACAGTGCTCTGCACACAGTAAGCGCTCAATAAATACGATTGATTGATTGATTAATTGTATATAGATTCCTCCACCATTCTCCTCATAATTAGGGATAGACCTTTAGATACACCTCACTTTCCTTCTAGTAATCCATGATGGACCAAACATACACGGCATATCAGCTCGGATGTACTATGCAGTGCCTTTGGGAAACAAAGGATGGAGTGAAATACCAGACTATTTCTGAAAGGATTTTCCATGTTTGGGTCGTTGAAGTAAAAGACCTAGAATTTTTTTTCCAGGGGGAGCAGTGTTTGCAGGTCCTGGGTGTAATGTGCTTTAACAGCTGATTAGAATTGACATCAATTAGTCACATGTCTGAGTTCTTGATGGAAAATAAAAATGAGCTCCTGTGTTCAGAAATTCCAAATTCATCTCCCCGTTGCCTAAGGTTTTCTTCCCTCAATATCAGTTATCAATTTAATATCATATTGTTGACTTTACAATGATATATTTCAAGCTGAAGGCAGAAATGAATTTTGCATTAGTAAATTGTTTTGAGATGGGCTTAAGGAGTGTTTCATTATATAAGAAAGGCAGTTCTGCGGCTGGTCTGGGGGTCTTTCCATCACCGCTACCTGTGGCCTGTTTGTGGGGATGGTATTTGTCAGTGTGGCAGGAAATATTAAGGGTGTGATAGACAGTTATTAGCTCTCCTCAAGCAAAAGTCCTGCTAGAGTCATACCATGGGAAAATGCATTCGGTATTTTCTTTCTGGCAACTGGTCCACTGTTCATAATTTGATGGAAAATTGATTAATCACACATTTAACTCAATGCAAGATCTTCTGCACTGTAATAAATTATGGCCATTAATCAATGAGTACAAAGTAATTCCAGGAGTCTGGAGACACGCTGGTTTCTAATAGAAAAACTTGCGTTTAGCCTTCCTGCCAGTGACCACTTCATCTGAGGTATTTTACACCTGCCTCAATCCAATTAGATGACATAATTAATGAACCTCTGTGCACTTGATAATTTGTTATACAAAAGAAAGAATGTTTTGGCATTTCCATTAAATCTTGATGTACAACACTTTGCATTTAGCAAAGGGAAAAGTGAACTAGACAGAAAAGGGGTTAAAGGGGTACTCCGGGAATACTCCAGCTTCAGTGTGAAGGTGGATAGCCTGGTTTCCAGTTTATTTTAGATGCATTCATTAGCAAATCCCAACACCCATTATTTTCCAGGTCGATACTAGGTGGATGAGGGAAAGGAAATCTGCCGGTGTGTAAAACCTTCCCGCCATCTTGTTCCTTTTACGACAAATTAAATGGTGTGATTAGAATCCGTCTTCAGGAAGTATTGTTTCCCAGGCCATCTAATTAATGTTTCCTTGGTTAAGTATCAGTTACAGTTTTACATCTTCCAGCCATTCTGCACCTGTTATAGGCAGCTCACCATAACCCCTCTGTAGATCTTGAGGAGAGAAAGCTTGCAAAGATAAAAAGCCTGCTAGTCTGTGCTGCTAATTCAGTCACTAGGACACACCACGAGAAGATTTTGTTTAGTGACTCTGAAAAACAATTAGCTAAGGATTATAGGACTAAAAGGCCTTTACTAGCTGTACCTGGGAAATACTTTGCCCATTTAATGCCTTCTAAGCTGTCATGATACTTGAACTTCAGTCCTAGTGATTAATGAAAAGCTGCAAGGCACAGCTAGAAGCTAAAGTCTCAATTATGAAAAAGCAGTAACTAGTTTAATGTGCTGATGCTTTTATACTTAAAGTGACAGCTGTGAAAAATGGCAATATTTCCAATCATGCTTTAATAATTTATCATTAATTTATTGGCATGTCCAACTTGCTTTACTCCCACTGATTTTTCTTTCCAGGCTCATAGGATTTCGACGCAGAAGAACAGAATCTGTCGCAGATCCTTCAGGCAGAATTTCCCTTTGGTGCCAAACTGGCTATTGTTGTCCAAGTTTCTGAACATTACTAATGTGTCTGTGATGTATCAATATAGTTTAAAGGTTTCAAATCATGGAAAAAGATGATTGAAGAAGGAAGTCCATATCTGAAGTTAAATGAACATCAGTCTGATAGGAGGTGTAGAAGATGGGGGTGAGGGTCTGTCACATTTCTAAGTGGCACTAAGAAAAGATTTAAAAAATAAAATACATTTTGTTTTGACCATATTACATTCGACATTTTCTGTTTGAACCTCAAGTGTTTTGCTCCATAGTTTTATTAATGTTCATTTCACAAGCCTTCATAAGGAATCCTAGTAGAATATAAGGCAGCATTATGCTGGATTATTCCCTAGTCCCTCTTTGAAGGTGACACAGCTGCCCTACCCATTAATAATAGTAAATTGATTTCTCAATTTCTCATTTAAGTTTTGAGCCACTGGGTGTATTCAAGTTGTTATTTGGAAATGCATTTCCAGTGTTTGAATTCAAGAAATAACTCTGATATTCTTTTTTGGCAAATTGCATTGCATTCAGATATCAATTCTAAGCTTACCACTGAGATTCTATGCATTATCAAGCCATACAAAATCAAATTACATACATATGAAGCAAGAAATATGTATATATACATATATATGTATGTGATACTCAAGAAAAACCCATATCTTATTTTTATCTGGGAGAGTTTTGGGGAGCACTGCAGTGAAAACAGTTCCTTTCCAAAGTCATGCCAATTTTTCGTCCATTTCAGAAAAGATGTTTCTTTTTGTATTATTGCCATCAATATTGCGAGTTAAATGCCTGGAAAGCTTCAAATCACCATTTTTAAAGTGAACATATGGAGTTGGAGGGACATAAAACTCACATTACCTAGCAGGTGGCAGGTTTGCCAGTAAAATATTCGAAGAATGACCTCCCGCCAAATCAGACTTAACAACATTCCTATTGGCAAGGCCAGGTGGATGGGCTGTTGGGACTTACCTATAGGACAAGGCATGGTTATTGACCATAATTATTTGGAGGACGTGAATAATTATTTGGAGGTCATGAATACAAACCTTCAAGCTCAAATGTATGCTCACTAATGTGTTCTTACCTATGTTTAGGTATGTCTTACTCCTCTGAGCTATTTTGGTTAATATTTGGTCTAGTTTTCTCCATATATTTATGCATACACACATATGCACACACAGACCCACTTTAATGCACCATGAGTCTCACTATGGATGTTAAGAATAGAGACATTTGTTTTATATATAAGAGAATTCAGATCTTTACTGCTTTTCTCCTTTAAATAGACTGCCTGCCCTTGAAAGACTTTACATCTAAAAGTCTAATACCAATTTTCAGGCTGGATTAGAGAATTTGGTCACAATTTTCAGAAGCAGTGTGGCCTAATGGATAAAGAATGGGACTGGGAGTCAGAAGGACATGGGTTCTAATCCCAGATCCCTTACTTGTCTGCTATGTGGCCATGGGCAAATTGCTTAATTTCTCTGTGCCTCAGTTACCTCATCAGTAAAATGAGGATTAATACCATGAGCCTCATGTGGGCAAGGACTTTGTCCAACCTAATTAACTTGTATCTACCCCAGTGTTTAGTTCAGTGCCTAGCACATGGTAAACACTCAAAAAGTACCATTAAAAAAAATCTTAGAATCCACTTATTTTTTCAGCAATATGTCCTATGGCCCAATCTGTGTAATCTTCAGATAATCAGCAAATGCAACCAGGAAGAAATCTGGCCCAACTGGAAAATCTGCAACCAGCTATTCAACATGAAATATTAGATTCTCATTAAATTCAGAAGGGACTAGTCAAAATAAAAAAGGAGAAAAAATAGTTTTCTAGTTGAATTTTTTCATTCTGTAAAAACAAGAATTGGAACTCAAGCTAAATCAATCAATCAATCAATCAGTTGTATTTATTGAGCACTTACTGTGTGCAGAGCACTGTGCTAAGCACTTGGGAAGTACAAGGTGGCAACATATAGAGATAGTCCCTACCCAACAGTGGGCTCACAGTGTGATAAACACCTTCCTAAGTAAGCCTTGAGAAAAAGTACCCACATGAGAACTAGATATGGTCCCTGACCCCAAGGGCTTAGAATCTAAGAATAAGTCAGGGAGAGTTGGGGACAGACACAAAAGAAAAGATGAAACAATGAAAAGTAGAAAAAACATATAAAGGGAGGCGTATAGAATCGATACCACAACATTGTGGTGAAAGGAGCAGTTTCAGTCTCCTCCCTGCCCAGGTAGGATTGTTCAGAGTCTACCAGACATAACCATCCCATCCCCAATATTCTTAAAGTTCAGAAGGCAGGCTGCCATCTTGTCCTCCCATTGCCAAGGTAGAGAGAGCAGGACAGTCTGTGATATTGATTGGGAGCTGTGACTATGGGATGTCTCCTGGTGGGATGGGCATTTTGTTCTGATATCAGGGGAGCTGCTGGCCCTCAAATTGCCACTTGTCCTCACCCTGTCTTAGTGCAGAGGGTGGGATGGGGAACAATGCTGATGGTATCAAGGAGTAATATTCTGTCATACCACATACAGTAACTCCTGACAGGGAGACATGTGATCCTATTGGAGTCATTATGTTTTTTTTTAATTGGATACAGTCAGTTCTCCTACAAAGTGCACTTTGAGATTTCAATAGAAATCAGTTGAAAGTTAGGGAATGTTTTCCACAAAGTATATCTATCAGGATAGAAGATGGCCCATGAGTTGTCAAATTAGATGCTCTGTACATTGAATTAATCAATCATATTTATTAAGCACTCACTGTGAGCAGAGTACTGTGCTAAGAGCTTAGGACAGTTGGGGGACACTATTCCTGCCTACAATTCCTGCCAACAATGAGCTTATAGTCTACAAATAAATGGTTGTGAAGATGAGCATGATGTTGGTCAAAGTGTTACTACTATTAAATGACTTTTGTTAAGAACATGACTATTTTATAAGAAAGCTGTATTTCATTGACAGTTACATGAGAAAAAGGAATTCAATTTTAAACATTACCAGTACGTTCTATAAAGCTGCCAGCCAAGCATTGTATCTCTCACCTTAAATTAAAGCTAAGCTTAAACTTACCTTTAGATGGTTCTTTTACAAAACCGTCTCCTTAGATTTCCTTTGCAATATAATAATTGTGATAATAGTAGGAGAACTGCTACAGTTGCTTTGATGTTACTTCAAAAGTTTCCATGAAGCACACTACCACGAAACTAAAGGAAATGACTTGCGAAGAATCACCTACATTACAAATATTACACCTTTCCCTTCTTCTTTCCTTCCCCCTTTTCATTCTTTTGGTCATTCCCTTCCCAGTGTAGGAACCCCTAGAACCCAGCTGCTAGAACTGGTGAGAGAAAGCAAGATCAGTTGACTACAGTTCACGGAGCACAGAGGTGCTTGGGAGAGTACAATTGGCAGTAAAGGCACAGACTCTGCCCCCAGAGACCTTACAACCTGATGAAGGTGACACTGATTGCACTGAGCATTCCTAGTACGGTTTTCAGGGACTACAACTGTACAGATTCTAGGAAACATTTTGCTCTGGGGCAGACTAGCACATCTGCCATCAGATGTCATGAGTCATCAGAAAAACCTGAATTGTGGGCACCATATTGACCGATTCAGTTCTCTTGATCACTCTATTTCTGTTCACCAGGAGGGGAGAGGGTAGTGTGCACAAAGAGTATGAAATGAGGGTCCTGCCAGCTCTGCCCCTTTTCTGGCCAATCCCTTTTGAGGCTCAATGAACTTATGGATCACAATGCAGTGCCATGGGAGTCGAGTGGGGAGCATGAGGGAGAGAAAGAGAGAAAGACACCCGCTTTCCTAATATAGGAGATCACTGGCCAGGCCTGAGTTTGTTCACGTGAGCTGGCTTTTCCTCCCCAGCAGGGCACAGGAAATGTTCTCCTTGTTTTCATTTCAGGGAGTAGGAATGTAAGAATCCCAATATGAACATTTCCAACATTTCCTGCATTCTGGCCCAGCTCATCTCCTTCTTCCAGCCCCCACACAGCAAATCTTAACAGTGTAGAGCTCCTGTAGACTTCAAAGGAAGCTCCAAGCTTAGATCTGCCCTGCAGGAGCGCAAAGACGAGAAACTGGCCTGTGGCATACAGGATCATGCCCTAAAATCTCCAGCTAATGATGCAAACATCTGCTTGGAGCAACCACAATGAACTTCATTTTGAGGATCATTGGAGATCCTCAGCATAATACAACTGTTTCCTGTTCCCTGGGTAGGATGAAACGTCTGAGGGCTGGGATGTATTTTAAATTACTGATGGAGCAAGTTGCCACCAGTAGCTTGTGCCCTATATTCATGGACAGCCCATTTGGAAAGCTTGTTTCAAGATCATTTTTAGTGCTTTTCATTACATCATTTATAATTAAACAGCTTCATATATGTAATTATGTTGCAGAGTAATAAAGACACTAAATTATAGAACTGTGTTAAACAAGTCATCCGGATTTGTACTATTTCAGAGCTCTGTTAGTACTTAATCTGTGGCTGGCCACCTGCAGAGATGTCCTAGAAGAGCTGCTTTTGATCTCTTTTGTGAAATGACCTTTAAGGGTGAAAAAAGTATAAGGGAAGTAGATGTGGATGAACCCTAAAAGGTTCTGCATAAATATTCTGTTTGGCATAAAGTATCCTTAAAAGAAGTTTCAATGGAATGCTGAATAAATGAGAATATTTGCATTTTAGGCAAAAGTAGCTTAGCTCGCTTACCATCCGTCACCTAAAGAAATTGCTCATCTATTAGACTAATTTCTAAATATGACACCACAGAATTGCCCATCAGCTAGCAACAGAATTACCTAGAGTTGTTTATTCCCCCAAGGCAATGCAGTCACATTTTTTATTCAATTCTTCTGCCTGCCATTAGGGATGGGAGCATCAGGTCATGTTAATTTTTGATTCTGTTTCTACATCTTTAGTTGGATGAAATTCTGACTGAAATTCATAGGCACTTGTGGGTAGTTTTGATTGTGTAAGCCTGAAAATTTATTCACTACTTCTTGTAACCCCTACGTGGTTCTGCCCTCTCCTATTATTGAATGTTGGCACTTAAAATTAGATACACTAATTCCTCAACAACAACTCTCTCCTCGACCCCCTCCAGTCTGGCTTCCGTCCCCTACATTCCACGGAAACTGCCCTCTCAAAGGTCACCAATGACCTCCTGCTTGCCAAATCCAACGGCTCCTACTCTGTCCTAATCCTCCTCGACCTCTCAGCTGCCTTCGACACTGTGGACCACCCCCTTCTCCTCAACACGCTATCTGACCTTGGCATCACAGACTTCGTCCTCTCCTGGTTCTCCTCTTACCTCTCCGGTCGTTCATTCTCAGTCTCTTTTGCAGGCTCCTCCTCCCCCTCCCATCCTCTTACTGTGGGGGTTCCCCAAGGTTCAGTGCTTGGTCCCCTTCTGTTCTCGATCTACACGCACTCCCTTGGTGACCTCATTCACTCCCACGGCTTCAACTATCATCTCTATGCTGATGACACCCAGATCTACATCTCTGCCCCTGCTCTCTCCCCCTCTCTCCAGGCTCACATCTCCTCCTGCCTTCAGGACATCTCCATCTGGATGTCTGCCCGCCACCTAAAGCTCAACATGTTGAAGACTGAACTCCTTGTTTTCCCTCCCAAACCTTGCCCTATCCCTGACTTTCCCATCTCTGTTGACGGCACTACCATCCTTCCCGTCTCACAAGCCCGCAACCTTGGTGTCATCCTCGACTCCGCTCTCTCATTCACCCCTCACATCCAAGCCATCACCAAAACCTGCCGGTCTCAGCTCCGCAACATTGCCAAGATCCGCCCTTTCCTCTCCATCCATACTGCTACCCTGCTCATTCAAGCTCTCATCCTATCCCATCTGGACTACTGCATCAGCCTTCTCTCTGATCTCCCATCCTCATGTCTCTCTCCACTTCAATCCATACTTCATGCTGCTGCCCGGATTATCTTTGTCCAGAAACGCTCTGGGCATATCACTCCCCTCCTTAAAAATCTCCAGTGGCTACCAATCAATCTGTGCATCAGGCAGAAACTCCTCACCCTGGGCTTCAAGGCTGTCCATCACCTCGCCCCCTCCTACCTCACCTCCCTTCTCTCCTTCTCCAACCCAGCCCGCACCCTCCGCTCCTCTGCCGCCAATCTCCTCACCATACCTCGTTCTCGCCTGTCCCGCCATCGACCCCCGGCCCACGTCATCCCCCGGGCCTGGAATGCCCTCCCTCTGCCCATCCGCCAAGCTAGCTCTCTTCCTCCCTTCAAGGCCCTATTGAGAGCTCACCTCCTCCAGGAGGCCTTCCCAGACTGAGCCCCTTCTTTCCTCTCCCCCTCGTCCCCCTCTCCATCCCCCCCTTCTTACCTCCTTCCCTTCCCCACAGCACCTGTATATATGTATATATGTTTGTACATATTTATTACTCTATTTATTTATTTATTTATTTTACTTGTACATATCTATTCCATTTATTTTATTTTGTTAGTATGTTTGGTTTTGTTCTCTGTCTTCCCCTTTTAGACTGTGAGCCCACTGTTGGGTAGGGACTTTATATGTTGCCAATTTGTACTTCCCAAGTGCTTAGTACAGTGCTCTGCACATAGTAAGCGCTCAATAAATACGATTGATGATGATGATGATGATACACTAGAAATATCTAGAATGAACCACACCCAGACAAGGCTGCTGGCCCTCTCTCTGAAATTCACTCCCAAGGACCCAGAAAACCAAGAATAATAATCCCTGGAGCAGAGAGAAGCCCTGAATTATCATCCTCTAACCAGTGTGAGGACCCCAGGTAGAAAATACTGTGACTTGATATCCCCTTAGCATCCATTCACATTTCACTTGTAAAAACAGTCTTTCATGGGTGCTTATGTTTCCTACTTTTCCACTTGGGGCTGTGATCCTCCCCGAAGCCTCTGCTTAAAGGGAGAAAGCCTTTGGCCCATTGACACTCTCTCTGTTGCAATGCTTTTCCAACAGTATGATGTTATACCAAATTTTTTTTATTGTATTTGTTTAGCAATGTGCCAGGTATTGTTCAAAGCACTGGGGTAGATACAAGCTAACCAGGTTGGACATGTTCCAAGACTCACATGGGGCTCAAAGTCTTAATTCCCATTTTACAGATGAGGGACTGAGGCACAGGGAAGCTGAGTGACTTACCCAAGGTCACACAGCAGATGCATGGAAGAACCGGGATTAGAACCCAGGTCCTTCTGACTCCCAGAGCCACACTCACACGCTGCTTGTTTGATCCTGTGCTCCCTTCTGTCTAAAATGTATTTCCTGTTCTCCTGGTTTGTGCATTACCTGTTTCAAATTTCCACTCAAAGGCTGCTTGGGTATCCTGTTATCATCCATTCTCCTCACATGTCCCACTAGGGAAAGCTGTTTCACCGTGCACATTCTTCATTGCTGGTTTGCAACTGGAAAGGAGACAGAGTGTGGCTCACCTGGAGCTTCGGTGAGTAGGAGAGGGCTGCGGCTGTCCCGTCTCCACATTTTTTAGGGTGGGGCTGGGACTGGAGTTGCTGGGATTGTTGATGCCTATTGTATTGGTGTTGTTGATGGTGGTGGGCGGAATCAGGGTTAGAAGTGTTGGACTGGTTGAGTGGAGAGGTGGTTGGAGAAGATGTTGATTCCAGAGTTTGAGAAATGACTTGAATGTACATGTTGTTGAAATGTGGGTGTGGGGGCAAGTGTGGGGATGAAGGTTCATAGAGAGAGGTGCCCGGGTGCTTGATATTGATGGGTTGTGATACTGATAAGGATGTGTTTATTTTATGCGTTGGTTGGGGGATACTAGAGAAAGTGGAAAGGGGTTGGGGTGGTGATGATTGTATTGGGGGCTTCTGATTATGTTTCCAAAACTATTGCTGGTCTGAGGTAGGAGGGGGTGGAGGACATAAGAAGGTGGGGAGGGGCTGGGGGAAGACACCTGCATTGACACCATTCTACTTGTTTGGTTTTTTTTTGTTTCCCTGCTTCTAGACAGTGAGCTGGTTGTTGCGTAGGGACTGTCTCTATATGTTACCGTTTTGTACTTCCCAAGAGCTTAGTACAGTGCTCTGCATGTAGTAAGCGCTCAATAAATACGATTGAATGAATGAATGAATGAATGAATGAATGGTGAGCTGAACTGCTCCAGGACTCTGTAGATGGAGATACCATCCTACCATTTAATGCTGAATGTGGGCCATAGGTAATGCTAGTGAAACTCCATAGTAGAATTGCCCAGGTCTCACAGCCATTGTTGTTGAACACCATGGGACCTCTGCTGAGCTTTAGTTTAGCATGAAGCTTGATGTTACACCACCACCACAAACTGTCCAACAGTTTTCCAAATGACATGCTGGCTTTCTTGATTTTGGTTCTGTACTTCTTTGTCCAGCCTTTCTTTATTGGATAGTTTCCACCTAGGGAGTAAAATTCTTTGGCAGGCTTAACCCTGATTTTCTGAGGAAAATCTCTGCTAGTGGGAAGCATTGCCAGGTGCAGCCTGTGAAAGGGTTATCTGCAATACTGTGTTGCCTCAGCAAAGCAATTACAATCAGAGCACCAACTCCTATGGCCTGTTTGGACCCCAAACATTTACTTGGGTTTCTTAAGAGATATCCCAGTAAAAAAGAAAAGAAATATTCAGGAAACCCCGGAATACATTGCCCCTAACCCCACATCATTCTCCACTGACCACTGTGAGGGCCACATCTCCTTCAAGAGGCCTTTCCCAATTAGGCCCTCTTTCCCTGACTCACTCTCCATTCTGTGCCATCCATACTGTTGGATCTGTACCCTTTAAGCACATTGATTCCCACCCAACTCCAGCTCCACAGCACTTATAATAATAACAATAATTGTGGTATTTGTTAAAAACTTACTATGTTCCAGGCACTGTTCTAAGTACTGGGGTAGATACAAGATAATAATAATATGATTATGGTATTTGTGAAGCACTTACTATGTGTACCAGGCATTGTACTAAGCACTGGAGTGGATTCAAGCAAATCGAGTTGGAGACAATCCCTGTCCACTTGGGGCTCACAGTCTCAATCCCCATTTTACAGTTGAAGTAACTGAAGCACAGAGAAGTAAAGTGTCGTGCTCAAGGCCACACAGCACACAAGTTGTGGAGCCGGGATTAGAACTCGTGACCTTCTGACTCCCAGGCCCGGGCTGTATACACTATGCCATGCTGCTCCTCTGTGTATCTATCTATCTATCTATCTATCTATCTATCTATCTATCTATCTATTATGTAACATGTAATTTATTTATTTATATTAATTTCTGTCTTCCCCCTCTAGTCTGTAAGCTCACTTTGTGCAGGGAATGTGTCTACCAACTCTGTTGTATTATAATAATAATGATGGCATTTACTAAGCACTTACTATGTACAAAGCACTGTTCTAAGCGCTAGGGAGGTTACAAGGTGATCAGGTTGTCCCACGGGGGGCTCACAGTCTTAATCCCCATTTCACAGACGAGGGAACCGAGGCCCAGAGAAGTTAACTGACTTGCCCAAAGTCACATTGCTGACAATTGGCAGAGCCGGAATTTGAACTCATGACCTCTGACTCCAAAGCCCGTGCTCTTTTCCACTGAGCCACGCTGCTTCTCATGACTCTATTATACTCTTCCAATTGCTTAGTTTAGTGCTCTGCACACAGTAAGAGCTCAAGAAATATCACTGATTGATTGAGGGCTAGGAAAAATGATTATGCTATCTCTCAGAACCAGATAGGGTCTAGAAAGTTCTGCCACTTTTCCAAATCTTTCCTCCTACCTCAGCATCCTAGGAGCCAAACGCCTCCCCATAATGGGGGCAACCACTGACACCCCCAGGCAGTCTCCCTTTATTTAATTACAAATTCTCAGGGTTGTGGTACAGTACAATTATTTTTACATTAGGACCCCCTAGTGTCATGGGGTCACTCACTCAATCATGGGTTCTGATAACTTTTTGTCGTGTGGAGAGGAAGTGGGTTGAGGTCATTAGTGGGAAACATTGCCTTTCCAGAAGTAAGATGAGGATGGAGAGGAAAGTGTTCCCTGGACAGGAGCAGATGTGAGCCCGGTGGGCCGAGTGAGTCAAATAAAAGCCAGAGGGGTGTCCACACTTAACCACACCTTTTTATTTTCCCTTTTTTCTCACTTACTCTGGTTAGTCAATCAAAGAAGTGACCCCAAGCCAGTAATACAGGCTTTGCTCCATGACTGGAAATCCCGTTCCTCTTCCCCTCCACCTCAGGATGGGTACCCTTACCAGGTTGCACCTACAGCTGCCTCTTCTTGTCTCCTATTCCTGCTTCCAACTCCACCTTGGGCGCCCAGCTCCTGCTCTTCTTTCCATCTCTGACTCCCACTTCCAACCCTGACACCTCCATCCAGCCCCAGTTCCTTATGTCATTTTAGCCAACCCCTGCTTCTTCTCCACAGCAGCTCCAGGAGCACCTACAGCTAACACAGGTGCTCCAATCCGGAGCCCAGGAAGTTTAGTAGTGAGCTTATTAACCTGGTTTTAATTCATTTGAACATTTTAATTTCTTTTAACTTTTTTCCCAGGCCCTCTTTCAGTGGACTCACCCTTAACCCAGTGGGTATTTTAGGACTCCCTGCTTCTTGTCATCCCAGGGTCCAATGTATTCAAAAGAACAAATTGGTAGGAAGAATGAGTTCAAAGACAGGCTGGGGATGAGGAATATTCTTGTCAGAGTTTGATAGCTTTCTCATTGACCCAGTTAGTCAAAAGTAACTGGTTGTTTGAGGTGAATCCTGGAGGTCATGTCTACCACAGACGAACAGCATGGCAGTTTGAAAAAGATAAAAAGAACCTGAGCAGAGACCACCTCCTGCTTAGTGGCTGTCTCGACGCTGTCTCAATTTAGCCTGGTTCACCTTGATAATGCTGGGTTGGGTTTGTGGCATTAAGGCAGGAGATCTTCAGAGTCTTGTACTTCCATGGATTTGTTTCCCTATTGACCCCCAGAGTCCATAGACTCGATAACTGATGTCCAGGCATGGGGACTCTGGATCCCCTTCAGGTCTGGCTACAGGCTTGGGGTCCAACAGATTGGAGACTGGCTTGGAGGTGGGGTGGGAGGGAAGGAAAGTGTTGGTTCATATAGTGTGTGCTACCTAGACAACACTGCCCTCCATTTAGGGAAGAGGCAGTGTTGCCTGGTGGAAAGAGTTTGGGACTGAAAATCAGGAAGTCTCTGTTCTAATCTCAGCTCTGTTCCCTGTGCCTTCTGTGACCTTGAGAAAGTCATTTAACTTTTCATCTGCTCCACCACTTGTCTGTTGTGTGACCCTGGGCAAGTGACTTCACTTCTCTGTACCTCAGTTACCTCATCTGTAAAATGGGGATTGAGGCTGTGAGCCCCAAATGGGACAGGTACTGTGTCCAACTTTATTTGCTTGTATCCACCCCAGAACTTAGTACAGTACCTGGCACATAGTAAGTGCTCAACAAATGCCATTATCTTTATAATGGGATTAACATATCTGCACTTCCTACATCAGGGATTGTAAACCCTATGGGGTACATAGACTGTGCCTCATCTGATTATTTTATATCTACCTCAGTGCTTAGGGCATAGTAATTACTTAATCAATACTATTATTTACTTTTACACTAATGAATTCCCATCCTTGATACTCATCCATAGCACTCCTGAACATATGTTTATTCAATTATTTATTTTGACCATTCAAATTGCAAATACTTTTATGTTTGTCTTCCCCCATTAGAGTGACAGCTTTTTGTGGGGAGGGAGTGTGTCACATCATTATTCTGTACTTCCCAAGCACCTAGTACAGTTCAGTGTATCAAGTTGTCACTTGGTAAATACTGTTACTACTACTACTACTACTTCTACCACCATTCTTATTAGCGTTCTTGGTGCAGCATCAGAAGTGGGGTTGGAATTTTGTTCCTCCCATGTGGAGACTGGTACCTGAGACCAGCAGTGTTAGTTAAAACTGGGCTGATTTTCTACATGGTATTGGAACGAAAACAAAGTTTTTTTCTGGAAAGTTTTGTTGGGAAGAGTACCGGCTCCTCGTGTGGCCTGGACATGGAAAATTAATAACAGCAATAAGTGAGGTGGAACGATGGAGCGATGAACAGTGGGGTCACTTAGGTGAAGGGTCAGGAAAAGGTCAAAACAGCTTGAAGCCCTTGGAACAGAAGTTAGGAACAAAGAGATAAACCATGAAGTAAATGGCCTTCAGAAATATATTAGATATTTATGAATCTAAAAGAAGAAATCTAAATCAACATGTATTAGGAGAATGGACAGAGAGAGAAGTGTTGGAGAAATTTAAGCAGACAGAGAAATGGCTCTAAACTCTGAGATGAATAACAAGAAGAGGAGATAGCATACTTGAAATAGAGACGAAGTAGTGCCTTCATCAGAAGACACTCTGCATTTACAGGACAAATATAACATTGAATAGAAGATTTTTGTTGTTGTTTTTTACCACCTAGGGTTTCTTCAGTTTCTTAGAAAGGGACATGTAATCTTAACATTGCGCATTATATAGTTTCAAGTTTTATATATTATCATAGATAATTCCTTTAAAGGAAAAGATTAGAAAGTTGTCCTGTTGCTGTCATTGTCACCCTCATCATTCCATCATCTCAGCTATTTACTGAGTGCTTAAAATGTACAGAACTCTGTACTAATTGCTGGGGTGGTTAACTGGAAATTAATTAAGATAGTGTTCTTGGTCTTCAGAGACTCACAGTCCAGTGAGACAGGTGGCAGTGGGGGGAGTCAGAGAAAAATCCAACAATTAATAATAACAATAATAAATATAACAATAATTGTTAAGCATTTAATAGGCACTAAGCACTGGGGCAGAGATGAGATAATCAGGTCAGACACAGGCTCTGTCTTGAATAGGGCTTACAGTCTGAAGGGGAGGGAGTATAGTTGAAGAAATTGAGGCACAGAAAAGTCAAGCAACTCACCCAAGATCACACAGCAGACAAGTAGCTGAGCCAGGATTAGAACCCAGGTCCCCTGGCTCCCAAGCCCCATGCTATTTCTACTAAGATGTTCTTCTCAATTTAAATGTATCACACTTAAAGAAGAACAGGTAAAACTCAGAAGTTACAGTTCTAAGTTCATGAAATCGAGTAGATCGTGACTATATTGGACAGTTCTATGGCCCTTTTCCATTCCAGGCAAACAGCCAAAACCTCTCATTATTCCAAAGAATATGGTAGGGGAATGAGGTTTCCCCCTGGCCTGGAGGGACGAGACCAGCCCAGCCAACAGGTAGTCCTTCACAGATCCTAGAGCCCAATAATAATGATGGTATTTGTTAAGCACTTACTATGTGCAAAGCACTGTTCTAAGTGCTGGGGAGGATTCAAGGTAAGCAGGTTGTCCCACATGGGGCTCACAGTCTTCATCTCCATTTTACAGATGAGGTAACTGAGGTACAGAGAAGTGAAGTGACTTACCTAGGGTCACACAGCTGACAAGTGGCGGAGCCGGGATTAGAACCCATGACCTCTGACTCACAAACCCGTGCACTTTCCACTGAGTCACGCTGCCCAGTGGCAAGGGGATTTGGGGCCCCTCACCTCCCTCACTGTGAGGATGAAAGTTACACTAACAAGTAAAATTAGTCAGTAAGTCAATTATCCAGATTTTGGCCCCTATCTGAGTCATCCAGGTAGTCAAGTGAATGTGGGTTTATTATCTGGATAATCCTGACTCTGGCCTAGAATGTCCTCTCTCTTCATATCCAACAGACGATCACTTCCCCCACCTTCCAAGTCTCCTCCAGGAGGCCTTCCCCAACTAGGCCCTCATTTCCTCTTCTTCCACTCCCTTATGCATTGTCCTGGCACTGGGATTTGCACCCCTTATTCAGGCCTACTTCAACCCTACAGCACTTATTTACATAATCCGTAATTTCTTTATTTATATTCATGTCCGTTTTCTCCTCTAGACT
The DNA here is from genome assembly GCF_015852505.1 of Tachyglossus aculeatus. Taxonomy (NCBI): domain Eukaryota; kingdom Metazoa; phylum Chordata; class Mammalia; order Monotremata; family Tachyglossidae; genus Tachyglossus; species Tachyglossus aculeatus. The sequence goes on from NC_052066.1 coordinate 101,249,741, forward strand.
GTAAACTCGTTGTGGGCAGGGAATGTGTCTACCAACTCTGGTATATTACACTCTCAAACTCTTAGTACAGTGCTCTGCCACAGAAAGCACTAAATAATGATTGACTGATTGAATGAAAGCCATTGAGTCAATTATCTAGATATCAGCTTCTGAAAAATTATTTATTTGAGTCATTCAGGTAGTCAAAGTGAAAATGGTTTTATTGACTTAAATTATCTGGATAATTGTCTCAGTTCTCCCCTTCATTTTGCTTATGGAGACTCTTCTCAATCTGATAGTGTGGCCTTTCTCATTTAGCAGGCAAAAAATAAAATTGGCACTGGATGATCTTCTTCCCAGGTAGAAATATTGGTCTGATAGCCTTCCCCCAAGACATCCATAATCCCTATCAGTCAGATCATTGACATCTGTGTGGTTTCTGTGCACAATTTAATTTCCTTTCCCTCAATGAACAGAGTCTTACCAGGCTGTTGTTATCTGCTGACAGCAGAAAATATGTCTATAGTTCATTCACATAATGCATGGGAGGGGGAATTAATTCTCTGGGGACTAGGATTGTTTGGTTTGTCAGGAGACATATTTGACATTTACTGCATTGTCCCCTTTGTGCTCCAGCAATTCACTGTTAAAAAATTGTGCTATAAATCCAGACGAATGTTTTGCAAAGTTCATATCTGCATTTGCTACCTTTAATATTAATAGGAGTGTATCTTTAAAGTGAGTAAATTGAGAAAGTGGCTGAAACTGTAGTTTATAAAAGAAGATTAGTGGGTTTAATATGCACTGGAGAGTAAAAGAGAAATCTTATTACTGTATGAAGAAATTACCTCATAAAGAAGCTAATACAGCAGACTAGGGAGTCATTTTTAACAAGGTTTTTATGATGCACAAGTGTAGGCAAGTTAATGAACTTATCTTTCTAGTTATTTTCAAATTGTAACGCAGCTCTTCTTTTCTAGTTCTTGTGCTTTCAAAAGTAAAATACATTTAATCATTCATAATAAAACTAATTCATTACTTGAATAAATCAAGCAAAATCTTACATGGGGTGCTTAAGAGTTTTAGCAATAATGTCAGGCCCCAGATTAGGTACTAATGTTTAGATAGGAAGAGAGCAAAAGGTAAATTGCAAGAATTATTTATTATGGAAAGACCTCATATGGACAGTGCATGAGCATTTTGGGAAGCTTGATTCCCATCCTAGTTATTGGATTGAGGAAGAGAAGGCAAAAGAAAGGAATTGGTCAAAAGTTTATTTTTGCAATCCCAAGCTCCTTTGCCAGCAAACTATGTGATCTTGAGTACTCATAAAAAATATATTCATTCATTCATTCAATCGTATTTATTGAGCGCTTACTGTGTGCAGAGCACTGTACTAAACGCTTGGGAAGTACAAGTCAGCAACATATCTGAAGAATGTCACTGCTTAGAGAAAATAAACAAGCTGAGGAAGTTGGTAATACCAATGATCATCTGTCATTTAGGCCCTCATTTCCTCCTTTCTCACTCCCTTCTGCATCATCCCTGTATTTGGATTTGCACCCTTTATTCACCCCTCTCTCAGCCCCACAGTGCTACTACCAATGCTACTATAGTATACTCTCCCAGGGGTTTATTAATACAGTGCACTGCACACAGTAAGCATTCAATAAATACAGCTGATTAGTTGATGGATTGGGCCCCCAGCACCCCAGCATGGCTAGCTAAGTGTTATTTGGGAGGAGCCATATTTTTCACCACAAAGTCAAAAGACAGATTGCTGAGAAAGGTGGGCCATCTTTACATTGATTACAGAAAATCTTCCATCCTGAAGTGAAATTAATTCATCAAAATTCAGAACATGGAATTAAATTAACTGGAAGAGAAGCATTAAAGCTAATCTTAAAAATTACATTCCTTTTGAAGCATCTCTGGGACCCTTGGCATTACCACAGAACCACCTTCTCCTCACAGAATCTTTACTGTCAGACGCACACCAACACACATCCTTAAAAAAAACTAATTCATTTTCATATTTCTTGTTTTCTTTGACTGTTGCCTCCTAGGGATTAGGGCCTGAAATCGATAGTTCTAAATGATTGTGATTTTTAATGGAAATAAGCGATTTGCTGTTCCTCAACACTATACTGTCAAATGCCTATCCAGTGAAACTGTCCCCAAATAACCATGGACAAAGAGTAACTGTTACAAGTCCACTTTCTTCTTTGAAGAATCGGGTGCACTTAACATGACCCTAGATATGTTTTACAATGATTTCTTCTTGTAATGTCCTGCCTTTGGGTTTGCTAGTGCAGCGAAGCTGTCCAGATAGATTGAGTTTTTGGCCTCCATTCCCTTCTAGTTTCCTGTATTTTTGTTAATGGTCTTATCTTTGAAACGACACCTTTCTAGTCTTCCTTTATTTTTCCATTTCAATAGGTCTGATTCATTGCCCTTGCACCCAGTAGGAGAGGTAGACACAGGATCAAATGCATTAGGATTCCAGAGTAGAGAAGGATTTTATGTTGGTGAAAAGTCTTGTGAAAGAAAATGATTAAAAATCCAAAAAAAACTTTCATGTCTCAGAAAAGTGACTTTTGGGGGCTACTTTCACCAATGAACTGGCCTAAATGACTGTAACCTTTCCATGGTATTCCCTCCTCAGTTTTCCCAGTTCCTGAGACCTTAACTAGGAGTCTGTTGAACATATTGGTTCATAAGCATATGGTAGAAGTTATCTTTCTTGTTATTCTTAACCTATTCCACATGTCTGTGTGCCATTTTATAAAATAGCTTTCCGAACCGTTCTATTTGTATCAATTTCCTACTGTTCAGAATATAGCCTTTCTCTTTCATGTGAGTTGCCACTGAGAATATTTAATATAAATATTTTCCCTTCATAAATTTATTGTACAGATAAATAATGATGCTTTCAGTAGAGTTCGGACTACAGAGAGCTAATCCTTTCTAAACAGATGGTATAAATATTTTAACTTTAAATATAGGCTTTAACGACAGGACTCCAATCAGCAGAAGAGAAAATCTGGCCCTGGGACTTCCTTTCTCAGAAAGGCACCACCTAATAATAATTATGGTATTAGTTAAGCACTTACTATGTGCCAAGCACTGTACTAAGCTCTAAGGGGGATACAGCAAATTGGGTAGGACACATTCCCTGTCCCACGTGGGGCTCACAGTCTCAATCCCCATTTTATAAATGAAGTAACTGAGGCCCAGAGTAGTGAAGTCACTTGCCCAAGGTCACACAGCAGGCAAGTGGCAGAGCCAGGATTAGAACCCATGACCTTCTGACTCCCAGGCCTGTGCTCTATCCTGTAGGCCATGCTGCTTCCCTAGCATCACTCCTTTCTCCCGCTCCATTGATAGGTGGTTACTGGTTTCATCTTTAAATGAATAATCTTTCCTATTTCTAAAGCATTTCTCAAAATAATTTATTGAACCTAATGGTTTTAGCATGCAATGCCTCTGAGAGGCAACAAAACGGCAGCCTATAATGGGACAAACCCACTAATTTGACTTGGGGAATTGCTTTACCTGAACTGCTGTGAAGCATATAAGCAAAACCATGACTTGATCAGAACCACGGTCCACCCAGAATTCTGCCTTTAATCAGTGCAAAATGATTCTAGAAGGGATTGTAATAACTGTCATCATCATCATCATCAATCGTATTTATTGAGCGCTTACTGTGTGCAGAGCACTGTACTAAGTGCTTGGGAAGTACAAGTTGGCAACATATAGAGACAGTCCCTACCCAACAGTGGGCTCACAGTCTAAAAGGGGGAGACAGAGAACATAACCAAACATACTAACAAAATAAAATAAATAGAATAGATATGTACAAGTAAAATAAATAAATAAATAAGTAGAGTAATAAATATGTACAAACATATATACATGTATACAGGTGCTGTGGGAAAGGGAAGCAGGTAAGATGGGGGGATGGAGAGAGGGACGAGGGGGAGAGGAAGGAAGGGGCTCAGTCTGGGAAGGCCTCCTGGAATAGGTGAGCTCTCAGTAGGGCCAACTGTCCTTGTCATCAGTGCTTTTGAACAGGGATACATCACTCAATTGTCTTAAGTTTTCCTATCTATATTGCCCCTAGTAACCTATTAAAGTCCCCTTGTCCACAAATTTGTGAGAACTATTCTTGAACTTCCTACTATTTCCAGCCCATACAACTTCCATTAGTTTTGCCCTGTTTATATGAAGAAGTGTTTCCTTTTGTTTTGAACTTTCTAGCATCAGGATTCAATGCATTCTACCTTATCTTGGAGATACCAGATTTAGTGAATGAGAATTCTGTCTGCACATTATCTTAGCCTTCACCTTTCCAGGCTGAAGACTACAAATTTTTTTACCCTCTCCAACCGGTGCTCATAATGGTCTGTGTATAATTCCCCAATAGTAAATATAGCATTCCTGGTTTTCTAAGTAAATGGAAGTAAAATTGATTTAAGTGGAAAAAAGAATAAAACTGTTGACAATGAATTGTATATTCCCATTTATTTATAGCCTACTTAACCCTTCATGAAATCTAGTTTAGAATACCCCAAAGTGAATTTCAGGTGAATGAATGAAACTATTGAACATATAAAACTCAGACTTTCCAAAGAAAAATGTTATAATTGCTTTAGCAGTGAAATTGAAATATCTTGAAAAAGATCAGCAGCCTGAGCTAATTTATGGCAGGGCTGCTGTGTTTAAAAAACTTTGCAAATGCCTGTGTGACGGAGGAATAAACATGACAAAAAAATGTATAGCTTGTATGACAAGGCAGTATTTTTTTCTGTGGTATTTGTTTAATGCTTACTATGTGCCAGGAGCTGTACTAAGCACTGGGGTAAATACAAGATAATCAGGTTGTAAACAGTCTCTATCCCACAGGGGACTCACAGCCTTAATCCCCATTTTACAGATAAGGTAAATGAGGCCCAGAGAAGTAAAGTGACTTGCCCAAGGTCACACAGCAGACAAGTGGCAGACCCGGGGTTAGAATCCAGGTCCTCTGACTCCCACGTGGCTTTGCATTTTACAGACAGATCTGTGGAACTGTGTTACAGTGTCATAGTTTTCCCAAAATATGAAACCATGGCACACCTTCACCTGGAGCACCGTGTGCCCTTCTGATTGCTACATTTTAGGAAGGATAAAATGGAGTGGGAAGAGGTAGAGCGAAAGAGAGCCAAGATGATCGGGGGATGGAAATTAGCGGGATGAAGCAGGAGAAGCTGAAAGGGTTTAGATATTTTGGTATTATGCAAACAGGAAGGGGGTCATGAATGAAGTCTTCAAAATCCTAATGGATTGGACAAGGAAAATATGAAATTGTTATTTACTAAATCCCACCACAATTAATCAATCAATCAATCAATCATACTTATTGAGCACTTATGGTGTGTAGAGCACTGTACTAAGCACTTGAAAGAGTACAACAGAGTTCATGGACATGTTTCCTGCCCACAGCAAGCTTATAGTCTAGAGAAGGAGACAGAAATCAATATAAATAAGTAAATTACAGATATGTACATAAGTGATGTGGGGATGAGGGAGGGTTGAATAAAGGGTGCAAATCCAGTCAATCAATCATACTTATTGACCACTTACTGTGTGAAGAGCACTGTACTAAGTACTTGAGAGGGTACAGTCATTCAATCATTGGTATTTATTGAGCACTTCCTATGTGCAGAGTACTGTACTAAGCACTTGGGAGAGTACATACAACAAAATTAGCAGACATGTTCCCTGGCCTCAAGGAGCTTACTGTCTAACAAGTGCAAGGATAAAGCAGAAAAAAATTGGAAGAGGAAATGGGGGGCTTAGTTACCGAAAGAGATGTGATTTTAATATGGCTTTGAAGGCAGGGAGAATGATGGTCTGTCAGATATGAAGAAGGAGGAGATTTCAGGCAGGATGTGGGTGAGAGGTCAGTGGTGAGATACAAGAGGTTGAGATACAGTGACTAGACTGATATTAGAGCAGTGAAGTATGTGGGCTGGGTTGTAGTGGGAAATCAGAAAGGTGAAGTAGGAGGCGGAAAGGTGATTGAGCATTCTAAAGATGATGCCAAGGAGTTTCTGTTTGATGCGAGGAGCATCAGGAGGAGGGGACACCCATTGAAACGTGAAAGTAGTGAGCTAAAAAAGAAAATGAAACATTTAGATTTCTTCACTCAGCTGATGCTAAGCAGATGGAATTTATTACCACAGGAAGTTGTTCAGACAACCCCCCCCGACACCCCCCAAATAGCTCAGGAAGGATTTGGATAAATTCATTCATTCCTTCATTCAATCAGACATATTTATTGAGCACTTACTGTGTGTAGATCATGGTACTAAGCGCTTGGGAAGTACAAGTTGACAACAGATAGAGACGGTCCCTATCCAACAACGGGATCACAGTCTAGAAGGGGGAGACAGACAACAAAACAAAACATGTGGACAGGTGTCAAGTCATCAGAATAAATAGAAATAAAGCTAGATGCACATCATTAACAAAATAAGTAGAATAGTAAATATGTACAAGCAAAATAAATAGAGTAATAAATCTGTACAAACATAGATACAGGTGCTGTGGGGAGGGGAAGGAGGGAGAGTGGGGGGATGGGGAGGAGGAGAGGAAAAGTAATCTTTGCTGGATTACATCAATCAGTGGTATTTACTGAGTTCTTACTGTGTGCAGAGTACTGCACTAAGGGCTTGAGAAATTATAGTACAATAGTGTTGGTAGACTAAGATCCCTGCCCACGAGTTGCTTACAGTCTAGAGGGAGAGACAGACATTAAAATAAATTAGAGATGTGTATTTAAGTTTTGTGGGGCCAAGTGTTGTGGAATGGAGCCATGATTCCACAGGCTGGTTGACTTGAGAGTTGGAGAGGGGTTGGATGGGAGTGACCTGATGTAATCAGAGCCCAGAGAAAGAGATGAGGGGCAGTGCAGGAAAAGGAGGATAGGGATGGGGCAGGGGATGGGGGAGGGGTTGAATGGATGGTGATAAGGGGAGGTCTGGGAAGAAAAGACAGGGTTGGGCTGATCAAAGAGAGGGGATTGAGGAGACATGGTAAGATCAAGGAAGTTTAAGGAGCATAGGAGAGGTTTTCAGCAGCAATTACTGTTTAATCTGGTGGTTCCATTGATTAACAGCTGAATTGAATGCAAGTAGTTGGGTACACTTGAGCCAAGAGGTGGATGCTTACAATAAACAGAGGGCTGCATTGATGGGAAGGTAAGCCCCTCTCCATCCCACCCGCCCTACCTCCTTCCCCCGCACAGCACCTGTATATATGTTTGTACAGATTTATTACTCTATTCATTTTACTTGTACATATTTACTATTCTATTTATTTTGTCAATGATGTCCATCTAGCTTTACTTCTATTTATTCTGATGACTTGAAACCTGACCACATGTTTTGTTTTGTTGTCTGTCTCCCCATTCTAGACTGTGAGCTTGTTGTTGGGTAGGGACCGTCTCTATATGTTGCCAACTTGTACTTCCCAAGTGCTTAGTACAGTGCTCTGCACACAGTAAGGGCTCAATAAATACAATTGAATGAATGAATGAATGAATGAACTATTGGTATGTAAGAAGAGTCATTCATTCATTCATTCATTCAGTTGTGTTTATTGAGTGCTTACTGTATATAGAGCATTGTACTAAGCCCTTGGAAGAGAAGCAGCATGGCTTAATGGAAAGAGCACAGGTTTGGGAGTCAGAGGCCATGAGTTCTTATCCCAGCTCTGCCACTTGTCTCCTGTGTGAGCTTGGGCAAATCATTTAACTTTTCTGTGCCTCAGTTATCTCATCTGTAAAATGGGCATAAGAGTGTGAGCCCCCAATTAGAACAGTGCTTGGGGCATAATAAGTGCTTAAAAATGCCATAATTAAATTCAATTAAATTGCAATAAGCAACAATAAGGGGGCATATTCCCTTCCCACAAGGTATTTGCCCACAGGGTTGCAAACAGTCACACCTCTTCTCCACTGTTCTCTCCCTGCAGAATTGCAGGGAGAAGTCAAATGAAAGAATGCCTTTGGAAGTGGCCATTCTAGGTGACTTTGGGGAAAGTTCTTTCTGTCATAGAGGCTGGTAGGCAGTGGCTCTGTTGCTACATGGTCCTGAGTTGGCTAAAACAGCTTGGCAGAGTGAGAGCTCTGTGTCCTTGGGCACCACTGTTTCCCAGGAAATGTTAGCTGGTAATAGAATCATCATTGCTTGTGCATTCTGAAGATTAGTACTAAAGGAAAGATATGAATGGCAGTAACAATAATAATAATAATAATAACAATGGCATTTAAGTGCTTACTATGTGCAAAGCACTGTTCTATGTGCTGAATTGTTAAGCGCTTACTATGTGCCAAGCACTGTTCTAAGAGCTGGAGTAGTTACAGGGTTGTCAGGTTGTCCCACATGGGGCTCACACTTTTAATTCCCATTTTAAAGATGAGGTAACTGAGGCACAGAGAAGTTAAGTGACTTACCCAAGGTCACACAGCAGACAAGTTGCAGAGCCGGGATTAGAACCCATGTCCTCTGACTCCCAAGCCCCTGCTCTTTCCACTAAGCTACAATAAATACAGAAGTGTTAAGTAATGAGGCATCTTCCCAGGGTCATAATGTCTAAACTGCCATTCATAAGATCTTTCATTCATTATACAAAGTGATGGGGGTGAAAAAGGGCACCTACCACAGAGGTAGTACATTCAGCACAGTCTCCAATAGTGGCATCAAAGGATGCTTTGAGGAGCAGTGGGATGGCTCCTCCTTTTGACATTCAACTACATAACCAGTGATGTACCATTTAACCTCTGTAACTTTTCCCTATTACCGTTATTATTATTATTATTACTATCATCATCATTATCAGCATCAATATTAATAGCTTTGCCATTGGCTAAGCATTTATTTTAGGCTAAGGATGTTGACTCAGAGATAATCCCGAGGCCACAGAGGGCTCACAGTCTAAAACAAGTAGTAAGAATGGTAGTACTAAGTGCTAGGGTAGATTCAAGCTAATTAGGTTGGACACAGTCTATGTCCCATATGGGACTCACAGTCTTAATTCCAATTTATAGATGAAGTAATTGAGGTACAGAGAAGTTAAGTGATTTGCCCAAGATCACACAGCTGACAAATGGTGGAGCTGGGTTTAGAATAATAATAATAATGATGGCATTTGTTAAGAGCTTACTATGTGCAAAGCACTGTTCTAAACGCTGGGGAGGTAAGGTGATCAGGTTGTCCAAGGAGGGCTCACAGTCTTAATCCCCATTTTACAGATGAGGTAACTGAGGCACAGAGACGTGAAGTGAGTTGCCCAAAGTCACAGAGCTGACAATTGGCGGAGCCAGGATTTGAACCATGACCTCTGACTCCAAAGCCCGGGCTCTTTCCACTGAGCCACGCTGCTTCCCTTAGAACCCAGGTCCTTCTGAATCCCAGGCCCACACTGTTTCCACTAGGCTACGTTGCTTTTCATGTTCTTAAGTTCTTCACTGGCCTCAGAAAGGCTGCCCTTGGTCTAAACTTTGACAATCTTTACAACCTTATAAAAGTGAAGGGGTTTATGATGACCTGCACCCTATGGAAAGATCTTCTTCCTTGTGATAACAAGCAGAAAAGAAAGGACAAGAAATTAGTATAAGAGGATTCCTCCTACTGGATCACAACACTATCGTACTCATCTGTAATTTGATTTATATACATTTATTTCTGTCTCCCCCTCTAGACCCTAAGCTTATTGTGGGCAGGGAATGAGACTATTATGTTGTCATATTACCCTCTCCCAAGCGCTTAGTATAGTGCTCTGCACATACTAAGCATTCAAAAAATGCTATAGACTGATTCAGATGCTGTATCATTCTCCTAGACAGATTTTCTCCCCTGGAATGGCTGGAGGAGAAATAATAATAATGATGATGGTATTTGTTAAGCACATATTATGTTCAAGAACTGTTCTAAGTACTGGGGTAGATACAGGGTAATCACGTTGTTGCATATGGGGCTCACACTTATAATCCCCATTTTACAGATGAGGTAACTGAAGCACAGATAAATTAAGTGACTTGCCCAAAGTCACACAGAAGACAAGTGGCAGAGGGGGGATTAGAACCCATGTCCCCTGACTCCCAAGCCCACACTCTTTCCACTAAGCCACAAGAGAGTTTAAGTGGTGCTCTGGTCTTCAGACAGTCCCTTCAGCATTCAGATTCTGCATGTTGGAGAAATCTGGAGTTGCGTGGTTGGCTCCATCCTGCTCCAACACTGGAGCCTTTAAAAGAGCCATGTAATTGTTGTCTTCTTAGACCTCCATCTTAACGGTTAGGAATGGACAGTCCAAATGCTCTAACATTTCCTTCTACATCCCAACCTTCCATCAAGTAATGTGTTATGGACCACTCTTCCATGATTTTTTTCCAAACCTTTCTTGAAACCCACTGTTACTTTTGGCTTGCAGTTTCCTGTGGGAATGAATTTCATTGATTTTCAACCTTCTGGGTGAACCCAACAGCACACAATACTGACAAATTCAAAGGTATTAATTTTCTCACCACTGGTTCTATAAAAAGGGTCTCACACCACTCTGACTCAAACTTCTCAATGGGTCATTCTTGGATTTAAATAAATCATTTAGGTGCCTGGAGCCCAAATGTTAGACCCCAGGGGTAAAAACCCAATGATTCCTCACATTGTTCAACAGATTTCCTTTTCTGCCACCTTTCTGTGTTTCTTCTATAACTAATTTTACTTCATATATTCACTATTTTTCCACGGTTACGTTTAAAACTTCTTTTAACCCTCTCTAATTTTATTTATTATCATCAAGCAATCTCACCTTCTTATGATTTTCCCATATTTTACACCCCTGCATTTGAGTAGACTTCTTCACTTCCTCAGTAAAGTATGAATTCATTGTTATCATCCACTGTGCCCAGAAACAAAAGACAAGAGCTGTGGAAAGTTATATAATGTCCACATTAATTTGTAAGTGCTAGCTAGATACCTCTCTGATAGGATTCTGTTCAAGTCCCACCAATTTGGATAATGAATCAAATGGCCCTATGAATAATTAGATCTTCTAAGTAATTACAATCTTTCCCCATGCTTTAAAATGTACGATACGGTTCAGTTGAGCAACTCAAGCAGTGAGTCATTATTATTGAAGCTTTTAAGGAAGCTATTTCTGAAGGTTTGACCAAGAGGCTAAAATATGTCTGAAATGACAAAGAATGACAGGCTGCAATCACTTCTGTGACAGAGAGGTGCTCAGTAAGCAGTCCTATTACAATCATGAAGTTAAAGAAGCAGAGATCTGCCTTGTACAAGGAAGCAAAGGGAATGATGAAAACCTTCGGTTACTCATTCTGGGCAAAATCAATCTCTCACTGTCAATTTTAAATGAACTAATTTGTTCCCAAATCTGCTCAGTCAGTTTGGAAGCATACTCAGTTCATCCACATAAGCAAATCCTTTAATCTTGACTAGTTCACTGAGAAAGAAATCTAGAAATGTGTTAATATGTCTGGACATATGTAGTAGGATAAGAATTGATTCTTTTAATTAGTGTCTATTCAAGTTATAGTTCCTTCTTGGGCTGAACTGTTGACCTGCTAATATATAAAGAGATTACTGTTAAGAATAACCTCTAGTCAAGGTACAATTTAACTCCTTCTTCATTGGTAAAATGAACCTTTGGATTGGCCAGTTTTTATATTTATTAATAACTTTCTGCATTGTATATGTGACAAATGAAATAGTATTTCCAAGTTGAATTACCTGATATATATGTATATTTATGTTTATACATGGGCATATCATCTTTATATAGAGAAAAATATTTGCATAAGTATGTATTCTATGCTCAAAGTATGCTTTTTCAACAAAAGGCTAACTAAAACCACTGGAAGTAAGGGGGCTAGCTTGTTGCCTTTGTCACTCCACACAGCTTCCTTCTAAAACATTGCTGAGTCGGGTGTAGATTGGTTTCAGGGGACAGGAGCAATACAAGAATCAGGTTCAGAAGATGTTTAGGGAAGGGAAGATTTGCCCTTAACTATGCCAGCATAAAACTGAACTATGATACACAAATAAAAAATGTGCCCCACCCCAAGTCCCACAACACTTATGCTTATATGTATATGTCCTTATGTTCTCCCATTCCCCTATTTGTAATTTATTTTAACGTGTTTCCCCCTTAGACTTAAACTCCTTGTGAGCAGGGATTATGTCTATCAGGTCTATTGTGTTGTACTTTCCAAGTGCTTCCTACAGTGCTCTGTACACAGTAAGCACTCAGTAAATACAATCAACTGAAAAAAAAGGCAGTCATTCTAAATACATTGGATCTTATTCCATTTTACATAAAATCCATGTGGTGACTACAATGTCAGATCAATCAACAGGAACGTGAGGGTCTATTGAGGGTTGTTGAAAATAAATATTTCTAATAAATTATAATCAAGAAATGAGATGAAGAAAACAGAAACTTCAAGATGTAAATAAAAACATTGATTGATTAATTCATGATTCTTTTATTTCCACAAACTCAGGATATTTGACAAGAAATCATTATTCCAGGTTTTCAAATTTATAGTGTTGAAATTATGTTGGGGTCCACTAAATACAGTTACTGTATTATATGAATGGAATTGAATTTTTCAGGACTTTTTAAAATTATTATCTTCATTGCTGAAAAATGAATACCAAAAAAATACCATTTTCCAGAATAAAAGTCAAAGAGATATCTGTCAATTCATAGGTTTGGATACACTTATAGATTTGAGCTAAAACCAATTAAAATAAAGAAAACCCTGGATCCAGTACAAACTATACAAAGGAATCAATTTCAATTCTGGAGCTGTCCACTGGAATGATTTCCAAGGTTTGAATTTAGAAAGAAAACATGAATAGAAGAGTGTCTCATGTAACCAATGCTTGCTATTCGAATACCCTAATTCGAGTTCCCAGTTTCTTTTTCAGTTTGGTTTCCAGTTTAGATGCTTCTAGCTAGGCAGAGAAAGAACTTCCTTCCTTCATTAGGAGTATTGAAACAAATAATATTTCTCCAGCTCCTTCAAACTGAGTTGAAAATTTGCAATTTGATTTGAATCATCGAGGCCAGGTCCAAAGCAATATTTTGGCTTCTAACAGAGGGAGGTTTGGTTTAGCTTTGGCACTGAAATTCTAATAGTGCTCTATTGCCCTCTTCCTCCTCTTTATCTCCTCCTCATCTTCCACATCTTTCTTCCCCTCATCCCCTCTCTTTTTCTACTTCTCTTCATAGTAGTAGTAGTGGTAAGTTGTAGTAATAATGGCATTTATTAAGCTTTCTATGTGCTGAGTACAGTACTAAGTTCTGGGAGAGAAGATGCAGGTAGGAATTAGACATAGTACCTGCCCCTCCAGGGACCACAATCTAAGAGTATAAGTAGAGTGGAGGGACTGGAGACAGACATCAGTAAAAGAACTCAATCAGCTTGTCCCATCCTACCTCACCTCACTAATCTCCTACTACAGCTCAGTCTGCTTCTCTAGTGCCATCATACTCACTGTGGCCCAGTTTCCCCTAGCTCACTGCCAACCGCTTTCCCATATCCTCCCCTTAGCCTGGAACTCCCTCCCTCTCCATATATTCCAGGCCACCACTGAATCCACCTACAAATCATTAGCAAGGTCACATCTCCTTCAAGAGGCCTTCCCCAATTAAGCACTCTTTCTCCAACTCTCTCTCCCTTCTGTGTTGTCTAGGCACTTCAATCTGTGACCTTTGGACGTTTGATAGTCTCCCTAACCCCAATCCCACAGCACATATGTGCATATCTTTAAACCATGGCTCAGTGGAAAGAGCACGGGCTTTAGAGTCAGATGTCATGGGTTCGAATCCTGACTCTACCACATGTCTGCTGTGTGACCTTGGGCAAGTCACTTAACTTCTCTGAGCCTCAGTTACCTCATCTGTAAAATGGGGATTAAGACTGTAAGCCCCACGTGGGACAACCTGATCATCTTGTATCCCCCCCAGAGCTTAGAACAGTGCTTTGCACATAGTAAGCGCTTAACAAATGTCATTATTATTATTATTATGAATTGCTTATTTATTCATATTGTCTGTCTCCCACTCTAGACTGTACGCTCATTATGGCCAGGAAACGTGTCTGCTAATTCTGTTGTATTGTATTCTCTCAAGCACTTAGTACAGTGCTCTGCACGTAGTAAGTGCTCAATAAATACAATTGATTGATCGATAATGAGGAAAATTGAAAATATAACACAGGCAAATACACAAAATGAAGTCAAAATCAGTAGGGACCTGATGCCAAAGGAGCAGAATTTCAGGCACTTTGGTGCTCTGAGTTCAGGACACACCCACAGCCACCAGTCTTCTTGGAGTTTTGTGGAGGCCTCAGACTGTGGGTGGGTGCAGAAGCAGATTTATTCCCAGTCTGGTAAGCACAGAGCATGCTGGAAGGAGGGACCCTCAGTGGCTGATGAGAAGGGGGAAGTTACCACAGATGCTTTTCTCAGTGGCAAAAGAGGGGTTCCAAAAGTGTGTGGGAGAAGCACACTCCTATATATTGATTTCTGATATATCTCAAATGTTTATAATGCAGTGCACTTTGAAAAGACCTAAGGACATTCATTCAGATGGGGTCTCTGGCCTCCAGGAAACTCAGGATCTAAAAGTGGGTGGGGCGGCATAAAGGAAAAGAACAACCAGGTAAATTATGTAAAAACAAAAATTCAACATAAACAATAAAACAAATATTTTCCTACTTGTGGGTGGAGGGAAATAGTTCTCAGGCCCTTCATTGTTCAAGATCCGGTTAGTCTTGGTCAAACCATAATCTTCTCAGCCTTCTCTTCTCATGAACCTATTCCTCCTACTCCTCATGTGCATCATCCACATCATTCTTTAACAAAAAATGCAAAATTAGAAAAATACAAAATTTGAACTTGAACTTTCAAAAGTTTTAGTTATCTAGCTGACATTTTAAAATAACCATACATTTTATACTTTTGGATGCAATATATTTTAAATATAGAGCATGTGAAAGTATATTCATATATGAATATTGTTGTATAGATTTGAATATGACATACATGAAGAATGAGCCATAGGATCATCCTAAAAGACTGGAAACTTCTCAGGCACAGGCACAAGTACACATCTTCCCTTCTATCAGGGTGCATTTTGATACCCGATTAAATTTCCAGTTCAATTATGAACACATACCAACTCAGTGGGTGCTAGTGAAAGAATCAGCTCAGAGGTTTTCATTCTTAAGGTAAATCCCAGAATACACCGGCTGGCCTCTTGCTAGGTCAGAATTTGAGATCCAGTATTGTATTGCTCATCTCCCCATTTAATCATGTTAACTCTGCTTTGGAAAGCCATTTCCCCAGTTCAGCTTCTCTGCAGGAGAGGACTCACAAAAGGTTCTTAAAGTCAGCAGTTCTGCAAATAGCCATATGTCTGTCACCCAACAGGGGTAATTATGTATTGGTAGTGAATAGTGAGAATGCCTATTCCACTGATTTTTCAAAATGATAGATGATTTTCAAAAATCTTTGAGACACTTTACTATTCACTTCCCATTCATAGTTTCCCCTCTTGGATGAGGAGCAAACGATATTGGCAGAGCTGCTGAATTTTAGAGGTTCCTTTACTGACTTCATCTATGATTGAAATGTAATGGATGGAAGGTGAGATCTGTGAATATTTGATTGACATAATATTGCTGCCAGTGGATGGAGTGAAATAGCTACACTAGAGTGGTCGTGTGATTTATGTTCAAGACAGATCTTTGCATTAAGATAAGGAATTTCTGAGGATAATTAATTTTCCTTTCTTCTCCTATGTCTCTTTTTAGCACCTTCTTCACCATATTTGCTATTTTTGTTTTAATAGGTTTGTTGACTGCACAAGTAATCCTCTCAAAAGCATTGGCATGCCAAACACAGATCAGACTTCAGTTTCACCGTGCTATGCACAAGACCCCAGTCATGAGTACATCACATGGATTTCAAAAATTTGATTGAGTCTTTTACCTCAGGCTTCCGTCCCAGGGTTTTTCAAGGAGAGTGGAAATCATAAAGCCTAAAACAGCGACAGCTGCATTGTTTTTGATGACGCTGGTCAAGACATGTTTGGAAAATACTGCATTATTAGAGGTTTAAACTTATGAGTTGCCCAAAGCAGTAAAATCATTACCTGAATATAGGGTTAGTGCCAGATGATAAATGAAGAACACTCTCTAACCCCTTGCATTCTGCCCCACTGAAATATTATCTTTGCAAATTAAATAGCTCTTTGAAAAATCCAATTACTGTATTGAAGTTGCTGTTTTTATTAGGTCTTGTCCAAGGTACTCTTTCAACTTCTTTAATGGCCTCCCGTAATCCACGTCCCGAGGCTGCTAAAACCCAGTTGCCAGTGTGCTCTAAGAAACAGCACTGGATTAAGACTGTCCAGAAGTGGAAACTTTGTTCACGATGCATCTGCTCGACCTCGCATTTGCTGCTGTGAGGAGACTTGTCAGTCCCCATTGGCAGTGCGCGGCCAAGCTGAAGGATCCCTCCTGGCTGGGTCATGGTCTTGGCCAGGCTTTCCTTGTCAGGGAGAGTTCACTTCGTCACTGATCCTAATTCCAACCCTGTGGTTGGAGCATTCCAATTTTTAATCGCTCCATGACTTGTCAGATTGAATATGAGCCACATGGATGAAACCAAAGATGTTCTATAATGGGAGTGCCAAATACAGCTCTTGTTTAGGGAGTCTGGAGTAGCCATTTCCATTTCTAAACTGGAAGTGGATGGAGTTTCCCCGAAAGGCAGAGAAGACTTCACTCTTCCCATTTACCCAGAGGAGTAGGAAAAAGGACAAAATTGCACTTCCTGAGTAACTTTTGTGTCCCAGCAGGCTCTTTGTTCTCTGCTTAGCCAACCTCTATGGAGAGGACCACCTTACCTATAATTAAGTGGGAAACTAGCCAGACCTCAGTTCCAGATCTGTACACTCTCTTTGCCAATGTTTTCCACACTGGGAGATAGTCTCTGGCCTTGAGTATCTTTTATCTTAGAATTTAAATCCTGTTTTAATAACTTTTCCCAAGGCTAGATGATGATGATGATGGTATTTGTTAAGTGCTTACTATGTGCAAAGTAGTCTTCTAAGCACTGGGGGGATACAAGGTGATCAGGTTGTCCCACGTGGGGCTCAGTCTTAATCCCCCTTTTACAGATGAGGTAACTGAGGCCCAGAGAAGTGAAGTGACTTGCCAAAAGTCACACAGCTGACAAGCAGCAGAGCTGGGATTAGAACCCCTGATCCCTGACTCCCAAGCCCAGGCTCTTTCCACTGAGCCATACTGCTTCTCATATCCCACAGATGATGACTCCCCCCGCCGATTCAAAGCCTTACTGAAGGCCCACCACCTCCCAGAGGCCTTCCCTGACTGAGCTCCACTTTTCCTCATTTCCACCTCCCTTCTGTGTCGCCCAGACTCGCTCCCTTTCTTCATCCCCCCCATCCCAGCCCCACACCATTTATGTCCACATTGCCCATTTCTTTCTATTCATGTCCATCTCCCCCTCTCGACTGTCAGCTCCTCATGGGCAGGGCATGCATCTACTGACTCTGTTACATTGTCCTCTTCCAAGCACTTAGTACAGTGCTCTGCACACAGAAAGCACTCAATAAATAGACAAACTGAATTAATCAGTGGCATTTATTGAGTGCTTCTTCTCCAGGAATGAGTGATCAGCTGCTGGGGAGGGAGGCTAGAGTATTATTGGAGCACCCACTGTGAGCAGAGCACTGTACTGAGCTCATGGTGGAGTACAATACCCATTAATAATAATAATAATAATAATAATAATAACATTTATTAAGTGCTTACTATGTGCAAAGCACTGTTCTAAGTGCTGGGGAGGTTACAAGGTGATAAGATTGTCCCACAAGGGGCTCACAGTCTTAATCCCCATTTTACAGATGAGGTAACTGAGGCACAGAGAAATGAAGTGACTTGCCCAAAGTCCCACAGCTGACATTTAGTGGAGCTGGGATTTGAACCCATGACCTCTGACTCCAAAGCCCGTGCTCTTTCCACTGAGCTGGTTGGGTAGGGACCATCTCTATCTGTTGCCGACTTGTACCTCCCAAGCACTTAGTCCAGTGCTCTGCACACAGTAAGTGCTCAATAAATACAACTGAATGAATGAATACAATAAAGTATTCAGGATCCCTGCCCTCAAGGAGTTTGCAGTATATTGTATGCTGCTTACGGAAAGCAGCAGTAGCTCAATGGAAAGAGTACGGGCTTGGGAATCAGAGGTCATGGGTTTGAATCCTGGCTCTGACACTTGTCAGCTGTGTGACCTTGGGAAAGTCACTTCACTAGCCAGCTACCTTAAAATATTAAAAAACGCTGTGTTGCTGACAACTGCCTCCATCAATAATGTGCAGGGGTTGCTATAAGAGAACCCCACAACAAGGGAAAGAGCCTGTTTATCGTCCCAGTATAATTACCAGTCCAAGAAAGAGATGACACGCGAAGAGGTCCACAACAATGCATCTTACTGGCTCATCTTTACATTGGTTTAGGGACTAGTGAACTCTGGCCCACAGAAAAAAGGACATTAGCCCCTGGACCCCTTTTATACCTCTCCAACACTCCTTGCTCCTCCCTCGTTCTTCCCTGTAGGTGAGCATCCTCACCTCTGATGTCAGACTGAGTGGTCTGGAGTATTTCTGAGGTGTGTCTGCATATTTTGGGTGTTACCTTGTTGAGAGCCTGTGCAATTCTTGCAAAAGGGTCACGGTCAGATAAGCTAGTTTGACCTTCTTGGGCTGATTGTTTGGGGAATGTTTCCCTGCTCTTCAATATTGGTGGTGATAAGCTGATCTATTAGTTGTTGTAGCCCTACTGTCCCTTGTAACTGTAGCCCTGCCTGATCCTATCCTCCTTTCATGTTCATTCATTCAACTGTACAGAGCATAGTACTAAGTGCTTGGAAAGTACAGTTCGGCAACAGATAGAGACAATCCCTACCCAACAATGGGCTCACAGTCTAGAAGGGGGAGACAGACAACAAAACAAAACAAGTAGACAGGCACCAGTAGCATCAAAATAGATAAATAGAATTATATATATACATCATTGATAAAACAAATAGAATAATAAATACGTACAAATATACACAAGTGTTATGGGGCAGGGAAGGGGGTAGAGCAGAGGGAGGGAGTAGGGGCGATGGGGAGGGTAGGAGAAGCAGAGGAAAAGTGGGGGTTCAGTCTGGGAAGGCCTCCTGGAGGAGATGGGCTCTCAGTAGGGCTTTGAAGGGGGGTAAAGAGCTAGTTTAGTGGATGTGAGGAGGGAGGATATTCCAGGCCAGAGGTAGGATGTGGGCCAGGGGTCAATGGTGGGACAGGCAAGAACGAGGCACAGTGAAGAGGTTAGCAGCAGAGGAGTGGAGTGTGCGGGCTGGGCTGTAGAAGGAGAGAAGGGGGGAGAGGTAGGCGGGGGCAAGGTGACGGAGTGCTTTGAAGCCAATAATGAGGAGTTTTTTCTTGATACGAACATTGATAGGCAACCACTGGAGATATTTGAGGAGGAGAGTGATGTGCCCAGAGTGTTTCTGAAGAAAAATAATCTGGGCAGCAGAGTGAAATATAGTCTGAAGTGGGGAGAGACAGGAGGATGGGCGATCAGAAAGGAGGCTGACACATTAAACCAGTCAGGATATGATGAGAGATTGTACCAACAAGGTAGTGGTTTGGTTGGAGAGGAAAGGGCAGTTCTTGGCAATGTTGTGAAGGTGAGACTGACAGCTTTTGGTGACAGATTGGTTGTGTGGGGTGAATGAGAGAGCAGAGTCAAGGATGACACCAAGGTTGCGGGCTTGTGAGATGGGAAGGATGGTAGTGCCATCCACAGTGACAGGAAAGTCAGAGAGAGGACAGGGTTTGAGAGGGAAGATAAGGAGCTCAGTCTTGGACATGTTGAGTTTTAGGTGGCAGGCGAACATCCAGGTGGAGATGTCCTGAAGGCAAGAGGAGATATGAACCTGGAGGGAGGGAGAGAGAACAGGGGAGGAGATGTCGATCTGGGTGTCATCTGCGTAGAGAAGAGTTGAAGCCATGGGAGTGAATGAGTTCACCAAGGGAGTGAGACTAGACGGAGATGAAGATGTAGTGTACATCTACAGATGGAGTGAAGATGTTCTATTTACCCTTGTGTGGCTCCAGGAACCTGAAGCCAATGTTGAGGTCCTCAAATTGTATGTACTGGGAATAGTGATACCATCCTCCTTAGGACCCTTAAACCTCAATGCCTAGTCTCTGTAACAATCTGTACTCACAATCTGGGCTCACAAGGAGCATGGGAGCTCACTGTGTAAGTTGGAGGGAGAACAGTTGAGGAAACTGAGGCACAGAGAAGTCACACAGCGAGCCACTGGCTGAGATGGGATTAGAACCCAGTTTGTCTGACTTCTAGGCCCATACATTCTCCACTAGGCCATGCTGCACTTCTTAACTTGGACACCTTAGAAGAACTGGGAAGAAAAATGTGACTCGAGTTTTAGTTTGTGCAAGAGAAAGACTATATTCAGAAAGATATAACTTCATGATTGTACACAGGTGATCCACTCGACATGACAGTGCATATTCAAGCCAGATGAACCTCATTCTGCAAGCTATTGCATGTTGACAAATGAATCAACATTCAGAAGATTCAGAGCGCTTATCTGAGACTGAATTAAACCACAATCTTCTTCCTCTTTCTAAATAAAAATAGCCAATGATTTCAGAACACCAAAACCTCTATGGACTCCTAAAACACGGGAGAGATGAAAATGTTTAGACACATTGTATTTATCCACTGACATTTTAATGATGCTTTGGTACATGGGATAGATCAACTGTTCTTTTAAATTAGCGGACACAGAGGATCTTCTGTCAAAATTAGCGCTAGACAGCCCATCTCTACCAGCACTCAAATGTGCACTTCCCTCAGATAGACTTTGAGCTGACATCAGAAATACAAAAGGTATCACACTCAACAAATGGGAAGTTTTATAACACAGAAGTCAAACAAGGAAATGGGAAATTCAAAGCAAACTGGATCTTATTTCCCCAGTTTACTGCCCTAAGGGTTGACTAGCAGATGGATTGGGAAATGTATTCTCTGACATCCCATGCTTCTCTAAATGGTTTTGAATAAGGGGAATCAGGCTACACATTTAAAAAACCCATTAGAATGGCCAGGAAGAATCAGAGAGAGGGAGATGGGCTAACTTTTAAAGACCTTGAATAAGTGACTAGTTCCCTTATGAAGTCTAAGAAGAACCTCTTCAGTGGGGCTTATGAGGAATATGAGGACAGTGAGACTCACTTTTCTCCAGTAGAAAGTCGGCAGATTGGTTGGTACATTGGATTTACATCACTAAAATCTCACCCCTTTCCCCATCTATTTTTTAAGACGAAACTGTTAGGATAAAAATGTTCTCTGTCTCCACTCATTCTTTCAATCATATTTATTGAGCAATAACTGTGTGCAGAGCACTGTACTAAATGCTTGGAAAGTACAATTCATTCCAGTTGCAATTTTGGCTGCAATGTGGTTCTTGAGGTAAAAGTGTTAACTCATTCCTGCAGGAAACCAGAGTTGGCTGTCTACTACCTCAACTTTGGGAGCAGATCTGGATCATCATCTCCACCGACCTTCAGCCTCTCTCATTCTATGTCTTCCTTCCTTTGTTTGTGTATGTAAGGGGAAGTCTCTGGTCTGGGACTCTGAGCCTCAAGATGTCTGTAAAGAGTCTCTTATAGCCAAATTGAACACACCTCTCCACAAAAAAATAGTTTTCTATTTCTAGTTTCCATTACAGTAGAATTTCAATAAACAATGAATTTCTTAACTTTTCCTTTTAGGTTTGTATCAGTCACCACCCAATTCAAACTTTACAAAATAGGACTGGGGATTTATACATCACAATGAACATTAAGGTGAGTTTAGAAGCAACATGGCATAGTGGATAGAGCTCTAGCCTAGAAATCAGAAGGTCGTGGTTCTAATCCCTGCTTAGCCACTTGTATGCTGTGTGACCTTGGGCAACTCACTTCACTTCTCTGGGCCTGAGTTACCTCATCTGTAAAATGGGGACTGAGACTGTGAGCCCCACATGGAACAGGGACTGTGTCCAACCCAATTTGCTTGTATCCACCCCAGTGCTTAATATAGTGCCTTGCACATAATAAGTGCTTAACAAACACCATACTTATTTCATTATTCTCCTCTTTGTCATCATCAACAATAATGACTTAATCGAGTACTGAGAGAAATTACTCTTCTAACCCCTGAGAAGTGTTGCCAGAACGAGTAAGACAAGATCCCTGCCTTTACATTCTAATGAGGGAGCTCACAGTTCAGTGACTGAGAGATCTACTAGATATTGAAGTAGTTTGATGAGTATAATATGTACGGTATTTTGGCTTCCCTTGGAGGCAATAATTCCTGATCTCATCCATGTCAAGTTTTTAAAGCCCATCAGCATTTTCGGCAAATGTGTAATAATACCATGCAGAGTTGCCTCTGCCCTCTTAGCAAAGACAATATAAGCCATGCAAGTAGACAAGATCATCCATTTTATTTACTATATTTTACACCTGGGCACTGCCTGGAGAGAACAAGCTACTAAAAAAATGGTAGGGTGATGAGGGACTAGTGATTATTCTATTTTCAAGGCTGTCTTAATTGTACTACATTAGTGATTATGCAATCTTCTCTTATTTAAAATGTTCACAAGTAAGTTTCTGTTTGGATGAGCCATGATCCTGGCTAGAAAGAGAAACCTTAAAATGGTTTATGGCCTTACATCTGGCCAGACCTCATGCAAATAGCATTACCCTCTAGACTGTAAGCTCATTGTGGGCAGGAAATGTGTCTACTTACTATTATATTACACTCTCCCAAGAGCTTAGTAGAGTTCTCTGCATAGTAAGCACTCAATAAATATGATTGAATGAATGAATGAATCCTCTAAGCATCAAGCAGAAACTCCTGACTATCGACTTTAAGGTAGTCAATCAGTTCTCTTTCTTCCACTGCACCCTAGCTTGCAGACTTGTTTCCTCTAAGGCCAACCTTCTCATCTTGTCTCATTCTTATCTCCCTCACTGTTGAATTCTTACACCCTTTCTCTGGCCCTTCCTCTCTGGTAAACCACTATTCTGCCCATCTTCAAAGCCCTTTTGGAATCGCATGTCCTCTAGTAAGCTTCCTTTGATCACTCTTTCATCTCCCCACCCTATTTCCCCCACCGCTGCCACTTCAACACTCCTGTGTCACCTATGTGTTGAGTCTCCAACACCTAAGCACTTGATACTAGATAGAGAAGCATCGTGGCTTAGCGGAAAGAGAATGGGCTTGAGAGTCAGAGGTCAAGGGTTCAAATCCCGATCCACCACTTGTCAGCTGCATGACTTTCGGCAAGTTACTTAACTTCTCTGGGCCTCAGCTCCCTCATCTGGAAAGTGGGGATTAAGACTGTGAGCCCCACGTGGGACAATCTGTTAACCTTGAATCTACCCCAGCACTTTGAGCAGTGCTCAGCACAAAGTAAGCGCTTAACAAATACCATTATTATTTATTACTGTCCTTTTCCCTCTATTCCCTTTGTAACATATCTATACATATCTCTAAGCTCTGTTGTTTCTCCCTAACCTCTAGTTTATTTTAGTGTCTGTCTCCCCCTCTAGAGGAATCATGGGTATTCCTACCTTTCTACTCTTCCAAGAAATTAGGACAGTGCAGTACTAAACACAGTACAGTATTAGGCACTCAATAAATACTATTTGAATCCTGGCTTTTTGAAGTTTCAGGCCTGTGTTTTTTGAGCTGAAATCTCCATCCAGCCCAAAACATCCATAATCAAGGTAAAATTCAGGGAAGCATGGTCTAAAGTTGCACTTCTTAATGAAGGCCAATAGCTAAGTCTGTCTCCCAAACTGATTGTGCTTCACATTTGTATTTTAACTAATGATACTAATTCCGATAAGAAAGGATCTGAGAAATGCAAAACTATCCAGAGGGACAAATCCACCCACAGGATGATTTCTTCAAACGCATCAAACATGAATCGATTGATGATCAATTTATTGTTGGTGGAGTGAAGAGTGGTAGTTGTTTGTGTCTAAAGCTACATCAACATGGGCCCCTGGAAATCACTACATGCTTTACCTATAACTAATTGAGAGTGGACTAATTCATCGAAAGCTCAGATCCTGTTTCGATCTAGCAACGGTGACAGCTAGTCCAGAAATGAACTCAGAAATAACCCTTCCTCTTCAACTTTCTTTTATAATTATTAATAACAGTAATAACAGCAATAATAATATTATTTGTTCACTGCTTACTATGTGTCAAGAACTGTACTAAGTGTTAGGGTAGATACAAGATAAGCAGGTCAGACAAAATCCTGGTCCCTTATCAGGCTCATAATCTAAGTAGGAGGGAAAATAGGTATCAACTCCCTATTTTGTAGATGAGGAAACAGAGGCACAGTGAAGCCAATGGACTTGTGTTTAGTACAGTGCTCTGCACACAGTAAGCCCTCAATAAATATGATTGAATGAACTTGTTCAAGTCACGCAACAGGAAAATGGTGGAGTAGGATTTAGAACCCATATCCTCTGATTTCCAGACCGGTGCTCTTTCCATTATGTCATGTTGCTTCCGCTGCTTTCTTATTGGAACACATTTCACTTTATTTATGTATTTGTTCATTATCATAAATTTTTTTTGGCACTCCAGCCCATTGGAAGTAATTTGGCTTCTTGGACCAAAGTCAGTCCTGCGTATCCCTGTGCTCATCAAATGTAATGAAGCCTAATTATTTTAGGATAGTGAGAAAAAACTAAACTTTCCACACAAACAATGCTATTTTTTTCAAAGTCCGTGCTCATTCCAAATTCTGGTGTATACATAGAAAGTGTTTATATTGATATTAATGCTCATTTACTCACAGTAATTTCTAGTATTCTTTACAATCTCCTAAATCTGGGATTGGAAATCATGTACACATAAGAGTATATATATATGCATATATGCATATGTACTCTATATATACAGGTATATATCCCATCATCAAAGCCTATATTGTGAGCCATGTCTCCCTTTACCCACTCACAAAATAGTTATGGCACGGATATGTTATAAGCTTTACTTCCACTAACCCGTTTTTAGAATAATAATAATAATAATGGTATTTGTTAAGCACTTACTATGTGCAAAGCACTGTCCTAAGCGCTGGGGAGGTTACAAGGTGATCAGGTTGTTCCACATGGGGCTCACAGTTTTAATCCCCATTTTACAGATGAGATAACTGAGGCACAGAGAAGTTAAGCCCAAAGTCACACAGCTGACAGTTGGCAGAGCTGGGATTTGAACACATGACCTCTGACTCCAAAGCCCTGGCTCTTTCCACTGAGCCATGCTGCTTCTTCTTAGTCTTAGATCTGCTACTTTTAATTTCACAAGTAATTCAACTTCCCATTACAGTGGCACATTAGCACTCCATAACGAATGCCAAGGGATACATCAGCCTGGTTAAGCACCTAGGCTCCCACAGATGGCTCTCCTTGAAATCTGTGATTCCTCTTCTTGTCATCATCCCCATGATCTGGGACTACTAACGGATTGTTAAAACTCTTTAAAAAGACAATGAATATTAGGCACTAACAGCACCAATTAAAAAAACAGCAACCCAGCAACAATTTGAAAACCTCATCCTTTCATAGTGTACTTTGCATTTTACCTTATGGAGCCTGCCAGTTTATTTAGGCAACTGTGTAATGTGGTGATTAATTGTTAGAAAAACATGATTGAAAAAGACTTGTCTTTCTAGCCTCTAATTTAGCTGAAAATAAAGCTTTCTCCAGTCCTTCTTAAGCTAAACAAAAGAGATGAGAACTTCTTATTGTTTTTTGCCTGCCAACCATGCCTTGTTATAGGAGGAAAAATAAAGAGGGGAGGGGGTCAAAGGTCATGGGCTTATATTTTCCACACTCCCAACCTCATCTGAGGGCCACTGGTACCCTCCTCCCCTTGTGATGTGTTTCTGTTGGTCTCTCAGACTAAGAATTCTTGGGTATCTCTTTGGGGAGGCTTCAGTGTACAGTATCTGTGTGATTAATTAAAAAAAAAACACTGTAGGTTTTCTGAGAATGTTTCTGATTCAGAGTCTCCTAAATCAGGCTATCTGAAGAGCACCTGCGGAAAATACTATGTTGAGAGTATAATGAAATGAGATGAATTTTGTACCAATTCCACTTTTTATGATAATTTTTCACCTAAGTAGATTAATGTAGTGCCACTTTCCATTCCTGTTACAGTCTATCATGAGACTAAGGACCTAACCCTAGTGCTTTATGTAGTTGTGCGGTAGAATACCAATTTGTCTGATATTTTCATTATTCTGAACTTAAGCTGAATGACCATTATGACTGGGCTCTGAAAATTCACCTGGGCTACAAACAGTGAGGAAAATAAAATAATGATCCATCAAATCATATTTAACAGGGTAGGACAGTTTTTTTCCAGAGAGTTCTTTGCAGAATTTTGCAATGTGAAGATAGTCTTGCTCTCTGACTAATTTTAAGAATGGTAAATGTTCGTGCTTGTTCTACGAGAACGTTCACAGCAGACAGTGAAAAATAGCACAAAAGACTCGTGGCCATTAAAATTCATAGCTGGCAATCTCCAAGTTCTCATTGACTGCTTAGCCAAAGACATCTTAATAGATTGTTAAGCTTATTAATGAAAATCCAAAAGTCATTTTAAATTATTCTTCCCTTATGTTTATATGACAGTGAAATTAAGCATGCTGCGGCCGTTATTTTTTTCCAGGGGTTTAGGGCAGAGAAATAAGACCTAGGCCGGAGCTTTAAGAGCTATCAAGGGTCCAATTTGTAGAAATCTTAACATCTAATGTCTAACCTACAACTGTACTGATTAGGGCAGCGCATTGCCAGATCTGCACGCCTTGCACTAATGAGTCAACAGGAAACCAGGAATGATCTGTTAAAGCTGTGGTTTAGCCATTCTTCTCCCAGTGAATTGACCACACAGATTTCCTTGGTATCTCACAATTTAATACGCCTCTCTCAAAATTGTCTGCATCAATCTAGAATCAGAATTTTTGCTAGGTGCATTGTGAGTGATTAACGGCTGATTATTAGTTCTAAATCAATATACTCCTTCTTAAGAAGTATATTGGTCTTATTTTCAGTATTTGAAAATGTCGAAGACTTTATATTGACCAAAACAATGGATGTCCTTTGAATGACTAATGTGGTTTGGCTAAGCCAGAACTTTCTATTGTAGTGTCCAGAAACTAGGAGAGAAGACTAGTGGCACAACCATGTTCTTCAGTAGCTCTTCTGGTCTCGGGCTCAGTCAACCCACCTATATATGCTGGCAGATAAATACCCTCAAGGCAGAATTAAACAACCAAAACAAAATGGAGGGTTGAATATTTATTGGGTAAATTTGAAAAGCATGGAGAAGTAATTCGGATATATCAGATTTTTTCACATAGTAGCACATAAAAGCAGCAGTTAATGAGCATCTACTCAGTGCAATTAAGTGTACTAAGTAAGGCCTTGGGAACAGACAACAGAAGTATAAGCAAGTTCCCTGTCCAGAGCCTATACTGTAAGGAGAGAGACAAACATGCAGAACACTTACAGATAATGAGAACAGAAGGAAGATCCAAGATCAGACAGGAAATAAAATCAGATTAAACATTGAAATCTCATCCCAGGATGAGATTAAGGAAAAAATCAGAATTGTTGAAATACACAATTGAATCTGCATCAATCAATCAACCAATGGTATTTATTGAGCACTTAATGGCATTTTTCACTTATTTACTGCTTAAAACCCTCCAGTGGTTGCCCGTTGAAATTTGCATCAAATGGAAACTCTTTACACTGACTTAAAGAGGCTCAATCAGCTCTCTTTCTCCTACCTTGTCTCATTGATCTACTACTACAACCCTACTCACACACTCTGTTCCTTTCATACCAACCTAATCACTCTACCTCGATCTCATCTATCCCACCAGTGACCACTAGCCACAACTTCCCTCAGGCCTGTAACTCCTTCCCTCTTCATCCAACAGACCATTTTTCTCCCCACTTTCAAAACCATCCTAAAATTAAATCTCCTCCAAGCCTTCCCTGACTAAACCCTCATTTCCCTTATTCATTCAATAGTCTTTATTGAGTGCTTACTGTGTGCAGAGCACTGTACTAAGTCTTATCCACCCTTTCCTCCTTTGTGATTATACACTTGTCTGTGTACCCTTAAGCACTTTAATACTCACCCCAACACCATGGGATATATGTAAATATACTTATACTATACTATTTCCCCCATCCATAATTTATTTTAATGGCTCTCTGTCCATTTAAATTATAAGTGTCTTCTGGGCAGGGATTGTGTCTAACTCTGTTGTATTGTACTTTCCCAAGTGCTTAGTATAGTACTCTGCACACAGTATGTGCTTAATATATACCGTAGATTGATTGATTGATTGACTGCATGCAGAGAATTGTACTAAGGGTTTTGGAGGGTTCAGTGGAGTAGATTTGGTAGACACAAACTCCATCCACAAAGAGTTTACTACTTAGAGATACAGAGATTAAGATAAATTAAGGCTAGGAGAAATGGAATTGTATAGGAGGTGTGTTGTGGATTCTAATTCTGGCTCCAGCCACTTGTCTGTTGTAGCTATACCCACCTTGGGTAAGTCACTTCATTCCTCTGTGCCTCAGTTACCTCATCTGTAAAATGGGGATTGAGACTGTGAACCCCATATGGGACAGGGACTGTGTCCAACTTGTTTTGTCTGTATCCATCCCAGCACTTAGAACAGTGTCTGGCAAATAGTAAGCACTTAAAATACCATTATTATTATTATTATTATTATTATTATTATTATTATTATTATTATTATACATTCATACATGCTGTGGGGTTGAGGCTGAGGTGAATATCAATTGCTTATTGAATAGGTGATGCAGAAGGGAGGATGAATAGGAAAAATAAGGACTGAAAATCAGTCAGGGAAAGCCTTTTGGAGGAGATATAACTTTAGGACTGTTTAGAAGTTGGGGAGAATAGGGCGTATGAAACAGGAGCGATCGCCACATCTTCTCTAAAGTTGGGGATAAATACATAAATGCTGAGGATAGCTCTTTCATTCATATGGCTAGGAGTGCTGGGAATTAATCAGGAAGGCTTGCTGGAGGAGGTGGGATTAAAGGAGGTTTTGAAGATGGTGAGGTTTGAGGTCTAGTGGATTTGGGGTGAGAAAGGAGTTTAAGTCTGGAAAAACATGAACAAAGGGGTTAAAGACAGGTGAGCTGAGAGTGGGATTAGAAGGTAAAGCCAATTATATGATCTGGAGAGGAGTGGGCAAAAAAAGCTGATATTTTAGATCAAGAAAGCTGGTGGAGAACTTTGAAGTCAATGGTGAGGAGTTTTTGTATGATGCAGAGAGAGATGGACAAACACTGGAGATTTTTTAAGACCAGAAAGATGTGTGATGAATGACATTTCTGCAAGATTATTTTTTTAAATGGTATTTGCTAAGATCTTACTATGTGTCTGGCATTCTACTAAGCACTGGTGTAGATCCAAGACAATCAGGTTGGACAGAGTCCCTATTTCACAGTTTTAATCCCCATTTTCCCCTCTCAGGGTCACACCTGGAGAGTTTCCAGTACTCTACCAGTCTCGACTACAGGAGGCATACCAATTCCATTCCTAGATGGGGCAGTGGCTAGTGAGTGGAAGGCAATCTGCTACAAGTCAAAACTCAACTGTGCTGGGCAGCAGAGGCATGGGAGAGAGTCGAGGGTGGAGACTCAAGTTCACTGTACAGAAGGAGGCAATGGTAAACCACTTCCCTATTTTTACCAAGAAAACTCTATGGAGACACTACCAGAACCGTTGCAGATGGAGGTGGGGCATTCTGGGAGAGATGTGTCCATGGTATTGCTATGGGTTGGAGACAACTCAATGGCATAAAACAGGATAATTCTCATTTTATAGATGAGGTGACTGGCACAGAGAAGTTAAGTGACTTGCCCAAGGTCATATAGCAGACAAGTGTTGGAGGTGGGTTTAAAACCCAGGTTCTTCTGACTCCCAGTACCATCCTCTATCCACTAGGCTAGGCTGCTTCTCTATGAAGAGGGGAGAAACTGGAGGCAGGGAGACCAGAAGGAGGATAAAACAATAGTCTAACTGCAATATGAGCTAGGCATGTTGGCTCATGGGTGTAGAGGAATGGGTAAACCTAGGAAATTTAGGGGAGGAAGAATTCTCAGGATTTAGCAACTAACTTTGAGAGCTCGAAGACTGTAGATTTGAGGAATAGCTCAGGGTTGTGGGTTTCTGGCATAGGGTGGATAAATATCGTCATCAGAGATAGGAAATTTTGGAGGAGGGATTAATTTTGCAGGAAGGTGAGAACTTTGCCTTTGGGCCTGTTGAGTTTGAGGAGTCAGTGAGCCACCCAAGTGGAGATGTGATGGAAGCAAGAGGAGATGCATGATTGAATAACAGGAGGCAAGTCATTGTTAGAGAGAAAGATGTAGGAGTCATCCTTGTAGAGGAAATATATATATGTATTATATGCATATATGGTATTTGTTGAGTGCCTACTATGTGCCAGGCATTGTTCTAAGTGCTGGGGTAGAAACAAGTGAATTGGGTTAGACACAGTCCCTCTCCCACATGGGGCTCATGGACTTAATCCTCATTTTACATATGAGGGAACTGGGGCACAGAGATGTTAAGTGATTTCCCAAGGTCACACAAGAGACATGTGGTGGAGCTGGCATTAGAACCCAGGTCCTTCTGACTCCCAGTCTCATGCTCTATCCACTAGGCCATGCTGCTTCCCTAAAATTTTAGTGCCTCCCCTGGTTTCACTCTGTGGACATTTAGCACGTGAGGTGAATGGGATGACCACTACACTAGGGAAAGGAGGTACACAAGGAACGGGCTCTGAGCTGATTATGCCTATTGCCTACTGGCCCTAGAGCCCTAACCTCATTTGCCGTCCAGTGAAGGGGTCTGCCAGACCTAGAGTGGCACAAGCAGGGGAACAGAATCACACTGCTGACAGGTGATTCCATAAGAGATGGAGGCTCAGTCCACTGGTTTCCCTTTTATCTAGATCCCCAAGGGTTGCCCTGGGTGACTCAGACTGACAAAGGAGGAAGTGGCCTATTCAAAGCAGTGTGATCTAGTGAATAGAGCTTGGGTCTGAGAATCAGAAGGATGTGATTCTAATCCCTGCTCTGTCACTTGTCTGCTGTGTGACCTTGGCAAGTCACTTCACTTCTCTGCCTCAGTTAACTCATCTGATAATGGGGATTAAGGCTATAAGACCCATGTGGCACATGGACTGTGTTCGAACTGATTAGCTTGTATTCACTCCAGTGCTTAGTACAGTGCCTGGCACATAGTAGGCGTTTAGCAAATACCATAAAAAACCCCTGAAATTCTGCCTCTTCTTAGGGTGTCATGCAAGTGGTGTCTTTAACATCTTCAGTGGTGTTGGTGTATATGAAACACCTTGTGTTTGGCATCTGACTAAGTCAATCAAGGGTACCTACTGAGCACATACAGTGTGCAAGCACTGCACTCAACTCTTTGGAGAGTACACTAGGCTTAGTAGACACAATAACTGCCCTCAGGGATCTTACAACCAATCAGTGGCAATACTGAACACTTACTGTGTGCAGAGTACTGTACTAAACTCTTGGAACAGTACAGTAGCATTAGTAGACATAATCCTTGACCTCAAGGATCTTACAATTTAGCAGGAAACTGCACTTTTTGGTGGTTAGTCAGGAAAGGGTAGTCTAGAACTCCTTCTGGAGAAGATAAGTCTGTTATTCATATTCTTTTTTAAGGTATTTATTAAGCACTTACTATGTGCCAGGCACTGTATTAATAACCTCTGGGATAGATACAAATTAATCAGGTTGGACACAGTCTATGTCCACATGGGGCTCACAGTTCATTTTACAGATGAGGTAACTGAGGCACAGAGAAGTGAAGTGACTTGCCCAAGGTCATACAGCAGACAGGTGGTGGAGTCAGAATTAGAACCTATGTCCTTTTGACTTCCAGGCCTGTGCTCTGTACACTAGGTCATGTTGCTTTTCTTTGCTCTTAATTAGTACTTGTAATAATTAATACTCTCAATTATTTTTTATATTCTTAAGGATATTGCAAACTGATGTCAGATCCCCCAGGCCATCCAGTCCAGAATTCTATCTCTGACAGCAGCACCGTGACACATGGAAAGTCTTTGTAATTGACGGCGGAATTCTGGACACTCATTCTCATGTTCCATAAAACACCCTTAACTTCTGTATCCCAAACCTCCCTTCTAGTTATCCAACATAAACTGCTTATTCATGAATTGATCTAAATCCTCATGAACCTGCTACTACACTACAGTGAAGCTTATTCCTTGGAAGATTGAAATTGGGGCCGCTCTTCGGTATAACCTTAAATGAGGCTCAACAACTATCCTGTGTGTAGGGCCATCAGAAGCTGGTATGGGATTTAAACTCCCACAAGAGTGCAGTTGAGAGATCTATGTAGGCCCCAAGCGACTAGCGCTGAACCAGACTTCCAGACAAGATAATGATTAAGATCAGGATTTAATTAGGATGCAAATGGAAAAAGAACACAAAAGAAATGACTAAAACCAAGGTTTTTAGGATAATATTTAAAACCACAGAGGTTCAAGGCTGATTTGGCCAAGTTAAGGATTTGATTAACGGAAGTCAAATGCTCCCTTGCCATATGTGAAGTCTGAGAGCTTGGCTTGGGGTGAAGAGAAGAGAATTCTTTTGGCTGGGCATTGGGGGAGGCAGGCAGGCAACATATCACAGCCAACAGGAATCTCCCAGCTGTATGGCTTCCTTTCTCACTGCCCTCTGGAGAATTCAGATGGACAGAGGATGGGTGGAGCTCTAACAGTGCTGGCATAGGGGCCAGTCTCCTCCCAGGGTGTTCCCACTGTTTCTGGGGCCTTCCAGAATGTTCTAGACAATTCTGGTGGAGAGCTTGTCAGTCAATCACATTTATTGAACGCTAACTGTGTGCAGAGCACTGTACTAAGTGCTTGGGAGAGTACAATATAACAAACACATCCCCTGCCCACAACGAGCTTACAGTGGGGTGAGACAGACATTACTATAAATAAATGAGACATGGATATAAGCGGTGTGGGGCTGAAATGGGGGATGAGTAAAGGGAGCAAGTCAGGGTGATGCAGAAGGGAGTGGGAGAAGAGGAAAGGCGGGGGCCTAGGCGGGGGGGTCTTGGGGCAGGGAGGGGGTCACAGAGGAAGGGGACCTTCTCTTAAGTGTCTGTGTTCATTACCTATGGAATGTATAATTCCCTATATAAGAATTTTACTCATATCTATTATATGAGCTTACTTTTATAACAAAAAGTGGCACATTGTATGCAGAGCACAGTACTGTTTGGAAGAGTACAATACAACAGAGTTGGTAGACATGCACCCTGCCCACAATGAGAAGCAATCAGGTCTAGTGGAAAAAGCATGGGCCTGCAAGTCAGAGGACCTGGGTTCGAATCCCAGCTCTACCACTACTCAGTTATGTGACTTTGGGCAAGTCACTTAACTTCTCTGTGCCTCAGTTTCCTCATCTGTAAAATGGGGATTAAAGCCGTGAGCCCTATGTGGGGCATGGACTGTGTCTGACCTGATTATCTTGTATCTTCCTCAGTGCTTAGGAAGGTATCTGGCTAATAGATGCACTTAGTAAATACCATAAAAAATGTGCTTATAGTCTAATAAATACCTAGCACAGTGTTCTGCACATTATCTCTCACTCAAGCAATGGCATTCATTCATTCATTCAATCAATCATATTTATTGAGCACATACTGTGTGCAGAGCACTGTATTAAGCGCTAGGGAGAGTACAGTGTAACAGAGTTGGTAGGCATGTTCTCTGCCCACAGCAAGTTTACAGTCTACAGGTGGTCTAATCTGAACCTGAAATGGGGTCCCAGAAGGGGCACACCATCTCACAGGGTCAGAGAATGGGTATTTTACCCCATTTTTAGCAGATGGGGAAATAGAGAGACAGAGATTGACCCAAGGTGAACCCAGGATCCAGATCTACTGACTTCCAGTCCTATGCTCTTTCTAGTAGACTACAATGCCTGAGGAATAATAATAATAGTACTATGGGCCAAATACAGAGAATAATGTCGTTATAGAGGATAAAAGAGAGTGGAGAATGGGGGTGGTTTGAGGCTGTGGTATCTTGGCATTGACCAGACAGGGGTCAGGAAAGAAATTTTCCAGTAGTTGCCCAATTGCCCTGTGCCAAGAGCTTAGTCCAGTGCTCTGCACACAGTAAGTGCTCTATAAATACGATTGAATGAATGAATGAATGAACGAATGCCCCCCCTCCTCAAATCTGCTGAACTAGCACACTTCCCCGCTTCAAAGCCCTATTGAAAGCTCACCTTCTCCAGGAGAACTTCCCGGAAAAAGCCCCTCTTTTCCTCTGCTCCCCTTCCCCTCTCCATTGCCCCAACCCGCTCCCTTAGCTCTACCCCCCTCCCCACCCCACAGCACTTGTGTATATGTGTACATATTTATAATTATAATTCCATTTATTTGTATTAATGATGTATCTATATCTATAATTCTATTTATTTATAATGATGCTACTGATGCCTATTTACTTGTTTTGATGTCTGCCTTCCCCCTTCTAGACTGTGAACCCATTATGGGTAGGGATTGTCTCTGTTGCTGAATTGTACTTCCCAAGTGCTTAGTACTGTGCTCTGCACACAATAAGTGCTCAATAAATACAATTGAATGAATGAATGAATGCACACTAAATGTTGGTGATTAGGTGTAGGCTATTTAACATTAAATCATGTCTCATCATGTCATGTCTCAGGCTGACAGAATTTTAGAATCCAATGTCCTTCTTTTTCCCAATCCCAGGAATCCTGTTGACATGGCATAGTGGCATGGGACAGAGAGTCGGAAGGTCATAGGTTCTAATCCTGCCTCTGCCACTTGTCTGCTATGTGGCTTTGGGCAAGTCACTTCACTTCACTTCTCCTTGCCTCAGTTACCTCATCTGTAAAATGGGAATGGGAATTAAGACTGTAAGTCCCATGTGGGACAAGTACTGTGTCCAACCTGATTTGCTTGTATCCACAAGCTGCTGGTACCTAGTAAGTGCTTAACAAATATGATTATTACTACTACAGATTTACAAATTGGTTACAGTAAGTGCTCAATAAATACAATTGAATGAATGAGTGGTTCAGTTATTGCTGACAATTCCATGTTGGCTTGGTGCATTTTGTTCTACAAAACTTTATTCAGGCATTGAATGATGAAAGGACAAATGGGCTTTTCTAATGTCTACATATCAATACTAGTTTGTTTTACATGGTTTTCTGATCTTCTGAGCAGAGGGAGGCTCCAGGGAAGAGGAAAGTAGGACTTTAATGAAGCTCGGGAGGAAGGAAACTTGGTTGACCGTGGGGCTGTGTGTTTCCCTCCAGAAATGAAACATGCGTGGGTGAAGCAGAGCTGATCCCAGTGGCAGAAGGGACCCCAGGATGGGCTGCCACAGCTGGGGCTCTCCTATCTCCTTGTGGGGGTTGGTGCTGCCTGAATTCTGTCTCCCTGCTTGTCCGCACTTTCAAGTGTGGAAAACACTGTGGGAGGGAAGGAAGCTGAAGCTCTCCAGGAACCAAAACTCTACAGATATGTCACAGTTAAAATAATAATAATAATAATGGTGTTCGTTAAGTGCTTACTAAGATCCAGGCAATGTGTTCGGCTCTGGGTGGATACAAGCAAATTGGGTCAGACCCAGTCCCTCTCCCATACAGGGCTCACTGTCTCAATCCCCATTTTACAGATAAGGGAACTGAGGCACAGAGAAGTGAAGTGACTTGCCCAAGGTCAAACAGCAGACAAGTGCAGTGTGGCTTAGTGGAAAGAGCCCGGGCTTGGGAGTCAGAGGTCATGGGTTCTAATCCCGGCTCTGCCACTTGTCAGCTGTGTGACTTTGGGCAAGTCACTTCACTTCTCTGGACCTCAGTTCCCTCACCTGTAAAATGGGGATTGAGGCTGTGAGCCCCACGTGGGACAACCCAGGATGGGTTGCTGGCGAAGTGAGCAAAGGTCCGTGACAAGGGTGTGATGTGCCTACGAGACACTTGATTGGCTTCTGAAGCATTCTGGGTAACTATCAATTCTACTAATCCTGTGAAAGGGTTGAACTACCCTCCAACATGGAGCTGTCTTCCCCTGTCCAATCATTTGACACAATCTGATGCTGGCTTGGTGCCTATCCTCCATGTCTGGCCCTGCTAGTATCTAATAAAAAAAAAATAATAATAATGGCATTTGTTAAGCACTTACTATGTGCAAAGCACTGTTGTAAGCACTGGGGAGGATACAAAGTGATCAGGTTGTCCCACGTGGGGCTCCCAGTCTTCATCCCCATTTGACAGATGAGGGAACTGAGGCCCAGAGAAGTGAAGTGACTTGCCCAAAGTCAAACAGCTGACAATTGGCGGAGTTAGTATTTGAACCCATGACTTCTGACTCCCAAGCCTGGGCTCTTTCCACTGACCCAGGCTGCTTCTCTAGTCTGCCAATGGTAGTATCTGCTAGTACTACCACTTCCACAGCTAGGCTATAGGGGTGAAAGGAGTCAGTGGAAAGAGCATGGGCTTGAGAGTCAGAGGACGTGGGTTCTAATCCTGGCTCCGCCACTTGTCTGCTGTGTGACCTTGGGCAAGCCACTTCACTTCTCTGTGCCTCAGTTCCCTCATCTGTCAAATGGGGATGAAGACTGTGAGCCCCACGTGGGACAAGCTGATTACCTTGTATCTACCCCAGCACTTAGAACAGTGCTTGGCACATAGTAAATGCTTAACAAATACCATAATTGTTATTTTTATTACCTCTGGTAGTTGAAATAGCTCTGTAACTAGCTCTCTTTTCTTGTTTGTCCCCTGGTCCAGCAGTGGAAACCATGTGAGCACATGTCTCCATTCACTCATAGAGCCTGGTGGTAGCAGCAATACTATCAACAACTCTCTAGGACAGAGAAGCAGCATGGAGTAGTGGACAGAGCAGGGTCCTGGGAGTCAGAAGGACCTGGGTTCTAATCCTGGCCCTGCCACTTAATGATTGTATTTGTTAAGGGCTTACTATGTGTCAAGCACTGTTCTAAGTGCTGGGGTAGATACAAGACAATCAGCTTGTCCCACACGGGGCTCACAGTCTTAATCCCCATTTTACAGATGAGGTAAAAGAGGCACAGAGACGTTAAGTGGCTTGCCCAAGGTCACACAGCAGACAAGTGGAGGAGCTAGGATTAGAACCCACACCCTCTGACTCCCAAGCCCCTGCTCTTTCCACTGACTCACTTCACCCATATAGCTTAGCTGTGGAAGTGGTAGTACTGACAGATACTACCATTGGCAGACTAGAGAAGCAGCCTGGCTCAGTGGAAAGAGCCCGGGCTTGGGAGTTAGAAGTCATGGGTTCAAATCCTGGCTCTGCCAATTGTCAGCTGTGTGACTTTGGGCAAGTCACTTCACTTCTCTGTGCCTTAGTTTCCTCATCTGTCAAATGGGGATGAAGACTGTGAGCCCCAAGTGGGACAACCTGATCACCTTTTATCCTCCCCAGCGCTTAGAATAGTACTTTGCACATAGTAAGCACTTGACAAATGCCATCATTATTATTATTAGATACTAGCAGGGCCAGAAATGGAGGATAAACACCAAGCCAGCATCAGAATGTGTCATATGATTGGAAGGGAGGCAGACAGCTCCATGTTGGAGGGTACTTTAACCCCGTCACAGGATTGATAGGATTGATAGTTTGCCCAGAAAACTTCAGAAGCCAACCGTCTCTTATGCACATCACACCCCTGTCACGGACCTTTGCTCACTTCCTTTCTCCTCAACCTGCTGGGATTAGGGTGATGGAGTCTGAGTGCCTAGCCAGTGGATAAGGAAGCAGAACGGAGTTGTTAAAATCCCTAGGCTGCAGCTGTGCTGTTGTGGGCAGGGAACACATCTACTGTTGTACTCTCCCAAGCACTTGGTACAGTGCTTTGCACACAAGAAGCACTCAATAAATATGATTGATTGATTTCAAATCACAGAATAAGGTTTGGTAACTATGGCAGACCTTTAATAATAATAATGGCATTTATTAAGCACTTACTATGTGCAAAGCACTGTTCTAAGCTCTGGGGAGGTTACAAGGCAATCGGGTTGTCCCATGTGGGGCTCACAGTCTTAATCCCCATTTTACAGATGAGGGAACTGAGGCACAGAGAAGTGAAGTGACTTGCCTAAAGTCACACAGCTGACAATTGGCGGAGCTGGGATTTGAACCCATGACCTCTGACTCCAAAGCCCAGGCTCTTTCCACTGAGCCACGCTGCTTCTCAAGGGCTTCTTTAAGGGCAGGCAAAGTGCCCGTCTGCCTGCAAGTAGATCCCTTACTGGGTGAAAGTCCATTGCATGTGAGCCCACTGTTGGGTAGAGACTGTCTCTATGTATTGCCAACTTGTACTTCCCAAGCGCTTAGTACTGTGCTCTGCACACAGTAAGCGCTCAATAAATACGATTGATTGATTACAGCTCTCTTTGGTTGGTTAAAGACTCTCTAGGAAAATCTATTTGCAGGAGCTGTCAAATGTTCAGAGAGTTGCTCTGTTCAGAGAGACTCACCTGATGGTATCAGCTGAAGCCCATACAATGTAATGGGTGGGGCAAAGGCGTGGAGGGAAGTTAGAAGAAAGGATAAATAGGGAAGCAGGGAGGAAGTATGGCTTATTTGGCCAAAGAAGAAGCAGCTCCATCAGAAAAGACCACATGTGGAATACAGATAAGTGGGTGCTAATAGTTTTATGGTATCTCAACAAGCCGAAGGCCAAATCAGGGTGGTCTGTAGCTGTATAAGGGTTTTTTATGTAAAAGCTACTTGTACTGGTTGCTTTTGCTAAATTGTTCAATTCATGCTTACAGTGACCTAAGATTTTGCATTTGATATCTTTTAAAAATATAGTAAAAACATTCATTCACTGCAAAGGGGAAATATTGGTGACCTCTGCCCCTGATGAACTCACTATCTTGTAGTTGCTAAGTTATTGCTTTGGGGAGGGGGCAGAGGCAATTGTCTCCTAGCCAAATGCTGTATATGCTTGTGTATAGGACCAGACACTAGTCCCCTGAAAGCATCCTGGGCATTTGGGGGAGGAAAAAAAAAATATTCTGTTACATAAGATATGGCAGCTGTTTTTCTGGGAGTTATTGGAGTGTCAACTGTAGCTGGTAAGATGGGGAAGTGAGGGTGAGGTGTTTCCAATGTCCCCTTTTTGTTATGGGATAGTGTTGGGCAGATGTTGAAAGGCTGGTGCTGGGTAGGAGGTGTGGTATTAGTGGGTGGGGCTGGGGTTGAGATCCTGGGCCATACCCAAATGACCCTTAAGTGGTGTGGGGCAAGACTGTCTCCACCTCAAACCATTGCCTACTGACTTTTGAATGCCACTTGCATATTCATTCATTCAATCGTATTTTGGCCCCTCTACTGACTTTATGTCTGTTCTCAAAACAGAGACAACTATACCTCAATAAATTATATTTAATAACAATGAAATATGCCTATTTAGTAATAGGTGAGGCCTTAGGGTCCTCAGTTTGCTTGGGACTAACACTTGACTGATGATCAGTGTTTTAAGGGGCAGCTGATTCTAAACTCCTTACTATCGGCTTCAAAGTTAACCATCAACTTGTCCTTTCTTACCTCACCTCCCTTCTCTTTCTACAGCCCAGCCCGCATACTCTGCTCCTCTGCTGCTAACCTTCTCACTGTGCTTTGTTTTCACCTGTCCTGCCATTGACCCTGGCCCATGTCCTCCCTCTGGCCTGGAATGCCCTCCCTCCTCAAATCTGTCAATCATAGTCCCTCTTGCCCCCACTTCAAAGCCCCACTGAAGGATTTCCTTCTCCAAGAGGTTTTCACTTGACTGGTCTCTGCCTCAGTTTCCTCACCTGAAAAATGGGGATTTAGTAGTGTTCTAATAGGGGTATTTAAGCACCTACTGTGTATTAAGCACTGGGGTAGATACAAGATTTCCCCCTCTTTAGAGATTAAAAAGCAATTGTCCCTCTATTCTGATGCTAGCTTTTCCCTTACATCGGAGAAGCAGCGTGGCATAGTGGGTAGAGCATGGGCCTGGGAGTTAGGAGGTCATGAGTTCTAATCCCATCTCTACCACTTGTCTTTGTGACCTTGGGCAAGTAACTTTACTTCTCTGGGCCTCAGTTACCTCATCTGTAAAAGGGGGATTGTGACTGTGAGTCCCATGTAGGATAGGAACTGTCCAACTGATTTGCTTGTGTCCACCCCAGCACTTAGTACAGTGACTACCGCATAGTAAACGCTGAACAAATACCATAATTAACTACCATTGAGAATATCACCAAATCCCAGATGCACTGTCCCCTGGATACATTACCTAGAACCCTGAAATTCCATGAATTTCTGTGCTAAGTGGAGATAGCACTACTCCCATAATACCTCCACAAGGATATGGCTTAGGACCACTAGTTTGATTTTCATGAGTTTTAATCAGACTCTGGGGAGCTCCCTATACCTCATGTTGACCCAAACTCATGGAAACCAATCACCCAGTCCTTCCTCATTCAGTGAGTCTGAACCAGGTGCACTCCAGCCTGTCCAGCTGTTGATAGTGATGAGGACTGTGGTATGTTAAGCCTTTACTATGGGCCAGGCATTTTACTAAGCACTAGGGTAAATACAAGATAGTTGGGTGAGATACAATCCCTGTCCCACCTAGGGTTAACGGTCATCAGCCCCATTTTACAGATGAGGTAAAATGACTTTTCCAAGATCATGTAGCAGAAAAATGGCAGAGTGGGGATTAGAAGCCAGGTCCACTGACTCCCAGGCCTATAGTCTTGTGCTGTGCTGATTCTCACTAAAAAGCATCACAAAGACTTGTGCATCCTGCCCTTTTCTTCCACCACCTAATTTCCTTCTTTAATGGGGTAGTTCCCTTTTCTTCCTAAGAGTGTCTATAAAACATATTACAAACTAGATCCTCATTACTTTACAAACTATACCACCCATGCTTCAACAGCTTAAAAAAACTTCCTTGAAAATGGAGACTGTCAGTGGAATGTCATGGAGAATTGTTAATCAACTAGTGGTATTTGAGTGCTTACTATGTGCAGAGCACTGTTCAACCAGAAAAACAATTGCTCTGGGAAATGTTTCCTAGTTTATTCATAATGTACATATTAAATGTGCCTCACCTTTAGACTGTAAGCTCACTGGGGCAGAGAGTGTGTCTAACAACTCTGTACTCTCCCAAGCGCTTAGTACAGTAAGTGCTCAATAAATACTATTGATTGATCCCTAATGAATGATTACTTGGGCTGGAAGAGGCCTAGCCCTGTTGAATGTCCCAGTTTCTCCTGGCATGGATGGTATAGAGCAGGGAGGAGCCAAAAACTTATTAGCATAAAGCTTTCATACTTGAAATAGAATTGTTTTGGTCAGTCTTACAGATTTTCATCAGATGAAATGAGGGAATAACTTAACCTTTTCCTGCCTCCAGAAAACAAATGGAAAAATTTCATTTGAATCAATCTTCATATCCTTTGTGAGTGTGGCTCAGTGGAAAGAGCACATGCTTGGGAGCCAGAGGTCATGGGTTCTAATCCTGGCTCCACCACTTGTCAGCTGGGTGACTCCGGGCAAGTCACTTAACTTCTTTGGGCCTCAGTTACCTCATATGTAAAATGGGGATTGACTGTGAGCCCCATGTGGGACAACCTGATCACCTTGTAGTATTGTTATTATGAAATAAGGATGATGAAGTCTTAATAATGATGGTATTTGT
This sequence comes from Tachyglossus aculeatus, assembly GCF_015852505.1. Lineage (NCBI taxonomy): Eukaryota > Metazoa > Chordata > Mammalia > Monotremata > Tachyglossidae > Tachyglossus > Tachyglossus aculeatus. The sequence goes on from NC_052066.1 coordinate 101,291,809, forward strand.
TAAGTGCTTTCTGTATGCAAAGCACTGTTCTAAGTGCTGGGGGAGAAAATACAAGGTGATCAGGTTGTCCCACAAGGGGCTCACGGTCTTAATCCCCATTTTACAGATGAGGTAACTGAGGCCCAGAGAAGTTAAGTGACTTGCCTAAAGTCACACAGCTGACACGTGGTGGAGGTGGGATTAGAACCCACAACCTCTGGCTCCCAAGTCCATGCTCTTTCCACTAAACTACGCTGCTTCTCTTAAGCTTTAAGGTGGGCAGGGAGGGGAGGAAATCCCAAAAAGATTTCAGATGTCCTCAATGGCAGGAGCTGCCTAGGAGTCTTCCTACTAATTAGGTGATTGAAGTGAAAATAACTGGAGAGGATCTGATATCAGAGTAAAATTCTTGAAGAGGAGAAAAGCAGAATCTAGTGAAAGGTGTCTGGGTTTTATTAGCCACTTTTATTAATCTCCAGGTTTTCACCCCCACAGTTAAAACCCAACCCTGCTGTTGCCATACTGCTCTAGACCATTGAGGGAAGAAGTTATTTTTCTCTCTGTTATTGAAACACTATAGAATCTTTCATTCTGCTCTGATCAGTGTTTGCCTGGCTTCTCAGATTTCCACAACCAAATCTCAGGAATATTTCATTATAACCCAATGACCCAGTAAGAGGAAAATATAGGAATGGATTTCAGATGATTGATCTGTTTCTGTGAAAGCAAAAGTAGAGTGAGCTGCTTAAAGTACCCACACTACAGTTTGGGTAGAAAACACTTTTTGCCACATCAAATTTTTCTCAAACTTAAGTGAGGGGTGTTTAAAAAAGGAGAGGTTTCTGTGTACTGCATTTTTACTATCTTTAAGAGCTTGTGACAAAGCTTTCTTGAGTGTCATCTAACATAGGGATGGGCAAACTTTTTTTTTAAAAAAAAAATAAAGCTTCAAGGAGTTGAGGCACAAAGAGCCTTACAATTTATGACCCTCCATCCTTTCTAGTGATTCATTCATTCATTCAATCAATTGTATTTATTGAGCACTTACTGTGTGCAGAGCACTGTACTAAGTGTTGGGAAGTACAAGTTGGCAACATATAGAGACGGTTCCTACCCAACGGCCGGCTCACAGTCTAGAAGGGGGAGAAAGACAACAAAACAAAACATATTAATAAAATAAATAGAATAGTAAATATGTACAGGTAAAATAGAGTAATTCATTTCATTCATTCAATCACATTTATTGAGTGCTTACTGTGTGCAGAGCACTGCACTAAGCGCTTGGGAAGTACAGGTTGGCTACATATAGAGACGGTCTCTACCCAACAGCAGGCTCACAGTCTAGAAGAGGGAGACAGACAACAAAACATATTAACAAAATAAAATAGAATACTAAATATGTACAAGTAAAATAGAATAATAAATATGTACAAACAGATATACAGGTGCTGTGGGGAGGGAAAGGAGGTAGGGCGGGGGGATGGGGAGGGGAAGGAGAGGGAGAGGAAGGATGACTTCATTGCATCATGCTGTGTGATGTCACTGCTCTGTATGGCTGCTTCATAGTGTAAATTAGTATTGCTAGCAGGGTAGAAAGTAGAGGGAGAAACCATCTGGGTCCCTCTTTCCTAAGCGGTCTTAGACAGGGCTCATGATAGGTGACTATCATGTGTTCAGTCAGTACACTAGCTGAACTCACCCCAGGGTTCAGTGCCGAATAATCTCTTGGCCCAAGTAATCCAAGCCAACAACTGTGACTCCTCCAAGCCAATCAGGGAAGGAAAGCATTCACCTCTCCTATACTGTACTAAAGCCCTGGAGTAGATATGGGTTCATAAGGTTGGACACAGTCCCAGTCCCACATGGGGCTCATGTCATAATCACCATTTTACAGATGAGATAACTGAGACCCAGAAAGTGAAGTGACATCCTCCCCCAGGCCTGGAATGCCCTCCCTCCGCACATCCGCCAAGGTAGCTCTCTTCCTCCCTTCAAAGCCCTACTGAGAGCTCACCTCCTCCAGAAGGCCTTCCCAGACTGAGCCCCCTTTTTCCTCTCCTTCTCCCCATCCCCCCTGCCCTACCTCCTCCCCCTTCCCACAGCACCAGTATATATGTTTGTACAGATTTATTACTCTATTTTACTTGTACATATTAACTATTCTATTTATTTTGTTAATGATGTGCATCTAGCTTTACTTCTATTTATTCTGATGACTTGACACCTGTCCACATGTTTTGTTGTCTGTCTCCCCCTTCTAGACTGTGAGCCCATTGTTAGATAGGAACCATCTCTATATGTTGCCAACTTGTACTTCCCAAGCACTTAGTACAGTGCTCTGCACACAGTAAGTGCTCAATAAATATGAATGAATGAATGAACTTTCCTGAGGTCATACAGCAGACAAGTAATGCAGCTGGTATTAGAATGCAGGTCTTTCTGACCAGCAGGCCCGGGCTCTATCCACTAGGCCATGTTGCTTTTCAAGTACTGGTCTCATCCCCTATCAGCAGGGCAGGTGAATGCTTTCCTTTTCTGATTGGTTTGGAGAAGTCACAGCTTTTTGCTGTTGATGTGCAGGGTAGAAGGGGAGAAGATCTGAGTTCACCCTTTCATTCAGTAAACCGTTGAGCCACCACCTTGGCTCTCCCTCCACCACTTTCTAGATCAAGGGGGCAAGGTGGCCCACCTATTTCCTTTCCAGATTCCTGACTACTTCTTGATCAGGAGGCAAAGCTAATGGCATCACTTTTCCAGTGCCAAGACCAGGAGTGGGAGTGTACATTCAAGAGCCATTGGTGGCTAGTTTGCCATAGTTCCTGATCCCTGATTTAACACTTTGTTCAGTTTTCTGAAGAGGTCTACCAAGGCATAAATTAAGGGTAAAGGAATAGTATTTTAAAAATCATCCATCTCTTTCTCACCTTTCTCTTGTGGATTTCAATCAATGGCTAATTTATTGAGCATTTATTAAGTACTAAGTGCTCAGGAGAGTACAATAATAATAATAATGGCATTTGTTAAGCGCTTATTATGTGCCAAGCACTTTTTCCAAGCTCTGGGGGGATACAAGGTGAGCAGGTTGTCTCACGTGGGGCTAACAGTCTTAATCCCCATTTTCCAGATGAGGTAACTGAGGCACAGATAAGTTAAGTGACTTGCCCAAAGTCACATAGCTGACAAGTGGCAGAACTGGGATTGGAAGCCATGACCTCTGACTCCCAAGCCCATGGTCTTTCCACTGAGCCACACTGCTTGTAGACACAACCTCTACCCTTAAGGAACTCAATACAGTGGGAGAGATCCCGCACACTCCACTCCTCTGCCACGAACTTCCTCACTATACCTTGTTCTTGCCTGTTCTGCCATTGTGACCCCTGGCCCACGTCCTGCCTCTGGCCTGGAATGCCCTTCCTCCTCACATTTGCCAAACTAGCTCTCTTCCCCTCCACCTTCAAAGACCTACTGAGAGCTCACCTCCTCCAGGAGGCCTTCCTAGGCTGAGCCCCCCCTTTTCCTCTGCTCCTCCTCCCCATTGCTCCTACTTCCCCCCTCTGCTCTACTCCCTTCCCTGCCCCACAGCACTAGTGTATATTTGTACATATTTATTATTCAATTTATTAATGATGTATATATATATATATATATATATAATTATATTTCTCTATTTTGATGCTGTTGATGTCTATCTACTTTTGTTCTGTTGTCTGTCTTCCCCTTCTAGACTGTGAGCCCATTGTTGGGTAAGGATTGTTGCCGATTTGTACTTTCCAAGCACTTAGTAGAGTGCTCTGCACACAGGAAGCACTCAATAAGTATGATTGAATGAAAATTAAAATAAATTACAGATAAAGGGAGAAGCAAAAGGTAAGGACATGTACATAAGAGCTGTGGGGGTAGGGTGAGTATCGAAGTGAGTATGGGGTACAGAACCAAGTGTATAGGTGATGCAGAAGGGAGAGATAATAGGGTAGGAAGGTGACTGGTTAATCAGGGCAAGCTTCCTGGAGGAGATGAGACTTTTAAGAAGACTTTGAAGATGGGGAGAGGTGGTCTGTTGGCTATAAAGGGGAAAGGAGTTCCAGGCTGGTGGTGGGCATGTACAAGGAGTTGACAGTGTGAGACATGAGATTAATGTTCAGTGAGTAGATTTGTGTTGGAGGAGCAAAATGTGAGGGCTGGGTTGTAATGGGAGAGGAATGAGGATAAATAGGAGAGAGAGAAGCTGATTGAGTGCAATAAAGCTGATGGGAAGAGTTTCTGTTTGGGGGGGAAAAAAATGCGCAGGGAGTTTGAGGAGTGAGGGTGATGTGCGCAGAATGTCTTTTTCCAGTGTGGGTAGGGAATGTGTCTACCAACTGTTAAATTGTACTCTCCCAGGCACTTAATACAATGCTCTGCACACTGTAATCAATCAATCAATCATATTTATTGAGCGCTTACTATGTGCAGAGCACTGTACTAAGCGCTTGGGAAGTACAAATTGGCAACACATAGAGACAGTCCCTACCCAACAGTGGGCTCACAGTCTAAAAGGGGAAGACAGAGAACAGAACCAAACATACCAATAAAATAAATAGGATAGAAATGTACAAGTAAAATAAATAAATAAATAAATAAATAGAGTAATAAATATGTACAACCATATGTACATATATACAGGTGCTGTGGGGAAGGGAAGGAGGTAAGACGGGGGGATGGAGAGGGGGACGAGGGGGAGAGGAAAGAAGGGGCTCAGTCTGGGAAGGCCTCCTGGAGGAGGTGAGCTCTCAGCAGGGCCTTGAAGGGAGGAAGAGAGCTAGCTTGGCGGATGGGCAGAGGGAGGGCATTCCAGGCCCGGGGGATGACGTGGGCCGGGGGTCGATGGCGGGACAGGCGAGAGCGAGGTACAGTGAGGAGATTAGTGGTGGAGGAGTGGAGGGTGCGGGCTGGGCAGTAGAAGGAGAGAAGGGAGGTGAGGTAGGAGGGGGCGAGGTGATGGAGAGCCTTGAAGCCCAGGGTGAGGAGTAAGCACTCAGACACAATTGATTGATCAGTCAGTCAACTGCATTGAGCACTTAATATGTGCAGAGCACCCCACTAAGTGCATGGGAGAGTGAGTACAATATAACAGACACATTGCCTATTGCCTCCTCTCAACAAGCTTGCACTCTAGGGGGGAGGCAGACATTAATAAATCATACTAAATAAATGATAAAAATATAATTAAATTGATATGGTTAGTAATGAAGTACAGACTGGACAGGGGTTCTACCTACAAACCAGTGCTACAATTGGATTTCAAGAAAAGTTTGCATCGGTATTGATTCTCTAAGCTTTGTTTTAATTTGTAGTGACTTAGAATGTGTAGTATAATCACAATTACAATTTCTGATGGTAGCAAGATGGCCACTTAAGTTTATTTTGAAGAGTATACTATTAGTGGGGTAAGGTAAAATGTTAGTTTTGTGGTACCTAGCATGTTTACCAATCAAGTTTTTTTTTTAATTTTTATTTTCACAAGTGTACTGCTAAGGCCAGAGTTGCCTATTCCACAAAGACTTGGCTCAAATTAACCCCTACTCCTAACTTTGAAATAAAAATCTCCCGTCTGTCTTTTGGGATGATACCTCTGAAGTTTTCAGCTAGTGTTTATGAACTTGAAATCCTTATTTATTTATTCCTAGTTATTGTTTTACCATTCCAGTCATCTTCATATCACTACATGGCTATTCAATACTGTCTGTCTTCCACATCTATGTTTCCCATTTTAGCATTTAAGCTCTGAGAGGGACCATTTCTAAATTGCTCCATAGAGTGTCTGGCACAGCATAAGATGCACTAAATAAATATTTGATGTTGATAATGACCTTCTTAAATATGCACATTTCCCAGTCATAATGGGAATTTTGCCTATCGGGGAAGTTCCTTTCACAAAGGCCTGCATTTTATTACCCTCAAGTCAATGCCAAGAATTGCTGGCACTGAATGAATGTTTTTTAAAAAACGATGGTGTTGGTGACTTGCCAGTATACTGTTTTAAGAGAATTGTTGTAGGCAGCAGTGTGAGGATTGGAGGAAGATGAAGCAAGGAATGGAATTTGTTGGCACTAGAAAATCAGCCAGTGTGTTCATTCCAAACATCAGGCCCTATTGAATTAATGTGAGGGAAAACAAACTGCTCCCCATCCTTCTGCCAGGAGTCGGGGCAATATGACAGGTTTCATCATTCCCTTGCCCCAAAAGCCTTTGTCCATAACCGGAAGTGTGGCCCTTAATCCAGGCAGTGTTTTCTCTTCCTGTCCACTCTTCAGCTGTCATTTGGGAAAGAAATCTGCCTATGCCACTGCAGGAAGAAGAGGAGAGTTTCCAGTACTCTACCAGTTTCAGCTACGGGAGGGAGAGTCAAGCAGAGGCATTTCCATTCTTACCTTGCCCAGTGGTTAACGAGGGGAAGACAATCTGCTACAGGTCAAAGATTACCCATGCTGGGCAGCAGCGGCATGGAAGAGAGTTGAGGGCAGAGACTGGAGTTTACTGCGTGGAAGAAGGCAATGGTAAACCACTTCTGTATTTTTACCAAGAAAACTCTATGGATAAACTACCAGAATGATTGTAGATGTAGAGCAGGGTGTTCTGGGAGAGATGTGTCCTTGGGGTCACTATGGGTCAGAAATAACTCAATAAGACAAGTCCTAATGAGTGAGCTCTCAAGCAATGAATTGCTGTCAGACAATCAAACCATCAGTGGTACTTATTAAGCACTTAATCTGTGCAGAACAATGTATTAAGTGCTTGGGAAGTACCTGGGAGTCAGAAAGACCTGTGTTCAAACCCCACTCTGCCATTTCTTTATTTCTTTCAATTGTATTTATTGAGCATTTATGGTTTGCAAAGCACTGTACTAAGCACTAGAGAGAGTACAATATAACACTAAAGAGACAGATTCCCTGCCCACAACGAGCTCATAGTCTAGAGGCCACTTGCCTGCTGTGTGACCTTGAGCAAGTCACTTAACTTGTCAGTGCTTCAGTTACCTCCTCTGTAAAATGGGGACTAAGACAGTGAGCTCCATATGGGACAATGGACTGTGTCCAACCTGATTACCTTGTGTCTACCCCAGCACTTAGTACAGTGCCTGGCACATTGTCTTGTCTCATGCCCTTGAGTCATTTCTGACCCACAGTGACCCCATGGACACATCTCTCCCAGAAGAAGAGGCATGGCTTAGTGGGAAGAGCAACGGCCTGGGAGTCAGAAGGTCATGCGTTCTAATCCTGGCTCCTCCACTTGTCTGCTGTGTGACTTTAGGCAAGTCACTTTACTTCTCTGGGCCTCAGTCACCTCATCTGTAAAATGGGGATTGAGACTGTGACCCCACGTGGGAAAGGGACTGTGTCCAACACAATTTGCTTGTATCCACCCCAGAGCTTAATACAGTGTCTGGCACATAGTAAGCACTTAACAAATGCCATTATTATTATTGTCCCTGAACCATAGTGACACCATGGGTACATCTCTCCCAGAATTCCCCACCTCATCTGTAAATGTTCTGGTAGTGTATCCATAGAGTTTTCTTGGTAAAAATACATAAGCAGTTTATCAATGCCTCTTTCTGTGCAGTGAACTTGAGTTTCCACCCTCGACTGTCTCCCATGCTGCTGCTGCCCACCATGGGTGAGTTTTGACTTGTAACAGACTTCCTTCCACTTGCTCGCCACTGCCCATCTCACAAGCCCACAACCTTGGTGTCATCCTCCACGTAACCAGTCCGTCACCAAAACCTGCCCGTCTCACTTCCACAAAATCGCCAAGGTCGCCTTTTCCTCTTCATCCAAACCGCTACCTTGCTGGTTCAATCTCTCATCCTATCCCGACTGGATTACTGCAACAGCCTCCTCTCTGATCTTCCATCCACCTATCTTTCCCCACTTCAGTCTATACTTTACTCTGCTGCCCGGATTATCTTTGTCCAGAAATGTTCTGGGCATGTTACTCCCCTCCTCAAAAATCTCCAGTTAACTGCCAGTTTAAACTTCATATCTCTAAATTTCTCGGCTATTTAGCATCAGGGGTAAGAGGGTCACGTACAACAAAGTCTTGGAGTGGAGTGAAGTCACCAGCATGGAAGCACTGCTCACCTCATCTTCAGCAGGTGGAACATGTGGGAAGAATAGATGACAGCAAGAACGCTAATTAAATACTCTAGAGTAAGCTGAAGTCAGGAAACCATGAACAGAGTGGGCAGTGGGATAGCACAGAGCAGGTGGGAATCGTCATGCCAGACAGGTTAGCCTGGTGGTTTTGCCTGTGTTAGAAAAGACGGAGGATGTGTAGTGGAAAGAGCAGGGGCTTGGCAGTCAGAGGTTGTGGGTTCTAATTCCGACTCCACCACTTGTCTTCTGTGTGACTTTGGGCAAGTCACTTAACTTCTCTGTGTCTCAGTAACTTCATCTGTAAAATAGGGATTAAGACTGGGAGCCCCTTTGGGACAACCTGGTAAGCTTGTATCTATTCCAGCACTGAGAACAGTGCTTGGCACGTAGTAAGTGGTTACCTAATACCATTATTATTATTGTTGTTATTGAAAGAGGCTTTGGAAAGATTGGAAATACCCATTGTCTCACCTACTAAAATTATTAGCCCCATTACGGGACAAGGACTGATTCCAACCTGATTAATTTATATTTATCCCAGAACTTAGAACAGCGCTTGACATGTAGTAAGCATTTAACAAATAACATAATAAAAATAACAACCTTGCAGCAAGGAATTATTGGTTACACATTTGTCTCTGCCTCTAGATATAAGCTTGTTGTGGGCAGGGAACATGTCCAGCAACATTGTGGTATTCTGCCAAGAGCTTAATATAGTGCTCTGCACAAATAAGAGCTTAACAGACACCACTGATTGACTTTGATCGGCTACCCCTTGCACATATTAAATAACACAATCAGCAGCCGTGTCTGAATTTGTAGGGCAACTATATTTAATGAATATATATGAGTACGATGTCAAAAATTTAGGACAAAGATCACACTCTTCCAGTGTCTTTCATTCAAAGTCACTGCCTAGAATTGACTGAGCTGGATAATGACTGGGCTGATTCAACATGGCATTGGTGGTGATCTGATGTCCAGAGTATTCTAAGGAAATTGGGATAATAATGATGGCATTTATTAAGCGCTTACTATGTGCAAAGCACTTAATATGATTGCAGTATGCATATGTAAAATGTCATAACTATTATTAATACTAAGGTTAAATATTTCACTAGAAGATGCTATGTCCTCTGAAAGAGACAGACACCCTAGCCACAAGGGGATTAGACTACTTTGTATTATGATGGTAAAACTTTCAACCTGAGGTAAAGCACCAAAATTTTTTTGGAAAGTCTCTTTTCATTCCAGCTTTTTAATTTAAATCACTTTCCATTACTTCTAGGAATTACTATTTAACCAAATCACTAAAACATTTCTTTTGGTGTAAGAGTTTTAATTTCTAACCTTTATTTACCTGCTCTACCTGGCTCCAGTTTCTTGAACTAAATCACCAGAGCAACTGCTGTTGAATTGTTTTATTCCCATGTCTTTTAGCTAGCTGCTGTAGTACTAAAGTACTTAGTTAAGTCAAAAATATTATACACACAGTTGCCATAAATAACAATCCACTGAAAGAATGTAGGTCATAAACATAAACAATACAATATGAAAGACTGCTCAAACATATGTTGCTCCATTTCTGTTCAACAGTCGGCGTAGCCTGTTAAGATGCTCCAAGTTGCTATAATAGAGAGTCAAATGAACATTTTTCTACCAAATGTGTCCCTCTTGGTGCTTTAATGCTGTTGAACAGTAGCAAAATAAAATAGCAGCAGAATATCTGATGATTTTGTATTTGGAGAATGGGTAAGGTAGGATAAATGGCTCACCTCTTTGAGATAACAGGAAAACACACTTGCAGCCACAGTCCCACCTTGAGAACTTCCACCATTTATCACAAAACTGCTCCAGTTCTGAAGCGGCCTTCCTATGGTCTCCTGGGAATCTGAACAAAGGCCATATGGTCTTCTTGGCTCAGTCTTGTTAAGCGGCTCATGAATAATACTAAATGCATCCTCACGATAAATCTCATTGATGTGAGACTACAGTTATCCAGCTTCAAACTTCACTGACATCCATCATAAACTCCAGAGATGGGAGATTTGCAACATGCATTCAAATAACTCCTTCAACATTCAATCTACAAGCTCTCCTTGAACATTTAAAACCCAAAGGGAAGAGGTATATTTGTCAGTCTCCCCCCACCCCAGCCGCTTTTATTTTTTTGAGGGACAAAAGAGAAAGGTTAAACTCTTTTATCTTTTGAATCGACTTCAAAAATTATCATTTAGGGTAATTAATTTTTGGAACCTACAGTACAATCTTTTTTCAGACCCTAAAACAAACTGAACAGCATTGTCTGGCATGCTGAAGTTCAAGCTTTTTTATTATAAGACTGAATTACGAAGAAATGCCCTTTCGCAGGTAGCAGCTTCAGGAAACGCTTCTGTAACTGAAAGTCTGCTGAAGGCAGACCAGCTTGGGGCCAGTGGTGGAAACTGAAGGGTTTTCAATGAAAATGTACCAAAGCTCTCTTTGGGTACTCCTGTAGAGTGTGATATCAGGGGAAATTAGCCTGAGGAGGAGGAGTCATTTGGGGCAAGTGATTAATTACATTTAGCAAAGTGAGGTTTTGGTTTTTTTTTTTTCTTTTTGTCTCTCACGGTATTTTAGTGCTTACTCTGTGTCAAACACTGTTCCAAGCACTTGGGTAGGTATGAGTTAATCATGTCAGACACAGTCTGTCCTGCATGGGGCTCTCAGTCTGTTCAGCTTTATCCTTAAAAAGTATTTGGTGTTTGATCTGTTGGCCAGAAATCACATTTTTGGAAAAGCAAATTCCCATCTACATTTTTTGCATATACAAAAAAGGCAGAAAAGCCAGTGCACTTACTGTAGTGGTGCAAGATATATAAAAATTCTACACGTGCATATTTCACATTTTTTTCAGCTTTATGGAGAGTACTTTCCATGGGCAGATTGTCATCAAAGATCATGTGAATGGAGATCTGTTCAATGAATTCATGGTTACTTTGGTCAAAATTAAGAAATTGTGGTTTGTAAGCTCTGCTGTCTGGGTTAGAGGAATACTCTGTAAATTTGATTCATCAGGACAAGTGTTATCAGTCCAGGACTTGGACTCTGTAACATCTGGTAGCAGGAACACTACCCTGGCAATCAAGAAACTTGGGTTCTAGTTTTGGTTGTGCCCACTTTGCCCTGGCCATGAGTGGTGAACTTTTCTGACTGAAGAATCATCCAAAGTGCTCTGCAAGTAGGATAAGCCCGCAGGTGATCTAGAAATAGAGCTGGCAGATGTGAGTGAACACTGTAGAAGCCTCCAAGGCAATTGCTTGCCAATTCATAATGCTACAGCACAACATTGGTAAGGTGCTTAGCGTTGGATTGACTCAGATGTTTTTGAAGTTGCAACTCTGGGCTATGCAGGTCTAGATTCCTCCATTCCCTCCTAGAAATACACAATTCAAACAGTTTCTGCTTCAGATGACACTGTGCTTCTCCTCACCCTATTAATATGGCCTCCACTTGGGATATTCTATTATAGGCCTTCCCCAAATGGCCACCACACACAACCAATGCAAGAGAGGGAGGGTGACCCAATGTTGCTCTGCAATCCCTGCTCCCTCTGATGCATCATGTGTATGGTCTCTATATGTTGACAATCTGTACTTCCCAAGCACTTAGTACAATACTCTGCACCCAGTAAGTGCTCAATAAATACGATTGAATGAATGAATGGTGGCCACTTTTTAACGGGATCTAATGGAGAAACACTGGAAGGGAGACTGTGTGGGGCTATCCTCTTGAGGCTCAACTCCAGAGCCAGGCACTGACCTGGGGTGGCTCTGACTCTACCACTGCTGCCTTACTCCATTCTCCCAGTCAAGCAGAGCCTCAGGGATGAGGCGGTCCACACCTGGGAGGGTAGTCCCCTGTCCTTATGATCCTCAGAGGCAGAAGTGGCCGGCTCTTAAAAGGGACACTGATCTTCAAGTGGCTCAGTGTGGATCAGAGTAGGAAGAGGAAAGTTTTAACTGTGGGTTTCCCTTTTCCTGAGCATCCTGTTACCTACCACTTTTAGTGAGATTGCTAGGCAGCATGAAGCATTCACCTAGTCCTTACAGCACTGTTTATGGTCTTCAATGGTAATTGAAGTGGTAATTAGAAAAGTGGCATGGCTCAGTGGAAAGAGCATGGTCTTGGGAATCAGAGGATGTGGATTCTAATCCCGGCTCTGTCACTTGTTTGCTGTGTGACCTTGGGGAAGCCACTTAACTTCTCTGTGCCTCAGTTATGTCATCTGTAAAATGGGGACTAAGACTGTGAGCCCCATGTGGGACAACCTGATTACCTTGTATCTACCCCAGTGCTTATAACAGTGCTTGGTACAGAGTAAGCGCTTAATAAATACTATTATTACAATATGATAATATAATAATATATAATATTATAATTTATAATATAATAATAATCAGGAGGAGCAATGACTAATTGGGAAGCAGTGTGGCCTCATGGAAAGAACACAGGCCTGAGAATCAGAGGACTTGCGTCCTAAGCCTGGCTCCATCACTTGTGTCATCCCCTCGTCCCCCTCTCCATCCCCCCCATCTTACCTTCTTCCCTACCCCACAGCACCTGTATATATGTATATATGTTTGTACATATTTATTACTCTATTTTACTTGTACATATCTATTCTATTTATTTTATTTTGTTAGTATGTTTGGTTTGGTTCTCTGTCTCCCCCTTTTAGACTGTGAGCCCACTGTTGGGTAGGGACTGTCTCTATATGTTGCCAACTTGTACTTCCCAAGCACTTAGTACAGTGCTCTGCACACAGTAAGTGCTCAATAAATATGAATGATTGATTGTGTGCTGTGTGACTTTAGGCAAGTCACTTCATGTCCTCTTTCCTCATTTTCCTCATCTGTAAAATAGGGTTTAAACTACTCCCTTGTAGTTAGGCTAGTTGGTAGTCATCATAATTTAATAGATAATAATGGCATTTATTAAGTGCTTACTATGTACAAAGCACTGTTCTAAGTGCTGGGGACATTACAAAGTGATCAGGTTGCCCCACAGGGGGCTCACAGTCTTAATCCCCATTTTACAGATGAGGTAACTGGGGCACAGAGAAGTTAAGTGGCTTGACCAAAGTCACACAGCTGACAAGTGGCAGAGCTGGGATTTGAGCCCATGACCTCTGACTCCAAAGCCCATTCTCTTTCCACTGAGCCACATTGCTTCCCTAACAGATAAATATGTTGTTTATTCCTTTTAAGATTTATGTATTTCCAGTGATCATACTCTTAAAAATGAGTTTGTTTGACTTTCCTATTCTCCATACCAAGCACTTAGTACAGTGCTCTGCACACAGTAAGAGCTCAATAAATATAATTGAATGAATGAATACCTTTTAATTTAAGCATAATTTCCTTTGAATATGTAGTTTTGTTGTTGTTTTTTAGTGTTTTAAATGGGCAAAAGACTTCCAAAAAAGTATGCTTCTGTATAATTATAAAGTGAAGATAAAGCAGGTACTTACACTTTCCAAGAAGTAGTGTCATTGAAACAGCATGGCCTAGTGGAAAGAGCATGGGCTATGGAGTCAGAGGACCTGGGTTCTAATCCTGGCTCTGCCAATTGCCTGCTGTGTGACTTTAGGTAAGTCACTTAACTTCTCTGGGACTGTTTCCTCAACTGTAAAATGTGTATTAAATACCTGTTCTCTGTCCTACTTATACTTTGAGACTCAAGTGGGACAAAGACTAGCTGACCTAATTAACTCCTATCTACCCCAGTGATTAGAGTAGTGCTTGACACGTAGTAAGTGCTTAACAAATACAGTAATAGTAATGATGATAATAATAGACTATTAGACCATGTGGGGCAGGATCTGGTTCCAACATGATTAACTTGTATTTATCCCAGTGCTTAGTATAGTGCTTGGCGCATAGCAGTTAACAAGTACCATCATTGTTATTATTAGGAGGACAGGGCTGGAGTTAGTTTAAAAAAAAAAAAAGCCATAATAGATGTTAAGCTACTAGAGGGAAGGAAACATGTCCACTAAATCTAGTGTACTTTCCCAAGTGCTTAGAACAGTGTTCTGCTCACAGGTGCTCAATATGTTCTATTGATTGGTTCTGGATGAGAGGGATGGCGGGGTGGGAAATAGGAAAGAGGAGAAAGTTAAAGTTGTAGTCTAGTGGGGTGAGTGGAAAAACACATTCAGTTGCTTCCTTTTTCATTTCCCTCTCTGCTACTTTCACCCCATCTCTTCTGGCTGTTTCCATCCCACAGACCTGGTGGAGTCTTGGTTGAGGGAGAGATGATTCTCCTGGGGCTAACACAACTGCTCTGGCCTGAGTTATGGTGGTGATGGGACTGGCCCTGGGTGAATTAGCCTACGCTTGTCCGTGACCTCCCTGGTGCTGCCAGCCTGGTTCTGTGAGCCACAGGAACTTTCAAGATCTGCACATTCAACCTTACACAGTCCTAGAAACACACACCTGGGACTCCCTCAGAACAGTCAGAACTTTAGACTCACATAATCAATCAATCAATTGTATTTATTGAGCGCTTACTGTGTACAGAGCACTGTACTAAGCGCTTGGGAGGTACAAGCTGGCAACATAGACCTAGAAGCTTCAGAGTTAGGAGTTTAAGGTTTGCTGGTTGATTATGGTCACCCTCTACCCTTCTGCCTTCAGCTTCCCCTTCTCCAGAGAGGAAAAGGGAGATCCATGCTGTTGTGAGCATGCATCTCCCACCTTATGCTATTCCCCCTATATTGGACAAAATTTTTAATTTTCCTAGGCATACTCATGTCCTCAAATCTAAAGTAGGAGAGAGGACAGATCCTGAAATTTCAGGGCTCCCCTCTCCCCAAATTGGGCTATCTGGTCATCCTAGTTACCAGGTATTTGTACATCTGAAATGAGGCCATGCAATGTTCTTTTCCATTTTTCACCTTCAGGAATCTGAGTGACAAAAATAGGACTGTACATCTAAACCATAGTGAATGATTCTTCTGTAAAGGTCGTAAACTCTAAAAAATAATCTGAGGTGTAAGAAAGTGTAAATTTACATGAAAATGTTTTGAGAGAATGCTTCCAAGAACACACTAATGGTTAAAGAAATAACTCTTTTTTTACTTTCACAACCCAGTGTGTCATGATAGACATGTAGGGTCCACTTTATAAAATAAAT
Organism: Tachyglossus aculeatus; assembly: GCF_015852505.1. Classification (NCBI taxonomy): domain Eukaryota; kingdom Metazoa; phylum Chordata; class Mammalia; order Monotremata; family Tachyglossidae; genus Tachyglossus; species Tachyglossus aculeatus. Next base: position 101,307,102 of record NC_052066.1, read on the forward strand.
AGAGTATGTTGTTGATACAGCTGTAGTGAAATCTGCTGATCTTCCTTTGGCAACAGTTGTCTCCTGGGGCCATGGCAGGACTGTAGGAGGGGGTCTCAGAGAGGGTCTAAAATGATGAGATTAAAGATAACATCTTTACTTCGATAACCCTACCTTATTCCCTCCATGGTTTTGGTGGGGACATTTTGTACTTTCTGGGTTTTGGTTTGCTATTGAGATAATATCCTCAATTGAAGAGCTGTAAATCAAGGGAACAATGCCATGGTGAAATTCACCTGTGCGTCCTTGTATGACTGTAAAGGACAATGTGGCACCCATAGTCCAGGCTACATTGTGTGTACAAGAAAATTGTGTTTGATATTTCCAGAGCCTGGGTCTGTTTTTCTCTTTTGCCACTTTGCCATTTATTCCTTACAAAAGTTGAGCTCAGCATGAGTCTCTCTTTTCTTGGTAGCAGTAGGCCATTCTGGTCTGTCCTTAGCAGCTAACTCTGTTTTAAGATGGGGTGCAACATTACCAGAGACTGTGTTTTGTCTCATCCTTAAAATGTTTCCTTTGCCCTACTTTCTTTTGGTTTCCCAATTTCAGCTGTAAAGGGCACCTGACTATCACTCATTCTCTCCATGAGCCCCATCCATCGCAGTTGTGTTGAGTAGATTAGAGCCATGTCCCTGAACTTCCATTGTTTGGAGTCTACCAATAACAGGCAATAAAAGTGTTGGAAAAGAAATGACAGTTTCCATAGTCCGCGTTGCCACAACTCTTTCATGAAATTTGAGTATTATCTTCTCCTAGGACATGAATGGAACTTGCTCACAACATTTTTATCCCCAAGATTGTAGACTCTTGGAAAATTTTGTGCTGGAGATGTTTACCAGGAAAGTTGCCCTAAGACATCTGTACTCACATAAGCCCCCTGAGGGTGACTTCCATTTTGGGGTGATTTTGCCAAAGGATCTGCAGGACAAAGTGATAGACCCAAGTGGGAACTTCTACAAAAGCCAGGTGGCTACTCCAAGACAAAACACTAATAAACCAGAGCCAGTCTCCTAAAAACACCTCAAAATGGTCACCCACTTCCATCTACATCGTGCATAAAAACCTTAGCCTGAGTAACTCTCCAATGGCTTTCTCCATCTTGTATATTAACTTTTTATCTACCACTTCCCAGTGCATTCTCAATCAATTCTCCCAGATTTGCCTTCTAGCCTACCCTGTTTACGGGTTTGTGCGGGGTGAGGGTGTGTGGCAAGGGGCCTGGGCGGGGGGGAGGAGGGAGGGATATGGAGGCAGAGGAAGGGGGTAGGGCTTGGTCTGAGGTGTTGGCTAAGGTGTGGGGGAAGTGGTACCCTGCCCTCTTGGGTCCCTAGAGATCTATAGTTGTGGAAAGATTCTGGGCCACATAGGTCAGGGCTTCTGTCCATTCTCTGCTCCCAAGAGCCTCCAACATTTTCCATTTCCCTATCAAATCAACATCAGAATCCTAAACTGTCTCAGCCCTGGCACCCCTGAGCTGAGGTAGGCCATGCACAGTTCCAGTGGAATTACTGCTATACATAACTACAGTGATATCTTCCCATATGCAAAGTCATTCATTAATCAAGCAATGGCATGTATTCAGCATTTACGGTGTGCAATGCAATGTACCAAGTCCCTGGGTGAGTCCAATACAACAGACTTGGTAGCCACATTCCCTGGTCACCAGGAGCTTACAGTTTAGAGGGGGAGATAGACATTAAAGTAAACTACGGATATGTAAATAAGGGTTGTAGGGCTGAGGGCAAGGTGACTATCAACTGTTCAAAGAGTACAGATCCAAGTGCCTAGGCAATGCAGAGAAGAGAGTTTAGGGGAAATGAGGGCTTTAGTAAGGGAAGGCCTGTTGGATTTCAGAAAGGCTTTAAAGGTGGGGAGAGTCGAATCATATAGAAGGGGGAGGGAGTTTCAGGCCAGAGGGAAGATGTGGGGATAGGTCACTGATGAGATGGATGATCTTGAGGTACAGTGAGTAGGTTGGCATGAGAGTAGGAAAATGGGTGGGCTGGGTAATAGTACGAAATCAGTGAGGTAAAAAAGGAAAATTATCAACTTAATCCAAATTAAGCATTTCTGTGGATAGTCCACCTATGCCATGCACTTTTTTGTATAATCTGAGCTTGAAAGAAACTGTACATTACTCATAATTTGTAAAATTAGACAGTCCTCAATTTAGAATGTTTCAAGTTATAACTCACTTTATGATGTTTCTAAATTTACATCCTTGTTAGGCTTTAAAGTGCATGGATTTTAACTTTACAACACTAGCTCTGGGAGTGTGGGTGGTTTGTCAATAAATTAATCATATTTATTGAGTTCTTACTGTGTGCAAATCACCGTAATAAGCTCTTCGGAGAGTACAATAAAGAGAGTCTATCCACAAGGAGCTTACAGTCTAGAGGAAATGGAAGGAGTGGCACACTGGAGTCACAGTGAAATGGGAAATCTTTTTTTTATTTTATTTATTAATTTGTTTTTTAGAACCATGGTATCAGAGGGTGGGGGGTGGGTCACCAGGCAGAATGAGCCACCGGTTAACTCATGAGCTCATGGATTGAAGGGTTGGAAAGGGATTCACAGACTTGGGGGTTATGGGTAATAGCATGTTTAGACTTCTAGACTGTAAGCCCACTGTTGGGTAGGGACTGTCTCTATGTGTTGCCAACTTGTACTTCCCAAGCGCTTAGTACAGTGCTCTGCACACAGTAAGTGCTCAATAAATGATTGATTAAGGTAACACGAACAATCCACAATAGATAACCCTGAGGAGCAAAGCTATTCCTAGACCAATAAGCAATAAATACACTGGTCATCATTGTTCCAGACATCTAGCTGCTGGTAAAATTGTGAAGGAAATACCAGTTGTCTACTGGGGCTATCTTTCAAACCACCCCAAACAGACTTCCTTTTGATTAACCCCAAATGGGCTACCTCTTAAACCCATTTAAAACCACACCAAGTGGGCTTCCTTTCAACTAATCCCAAACTGGCTACCTCTAAAACCATCCCAACCTGGGACTACCTTTCCAGGAACCCCGACAAGGGGCTACCTTTCACAGTCAACCAGGGGTCAAGTTCCTAGAATACTCACTTCTCCTAGTTCCAGTGAGGATGTCTGATCAGTCACTTGGTACCAGGCAGGGTCTGACAGAGTGGGCATCCCTAACTTTGGGTACAGGGGACTCTCCACATCGATGTAACAGTTATAACCTACATCCAAAAGTTCGTGGAGACCCCTCCCCAGATATATCTTGTTACTTCCTGTTTCTCTTCCTTAGGCTGTATTTTAGGTGAAAAAGGATCATGTGACAGGACTCATCACGATTTTATCATTCCAGGTTTAATTGGTTGGCTTTATTGCTCACCCAGCCCCTCCAGGAGCACTGTGAGGTATGGGAAGTATTAATGCTTCCTATCACTCCGTGCAAGACTCTTCAGTGCTTGTGAGCTAAGATGCTTAGCTTTGTCAGGTTGTGACTGGTCATGGGGGTAGGGGGAGGGAGAGTAAAATAATAATAATAATAATGATGGCATTTATTAAGCGCTTACTATGTGCAAAGCACTGTTCTAAATGCTCGAGAGGTTACAAAGTGATCAGCTTGTCCCATGTGGGGCTCACAGTCTTAATCCCCATTTTACAGATGAGGTCACTGAGGTCCAGAGAAGGTAAGTGACTTGCCCAAAGTCACACAGCTGACAAGTGGCAGAGCTACCCATGACCTCTGACTCCAGAGCCCGGGCTCTTTCCACTGAGCCACGCTGCTTCTCTTGAAAAACTTAAAGAGGGTATTTAGGGTGGATGAATTGGGAGAGACAGGGGGCAGGAAGAGTGTTACTTAATCCCCAGCAGTCACAAGAGAAGGTCAAAACATCCATTTTACATATGATGAAGGAAAAGCCAGCTACCTTATTTACCTATCATTAGTACCAAATTCTGGGTAATTTTTGTAGATATAGGATAGCTGACCTTGTCTCATGAACAAATCCTCCATTTCTAACACTGCTCCTTTGAGGTTTTAGTTTGTAATGTTTTGTTGAGAGACTCAGTTTTTAAGAATTATTTGTGATGTATGTCTGGGGAATGCCTAGCACTTTATCAATAAATATATATCTAGTTGTTCTTTGTTTAAGATCATGGTGAAATATGATCCATGTGGCCAACCAAACCTATAGTTGAGTACAAAATTTTAGATAATTTTGGTAAGCATAGGATCTCCAATCTTGTTTCAGGAATCAATATCTGATTTATAACTTACTATCCATGTGGCCATCTCATTCATTCCGTTCTATTTATTGAATGCTTACTATGTGCAGAGCACTATACTAAGCACTTGGGAGAGTACAGTACAATAATAAACAGACATATTCCCTGTCCACTACAAGCTTACAGTTTAGAGGTGGGGAGACAGACATTAGTAATAATAATGGTGGTATTTGTTAATAGCTTACTATGTGCGAAGCACTGTTCTAAGCTCTGGGAAGGATACAAGGTGATCAGGTTGTCCCATGTGGGACTCCGTCGTAATCCCCATTTTACAGATGAGGTAACTGAGGCACAGAGAAGTTAAGTGGCTTGCCCAAGGTCACACAGCAGACGAGGTGGAGCCGGGATTCGAACCCATTACTCTGTGTGTGTGTGTGTGTGTGTGTGTGTGTGTGTGTGTGTACATAGATATGTATATCTATGCATATATGCACACAGATATTACAGGTGTGCACATAAATTTTGTGAGGCTGGAAGTGGGGGAAGAAGATAGGAAGCAAGTCAGGGCAAGGTAGAAGGGAGTGGGAGAAGAGGAAAGGTGGGTCTTAGTCAGAGAAGGCCTCCTGGAGGACATGTTCCTTCAAGAAGGCTTTGAAGGAGAAGGGGCTAGAGTAATGCTATGTTATGTTACATTATGCATGCACGACAGCAAACTTGGGACTTTCTAATTTGAGTGCTATTTTAACAATATAATAATAATACTAATAATGGCATTTATTAAGCTCTTACTATATGCAAAGCACTGTTCTAAGCACTGGGGAGGTTACAAGGTGATCAGGGTGTCCCACGGGGGGCTCACAGTCTTCATCCCCATTTTCCAGATGCGGTAAACTGAGGCCCAGAGAAGTTGAGTGACTTGCCCAAAGTCACACAGCTGACAATTGGTGGAGCCAGGATTTGAACCCATGACCTCTGACTCCAAAGCCTATGCTCTTTCCACTGAGCCATGCTGCTACTCGAAATCTCAAGGGGCCACTACTCAGGTAGGGTCAGAAAGTGCATGGCTGCCATCTGAAGAAGTGGCCGCTTTGATGGCATATCCCTGGGTGGCATCAGAGTCCTCCTTAGTCTTTAGATGCTGAAGACCCAGCACTAATCTGGTCTTCACGGTGTGACCAAGACTCCATTCCACATTGCTTCCACTAAAAACAAGGATCCTTCCTGCTCTAATGGGCTTGTCCCATACAGGGACTATCTCTAAGCTTGAATATGCTTCATGGTATCCCAAATTTCCTGAAGACTTTGCTCAAGAAGAACAGCCCATGCCCCTGCTTGCTGCCCACCAGGCTGTTCTTCCAAATATTCTGCTGTTAGCCTGTAACAATTCCATCAATGATATTTATTGACCACTTCCTGTGTGCAGAGCACTGTACTAAGAGCTTGGGAGAATACGGCAGAGTTGGTAGAAACAATCCCATCCCACAAGGGGCATTGTTTGATGTAATGCTTCACTATGTCATTTATGCTGTTTTTATGCTATATATATATATATATATATATATATATATCATATATATAATATATATATGATATATATATATCATTTATGCTGTTTTTCCAGCTTGCATATGTCCCCTTTCAGTTCAACCTACTCCTTGAAGACAGGAATCATGTCTAGCATCACTATTGTACTCTCCCAAGCACTTAGTACAGTGTTCTGCATACAGTTGGCACTCAGTAAATGCCATTGAATGATTGAATAGACAGGTATTGCTTGGGTATTCTGAACAGAACAAAAAGGAGAGACATTTATGAATGGAACTATTTTTATCTTCTTGCAGACAGTGTTAATGGTCAGGGCTACTATGGAGAAGGGGACAGTGGTCCAGGATTAGTGAGGAGACGGTACATCCCAGTTGGGACAGAGACTGTGTATAACCTGATTAACTTATATTTACCCCAGCACTTAGAACAGTGCTTGACACATAGTAAGCACTTAACAAATGTGGTAATAATAATAATGAGAGAGATGGAAAAGGAGATAGTGATACAGAGATGGAAAGACAGAGACAAGTAAGAGAATCATTTGGAGACAGAGGGAAAAACAGAAAAAGGCAGAGAGTCTGAGACAGGGTAAGAGAGATGGGGAAGAAATAGACAAAAGAAACACAGAGACAAGAACAATTAAAATACAGTGGACTGGCCAGAAGCCTCAGGTTGGCTATGCTTGTCTTACTAATTAGTGATATTTATGGAGCACTTACTTTGTGCAGACCACTGTACTGAGCAGTTCAGAGAGTACAATACAGCAGAATTAGCAGTTACACTTCCTGCCCATAATGATCTTACAGTCTAGAGGGGGAGACAGACACTAATATAAATAATTTATAACATAATTTAAAGATATGTACATAAATGTTGTGGGGTTAGGGATGGGGCAGATACCAATGTCTTAATGAATGAAATTGAAGAGGTGTCAGATCACCTCTAAAGAATGCTGCTAAAATAATGTAAATTTGCTTATGTAAATTAAATTCATGCATAATTGGACACAATCAACATAAATATCGACATCTGTGTTGATATTAAAATTGACATATATTTTAATAACTTCTTAGGGGCCTAATTGAATTGTTACCATAAAACTTTCAGTGCTTATAATGGTAACCAACACCCAGTGTAAGTATAGGAAATAATTCATGGAGCAAGCTCAAATTCATTAGGGAGGCAGCATAACATAGTGGAAAGAGTATGGGCCCGGGACTCAGAGGACCTGAGTTCTAATTTCGGCTCTATCACATACGTGCTGTGACCTTGGGCAGGTCGCTTAACTTTTCTGTGCCTCAGTTCTCTCAACGCCAAAACCTGCTCTCTTTCCTACCTGGACTGTGAGCCCCAAATGGGACCTGATTACCTTTTATGTACCCCAGTGCTTAGTACAGTGCTTGGCACATAGTAAGTGCTTTTCAAATAGCACAGTTGTTGTTGTTCTTACAGGCAAGGATTTAGCTTCTATCCTATTTAGAATGTGACCAACATTTCAATCAATATATACAGCTATAGCTATCCTTCTTTTTTGATCATGACACTGCTCATAATGACGAGGTTCTTCCCATGTGTGCAAGTGTGGCTGAAAAGACTGGTGTACGACCGATTCTATGCTCCCACTCCTTTTGCTCTACCCGACAACCTGCCCCACAGCACCTGTGTATATATGTACATATTCATAATTATAATTACATTTATTTTTTATTAATTATGTGTATGTATCTACAATTCTATTCATTTATAATGATGCTACTGAGACCTGTTTACGTGTTTTGATATCGGTCTCCCCCCTTCTAGACTGTGAGCCCGTTGTGGGCAGGGATTGTCACTATTTGTTGCTGAATTGTACTTCCCAAGCACTTAGTACAGTGCTCTGCACACTGTAAGCACTCAATAAATACAACTGAATGAATTAATATTCTTCATCATGCGAACATAAAGAGTGAGTTTGTCCCACACGGGGCCCACCTCTTTTTTTTCCTCTACACTGTCTGCTGGTAGCCCGATCTTCCCCCCAAGTCTTTGCTCAAACAGAGCAACTTATCTTCCTTTTTTTTTTTTTATCCTCCAGCTGATCTGCCTTCATCAATGGGTTCCCAGCAATTCAGTACTCCATCAATCACAAAAAATATGAGCACTAGTCTGGGAGTCAGAAACCTGGGGGCCATCTTATGCCTGCTGTGTGATCTTGGGCAAATCACATAACTTCACAGTTTCTTCAACTGTAAAATGGGGATCCAATGCCCACTGTCCCTTTTACTTAGACCGTGAGCCCTGTGTGGGACAGACACTGTGCCTGACCTGATTAATATCTACTCAGTGTTTTCTCTGTACAGTGCTTGGCACACACAAGCACTTATTAAATGTCACAATTACTAAACACCACCGTTTCTTTAGTGAGTTGTATTTATTTTGCACTTAGTGTGTACAGAGCACTGTATTATGCTCCTTGGAAAGTAAAATATAACAGACATATTACCTGCCCACAGAAACTTAGTCTTACTCCTCCAGGGTTGCCTTTGTCCACTTTCACTGCACAAAGCAGCTGCTATCTTGCTATATTTCATTTGACTAAAATGCCCTTAAAGTGAAGCTGTATTTCTGTGGGCATCTTCTCAATGATGGTGAGCTGACTGTAGTCCACAATCTGTCAGAAACATTATCATAATATAAATGTAGGGTATGGTTTGTAGGTGATGTTGGAAAAAACTGCTTGAAAATCAAGTTGTATCTTTCATATTAAGTATAGGTCTCACAGCCATGCAAAAGGTTTACCACCACAATAATTTTTATAGACTTTCAACATGGTTTATACATTGGTGACCTGTTGTCTACCTGTGCGTCATTAATTGTTTGCTGCCAAGATAGCAGAAAGGAGTAAGGGTATTACACTCTGTGTTCTCAATGAAGATTTTTTTGGTTCCATGTAGATCTTCCTGGACATAAGCTGATTGATAACCTTGATTATTGTGAGTCTATAGTGCTGTATGACATCTATAAAATAATTCATTTGCAAGACTTTGTGTTGGTGTATATAGTTTCATACCCAAGAGCAAGTCATCACCATAAATCAATTTCTCTGAAAAAATGTCTCAAAGATTTTTGAGAAGCACAGCTAGAGGCAGTGTAGCCTGATAGAAAGAGCAGGGGAATAGGAGATAGAAGACCTGGGCTTTAATTCCATCCCAGCTATTTGCCAACTGTGTGACCTTGGGCAAGTCTCTTAACTTCTCTGGCCCCCCCAACCTGAGACAGTCCCATATTTAGATAGGGACTATGTATGATCTGATTATCTTGTGGCTACCCAGTGTTTAGATCAGTGTTTGGCATATAGTAGTTTCATAAAAGCAAAGAGTTTCCTTGTGACTCTGAAACACACAGTAAATGCTCAATAATAATAATAATACTAATTGTGGTATTTAAGTGTTCATTATGGGCCAAGTATTGTTCTAAGCGCTAGGGTAGATATAAAGTTATCAGTTTGGACACAGTCCCAGTCCCGTATGGGGTTCACAGTCTAAGTAGGAGGGTGTGGGATTTAATTCCCATTTTATGGATGAGGAAACTAAGGCACAGAGAATTGAAGTGCCTTGCCCAAAGTCACACAGCAGACAAGTGGTGAGTTGGGATTAATAATAATAATAATTACTGTGGCATTTAAGTGCTTACTACATGCCAGACACTGTACTAAACACTGGGTGGATACAAGGAAATTGGGTTGGACACAGTCCCTGTCCCACATTGGGCTCACAGTCCTAATCCTCATTTTACAGATGAGGTAACTGAGGCACAGAGAAGTGAAGTGCCTTGCCCAAGGCCCACAGCAGAGAAGTGGTAGAGCTGGGATTAGAACCCATGACCTCTGGACTCCCAGGCCTACACTGCTTCTCTAAATACCACTGATTGATTGATTCTGACTGGCTTTGAGATAACTCTTTGTCTTCTCAAGCACCGGGCATGCTAAACAGAACTGGAACAGCCTTCCAGCCCTGCTCCAACCTGATGGCGATAGGGAAAGTGTCAGCAGAGCACCTCTAAATCTGGCACGACTGACAATGCAACTGGGATACTGAATCGTGATACATACATGTTCTCTGCTCACGTTTTGAGCTGCAGAATGCTGCTGGTGGGAATCCAGACGTCCATTTCTAGCTCACCTGCTGTAATTTTGTCCTCTCCTCTGCCTAGCAACAATATTTCTCCATCCTTACTGACTCTCATACCCGTTATCCACACCAACTGTTTATAATTTTTCATCCCTCCTTAAACCCCCTGCCCTTTTGCCTCCCACATCATTTGTCCCTGATGACTTGCCATCCATTTCCTTGACATAATTGTCAATGCACCTCTCCAATCCTTCCTCCTCCTGCCTCCTTATAACCTCCCTCATCCTCTCCAGTAGTATCTTAAGTTCTCACACCTCCTATCAAAATCTACCCCCTCCTGTTGCATCTCTAATCCTATCTGTATATCCATCAATTATATTTATAGAGCACTTACTTGTGCAGAGCATTACACTAAGCACTTGGGAAGCAATCTGGCCTAATGGAAAGAGCACAGGCCTGGGAGTTAGAAAACCTGGGTTCCAATCCCAGCTCCACCACTTATCTGTTGTGTGACCTTGGACAAGTCACTTAACTTCTCAATGCCTCAGTTTCTTCAACTGTAAAATATGGACCTCATTCTCATACTTAAACTGTGAGTGCAAAGTGGGGACAAGGGCTGTGTCCAATCTGATTATCTTGTGTTTACCCTAGTGTTTTGTGCATGTCTAGCATTTACCAATATCAAAACCATCATTAATTGTAATTTTTATATGTAACTTTGCATGGCTGACTATGGAAACCTTTTAGAAAATTCCATACTTCTGTCTCAATATTTTCACTGTGTGTTTATCTGGATTTTTGGATCAGTTGAACATTTTGTAATTTGAATTTCAATTTGGAATAATAATAATAAAAATTATGGTATCTGTTAAGCACTTACTATATGCCAAGCACTGCTCTAAACGCTGGGGTAGCTACAAGGTAATCAGGTTGTCCCACGTGAGACTCACAATCCTAATCCCCATTTTACAGATGATGTAGCTGAGGCACAGAGAAGTTAAGTGGCTTGCCCAAGGTCACACAGCAGACCAATGGCGGAGCCGGGGTTAGAACCCACAACCTCTGACTCCCAAGCTTGTTCTCTTTCCACTAAGCCTTGCTGCTTCTCACAAGGAATAAGCTCATTTCTTTTCAATTCCAGCTCAAATTGTCCAAAATTAGTAGTGATTCAGTTGTCAGATCAACCCGTTTAATAATAATGATGGCATTTGTTAAGTGCTTACTATGTGCAAAGCACTGTTCTAAGCCCTGGGGGGACACAAAGTGATCAGGTTGTCCCACATGGGGCTCACAGTCTTAATCCCCATTGTACAGATGAGGTAACTGAGGCACAGAGAAGTTAAGTGGCTTGCCCAAGGTCACACAGCTGAGCTGCCTTCGACACTGTGGACCACCCCCTTCTCCTCAACACGCTACCCAATCTTGGCTTCACTGACTCCGTCCTCTCCTGGTTCTCCTGTTATCTCTCTGGCCATTCATTCTCAGTCTCCATTGCGGGCTCCTCCTCCCCCTCCCATCCCCTTACTGTAGGGGTTCCTTCAAGGGTCAGTTCTTGGTCCCCTTCTGTTTTCTATCTACACTCACTCCCTTGGTGAACTCATTCACTCCCATGGCTTCAACTATCATCTCTACGCTGATGACACCCAAATCTACATCTCTGCCCCTGCTCTCTCTCCCTTCCTTCAGGCTTGGGTCTCCTCCTGTCTCCAGGACATCTGCATCTGGATGTCTGCCCACCATCTAAACCTCAACATGTCCAAGACTGAACTCCTTATCTTCCCTCACAAACCCTGTCCTCTCCCTGACTTTCCCATCACTGTAGACGGCACTACCATCCTTCCCGTCTCACAAGCCCGCGACCTTGGTGTCATCCTCAACTCCACTCTCGCGTTCACCACTCACATCCAATCCGTCACCAAAACCTGCCGGTCTCACCTCCGCAACAGCGCCAAGATTCGCCCTTTCCTCTCCATCCAAACCACTACCCTGCTGGTTCAATCTCTCATCCTATCCTATCCAGTCCTATCCCGACTGGATTACTGCATCAGTCTCCTCTCTGATCTGTCATCCTCCTGTCTCTCCCCACTTCAGTCTATACTTCACGTATATATATGTATATATGGTTGTACATATTTATTACTCTATTCATTTATTTATTTATTTTACTTGTACATTTCTATCCTACTTATTTTATTTTGTTGGTATGTTTGGTTCTGTCCTCTGTCTCCCCCTTTTAGACTGTGAGCCCACTGTTGGGTAGGGACTGTCTCTATGTGATGCCAATTTGTACTTCCCAAGCGCTTAGTACAGTGCTCTGCACATAGTAAGCGCTCAATAAATACGATTGATTGATTGATTGATTCACGCTGCTGCCTGGATCATCTTTGTGCAGAAACGCTCTGGGCATGTTACTCCCCTCCTCAAAAATCTCCAGTGGCTACCAGTCAACCTACGCATCAGGCAAAAACTCCTCACTCTCGGCTTCAAGTATCTCCATCACCTCGCCCCCCTTACTTCACCTCCCTTCTTTCCTTCTGCAGCCCAGCCCGCACCCTCTGCTCCTCTGCCACTAACCCCCTCGCTGTGCATCGTTCTCACCTGTCCAGCCATCGACCCCCGGCCCACTTCCTCCCCCTGGCCTGGAATACCCTCCCTCTGCACATCCGCCAGGCTAGCTCTCTTCCTCCCTTCAAAATCCCTACTGAGAGCTCACCTCCTCCAGGAGGCTTTCCCAGACTGAGCTCCCTTCTTTCTCTCCCTCTCCCCATCCCCCTGCCCTACCTCCTTCCCCTCCCCACAGCACCTGCATATATGTTTGTACAGATTTATTACTCTATTTATTTTTTGTACTCATTTACTATTCTATTTATTTTGTTAATGATGTGCATCTAGCTTTACTTCTATTTATTTTGATGACTTGACACCTGTTCACAAGTTTTGTTTTGTTGTCTGTCTCCCCTTTCTAGACTCTGAGCCCATTGTTGGGTAGGAACCATCTCTATATGTTGCCAACTTGTACTTCCCAAGCACTTAGTAAAGTGCTCTGCATACAGTGAGTGCTCAATAAATGTGATTGAATGAGTGAATGACAAGGGGCTGAGGCAGGATTCGAACCCATGACCTCTGACTCCCAAGCCCGTGCTCTTTCCACTGAGCCACACTGTTTCTCTAAGAGTTCTTTAGAGATCTAAGCTTATCCTAAGTAAAATGCAAAGTGTGGGACTTGTTTCAGCACATTCCTCCTAATAAAGATATCTCCATCCTTAAGCAAAATACCCATTGACTTCAAAAGGGTGTCCCACATCAGTGGGATGCTCAGTCCATGGTATTAATTCATTTTTACTTTATGCCAAGCACTGTACTAAGTGCTTGATGTTATATAAAGTTTTGCATTTATTTAGCTCTTCCTGTTAGGCTATGGTTATGACAATTTCATATGGTAATGGAAGTATGTGGCAGTACTCAGTTTTATCTTCAACACAGAATGTAAAGCCTGTCACAGAGTAATTTTCTCTAAGGCAACCAAGCAGTGATGGAAAATCCATCAGAAGTGAAGATCTAGAGACAGACATCAAGTCAGAAAAATGTTCTTAATTTGGTTAAATGTCACAATGTTTTGCGTTTGAATTTCATTATTAAAAAAAAACCACAATTGTCATGCATGATTGTGTTGCTACCTAACAAATGCACAGAATTTTCCCAATGGGTATCTTGTCTAGATAAATAATCGCTAAGCATAAACTCATCCTTATTTTACCACAGTTTTAGACTTGAAAATGATGTGTTTCACAGGACTTCTTTGATATTATATACTTTTTTGCATTTTATATGAAAAGTAGAGGTTTTCAATTGTAGTTCCTGGCTCTGGCCTCTCTCAGTTTCCCCCAGTTAACATATCTTTGGGATGACCCATAACCAGAGGTTCTTAAAGGAACAAGGTATGAAGATAGACAGATGTATTTATTTAGCTGTTCTTCATTTGCATGGGTGGTTCTAATGATGATAAGATTTTACCCACTGCTGAATAGATTAATCGTCCACTTCAGATTGTGTGCACAGAATCTGTGCTGTGCTGATGAAATTACCTCTGGAAGGGCCTTTGGGTCTCCAGATGTTTGCATCACCTTTCACCTGCTGCAATTGTCTCCTGTTAGTCTACTATGATCAATCAGTCAATGGTACTTATTGAGCGCTTACTGTGTGCACAGCACTGTACTAAGCTTTTGGGAGAGTACAGAGCACTGTACTAAGCTCTTGGGAGAATACAATAGTAAAGAGTTGGTAGACCCAATCCCTTAACACAAGGATCTTATTGTTATGTCACATTCATTCATTTATTCAATGATATTTACTGAGTACTTATTATGTGCAAGGCACTGTACTAAATGCTTGGGAGAGTACACTATAACAATAAACAGACACATTCCCTGCTCAAAACAAGTTTTCAGTCTAGAGATGAGCTTACAGTTTGTACTGAAGATAGTGCTTTTACAATATCTCTCAAACATTCATTCTGCCCTCCCTGCTTACATATGTTTCCTTTCAGCTTCCAATATGGCAGCTACTTGGTTATTCTTCTGTCATCTGCTCTTCTTAGTTATTTCATGTACCCATTGTGTTGCTGCTAGAATTGGCTGAACATGTTGAGAGGAGCAGTGCAATCTAGTGAAAAGAGCACAGGCCTTGGAGTCAGAGGACCTGGATTCTAAACCTGAGGCTGCCCTATGACCTTGGGCAAGTCACTTGTCTCCCTACCAACATTCCCTCACCTTTAAAATCTTTTAAGGTCACATCTCCTCTAAGAAGCCTTACCTAATTAAGTCCACTTTTTCCCAATGTGAGTCCCATTTGTGTTGTCTATGCACTTAGATCTCTACCCTTTAAGCACTTGAAATTCATCCTGCCCATAGTACCATAGTATTTATGTGCATATCTGTAATTTATATTAATGTGAGCCTCCCCCCTAGACTGTAAGCTCCTTGTGGGAAGGAAACATGTCTACCAACTGTGTTTCATACTCTCCCAAGTTCTTAGTACAGTGCTTGGCCTATAGTAAGTACTTAGTAGATTGAGCAGAGCCCTGGGAGTCAGAGAGACGTGGTTTCTAATCCCAGCTCCCCCAAATGTCTGCTGTGTGACCTGGGTCAAGTCTCTTAACTTCTCTGTGCCTCAGTTTCTTCATCTCCAAAATGAGGTTTAAAACTGGGAGCCCCTTTCGGGACAAGGACTATGTCCAATCTGATTAACTTGTATTGACCCCAGTGCTTAGTACAGTCCTTGGTACATAGTGAGCACTTAACAACTACCATAAAAAACCCCCAAATACCCCAATTATTATTATTATTTTTGCTGAACACCATCACAAGTCTACTGATGTCATGGGTTCAAACCCCAGCTCCGCCACTTGTCAGCTGCGTGACTTTGGGCAAATCACTTCTCTGGGCCTCAGTTACCTCATCTGTAAAATGAGGATTAAAACTCTGAGCCCCCCAAGGGACAACCTGATCACCTTGTAACCTCCCCAGCGCTTAGAACAGTGTTTTGCACATAGTAAGTGCTTAACAAATACCATTATTATTATTATTATTACTGATCTTTGTCTTAAAGTTTGATATTCTATATTATGATGCTTATTTAGGCTCCACTAAATCTCTCATTTTACACACCACATGCTGTTCATGAGGCCTGATTTTCAACCTCCCTAGACAGAGAGTACTCCGGTCCAAGCTTTGCTCACATTGGACAGATTCTGATTCAAAGTCCTTTTGGATTGTAGAGCCATCCTCAAAGTTCAGTGAAGCATTGAAGCAGTTACTCTTCTCTGAACTCAGGCAAAAGCCTGGAGTTGTAGCTCTATATTCCTGTTGTCCAGCAGCGTCCCTCCTGTTATTCACCACTGAATCTAACCAAACTTGGGACATGTTTGAAATATCTGGGGAAAAAGAAATCATTATTCAGTATCTGGAATATGTTTGGTTCTGTACCTTTTAATTCAGCTCCAATTCATTGAAATTCAGCTTGGGGTCATGACCCAGTTTGTTACATTGTCCTCTATTGAAACATCTTAAATTTGCCAAAATGTCTTAAACCAAGCTAAAGCTTTGGACTCATTTGGATAAATGTGATATTTAGTACTTCCCTCTGAGTATTTTGTCAAATCATTGAAGAGAGAATAACGAGGCAGAGCTTTTCATGCGTAGAGAAAGTTCCATGGAGAGACTAAGCTCCTTGTGGATAGGGAACGTGTCTACCAATTCTTTTGTACTCTTTCAAGCATTTAGCATAGTGTTCTGCACATAGTAAGTGCATAATAAATGCCATTCATTATGATAGGGACAGTGTTTTGTAGAAAGTTCATTGCCTTATGAACTGTTATAGTTCTCCACTCCACCAACCCTGAGAATTATAATAATAATGATAATAATAATAATAGTACTTGTTAAATGCTGTACTATGCAATGGTTAGATATAAGATAATCAAGTCCCACATGGGGCCCTTAGAGTCAGAGGACTGGGGTACTAATCCTGACTCAACCATTTGTCTGCTGTGGCAATTGTGGTAGTTGTTAAGCACTTACTATATGCCAGGCATTGTACTAAGCACTGCGGTAGATACAAGCAAATCAGGTTGGACACAGTTACTGACATACAGGGGCTCACAGTCCCAGTCTCTATTTTACTCATGAGGTAACTGAGGCACAGAGAAGTAAAGTGACTTCCCCAAGGCCACACAACAGACAAGTGGAAGAGGTGGGATTAGAACTCATGACCTTCTGTACAACCTTGGGCAAGTTATTTGCCTTCTCTATGCCTATTTCCTTACATGTAAGATGGAGATGACATAACTGTTCTATCTCCCTCCCTCAAAGAATCTGATCTTATATCTATCCCAACCCTTAGCACAGTTCTTATCACATAACATACACTTAATAAAATTCCTCATTATCCTTTTAAATTGTTGAGAAATTGTGATATCAGCAATATTATGGCTCATGTAGACAATTTTAAGTCCCATTAGCAGGGCAAGGGATGATCTTTACCAACACAAACAGAGGAAGAGTTTGGGGATGCATTGACTCCCCTCCCACCCCCCCAACCTCCCTGAGACTGTAAGCTTGTTGTGGGCAAGGAATGTGTTTACCAATTTAGTTCTATTGCATTGTTCCAAGTGATTAGTACAGTACTCTGTGCACACAGTAAACAATAAATACAATTGATCTTTAGAGCCACATCTTCATATGTGAAGAAAGTCTCAACACCATGTGAGAAGCAGCATGGTGTAGTGGATAGAACATAGATCTGGGAGACAGAAGGTCATGGGTTCTAATCCCAGATCCACCACTTGTCTACTGTGTGACTTTGGGAAAAGTCACTTAACTTCTCTGTGCCTGTTACCTCATCTGTAAAAAATGGGGATTAAGAGCATGACCCCAATATGGGACAGAAACTGTGTCCTACATGATTAACTTGTAACTACTCCAGCACTTATAACAGTGCTTGGCATATAGTAATCACCTTAATAAGTACTATTATTATTATTATTATTACTTATGTGTAACCTGTAAACCTGACATCTGGATGTAGAAAGGGTGAAATTACTGGAGAACTCACCCAAGCTCTTAGGTTTGTAAGGTTATTATTATTAGCCACCAAGAATACTGTTTCCTAGTGCCCAGCCATGAACTTGTCAGTGTAAAAAGTGAGAATGGAGAACCAGGAAGAAAAGTCCATTCAATTCCTTGTCCATGGCCATGGATGCCGACTATTCCATTAGCAGCAATTTTCCAGCTTTGAAGGGTAATCTGTGGCCCTCTTCCCATCCTACCCCCTCACTACTTACAAATCAGCCCCTAGTCAGGCATGAGTGTCTTCATTCATACACCGCTGAATCTATACGTTCCTGAGTTGGAAGGCACAAGTGGTCTCAATCTGAATCATCACGACTGAGCATTCAAAGTGGTTCCTACAGCTCCCGAAAAGGTGATTGGCTAAGAACCTAGGCCATGGGGAAAGGGATGGGCGAGGAACACAGGAGCCTAAGCAGGGTCTGTTGTAGGATCCGGGACAGCAAAGGAGATATTTACAGTGAGAGAGTGAGGCAGGAGCTGGAGGGGATGGAAAGGGGGGTGGACATGAATGAGGTTTGGGACATCTGGCTTGAAACTAGCCACTTCTGCTAGTCCAGAGATAAAGGAGAGAGCAGCGGAGGCTGGGGAAGAGAAAGAATAATTTGAGGGCCCAAGGGAGAAATAGAAAGGCTGCATCTGTGCTGTGTTTTGTTCATTAAGCAAATTTAGGCTGAAATCAGACTTTTAAACTGAGACCTTTTTGTGGTTCTGAAGCCACTACTTTGTGTACCCAAAATAACATGGGTCTAAACTATTAATGCTCTTGAGTAATGAGACCAAAAGAGTAAATATCTATATGCTTCTGCACGCAGATACCATTCCTTGTGGGAAGAATGTCTTCTACCAACTCTTGTTGCATTGTACTGTCCCAAGGGCTTAGTAAGGTACTATGCACATAGTAAGCACTCAATAAATGCTGTTTGACTGTTTACTTAGTGTTCACACCGTCACACTATCTTTCAAAGTAAAATACACCTTTAAAGAAAATTTCCAAACAGAAAGTCAAGTGAATGCTGCCTAAAAGATGTTAGCGTGCTTTTCCTTGTCTTAATATTTCTTGTTTCAAATCCCTGGAGCTGTTTCTCTAAATCCTATTAAAATACCTTTGGTGGAATTCCAGTTCTCTTTCACTAATGGAACACAAAAACAGATTTCAGAATAGATGGGCATTATCGCCATAAATGGCTCCCAAATTCCCTCTGTTTCCAATGTGCATACCAAAAACTAGTGCATAAAAAGTGATGCACGTAAGGTTAACATTGGCTAATGAAATTGTATGCAATCAAGAGAAAAAAATCATCTGCCAAGACTGTAGATATCTATTTGATTTGGCTACTCATTAAGCTTTCAGAAATAAATTACCTAGTGGAATATTTCAAGATTCCCCATGCCCTTATATTTGGTGCATAGATCTATATAAGAGTTGGCCTCTTTTATTTTTAAAGAAGCCTTCCCCCCTCTCCCCCCCCCCCTTCTTGTATCCGGTTGCTGGAAGTGAATAACGGCAATTAAAGGTCTAAAACCACCCAAAATGTAAAATGCATCAGATTATCTTCCTAGGAAAATAATAATAAATTATTGATACCTTCATTTTCCAGAAATAAACACAGAATGAAACAGGGTTAACAAACAGCAGATATTTTCTACTTCAGAGTCTGATGACCCTGGAAGAAGGGACAAATCTCAGACAGTCTCAGAAATCTTAGGGACTGGTAGTCCGAAAAGACTTTGCTGTTTTGGATGAACCATTCTCCCCTCTAGACTGTATGTTTGTTGTGGACAGGGAACGTGTCTGCTTATTGTATTGCACTCTCCCAAGCACTTAGTACAGTGCTCTGCACGGAGAAAGTGCTCAATTAATATGATTGAATTTATAGATGGAAAAAGTTGAAGCACAGAGAGGTTGTGATTTAACCAAGGTTATACAGCTGGTCAGTGGCAGAGATGGGATTAGAATCCAGGTCTTCCGAGTCTCAGTCCTGTGCTCTTTCCACTAGGCCACTATAGGGATGCCGTATCTTCACTTGAAAATGGGGCAAGCAGAGAGGCAAAGCCCTTTCAACTACCCTTCCATGACTGAATTCCCTCCCTCCTAAGCCACTCCCCTCCCACCCAAGAATCCCCAGAGGTAGCTGGGGTTCCCAGGAGACCCTAGAACCATTCCACCACCCCCAAGATCTTAATCCTAAGAGAACAGAAACTCCTTAACACTCACCATCATGGCAAACTTTGCTCTCTAGACTGAAGAACGCTGGGCCCCTCTGAGGTTCAGAGTTTGGGGTTAGTCCAGTACATAGCCTCCCTGCTGTGGGCTTGGTGGGTTATTGCTCCTTAGAAACAGGCTGATGATGCTTGGGGAGAGGAAAGATACTGAGGCACAACCTTCACTTTTAAGATGGATTCCTTATCAGGGCATATGTATGTGGTTCACTATTTGTCTCCTAATTTCTGGGTCCTTGGGGAGGAGGATTTATGGACAGTATTTATCTCAATTCTATCTCATTAGCCCCATATCCTCACCTCTCCTCAAATCTTGGATTTCCTCTCACCTTCAGGATATCTCCACATAGATGTCTCTGTCAAATCAAGTTCCATATGAATAAGGGTGAACTAATTATTTTCCTTTACAAATCTTCCCCTCATCTTCTCAGTTATCCCACCAGATTGGTGCTAGTCACTGACCCCCACCCTGCTTCTAGCTCTTCATCTCTGTCCCTGCAGGATCAATCGTATTTACTGAACACTTACTGAGTACTTGTGGGCAGGTAATTAGTATACCAACTCTGTTATATTGTACTCTTCCAAGTGCTTATTACAGTGCCTTCACATAGTAAACTCAAATACAATGGATTGAATGCAGACCACTGTTCTAAACGCTTGGGGGAGTACAAAATAAGAGTTGGTAGACGTGTTCCCTGTCCACAGTGAGCTTATAGTCTAGAGCTATCTGCTTGCTTGTTTGGGGGAGGTGGTGAATAATAAAAGTCTCTAGGGAGCAGAGATGACATACTTGCACGTGTGTGTGTGTGTGTGTGTGTGTGTGTGTGTATGCACACAGAGTGCCATTATAAGTGGCAGGGGAAGAGGTAGATTCATTGCCTCACCCATCCTCCTCTGCCCTGCTGTTGCTTCTATTTTCAGAAAAGCAATCCTCAGGGTGAACCCTGGGAGGGGGCAGAGAATAAGTGAGGAGAGGTGAATCAGGAAATACCACTCCATCATAGCAGGAGTCCTCCTGGTTCTAGTAAAAATTGATTGAGTTGATTTAAAAAATTTAAATTTGTAGTATATTTCTTGGCTCAAAATATACTTTCTGTTCCATGAAACTTCAAAAAACAAAATGGAGAGGGTACTAAAGATGATGTAGGGTGGTAGCCAGCTTTATAGCTGCCAGTCAAGAAGGTTTTTGTGATCTGACTCAATGTCAGCCAATCAGGACACTTCAATCTGAATCACTCCCGTCTGTCAATGAGAAATGAGTGTGGAATGGGCATCATCTCTTCCTGCTTCCAAAGTCCCATTCACAGACACCTGCTTATTTCTTGTCACAATACTTGTTTCTCATGGTGCAGACCCAGGATTAGACTTTGTTTTGGGGTTGTTTTAACCAGCTAATAACTGGGGAGATGCAACGTTATTTCAGATTGAGTAGTCTGTAAACCTCTGGGAGGTTCATTGCTTGAGCAAATACTTCCC
The DNA here is from genome assembly GCF_015852505.1 of Tachyglossus aculeatus. Lineage (NCBI taxonomy): Eukaryota > Metazoa > Chordata > Mammalia > Monotremata > Tachyglossidae > Tachyglossus > Tachyglossus aculeatus. The sequence goes on from NC_052066.1 coordinate 101,328,320, forward strand.
CACTGACTCTGTTCACTATGAGATTCTCTCCCCTTATCTTCAACTGGGTGAGGAATTGCCCTGATTGGAATTAAATGGGCACCCTTCTCCTAATGCTTTTCTGCATAACATCTGCTGTAATTTATTTTTTCTTATTAACTTGTAACAGGTGGGCCATGCTGGTAGCTTAGTGTTAGCGTGATTGCACTGCTGCCTGCCAATTCCCAGTTTGAATACCCAACCACTTAAGGAACAGGAATGCAGGTTCAAACCTTAAGGGGTCAATCTAGATAATCCAATTCTATTCCCCAACTCTTTGATGGTTTAACCTTAAAACAAGCAACATGGATGACACTTTTTCTTTTCCACCACCCTGGTGTGGTATTGTGTCTTTACAGTGTTTTATTTGCTATCTTTATTATTAGTGTATGGTCCCGATAGCATGGGAGAGATTCCACAAGTTTGAAGAAATCTTGAATCAACAAATTTTTAACTTTGAAATTATTCCTAACCTCACTCAAATGAAAAGCCTCTTGGCTTTGATCCTGTTGTACTTTGCCAAGTGTTTACTACAGTGCTCTGACCCAGCGGGTGCTTAATAATTACTCCTGATGGATTAAAGAGAAAGTTGTTTTAATTTCAATGGATTTGGTGAAGGCTGTTTGAGGTTATCCAGGTAGTGTTGTTTGATTATTATGTGTTTTCATTTTCCTTTGTCTCTGATTGGCCTGGTAGGTTGATTCACAGTTGTTCGAGAGTACTCTCTTTCTCCTCCCCAGCCCCCTTTCTCAAAACCAATTGTTCTTCAAGAATTCTGGGAACTGCCATGAGCATCTCTTCTTAACAACAGAATAATAATAATAATGAAAGTATTAAGTGCTTACCATGTGCCAGTCACTGTTCTAAGCACTGGTAGGACACAGTCCCTGTCCCACAAGGTGCTCACAGTCTTAATCCCCATTTTACATTAGAGGTAATTAGGCAAAGAGAAATGAAGTGACTTGCTCAAGGACACACAGCAGACACGTGGTGGAGCTGAGATTAGAATGCAGGCCTTTCTGACGCCCAACAGAACAAGAGGGTTGGGAGCCAAAAGAACCCCAATTGTTCTTTGCCAACATCCTGGTATCAGGGAACAAAGCGGGGGCCTCTGAGGAGGAACTGGTGGTTCCTTCCCTTTATAGTTATGATTGATTGATCAATCAATCAACGATATTTAGTGAGCACTTGCTGTGTGCAAAGGAATACATTAAGAGCTTGAGAGAGTACAATATAACAGAGTTGTTAGGAATGTTCTATACCCACAAGGAGCTCATGGTCTAGAGGGGGAGGCAGATATTAATATAAATAAATTACAGTCACCTACGTAAGTGCTGTGGGGCTGAGAGTAGGGTGAATATCAAATGATTAAAGGGAATAGCTCCAAGCACAGAAGGGAGAGGGAGTAAGGGGAAAGAGGGCTTAATCAAGGAAGGCCTCTTGGAGGAGATGTGATTTAATAGAGTGTGGCTTAGTGGAAAGAGCCCAGGCTTGGGAGTCAGAGGTGGTGGGTTCTAATCCCTCTTCTGCCACTTATCATCTGTATGACTTGGGGCAAGTCACTTAACTTCTCTGTACCTCAGTTACCTCATCTGTAAAATGGGGATTGACTGTGAACCCCACGTAGGACAACCTGATTACCTTATATCTACCCCAGTGCTTAGAACAGGGCTTGGCATATAGTAAGCGCTTAACAAATGCCATCATTTTTATTATTATTATAATCTCATCTGTGAATGAGAATTATCTATGAATAATTATCATTATTATTATTATTATAAGGCTTTGAAGGTGGGGAGAGTGGTCCCGATACAAACATCTGTTTGAGACTGAGGATGAGATTTGCTTGATCCAAATTTGGTCAAAAATGGATAGTTCCAAGAATGTATGCCTTGGGCAGAAATGGTCCCTAGGTAGTTTTCTTTTGTGGTGGTAGGATAATAGTTGTTTAAATACAAGGACTATATCTTTGCTTTTTGGCTAAAATTCTGACATAGGTGCTGAACAACTGTGACCTAGTCATAATGGTGGATGAGGAACTGGTGTGAACAAGGAAGTCAGTTCCTTTTTTCCAAAGAAACTCCTGTTGAGCATACTGTGCCAAGGCAAGCAAACATAAATAGGGATACTAATAATAATTGTGGCATTTGTTAAGTGCTTACCATATGTCCAGTACTGTACTAAGCGCTGGGGTAGATACAAGATGATGTGGTCCCACATGGGGCTCACAGTAGGAGGAAGGACATGCAGTGAATCTCCATTTTGCAGATGAGGGAACTGAGGAGAGAAGTTAAATGACTTGCCCAAGGTCACGCAACAGACAAGTGATGGAGCAGGGATTAGGACTCACTTTCTCCGACTCCAAGGCCCGTGCTCTTTCTGCTAGGCCGTGTTTCCACCAGCTAGGCTCCCTGGACAGTACTATTGCTTTGGAACATATGAGTTCTGGACATTTTAATAACTGAGGTCTTCCCTGGGACTCACCCAAATGTTAGAATCTATCATTCGGACCACAGGCAACTGACCATAATCACATGAAGACCCAGGTTCTGGTGAATGGTTTAGGTTATTCAGGTGAACATCCATATGTGATGTGCTAGGGAAATTTCCAGGAAAGATGCGGAAGATGTTTCCAGAGGAAATTCATGGGAAACTACATGTTGCCAACACCACGCACCTATACCCAAATATAAATCTGCACTCTGTCCCCTTTAGAATAGATGTTCTGGGAAGAAAGCTAAAAGACAAAGATGAAAGCAAGCAGCTGTGGTGTGTGGGAATGAGAAGGTCTCCCAGAAGAAGAAGCAAAATTCCTCTCAAAGCCATTTTATAACAGTAATTTGTTTTCATTAGAGGGCTTGGGGTTTGTTTACTTTTGGGCAAAGCAAGAAAAAAGTATTCCTTCAGAACCGAAATAGCATTTTAGTTATTTTCTTTCTTTTATCATTTTGTCTCACGTAGGCCCACAAGATGAATCTTTCAGGGACTGCAGAGACCCTTTTCCCACACTCGAATTCAGTCCCATGGAACGGATAATGTGAAAATTACCCTTGGGCATTGTATCTAAATGGTCTCTTTCATGAACTCGGTGGCAAACTATTACCACCACTTGAATTTTAGATTCTATAGTGTGTTTCACAACACATCTCAAGGGGAAATGTTTCTAAACAAGAGGTGTGCCTTTCTCCTGGCATATTTTGCAACTATGCCACCTTGTGTAAATATCTACAGCAGCAGCCAGGGAATCTGGACAGCTTGTATGTGTTCCTCTCCTAGAAATCAGCACCCTCTTTGGGAACACTTGCAGGTTTTTTAAAATAATTAGGCAGTCCACTAGAGCCAAGTGTAATTTCTATAATAGAAGTTTCAATCTAACTTGCAATTTGCACAAGGGATAAAGTCCTATTTTGTAGAAATCTGGCATAGCCATGATAGCACATCTGGTAAGTGTGGATTCTGTTCATTAGAACAGTTTTTCCAAGCAACGGCAGGCCAGCATCTTGACAAAAGCACTGACGCTTGATGCTAATCATTGTTCTCTGCTGGTTCAAAAATATACCCTTCTGGGGATGGTTCTGATTCTTCCTGGCATCAGAGATGTAACATGCACTATCCTTAGGCTCTGCCAAGAAATGATAGAGTGTACGCTGCATGCAAACTATTGAAGGGATCTAACAGAACTTAGGACAGGGCCTTGAAAGTAGAATTTAAAAAAATGTGACATTGGCAATGAGGACAATAACTGCAAAAAGGATGAAAGCCAATGAGAAGTCTCGGCTGCTTTCCTGGAATTTTACAACTATACAAAAAGGAGTTGTAGAGGGGAGAGAGAGAATTCATTTATAGCTCTCTTCCGCAAGGAGGGTAGTGGCATTAATTTCCTCTCTCCTCTCTGACTGATAGCCAATATTTGCCTTCATGGGGGGGGGGGGGGGAGGGAATAGGGGGAGACAGTGCTCATTGGTCAGTGATTGAAGGATAAAATTTTGATCATCTTCCTCTACTTATCTCCCTTAAAGAATAGACTAATTTACATTACAAAACTGGGCAAAGTAAAACCAATACTGCTCAACAAATATCACTGAATGATACTGTCAAAACGCTTAATACTTGTGCCTGACAATCACTTATAAGGTCCCAGAAAAAATGAAATGATTTCAAAACTGTCAATTTGTGTTTCTTCTGCTTCTTTTTCTGTCCTAACTCAAAATCCAGCCCTATTTGTAACTCAAAATCATTTAAACCCAGCCCTGTTTGTAAATTTCCTCATTCTTTTTTCCAAATGAATGTGATTTAATGTGTAAAGAGGAAAAAGAATGATCCCAAGCAATGGTATAAATTGTAGTCTATTATCCCAAAATACTTAACTGAATCCAGTCGTCTCACTCTTTCAAGAAAACATGACTTTAGTCTTGTTTAAAAATGAACATAAAAGGGCCTTAATAAATTATTTGCTTTTTGTCAAAACCAATATCCACATTATGCTATGGATATTATTTTACAAATAGACTGTAACTAAATATTTAGGCACTTTTAAAGGGGATTTTTTGAATGGATAGAATATAATGCCCCCTTTCAAACCATTATAGGTCATACTGTTAATGCAGCTGGCAAGTGAGAAAAATCATATCATTGTTGAGCAAACAATGTGCTGAAAAATGTGTTTTCTATAAAACTTGAGGGCTGTTTTAAATTTTTTTTAGATTAACTAAAAGTTAATCCTGCATTACTGACAAATGACCAGAAAAATTCCAAATTAGAAATGGAAGTGCCTGCCAACCAGCAGATGGAAGTGGGTATTCTGATACCTACACATTTAATTACCTCAGGGTGACACTCCATGCTTCTCAGACCAGAGTTCGGGAAGAGGAGGTCAAAACACAGCAGGTCCCCGGGCATTATGGGGGTACCAGACCATCGCTAAAGGATGTTCGAAGAATTTCTACAAATGGAAGGAGAAAAGAGGCTTTAAAATGTGATTGAAATCAAAATGCTCTCTTTGTAAATTTCCTGGACCTGATATATCATCATCCCAATGGCATGGCCAGTTATGATGTTATTTTGTAGGCCTAGGTAACCAGCTCATGCATCAATGAAATAATGATTTGGGACATGAAATTCAAGACATAATGGGCCTTTCTCAGCTTACTCCACACCCCTGCAGAGTTGAGGCAAGTTTGGAGAGCCCTTTGAAGTCAAATTGCATCATCTTTGATGGGGTGTAAAGGAAAGAAGAAAAATGGACTCTTGGTTTCCATAGACCTGTAGTTGTAAATATTCAGATTCCCTTCTTATGTAATTCTTCCAGATTTCACCTTGAGCAGCTCCTCCTTGGAACAGTTGCCAAAAAGTTGCTGTCACAAGCATCCAGAGTTGTCGCTCATTAATCTACTGGAAAGATATACGAGCTTAATAATTTAGCTCCGAAGTTCTAAAATGAACCACTTGAGGTTGTTAGGGGATCCAGAGGTATAATTTTCCTGCAATCCCAAGAACTGTAGTCGGAATTTATTTTGGAAAAAAAAATACATTCCTCACTTCTTTCAGGGTTGTAGAAAAGATTTAACTGTTAATAAATGCTCTATATGGTCTATTTATGGGACTTGAAAAATATTGAACTGACCACACTATTTGGGTTCCAGGAAAACAATTTTAACCTTGAGGAATACTTATTGAATTACTCTGTGTGTGTGTGTGTGTGTGTGTGTGTGTGTGTGTGTGTGCGCGCACGCGCACGTATGTGTGAGAAAGATATTGTTACATTGTACTCTCCCAAGCACTTAGAACAGTGCTCTGCACTCAGTAAGTGCTCAATAAATATGAATGAGCGGTAGAGACAAAAAGAAAATCAGAGACATAAAGGAGGAGAGGAATCTATATAGAAACTTGGAGACAGAGAAAAAGAGAGAGCCAGCATTTCAGAGGTCTGTTTTTTCCCTTGCATAGAGAAGAGAATAGACCAGCACAAACCCCTGGAGGTTAACCAGACTTCCAGAGCAGAATGCATTCATAGCTTCACTTAGACTGATGCTGTGTAGTTGTGGGGTTAGGGTTGGGGAGGCTGCCCTAACATAGCAGTAATTAAGCATTCTTCTTCCTACCCTCTGCCATATGCTCTGGGGTAGGGCCTAGGGAACCCAGGTACATGCTGTGGATTCAGTGTGGCCCCAAGAGGCTGGTGGCCACCTTTGGAGAGCTATAACTCCAGCTGGGTCAATTCCCAGGTTCATAGATTCCCAAATGGGTTCTGGGTCATCCTTTCTAGCCATCTCAGCCTTCCCTATACCAAGGATTCCCAAGAGCTGGAAATGATCTCTGCTGGGCTAAATTTCTCCAGGGGTTCCTGGAGATCTGAGAGATCCTCGAATCACCCTTTCTCTCCATCCAAACAGCTTCAACTCCAGTAGGAGCTCTGGTTATAAGAAACTAGACTATTTTATCTTGCTGGTCTCCCAGCTTGCACTCTCTTCATTTTGCAAAATATATTACACACTGCTACACTGCCCATCCTCTTTTTGCTCCCCAAAGCCCTCAACTGGCTCCCAGTGGCTGTCCACATTAAGTGAAAGCTTCTCACAATTCTCCACTAACTCACCCCATTTTATGTATCTGTTCTTTTCACCCACTATTACCCAACTCCCTTTCTTCGCTGCTCCCAACTGCATTCTAACTGTATCCTGCTCTTAACTCTGTTGCCTCCATCCCCTCATTAATGCAGGTTCCCCAAATTGAAACTTTCTCCTTACCAAATTCACTAACCCATGGCCCCTCCCCATATTCAAAGCTCTCCTGAAATCCCACCTCCTCTAACATACCTTCCCCGATTAGTTCCTCGAAACCCAAGTCATATAAACTCATCAGCCATTTTAGGACTTATGAACCTACCTATACCCAACCACAAATAATAATGATGCCAGGCATTATACTAAGTGCTGGGGAGGATACAAGCAAATACAGTTGGACACAGTCCCTGTCTTACGTGGGGCTCATAATCTCAATCCCCATTTTTACAGATGAGGTAACTGAGGCACAGAGAAATAAAGTGACTTGCTCAAGGACAGAAAGCAGACAGATGGCTGAGCTGGGATTAGAACCCATGCCTTTCTGACTCCTAGGCCCGTATTCTACCCATTATGTCAAAACTGTTCATGCATATGTGCTTATTTATTTTGATTTCCCTGTTGCTAAAAACTTTTGCCAGTCTCTCCCATTACTGTGAATTTTGTGAGTGTGTCACTTATAAAGTAACCATAATAATAACAATAATAATAAAAAACAAGAGTATTTGTTAAACACTTTTGCTGTGCCAAGCACTATTTTAAGTGCAAGAGTAGATATGGGAGAATCAGACCAGACACAGTCCCTGTCCCCCTTGGGGCTCTGTCCAGCTGCAAAGGAGAAAAACTGTTTAAGCTACGCTTTCACAGATGAGGAAATTGAAGTACAGGCTGTGAGTGCCATCTGGGACAGGGACTGAATCCGATCTAATTATCTTGTACCTACATCACTGTTTAGTACAATGCTTGCTCATAATATGCCCTTAACAAATACCATTACTATTAGAAGTTAAGTGAACCATCCAGCAGGCAAGAAACAGAATCAGGATTACTTGCTTACTTTGTAGTTCCTAAGCACTGTACACAATGAGAGCTCAGTACGTGTTCTATGGTTCCCCAGAGTTGAGAGCATCTGACTGGACTGCTCTTCCCTGAGACTTGTCAGCCAAGTGAGTGGTGTTACTGAGAGTGTAGGACTGTGCTTAGTATGCCCCAGGTACCCTGCGTTATTATTATACTATATTGTTATGGTATTTAAGTGCTTACAATGTGCCAGGTGCTGTTCAAAGTGTGTCCTGGACAAGGGTGCACTGTCATCTCCAGCTTTAGCTGGTGCAGAACTGAGCTGCACCAAAGCCCTTACTGAGTAAAGCTACCAAATAATAATAATAATAATAATGGTATTTTTAAGTGCTTACTCTGTGTCAGGCACTGTACTAAGCACTGGGGTAGATATAAGCAAATTGGGTTGGACACAGTCCCTTGTTCCACGTTGGGTTCACAATCTCAATCTCCATTTTACAGTTGAAGTAACTGAGGCACAGAGAAGTGAAGTGACTTTCCCAAGGTCACATAGACAAATTGGCAGAACCAGGATTAAAACCCATGACCTGACTCCCGGGCCTGTGCTCTATCCATGATTCCATGCTGCTACCTAAACCCCTTCAAAACAAGAGTGGTTCCAGCCTAGCAAATGGTCACCAGTACTCCAATATTTCTAAAGAAGATTATTCAATTTCACCCAAACAAAAGCTTCTGATGTGTTTGTACCTGCTGTTTTCCCACTTCAACTTTGCTCCTCCCTAGACAACTCTGGACTGTTTCTTGCACTCAGCTCCCTAACTCCAATTAACTTCTTCATACCCTTCCCACTCAGCTCTGTCATCTTACATCCCTCCTGACCTTCAGAGCTCTCCTCAAAAGTTACCTTCTCCAGAAACCTGATTTGCTTGGATCCACACCAGTTCTTAGTACAGTGCCTGGCACATAGTAAGCGCTTAGCAAATACCAGAATTATCATAACCCTTTCCAACACCACAACACTTAAATATTCTTGTACTGTACTAGTTCCCCTATATGTAATTTATTCTTTTTGTCTTTCCCTGTAGACTATAAGCTGCGATGAGCAGGGATTGTGTCTACCACCTCTGTTATATTGTACTTTTCCAAGAGGTTAGTACAGTGCTGTGGACATAGTAAGCACTTACTAAATGTCATTGATTAATTTCTTGACTGAGGCATTCCCTAATAAATCTTCCACCTTGCTCACAATGTCATTTCTTCGTTCACTTTGGCACTTATGGGCATTATTTAACATGGTCTCTATTGAATGCTTATGGGGACAACACACTGCATGAGTAATAATTGTGGTATTTAAGTGCTTACTACGTTTCAAGCTTTGTACTAAGTGCTGAGGTAGATACAAAATAATCAGGTCCCACATGGGGCTCACGGTCTAAGTAGGAGGGAGAATAGATATTGAATCCCCACTTTGCAGAAGAGGGAACTGAGGCACAGAGAAATTACATGATTTCCCAAGTTCACACAGCAGGTAAATGGCAGAGCTGGGATTAGAACTCAGGTCCTCTGATTTCTCAGGCCTGCGATCTTTCTACTTGGCCAGGCTGCTTGCAAGGCATGTTCCCTGACCTCATGGACTTTTTTCCTAGAATTTTTTGTTGGTTTATGAATTTGCTTACTCTTGGTAACTTTTAATCATCAGTCTCTATTCTTCTACTTCTTGCTTATTGTATTTAGCAATGTGTCAGATTATCTCCTTTAACAGATTTTAAACTTCATGAAGGCAGAGACTAGGTCTTTGGCTTTTACTGGATGTCCCCTAAGCACCTAATATAGTTCCATTATGGACTGACACATTTTGCTCTACAAATCATTGGTTGAAATTCTTAAAATGATTTCCTAAAAGAGCAGTTTATAGCACCCCCTGCTTTTCTCTCTGCATACTTTAAATTACAAAGTCATTCAACCTTCCAACCAGGGAGCGGTGTGGGGGAAAAGGGAGTTGGGACTTTCCTCCAGAGGTGACCCTCATGGCAGGGGAAGAGGGGACACCAGTCTGGGCCACCATAGCTGGGGCTCTCCTGGCTGAGAGCTGCCATCGCCACCACTGCCGCTGTGCCGGGGACTGTAGCCGGGGCTTTTCTGGCAGGGTGCTGAGAGCTGCTGCTGCCACCCCTGCCACCCCCAGGACTGTGGGAGGGGTGGGAGTCAGGAGGTGTGTCGCGTTGGGCAGCAGACTAGCACCAGATCCCGTCATATGACTGGGAGGGGAAGGTGAAGCCATGTTAGACCAGAGTTTAACCCCTGAGTCTTGGGATTAGTAGAACTAATAGGAAGCCTGGACAAATTTCTAAACCAACCAAACAGCTCTCATGCAAATTACTCCCCTGTCTTGGACCCACATAGTGCTCTGCATACAGAAGGGGGCACTAAATGTTGTTGCATAATGAGATTCATTCATTCAATCATATCAATTGAGCACTTACCATGTGCAAAGCACTATATTAAGTATATATGTTTGTACATATTTATTACTCTATTTACTTATTTTACTTGTACTTATCTATTCTATTTATTTTATTTTGTTAGTATGTTTGGTTTTGTTTTCTGTCTCCCCCTTTTAGACTGTGAGCCCACTGTTGGGTAGGGACTGTCTCTATATGTTGCCAACTTGAACTTCCCAAGCACTTAATACAGTGCTCTGAACACAGTAAGCACTCAATAAATATGATTGGATTGATTAAGTGCTTGGGAGAGTCAAAATAACAGAAAAACAGATGCACTCCCAGCCCACAATGAGTTTACAGTCTGGAGACGAGCTTACAGTCTAAAGATTAAGTGAAATGCTAAGATTCAGATGTGCTAAGACTTGTTTTGTAGAGTACATCTCTACTTATCTATCTCTACGCTTGAGGACCCAGATTTCTAACAGTCATGGAAGGCAGTGTCCGATACCATGATTCTTCAGGATGCAAATAATAATAGTTTTGGTATTTGATAAGCACTTACAATTTTCCAGGCACTGTACTAAGCAGTGGGGTAGATACAACCCCTCACATCTCATTCACCCCTCACATCCAAGCCGTCACCAAAACCTGCTGGTCTCAGCTCCGCAACATTGCCAAGATCCGCCCTTTCCTCTCCATCCACATCGCTACCCTTCTCATCCGAGCTCTCATCCTATCGCGTCTGGACTACTGCATCAGCCTTCTCTCTGATCTCCCATCCTCGTGTCTCTCCCCACTTCAATCCATACTTCATGCTGCTGCCCTCGACTCCTCGACTCCGCTCTCTCATTCACCCCTCACATCCAAGCTGTCACCAAAACCTGCCGGTCTCAACTCCGCAACATTGCCAAGATCTGCCCTTTCCTCTCCATCCATACTGCTACCCTGCTCGTTCAAGCTCTCATCCTATCCCGTCTGGACTACTGCATCAGCCTTCTCTCTGATCTCCCATCCTCGTGTCTCTCCCCACTTCAATCCATACTTCATGCTGCTGCCCAGATTATCTTTGTCCGGAAACGCTCTGGGCATGTTACTCCCCTCCTCAAAAATCTCCAATGGCTACCAATCAGTCTGCGCATCAGGCAGAAACTCCTCACCCTGGGCTTCAAGGCTCTGCATCACCTCCCCCCCTCCTACCTCACCTCCCTTCTCTGCTTCTACAGCCCACCCCGCACCCTCCGCTCCTCTGCCGCTAATCTCCTCACCGTACCTCGTTCTCGCCTGTCCCGCCATCGACCCCCTGCCCACGTCATCCCCCGGGCCTGGAATGCCCTCCCTCTGCCCATCCGCCAAGCTAGCTCTCTTCCTCCCTTCAAGGCCCTGCTGAGAGCTCACCTCCTCTAGGAGGCCTTCCCAGACTGAGCCCCTTCCTTCCTCTCCCCCTCGTCCCCCTCTCCATCCCCCCCATCTTACCTCCTTCCCTTCCCCACAGCACCTGTATATATGTATATATGTTTGTACATATTTATTACTCTATTTATTTATTTATTTATTTTACTTGTACATGTCTATTCTATTTATTTTATTTTGTTAGTAAGTTTGGTTTTGTTCTGTCTCCCCCTTTTAGACTGTGAGCCCACTGTTTGGTAGGGACTGTCTCTATATGTTGCCAACTTGTACTTTCCAAGCACTTAGTACAGTGCTCTGCACACAGTAAGCACTCAATAAATACGATTGATTGCCCGGATTGTCTTTGTCCAGAAACGCTCTGGGCATGTTACTCCCCTCCTCAAAAAGCTCCAGTGGCTACCAATCAATCTGTGCATCAGGCAGAAACTCCTCACCCTGGGCTTCAAGGCTGTCCATCACCTTGCCCCCTCCTACCTCACCTCCCTTCTCTCCTTCTCCAGCCCACCCCGCACCCTCTGCTCCTCTGCTGCTAATCTCCTCACCGTACCTCCTTCTCACCTGTCCCGCCATCGACCCCCGGCCCAGGTCATCCCCCGGGCCTGGAATGCCCTCCTTCTGCCCATCCACCAAGCTAGCTCTCTTCCTCCCTTCAAGGTCCTACTGAGAACTCACCTACTCCAGGAGGCCTTCCCATCATCATCAATCATATTTATTGAGCATTTACTCTATGCAGAGCACTGTACTAAGCACTCAGACTGAGCCTCTTCCTTCCTCTCCCCCTCGTCCCCCTCTCCATCCCCCAATCTTACCTCCTTCCCTTCCCCACTGCACCTGTATATATGTATATATGTTTGTACATATTTGTTACTCTATTTATTTATTTTACTTGTACATATCTATTATATTTATTTTATTTTGTTAGTATGTTTGGTTTTGTTCTCTGTCTCCCCCTTTTAGACTGTGAGCCCACTGTTGGGTAGGGACTATCTCTATATGTTGCCAACTTGTACTTCCCAAGCACTTAGTACAGTGCTCTGCACACAGTAAGCACTCAATAAATACGATTGATGATGATGATACAAGATACTCATGTTGCAGACAGCACTTGTCCCATATAGAGCTCACAGCCCTAATCTTCATTTTGTAGTTGAGGTAACTGAGGCACGTAAAAGTTAAGTCACTTGGCCAAGGTCACCCAGCAGACAAGTGGTGGGGCCGGGATTAGAATCCGGGTCCCTTTGATTCCCAAGTCCATGCTCTTTCCATTAGCCAACACTGCTTCTGTTTTTCACATACTCCTTCCCTGGTGTCTTTTTAAAAAGTGTGTGATGGGAGAGAAGGCACAATGAGCCCATTCTTTGCTCTGAATAGGCCATCATGGGTATTTGTATGACTTGATCATAATAGGTTATTGGCATAGCCATGAATAATTTCTCATTGCTCGCCAACCTACTGAGAGGAGAACCACTGAACATTTTCAGGGTTGTCCTCAGCCCCCAAAGTGTCAACTAAAACGAATATTGTTATAATGTCATTTTAAGGGCTTTTTCTTAAAACTATTTTAATGGGAAAAAGAGTTTCTGAGTTTGTTTGTTTTTTTAAATTTAACTGCTGTCCATGTCCAAACTATTTTAGAGATTGTGGGTGACACTGTCTTCTTTCCTAGCTCAGATATTTACGAAAGGACAGACACTACCCAGTACACTAGTAAAACTTCATTACATTCTATATTCTGGCTGCTTTTTACTCCAACGGGGGAGAGGACAAAATGGCCAGTGAACAAAACAGTGAGCCAGTGGACTTATGTAACAATCTTCTAGATTCAGCCAGATCCTTTATTTATCTTTTTTTGTGACCTACATCCTTCTCTACTTATTTTTCTGAAATGAGCTTTTCCAGGTGAATAGCATGTCTAATTTTAAACAGTTGTAGTAGTTGAGTCTAATTCAATTGCATGCTGAAAGAGGAAAAAAAAACCCTCTTTTAATAGCCCCTTTCTAAAGATACTCTGAAGCCATTACCAACTCTCCTAGTATGTTGACTATCTGAAGAACAAATTATTATATCCTTGTCAAATTTTAAATATCATGCTGGTAAAAATATTAGTCACACAGGGACTGTTTGACATTCATGTGGCAGGGAAGTGCTCTTGTCTTTATGAACAGGGAGAGCTTCATACTTAACGCCAAGGATTATTTGGTCCTTTGCATTCATTGGTAAAGTCTCTGATGGAACAAGACTAAAGTTTCCTCAGAGCGTGGGCAGAACCCCACCAATAGATAGACTTTACTTACAGTTTAGACCAGCTGAGTAGTGCCTTGTCTCTTCCTCCCTCCAGTTTTTCTATTTCTCAAGGGGCTTTAGAAAAGAACCCATTTAAGTCAAACAGCTAGCGGGCAAAAGTGAGGATGAGGGGGAAAAAAAAGCACATCCAAGAAAAGTAAGTTAAGATCTACACCCTGAGGTTTGGCAAAGGATTGGGGGAGGAGGGGGAGGGGAGGGGAGCGAGGTGGGGGTGTTAAAGAAACTGAGTCAAAGAAATTTTAAAAAGACAGTTTTTTTAGCTTAAAAAATAAGATTAGAAAGTAGCTTGAATGAGCCCAACTGTGATTAAAAAAAAATGAACCTTTTATAGTTAAGACAGGATTTTTTCTTTTTGTTCTTTGACTTTTTCTTGCAGGGAAAGAGGTGATCTTCACTTAATCAGAGCAAAGAAAGAGTGACTGAGGCAGCAGAAGCATCATGTGGGTGAAGGTCAGGCCAATTTTCACCCATGTGATGCTGTTTTATCACTCATGGAACAAAGATTGGACCCTTTCTTTTCTCTCTCCTTTTGTGCTTTTCCCTATTACTTTAACAGATCTGAACAAACTGAGGCATTTCATCCAAAAGTTCCATGTAGACACATTTATTTCAAATACTCTAAATTCCACCCAAGTCTCAAATCTGTAACAACATAAAGGTGATATAAAACCTACATGTTTAGGGAGAAAAATGTTATAGAAAAACACAAGATTATTGCAGAACATGCTGACTATTTTCATTGGGAAGAAGCCACTTAGTTCTCACTGGTTCCAGTATCCTGCACTGCTACAAAAAGCAAACACTGTTGATTGAACATTGAGTTACAAATTTGATGATGTTACACTTGGCAGTTGTGGCTAGGGGTCAGGAGGAGGTGCCAAGTCTCTGAAACAAATCGGTACGCTAGGGAAACACAATGTCCCCATTAAATTTATTGTGTTGCAGACCTTGGAGTTACTGCTAAAATGCTGTACCATTTGAAGTGACTCTGTATCTGACAGTCTTACTCGAATTTCACAACAAAGCTGCAAAACACCTTCTGCTGTGGCATCAGAACCAGAAACGCAGGGATTGTGGTTTTACAAAGGCAAATACATGCAAATATAATGGGGTGCTTGTGGAAAACAAACCTGAATCATATTCAAAGCATGTTGAGTTTCAGAAGGTTTCAGTTTTCATGTTCTCTTAGCAGTATGCCAGAGAAGTTCCTAAGGGAGAAGATTGTGTTTTGTTTGCTCAGATAAAGTCCCTCAGGGGTCACTGAGGGGGTTGGAAAGGTTCCCTGTAAGGATACTGGACAACGAAGGAAAATCTCACTGGGGTGGCCAAGCTGAGCAAATGGGAGGGCCACCTTCTGTGTCACTCCCCATCCAGACTGCAAGGTACTGGTATGGGAAACATGTATATGCTCTGCATGCAGTAAGCACTCAATAAATACAATTGATTGAATGTTTACCAACTCTGTTGTACTCTACCAAGTGCTTAGTATAGTGCTATGCACACAGTTTGCACTCAATAAATACCACTGATTGACTGCAGCAGACAGACTAGCTCACCTCTTGGCACCCAGAAAAAGGGGCTCCTCCCTTAGGGCAGAAGCTTTGAGAAGATCACAAGATGAAACAGAATCAAAAAGGGTCCTAAGCCTCAAGGGCCACTAATGCAACAATGCAACATCTATGGGCAACCTATATGTGTACAAGATGTGGAAATGGTAGTCGGCTACACAATGGTCCTACCTGCAGCACCCACATAATAATAATAATGGTGTTTATTAAGCGCTTACTATGTGCAAAGTTCTAAGTGCTGGGGAGGTTACAAGTTGTTCAGGTTGTCCCATGGGGGGCTCACAGTCTTAATCCCCATTTTACAGATGAGGGAACTGAGGCACAGAGAAGTGAAGTGACTTACCCAAAGTCACACAGCTGACAATTGGCGGAGCCGATATTTGAACCCATGACCTCTGACTCCAAAGCCCGGGCTCTTTCCACTGAGCCACGGTGCTTCTCTACATCCACATCCATGATATAAATGACTTGTCAGTAGCATCATTGTCAAATCATGAAAGACAGTTGTACAGAGGGAGGAAGACAGGAAAAAATGTGTACGGATTTAAGCTTTTCCTATAGAAAGTAATCAAATAAATTCTTACCCAGCCCCAAGAGTGGGCCCAGAATTAGTCTTCCCACTGAATAGAGAAGCAGTGTGGTCTAATGGATAGTACATGGGCTGGGAGCCAGAAGGACCTGAGTGTTAATTCTGGTTCTCCTGCTTGTCTGCCTATGACCTTAGGCAAGTCACTTTACTTCTCTGTGCCTCAGTTACCTCATCTGTAAAATGGGGATTTAGACTCTGAGCCTGATGTGGGACAGGTACTGTGTCTAGCCTGATTAATTTCTATCTACCCCAGAGTTTACTACAGTGCCTGGCACAGGGTAAACACTTAACAAATACCATTAAAAAAAAAAAACCTGTTCTCAGGATGAGAAACGTTTTTGCTTCCTCCTTTTATATGTGTGAATGGATGTTTTTTCTAGGAAATAAAAAATTCTTAGGGTAAGTCCATTTAAGAATGATGGATGCGAGATTTTATAATGGTTAGAGATTGAGACACTTTTATTGCTTATGATTGGATAAGAAATATGGAAGATATTGTTCTTGCTAAAAAAAGTGTTAGACCATAGGTCTAATGTAATAATACAAATAATAAGTGTGGTGTTTACATGCTTACCAAGTGCCAAGCACTGGGGTTAGACCCGTAGTAGAGGGAAAGATGGAGTTTGAACTTTAAGAAGGAAGCTCCCAGAATTTGTGAAATAGTGCTACATGAAGGGCAAAACTTTGTCTTCATGCATACCTAGAAGAGATGTTATTGGTGGAGTACTTAACCAATATAATTTCTTTACATTAAAGCTCTATGAACACAAATGATCAATAGACTTTAAGGGGTCTTTTCACAACATTAAAATAATTCTGGTATTAAGTACGTGCTATGATTCAAGCAGGGTACTAAATGCTAAGATAGATACAGGATAATAATATTAATAAAAAATAATTATGGTATTAAGTCCTTATGAGATGCAAGCACTGTACTAAGCTCCAGGGTAGACACAAGATAATCAGATCAGATATAAGCTCACAGTCTAAAAGGTGGGGAGAGAAGGAATTGTATCCCCATCTAACAGTTGAGGGATGTGAAGCACAATAGCCCACTGGCAATTCAGGATTTAAATCTTCTTCTGACTCTCACTCCTATGATCTTTCTATGAACTACCATGCCTCAGCTGGTATTCTGTAATTTCAGGCCTAAGTATCAAGACTCGTTAGGCCTTTAAACAGTTTTCAGTAGTATACCAAAATCCTTGTTCCACAACTGGTGAGTTCTCTAGAGTCTCTCTCCAGTGTCAAATTACTGGTATTTATGGTATTTATTAAGCACCAGGCAATGTTCTACATGCTGGAGTAAATCCCAGATAATCAAGTTGGACACAGTCCATGTACCATATGGGGCTCACAGTCTTAATCCCCATTTTACAGGTGAGGTAACTGAGGCACAGAGTTGTGAAGTGACTTACCCTAGGTCACACAGCAGAAAAGTGTTGGAGCCGAGAGTAGAACCCGGATCCTTCTGACCCCAAGGCCCATGCTTCATCCACCAGGCCACACTGCTTCTCAAATTAGGGCTGGGAAAGTCAGTTCCAATAGAAATAGGATGGAACGGAGCCTGTTATTGCCCCTCCCAATCCTGCAGAGATCCCCAGGAATCCATAGGTAGATCCTCTCTCTGAAAAAGAGAAGCATGTCAGCCCAAGCGATATTTTAGTGGGTCAGCAGTAAGAGAATGCACAGTGGAATCCTGGAATAGTCTTTGGAATGTTGGAACATTCTAACATACAAAAAGCACTGGGAAACACAAGAAGTAAATAGGAAGAGGAGGAAAAAAAAAAGCGCAGGTGGAAGAAATGTTCATCCTGGTGGCCTAACTGGTTGGTAAGGAGAGCCACCATCCTGATCACATCCTGAAAGGTGGCATCGAATGGAATGTAGGATTGGGTGGGAGAGAGTCACATGAAAGGGTGAGGGAGACTGTAAGGCCATATAGGGCAGGGATTCTCTCTCTATTGCTGAATTATACTTTTCAAGCAGGTAATACAGTGCTCTGCACACAGTAAGTGCTCAATAAATACTATCAAAAGAATGAGAATTCAAGACTTCCTGCCCTGTGGCACCATCATGGCTCTTCCCAGTAGCCCTGCCTGGCACTCCCTCCAAGAATTAGAATTTACTTTGTACACTGGGTTCGGGATACAGTTCTTTTTCCTTGAGTTAAAAGAGTTCCAGTTTGCATTTAGAAGAAACGGAGGGCTTTGCCAATGCATGAATGTTAAAATGATTTTCTGATATCTCAGAACTCTGCATGCTCAGTAGGTGACCCTTTGCCTTGAATGATCTGAAAAACAGGTTTCAGAGACTTTTAACTTCCCACTTGGTTTGTCATGCAGTGAGGGCCAGACGAATCCTTGGTTGCTCAGACGACGTTTATATGCACAGTTGATCAGCTCTTGTATGCTCTGTCTGGCCTATTCATTCTTATGAATTTCAGTACAGTAAATGGTATATGACAGCTAGGCTGCTGTGGAGTTTATTCATTTCCTTCATTTGAAGATCAGTTAGCAATTACTTTTGGGCAGTCTATATAAGCCATTTAGATTGGCTATTAATTAAGCAATAAGAGCTGACAGGCAATACATTTATGGGCAATTTAGCACATCTCTTGGGGAACTTTAAAGTGAGAGGCAAAAGGTCAAATGACTAACCACCTGAGAAATGAATTGCCAAGAATTTCCTATTGCTGTAGTCCAATTTCAATTTGACTTCAGACACCAAAATAAAATCTACCAAATCTAGAATTTACTGAGTAAAATAAGCTTTCTCCTGCTCTTTGGAGAATGACATAAGGTCCAGGATCTGACATTAGGAGAATGGACTTTCCTTCTGAGGAACAGTTCAGGCTCATCAATCAGTGGTATTTACTGAGCACTTATACTATGTTCAGAGCACTCCACTAAACACTTGGGAGAGTAAAAGGTAACATGTTCCCCTACCCACAAGGACTTGACAGCCTAGGCTTATGCCCTGGATACCTGGTCCCTGGAACTTCTGGTGTCTTAGGCCAAGCAAAATTACCAGACTTCTTCAGTTGTCAACATTTTTGTGTTTGTGTCAAGTCAGAGTGTAAGCTTCTTGAGGGCAGGTAATATGTTACTTTGTTTTTCTGTACTTCCCAAGTGCCTAGTGGAGTGTACCACAGCAAGTATGTGCTCATTAAATGCTACTACTACTACTACTAATAATGTTAATATTTGTTAAGCGCTTACTTTGTGCCATGCACTGTTCTAAGTGTTAGGGTAGATACAAGGTAATTAAGTTGTTCCACGTGGGGCTCACAGTCTTCATCCCCATTTTACAGATGAGGTAACTGAAGCACAGAGAAGTTAAGTGACTAGCCCAAGGTCACACAGCTGACCAGTGGCAGAGCCAGGATTAGAACCCACAACCTCTGACTCCCAAGCCAGGCTCTTTCTACTGAGCTACGCTGCTTCTCCTGTACTATTGCACTATTATTGTACAATTGTATTATTACTACAATCAGGCCCACCCCCTAGAGCAAATTCAATCCTTGAGTGAACCCAGGAATGGCTGTCCTGGAGTCCTCTAAACCCTAATAGGACTTACGGTGAAGTCAGTCTGTCCAGGACTTCTCAGGTCAGAGCATATTTGAATCCCCAGGACTAGGCTAGAAGTGAACTACAATTAGGGAAAGGATTAAGTGGTGACATGCACCTTAGATTCATTAATTGATTGGATATCTGTAATAATAATGTTAATTATTAAAAAATATATTGTGATTTTCTTAAGCATTTACTATGTGCTAAGCATTGGGATAGATAAAATGTAACTTCATAGTTCATTTCTTCTTCTCCCACTCCCTTCTGTGTTGCTGTGTTAGTTGGATTTATACCCTTTATTCACCCCTCCCTCAGCCCTACAGTACTTAGGTATATATCCCTAATAATCCATATGGGAAGCACTTGAATGACTTTTTATTAAAATTTTACATTCAGAGGACAACAAACACATTTTGTCATCAAAATATAAGTTCAGACTCTTTGGTCAAATCTAAATTATTAGTGGGAGGCCCTCAAGGCTCTGTTCCGGGTCCCCTTCTATTCTCCATTTACACCCTCTCCCTTGGAGAACTCATTCACTCCTGTGGCTTCAATTACCATCTCTATGTGGATGATTCCCAAGTCTACATCTCCAGTCCTGATCTCTCCCCTTCTCTGCAGTATCATATTTCCTCCTTCCTTCAGGAAATCTCTATTTGGATGTCCTGCCAACACCGCCAATTTAATTTTCTGAAAAAAACTCCTCATATTCCCACCCAAACCCTATCCTTCCCCTGGTTTTCCCATCACCATAGACAGAACCACCACCCTCCCTGTCTCATAAGTCCACATCCTTGGCGTTATCCTCAACTCATCTCTCTCATTCAATCCAGATGTACAATGTCATCAAACTTGATAATGTCGCTGAAATCCACCCTTTCCCCTCCATCCAAACTGTTACCTTGTTAATCCCAGCATAATCCCTTGCTTTTCCCAGCAGAGAAGCAGCATGGCTCAGTGGCAACAGCACGAGCTTTGGAGTCATAGGTCATGGGTTCAAATCCCACTCTGCCAGCTGTCAGCTGTGTGACTTTGGGCAAGTCACTTAACTTCTTGTTGCCTCAGTTACCTCATCTGTAAAATGAGGATTAAGACTGTGAGCCCCCTTTGGGACAACCTGATCACCTTGTAACCTCCCCAGCACTTAGAATAGTGTTTTGCACATAGTAAGTGCTTAATAAATGCCATTATTATTATTTATCCTATCCCACCTAAATTACAGCATTAGCCTCCTTGCTGACCTCCCTGCCTCCTGTCTCTCCCCTCTTCAGTTCACACTTCCACTCTGCTGACAGATCATTTTGTAACAGTACCAGTCAGTCCATATTTCCCCACTGCTCAAGAACCCCCAGTGGTTACCCATCCACCTCTGCATCAAACAGAAATGCCTGACCGTTGACCTTAAATCTCTCAATCACCTTGCCCCCTCCTACTTTACCTTCCTGATTTCCTACTACAACCTAGCCTATACAATTCACTCCTCTCAGCGTTGCTGAGTGGAAAGAGCCCGGGCTTGGGAGTCATGGGTTCTAATCCCAGCTCTGCCACTGGTCAGCTGTGTGACCTTGGACAAGTCACGTAACTTCTCTGTGCCTCAGTTACCTCATCTGTAAAGTGGGGATGAAGACAGTGAGCCCAACGTGGGACAACCTGATTACCTTGTATCTACCCCAGCACTTAGAAAAGTGCTTGGCACATAGTAAGTGCTTAACAAATACCAATATTATTATTATAATTATTAAATGCCAATCTATTCACTTGATCTTGTCTATCTTCCCACAGACCCCTCCCCATGGAGGAACTCCCTCCCTCTTCATATCTGACAGATGATCACTTTCCCCTCCTTCAAAGCCTTATTAAAAGCCTTCCCGACTAAGCCCTCATTTCCTCTTCTTTTGTAATGGTATTTATTAAGCGCTTACTATGTGCAAAGCACTGTTGTAAGCACTGGGGAGGTTACAAGGTGATGAGGTTGTCCCACGGGGGACTCACAGTCTTCATCCCCATTTTACAGATGAGGTAACTGAGGCACAGAGAAGTTGTGACTTGTCCAAAGTCACACAGCTGACAATTGGCGGAGTCAAGATTTGAAACCATGACCTCTGACTCTAAAGCCTGTGCTCTTTCCACTGAGCCACGCTGCTTCTCTAACCCACTCCCTTCTGTATCACCCTTACACTTGGATTTGCCCCCTTAATTCACTGCCTCCATCAGCCCCATAGGACTTATGTACATGTCCATAATTTATTCATATAAATGTCTGTCTCCCCACTCTAGACTGTAAACTCACTGTGGACAGGGAATGTGTCTATCAACTCTGCTACATTGTACTCTCCCAAGTGCTTAGTACAATTGACTGATGAACTGACCAAAATGTATGCATGCAAGAAAAAACCATGAAAAGTTTTAAGTGATATTGATACTGTGTAAGAATATTGATTTTCCTCTGTTTTCAGTCATCAGGGATATCCACTGTTTTTCTCTTATTTTTGTTTTAAGGCCAATTTACATTTGATAGCTCTCTTCCTCCCTTCAAGGTCCTACTGAGAGCTCACCTCCTCCAGGAGGCCTTCCCAGACTGAGCCCCTTCCTTCCTCTCCCCCTCGTCCCCCCTCCATCACCCCATCTTACCTTCTTCCCTTCCCCACAGCACCTGTATATATGTATATATGTTTGTACATATTTATTACTCTATTTATTTTACTTGTACATATCTATTCTATTGATTTTATTTTGTTAGTATGCTTGGTTTTGTTCTCTGTCTCCCCCTTTTAGACTGTGAGCCCACTATTGGGTAGGGACTGTCTCTATATGTTGCCAACTTGTACTTCCCAAGTGCTTAGTACAGTGCTCTGCACACAGTAAGCACTCAATAAATACGATTGATGATGATGAGTCCAGTCTTCTCCCAAATAGATGGCCACTGCTCTTTGATAGGCCCAGCCTTATTTCTCAGCTCAAACAATGGCAGAAGAATTCTCACTGAGTTTATGTAATGAGAAGCAATGCTTTTGGGTGACATTCCTGATCTTCTCTATACAGGACCAGCTGATTTCCTGGAAATAGATTGTCATTCCACATCCTATTTCTAGGTCCCTTCTGTACACTTGGGACCAGACCTGTTGAGAGTTTGGTTGACCTATTAATGAATTACCACCTTGGATATAGCTTCACAAATCAAACTCTCCAAAATGCCTCAGGAACAATTCCATTTGATGGTTAGCTAGCCTGTAAGAGATTACTTTGGTGAGAGTCCTCCATAGCCTTAGCTGGACTTGTAACTAGGTGAAAGGTATACTATATCCTGCCAAGAACCTGCCATGACAGAGGAAAGTACCATTGGAAATAAAGAGGCCACTAGAATGGAATCTTCCAAGGTGATTGAAGCCTCACAGAAGGAACTCTACCCTCCTTTTTTTTTTTTCAGTACCTCCTGGCTAGTTAATATTAACTGGTATTTATTAAATGCTTACTATGTGCTAAGCACTGTTCTAAGCACTAGAATTGATAAACTATCAGTAGCTGAGGCACAATCCCTATTCCACACAAGACTCGCAGTCTGAGTTAGTTATGGTATTTAGTGCTTGCTTGGTGCCGAACACCGTGCAAGTGCTGGAATAGGTACAGTCTAATTAGATCAGACACCATCTCTATCCCCAAGGGTCTCACAGGCTAGGTTGTGGTTAGACAGTTAAAAATAGCAATGGATTTCAAGCAAGGAACATAATCAAACCTAGGCATATGGTAAAGACATGTAAATAATTCTTGGAGAAGGGAGTCTTCAGACTTCCCCTCCCTTGATTCCCCCTGCTCCAGGAAAACAGTCTCTATTTACTGAAACACGGGGGTACCTTCGAAGTGGCATGTGTTTCACTCTAAGAAAAGCACCCTGCTGTCTTTTAGGATGAGCACAATCAGCAGTATCATCTGAAGGACAACATTTACTTTGCTTCATTTTTAGGACTTCTGTTATGTTTCTCATTTGCCAACACCACCTCCCCACGTTGTATTTTGGGGTCACTCTCAAATACAGCCCTTCTGTCCTCCATCCCCGTGAGCTAAATATTCCCTTCAGTTTGTCTCCTGCTGTGGAGCCCCTCCTGATCCCCGCTACTTGGGTTCTGTTTTGTTGGCTATCCACCCTCATCAGGCTTCCAAGCTGCTGATGTGCTTCATTAAAGTTGGCATGGAGAGCTGGAGAAATAGCAGAATCCTGAGGCCGCATATGGGGATAAATATTTTCAGTGCTGACTGGTGCTCGGTTACTCAAGTGTATCTGAACACTTCATAATCTTGGTTTTTAAATGGTGAATAGTAGCACTGATTATTTCCTGAGGTGGGATATTTTAGCTCTCCCGGACTACTGAACATTTTGAAGCAGAACTTTTGCTGAGACTCTTTTTCCCTAAATAACCCCTAGCTTGAATCTTCTTGAAGTAGGAGAGCCCATCAAAGGTGAGCCCATCAAGAGTGTTGTCAGTATTCATCATTTTTCAAAGATGAGTGCTCTGCACATAGTAGGCACTCAGTAAATACCTCTGATTGATTGATCTGACCTTACATGATAGTCCTACTGAAGAGATCTAGCTCTGTATTTAGATTTGGGCATGAATAGATGCACCAGTTTACAATTGCACATAAATGGAAGTGAATAACCTTCCCCCATGATTTCCCTATTTCCCAAGGTCAAGGGCTCCAGCTGTTGATAGTCCTGGTGAGCTTGGGGCTTGAGAGAAAAGTGGGTGGACTGAAAACTGGCATTCTCTTGAGCAAGTGGTTATAGGGAAACCAGGAGGACAGAGTAAACATCCCCCAGATAAAGTCTAACTTCCAACAAGGCCCAGGGCAGCGATAGTACACAAACATGGCATTTGGGAAGACTGTGGTTCTAAGAGACAAAATCAGAAAGAGCTAGGTGCTTCCAATGGAAAATACAACAGCTCAGTGAGGGACTTTATTTGGGTGTAATAAAGCTTCACATCATCCTTGACCTGTTCCTGACCCAAACACTGCTCATCCTCACTGACACTGAAACCTGGTTCTCCCTAGATCTCCACTGCTGCTTCCTCTCGGGGGGGCCTGAGAAAGGGGGAGGTGTCTTCCTTCTTGATCCCCAGTATCATTTACACAGCATCCCACCTCCGCCATCCCTCATTTTCCCCTCCTTTGAAGCCCATTTGCCCCTCTAAGAGTCACATCTGGAGAGTTTCCAGTACTCTACCAGTCTCGACTATGGGAGGGAGAGTCAAGCAGAGGCATAACCATTCCATTCCTAGCTTGAGCAGTGGCTAGCAAGTGGAAGGCAATCTGCTACAAGTCAAAACTCACTGGTGCTGGAGAGAGTCGAGAGTGGAGACTCGAGTTTACTGAGCAGAAGGAGACAATGGTAAACTATTTCTGTATTTTTACCAAGGAAACTCTATGATGTACTACCAGAATGATTGCAGATGGAGGTGGGGCACTCTGTAAGAGATGTTTCCATGGAATCATTAAGGGTCAGAGATGACTCGACAGCATAAACAAGACAAGAAGCCCATTTCACCTGTCTCTGTCATCCACTTCACATTCCTTCTCTCTTTCTCCATTCCTACATTGATCCTTGAGGACTTCAGTATCCATGTGGATGTTCCTGATCATCCTTCCACTGCCGATTTCCTCTAGCTCCTCAAATCCACGGATCTCCTGCTCCATCCCACCTCATCCACTCACTAATCTGAACACATCCTCAATCTCATCATCTCTAGTCTCTCTTCAATCTTCACACTCACTAAGGCTGAAATTCCTCCGTCTGACCATAACCTCCTCTCCTGCCTTCTCTTCCACACAACCATTCTACACAAATATGTCCTCTTCCCCGATCTTTTGACCCCCTCCAATTTTTTCTAAATCATCAGGCTCCATTTGGTCTCCATACCCTAATTACTTTCTCTTGTCACACAAATTTACCCCCTCAGCACCACCTTCTCCACTCCCTGTCCCTCCTGACAATCTCCTATCATTGACCTGCAGTGTTGGATTGCTTTTACAATACCCTTCCTCTGCTTCTGTGTATGAGCTATGGAGCACTGCTGGCAGAAATACAGACAACAGGCTGACCTCTCCCATCTCAAATTCATCCTCACTTGTTTCAATCAATCATATATTTTGAGCACTATATTGTGTGCAGGGCTGTATGAAGTGCTTGCAAGAATACACTGTAACAGAATTGAAAGAAATGCTCCTTGCCCACAAAGAGTTTACAGTTTAGAGAGGGAGACAGATATTAAAATAAATTATGGATTTGTACTTAAGCCCTCTGAGGCAGAGGGTGGGGTGAATAAAGGGGACAAATACAAGTGCAAAGGTGACACAGAAGGGAGAGATAGTAGGGTAAATGAGTGTTTAGTTAAGGAAGGCCTCTTGGAGGAGATGAGATTTTAATAAGGCTCTGAACATGGAAAGAGTAGTGATCTGGCATATATGAAAGAGATTGGAGTTCCAGGCTGGAGGGAGCATATGGGCAAGGAATCAGTGGCAAGATAGAGGAGACTGACGTACAGTGAGTAGGTTGGTGTTAGAGGAATAAGGAAGTGAGCTGGGTTTTGGTAGAAAATTAGTGAGGCAAGATAGGAGGGGGCAAGTTGAATGAGTGATTTAAAGCCAATGGTAAGGAGTTTCTATTTGAGGAGGTGGCTAGGTAACCACTGGTCAGTGAAGCCAAGGTTAGACAATGTTTCCAGAAGAAAGGGGTGATGCACAGTGTTGAAGGCAGCTGAGACGATGAGGATGGAGTTAGAGGTGGTTGGATTTGGTAAGAAGGGGATCATTGGTGATCTTTAACTCTGCCATCTCCTCCACCCAGCAACATTGTTCTTCAATCCTTATTGACTCTCATGCCCATTGTCCCGGCCAGGTGTTTCAGAGGTTTAGCTTCCTCTTCAAATCCTCTGCCCTCACCATCTTCCCATATCTTGCCCCTAATGACTTGGCCATGTATTTTACTGATAAAATTGAAACCATCAGGATCACCATGTCCTAATGGCAAGACCACGGGCTTGGAAGTCAGAGGATGTGGGTTCTAAACCTGGCTTTGCCATTTGTCTGCTGTATGACCTAGGGCAAGTCACTTAACTCCTTTGTGCCTCAGTTACCTCATCTGTAAAGTGAGGATTGAGACTATGAGCCCCATGTGGGACAGGGACTGTGTCCACCTGACTATATTTTATCTACCCCAGTGGTTAGTACAGTGCTTGGCACATGGTAAGCACTTAACAAGTACCATAATGATGATGATGATGATAGGGACTGTGCCCATCCTTATTACCTGTATCTACCCCAAGACTTTGAATGGAGTTTAGCCCATAGTATTTGCTTAATAAATAGCATTATTATTATCGTTATTAGCTCCCTAAGGCCTTCCTGATCCTCTCCAGGTCCTGACCTGATAGTTCTCCCTTCTGCTGCCCCTTTTTTAACTTTCCCATCCTTCCCAGCAATATCTCAAGGTAATCTCCCACCTCATCTAAAAATCTACTCCTCCACCCAATGTCACCAATTACACCCCTTCACACCTTATCAAAACACTTTTCCCCACGCTTCTTCCCTTCCTGGCCACCATCTTCAAACATTCACTCTCCAATGGGTTTTTTCCCACTGCTTTCTAATACGCTTGTGTATTCACCATCCACTTCCCAAAAAACCTCCCTCCAGTTATTGCCCCACTTCCCTTGTTGAGCAAGTTGTCTATACTTGCTGTTTCTACTTCCTTTCCTCCAATTCTCTTCTTGAGCTCCTGTAATCTGGCTTCCTTTCCCTTCACTCCACAGAAACTGTTCTCGCTGTCTCCAATGACTCATTACCAAATCCAACAGCTTCTATTCCACCCTAATTCTCCTTGACCTTTCATTTGCCTTCAACCTTATTGAGCACCCCCTTTTCCTGCAAGTATTATTTACCCTTGACTTCACTGACACAGTCCTCTCCTGGTTCTCCTCTTGTCTCCCTGGCTGCTGCTTTTCAGTCTTTATTGCAGGCTCCTTTTTTACATCCCATCCCCTAGCTGTGAGAGTCCAAGACTCAATTCTGGATCCCCTTCTAGTCTCCATCTGCACTCACTCCTTGAAGAACTTGCTCCCATGGCTTTTACTACAATCTCAATACAGATAATTCCAATACTTCCCTGCAATCTCAAATTTCCTCCTACCTTCAGTACAGCTCTACTTGGATTTCCCTCTAATAATAATGATAATGGTATTTAAGTGCTTACTCTGTGCCAAGTACTGTTCTAAGCACTGGGGTAGATACAAGTTGTGTCACATAGGGCTCACAATCTTAATCCCTATTCTACAGATGAGGTTACTGAGGCACAGAGAAGTTAAGTGATTTGCCCAAGATCGCACAAAAGTCAAGTGGTGGAGCCGGAATTAGAACCCACTTCCTTTGACTCCCAAGCCCATGCTTCTGCCACCAGGCCATGCCGCTTCTTCACACATAACATGTCCAAAACAGAACTCCTTGTCTTCCCACCCAAGCCCTGGCCTCCCCCTGTACTTCCCATCACTGTGTACAACACTACTATCCCCTCAAGCCTGTTACCTTGACACTGTCTCTCATATCTCTCATTCAACCCTCATATTCAATGTCACCAGATCTTGTCAGTTTGTCTTTCACATCGCTTAAATTGCATTTTTCTCTCTCCATTCAAACTGTTACTACATATATCCAAGCACATATCCTACTTAGTATTGCCCACTGCATATGCTTCCTTGTTCACCCCCCTTGCCTTCTGTCTCTCCCCACTCCAATCCTTACTTCACCCTGCCTCATGAATCGTTTTTTCTAAAAAAACACTCAGTTCATATCTCTCCCTCAAAAACCTCCAGTTCTTGCCCATCTACCTCCACATCAAACAGAAATTCTTTACCAGAGGCTTTAAAGCACTCAGTCAGTTCACCCCCTCCTATTTTACCTCACTGATTTGCTGCTACACCTCAGCCTGCCCACTTCACTCCTTCAATGCCAGCTTACTCACTGTACCTCAGTCTCATTCATCTCACCATCAACCCCCTACCCACATCCTCCCTCTGGCCTAGAACTCCTTCCCTGTTCCTGTATGAAAGACCACTACTCCCCCCACCTTCACAGTCTTTTTAAAATCATATCACCTCCAAGAGGCCTTCCCTGACTAAGCCCCCTCACTTCCTCTCCTCCCTCTCCCTTCTGTATTGCCTATTAAGCCCTTGATATTCGTCCCACCTTCATCTCACTTTGTTGTCTGTCTCCCCCTTCTAGACTGTGAGCCTGTTGTTGGGTAGGGACCGTGTCTATATATTACCAACTTGTACTTCCCAAGCACTTAGTACAATGCTCTACACACAGTAAGCTCAATAAATACGATTGAATGAATGAATGAATCCCCATAGCACTTTTATCTATTTATATCCATCTATCTGTATCCATAATTTATTTTAATGTCTGTCTCCCCTCCAGACTGTATGCTCGTTGGGGGCAGGGAACATTTCTACCAACTTTGCTGTATTGTGCTTTCCCCTGAATTTACTATAGTTCTCTTCACAGAGTAAGGGTTTTAGTAAATATCCTTGATTGAGTGACAGATCATATTGAAAGGAATTGGGGTCATATGTCAGTAGCATTATTATGTTTAAGTGCTTTACTATGTGTCAAGCACTGTTCTAAGCCCTGGGCAGTTCTAAACACTCTTGTCTCTTACACATCACACAGGAGTAACTATTTCTTTCAGTACTGTCATCTATACAGTCTGATCTGTACCCCTTAGGTACATATTCAGCCCAACACTTATATTTATATTCTGACATTTCTCCTAGTAATTTTTTTCAATGTCCATTTCCTCCCTCTAGACTGTAAGATGCTTACTGTCTTACTGGCTTACTGTCAGGTCTTTGTAACAATAAAAAAAATAATGATGGCATTTATTAAGCACTTACTATATGCCAAGCACTGTTCTAAACACTGGGGTAGATACAAGGTTATCAGGTCATCCCATATGGGACTCAAGGTCTTAATCCCCATTTTATAGATGAGGTAACTGAGGCTCAGAGAAGTTAAGTGACTTACCCAAAGTCACACAGCTGACAAGTGACAGAGCAGGGATTAGAACCCATGACCACTGATTACCAAGCCCATGCTTTTCCCACTAAGCCACGCTGCTTCTCTCCCCATCTTGGCTCTCAACTGGTGGTGCCATGAAGAATTTAATACTTTCTTCTTTACTCATTCTGACTTGAGAAAACTGGTACCTTTTACTGGCTCTCTCCACAAATCCCTTTCCTTTGAGTCTATTTCTCCAAGAGGAAATGCATAGATGCTCTTTGGCTTCAAAGAGGTTACTAGTAACAGATAATGGATGAACTGGCTACCCCTTCCATGTAGTGTGCCTGTAAAGAGCCGTGCTACCCACAGGGCCACCCATAATTCCTGAAACAATTATTGTTTCTGCCTCTGGTGGTGTTGCGATCTACTCAAAGTCACTACTCTAATTTCTATACACCAGACTGGCTGCTTTCTCTCAGTTGTCCACGGCAAAGTCAACCTTCCTTGCCTGAGCCTATGTGTCACTGTATCTTTAAATTAGTTCTTCTCTCCTCCTTGTCTTGTCACTCCACCTGATGTTCACCATAGAACAGTGCTTGGCACATTATAAGTACTTATTAAATACCATTTTTAGTTCAAGTGAATTAATAACTAGACTATTAGCTCACTGTGGGCAGCTATATTGTTATATTGTACACTCCCAAGCACTTAGTACAGTTCTTTGCGCAACGCAAGCACTCAAATACAACTGATAATAAATATGATTAATAATAGCTGTGGGGATCTTCCTGGTGGCCACTCTCCTCAGGTGTCCTCTTGGCAATGAAAATGAGTCTCTCTCCTCCTCCTGACCCCACTGAGAAACTGGCAGCAAGGCATTTATGGGACTGTCCAGCCACAATATCTTTCTAAACTCCCCCTGGCTTCTTCATGCACAGCACTGCCATCTCCCTTGCATCTCCAACTAGGTTGTTGCAGGCTTCATAGCAGAGTGTTTCAACTTCCTTCCCTTTGCACAAATGGATAAAAACTGTGTGGATAAAAATAATCGGAAGTGTCATCTTGGAATACAAAGGGAAGCTAGGTGTTTTGACATGCTCCTCCCTTTACCAGGTTTATAACAACAGCTGTTGAACTGGGAATTTTCAAATATGAGGGCCCAGACCTCAGATCACGCACACTCATGTTCTCCAATCTCTATGAACTGAAGTCTACACCAGGAAAATTCGATTGTACAGCAGAAATCCTTCATTATCATGAAAATGTGTATGTGTATGTGCAGTCTCCTTTTGAAAGTATTGACCCATAGGCTCATCCTTCGAACTCTTCCAACTTCCAGAGATTCACTTAGGATGAAACTATTATTTAAAAAAGGGACTTGTTACATTGAAAAGCAGCATGGATACAGAGTGGACTAGTGGAAAGAAGCTCAGGCCTGGGAGTCAGAGGACATGGGTTCTAATCCCGGCTCCACCTCTTGCCTGCTGTGTGACCTTGAGCAAGTCATTTAACTTCTCAGAGCCTGCAATACCTGTTTTCCTTCCTACTTAAACTGTGAGCCCCATGTGGGACATAAATATCTTGCATTTACCCCAGTGCTTATTACAGTGCTTGACACACAGTAAGTGCTTAAATAAGACAACTATTATTAAAATCATGCATTAGATTATCCTCTATCCTAATTTCAGAGAAAGCAATCTAAATGATTTGCTCAAATTACTGATAATTGTAGTTTTTGTTAAACCCTTACTATGTGCCAAACGCTGGGGTAGATATGAGATGATCGAGTCCCACATGGGGCTCACAATCTAAGTTGGAAGAACAGGAATTGAACCCCCATCTTTCAGATGTGGGAACTGAGGCAGAAAAAAGTTAAGTGACTTTCACAAAGTCATACAGCAGATAAATGGTGGAGCTGGGTGGAATAAGAACACAGGTCATCTGACTCCCAGGCCAGAACTCATTCCACTAGGCTATACTGCTTGTACTTTTGGAACTCGTTCAAAAGTGTCTCTCCTGCATACGAATGTGCATCATGAATGGACCTCATGCAGAATATTTTTGAGACCTTTTAACAAGGTGGTTTAGAAAGAATGGCTTCCATATGTCATATAGTGTTTCACCATATTTCAACAGTCAGATTATGATGGCTTTTAATAAATCACCGAGGAAAGTTTTGAGGAAATCCAAGACAGAAAGAATCCTCCACAATGAAGGAACTACTGTTAATATCTACAATAAACCCATTTGAAAGGCATAGCATGTTCATTCATTCATTCATGCGTATTTATTGAGCGCTTACTGTGTGCAGAGCACTGTACTAAGTGCTTGGAAAGTACAATTCGACAACAGATAGAGACAATCGCTACCTGACAACGGGCTCACAGTTAATGAAGCAATACGGATGCATCAATCCCAACATCCTAGCAAAATTCATTATTGTGATGTACCTCAGAACCATTAGATGGATCTCTTTCTGATAATTTAGCATCTCTACAAGTATAAAAATTTTATCTCTTGAATGCTTTTGCAGTCTCTGCTTCTGGAAACTGAATAGCTGCACCCACAGCAGAATATTTTTTTTTAATACATCCATGGTTATTAAGGGCCAAGACCACCCCTTTTTGGGTTAAAAAAAAAAAAAAGGCTTCAGTAAGAATTACTGAAAATGTACAAAAAGGCCCTATTTAGAAAATAGTTTATGACTTCCCATTCAGTCTAATAATGGTCCATATACTGGTATTAAGTCAGCCACTTTTAATAGGGAGAGAGCCTTTTGAGGTGGGAAGAAATTTACCCCTGCTGAGATTTGAACCAGGTTCCCTTGGATCTAAAAGCAGTTGCTTTACACTTGAGCTAAAGCAAAAATCTCCTGAAAGGCAACAAAAAGGCTGTTCTACTTTGGTTGATACATCTTCGACAATTTTATTCTCCTCCTCCTCTCTCCTTTCTCTTTCCCTTTTCCCCTGTTCTATTCAGTCAAGGTTGTTTGTTTGTAACTTTTGCTGAAACCCTTCATTTAGTTACTTTGGAGCTTGATTTTACTACCAGGATCTGATTCTGAGATCAGCTTCTCAAAATTTAATTGTGATACCGGTCCTCTAAATTATCTTGGTGCAGGCATTAAAACTCTATTTCTGGGAAGTAAACTCCTGGAAATAGGGACTGGATCTCTGTGTAGAGTAGAAAAAAGATAGAAGCTCAACTGGGCATTCTATAAATATCATCTGATGCTGATACTCTGCCCAGCAAGCTATTGCCTGTTTATTCTGAGTAATATATGCTGGCTATGAAAAAAAAATGTTCACCTCCTAGTAATCCTTATAAGCCTAATTGCCAGTTTTGCCAAAGGTCCAAAGCCCAACAATTCATAGTATCATACTATCATTTCCTTTCAAGCCTCATTCTTTTCTGAAAAGGTTAACAGCAGATGCGTAGGATATCACGAGATCTTAGAAAATTAAGTCATCTGTTTCCCCAAAGAAGTTGGGCTTGGTGTCGTTGTAGTATGAGATGATCTAATAGGGCTTTTTCTGTTTTTTGGTAGAAAATATGAGTTTCCATTACTAGATACATCAAAGGGATTTTTCTTTTTTCTCTCTCCTGGTGAGGTTTCCAAATGGAGGGATTACAAAAGCCATTGGAAGCCTGATTGACTTAGATGGTTGTTGTATTTATCATTATTCTTTCCCCATTAAACATTTATTAGCTGTTCTCAATGCACTGGAGTAGGATGGGATGGATGAAAGACAGGTCCCTAACTGAAAGAAAAGTTTGCTTAGATGACCCAGGGCCTATTGTGATTCCTCCCCCCAGGATTGAGAGTAAAAGTGTGAAAGACAAAGAAGAAAATTTAGAAAATAACTGTTTGCTCTGGGTCTTGCTGTCCTCCCCACCAAAACCGACCTATTTTGGGGCCCCATGAGTTCAGAGTAACCTTGGGAAGCTGATCTTTGAGACTGGAGCAATTCCAAGGTTGAGACAGACATTTGGGTCAAGGGTGAAGCTCCTCCTGGACATCCTGAACCACCCTGCTTACCTGGGGACATCTCTCACATCTCCCAGTTTCAAGCAGATAGAACTACTTTTCCTCCCCTTTCAGAATTCAGAATCAGTTGGCCCTTTGTTCTGTGGCTATGTGAGGAGACTTTGGTCAGCCTTCTCTATCTTGATTTCCAACCTGAGGGTCAAAGAACTCTTGACATCTCCTGCCCTTATGTTTGTCCCCATAACTTCTGTCTTACTTCTCCAAGTGTAATGCATAAGAGAAGTAGTGTGGCCTAGTGGAGAAGCAGTAAGATCTAGTGGAAAGAGCATGAGATTCAGAGGATGTGGCTCTGTCAACTGTGCACTGTTTGACCTTGGCAAGTCACTTAATTTGTGTCTCAGTTTCCTCAACTGTAAAATGGGGCTCCAATACCTATTCTCCCTCCTACTTAAGGCTGAGAGACCTACGTGGGACTTGGACTGTGTTCAACCTAATTGACTTGTATGTACCCCAGAACTTAGAAAAAAGTTTGACAAAAGTCAGCACTCACAGGTATCGTAAAACAAGCAAACAACAAAAGCAGCTCCACAGTGGGTTAGATCAATTGTCCATCCAAACTTGAATTCTCATTCATTCCATCAATCATATTTATTGAGTGCTTACTGTGTGCAGAGCTACTAAGCACTTAGAGAGTACAATACAGCAATAAAGACAATCCCTGCCCACAACGGTCCAACTGGTCAGGTGATGGTGCCTTCAGCCCAGAAGATCTAGCAAGTCTTCTATGTTCAAATTCACTTAAGGAGTTAAAACAATGTTAGAGACTTCCTTATTTACCACCATACTTACTGTGTGTCTACTATATAACAGGAGCTGCAGTAAATAGAAGATCATGAGATCATACATATTTCCTGTACCAAATGGGACTCACAATCTTGCTTATCCTCATTTTACAGTTGCAGAACCTGAGGCCTAGAGAGGTTTAGTGACTTGTCCAAGGTCACATGGTAGGCTGAGGTGGAGCTGTCATTTGAATCCTGGTATCCAGACTCCCAGTCCCCTGCTCTTTGCACTAGACCAGGCTGTTACCTAGGCAAACTTAAGCCACAGAGGAAGCCACACCCAACAACTGCAGAGCTCTCTATATGTGGAGAATGTTCCCTGCTCTCAGGGTAGTTCAAGAGGCAATACCTGTTGAGTCCCAGCACCACCATGGTGGCAGGGATTGGAATGGAATCAGAGGTTGCCTGGGAATGGGACGGAGAAGCAGCATGGCTCGATGGATAATAATAATAATAATAATAATAACATTTGTTAAGCGCTCACTATGTGCCAGGTGCCAAACTAAGTGCTGGATGGAAACAAGCAAATCAGATTAGACACAGTCCCTGTCCCACATGGGGCTCACAGTCTTGATCACGATTTTGCAGATGAGGTAACTGAGGCACGGAGAAGTGAAGAGACTTGCCCAAGGTCATGTAGCAGGCAAGTGGCGGAGCCAGGATTAGAACCCATGACCTTCTGATTTCCAGCCCTGTACTCTATCCACCATGCCACACTGCTTCCCTTGGGACTGTGTCCAACCGGATTTGCTTGCATCCACCCCAGCACAAAGTAAGTGCTAAACAAATACCACTATTATTATTATTATTATCATTATTATTAACATAGTAGCTGGGAGTAGAGTTGGGGTGGGAAAGGAGGCAACACCATCCTGCCAAAAACAGAAGACTCCGATCTGATCCTTTCCACTCAAAATGGCCCTGGAGTTCCCCTGGAAATGTTATTCAGTCTTCAAAAGAAGATAGGGAAACAGAGTGGGAAACAGCCCCCTCCTTCCTCTCCCCCTCCTCCCCTTCTCCATCCCCCCCACCTTACCTCCTTCCCTTCCCCACAGCACCTGTATATATGTTTGTACATATTTATTACTCTATTTATTTTACTTTTACATATCTATTCTATTTATTTTATTTTGTTAATATGTTTTGTTTTGTTCTCTGTCTCCCCCTTCTAGACTGTGAGCCCACTGTTGAGTAGGGACCATCTCTATATGTTGCCAACTTGTACTTCCCAAGCGCTTAGTACAGTGCTCTGTACCCAGTAAGCGCTCAATAAATATGACTGATTGATTGATTGATTGAGTGTCCATGCAAGCATTTACTGAAGCAGTTCCATGTGAACTCTGCCATCCAAGCAGCAAGGCAGCAGCTGTGGACTCCCTCCATGGGGTGGTAGTAGCTTGGCAACTGGGCCTCATGGGGATTTTCTTGCTCTCAGCCTTGTTGAGGTGTCACAGGTGTCATTATAATGATAATAAGTGTAGTATTAGGTGTTTACTATGTGTCAGGCACCGAACTAAGCACTTGAGTAGATAATGAGGTAATCAAGTTGGACACAGTCCCTGTCCCACATAGGGTTCATAGTCTTTATCCGCATTTTACAGATGAGGTAACTAAGGCACAGTGAATTGAAGTGGCTTGCCCAAGGTCACACAGCAGGCAGGTGGTGGAGCTGATCCAGGTCCTTTTGATTCCCAAGCCCATGTCTTATCCAATAAGCCATGCCGGCTCTCTGGTGCTGAGACAAATTAATAAAATGCCTTTTTCATGAACAAGTCTTTGACTTTTTTATTTTTGAGGGGGGTGAGGGGAATGGAGGAGAAGATGTTAGGAAAGGGATGGCCCCTATGCATGTTCAGTGTCAGTGGATGATAGTGAGAGACAATGGGGATTCTAACTGCATTTCAGTACCATTCAATGTGCCTCTCTGCCCCTCTGAAATTGTACATGATCAGCATCCAAACTGGAAAGTTCTGCTCCTCTACTCTGTAAGCCTGTTGTAAGCAGAGACTGTGTCTACAAATTCCATTATGTTATACTCTCCCAAGCACTTAGTATGGTGCTCTGCACACAGTAAGTGTGGAATACATATGATTGATTGATTCTGCCACTATTTTGGGAATGGCTCAGGCAGCTGCCATCTTGGGAGGCAGCTGATCATTTTGTTTAAGAAAGGGCAGGTCAGAAGCAAACCCTGACTTTTGGCATGTCAAAGTAACAACACTACGAGTGGTCCTGTGTTCATATGTTTGTATGGCACAGGTGTGTGGAGGTGGACACCCAAACCTTCTCTAACAACATAGACATTAAATGAGATTTTTATATTAGTTTGAGTCAAGCACCTGTTTCCTTGAGACCACCACATCATGAAACAATTGTTCATCAACAATTACCTCTTTCCTGATTCCTTCCATGTATACATATTTTATAAATACCAATGACCATTTCTTCATTTCACTGACATGTGGATAGTGTAATTTTAATCTTGTTTAGTATGAAAGAATAGAGGTGTGTGTGTGTAGTGTCTTAATTACAAGTGCCTGGTCATTCTAGCTGTGATCTTGGAAGCACATGTTCATATGCATTTCAGAAAATGTCCTTACATGTTAATAACCCAGTGCGTGCTGGTGGTAATAAAAGACACATCTGTTCTCCTTTCCTCCATTATATCCAGTATCCACTGTATCCAGGGGGCAGAGCTGATGTGACAGGAATGTATGCGTGAACAGTGGCTGAGGCAGAGCAAAATTGTATTTCATAAATGAAACACTATTCAGGATCTTCCTTAGTGTGCCTGGTATTTTCATTCAAAACCACAAAATTTATTTTATGGTCCCAGGACTGAGCCCCCTTCAGGTTCCTTTTTTACTCAGGGAACAGTTTAAACAGCACTGAAGCTTTTCTCTTCTCTACCAGCTCAGCATTTGTCTGATCCCTTCTTGCTATCCCCAGTCCCCTTTCAAGAAACTGGCAATTCCCCAAAACATCCATTTTGCCAGAAAATTGTGTTTTAGAGACAAGGAAAAATGCAGCTGATTTCATATTTGCCTTGGGAATGGCTCAATCCCCTCTGACCAA
Source organism: Tachyglossus aculeatus (assembly GCF_015852505.1). Taxonomy (NCBI): domain Eukaryota; kingdom Metazoa; phylum Chordata; class Mammalia; order Monotremata; family Tachyglossidae; genus Tachyglossus; species Tachyglossus aculeatus. The sequence goes on from NC_052066.1 coordinate 101,365,760, forward strand.
TTGTCTGCTTTAAGCAGGTCTTGAGTGGAAATTACCACAGGTTATTTTAAATGTAGTATGCTAATGTTGGTGGTAATGTATTTCTAACAGGCTGTATAATGTTGTCTTTAGTGGCTAAACGTTTTAATAAGGAAACTATGAACCGAAATAATGCCTGCCTTTTAAAGAAAACATTTAAGCATTTCGAGTTTTACTTGATTTAAAATTTCAGAAGACAGTTCATTGCAGAAGCACTTACTTTTGAGGAGTGTAATCTGGACTCAGCAGACTGCAACGCTGTAGCTTTTGATGTGCACCCTGTGTGCTTTACAATTGTGTGAGAACTGGCAATCCTGTATCTTGCAGAAAGAGCCTTAGCACCCAGGATAGCCTTTTGCTCTTTCCTTAATGGAGTCATAAGAGCCTGAAGGTAAGCAAAGATTGACTACCTACATAAACAGTGTTGTCTTAGTTGCAGTAAAGCTAGCAGAGACAGAGTCTTCCATCGAAAAGGACTAGTGAGCCTCGGTCTTGTCACTTGGCGGGTGCTGGGAAATGTTCATAGGGGCCAGCACAAAGCAACTGGCTACTTGCAAACCATGTGTGTAAAGTTTACCACTGCTTGGGGTGCAACATTTAAAATCACCTTTCCCCTAGCATGTATTTCCCTTAGCCTCTCTTTGTCTCAATTAATAGTATTTATTGAGAGTTTACTGTGTGTGGAGCACTGTACTAAGTACTTGGTTGAGTATAACAAAGTTGATAGGCACATTCCCTGCCCACAGTGAGCTTACAGCCTAAAGGGGGAGAGAGACATTAATATAAATAAATTAATTTTGGATGTGTGCATAAATGCATAGAAGGATAGGACGTTCTGGAGAAAGTATATCCATGGAGTGGCTATGAATCAGAAATGACTCGACAGCACTTAATAAACATAAGTGCTGTGGGGATGAGGGAGGGATGAATAAACTGTGCAAATCCGATGGCAAGGGTGACCCAAAAAGGAATAGGAGAAGATGAAAGTAGGGCCTAGTCGGGGAAGGCCTCTTGGAGGAGAAATGCCTTCAATAAGTTCTCAATTTTCTTATCTGTAAATAGAGATACAATACCTGGTTTCTCTACCTCCTAGATTGAGACCTCGGTGTAGGTCGGGGTAGTATCTGATCTAACTTTCATCTACTCCAGCACTTGGCACAGTGCTTGGCACATAATAAACGATGAATTAATACCGTAGCTAACTCAAATGGTTAAATAGTCAAATGTCCCAAAGAGGGACTTGTTTCATGGCAGAAGGTTACCTTATAGCATCAAAGATCATACCAGCAGGACTGTGCTTGAATGAAAAGCCATGTTGATTCTCAAGAAAAAATTTTTTCCACCAGGAATAATTTTTTTCTATCAGCTGGTCAGTTAGATGTTTCAGACTTATTAGAAATAGTATTATTATTATTAACAATAATAATAATGATCTAGCAATAATAATGATAATAGTATTGTTAAGTGCTTTTTCTTCTCATGGTATTTGTTAAGCACTTATGTGTTAAAAAAATTGTTCTAAGCTCTGGGGTAGATATAAATTAATCAGGGTGGGCACAGTCCTTTTTCCACATGGGTCTCATAGTCTAAGTAGGAATAAGTAGAATTTAATCACCACTTTACAGGTGAGGAAACTGAAGTACAGAGAAGTTAAGTGATTTTCCGAAGGTCACACAGCAGACAAGTGACAGAGCTGGCATTTAGAGTCCAGGTCCTCTGGCTCCCAGGCCTGTGCTCTCTCTAGTTGGCCATGCTGCTTTTTCCATTATCCTGCCTTGGCCTTTCCAGCAATTGTCAGTTGAGATATCCCTCAAAAGTTATCATATAAGGCTTGATTTACTTTCCTCCTATACCGGATGGACAGCCTCCACATTTCTGAATTCCTGTGGCACTTCTTCATATTCTCAGATTATGCATATTTAAGGAGGCTATCTGGAGAGCCTGTGCCCAGCAACTTGAACATGATAATAATAATAATGGCATTTGTTAAGCGCTTACTATGTGCAAAGCACTATTCTAAGCGCTGGGGAGATACAAGGTGATCAGGTTGTCCCACGTGGGGCTCACAGTCTTAATCCCCATTTTACAGATGAGGGAACTGAGGCTCAGAGAAGTTAAATGACTTGTCCAAGGTCACACAGCAGACATGTGGTGGAGCTGGGATTCGAACCCATGACCTTTGACTCCAAAGCCCAGGCTCTTTCCACTGAGCCACGCTGCTTCTCGTGGGACATATCCCTTGTACATATCCCTTGACCATGTCCTTGAACATGTCCCACCAGACTTGATCAATCCCTCTACATTATAAGCTCATTGTGGGCAGGGAAAATATATACCAACTCTACTGTATTATACTCTCCCAGGTGCTAAGTACAGTTCCCTGCACACAGTAAACACTCAATTAATACCATTGATTGTTCACAGAAACACCATTTGATCCAGTGGCCTTACTGTTAAAACCTTGATTTTTAGACTTCAGTCCTTCTTTTGAGCCTGGAGGAAATGTATGATGCATAGTTTTAATCAGGGTGGACACAGTCCATGTCCCATGTGGGGCTCACAGTCTTAATCCCCACTTTACTGATGAGGTAACTGAGACCCAGAGAAATGAAGTGATTCCCCATTCTAGGCTGTGAGCCTGTTGTTGGGTAGGGGCCGTCTCTATATGTTGCCAACCTGTACTTCCCAAGTGCTTAGTACAGTGCTCTGCACACAGTAAGCACTCAATAAATACGATTGAATGAATGAATGAATTTGCCTAAGGTCACCAGCAGACAAGGGACAGAGCTGGGATTAGAATTCAGGTCCTCCTGACTTCCAGGACTGTGTTCTGTCCACTAGTCCATGCTGCGTTTAGTTTAGTGATAGTTGAGCCACTGGGTCTCTGCTCCATAGGCCACCTGAATATTCCTGAAAAAATCTCTTGTCCTTGAAGTTAGATGAGGCCTGCAAGTACTCCATTCTAGCAGTTCACCACTTCTCCCTCATCTAGAGTGGCCAGGCTTGGACCACCAACTCGGTGAGCTTTTCATAAGCCACTTTTTTAGCCGCAGAATTCCTGCCCTAGATCCATTTTCGACATTGATTATGCTTAGTCTCCATTATTCTGCATGCTTGGCTTCATTATCATTTAGCATAGCATGCAGTCCAACAGGGCTGATATGGAGAAAGATGAGGGGAAGATATATTTTTTCTTTTCCACTCTTGGTATGTAAAGTTTGTGTCTGCTTATTTCCATTACTAGATTGTGTACTGGATCGTAAGCTTCTTGAAGTAAGGGACATGTCTATCACTTTTATTGTTCACTCCCAAGTACCTAATTCAGTGCTCTGGGTAGGGACTGTCTCTATATGTTGCCAACTTGTACTTCCCAAGCGCTTAGTACAGTGCTCTGCACACAGTAAGCGCTCAATAAATACGATCGATTGAGTAGCAGCATGGCCTAATGGATAGAGCAAGGGCCTGGGAGTCAGAAGATCATGGGTTCTAATTCCAGCTCTGCCACTTCTCTGCTGTGTGACCTTGAGCAAGTCACTTAACTTCTCTGTGCCTCAGCTACCTCATCTGTTACATAGGGAATAGCTTTGTGAGCCCTACATGGACAGGGACTGTGTCCAACATGAAAAACTTTTAACTACTCCAGTGCTTAGCTAATAACAATAATAATGACATGCGCTGGGGGGATACAAGATCATCAGGTTGTCCCACATGGGGCTCACAGTCTTCATCCCCATTTTACAGATGAGGGAACTGAGGCACAGATAAGTAAAGTGACTTGCCCAAAGTCGCATGGCTGACAAGTGGCGGAGCCCGGATTTGAACCCACGACATCTGACTCCCAAGCCCAGGCTCTTTCCACTGAGCCATGCCGCTTCTCAGTTCAGTGCCTGGCACATGGTAATTGCTTAACAAATATCATAAAAAACAACAGGCATTTGATGCATATCATCATCATCACTACCATCGTAATCATCATCAGTGGTATTTATTAGTACGCTGTACTAATATTTATTAGAGCACTGTAGTAAGAGTTTGGGAGAGTACAATACAACAGCAAACAGACACATTTCCTGCCCACAATGAGTTTACAATCCAGAGGCGGGGAGACAGACATCAATATGAATAAATGTTACAGGCATGTACATAAGTGTTGCGGGGACAAGGGGAAGAACCGAGGGAGCAAGTCAGGGTGATGTAGGAGGAAGTGAGAGAAGTGGAAAGGAGAGGCTTAGTCTGGGAAGGCCACATGCAGGAGATGTGTCTTCAATAAGGCTTTGAAGGAGGGGAGAGTCTGTCAGATTTGAGGAAGGAAGTCACTCCAGGCCAGAGGCAGGACATGGGCTAGGAGTCTGCGATGAGATAGGCGAGATTGAGGCACAGTGAGAAGGTTAGCATTAGAGGAGTGAAGCGTGCAGGCTGGGTTGTAGAAGGAGAGTAGTGAGGTGAGATGAGGGGGCAAGGTGGTGGAGTGCTTTAAAGCTACTAGTGAGGAGTTTTTGTTTTGATGCAGAAGTGGATGGGCAACCACTGGAATTTTTTGAGTGGGGTGACATGTCCTTAACATTTTTGTAAAAAAATTTTTTGGGCAGCAGAGTGAAGTATGGACTGGAGTGGGGAGAGAGGAGGCTGGGATGTCAGTAAGTAGGCTGTGCAGTAATCCTGGCACAATAGGATGAGTGACTGCATTAACATGGTAGCAGTTTGGATAAAGAGAAAAGGGAGGATTTTAGCCATGTTGTGAAGGTGGGACCGACAGGATTTAGTGATGGATTGAATATGTGGGATATGTACATGTCTGTAATTTATTTATATTAATGTCCGTCTACCCCTCTAGACTGTTAAGCTCATTTTGGGTAGAAAATATGTCTATCGTTATACACTACTTTCCCAAGCACTTAGTGCAGTACTTTGCACACAGTAAGCACTCAATAAATAAAAATGAATGAATTAGTGACAACCATCTACCTTGTGGATGGACACGGGTTGAACTTTTTTTAAGAAAATTATCTGGGCAGCAGGGTGAAGTACAGAATGAGGTAACTGAGGCACAGAGAAGCTGCATGATTTACCCACGTTCACACATCAGACAAGTGGCGGAACTAGGATTAGAATCCAGGTCCTTCTGACAGCTGGCCTATGCTCTATCCACTAGGCCACACTTCTCAAGCTGAATGTGTGGGTTCAGTAAGATATATGGATCAAGGATAATGCTAAATTTACAGCCTTGGGAGCCAGGTACAGTGGTGTTGTCTACAAAAGTCTGTGGAGGACACAGTTTGGGTGGGAAGAGGAGCAATTTCTTTTTTGACATGTTAAATTTGAGTTGCTGACATCAAGTAGAGGTATTTGGAAGACAGAAGAAATTCAAGACTGCTGAAAAAGAGAGGTAGTTTTGGGATTTGTCTGTGTAGAGATGTTTAAGCTGTGGGAGCGAATTTGAATTCTCCAAGAAAGCGGATGTAGATGAAGATTAGAAGGGGTTCCAGAACTGAGCTTTGAGGGACTCCCGCAGTTAGAGAGGGTGGAAGACAGAGGGGAAGAGTTCCAAAAAGATTGAAAAGGAGGGGTCAGAGTCATAGGAGAAGAACCAGCAGAGGACAGTGTCAGTGAAAACAAGGATAGGTAATGCTTCCAGATGGAGGGAGTGATCCACAAAGTGGATAGGCATCCTCCTCAACCTTGAGGAGGATTTCGATGGAGTAGGGGCCATTGAACTTGATAAGAAGGAGGTCATTGGTGATCTTAGAGAGGGCAAAGTTACATTGGAGTGGAGGGGGTGGAAGCCAGATTGCAGAGGGTCAAGGATGTAATTAGAGGCCAGCAGATGTAGACAACTCAATGTTCCTTTGGAGAGGAATAGTAGGGGGGAAGATGAGGTGATAATTGGATGATTCTAAGGTGTCAGAGGTGGGTTTATTTTAAAATTGAATAAAATTCATCAGATTTGGCTAGAAGAAAATCATTGGTGACTTTGGACAATGGAACTCAGTGGAATGAAAGGATCAGAAACCAGATTTTAGAGGGTCAAAGAGATGACTGGAGGAGAGGGAGTGGAGGCAGTGAGTGTATATAACCCTTTCAAGGAGTTTAAGCAGGAGTGGGACAATAATAATAATAATAATAATAATAATAATAATAATAATAATAATGACATTTAAGCATTTACTATGTGCAAGGCACTGTACTAAGCGCTGGGGTGGATACAAGCCAAGTGGGTTGGACTCAATCCCTGTCCCATGTGGGTCTCACAGAATCATTCCCCATTTTACAGATAACTGACGCCAAGAGAATAATAATAATCATAATAATGTTGGTATTTGTTAAGCACTTACTATGTGCCAGTTACTGTTCTAAGCACTGGGGTAGATAGAAGATAATCAGATTGTCTCACGTGGGGCTCACAGGCTTCATCCCCATTTTACAGATGAGGGAACTGAGGCACAGAGAAGTGAAATGACTTGCCCAGGGTCACATAGTAGACAAGCGGAGGAGCTGGGATTAGAATCCATGACCTTCTGACTTCCAGGCTCTTGTTCTATTCACTACTCCATGCTGTGATACATAAGATGTTGCAGGGAGTTTTAGAAATGTGTTCTTTTTTAGGATGGGGTGGACATGAGCAGAGAGGAAGGAGTAAGCAGCTACAAGAGGGAGGGTATTCTAGGCAGGGATAAATAAATAAATAATAAATAAATTATTTGTTCAAATAATTTCTAAATTTTGGTGGGCAGAAAGCAGGAATGGAATACATACGTAACAGTAAAACAATCATTTTGTTTGAATTTTTGGCCTTTGGCAACCATCTGTCTTCCTTGCTAAATTCCGTGTGAGTTACTGTGACACTGTATCATTATTTTGTGTTAACTTTTTCTTTTTGGGGAGTTGTAATAAACCAAGAGGATATTACCATTAAGGCAAAGGTGAAGTTGTAAGCTGTCATGAATGTTACAATTTACATGATTTGGAACATAGGGATCTCTTGTTTGGATTTTTAACTTCTACTAATCACAGAGTTTCTGTTAGGAAAACAATGATTTGAATTTAAACCTATCATGAAGGGGCATGATAAGACATAATCTCAGCAAGCTAATTAATTTTACAAAGAAAAATGATACAGAATTTTAACATTCACTGAATTTCTGTTTAAAGATATATCAAAGAACATCAACGTCATTTTGAAAGATCAGTCTTAAATAGGTCTACCAATAGGCATGCAGGGGGGCTTCACTGTCAAAGACTAAGGACACTATCTAAGCAGGTAGCACTATAAGAATATATTAACATTCATCTAAAAGAGGTAATTAGGAAATAGATAAAACCCTAGAAATAACTCTATTACTGACAAGAAAGAGATTTTTGTTATCATAAAATGATTCATTTATAATTTCTAATGATTGGCTTTCCCTTCTGAACTGTCTTCTAAACTGGAAGAAAAATAGCAGATATCCAGTATAGATTCAGATTTTTTTTTCTTGAATTCTCTGCCTAGGCTGCCATCTTGTCAGAGTTTCTTTGGAAGTATGATATATGACTCTGGGAGTTTTCTGGATAAATAAACTGACTGATGATTCTGTAGCATCTTTTTCAAAAGCAAATGGAACCTCTGTCATCTAACTCACTACTTCAAATAAATGTTATTTAAATTTGCATAGTAAGATCAGCCTTAATGTATGTGTACGAGTGTTTTAAAAAGGCCTTGTCAAAATAAGAAAGAGATGAATTATTCACATGCAAATGTTCTTTCCGAAGCCCTTTTGTGATTTATATGCCCTGTTACATATTTAATCAAACCAATCAATGTTTTTGGTGCAGTTAACTGTATTTTGAAAGGGTTGGTTTAAATGTTTATTCATTTGTGCTTCTCTCTGAACTAATAAATTTTACATAAAGAGTTCAGAAAAAGTATTAAATGTTACAGTACATAAATAATCTTGAAAGTATGAACATTTGGTTTGAGTGGCACATTCATTAATACAAATATTGGAATGGGTGGGATGATTAAGCTGTTTCTAGGTTCTGGGAGAGATGTGTCCATGGCGTCGCTATGGGTCGGACACAATTCGACAGTTTAAGACAACAGCAATAAGGATCAATAGGTTAGGATCAAAGGAATGGAGGGTGCAAGGGAAAAATTTAGTCCATATGTTTCACACTTTTGCTCTCAAATCCTGTAAACATTACTGAAGATGTCCAAAGTTGTCCAAAGCTGTCAGTTGTCATACACAGCACCTGTATATATGTTTGTGCAGATTTCTTACTCTATTTTACTTGTACATATTTACTATTCTATTTATTTTGTTAATGATGTGCATCTAGCTTTACTTCTATTTATTCTGATGACTTGACACCTGTCCACATGTTTTGCTTTGTTGTCTGTCTCCCCCTTCTAGACTGTGATTCCGTTGTTGGGTAGGGACCCTTCTCTATACGTTGCTAACTTGTAATTCCCAAACACTTAGTACAGTGCTCTGCATACAGTGAGTGCTCAATAAATATGATTGAATGAATAATGAATGATTTTTTGAAAGATTTCAATAAAAGTAAAGGGAATTATGAAACAATAGTCATTTCAATATTTTACGATGTAAATTTGGAACATTTTAAGTCAAAAATATGTCATGTTCATTTTACTACATTGTTTATATATTCCCTTGGAGGCTGATCTGAGGTGCTGGCTAGACCCTCTCTGGAAAGCAAGGTGCCATGTTGACACTAAGGCTGATTAGCGGGAAATCAGGGATGCATGTGTCTTTCACAGAGAGCTGTGTCTCATGGGTCCACGGAAACAGAACAGGTGTAGCTTCCAATTTATTGATAATCCCAAAATATCTTTCTACATCAATTGGTGGGGATTTGGGGTTAAATTGGAGGTCTCTCCTGGGAAATGCAGTAGGGATTGCCACCATCACCTAGTGCAAAAGCTATATTAGTCTAGGAATACAGAGGCGAGTTAAAGCAGGTGGAAGCTGGTATACATGAGTTTGGTAAATTCATTCATTCAATTGTATTTATTGAGCACTTACTGTGTGCAAAGCACTGTACTAAGAACCTGGGGGAGTATAACATAACAGACGCATTCCTGCCCACCGCGAGCTCACGTGTTAGGACCAATGCAAATTTGGGAGGCCAATAATACTTTCTGAGGTGTTGTAATTTTTAAAGTTATTTTTAGGTTGAGCTACAGCTCTAGATATGGAAATGACAGAGTTCATTCATTCAATCGTATTAAGCGCTTACTGTGTGCAGAACACTGTACTAAGCACTTGGGAAGTACAAATCAGCACCCACAACATCACCAAGATCAGCCCTTTCCTCTCCATCCAAACCGCTACCTTGATGATTCAATCTCTCATCCTATCCAGACAGGATTACTGCATCGACCTCCTTTCTGATATCCCATCCTCCTGTCTCTCCCCACTTCAGTCTATACTTCACTCTGCTGCCCAGATTATCTTTGTATAGAAACGCTCTGGGCATGCCATTCTCCTTCTCAAAAATCTCCAGTGGTTGTCGATCAACCTTAGAATCAAGCAAAAACTCCTCACACTCAGCTTCAAGGCTCTCCATCACCTCGCCCCCCCCAAACCTCACCTCCCTTCATTCCTTCTACAGCCCAGCCTGCACATTCCACTCCTCTGCCGCTAACCTCCTCACCGTGCCTCGTTCTCACCTGCCCCGCCGTCAACTCCTGGCCCACGTCCTACCTCTAGCCTGGAATGCCCTCCCTCCACACATCCACAAACTAGCTCTCTTCCTCCCTTCAAAGCCCTACTGAGAGCTCACCTCCTCCAAGAAGCCTTCCCAGACTGAGCCCACCCTTTTTCCTCTTCTCCTCTTCCTCCTCCCCTCCCCATCGCCCCCCTTCTCCCTCCCTCTGCCCTACCCCGTTGCCCTCCCAACAGCACTTGTATATATTTGTACATATTTATTACTCTATTTGTACATGTTTATTACTCTATTTTATTAATGATGTGCATATAGCTATAATTCTATTTATTCTGATGGTACTGACACCTGTCTACCTGTTTTGCTGTCTGTCCCCTTCTTCTAGACTGTGAGCCTGTTGTTGTTTCTTGGGCTATGGATAGATAAAGCCACTAGGCTTGGGTTGCACTCCTAGAAGCTTAAAGTAGAGAATCAGATTCTAGAGCCTTATATTCAGAATTTGGAATTCTGACTAATAACATTTTATCCTGTAGAAAAAACTTTTTGTTCAGTTCTCCTGCCTCCTAGGAAGAAATAGGAACCAATAAGCCTCACTATCTCTGATTTATAATGTTCACCCCTGGGTTCAACCAGATTAATATTTATGCCAGTGTTTAGAACAGTGCCTGACACAGAGTAAGCATTTCACAAATACAGTGCAATAATACTCTTCTTACATTTGCTCCTTCTCTGCTTTCACATTCTTCAGTGTGCATTTACAAAGGGCCTGTGAATAATAGTAATTACGGTATTGATTAACCACTGCGTGGCTGGCATGCACGGTTTTAAACACTGAGGTAGATACATTACAATGAGACCAGACACAGCCCCTGTTCCACATGGGGATCACTGACTATGGTGAAGAAGAATGGATTATTTAATCCCCATTTTATAGATAAGAAAATTGAGGCATGGATAAATCAAGTTGCCCCAAAATCACATAATAATAATGATGGTATTTGTTATGCACTTACTGCCAGGCACTGTACTAAGCATTAGGGTGGATACAAGCAAATAGGGTTGGACACATGGGGCCTTCCTACGTGGGGCTCACAGTTTCAATATCATTTGACACATGAGGGAACTGAGGCACAGGGAGGTGAAGTGACTTGCCCAAGGTCACATAGCAGACAAGTGGTGGAACAAATAGGTAAGTGGTGGAGACAGAATTAGAACCCAGGACTCCTATCTCCCAGGACTGTACTATTTCCACTAGGCCATGCTGCTTCTCTATCATCTGGATGATTATGATAATGATATTTGTTAAGTGCTTACTATGTGCCAAGCACTGTTCTAAGTGCTGAGGTAGATACAACCTAATCACTTTGGAAACAGTCCCGGTTCCACATAGGGATCACAGTCCTAATCCTCATTTAACAGATAATAATAATAATAATGATAGTAATAATGGTATTTGTTAAGTGCTTACTGTGTGCAAAGCACTATTCTAAGCCTTGGGGAGGATACAAGGTTATCAGGTTGCCCCAAGTGGGGCTCACAGTCTTAATCCCCATTTTACAGATGAGGTAACTGAGGCACAGAGAAGTTAAGTGATTTGCCCAAAGTCACACAGCTGAGAAGTGGGGGAGTTGGCATTAGAACCCATGACCTCTGACTCGCAAACCCATGTTCTTTCCACTGAGCCACGCTTCCTCTTTATGAAGAACTGAGACACAGGGAAATGAAGCGACTTGCCCAAGGTCACACAGCAGACATGTGGTAAAGTCAGGTTTAGAATCCAGGTCCTTTTGACTCCCACGACTGTACTCTATCCACTAATCCATGCTGTTTCCCATAGATCAGGGTGGAAAGAACATGTGAGTTGTGAGCAGGGAACACGTCTACCAACCCTGTTGTATTATACTCTCCCAAGGACTTAGTAGTGCTTAGTATAGTGCTGTGCACACAGTAAGTGCTCAATAATACTATTTTTGTTGATGATGATGATGAGGAGTGAGAGACAGAACAGCTGGTTTAGCGACTCATATGCTCACTAGCCTACTGGGTGACCTTGGACAAGTCAACCTCCCTGAGCCTCAATTCCTTTATAAAATGGCTTAAAAATAGATTGTGAGCCCTAAGTGGGGTAGGTGCTCAATCTCATAACTTTGTATCTACCTCTGCTTGGCAAATAGTAAGCACTTAAAAATGCAATCATTATGATTATTATAATTATGAAAACCACCCAAAGGTGGTGTTTATCACATATTAAGTGGTCATAATTCACAATAAACTTGTTAAAACTTTGCCAAGATGTTCATAGAGCTCAGTATATTAAAACAGTTCAATTCCACTCTGTTTTGGGTGAACAAGACACCTTCTTTGATTTTAAAGGGGAAGCTGTAACACTTAAATTCCTGCTAACAGAAATTCATCTGAAAGTGTGGGCTAGTGAATAGAGTATAAGCCTAGGAGTCAGAGGACGTGGGTTCTAATTCCAGTTCCACCACTTGTCTGCTGTGTGATCTTAGACAAGTCACATAACCTCTCTGAACCTCAGCTGCCTCATCTGTAAAATGGGCTGTGTCCAATCTGATGGCCTTTTTTCTACCCCCAGGACAAACTATTGAATTCAAAGTTTAAGCCTGACTGGGAGAATAGGAGAAGAGGTTTTAGTGTGGGGTAAAAATCCTTCATGTTGGTGGTGGAGAAGGTAGGTGGGACATATCCTTTAAAAAGCTTCTCTTTTCATTTATGCTTTCTTAGCCTACGTATGTGCTTCTCCTGTAGACTGTTGATATTTAAAGGACATTCATTTTGTGCTTATCATCTCTCCATAATCCCCGCCATGGGATTTCCCACAGAAAATGTTTTGGAATGGCCTTTCTAGTTGCTGTTCCTGCTCAGGTGGTTGATGGAAGTTTGAGTCTCTAAACATTCATGACTTGGTTCATTTAAAATGTGCAAAAATAGACAAAGCATAAGAAATCCCCACTTTTGAATTTGACGACCAAAGGAAATCAGTTGGCTAAAATTCCTTCTATCTGCTTACAGATAGTTCTGAAGGATGCACAGGAGGGCACCTAGCTTCCTCCCAAAGTCAATAATTATCAGGCTAAAAGCAGAAGTGGAAGGTTTTGAAACACCTCCAGACCATCTATTTAGATAGTAAGCCCCAGTTAAATTGACCATTCAAAACACTGATCGTTAAACTCAAAAAACTGTTTTTGAAATAAAGATGATCTTTGGGACAAATAGTAGTTTTGACCATAATATTTTCTAATGTTAAGAATGAACACAGTTTCGATTATCCTTTTTTAAATGTTGCAAAATTGGAAAGTCTTCATGATGGAGACCATTTCTGCCAAGTATTACAGACCTGAGCTATCAAGCGAGGTAGCTTAGAATTACTGAGGGTCTATTTCTTATTTTCCAAGTCTGCCAATCTAACTGTCCAAATAAATACTTCTTGGAAGGCTTACTTCGATAGTAGGCTCATAATCTAGCCTGCCTATTTGCTAGATCCCAACTCTTTCCAAGAGAATTTTTGTTCTGTTCCTATTCCAGATCAAATACACGTATGTTTTTCTTCTACTTCTTCAACAAATAAATTTCTGTGAAAGCCATGTATACAGATAAGAACAATTTGGCTTTGTCAATCATGTTTAGTGCAATGTTCCCTTATTTTTATCTTTTATTTAGGATGTATTGCAGGCTTCCTTTATCTTTAAAACCTCATCTGTTTATAATAATTGGGCAATTTTATTTGAATGACTGAGTGAGCATATATTTACATTTGAAAATGACTTCCCTACTTTAGCAAAATGTACTCCTTGTATAAGAATCAAAGTTTCAATGTGAATCTTTTATAGGGAGGTTGCATGGCCAAAAGGAAAGTGTACAAGACTGCTAATCAATCAATCAATCAATCAATAGTATTTATTGAGTACTTACTGTGTACAGAGCACTGTACTAAGCGCTTGGGAAGTACAAGTTGGCAACATATAGAGACAGTCCCTACGACTTGTGTTCTATTCTCAGCTTTGCCACTAGCCTGCTTTGTGAACTTGGGCAAGTCACTTAACCTCTCTCTGTGTAATTTTCCTCATCTGTAAAATCGGGATAAAAGTCTGCATATTCTGACCTCATAGGGAAATTTTGAGGCTAAAATGATGTGAAAGCACTTTGAAACAGTGCAATTCATTCATTCAATCATCTTTATTCAGTGCTTAGTGTGCGCAGAGCATGGCACTAAGAACTTGGGAGGGTACAGTACAACATGTTCTTCAAATTCAGAGTTATTATCATTAATAATAGTTATTATTATTGTTATAGAACTTATTAAGCACTTACTATGTGCCTAAGCACTGTTCTAAGCCCTGAGGTAGATACAAGTTAATCGGGTTGGACACAGTCACATCCCACATCAGGCTCACAGTCTTAATCCCCATTTTATGGATGAGGCAATTGAGGCCCAGAGAAGTTAAGTGACTGGCCCAAGATCACACAGCAGATAAGTGGTGGAGTCGGGACTAAGACCCAGGTCCTTCTGATTCTTAGGTCCGTGCTCTATCCACTAAGCCACATTGCTTCTCCTTCAAATTCAGAGTTGCTATTGTCACTAGTACCACAAAAGGCAAAAAAGGCCAAAGGCAGTAGGGTGAAATGAATGAGTCTTCCACTGACCTCTAAATAAGAATGTCCTTGCCTCCAGGAAAGCTGGGAGGCAGCAACAGATCTCCAAACTCATCATCATCATCTTCATCAATCGTATTTATTGAGCACTTACTGTGTGCAGAGCACTGTACTAAACGCTTGGGAAGTACAAGTTGGTAACATATAGAGACAGTCCCTACCCAGCAGTGGGCTCACAGTCTAAAAGGGGGAGACAGAGAACAAAACTAAACATACTAACAAAATAAAATAAATAGAATAGATATGTTAATGATATGTTAATGATATATTAATAGATATGTTAATAGATATGTTAATGATAATAGAATATCATCTTAGTCTCGGTTGGGAAGCGGAGTCACTTTAAATATGGACCAAGATGCCAAGACCCAAGCAAAGATAGCAACTGTACAGCCTCCACATCATCCCCCACAATCTCATCCTGAGCAGTAACCTCTTCAGCATGGCTTTGTGGCAACAGCCCGGGCTTGGTAGTCAGAGATCTTGAGTTCTAATCCCGGTTTCACCACTTGTCTGCTGTGTGACCTTGGGCAAGTCACTTCACTTCTCTGTGCCTTAATTACCTCATCTGTAAAATGGGGATTGAGACTGTGAGCCCCATGTGGGACAACCTGATTACCTTCTATTTACCCCAGCACTTAGAACAGTGCTTGGCACAGAGTAAGCACTTAGCAAATGCTATAATAATAATAATAATGATTATTATTATTAGTCAATGTACTCCCCTCCCTCCCCCTGCCTCACCCCAGACATCAGCTGCAGGGTGATGGGAGGCAGTTATAGGAGGTAAGGCCAGTATAAGCTAATGGAGTAAGCTATAGGCCAAATACATGGCTTTGAGAATAGGACACTGTGCTTCTTGTCCTGATGCAGATCCTCCAGGCACTGTTTAGCATTTTACTTGGACTTGTAGCAGAAAAATAAGCCTGCCAGAGAAGATAGTTATAAATTTTCAGAGAGAAGGAGAGAGGGCAAGAAGGAGAAAGAGAAACTGATAGCTGTTCTTCAGGTTTGAAGATGATGCTACCAGTGATGAGTTTATAACAATGTGTGCAGTTAATAATTATGATACTTGTTGAATGTTCACTTGCTAACCACTGGGGTGGATATATGACACAACCAGACCAGATCCAGTTCTTAACTCACACAGGCCTCACAGTCTAGGATGGTGAATATGTATTTAAACTCACTTTGCCGATGAGGAGATGGAGGCACCGAAAATTTAAGTGAATTGCCTTAGGTAACACAGCAGTCAGTTGTCAAGAGCGTGGGGGAGAACCTATTCATTCATTCATTCAATCATATTTATTGAGTGCTTACTGTGTGCAGAGCACTGTACTATGCACTTGGAAAGTTCAGTAAAGAGACAATCTCTGCCCAAAACAGGCTCACAGTCTAGAGGGGTAGAAGAACGACATCAATATAAGTAAACAGGCAGAACCTAGATCTCCTATGACTCACAATCCTAAACTCTTCCCATTAGACCATGCTTATTCTCCAGAGCAGATGTGGGCAGCCCCCAGAAATCTAACAACATTTCTCTGGCACAAAACAGACTCCCCAGATGACTCACAATAAATCAGTCAATCATATTTACTGAGCATTTACTGTGTGCAAGAGCATTGTAATGAGTGCAGCCCCCAGAAATCTAACAACATTTCTCTGGCAGAAAACAGACTCCCCAGATGACTCACAATCGATCAGTCAATCATATTTACTGAGTGTTTACTGTGTGCAGAGCTTTGTACTAAGCACTTGGGAGAGTATAATACAACAATAAACAGACACATTCCCTGCTCACAGTGAGTTTACAGTCTGGAGAGGGAGATGGGCATTCATCTAAATAAGTAAATTGCAGATATGTACTTAAGTGCTTCAGCACTGGGAGAGGGGAATGAATAAATGGAACAGGTCAGGGAGATGCAGAAGGGAATGGGAGAAGAGAAAAGGAGGGCTTAGTTACGGGAAGGCCTCTTGGAGATGCGCCTTCAATAAGCCTTGAAGAGGAGGGAGGATATGAGGAGGGAGGGCATTCCAAGTCAGAGACAGTATGTGGGCAAGCCAGTGTATTTCAGCGTTTCAGATTCAAATAAATGGATCCTTTTGAGATCATTTTTTTTGACCAGTCTGAAAAGTCTCCTCCAGTCCTTCACAGATTTACGAGAAACGATGAAATGCTGCATCTGATCTTCAGAGAGTACTCTACCAAGTGTGGATGTTGTTTCCCATTTTTACTCAAATACTTCTTTACCCATCGTCCGATTTCTCTCAGCTAAGCCTAATTGTTTTCTATCCTGAACTTGAGATCCATTGTAATATACAGGCCAGGCAAACCTAAATCTTCAAATCAGGAAAAGCTCAACAGCGAATGGATTATTCTTCTCTTTCCCATGCTTCATGCCACTGTAGATGTGATCTCCTCAGTGAAACTACCCAAGATACTAGTGTCCAGCCAGGAGGTGCCATTTCCCAGGTGAATTTGGTGGGAGATCTCGGAAGCAGCCCCATATTTAGATCCAAAGATCCAAACTTTGAATTGCTTTTTTTCCGAAACAGGCTTCAATCAATCAATAGTATTCACTGAGCACTTACTCCTTGCAGAACACTGTACTAAACACTTGGGAGAGTACAATAGTTAGAAAATGTGATCCCTGTCCTCAAAGAGCTTCCATTTTAGCAGGAGAGTTAGAAAGTAAAATAAATTACCACAGAGGGTGGGTGAGTATTCAAGTGCTCAAGAGACACAGAAATGTTGACTTAACAACAGACAAGGTGGGTGAGAGATTAACCGGGGATGGCTTCCTGGAGGATGTGTGATATCAGAAGGGCTTTGAAGATGGAGAGAGCAATGGACTCATGGATGTGAAGGAGGAGAGCATTTAAAGCAGGTGGGAAGGTGTTTTGAGATGGAAAATGAGGTGCAGTGAGTAGACTGATTTGTTCCTCTCCCACTACACTTCAGCAAAGACAAATACAACAGGGAGAGAGCTTAAATAAGTCTTTGAGAGTAAAGCCTTTGAATACAAATTTAAGTATGGCCCTGAGAATTCTCATTTATCAGAATGGTCATTTCAGCCCTGGAATTCTTATGAGCATGGAAAGGACGAATTAAAAATTTGGTGGTTTTTCTGATCCAAACAACCTTCCTATAAGGCCGCATGATGGGATAGTTTGCTGAGAGTTATGCTTGAAAGAATGCAATAGTTCCAACTCCTAACAGTCCCTTTGAAATAGTAAATTAATACATTTCATTAGTGATATTGTATTGCCCATGGCAAGACTTGTCAATGTTGCCACAATAGACTAATGATTTGATAACTAGCGTGTATTTATTATAGAACCAATTTTCTCTACTGTATTATAACTATAAGTAATGGTGTCTCGGCACTTACATTATAAATACTGTTTTTGAGAGTTTGTTAGTTGGTCATAAAAATTCACCCTAGGCTGAAAGAGCTAGTGGGTAAACACTGCATATATCAAATATAATACATCAAAACGAGCATGAAGGGCACAGATTTGTGGTCTTTTCTCAGCCAAACAGCAAATGCAGCCTACAAAATCATGCCTTAACCTAATGAGAATTGAGCCTTAAAAAGTCTCTAAATGGTACCTCATGTTGCATTTTTATTAATGACTGGGGTGGCAGAACTGTTGCTGGCCTAGTCTTTACAGGCTAAAACAAACGTTCTTTGGCTGGAAAAAAAAATTCCCAGAAGACGTTTGTTTCTTAATCGTGGAAACTGATTCAACTCCACAACTGGGGCACTTGGCTATGTGGTTTTATTGCCACATTATAGGCTTGGAAGACCTGTGACCTTGCTTCTTTGGGGTGGTTCAGCGTGATTAATTGCTGCTGCCGTGGGACTGGTAACAGTCAAATTCTGCCCAGAAAGCTAGAGTTAAACGTATTTCTCTGCTAAGTAATGATAATAATAACGATAATTGTGTCATTTGTTAAGTGCTTACTATGTGCCAAGCCCTGTTCTAAGGACCGGGGTAGATACAAGTTAATCGGGTTGGACATAGTCCCTGTCCCACATGGGTATCAGTCTTAGTCCCAATTT
Source organism: Tachyglossus aculeatus (assembly GCF_015852505.1). Taxonomy (NCBI): domain Eukaryota; kingdom Metazoa; phylum Chordata; class Mammalia; order Monotremata; family Tachyglossidae; genus Tachyglossus; species Tachyglossus aculeatus. Next base: position 101,384,185 of record NC_052066.1, read on the forward strand.
TCCAAATAAGGTCACTGAGGCACTGAGAAATGAAGCTTCTCATAAACAGGCCTAATTCTCCACACTCTACAGTGGGGCCATGGGTTGTCTGAAGTTCATTTTGAGTCCCCCATGCAGATTTAAGAGGGAATGGAGAGGTTGAATGGAAGGCTTCATGCCCAGTGCCCGCGAGAGCAAATCCCCATAATAATAATAATAATAATAGTAGCATTTGTTAAGCACTTACTATGTGCAGAGCACTGTTCTAAGCATTGTGGGGGAAACAAGGTGATCAGGTTGTCTCACATGGGGCTCACAGTTTTAATTCCCATTTTATAGATGAGGTAACTGAGGCCCAGAGAAGTTATGTGACTTGCCCAAGGTCACACAGCTGATAAGTGGCAGAGCCAGGATTAGAACCCACATCCTCTGACTCCTAAGCCCGGACTCTTTCCACTGAGCCATGTTGCTTCTCTGTACTGGGATTCTGCAGTCTAGGAGAGGACCTACCCAGGGCCCAAACCAGAATGTCAGGTTTTTCCAACCACTGCATTAGTGAAGCCTTTACCCACTTGCAGGAGCAGTTAGACAGTCTGACAGGCAGAACTGTTGCTGGCCTAGTCTTTACGGGCTAAAACAAACATTCTTTGGCTGGAAAAAAAAATTCCCAGAAGACGTGTGTTTCTTAATTGTGGAAACTGATTCAACTCCACAACTGGGGCACGTGGCTATGTGGTTTTATTGCCACATTATAGGCTTGGAAGACCTGTGACCTTGCTTCTTTCTGTTTATTGAGTGCTTATTGTGTGTACAGCACTGTATTAAGCATTTGGGAGAATTCAGTACAACAATAAATGGGAACATTCCCTGCCCACATCAAGCTTACAATTTAGAGGGGAAGATGGACATTAATATAAATAAAAAATTACAGAAATGTACATAATTACTTGTGAGTCAGTGGGTTGGGGGTGAATAAATGGAGCAAATCATGGCAACCATGGAGTGGGAGAAGAGGAAAGGAGGGTTCAATCAGTGAAGGCCTCTTGGGGGAGATGTGCCTTCAGTAAGGCTTTGAAGGTGGAGAGAGTCATTGTCTGCCGGGTAAGAGGAGGGAGGGCATCCCAGGCCAGAGGCAGGAATACACCCTAACACAGAGAACATCTGTGAGCCTGCAGAAGTTTGTGACTAGTGTGGTTTGCACCGCTACTCCAGGAATCTGGTGAGCATCCTCAGCACTGGCCCTTCCAACTACTGTTTAGCTATTTAGTTTAAAATTGTTATCTTGGATTAGTGAATTTGTAATTTATTGTTGCTCATAATTTGTTGTTATTGCTCCCTGTTTTTGCCTATTCTCCACTTTGATTGTGTACCCATTTAAGAATAAGAATGGTGGCTGATCTAATTATTCCAAATTTGCCCCATGGCTCAGCCACAATGCTTAGCGTTCACAGCGTGGATCAGTGGCAAGAGCCTGGGTTTGGGAGTCCGAGGTAATGGGTTCTAATCCTGACTCTGCCACTTGTCTGCTATGTGAGCAGTCACTTAACTTCTCTGGGTCTCAGTTATCTCATCAGTAAAGTGGGGATGAAGACTGTGAGCCCCATGTGGGACAACCTCATTACCTTATATGCCCCCCAACCAGTGCTTAGAACAGTGCTTGGCACATAGTAAGCTCTTAACAAATGCTATTATTATTATTATTGAATGCCTACTTTGTGCAGAGCACTGTACTAAGTGCTTGGGAGCATACAAAATAACAGACACATTCCCTGCCCACAAAGAGCTTACAGTCTACATAACTAAGTTCTTACCAATGCCCAATCTGACTATTGATCTGACTGGTTTTCCCTCTACATTCCTAAATTTACTTCTAGTGATCTATTAGGGACTGCTTATCCATGGATCTAACCAAATCCCTCTTGGACCTTCTTGAGTGCGGAATTGGCCCAGTGACTCTTAACCCTCTTCCTTCTCCAAGGTTTATCCTGCAAATCCATTCATACTTTAGAGCCCAGCGTGTTCAGCAAAAGGATATTTCTGGGAAAGAAAGAGGGATGGTTTAGTTGGAAATTAGCATGTGGAATAAACTGAGTCAATCTCCTTTCTAAGTTGCATCTAGATTTCACTCTGCTTCACAATGATTTTGGACAAAATGAGTCAGGTTGGAGCAGATGCATTTTTATCCATAAGATGTTCAATTTAGTATTAGGTGACAGCATCTATATTGAACCCCAAAATTCCATTTATTGCTCACTTTTGTGGTGATGCAACTTACGCTAAATAGACACAACTTTCTTAAACACCTTTGGCATTTCAGCTCTCAGGAAATGGAATTGAATTGCATAGAAACTCCTCTCATTTGGAAGGTACTTTCAGTTTAAAGCCACAGAGAGGAGTAATTACATTTAATAGAAATTGCAACTCCTAAGCAATGGATGTAGTACTGTACTTAATTTAACATGAGGCACAGAGAAACAGAAATCCTATCCCTTGTAGATTGTAAATTCTTTGTGGGCAGGCATCTCGTCTAACAACTCTGTTGTATGGTATTTTCCCAAGTGCTTAGTACAGTGCACCCAGTAAGTGCTCAATAAATACCACTGATTGATTGATGATCAATTGACTGCCTCTAGGATCTGGAGATTTTACTACATTGCTTAGACTTAGAGGATGACCAGAGTTTCGTTAACCCTACAGCCACTGTTAACACTGAAGTATTTTATTTTTATTTTCATCCGCTATGTGGCCTAGTGGAAAGAGCTTGGGCCTGGGAGTCAGGGGACCTGGGTTCTAATCCTGACTCTGCCACATGCCTGTTGTGTGAACTTGAGCAAGTCTCTAAATTTCCCTGTGCCTCAGTTCCTCATCTATAAAATGGGGATTAAACCCTACTCCCTCCTACTAGGACTGTGAGCTACAAGTGAAACAGGGAATGTGTCCAACCTGATTAACTTGTATCTATCCCAGAGCTTAGAACAATGTTTGACACATAGTAAGCACTTGACAAGCACCATCATTATTATTTTTATTACTTTTGTACCTATTTATACTTATTCGTGTAGTCAAATCTTTATTTTGCCATTTCTCCCTGGAATATTAGTACTGTGATATCCCTTTTCATCCTGTTCCCACTACTTATAAATCATTTCAATGGCCTAGTTGGACTGGAAATCAGGAGAGCCAGGTTCTAGGTCCAGCTCGGCTACTGACCTGCTCTGTTCTGTGTAGTTGGGCAAGTCACTTAACCTCTCTGGGTCTTGATTTCCTCATCCATAAAATGGAGATAATGTGATGTGGTAGGAGTAGTTGTAATAATATTTACTAAGTGATTACTGTGTGCACAGCACTGTACTAAGCTCCAGGAAAGAGTGTGCAAGTTGGAATAAGCAGTGTGGTTTAGCGGAAAGAGCCCAGGCTTGGGAGTCAGAGGTCATGGGTTCTCATCCCCACTCCATCGCTTGTCAGCTGTGAGACTTTAGGCAGGTCACTTAACTTTTCTGTGCCTCAGTTGCCTCATCTGCAAAATAGGGATTAAGACTGTGAGCCCCAAGTGGGACAACCTGATTATCTTGTATCTACCCCAGTGCTTAGAACAGTGCTTGGCACAAAGTAAGCACTTAACAAATACCACAATTATTATTATTAATAAGACATGGACCTTGTCCTTCAAAGCCCTCCCAATCTTGTATATTCATGCACTGTGATATCTGTAAGCAATATAGACTGTGGCCTATCTGATAACCTGGCATCTTCTCCAGCACTTAGCAGATAGTAGGTACTTAATAAATACTATATTTACTCATTTGTGTCCATCTTTCCTTCCTCTTAGAGGGACAGGAAAACAACCCTGTGTTTTGCTTCATTTGTACTGTGCCTGGCATTTAGTAGGTGCTCAATATCAATCACTGATTGAGTGATTGATTAGGAGCAGTTTGGCAAAATGATGCCAATTCAAGTATCAGCAGTTTCTCATAAAAAAGCCCTATTCTCAAATGGCTTTAAAGAAATGCCAGGCATACCATTGGTAGATTTAAATTAATGTCTGTCTCCCCCTCTAGTCTGTAAGCTCATTGTGGGCAGGGAATGCGTCTGTTTATTGTACTTTCCCGAGGGCTGAGTATAGTGTTCTGCATACAGTAAATGCTCAGTAAATACTATTGAATAAGTAAATAGATGAATGAATGAATGACTTTTCCGAAACCACATTTTGAGTAACATAAGCTCCCTATTTGGGCATTTAGAGGTGGGGTGCATGCCGTGGTAGCTGGGCCACTCCATTATTCTCCCCCTAATGGAGGCTCTTTTACAAACTAAATCCTCACCGTTTCTCACCCTGGAACTTGTTTGAAAGAAATGTGAGGACATTTAAGCTTCAATTACACTCTTGGATGACCCTAGTGCAGCAAAGTCAGGGCACAAGACTCTGCTTTGATTGAGTACACATTGTGCCTTTCCCTATTGTTCCTGGAGGCCTGGCTCCACAGTGCAAGCAGGATATTTAAATTGACAAGACTCTTTCTTTCTGGAGCATTTAGAGAGCAGGGTCCTTGTCAATTTGAATATCCTGTTTGTCCAGGCCAGAGCTGAGCAGACAGACCCCAGCACTATAAAGTGTCATGTGCACACCATCCGTGCACACTCTCCGGGGGCGAGCCGCCTCATCCTTCAAAACGAAGCTTGTAAATTCAAGTTTGAGCTAGCTGGCTCCAAGACTGCTCCTTAAGGATTTAGTCTTAGATGTTCAATTTGCCCGCTGCTCTGTCTTTTAATTTAAAGACACTTCAGTCTAAACAGATTTCTGGGCTGAGGCTCAATACATCCTACCTTGTGCACAAGTTTTTAATCTTTCAAAACACACATAGCTGAAGATGAAAATGTCCTTTTTGGAATCCTCATCAAAAGGTTTTTAGATGACATCAAAGAATGTTGAAAACTCCGGTCTTAAATTAGTGTCAACCCTTTAAGAAGAGTTAGGGCTTTAAAACATGGATAAATAATACTGACAGGAACATAGTTTCAAATAATTCTGTTTCCATTATTAAGAGTAAAATATCACCTATTTTTTTCAACAATATAGTAAATTCGTTGCTTTCTGGTTTTGCTTGTTTTATTGTGCATGAGCACACACACGTGCATGCATACGCACACACACACACACATACACACATTGTTCTTGGCAAAGGGTCTTTAACAGATGTCGGAAAGGACGATAATCTAATGTGATCTTTTCCATAGAGATATTCATAGATGTTGAGAAAAATATTTGTGTTTGTTATTTCACAAGTATGGAATCTTATTCACCGCTGCCTTTTTACTATCTACAATGCAGCAGCCACAGATCTTAAACTTGCCCCAATATTTCATTTACATATGTTGGCTACAGCACGTCTGGTAGCTATCTATTCATGATCCGCTTGTAGTTTATAGAGTTGAATCTATTAAACTTATCTCATTCTCCTTTCTGCAGGCCTCCTTTTCAGCATGATTCATTTTCAGGGGCTTTTACCTAGAACATTTACACATCCTGGGAGCTTCAGAGGAGAAAATCATATCCCCCTACCTCGTACTTTCCATTGAGACCAGGCTTAAGTCTTCTTTCAGGAAGAGAAGGGATCCTCTAGGCCAGAACCTTACCAATCCACCTGCCACTGGTACTTTTAGGAGCTGTTGAAAGAGGAAAAAACAACATCTACCCATAAAATCCTAGCTTCTAGTTTTATAACAGAAAAATGATGCGCAGGTAACAAAAGGTAGTTGTTCAGGGCAGATGATCAGGTGCCTGGAATAATAATAATAATTGTGGTATTTGTTAAGGACCACACACTATACTAAGCACTGGGGTAGATACAAGCAAATTGGGTTTGACACAGTCCCTGTCCTACAGGAGGCTCACAGTCTTAATCCTCATTTTACAGATCAGGTAACAGAGGCACAGAGGAAGTGAAATGACTTGCTCAGGGTCACAGAGCAGACTCCCATATCCGTGTTCCATCCACTAGGCTACATTTTGTGAACAAACTATTGAGGAGGTGGCAAGGAGAGGTGAGAGAGAGAGATTCTGGTGGGGGGGTGAGTAAGGCTGGAACAATCAATCAATCGTATTTATTGAGCGCTTACTGTGTGCAGAGCACTGTACTAAGCGCTTGGGAGGTACAAGTTGGCAACACAAATGGCTGCAAAGCCCGCAGTCAGACTTATGCCTGGGAAGGAGAAGGGGAAAATGAGGGCCAGAGAGAAAATGAGTAAGAGACTGAGGAACAGGGAAATGAAACAAGGTAGAAATGGAGAAAGGCACATAATAATAATAGTAGTAATGATAATAGTATTTGTTAGGTGCTTACTATGTTCCTAGCACTGCTCAAAGCTTCGCTAAGGATCTTGTCATCTTATGCAGTCTGATCATCTGCAACCCATAGGGATGCCATGGACACACCTCTCCCAGAACACCCCACCTCCACCTGCAATTGTTCTGGTAGTTTATCCATAGAGTTTTCTTGGTAAAAATACAGAAGTACTTTACCATTGCCTCCTTCCCTAGGTAGGTAACAGATAATCAGATTGGACATGGTCCCTGTCCTACATGGAGTTCACAGTATAAAAGTAGGAGAGAGAACAAGTATTGAATCCCTGTTATACAGATGTGGAAACTAAGGCACAGGGATGTTAAGGGACTTACCTAAAGTCACACAACCCACACGTGGCTGAGCCAGGGCTTAAGCCAGATCCTTCACCTCCCAGACCTGTGCTCTTTCCACTAATCGACACTACGTATAGCTGCACACGAATGCTCTCTACTGTAAGATCATTATGGGCAGGGAACATGTGTGCTAATTCTGTTGAATTGCACACTCCCACATAGTAGGTGCTCAATAAATACCATTGATTGATGGATTGACAGAGATGAAGACTGAGAAAATATTAAGAACATTCCATCTGCTCTTCCACTTTGGATTTGGTCCAGGGGCTGGGCACGGAGGGAGGAAGGGAGAGGGCTAGTTGGACGGCCTTGTGACTGTGTGGATCAGTAATGATAATAATAATAATAATAATGTTGGCATTTATTAAGCACTTACCATGTGCCAAGCACTGTTCTAAGCACTGGGGTAGATACAACATAATCAGGTTGTCCCACGTGGGGCTCACAGTTTTCATCCCCATTTTACAGAGGAGGGAACTGAGGCCCAGAGAAGTGAAGCGACTTGCCCAAAGTCGCACAGCTGACAAGTGGCGGAGTCGGGATTTGAACCCATGACCTCTGACCCCAAAGCCCAGGCTCTTTCCACTGAACCATGCTGCACAAGCCCCATTAGTCCCTGTCTTAAGCAGGGTGGTCTAATGGATAGAGCACAGGCCTGGGAGTCGGAAAGACCTGAGTTCTAATTCCAGCTCAACCACTTGTCTGCTGTGTGACCTTGGGCAAGTCACTTCTCTGTGCCTCAGTTACCTCATTTCTAAAATGGAGATTAAGACTGTGAGCCCAGAGTGGGAAAGGGACTGTGTCCAACCAATTACGTTGTATCTACCCCAGAACTACCCCAGTACAGTGCCTGGCACATAGCGCTTAACAGACATCATTATTGTTATTAAATGTGCCCTCTATTCTTTTATAATTGAGAAAATTTCAAAATTCAACCCCTAGTGGATTCTGGCTCCTTTGGAGTTCCAAATTCTATGTAGGGAATGAATTAACTCTGACTCAGAGTGAGGAAATATTCTCCCCAAGGTCAGAAACTTCTCTTTGAAATACCAGATATGCCTTGATTTGGCCAAGCAGGTATGAAAGAAAAAATGAGTGTGATCTAATAAACACAGAATTCTGGTGCTTTGAACAAAACAAAAAGTTATCATCATTATGAAGGTCAAGGAAACCCAACAATGTATACAGCTATGAGGGTCCTTCCATTCATTTTTTGTGAACTATTATTGACACAGCGTCCCCCTTACTCCTTAGACCAAATAATTTACATATATATATATATATATATATATATATATATATATATATATATATAACTTATAGATCATGAATTATTTATTTATATTAATGTCTGTGTCCCCCTACAGACTGTAAGCCTGTTGTGGTCAGGGAATGTCTATCAACTCTTTTGTATCGAACTATCCCTAGCACTTAATACAGTGCTCTGCACACAGTAAGCACACAATAAATACCATTGATTGCTGCAGGAATGATGGGCTTGGAAAATTAAAGAAAAAATGATGACAAACGCACAAAGGAGAAGAAGAAAATGGTGGAAAGGTCAGGGGCTTTTTTGAAATCACATAACAAATTAACCAAAAGACATCAGATACCATATCGCTTCAGACACATCTCATTTTATTTCCCAAGAACTTCATACTTGGAATAGAGCTGTTGAAGATTTTAAATAAAACATTCTCATTGGAAAGGGAAATTATCTTTAAATTAATCTCCTCTTTGGAAAGTTCATTCTTACATGGAAAAAAGAATCGTTTAGTCTAAGCACGGTGTGCCCTTGCACTTAGCAGGAAAAAAGTGAAGCCACAGTTTTTATAACTTCCTTAGTGTTGCCAAATCTTAATGCTACACTCAGAATCCAAACCCATAAAGATATGTTCATAACCAGTAAGTTCTAGTTATCCGATGTTTTCAAATCGCTACTGTTTTCCATAGAAAACTGTTTGATAAGCGTCACTAAGTGGTCTGGCTATAAACCAAGTTTGTCCTCTAGTGGAGTGCCATGCTATTCCAACTTTAATCTAGATAACTGGCACACATTAAAATTAGGAAACACAAATGTGACACAGCTGCAGCTAGTTTGGCAGCACTAAAATGCTTAACAATGTTTTATGCCTGTAATATAAGACTGCTTACAATCCTGTGTGCAAAAGAATAACAATCGGATTGCCTCTGACAGAACATTGTTATAGAAATGGTATAGGCTTAGTATTTATGATCCCTGCAGGTTATAATAAAATGCTTCTTGTGTTATTACTTTAACAGGCATTAACAAAAATGTCCCATAGCGATGGTCAAACTTAGCAAATAGCTTGCTTGGTGTACGTGCCATATGCCAAGTTTGCCATTAAAGCTAGATTGATGATCAATAGTTTACAAAACCTTGGTATATAACACAGATGCAGTAGCTTTAATAACACAATATACAAGGCCTTTTCTCAGGAGAATGGCGGATGAAGCCTACATAAGAATGCTTACATATATTATCCTAAATAAAACTTAATACTGTAAATTCAATAAAGGCCAGCTCTTCCAAGAGTTCTGGCCAAGAATACATTGATTATATTGCCACACACTGTATTAAAACACCAATAAATAAGTCACGCCTGCTGAATAACTGCAGTATAATGGTAGGTTAAGTTCTGGCACTTGAGTAAGTAAAGCAACCTTATTTATTCTCCGGGGTTAAAGGATTTTTTTCCCTAAGGGAAGAGGAAATGCAATGTGAGTGAACATTTTCAAACAAGAAATAAACTACTGAGAAGGAAACAGTGAGATCGCAACGTTTCAATCTGCCTTGGTAATTAGGAAACAAGAGAATAACGTAGGGGAAACCATCAATCTTAATAGTGGCAGAGGTAGACAAAGACTAATAAGCACAAATCTGCTGGCTTGGATGGAGACAACGTCTTATTTAATAAATATTCTTTTAGTAGGCTCATAAACAATTAATTCTTGTAGTTTTGACTAGAGGTACAGAGGCTCCAGCATGATGTTTTGGACATTATAGAAGCTTGTGCTTTGGCTGTACTTTTAGGATACAAATGTTATTATCTAAACACCAGCATAGCATTGCTTTAGAGAGAAAAAAACCCTTAACCAAAACCATTCCTTTCATACTTAACTTCAGATTTATTGAAAGTGTGTCTGAATAAGTGCATGATGCGTAATATGAAGGCTAGCCCAAAAGTCTTTACATATCACATATTCATCAGCATGATCATTTAAAGCTGTTGGAGTGGAGGCTGAGGAAATATTAGGGCCAGTGCTAAGCCCTGGAACAGATTCCGAATACCCAGAAATCCTTTCTGATGAGAAAATGAGGGGCTGTCATAGATATGTCATTTTCCACCCAACCCCTCATTTATTCTTTCCTGGACTCAGAAGCAGAGCTAATAAAAATTATTTGTGGAAATGAGATATGTTTGGGATTTTAAGAAAATGATTGTTAATTGATTCTGACAAATCTGATTTAGAAAAGGATGATACGCCATTTTAATGGAGTTTGCCTTTCATCCATTCAATCATATTTCTGAGCACTTACTGTGTGCAGAGCACTGAATCAAACAATACAACAGTAGATACATTCTCTGCCCACTGAGAGCTTATAGTCTAGAAGGGGAGACAGACATTAATATAAACAAATAAATAACAGATATGTACCTAAGTGCTGTGGGGCTGGGAGTGTTGGGATGAATGAAGGGAGCAAGTCAGGGTAAAGCAGAAGGGAGTGGGAGAAGAGGAAAGGAGGGCTTAGTCAGGGAAGGCCTCTGGGAGGAGATGTGCCTTCAGCAAGGCTTTGAAATGGGAGAGGATTGGATATAAGGAGGGAAGGCATTTCCAGGCCAGAGGTAGGATGTGGGCAAGAAGTCTGCGGTAGGATAGATGAGATTGAGATAATAATAATGGTGGTATTTGTTAAGCACTTACTATGTGTGAAGCACTGTTTTAAGCATTGGGGAGATACAAGGTGATCAGGATGTCCCATGTGGGGCTCACAGTCTTAATCCCCATTTTACAGATGAGGTAACTGAGGCTCAGAGAAGTTGTGACTTGCCCAAGGTCACATGGCAGATATGTGGCGGAGCTGGGATTAGAACCCATGACCTCTGACTCCCAAGACCAGGCTTTTTCCACTGAGCCCTGCTGCTTCTCATTGAGATATAGTGAGAAGGTTAACATTAGAGGAGCGAAGTGTGGAGGCTGGGTTGTAGTAGGAAAGTAGCGAGGTGAGGTAGGAGGGGGCAAGGCGATTGAATGTTTTAAAGTCTATGGTGAGGAGTTTTCATGTGATAGGAGGTGGATGGGCGACCACTGGAGTTTCTTGAGAAGTGGAGAAACAAACATGACCTGAATATTTTTGTAGAAAAATGATCCAGGCAGTAGAGCGAAGTATAGACTGGAGTGGGGAGGCAGGGAGGTCAGAAAGGAGGCTGATACCATAATCAAGGCAGGCTAGGATAAGTGACTGGATTAATGTGGTAGCAGTTTGGATGGAGAGGAAATGGAGGATTTTAGCAAGGTGAAGGTGGAATCACCCTCTCAGGCTTGCACCTGGAGAGTTTCCAGTAGTCTGCCAGTCTCAGCTATGGGAGGGAGAGTCAAGCAGAGGAATACCCATTCCATCTCTAGCTTGGCCAGTGGCTAGTGAGTGGAAGGCAACCTGCTACAAGTCAAAACTCCCCTGTGCTGGGCAGCAAAGGCACAGGAGAGAGTCAAAGGTGGAGACTCATCAAGTTTACTCCGCAGAAGGCAGCAATGGTAAACCACTTCTGCATTTTTACCAATAAAACTCTATGGATTCGCTACCAAAACAATTGCAATTGGAGAGTGGGGCATTCTGGAAGAGATGTGTCCGTGGTGTCACTATGGATAGGGAACGACTTGGCGGCATAAGAAAAGACAAGAAGGTGGAGTCGACAGGATTTAGTGTCGGATTGAATATGTGGGTTGAATGAGAGAGAGGAATCAAGGACAGTGCCAAGGTTACAGGCTTGTGAGAAATGCTAACGTCTGATGCTCAAGAAGAAGAGATTCCTTGCTTCCTCTAAGCATGGAATGTTATGCTACTAAGGGTGTAGATCTCTTCCAGGACATTCTGGGTTGGGGACTTGGAACCTGTTGGATGTGGAAACAGGGAAGAATCATAGCGATCCACCATCTTGGCTTTTGCCCTCGCTGTTTCCTCTGTGACCAATAAGCCCCTGGTGCCTGCTCTTGGCTTCTTGCAGTCACTGTATTTCAAGGTGGATGTGGTTATTAATCTTATTCCAAAGGAACTGAGGAAATAGTGATGAGGATGAATATGGTCTTTAATGGTCCCCATCTACTCAGCTTAACTTTCTGAGGTGACAGGATTGAAGAATTGTAGAGCCAGAAAGCATTAATGCAGTATCTGTAAGAACCTAAAACTATAAGCAGTGCCACTACTGGACTAGACAGGTGGTCTAAACAGCCCAGGAGTATGTCTTAGTAGCAGAAAGATGGCTAGAGGAACCATATAATGATTGCTAATCCTGGACAGCCATCCCTATGCATGGAGAGGGAATATTTTACAACCCGCAGTCTTTCCTATTCAACCTTAACAATGCAATGGATTTTCACCTCTCAGATCAATCTAGCAGAGAAGAGAGTCTCTCGGTTTTGATTTTGACACTTGCTTTTTAAGTGAACCTTAACAATCCACTGAATCACTGAAATCCCTTTGGGATGTCATTTAGTACATTCCTCTCTCTATAGCCAGGACCATAATACTATGTCTTAATTGGGGATCTTAATTGGCTTCATGAAAAAAAAGTTTTAGGTGAAAGAGTGCTAAATGGAAATAAGAAATAATTAGTATGCATTATAATATTTCCAAAATTCAAAAATCTAATCGAGACAATGTAAATTTGATCCTATGGCAATGCAAGTATGTACCAATAAAATATTTGGAATTATGTATTATTTTTATACTTGTCTGCTGGGTGACCTTGGGTAAGTCATTTAACTTCTCTGTGCCTCGGTTTCCTCATCTGCAAAATGGGGATTCAGTACCCATTCTCCCTCCTTAGACTGTGAGCCCCATATGGGACTTGCATATCTTGTATCTACCCCAGTGTTAGGCATATCACAAGCATTTAACAAATATCACAATTATTTCTGTATAGAAATATAAACCATTTCTTTCAAAATGTGATCTTTCACTCCTTTTCAGTAAACTAGCCACTTGTACTAACATGTTAGAAATCCCTCATTATCTATACCAACTAGTTTTGGCATTATCTAACGTAAAATTGAAGTGGGCTTTAATCTCTCTATTCAAACCTGACACCTACTTTATTGGCTGATGGAGAGAGGAACAGAGGTGACTAAATGAAGGATAAGTTTGCAGGTTGTCTCTAAGTGAGAGGGTGCAATAATAAATACTGACATTAGAATTAAATGGCACCACCATGAAAAAGAGCTAAAAGAGAGTATTATAATAGGGAATTCCTGCACTTGTCATCAAAGTTAGATGAGTCTCTATCCTCCCCTCCAATTTTTTCCCATGGACAGAAATATCAATACCAATATTGTGTTTAAATAATCAATCAATAAATGGTATTTATTGAGTTCTTACTATGTGCAGATCAATCAATCAGTGGTATTTAGTGAGTGCTTACTCTGTGCAGAGACTGCACTAAGCACTTGGGAAATACAATACAATATAGTGTGCAGTCATGATCCCTACCCACAGGGAGCTGTCAGGCTAAGGGGAGACGTACAGTGAGTTGAGAAGCTGGGGTTAGTATCAAAGAGGTTATGGAGAGGTTATGTTGTGTGACCTTAGGCAAGTCACTTAACTTCTCGGAGCCTCAGTTACCTCATCTGTAAAATGAGGATGAAGACTGTGAGCCCCACGTGGGACAACCTGATCACCTTGTATCCCCAACAGTGCTTAGAACAGTGCTTTGCACATAGTAAGCGCTTAACAAATGCCATCATTAATTAATTAATTTATAGAAAATGCAATGGGGAAAGAAGACAGGGATAGGATAAGTGCTTGACCCCCTTCTAGACTGTAAGCTTATTGTGGGCAGGAATAGTATCTGTTTATTGTTGTATTGTACTTGCCCAAGTGCTTAGTAAAGTGCTCTGCACAGAGTAAGCGCTCAATAAATATGATTGAATGAATGATGATTATTGTGATAGCAGTTTAGATGGAAAAGAAAGGGCAGATTTTAGCAATGTGAAGATTGAAACTAACAGGATTCAGGGACAGACTGAATATTTGGGTTGAATGAGAGAGAAGCGTCAAGGATAAATCTGAGGTTATGAGCTTGTGAAACAGGGAGGATGGTGATGCTGTCTACAGTGATGGGAAAGTCAGGGGGAGGATGGGTTTGGGTGGGAAGATAAGGAGTTCTATTTTGGACGTGTTACATTTGAGGTGTCAGTGGGACACCCAAGTAGAGGTTTCCTGAAGGTAGGAGGAAATGTAAGACTGTAGAGAAGGAGAGAGATCTGGGCTGGAGATGTAATAATAATAATAATAATGGTATTTGTTAAGTGCTTACTATGTGCCAGGCACTGTACTAAGCCCTGGGGTGGATACAAGCAAATCCAGTTGGACACAGTCCCTGTCCTGCATAGGGCTCACAGTCTTCAACCCCATTTTACAGATAACTGAGGCAAAGAGAAGTGAAGTGACTTGTCCAAAACCACCAGCAGATAAGTGGTGGATCTGGGATTAGAATCCATGACCTTCTGATTCCCAGGCCCATGCTCTATCCAATACACCATGCTACTCTTCCAAATCTGTTGATTTGGGAATCATCGTCATAGAGATGATAGTTGAAGCTGGGAGTTAATTAGTTCTCCAAGAGAGTGGGTGTAGATGGTGAATAGAAGGGGATCCAGAACTGAATCTTGAGGGAGCTCCACAGGCAAGGGGGATTGAGATTGTGAGCCCCTTGTGGGACAGGGACTATATCCAACCTGATTTGCTTGTATCCACCCCAGCACTTACTATAATGTCTGGCACAAAGTAAGCACTTAGAAATACCATTATTGTTGTTATTAAGAATAGGGTGGGGAGATAGGAGGTTAATCAAGGGAAGCTTCTGGAGGAGATGTGATTCAAGTAGGATTTTGAAGATGGGGAGAGTGGTGCTTTGTCAGATATGAAGAGGGAGGAGGGAGTTTTGTAGAGAATTCTGTCAGGTCAGGCAAACAAAGGGACATAGTGGCTTTATTAAAGTTAGCTACTAACATTCAGAGAACAAGGAAAGAGAAGAAAATCATCTGGACGAGAGTGTCTTGTTTATTCTAAAAGGAGAAAAGGATCAAATTTATGCAATGGACAGAGAATTATGGGAGAGCAAGTGTATACCTCAACAGAGAACATATTTATCCATATCTGATGATGAGTGTCATGGTGGTCATGATGATAGTGACGATGATCACTTCAACTTCTGTCTGCTGTTAAAACTAATTCAGTGAGGTTTTTGACTGCAATAAGCACAATTTTCTCAGACAGTAAAGGAATCGACTGGGTATGATACGCTTCAGTCAGTAAGTCAATCAATTCTATTTATTGAGTGCTTACTATGTGCAGAACACTGTTCTAAGAGCTTGGGAGAGTACAATAAACAAAGTAGGTAGACATGTTCCTTGCCCTCAATGAGTTTATCTGTGAAAAATAGGTCGAGCATCAAAATAGGGATTGCCTTATGGGGATGGTCACAAGATGACACTACAGTTCATACTGAGGAATTAATCAATCATATTTATTGAGTCCTTAGTGTGTGCAGAGCACTGTACTAAGCACTTCGGAGAGTAAAATTTAACAGAGGTGGTACACACATTTCCTGCCCGCAACCAGCTTACAGTTCTTAACCCAGCGCTGTGGCTCAGTGGCAAGAGCATGGGCTTGGGAGTCAGAGGTCATGGGTTTGAATCCCGGCTCCACCACATGTCTGCTGTGCGACTATGGGCAAGTCACTTAACTTCTCGGAGCCTCAATTTCCTCATCTGTAAAATGGGGATGAAGACTGTGAGCCCCACGTGGGACAACCTGATCACCTTGTATCCCCCCCCCAGCGCTTAGAACAGTGCCTTGCACATAGTAAGTGCTTAACAAATGCCATCATTATTATTATTATTATTCTAGAGGGGGCGACAGACATTAATTTGACCCTTCTTACCTTACCTCCTTTCTCTCCTTCTACAGCCCAGCCCTCACACTCTGCTCCTCTGGTGCAAATCTTCTCAATGTGCCTTGTTCTCACTTGTCCCACCGTTGACCCCTGGCCTACATCCTACCTCTGGCCTGGAATTCCCTCTCTTCCCAAATCTGCCAAACAATCACATTTCCCCCCTTCTAAGCCCTACCGAAGGCTCACCTCCTCTAGGAGGCCTTCCCAGACTAAGCCCCCCTTTTTCTCTGCTCCCTCCCCTCCCCATTGCCCCGACTCGCTCCCTTTTCTCTACCCCCCACAGCACTTGTGTATACATGTACATATTTATAATTCCATTTATTTATATTAATGATGTGCATATACCTATAATTCTTTTTGTTTATATTGATGCTATTAATGCCTGTTTACTTGTTCTGATGTCTGTCTCCCCCATTCTAGACTATGAGCCTGTTGTGGGCAGGGATTGTCTCTGTAGCTGAATTGTACTTTCCAAGTGCTTAGTACAATGTTCTGCACATAGTAAGTGCTCAATCAATACAATTGAATTAATTAATATAAATTAATAAATTACTGATCTGTAACATGTAATATCTAAGTTGGAGGATGATTTAATGCCCATTTTACAGATTGACGTAACTGAGGCACAGAAAAATTGAGTTGCTCAAGACTATACAACAAGCAATTGGCAATCATAATTGGCAGTTCTTCATTTGCAAAATGGGATTTCAATACCTGGTATCCCTCTGACCTAAACTGTGAACTCATGTGGAACAAGTACTGTGCCCAACCTGATTATTTTGTATCTACCCTAGGACTTTGAACAGTGCTTGGCACTTAACAAATACCACAATAACTATTATCATTTGTAATGGGCATTTACTGAACACAACTGATTGATTCTTCTGATATTAATAATGACAATCGTCGTATTTGTTAAAAGCTTACTGTATGTCAAGCACTGTTTTAAGCACTAGGGTAATCACGTTGTTTATAGTCCCTGTTCCATATGGGCTCACAGTATAAGTAGGAGAGAGGACAGGTATTCCCCATTTTACAGATGAGGAAACTGAGGTACAGAGAATTTAAGTGACTTGCCCAAGATCACATTGCAGTACATTTCAGAGCCAGGATTCAAACCTAGGTCTTCTGACTCTCAGGCCCCTGCTTTTTCCACTAGACCAAGTTGCTTCTCTGATATGCTTCTGATAATAAGTTACTGTCTTTATGTAGCACAATACAGTGCTGGAACAAACACTAGTATGCATGTGCAAAGCTTCAGACACTGGGCTTTTAGTGCAATGTTAGCTTTCTATAACTTGGGGCTCTGCAGGAATATTGCTTCTGTGTTACAGGAAAACTGGGGGCTTAAAAATATATCACAGCTGAGTAGGGTGAAAGTTTAGAAAAGCTTAGCATATATGCATGTATAGTTAGGAAAAATATAAGGTAAAAAAGATAGTGATTAATTATATTAGGCAAAAGAGGAAAAGAAAGAACCCAACAAAGCAATAAAAGTGTTAGATGATTAAAGACATTAAGAATAGTTGATCCACTGATATCCAGTATTAGCATTTAGGACAAGCAACTCAAGCCATTAATTTAATTCATAAAATGTAATTGTTTCCTTCATCCTTGGGAATTATTTCCTTGCTTGTTCATCATCTGGTTACTCAAGCATCTTCCTTATTGTTTGAAAATTTGGGAATCATTTAAAAAAGATTGTTTGAATGGCATGAAACAATTCAACCAAAAAATGCTAGTAGCACCTAAATGTACACAGTTCCAGAAAACAATCAATGAATCTAATGTCAGTATTCAGTAACATATGTACCCACTCTATGGCAGCAGCAGCCTCCATAGCATTTGAGCCTGACTCCCAAGCTTGCTCATCTCAGGTCTTCACAAGACCTGATAGTTTCCAATCAGGTCTCAAAAGACCTGAATTATTGGCTTTCTTTTCTATTCACTCCTTATTGATTGTCCCCTTCCAGTATCCAGCTCTCTAAAATCCATGCCCCCTTTCATCCCCCTGTACTCAAAATGAAAAGGTAAGACCTAGGCCAAGCAATACTTTCTGTTTCTCTACAATATGACATATAAAGATCCAAACTCACTATTAAAGACTTTTGTTTGAGTAGCAATTTAACAAATCTATAATAAAACCTTCTTTTCCCTCTATTTATATTTAAGCCACAATAGAAAAACCATCGAAATACAGACTAAAGAAAAAACAAAGCTATAAACTCCAACTCTGAGTCACTGAGGACTTTTTATGTCCTCCCTTGTGCTGAATCTTAATTGTTTATGGACTCTCAATGTATCTCTGCTGCTATTCTTCCTGTTCTCCCAAGATAATTTTACAGTGAGCAGGAGGTAGATTTGAAGTTTATTATTTTGGAACTGAGAAACAATTTCTTCATATAAACTCTCTCTGGCTCTGCCACTGATTCTCTGAATTTCAACCAAGTCCCTTAACCCCTTCATTCCTCATCTTTCTCATTGTACTCAATCCAGGTCAGCATTCCCTCTCCCCTCCCCACCTTACAGCCATCAGATACTCCCACTATTTCTTCCTTGTGAGCAAGAATGAGGATTTCCAACAACCACTGTCTTTTAAAGAAAGTGGATACTATGCAAGTGAAAGTATATGAGGAGAATTGAACTGGAAGAAAAGAGTATAGGCAGTGTGAATTGAGCCTGGGGTTTGAAGTTATTTTCTTATGAGGATGGAAGGATAAGGAGGCAGCATTGTCCAATGTATTTGTTGGCAGAATTTGAAGAGGAAATTCTCAGGCTCCTATTTGAGGCAGACATATGTGCTTAGTACAGTGTTTTGCATACAGTAAGTGCTCAATAAATATGACTGAATGCATACAAAATAATCAGAAGGCTTAAATAGCCAAAGGCAATTCATAAAATACTTTCCTTCTCAAGAGCTTGAAGGATTGCATTTCCCAGAATCCTCTGTGAGATTTGAAGCTCCTGGGTCGAACTATGACTGCCTTGTTATGAGCTACTTGAGGGCAAGGAGCATAACTACTAATTGCATTGCAGGCTCCTAAGCATTTCATAAAGTGCTTTGCATATTGTAGGTGGAATCCATAAGGGATTATCATCATTTTAAACTGCCACTCTCTTATTGGGCAAAGTCCTCCATGATGAGCAGAGAAGCCCATTCAATGACATCCATAGTCTAAGTGGTTTAAACTACATTGATTACCAGCCTTGTGACAAGGGGTTGGAGCCTGGGAAGAGGGAGATTGGATATTCTGAGTCAGCAGGCATCTTCTCCCCTCTAGACTCTAAGCTCTTTGTGGGCAGGGAATGTGTCTTATATTGTTATGTTGTAATCTCCCAAGCTCTTAGTACAGTACTTTGCATGCAGTAAGTGCTCAATAAATATGACTGACTGACTGAGTGACTGAAATGCTGAGGAGCTGGAACACATCGCTGTGAGGCTCACAATAGACAGCAGCGCAAGAGCAGGCACTGTTCCCCCACCCCTACTCTGAAGAGCCAGAGTGTGCAAAGGACATGAGTGTGGCTGGGTGGAGGGGCTGGAGAAGCACTTAGTACAGTGGTCTGCATATGGTAAGCATTCAATAAATACAACTGAATGAATGAAGGAAGGAAGGAAGGATACTGATTCTGATTTTTCAAAAACATTCTCTCCATCTCTCTCAATCTCTTTGTATCCTTATAATTTCACTGCCTCATGAGATTGGGAGCTCTTCCAGGCAATCAGATCCGATCTGCAGGAAATAATCAGAAGATGTGGATTATGAGCAGGTAGTGAATCAACCCCCCTCAACTGAGTGAAGCACGACCAGATGCTTGTACCCAAGAATGGACAGAATCCATTCAAACATAGTTTAGGCATTTTTTGCACATGTAGGCAATATGCCCTGTAAGCAATCAGTAATTGCTACTGTCCAAATGATCAGCTAATAGGGACCCAGAATAAGCTCAGTCCATCAGTGAGTCAGACAAGAGCTTTTAAAAGCAGGAGGAGACGTCTTCTTTTTCTTTTTATATTTCTTTAGGCCTGCCTGTGGTCCTCTTTCATATAACAAATAGTAAAGATGTGGGCTTGGGCTCAAGA
The DNA here is from genome assembly GCF_015852505.1 of Tachyglossus aculeatus. Lineage (NCBI taxonomy): Eukaryota > Metazoa > Chordata > Mammalia > Monotremata > Tachyglossidae > Tachyglossus > Tachyglossus aculeatus. The sequence continues at coordinate 101,404,142 of NC_052066.1, forward strand.
AAGCTTGTGAGTTTTTTTGCGGGTGAGAAGTTTTGAAAACTACTGAAACTTTGTGATTAGTAGGGTGCTGTTCCTCCTTTACTCTGAATTTATATTGAAACTAAATTCCTGTATCTAAGACTTCTCTGGTCATTTGAGAATGCCTAGAAAGACCATGGATTTTTCCATTTCCTTCACCTTGATCAACTTCCATAAAATACCTCATGGATTATATTTGAACTCCTGTGGTATGGAACCCAGATTAAAGGGATTTTGAAGGGCAAAACTGCTGGATGAATCAAGAGTTTTAAAAATCTTAACTCTTTTTCCTCTCGACATGTTGATTGTGAGTTCAGGAATGTGGTGGCCTGATCCCCTAATATCTCCACAGTGGGAGGTGGAGATGACAAGTATCCTCTCATGAAAATGTAAATCCACAACACTCTGAAAACTTCTCACTCTTCTTTTTTGCTGCTTCTCCGAGCACCAGACCTTTCCCTCAACTCCTTATGAAACTTACAGATCATTCAAGGCTGTGTCCAAAGAGTACATATTTTCAGAGAAAAAAATGTGGGAGAAACTTGTAAAAGAAACTGAGAAGGAACAGGTGTTGACATGTTTAACAGTCGGATGTCACCTGCTAAAATTGGCTTTGCTTCTATGTAATGGGGGTCATCCCAAGGTGAACAAAAGACTGATCCCACAGCAGAAAAGATGACAGAAGAAAATGTCCTGTCACTACTGAGGCAGGCAGCTATTTTGCACATGTGTGTGTCTATGTACACACCTATGTATGAACATGTATAAACCCCTTATGAATGATGTAATATATAGTATGCATGCTTCATATAGTATGTTAAATATAATACATCTGTATAATATCTATCTTAGATCTAAAGATATGCAGTAGATAAAATACACAGTATCAATTTTACATATATTTATATATATGAGCAGCGTGGCTCAGTGGAAAGAGCATGGGCTTTGGAGTCAGAGGTCATGGGTTCAAATTCCAGCTCAACCAATTGTCAGCTGTGTGACTTTGGGCAAGTCACTTAACTTCTCTGGGCCTCAGTTACCTCATCTGTAAAATGGGGATTGAGACTGTGAGCCCCCCGTGGGACAACCTGATCACCTTGTAACCTCCCCAGTGCTTAGAACAGTGCTTTGCACATAGTAAGTGCTTAATAAATGCCATCATTATTATTATTATTCTTTTATCACACATTCATATTACATGTAATAGTCACTATACACTACATATAAAATATATATAAGAGATGGATAGATACCTATCTGCATATCAGATACACAAACTCATTATCCTTTACATTAGAAGAGGATATGATGACCCTAAGAATTTTTTACTGTGTACAAATGTGGCTAATAAGATCAGTGGAGCCTCTGATTTTAACTTCACCTTGTTTCTCATTGCCACCCACCAAGCTGGTCCATCTGCTGTTGTTACTGCTGTCTCCCACTGTCAACGGTTGTTATACCATGATGCTTGAGGTTTGGCTTCATTGTGTCTTCAGAACATTGAAATAGGCAGCCCACCATTCGCTGTGTATTTAAATATCCTACTCTCATCAGTGGAGAATCCTAGTCCAAACATTTGGTAATGTAGAAATTAAAAAAAAAAATAACTAGGGATATCAAAGCTGATTTTATCCCAAAGAATTACACAAATAAATATATCCCAGGTGGGTAAATAGTACTGAACTATAGAGAAAATCCATTTAGTTCAGCATCAATTCCGTAATGAAAACACCACAGATGTTAGGGTGACCAAATGCAGTTCAGCTATGCTGGCCCTTGCAAATCCAGCTGGGATCGTTGATTCGTAATAGTGTGGCAGAGAGGAAAGAGCCCAGGACTCCATGTAATGCGGTCTTTTGTGTGATCTCCAGCAAGTCTCAGCCTCTCTGTGCCTCAGTTTTCTCATCTGTAAAATGGGGCTTTGATAAATTTTGAGTCTTGTTCGGGGCAGGGGCTGTATCTGGTATATCAGAGCCTTGCATATGTCCCAAAGCTTACCATTCAGTGCTCTTTCCACTGAGCCATGCTACTTCTAGCGCTTACTATGTGATAAGCACTGCTCTAAGCACTGGGATAGATATAAGGTGATCACGTTGTCCCACGTGGGGCTTACAGTCTTCATCCCCATTTTACAGATGATGTAAGTGAGGCTCAGAGAAATTAAGTGACTTGCCCAAGGTCTCACAGCAGATGTGGGGGAGCCAGGATTAGAACCCATGACCTCTGACTCCCAAGCCTGTGCTCTTTTCACTGAGCCACATTGCTTCTCAAAAGATGTCATTATGGGCAGGTTTAGCCAACAAACCTAACTACAGAGCACCCAGTTTGGGACAGGTATACCGCCTAAAGAACTCAGAAGTTAGAAGAAAAAGTGTCAGGATGGATGGTTAGAATTCTGTAGCTTTTGAGATATACAAATAAGAAACCGAGAGCATTTGCTCCTGGCCATCATCCAAGAAAAAAGGTGACAAAGCCGAAAGATACTCTGATGACCTCTCATCACTCTTCATCACTGGAAATATCCTAGCCACACTCCTCCAGGACCTGTTACCAAAATATCCTTTTTAACAATTCCCTACTAGAATCATCATGTGACTTTAGGTCACAAAAAGGCCTGGTGAATCTAATTCATTCATTGAACTGAATTTATTAAGAGCTTACTGTGTGCAGAGCACTGTACCCCTTGGGAAAGTACAATACAGCAATAAAGATGACAATCCCTGCCCACAGCGAGCTCACATTTGCTGCATGTCAGATGCAGTTCTTTTGTTGGCTGCTGTGAGCAGTGTCTGCAACCTGAACAGCTGCATAGGACAAGGTACTTTATGGAGAAAACCATTAGTTGGTTACATTGGTAGAGGAACATGGAATTGTTCTGATAGTGTTGCTTGATTTTGACTTTCCGGTGCCTGGATGGTTTGTGTTCTACAGTTGGATATGTCTACTTCATTTTTAGTGAAAGTTGGGAACAAATCAGCCTGTCATCAGTCAAGCTCCCAGGGACATGCACAGCAGTAGTAATATGAGCATCCTCATTTCCTGCTGTACAATAATGATACAGGGAATAAGGCATATGCAAGGTATCTTTCTCTTATTTGATAAACTAAATATTATATTGTGTAGCTCATGCTGTGGAGCTGAAATACGTAGTAGACTCACTGAGGAAGAATAACCATTGCTATTTAGCTTTATAATTCCAGGTAATCCAGTCATTTTTCTCCCCATTTCACACGCATTAAAATCTTCCGTGACAACTAACTTGTCAGACAATGGGGCTCCTATGATAAATTTCACTAGGTATTTATAAAACTGTTTTCCTTATTGGTGTCAGACATCTTTGGCGTGGGGAGACATAAATGGTAATGGCTGTGACAAGGTGCTTCATTTTTAAGGGATGGTGTAGTAGTATTAAGTACTCACTACTATATTTTTTTAAGGAAGGTGAAATAACGCTAACACATCTGGATAAATGGGGAAAGCTTTAAACCAGCCACTGTCTAATAATGAAACTACAACTAGGTGCCTTCTTTTCTTATCCTGTTTGTTAAATGCTTACTATGTTCCGGGCATTGTACTAAACACTGGGGTAGATACAAACTAATTACAGTCTTAATCCCCACTTTACAGTTGAGTTAACTAAGGCATAGAGAAGCAAAGTCACTTGCCCAAAGTCACACATCAGATAAACTCGCTCTTTTCCATGCTAAACCAAATTCATAATGAGAAGAATTTTGTTTCCATTTATGACAATTTATTTAGGAAGTAAAGGAGTTAGGAAACAAAAATAGAGGGGTGATTAAATGATCTACAAGTATCAATTTTTACTGTATTGTAAAAACAATATGAACATAGGGTTCAGTGGGCTCACAGTCTAGAAGATTATTATTATCCCGTTTATATGTTTGTACATATTTATTACTGTCTTTATTTTTGTAACTTCCCCAGCGCTTAGAACAGTGCTTTGCACATAGTAAGCACTTAATAAATGCCATTATCATCATCATCATGCAATTTTACTGTTTCCTTAACCTTTGGACTTAGTGCGAGTTGTAAATATTCCCCACAAATAATAGCATGACTCTAAAATTCAGGAAAACATGTTGAAATGAATTAATTAATGTAAAAGCACATGAGGGCTTAGTACAGTACTTTGCACACAGTAAGCACTCAAGAATATGATGGAATGAATGAGTGAAAACAGAAACTGCATAACGAAAATAACAGTATTGCAGAACCCCTTTCCTGGAGGAAGGATAAATCTGTGACTATGGTCAAGATTTCCATACCCCTCCTTCAGAGATTCTTTTGGCTGTTATTTCTCCTCCAATTTCTTCCAATAATGTTTCTGTTACCCCTCTTCTTTGTCACCTCTCAAATCATCCCTTTTGACTTCACTTCTCTCTTTACACACCTTCCATTACCTCCTAGTAAAACATTCTCCTCTTTGATTTACCTCCAGTAGAGTAAGTTCAGTTGATGTCTCATAAAGAATGTTTAGCTTTGAACTTGGGACTTGAAAGTAGTGATGCAGATGAAGTTCAGTGCTGAACTGAATCTAGAGCCCTGCAAATATTCATTCATTCATTCATTCAATCATATTTTTTGAGCACTTAAGCACTTACTGTATGCAGAGCACTGTACTAAGCACTTGGGAACAAGTTGGCAACATATAGAGACGATCCCTACCCAACAACGGGCTCACAGTCTAGAAGGAGAAGACAGACAACAAAACAAAACATGTAGACAGGTGTCAAAATTGTCAGAATAAATAGAATTATAGCTATATGCACATGATTAACAAAATAGAGTAGTAAATATGTACTAGTAAAATAAATACAGTAATAAATCTGTACAAATAAATACAAGTGCTGTGGGGAAGGGAAGGAGGTAGGGCAGAGTCGGGGGGGATAGGGAGGAGGAAAGGAAAAAGGGGGCTCAGTCTGCTCTCCCAAGTGTTTACAAATATGTGGACAGGGAAAGGGTAGAGGGGATTAGGATGCTATTTCAAATCTCTTCATTAAGAGCCCATGAATAAATGCTATTTGTAGAGGACTTTTGTCATGCAGAGCACTATACTAATCACTTGGGAAAGTACAATACAGTTGGTAGACAGGATCCCTGCCCTCGAAGAGCTTACCATCTAGTGAGGGAATTAACAGACTAGCAGACTCAGTGACAGAGCGGTGTCATGTTGGAAACATGCATTATTGATCTCAGCACCCAATTATAATTTCTGAAACCACCAATGAGGAATAGTGAACAAGAAGAATGATTATTTTGCAATCACAAAGAGATTTTATTATTTTCTAGGAATAATCACCAACCTTCCTTGCTGCATATTTAAAATGGCACGTCTAAATCACCTTTGACTCCTCATTTCCTCTAGACTGTAAGCTCCTTGTGGGCAGGGAATGTGTCTATCATCTCTATTGTAGTGTGCTCTCCCAAGTGTTTAGTACAGTGCTTTGCACACAGTAAGCCCTCAATAAATACCACTGATTGATTGATCATTCTTCTCATGCCAAATTCTGTTTCCAAATTTAGTTACTCTCACTTTTCCAATATCCTCCTTTTCTTCTATTTTGACTTGGCTAATTCCCTACTCTAGCTCCTGGTTATCATTTCTTATTTAACTTTTTAAACTCTGAGCTATGTCTTCCAATCTTCCAATCTTCATCCCCACATAGCTGAAAGAACTAATTACTCATCTATGCAGAATCATTTAGGCATTCATTTTCCTGGAACCAAATGGCCAGACCACTTCCCATTCTAGAACTCAAAATCAGCTTCAAAAGGAAGGTCAAGACACCAACATTGAAATCCTGCAAAGCAAACAGTTCATCAGCCTTGAGACAATGTTCCCCTGTAACATGGCCTAGTGGAAAAAGCAGGGACCTGAGAGTCAGAGCACCTGGGTTTTAATCCCAGTTTCTGTCAATTGGTTGCTATGTGACTTTGAGCAAGGTACTTAACTTCTCCGTGCCTCAGTTTCTTCAACTTTAAAATAGAAATTAAATCTTGTTTCTCCTACTTGGACTGTGAGCCTCATGTGAGACAGGTTGGGTGCCCAACCTAATAAATTTCTATTCAACCCAGCAATTAGAACAGTGCTTGACACATACTAAGCACTCAACAAATACCATTAAAACAGATGGAACATGAAAAGCATGGATGACAACTGATAACTGGAGTGGTTGTTTCCTGGGAGAATCACTACAATCAGGTGAAATTAACCAGTGATATTGGAGAATCCATTACTAATCCTCCTTTATCCCATGAGCCTACGGTTTTGCCAACCATGGACAACCTCAGGAACCTAGCCCCAGTTGTTGGCCAAGGAAAGAGTTACCTTTAAAGACTCCCATGGCCTTCATCAAAAATATTTATTGAATGCTGGCTATGTGTCCATTTCAGAGAGGATTTTACCTGGGTTCTGGAAGACATGGTCACTGCCCTCGAGAGTCTGAACATCCTGGCCTTATATTTCTTTATATATGTAATATTGTTATTTCTTGTCCCACTTCTCTTGCGTTTCATTGTAAAGGGCAAAGGCACAAGGCGGGCATGGTTGAAAATGCATGGGGGTTGACAAAACAGACTAAGCCATCCAGTTGACACCTTCACTTACTCAGAAAAACAAATGAACTGTCCTTGATAGATGCTAAATTATATTTCCATTTATCAAAAGAAAAATTGAGAAAAAACTTGCCTGTAGGGCAATTGCTCTATGACTCTAGAGGTTTTGACTTGGTCAGAATGGCCTTACAAATAAAATGGATGAGAAACTGGTCTGTTTAAATCTAATTTCATTTTTAATCCCCACAATTTTGATTATGATATAAAATTAACTCCAACTTTTTAAAAGTTCTGATTTACTTTTGAACAGAATGACATTGTTCTAGGAATAACTCAGAGGTTTATTATTTTTTCTTATGATCTTTTTAAAAAACTTATTATGTTTCAGGCACTGGTAATAAGCACTGGTGTAGATACAAGCTAATTGGGTTGGACACTGTCCCTGTCCCACATGGGGCTCACAGTCTTAATCTCCATTTACAGTTGAGGTAACTGAGAATTCAAATGACTTGCCCAAGGTTACACAGCAGTTGAGTGGCAGAGTCAGGATTAGAATCGAGGTCCTTCTGACTCCCAGGCTTTTGTTCTGTCCATAAGACCTTACTGCTTCTTAGAGTTTTATAATCACTGAAGAAACAGGATATCAAAAAATAGGTTTCATAAACCAGTGTTTCCGCCTGAAGTTTCCAAAGTCACTGCAGTTCTAATCCTAGCTCTGCCACGTGTCTGCTGGGTGACCTTGGACAAGTCCCTTGACTTTTACAGTTTACTTATCTGTAAAATGGGATTCAATACCTGTTCTCCCTCCTACTTAACCTGTCGTGGGCTCCTTGTGGGACAGGGACTGTGTTCAACCTTATTATCTTGTATCTACACCAGAACTTAGTATAGTGCTTGACACGAAGTAAGAAGTTAACATGTACCATAAAAAAAACAAAAGAAAACAAACGAACAAACAAACAGAAAACTCCTAGTCAAGAGCTCAGGAAGGGCAAGCAAACTCCCTCCAAAAGCCTGTCACCTGTTCTCTGTTTGAACTACCACTCCAAGTGTACAAACAGGGCTGCAACCCTCTGTTCTACATGGCATAGTGGATAGAGCACAGAACCAGGAGTCAGAAGGTCATGGGTTCTAATCCTAGCTCTGCCACTTGTCTGCTGTGTGACCTTGGGAAAGTCAGTTTGTTTCTCTCGACCTCAGTTCCCTCATCTGTAAAATGGGGATGGAGACTGTGAACCCCACGTGGTTCAGGGGCTGTGTCCAGCTCGATTTGCTTGTAACCACTCCAGTGTTTAGTAGAGTGCTTGGCACATAGTAAGTGCTTAACAAATACCATCATTGTTATTCTGCCATCTGCTCTCTTTCTATGTAGCTCTGTATTTTGCCCTTATGAAGTGGCCTCGGGAGATGAAGAGGCAGAGGTGAGGCTCCTAACAGAAATGTCAACAGTGTGAATTTCCTTCTCTTACCTGTCTGCCCCGAGGTGGGCCCCCTAAAGCCTCTCTGCACCTTTGAAGGTTCACCCAGTGCCAAGTGAAATCTTCCTTAAGGTGGAGGAGGCTTGAGTTTGACAGCAATTCCTTGAGGTGAAAGGTGAGCAAGAGTGAGCCACGGTGGCACCTTCTATGATGCCAACACTTAGTGAGCAACTGGCTTGATTCACTGCACTTCCTAACTGTCATGTGGCTCCAAAGAGATAATGCAACCAACAACAGAGCCACCTGTACTTCTAAGAAAATGAGTGAGGGAATTTGGCTTAAAACTCATTCATGAGTTCTCTCATAATGGATCAGTGAAATTGCTCTGGACACAACTTTTAGTTAATGCCCTCCCTCCTGCCTGTAACTCCTTCTCCTTCCCATCTTACAGACCATTGCCCTCATTTAAAAAGCTCTTCTGAAATTTTATCTCCTCCTGTGAGGTTCCCTAATCAGTTTCAAATCTTTATACTTCATTATTTCCTACTCTGTAATTCAATTAAGTGACTTTCTCCCAAACTAGATAATAAGCTCCTTGAGGGCATAAATCATGTACACTCATACCCTTAGTTCTGTGCTAAGCTCATGATAAACATTCAATAAATACTCAACATTAATTGCTTGACATGCCCTGTTCCCTTTAAGAGCTTAGTAGCTAATGGAAGGGACATACATATGCATAATTAATGGGAACAGGGGAAAGAATGATGATAAGGATGATAAAAGTGGTTGCAAAGATTAGTCAATGATAGGAAGTTTTACCTGATATGGATGAAAGTGAAAAGCCACTGGAGACTAAGGAATGAAGAGCAGTGGGTCAAATAATACTTTAGGAAGTTATCTGGATATTGAGATGTAGCTTCACCATTTGTCTGCTGGGTGGCCTTGGGCACATCACTTTACTTTTCTGTGCCTCAGTTACCTCACCTGTAAGACTGTGAGCCCCACTGTGGAACATGGACTGTGGCCAACCTGATTAGCTTAAATCTATCCTAGCACTTAGTACCGTGCCTAGCACATAGTAAGTGCTTAACGAATACCATTAAAAAAATAGCCAGAGGGGTGGAGACATTGGACATTGGGAGACCAGTAAAAAGGTCAATAATAATTAATTCATTCAATCATATTTATTGAGCGCTTACTGTGTGCAGAGCACTGTACCAAGCACTTGGGAAGTACAAATCGGCAACATATAGAGATGGTCCCTACCCAACAATGGGCTCACAGACTAGAAATAGCAATCTAATTGTGAGTTGATGAGAGTTTGAAGCAGTGATATGTTCTGGGTGAATAACAGATGGATCTGGGAAATATTGCAGAAGATGAAGTAGCAGGATTTAGGTAGATTATAGGAGAATAACTAAAAGACAACATAAATCAAAAATGTCAGAAAAGATGAGAGATTCTGGTGCAAGAAAGTGGTATTGTTGATAGAGATGGAGAAGTTAGGAGTAGAAGTATATAGGAGAGAGGAGAGAAGCTTTATACATGTTGATTTACATTTGTCAGCAGGACATCTTTGTGTGGAGTTGTCATGGAGGCAGGACGAAGGGTGAGATTTCAGAGCAGGACTCAGTATGAAGGATGAGGAAATAGCAAACACCATTCTGAGATTTGGAGCCTGTAGTTATGACCAGGAAAGAGGAGAGCCAGCAGAGAATGTCTTTTACTGAAGAAGTCCTGGATGTGATAAAAATTGAGGGAAGAGGTGGGGGGAGAGGAAGGTGAAACTTGGGAAAGAGATACAGGTGACAATCAGGGAGATTCTACCACAAATTCAAAGTGCAAAAGAATATGACAGAGTAGGGAGAGATGAGTAGTAATGAATATGGCTACAAAAGGACGAGCTTAGGAAAGAAATATGGGGATTTCAATCAGTCAATCAACCAATCAATCAATATTATTTATTGAGTGCCCTCTCTATGCTAAGTCCTGTACTAAGAGCTTGGAAAAGTATTAATAGTAGACGTGATCCCTGCCTTGAGGGGTTTACAATCTAGGTGGGTAGAAGATAAACACTGCAATGAAATTTCAGATAGGGATAAGTAACGTAGTTTAACTATATGACCATAAGTCCCACTAGAGGCAGTACCCAAGTACTTAGGGGGAGAGTACCAAAGTGCACATCTTGATTTGGTGGGACTAAATGAGAATTGGGATTAGGACAGCATTAGGAAAAGCAGAAGTATTCCAGTGGATCTGGAGATAGTTTAGCTCAGATGAAGGTTCTGGATGATTGGTGCAATTTGATTTCAGACAGTCAAACAATGGTATTTATTGAGCACTTGCTGTGTGCAGAGCACTGTTCTAAATGTTTGATTTGTAACGACAGGCAGGTACACCCCAACAGTAGTAAACCTGGATTAAAAATAACCTTTAGAAATAACTTTAGAGAGAATGTTGAAAGAATGAAGAGATTTAGACTGAGTTAGACAAGAAATGGATCTTGAATTCTGCAGTGACCTCTAACCCTAAAGTTCACTAGAAACCTCAGCCCTAACCCTATGTCTGAAACCTAGTCTTGACCTGCTTTTTTATGATTTAGGCTGTTAAAGGGTTAATGCTGATTTTCGGAAACATCAGTCTCTGAAAATATTTGAAGATTGTACTTCATATGTTCAGCTTTAGATGATTCTTCCATTCTAAGATTCTCAACTGCTTCTTGAACCATTTCACATGCAGACATCTTGCTAAGTAGATGATTCTCTGGCACCAAAGGATCATTGCAGGGATAGGCTATAGTTTTAACTGACATATCAATAATCCTTCAAAATAAATTGCATGTGAAATAATAAATAAAATGATGTAAAGAATGCTATAATAATAATAATAACGATGGCATTTACTAAATGCTTACTATGTGCAAAGAACTGTTCTAAGCACTGGGGAAGTTACAAGGTGATCAGGTTGTCCCACCGGGGGCTCACAGTTTTAATCCCCATTTTACAGATGAGGTAACTGAGGCACAGAGAAGTTAAGTGACTTGCCCAAAGTCATGCAGCTGACAAGTGGCAGAGCTGGGATTTGAACCCATGTCTCTGACTCCAAAGCCCGTGCTCTTTCCATTGAGCCATGCTGCTATAAGTACAATGCACTGCATAAATGTATCTTAACAATAATGATACAGTACCTAATAAACTAAACAACCAATGGACAGTTTTATGCACCTCTAGCAGGTAAGTTGAATGAAAGATTTATATTTGTTGCCTCAGTGGAAGTAGAAAGAGCATTACACAGAGATAATCAGAGAGAAGAAGTTTTCAACAAGTCTGAGGAGCCCCAGGAGAGCAGAAGGGGTGTTATTAGTAACCACCAGAATGAGGAATGAAAAGACTATTTAAGCATAATGAACCCATTTAAGAATGATTTCCATATCGTTGTAGTTTGCATTCAAATCAAAATTACTTCCACGATGGTCCCTCAAATTACTCACTTTACCTGAAACAACTCAAGATTTCACTGTATGTGAGTGGGGGCGAGTCACTTAACTTCTCTGTGCCTTAGTTTCCTCATCTGTAAAATAGAGATCCAATATCTGTTCTCCCTCTTGCTTAAGACTGTGAGCCCCATGTGGGACAGAGCATTGGTATGACCTGAAAGTCTTGTACTTACGCCAGGACTTAATACAGTGCTTGGCCTATTGTAAAGCTCTTAACTAATACAATTATAATTAGTATTACTATTATTATTATCACTGTCAAAGGGACTTCATACAAAAGAAGTAAAGTATTGGGATCATTTGTTCATCCTGATATTACACATTTTATGTTGGAGTCGATTTAATTTGCCTACAATCAGGTCCTTGTTTGCTAAAAAAAAAAATATTTTTTATCACCAACCAGGTGGGAGTAGGATCAAAAGGAGAATTCAAGCAAGCTCAGAGCTACACAAGAGAGCAGAGCATCTATGATATTAAACTTTACATAAAAACAAAATGACATAATGATGCAATTACTGTTGGACCTTCCAGATCACTTACAAATTAGTTGGAACTCCTACTGTTTATTTGTTTGTACACTAGATTGTTGCCCCAAGCATTTAAATAATTATAATAAAATAATAATCAGAATTAAGATTAGATAAATTAACTGGAAATTAAACTGAATTCATTTCCATGACAGCTGGCAAGCCCTATTTCCATAGATGCTCCAAAGGAAAAATGAGATTTTTATGACAGTAGACAATACAGCTATCAGGCACAGGACATCCGCCAGCATTCGGGAGGAGTGGGTTGCAAGTGACATGCTAACAAAGACAAATTCGTTTCACTTAGGTACCACTAATTACATCTTAGGTACTCATGGACATCTGTTGTTCTCTCTCTCTCATTCTCTCACTCATTCTCTCTCCCATTTTCTCTTCAGCTCTCCAGCCCTCTATCTTCCCCTCTCTTTCACTTTCCAACCTTCCAGTCTTTATAGGTCAAAATAAAGAATTGAGCTTGACTCAATTAGTTTATTTAGACTAATTAGTTTATTTAGAGGATAAACTCAATTGACTCAGAGAATCAGTCGACTGAACTGATCCTCTGCTGCTGAAACTCCCCCCTTGTGTCTAAGCCCTTTTAAGCAGGAGAGGAAGGGAACTTTCCTCATGCAAGTCATTTTGTGCAATGATCTGTATGCTGTCCCCGAATCTGGCAAACCCCTGCCATATACTGGGTTGTTCTGTTTCGGGTCAAAGCCGTGGGCAGGACAGGACAGGCATGGGGAGGCAGGAGAGTGTGAGTCCTCACCTAAATGAGTAATCATAGGATTTATTGAACATTTTCCCTGGTTAGAATCTGTAATAATAATAATGATGATGGTGAAAATTGTGATATTTGTTAAGCACTTACTACTTGCCAGGTACTGTACTAAGTGCTGGGGTAGATAATAATAATGATAATAATAATGATGTCATTTATTAAGCACTTACTATGTACAAAGCACTGTTCTAAGCGCAGGGGAGGTTACAAGGTGATCTGGTTGCCCCACGGGGGGCTCACAGTCTTAATCCCCATTTTACAGATGAGGTACCTAACGCACAGAGAAGTTAAGTAACTTACTCAAAGTCACACAGCTGACAATTGGTGGAGCAGGGATTTGAACCCCTGACCTCTGACTCCAAAGCCCACGCTCTTTCCACTGAGCCATGCTTCTTCAGCAAAGTCGGTGGACACAGTCCCTGTCCCATACGGGGCTCACAGTCTAACAAGTCTTGAGCTTTTCAGGGTCTCAGAATAATCTAGGTTTGGTGGCCATGCTTCCTAGGAGCCCATATGGTCTCTGAGAGATCTTCCAATATAACTATACTGCCTCCATCTTCTAAGGGCTGGATAAGAGAGACGGGCAGAGCTGAACTGTTTTTCCCTAAACTAGAAGAATTGCACTAACCATATTCTAACCAGTGGGTACCCTTAAAATTCAGCATCTGCTTTAATTCTCTTTGCCAAGTAAACTTACATTTTCCCTGGCAAGTAAAAATACAATGATGGAGTTTGAATTTCCTTCATACTTGACATCACCAGCATCCTTCCCTTCTCCTAAACTCATAGATTCCTCCTTCTCTTTCAACCCCATATTCGGTCAATGCCAAATCCTGCAATTTTTCATCCACACCATTTCCAGAATCTGTCCAAATCCTCTACATCCAAATTGCCATTGTGCAGGTCCAGATAGCTGTCTTATCCCATCTTCACTATTGCACCAGGCTTCTCAATTACTGTCCTGCCTTAGTCTCTCCCATCTCGGTTTTTTTTTCTCAATCATATTCATTGAACACTTACTGGGTGCAAATCACTGCACTAAGCAGTTAGGAAAAAACGGTACGACAAGTTCCCTGCCCAAAACAAGTTTACAGTCTATAGTCTAGTTCTACTTCACTCTACTGCCTGAATCAGTTTTCTAAATCATCATTCTGCACACATCTCACCACTCCTCAAAAATCTTCCCTGATTGCCCATTTCTGTCTGTGTCAAGCAGAAACTCTTGGCTGTTGGCTTTAAAACATTCAATCAGCTCTTTCCTTGATACTTATCCTCTTTCTTTTCCCAGTACAGCCCAGCTTTCTACTTCATTCCTCTTAAGGCAACCTAGTCATGGTGCCCCATTCTCATATCTCCCACCTCTGACCTCTTGCTCACGTCCTCCTTCTTGTCTAAAATCCCTCCCCTTTCACATCCTTCAGACCCTTGCTCTCCCAGTCTTCAAAGCCCTCCTGAGATCACATCTCCTATGGGGGGACTTCTCTGCTTAATTTCTATCTGCCGTTTCAGTACTTCCACTCCACCTAAACAACGTGAGTCTCCCCCTCTAGACTGTAAGCTCACTGTGGGCAGAGAAGTATCTACCAATTCTGTTATATTGTACTCTCCCAAGTGCTTACTACAGTGCTCTGCACACAGTAAGCACTCAATAAATACGATTGAATGAATGAATGAATACTATCAAATGATTGATTGAATAATGGTCAATAATAATAATCCCCATGCACCTTCATATCTTTATACCCCATTTTTTAATGGTATTTATTAAGTGCTTACTATGTGCAAAGCACTGTTCTAAGCACTGGGGAGGTTACAAGGTGATCAGGTTGTCCCATGGGGGGCTCACAGTCTTCATCCCCATTTTACAGACAAGGTAACTGAAGCACAGAGAAGTGAAGTGACTTACCCAAAGTCACACAGCTGACAACTGGTGGAGCCAGGATTTGAACCCATGACCTCTGACTCCAAAGCCCGTGCTCTTTCCACTGAGCCACGCTGCTTCTCTATTACTCTTCCCCATTACTTCCTCCTATCTGTAATATATATTACTATCACCCTTACTATAAGGAAAGTGTCTCTGGTGCAGGGACAACATCCCAATCTCCCTTGATGAGTAGGTGCTCAATAAATATCATTTATCGATTAATTAAAAAATTTATTTTTTATCAATTTAATTTAATTTAATTTTATTTTATCTTCCTATTTTCCTCCAGCTCTCATTCATTCATTCAGTCATATTCATTGAGCACATACTGTGTGTAGAGCACTGTATTAAGCACTAGCAGCTCTTGAAATCCCTTCCTTGAGGACTCCCACCTCCTTTCAAAATATACTCTGTCACCTGAGCTTCTGAACCAACCATTCAAACCTTATCAAAACACTTAATTTCCTCAACTTTTCCCTCCCTGACCTCTATCTTCAAGCTTTCACTTTCCAATGCCTTCTGCCCCACTGTTTTGAAAAAAAAAAAAACGCTCATGTAACTCATCTTAAAAAAAGCTTTCCTTGACCCCATGGCTCCTTCCATGTATGGCCACATCACCCTTCTACCTTTCCTCTCCAACCTCCTGGAGCAAGTTGTCTACACCTGCTCCCTCTGCTTCTTTTCTTTCAATTCTCTCCTTGACCCCCTTCACTCCAAGGTAACTGCCCTCTCTTAGGTCACCAATAATCTCCTTCTTGCCAAATCCAATGTCCTCCACTCCATTCTAATCCTCCTCCATGTCTCAGCTGCCTTTGATGATGTAGATCACCACACTCTCTTGAAAATGTAATCTAACATTGGCTTTACTGACACTATCCTCCTCCAGTTTTTCTCCTATCACTCGGCCGATCATTCTCAGTCTCTTTCTCAGGCTCCTTCTTTGCCTCCCTCTAAGTTCAGTTCTGGGTCCCCTTCTATTCTCCATCTACATCCACTCCCTTAGAGAACCCATTCACTTCACTACTATCTCTACCCAGATGATTCCCAAACTTACCTCTCCTGCCCTGACCTCTCTCCTTCTCTGCAGTCTTGCATTTCCTCCTGCCTTAGGACACCTCTACTTGCATATCCTGATGACAACTCAAATTTCACATGGCCAAAACAGAACTCCTCATCTTCCCAACCAACCCCTTTATTTTCCCATCATCAATACAGACTATACACTATCCTCCGTATCTCATGAGGCCATAATCTCGACATTGTCCTTGATTCAGCTCTCTCATTCATTTCATATTCTATCTGCTATCACCAAATCCCATCAGTTCTACTTTCACAAGTTCACTAAAATCTGCCCTCTTCTCTTCATCCAAACTGCTACTATGCTGATCCAAGTACTTATCCTATCCTGCCTTAACTACCACATAAATTTCCTCACTGATCTCTCTGTATCTTGCCTCTCTCAACTCCAGCCCTAATTTCACTCTGAGGCCTGGATCATTTTCGTAAATTAAAATTCAGTCCACATCTCCCCACTCCTCAAAAACCTCCATTGGTTGCCTAACCAACTCTGCATCAAACAGAAACTACTTACCATGAGCTTTAAAGCACTCAATCACCTCTCACGCTCTTACATTACTTCACCAAATTTGTAACACACCCAGCCAGCACACTTCTCTCATCTAAAACCAACCTACTCACTGTACCTCAATATAATCTATCTTGCAGCCAACCTCTTGCCCACTTCCTCCCACACGTCCTCAAACTGGTCTGTAATTCCCCTTCAAATACAACACACAACCACTCTTCTTACCTTCAAAGCCTTATTAAAATCACAACTGCCCCAAGAGACCTTCCCTGACTAAGCTCTCATTTCACCTACTCTCTCCCTGTTATGTGTTACCAAATCATTTGAATCTGCATTTTTTGTCATAATCACCATCATCAATGATATTTATTTAGCAATTACTGTGTGCAGAGCACTGTATTAAATGCTTGGGAGAGTACAATACAACAGAGTTGCTAGACACATTCCCTACCCACACTGAGTTTGTAGTCTAGAGCGGGAGACTGATGTGAATTTAAATAAATAACTTATAAAATATAATTTACAGATATGTACAAAAGTGCTATGGAGTGAATATCAAATGCCCAAAGGTCACAGGCCCAAGTATGCAGATGAGATGACAGAGATAGGAGAGGGAGCCATGGAAAAGACTGGTTGATCGTGGAAGACCTCTTAGAGGAGATATGACCTCAACAAGTCTTTGAGGGTATGTAGAATAGTGGTCTGGTATATATGAAGGGTGAGGGAGTTCCAGACCAGAGGGAGGACATGGGAAAGAGGTTGGAGGTGAAATAAATGAGACTGGGGCACAGTGAACAAGCACGTGCTCAAAGAGTAAAGTGGGTGGGCTCTGTTTTTTCCTTATTCTTGACTCCTTTCTCTCATTCAATCCACATATTAAATCTATCACTAAATCCTGTCAATTCAACTTCCACAATATCTCTAAAATCTGTGCTTTCCTCTCCATCCAAACTGCTACCACATTAAACAAAGCACTCATCTTATCCTACCTCCCTATCCTGTCTAGATTACTTTATCAGCCTCCTTGGTGACCTCCCGGCCTCCTGTCTCTCCCTGCTCCACTCCATACTTCACTCTGCAGCCTGGATCATTTTCTACAAAAATGTTCAGTCTATGTTTCTTCATTCCTCAAGAACTTCCAGAGGTTGTCCATCCACCTCCAAAACTTCTTACCATCGGCTTTAAAGTACTCAGTAGCCATGCCCCCTCCTACCTCATCTTGCTACTTTCCTACTCCAACCTAGAGCACACACTTCGCTCCTGTAACACCAACCCTCTCACTATACCTCACTCTCAACTATCTCACTGCTGACCTCTTGCCCACATCCTACCTCTGGTCTGGAACACCCTACCTTTTTGTATCTGAAAGACAATTACTCTCCCCCCTTCAAAACCTTATTGTAGGCACATTTACTTCAAGCTGACTTTCCTGACGAAACCATCATTCCTTATTTTCAAACTTCCTTTTGCATAGCCCTGATCAGCTCCCTTTACTCTCCCCGACACCCAGCCCCACAGGACTTACGTAAATACCCATTATTTATTCATTTATATTGATGCCTGTCTTCCCCCATAGACTGTAAGCTCACTGTGGACAGGGAATATGTCTCATATTGTGTTGTACTCTCCCAAGCACTCACCCAAGCACTTAGTACAGTGCTCGGCACACAATAAGTGCTCAGTAAATATTATTGATTGATTGACTGATTGATTGTCTCCCCCTTTAGACTAAGTTACTTGTGGGCAAGGAACATGTCTATCGATATCATATTGCACTCTCCAAAGTGTTTAATACAGTGCTCTACACACAGTAAGCATTCAATAAATACTATTGGTTGATTAATGAGCTGGAAATCTTTCCTTTCTTCACCACATCACAACATACAGCTCCAAAAATTTCAGTGATCACCCATGAAATGCACTTACTAACTGACATGCTTTAATCGTGTACTTAATTTGTAAACTTGTTCAGTATTTGCAAAGTTTCCTGTATGTCCTTCATGTAGCTGACCCCATTGATGAGTCAAGTCTTAAGATGGGAGGTATCTACAGGACACTGAAACAGTCTAACTCACTCAATGTAGTGCTTAATACAAGTCCCTGCACAGATAAACACATGATAGATGTTTTTGGTGGCGGTGATGATGATGATGATGTTGTTACTGGGGCATTTAAGGGAACTAATAAAATGTAGAAAGGAATGTTGCTTCCTAATAAATGTTATGTGTGGCTCATAAACACTTCATCTTTTGTCGCTGGGATAATGAGCTCAAAGATGTGTTTTGCTTCTTATGCTTCTTGATCACTTTAAGATTATCACTTAGATGATTCCATTAATCAGTATAATGTCTAGCACTGCCAATTAGTTAATCATATGTTACTGAATGCCAATTAAAATGTAAACATTTCGTTCCTTATTACAAATTTCCATATGACATAAAACCATGATTGTGTCATAAATAAATTGACATGCTTTTCAGCATGCTGTAGTGAACCATTATTTGGCTTATGATTATTTTCTTAGCATATCATTGATATAAAGCATTAGCTCCAAACATACTGGTCATCATGGTTTTATGAACTAATAAAGAACACTTTGGGGAGAAGGCTAGCTCACTGTTCTTATTGAATTTTATGTCTGAATAACCTATTTTCATTTTCTGACTTCATTCTGACTACTGTCAGTTGGGCACAAGGGGAAAAAAAGAAGTGCTTTCTTGACACTGGGCTGAAAAGGCATGGAGAGTTTCAAGTAAAAGATTTACTTTTCATTTACTCCCAAATCTGGACTTTACATGTCAATGTGTTGCACAGCTTGAACTGGAGTTTTTAAGGTTTAATATAATTCCTACCCGATTCTTCAAAGATAAAAATAGACTCGGTTATCTGGAATATATGGCCAGCTGGACTTGGCACCAAGCATTCCAGATAATTGAACATTCTCAAGTGTTTTTGTTTTTAATTGGTATTTGTTTAGCGCTTACTATGTGCCAGGCACAGTGTTGGGGCAGATACCAGCTAATCGGGTTGGGCATAGTCCAGATCCCATAATCTTAATCCCCATTTTACAAATGAGGTAACTGAGGAATAGAAAAGTTAAGTGACCTATCCAAGGCCACTCAGTGAGCAAGTGGCAGAGCTGGAATTAGAACCCAGGTCCTTCTGATTACCAGGCCCATGCTTTGGGTGATTGTGTAGATTTATCAATTTATTCTCTAATGGGTGTTTTCTTCATTGCAAAACAATTGAACACTTGGGGGCAAGGAAACTGAATGATAAGAAAAGGCCCAACCTCCAGAAATAGTGGTTGCAAAAGGTAGGTGTGAATTCTGAAGGCCTCCCCAGGAGAATCACTTTTGAGGGTGAGAAACTGGATAATAATAATAAAAATAATGATGGCATTTATTAAGCACTTGCTATGTGCAAAGCACTGTTCTAAGCACTGGGGAGGTTACAAGGTGATCAGGTTGTCCCACCAGGGGCTCAGAGTCTTTAATCCCCATTTTACAGACGAGGGAACTGAGGCCCAGAGAAGTTAAGTGACTTGTCCAAAGTCACACAGCTGACATTTGGCAGAGCCAGAATTTAAACCCATGACCTCTGACTCCAAAGCCCGTGCTCTTTCCACTGAGCCACGCTGCTTCTCTTCTCTTGATGCCATGCACAAGATATGCTTCTATTTGCCTGATGATGCATTCATTCATTCGTATTTATTGAGCGCTTACTGTGTGCAGAGCACTGTACTAAGCACTTGCAAAGTACAAATCAGCAACCTATAGAGACGATCCCTACCCAACAACAGGCTCACAGTCTAGAAGACTGTGACTCTGGTAGTGCCAGAAAACTGTCCCAGCACCACCTTCCACCTCCCCTCACCTCTCAGTGAATGACATAATGCTTGTCTGAGTTACAGGGTAGGTCTTGTGAGGTTTCCACTGTGTGGTTTGGTGATGGCTGGCTTCAAGGCCCCCTAAACAATGTCATATTTCTACAAGTGCCTTCACTAGTGTGAGGACCAATGCTCCATCCCAGTGTCCCTACCCACCAAACCTGAGTG
Organism: Tachyglossus aculeatus; assembly: GCF_015852505.1. Classification (NCBI taxonomy): domain Eukaryota; kingdom Metazoa; phylum Chordata; class Mammalia; order Monotremata; family Tachyglossidae; genus Tachyglossus; species Tachyglossus aculeatus. Next base: position 101,424,527 of record NC_052066.1, read on the forward strand.
CAGAGTAGAGGGAAGAGAATTTGGCTTGGGGCTGCGGGGGTCAAGTGCCACATGACCTTTATAACTACCCATGGATTGACAAGTGAAGTCTTCACTATCAGTGGTGTTGCTTTCATTTATTCATTCAATCATATTTATTGAGCACTTACTGTGTGCAGAGCACTGTACTAAGTGCTTGGGAAGTACAAGTTGGCAACATACAGGGATGGTCCCTACCCAACAGCGGGCTCACGGTCTAGAAGGGGAAGACAGCAACAAAACAACTTAAGAAAATAAAATAAATTGAATAGTAAATATGTACAAGTAAAATAGAGTAATAAATATGTACAAACATATATACAGGTGTTGTGGGGAGGGGAAGGAGGTAGGGTGGGGGGCATGGGGAGGGGGAGGAGGGGGAGAGGAAGGAGGGGGCTCAGTCTGGGAAGGCCTCCTGGAGGAGGTGAGCTCTCAGTAGGGCTTTGAAGGGAGGAAGAGAGCTAGCTTGGTGGATGTGGGGAGGGAGGGCATTCCAGGCCAGGGAAGGATGTGGGCCTGGGGTCGACAGTGGGAAGGGCGTGAACAAGGCACAGTGAGGAGGTTAGTGGCAGAGGAGCGGAGGGTACAGGCTGGGCTGTAGAAGGAAAGAAGCGAGGTGAGGTAGGAGGGGGCGAGGTGATGGAGAGCCTTGAAGCCGAGAGTGAGGAGTTTTTGCCTGATGCGTAAGTTGATTGGTAGCCACTGGAGATTTTTGAGGAGGGGAGTAACATGCCCAGAGCATTTCTGCACAAAGATGATCCGGATTGAAGATTGAAGGGTCACTAGATGTAACAGGAAACAGTGTAGCCATTCTATATCTGGTCTGGGGCTTATTTCAGTACTCTTTATATAGTAAATGAGAAACAGCAGAGCCTATTAGATAGAGCATGGGCCTGGGAGTTGGAAGGTCATGGGTTCGAATTCCAGCTCCAACACTTGTCTGCTATGTGACCTTGAGCAAGTCACTTCACCTCAGTTACTTCATCTTTAAAATGGGGATTAAGACTGTGAGCCCCATGTGGGACAGGGACTATGTCCAACCTGATTAGCTTGTATCTACTCTGGCACTGTGCTCCAGTACTGTGCCTGGAACATGATAAGCACTTAATCAATACCATAAAAATGACTCAGTAATTGATTTAATTGATTGATTGACTGGCCTACAGAAAATTCCATTATGGCTGTTGGTTGCAAAAAGCAACTGCCATTTTTTATTTTCTTGGAGTAACCAGGTTAAACAGGAGGACTTTTGGAAAGATCATTTCAAACATTTTCAGGTTGATTCAATTCATCACTAGTATTCATTCATTCAATAGTATTTATTGAACGTTTACTGTGTGCAGAGCACTGTACTAAGCACTTGGAAAGTGCAATTCGGCAACAGAGACAATCCCTACCCCACAATGGGCTCACAGTCAAGAAGGGGGAGATATTTATTAAGCACTTGTGTGAAGAACACTGTACTATGCACTTGAGAGAGCACAATACAAAAGAGTTGGTAGACATTTTCCCTGCCCACAAGAAGCTTATGGTTTAGAGGAACCTAAGCCTTTTAAGCTAAAAGTGAATAAATGCTTATTTGGGAGGCCACCTCCAGGTTCAGAGGAAGGGGTGAGCGAATCTTGGGGTTGCATTTCTCCTTCTTCTGTCCTTTCTCCTTTCTCCTGCAATGGAAGGCAACCCTGAGCAGGACAGGCAGGGATTAAGACCATCTCAATCAACCAATCCATCAATCAAATTTATTGAGCACTTACTTTGTGCTCAGTGCACAAACTGTGCACAAGAGCACAGTACAATAGAGGTGGTAGACACATTCCCTGCCCATAAGGAGCTTACAGTCTATAGAGCGATACAGAAGTTAAAATAAATTGTGGATATGTACATAGTGGGGCTGAGGGCGAGGTGAACAAAGGGTACAAATTAAAGTGCAAAGGCAATGTAGATGGGAGAGGGAATGGGGGTTATGAGGCCTTAGGGAAATCATCTGGGAGGAGGTGTGAGTTTAATACAGCTTTGAAGGTTGGGGAAGTGGTGAATGTTCTAATATGAAGGGAGAGAGAGTTCCAGGCAAAAAGCAACATGACCTAGTGGTTAAACCATGGGCCTAGAGTCAGAAGGACTTGGGTTCTAATCCCTGTTGCACAACTTGCCTGCTGTGAGATCTTGGCCAAAACAACTTCACTGTACCTCAGTCATGTCATCTGTAAAATGGGGATTAGGACTGTGAGCCCCATATGGGACATGGACTGCGCCCAATTTGATTACCTTGTATCTACCCAGTAGTTAGGACAGGTGCTTGGCACATAGTAAGTGCTTAACAAATACCATAAAAAGGGAATCAGTATGTGGGTGAGCAGTCAGTGATGATATAGACAAGATCAAGTTATAGTGAATAATTTGGCATTAGAGGAGTGAAGTGAGTGTGCTGAGTTGTTTTTGGAAAACTGAGTTAGATAGGAGGGGCAAGATGAATGAGTACTTTAAAGCCAATGGTAAGGAATTTCTGTTTGATGTGGAGGGGCATGGGTAACCTCTGGAGATTCTGAGGACTGGTGAAACATGGACTGAGCATTTTTTTGGAAAATGATCCAGGCAGCAGAGTGAAGCATGGTCTGGAATGGGGAGAGACAAGAGGCAGGGAGGTCAGCTAGTAGGCTGATGCAGTAGTCAAAGCAGAATAAGATAAACATGACAACAAGGTAAATAAGGTAGCATAAACAAGATCAACAAGGTAGCAGTTTGGATGCGGAGGAAAGGAAGGATTTTTGTGATGCTGTTAATATAGAACTGACAGGATTCAGGCAACTGTAACTAGTAACTTCAACTAATAACTAATTAACTGTAGTTAATTAGCTAGTTAATTAACTAATTAACTAGTTAACTGTAACTAATAACTAACAACTTCTAGACTGTGAACCCATTGTTGGGTAGGGACCGTCTCTATATGTTGCCAACTTGTACTTCCCAAGTGCTTAGTACAGTGCTCTGCACACAGTAATCGCTCAATAAATACGATTGAATGAGTGAAATGTATAATAACACAGACAGAGCCCTGCACTGTACTTAAAAGTAAAGGACTTTTCATCATTTGAGGGCTTCTTTAATAAACTTGCAGTGGAGAACCGTCTTAACTGGTAGGATTTGGTGAATTGAACTTGTGAGTTGAATGCGAGAGATGAGTCGAGGATAGTGCAGAGTTTATGAGCTCATGAGACAGAGAGAATGGTAGTGCTGTCTGCAGTGAAAGGAAAGTCAGAAGGAGGACCGGGGTTGAGTGGGAAGATGAAGAGTTCTGTTTTGGACATGTTAAATTTGAGGTATGCGCAGGACATCCAAGAAGAGATGTCCTGAAGGCAGGAGGAAATATGGGACTGTAGAAAAGGAGGAAGATCAAGGCTGGAGAGGTAGACTTTATAATCATCTGTATAGAGATGGTAGTTGAAGCCATGGGAGCTATTGAGTTCTCCAAGGGAGTGGGTGCAGATGAAGAATGGAAGGAGACCCAGAACTGAACTTTTAAATCATTCAAACAGCTTACCCACTCCTACCTTATCTCACTTATATTCTAACCTTCACTCTTCATTCCTCTAGCTCCAGCTTTCTCACTGTACCCAGATTTCATCTATCTCACCGCTGACCCCTTTCCCACATCCTCTCTCGGCTCTGAAACTCCCTACCCCTCCATATATTCTAGAACAAAACTCTCCCCACCTTCACAGCCTTATTAAGATCATTTTCCTCTAAGAGGTCTTTCTCATTCCTCAATTTAGACTTCTTGTCACTGACTCCCCCTCCCTTCAGCATCATCCATTCACTTGGATCGGTATCTCTAGGCATTTGATATTCACCCTATCCTCATCCCCACAGCACTTATGTACGGATCTCTAAATTGTTCATATTAATGTCAGTCTACCCCTCTAGGTTGTAAGCTCATTGTGGGCAGGGAACTTGCCTCTCAACTCGGTTGTATTGTATTCTCCTAAACAATACAGTGTTCTGCACAGAGTAAGCACTCAATAAATATGGTGCAGTTGGTAGAGCACAGACCTGCAAGTGAGAAAATCATGGGTTCTAATCCCAGGTCCACCACTTGCCTGCTGTGTGACCTTGGGTAAGTTACTTCACTTCTCTGTACCTCAGTTTCCTCATCTGTAAAAGGAGGATTGAGACTGTGAGCCCCAGATGGGTCAAAGGACCGTGTCCAACCTGATTTGCTTGTATCCACCCCAGTGCTTAATATAGTGCCTGGCACATAGTAAGCACTTAGAAAATACAACAATTATTATTGTTTTCATTATTAAATACCATTGATTGATTGACGCGGGACTCCCACAGTTAGGGAGTGGGAGACAGAGGAGGAGCCCATGAAAGAAACTGAGAAGAAGTGGCCAAAGAGAGGTAGGAGGAGAACTGGGAGAGGACAGTGTCAGTGACGCCAAGGTTAGGTAACATTTCCAGAAGAAGTGGGTGTCTTTGGGCCCTGGATTGGATTGAGAACGATGACTTGTTGGAAATGGCCTATGGCCTGAAGTAGTCAGATGTGCTATGAGAATTGCGATGTGTAATAATGGAAACAACCACTACAAAAAATGAATATGAACCATAACTACAGAAGAGCATTTAGAGGAATTTCTGTTGGCAGAAATGAAGGCAGTGTACCTGAAATGGTATGACCAAAGAAAGGCAAGTATTGAGAGATGCAAAATCATTTTATAATGAATATAAAATTATAAGTATGGTTTAATCTTTATTAATGTCCTTCTTGTGGTTTGAATGCAATTCTACTCCCTTAATAGTAAAAGATTTCTTTGGTTAAGCAAATGATTTTAATTTACTTCTTGAGTAGCCTCTCAGGAGATGGTAGGTTTTATTTCTGTAGTTTATTCGTGGTGTCTTTGCACTTCTCAAACTCACTTATTGGGATCTGGGAGCTATCAACTATTCTGACTTCCAGATATCCCAGAGCTGTAGATAACTGTCATCTTCCTTTATGATGACCAGTACTTTGCGCTTCTGAAATTGTCAGCTCAGTTGCTCTGTCCTTTTACCTGTTACAGCTTGCTGGTCTAGCTCTCCTTCACTTGGAGAGCAAAGTGAATGCAGGTAGGTTAAGAAAAAGTGCTTAGCATTAAAACATTGTGGCTTAGTAGGAAAAATATAGACTTAAGAGTCAGAGAACTTAGGTTCTAATCCCCACTCTTTCACTTGCCTGCTGTGTGACCTTGAGGAAGTCACTTCTCTGTGCCTCCATTTCCTCAACTGTAAAATGGGAATTCAATACCTGTTTTCCCTTCTACATAGATTGTGAGTAGTGTGTCAGACATGGATGTGTCCTGATTATCTTGTCTCTACCCCAGCATTTAGTATTCAATCATATTTATTAAATGCTTACAGTATGCAGAGCTCTGTACTAAATGCTTAGTACTGTGCTTGGCACATATTAAGAGCTTTAACATATACCACAGTTATTATTCGTTGACCAGAATCCAATAGAGCTTTTTTCTAAATGGGTTAGAAATATAGTTATATAAATATATTGGAGCCTGAAATTAAAAGAAAACTGAATGAAATTGTTTCCAATCCCAAGTGTGAAGAAACATTTGCAACTGAAACTTCAGTCTCCTAGTTAACCTGTTCAGTGCAACTGGAAATTGTAGGAGGCAACTGTAACTAATAACACAGACAGAGACCTGCACTGTACTTAAAAATAAAGGACATTTCATCACTTGAGGGCTTCTTTAATAAACTTGCAGTGGAGAATCATCTTAATTGAATGTCTCGGGTGCACTGGACTTTTCACATGGGCAAAATATGGAATTTTTTAATAATATGTGTTGTTAATGTTAACAAATGCATCACAGATTCTCCAGGAACATACTATTTCAGTTATTAATTTCATTTCATGAGATCTAAAATGTCCTCATTTAGAGAAAGCCCACCTGATCTTAAAGAACACAGAAAAGAGCCCATCTATTGTTCAGCATCGTGGATTTGACAAAGTCATGATGCGTTTTTTTGGACATGTTTTTTTTCATCCAGATATTCCTAAGGTATAAATGATTTCAGGGATGCGGTCAGGTGCTCTGGGAGCCTTTAGCTCCTTAAGGCCAAGCCAGTGCCACTCAAGGAACCTCTCGCAACATGAACTAGTTATCCTTACCTAAAGATTTGGAATGATTTAGAATTCTGAAATTTGCTAAATGGCCATCTATGGCCATGGAAGAATTAGTAGTCTTCTGAGAATAACTACTTGCCTTCTTAACTGTCTCAAGAATCTGAATAATCATTTAATTCTTCTATTGACAGAGCATTGCTTCAGTATTTGAGTATCCTCCTCCCCAAACCATCAATCATTCAGTGCTATTATTGAGCACTTACGGTGTGCAGAGCTCTGTATTAAGTGCTTGGGAGAGTGCAGTACAACAGAGTTATATGACATGTTCCCTGCCCACCAGGAGCATCCAGTCTAGAAAGAAGATAGACGTTAAAATACATTATAACTTTCTACATAAATGCAGTGAGGTGGATGGGTAGCCATTGGAGGTTTTTTGAGAGGAAACAAGATATGAACTGAATTTTTTTTTTAGAAAAATGACCCAGGAAGCAAACCAAAGCAAGGAGCAGAGTGGGGAGAGACAGGAGACAGGGAGTTCAGTGAGGAGGCTGATATACTAGCCAAGGTGGGATATGATAAATGCTTGGATCAGCACAGTAGCAGTTTGGATGGAGAAGGAGTGGATTTTAGTGATACTGTGAAGGTAGAACTGACAGGATTTGGTGACAAATTAAATGTATAAGTTAATTGAGAGAGATGAGTCAAGGATAATGCCAAGATTCTGGGCTTGTGAGGCAGGGAGGATGGCAGTGTTGTTTAAAGTGATAGGAAAGACAAGGGGAGAACAGGGTTTGTCTGGGAAGATGAAGAGCTCTGTTTTTGGACCTGTTAGGTCTGAGGTAGCAGTGGGACAGCAAGTAGAGATGTCCTGAAAGCATGAGGAAATGCGAGACTGCTGCAAAGGAGAGATATCAGGGCTGGAGAGATAGATTTGGGAATCATCTGCGTAGAGATGGTAGTTGAAGCCTTAGGAATGAATGAATTCTCCAAGGGAGTGTGGGTAGATGATGAATTGAAAAGGACCCAGAAATGAGCCTTAAGAGAAGGTGGGAGGCAGAAAAGGAGCCTGTGAAGGAGACTGAGAAGGAGTGTCCATAGAGATAGGGGGAGAACCAAGAGAGGACAGTGTCAGTGAAGCCAAGGTTAGATAATGTTTCCAGGAGAAGGAGGTGGTCTGCAGTGTCAAAAGCAGCTGAGAGGTCGAGGAGGATTAGGATGTAATTAATGGAGGTCAGTGAATTTAGCAAGGAGGTAATTGGTGACATTAGAGAAGGTAGGGTCTGTGGAATGAAGAGGGTGGAAGTCAGATTGGAGGCAGTCAAGGAGAGAATTGGAGGAGAGGAGGAGGAGGCAGCAGGGGTAGGCAACTCAGAACGGGAGATCAAGATTGGATGTCAGCATTCATCTTATTCCTGCTGACATGGAGTTAATAGGTGCATAGGTCTTGACTCTCCTTCCCATAGCTGAGACTGGTAGAGTACTGGAAACTCTCCAGCTTCAGTCCTAAGAGGGGAGAAAATATGTCTAATAGTAATAAAATGGTCAACTAGATACTGTTCCCTTCAGGCATTTTCTCAGGACATATCTAATTACTAACCTGAATCTGCACGGAGCAAAAGCAGATCTTTAGTGCCAATGCAAAGTTTGTAAGGATGGAGGCATACACACCAAGTTCTTCCAGTTAGTATTCCTGATTATTAGATCCAATATCATGTGTGTTTTTGTAGATATAGTAGACTGCCAGGAGGATTGACGGGGAAAGAGCATAGACCACAGATTCCACCGAGCAAAGGAGCTGGTTTCACCTGCACTTCCTAGAAGTTACTGGAACATTCTGTGGTGGAAGCCTAGCTCCTCTTCCAGTAGAGTTTAAATCGTGCCTCACCCGCACTGCCATAGGGACAGGGAGGAGCAGGGTTCTCCTCAGAGATATCATCATCAATCATATTTATTGAGCGCTTACTATGTGCAGAGTACTGTACTAAGCGCTTGGGAAGTACAAATTGGCAACATATAGAGACAGTCCCTACTCAACATTGGGCTCACAGTCTAAAAGGGGGAGACAGAGAACAAAACCAAACATACTAACAAAATAAAATAAATAGAATAGATATGTACAAGTAAAATAAATAAATAAATAAATAGAGTAATAAATATGTACAAACATATATACAGGTGCTGTGGGGAAGGGAAGGAGGTAAGATGGGGGGAATGGAGAGGGGGACGAGGGGGAGAGGAAGGAAGGGGCTCAGTCTGGGAAGGCCTCCTGGAGGAGGTGAGCTCTCAGTAGGGCCTTGAAGGGAGGAAGAGAGCTAGCTTGGCGGATGGGCAGAGGGAGGGCATTCCAGGCCCGGGGGCTGACGTGGGCCGGGGGTCGATGGCGGGACAGGCGAGATCGAGGTACGGTGAGGAGATTAGCAGCGGAGGGTGCGGGCTGGGCTGTAGAAGGAGAGAAGGGAGGTGAAGTAGGAGGGGGTGAGGTGATGGACAGCATTGAAGCCCAGGGTGAGGAGTTTCTGCCTGATGCGCAGATTGATTGGTAGCCACTGGAGATTTTTGAGGAGGGGAGTAATATGCCCAGAGCATTTCTGGACAAAGATAATCCGGGCAGCAACATGAAGTATGGATTGAAGTGGAAAGAGACACGAGGATGGGAGATCAGAGAGAAGGCTGATGCAGTAGTCCAGACAGGATAGGATGAGAGCTTGAATGAGCAGGGTAGCGGTATGGATGGAGAGGAAAGGGCAGATCTTGGCAATGTTGTCAATGTTGCTGGGAGAGAAGAGTCAATCTTTGCCTTCCAGTGAAGTGCTGAGCCTGCTCTGCCTGGCCTCCTGAGACCAACAGTAGAGAGATCAATGGTAAAATATTTCCTGCTACATAAGCCATTCATGGGCAAAAGAGAAGTTGGGGCAAGTTCATTTGGAGAGATTTGTATTCTCAGTCCCTTGCCCAGCCACTTCCTCAAGCAAAGCTTTCAAGTAAATTGCAAGATCAAAACACAAGATGTGTGATGACTAAAATCAGACAGATCATCAGCCTGACTTCTGAAGTTTTGAACCTCAATGGTATTAAATATTACCTTGTAATTCATGACTGATATTTTTTCCCTTATCCTTTTCAGTCAGTTGTATTTAACAGATTCTGACTTTGGTCATTACCCTATTTGGGAATCTGCTGAGGCCTTCTTAGTACTCTCAGAAAGGCCCAGGATGGAGCTCTTTATCCCATGATTTCTTTGGATCACATTGAACAGGGTTCTCAGTAATTTTAATTCTAGTTTGGTTGGTGTAAAGCTATTCAGCACAAAATTCGATTTCCTGAATCAGTAACTTGAGAATCTAATAGGCAAGATTTAGGAAGCAATCCTTCTGCTATATTCTGTGCTTGTTTGGCTTTCATGTATTGTATTATAAAATATCCAGTTGCAGTGGCCAGGCATTAACTAGGATGTAGAGGTCCTGGAAAGGGCCCAGAGAAGAGTCGCCAAAATGTTTAATGGGATAGGAAATAGATCCAGTGAGGAAAGGATGACACAATCGGAGCTGTTTAAGGTAGAGGGAAATGATTAAGATGTAACATTGTATCATGTAAATATCATAATTACTATATGAAGGGGTTTTACTGGGAAGATCCTTCAGCTGGATATAAGGAGGAATTTACTTTTTCTTAAAGAGACATAAGTACTCGATGTGGTGAAAAGGAGCCTGTGGAATCCCTACCTTGGATCTCTTTAAAAGATGTATCCTAGATGTTTTAGCTATTCAAAATGCTTGGATTCCAGGGAGCTGAGCCAGATGGCCTCTTGGGGAGCCTTTAGGCTTTAGATTCCTCTTACATACCACCAGGAATTTATTTTAGTGCTTGTCTCCTTGCTAGTTTGTAAGATCCTTGGAAACAGGGATTACGCCTATTAGCTCCATGGTATTCTCCCAAGCACTTAATACTGTGCTCTGCACAAAGGAAGTGCTCAACAAATACTACTGACTTGTGGATTGATGTTCTCCACCTTGGTCACTGATACTAATTGACAAGGCCAACCCTAGGCTAAGCCTAAAAGAAGCAATTGCCCCGAACCCTGCCTTCTTCAACAACTGCCCCCACTTTCTGTCAAACTGCACTCTCGCATCCCAGTGGGCAGTGAGGCTAGGACAGGACCAGTCATACTCCTGAGCCATTAGCGCCTCCTAAACCTCTGGAGCATCCTAGTTATTGAGAAGGGAAGGCCAGGTCAGTAGCAGTGTTGAGTGCCTTGGAGCAGCGTGGCTTAGTGGAAAGAGAACGGGCTTGGGAGTCAGGGGTCATGGGTTCTAATCCCAGCTCCTCCACTTGTCAGCTGTGTGATTTTGGGCAAGTCACTTAACCTAACTGTGCCTCAGTTACCTCAAGTGTAAAATGGGGATTAAGACTGTGAGCCCCAAGTGGGACAATTTGATAACCTTGTATCTTTTCCAGCACTCAGAGCAGTGTTTGGCACAAGCACTTAACAAATTCTGTCATTATTATTTAAACACTTAGTACAGTGCTCTGCACACAATACGTGCTCAATAAATATGATTGAATGAATGAGTCTTGTTTTGTACAGTGTTAGTTTCAGAAAAGTAAGGGGAGAGATGTACGCTCTTCATGGGCAGGGAACGTGCCTACCAACTCTGTTATATTGTCCTTTCCCAAGTTCTTAGTACAATGCTCTGCACACTGTAAGCAGTCAATCAATCAATCAATCGTATTTATTGAGCACTTACTGTGCAGAGCACTGTACTAAGCGCTTGGGAAGTACAAGTTGGCAACATATAGAGACAGTCCCTACCCAGCAGTGGGCAATGAAGGGCAGGCGTAGAGCATTTTAAGCACCTCCCTCTTCCCCTTCCCTCAAATGAAAGAGCTCTGCATCAGGATAGATACCCCAAACTTTTCTGCTCCTTGGACATATACAAAGCTTGCCCTGAAACTTTTCATTGTGTTCAAAAAGTATATGTGGCCAAGATTCATTGATGTACTCATGCTTCTTGAATTTTAAGATTGATGCATATCTCAAGTCACAAATTCCCGGGAGATGATAGACTTGTTAGTTTATTTTCCCTTTTTCAAATTTAGGTAATGAATTTTTTTGAGAACTTAGTGTGTCCGTAGGCCAGGATTGATTTGAGTATGCCTATTTCACAATAACAATGATGATGGTATTTGTTAAGTGCTTACTATGTGCCAGGCACTGTACTAAGCACTGGGATGGATAGAAGCAAATTTAGTTGGACACAGTTCCTGTCCCACTTGGGACTCCCTGTCTCAATCCCCATTTTACATATGAAGTAACTTAGGCCCAGAGAAGTGAAGTGACTGAAGCTCATTCTCTGTCAAACAGATGTTCAATCTGAGATTTACTAGGCCTTGGAAAGAGAAAACAGGTATTTCATCATTGTATCATTTTCTTCCTTTGCTTCCCTCCCTCTGCTACTTAGCCTTCTTTCCTGTTCCAGATGAGCCCGGCCAGGTATTGATCACTCTAAAGCACATTTCCATCAACTGTGGCATCCCCTCTTGTTTTCTTGTGAATGGCCCTGATATTCTTGTCTGTTTGCGAGCATCTCTACCAACTCCATAGGAGAAAAAAGCAAGAGAGAAAGAAAGCTTTGAATATGGTGGATTCTGCCCTCTCATCCAGTGCTGAGGCACTGGCAGATCCTGGAAGGATATAAAAGATTGCATTTTAAATGAATTTGAACCTTCAATATATTAGTAATGCCAAGACTAACATCTCAGAACCAAAGGGTACTTTGATTTTTAGAAATTGTTTGTCATTCCTTTGAGACCCATGTGGACAGGTACTGTGCACCTTAGGATTCATTTGTATCTACTCCAGCACTTAGAACAGTGCTTGACACATAGTAAGCACTTAACAAATACTATAATCACACACACACACATGCACATTCTACTATATAATTCTATATCTCATATACATATTACAATATGTACAGTATATCTATTATACTCTATAGATTGTATGGATCAATCAATCAGTGGTATTTATTTGAGCGCTTATTTCATGCAGAGCATTGCACTAAGTGCTTGGGAGAGCATAATACAACAGAATTAGCAGACAAGTTCCCTGACCATGTGTATGCATATATAAAATATATACTATACACTTGTAATTGCATACATACATACATATAATGGGTTTTTTCTCAATTTAAAGTTCCTGCTGAGTCAAACCAGGAAGCTCAGAACTCGCCAAGTTAATCCATGTTCCCCGGATTTACGAAGCTTAGATTATTTTTTATTGAACTTCTTTGCCCAATGCATTGAAAAAAAAATGAAGTCAGTGCCTAATTTCCTAAGCCACAAAGCCTCTACCACTCGAAGCATTTTAAGCCATGGATGCGCTGAATATGAAAGAAAGGCATGAATGCGAATGTGAGCCCTGTTCTTTGTTTGGGTTAAAAATATCCCTTGTATACCATAGATTGTTCCCTGAACCAGAGATATAGGGACTATGGTATATCTATCAATGGGCATCTTTAAAAGTAGAACACTTACTGAAAATTTTTTTAATGGAATGCTTTATTTCCTTAAATATTGTGGCCTTACATTGCCGGAGCACCTGGCTAACCTCTCATTTCATAGATAATTCTGCATTACCCAGGTGTCCTCTTATGGGCCACAGAAAGATTGGGCCTTGTTTAAGTGTGAAATAATCCTGTTGCTTCTATCTGGGAGTGAATGAGCCCGGATTAGATCAGATAAAACACACTTGAGATAAAGTGCACAAGGTGGATTAGACAAGAAAAGAGGATTTAATGAAGAACACATCCACAACTTTTTTGTTAACATTGAGAATGGTAGCTTTTGTAAGCAACATTTATGGAAACTCAACTGGAGGTTTAAAAGCTTTGTCTTTTGTTGTACATTTCTCTGCATACATTTGCTTTGTAGTTGGGAGCTTTAACTTTGGAAGCCACGCTGGGCCTTCCCTCGTGCTCATATTGTTTAATGAAAAGCTAAGGATGTACTTTTCCTCATAGATTCTTGTTTTGTTTTCTTTGATGTTTATTAAGTTATCCAGCAAGATGTAGGGTTCATTAGATAGTTATTATTATGAACGTAAATTAAACACCTGCTTCCTGGGGCATGATAAGTTTCAGGTGGAGTGTCAGAGTTATACATATTACAACATTTACTTAATTACCAAGTTACTACTTTGGTTGTCAAGAGGAACCAAGTTTATAAAGGTACCTGTAGGTATAGAGCTACTGTTAATCTATTTGGTTGGTGAATTCCTTGGACTCTTTTCTTTTCCTTTAAAACAATCCCATCTAAGAAAATATTCAATACCTCACAAAGATCATTACAAAATTTAAAGAAATGGCACCTCACCATTGAATGTCTTCAATATCAGTTTGAAGGCAAATATGTGACTGTTATTTGAAAGTAAATTCCAACATCTGCAAGTTAAGGCTAATCAATCAGCCAGTGTTATTTATTCATTCATTCAATGATATTTATTGAATGCTTACTGTGTGTAGAGCACTGTACTAGGACTTGGAAGAGTACACTATAACAAACAGACATATCCCCTGCCCACAATGAGCTTAGGGTTGAAAAGAGGTGACAGACATCAATATAAATAAATACATTAGTACAGATATGTATATAAGTGGTGTGGGGCTGGGAGGGGCAATGAACAAAAGGAGCAAGTTAGGGTCATGCAAAAGGGAGTGGGAGGAAAGGAAAGGGGGGGTCTTAGGGAAGGCCTCCTGTAAGATATGTGCTTTCAACGAGGCTTTGAAGGGGGTGAGAGGAACTGTCTGTCTGATTTGAGGAGGGAGGGTATTCCAGACCAAAGGGAGGATGTAGGTGAGGGCTAGTTAGATGAGATTGAGGTATAGTGAGATGATTAGCGTTACAGGAGTGAAGTGTGCTGGCTGGGTTGCAGTAGGAGAGAAGCCAAGTGAAGGAGGAGAGGGTAAGGCAATTGAGTGTTTTAAAGCCAATGGTGAGGAGTTTTTGTTTGTTGCAGAGGTGGATGGGCAACCACTGGAGTTTCTTGAGGAGAAACATGTCCTGAACGTTTTTGTAGAAAAATGATCCGGGCAGCAAAGTACAGTATCTACTGGAATGGGGAGAGGCCGGAGGCTGGGAGGTCAGCAAGAAGGTTGATAGAATAATCAAGGCGAGATAAGATACCTGATTGCATTAACGTGATAGCAGTTTGGATGGAAAGGAAAGGGCAGATTTTAGCAATTTTGTGAATTTGGGACCAACAGGATTTAGTGACAGATTGAATATGTCAGTAGAATGAGGAAGAGGAGTCAAGGGGTCAAGTTAAGATTAAAAGCTTGTGTGACCAGAAGGACGGTGATGTCTGCTACAGTTGAAGAGGAAGTCATGGGGAGGACAAGGTTTGGGAAGGAAGATAAGGATTTCTGTTTTGGGCTTTCTGAGAACTTATGATGTACAAAGCACTGTACTAAACACTTGGGAGCAAGTTGAGAGAGCAAGAATAGCAAGGGGTGATGTTGGTTCTTTGGTAGTTGACATTCTCTTTTATGAACACATTACTGTGTCAGTGTTAATCCAATGACCTTACCTGCTGGTAACATTCTGTACCTGCTACCTCTGTATACAATAATAATAATAATTATGGGATTTGTTAAGCATTTACTATGTGTACTAAGTGTTGGGGTGGATACAAGCAAATCATGTTGGACACAGTCCCTCTCCCACGTGGGCTCACAGTCTCAATCCCCATTTTACATATGAGGGACCTGAGGACCAGAGAAGTAAAGTGAGTTGCCCAAGGTCACACAGTAGACAAGTGGCAGAGCCAGGATTAGAACTCATGACCTTCTGAATCCCAGGTCCATGCTCTATCCACTACACCATGCTGCTTCCCAATGTGTATGTCCTGAGAGTCCTTCCTTCCATGCTTCCTGGAATCCTATGGCACTTTTAACTGTTTAACACTTTAAACAGTCTTTGCTCCTTCTTCTTTGTATCAATCCTAATTTAAAAATATTCTCCCTCAGAGCAATACTATCAAAGGGATTCCTAAAAAGTGCAAAACATCTACACAGCATAAAATCAGAAAGAATTCCACAACATAAAATATCCCACTGGGCCATGTCTGCACTGGGAAAACTAAATGGCAAATTGTATTACACAGAATACATGTCTATCTTTAAGTGCCAACAACACTGGACTCATTAACTAGCTAATTAGGAGACGTGGATACAAATAACTTATGACACTGGGGAGACCAGTGTGTCTGGAAACACCAGGGCCCAACATAGAACAATTGTTGGATATACTGCTGTCATCCTTTCTCTTCACATATCCTACCCAGAAACTTCACTGGGTATGATCCTTCCACTTGATAGTGAATTTGGTCCATAAAAAAATAAAACTTTCCCTGGTAATGAAGCCAAGGTATCAGAGATTGTAAGGTCACTAAGGGCAGGGATCATCTCTACTAATTCTACTGTACTCCCCCAAAACTTAGTATGACAAAGAAAGTGCTCAGTAAATACCACAGATTGATTGACAAGATGGAATCTGTTTGCAGTAGCTGAATGTCAAACTCTTGAAAAGGAAAGAACTACATGGATTGTGAGCCCCTCGAGAGATAGGGCTCCCACTTGTCATTTCTACTTGTATACCTCTTCCCAGTGCTTCATACAGTGCTCTGCACACAGTAAGCACTTGATAAATACTATTTTTAGCCAACTCTGCAAAAAATGTCATGATAATCCTGAAGCAGTCCTAGGTAGGGCAAGAAACCTGATTTGACTTTATTCTAAGAATTTCAATAGGAACATGAGCAAGGTCTCTTATTTGGAGTGTGCAGTGAGAAGCTTTTCTTAGTACAGGGAGATAACCACATTTTAAGGCAGAGGGGACAAAGCCAGAGGAATGGGAAATGTTAAAGGCAGCAGTGAGAAGAGGAGAGTGGGAGTAGTTTTAATAATGGGGAGGAGATAAGCACTGTTAGAGACTGTGAGCCCGCTGTTGGGTAGGGACCGTCTCTATATGTTGCCAACTTGTACTTCCCAAGCACTTAGTACAGTGCTCTGCACACAGTAAGTACTCAATAAATACAATTGAATGAATGAATGAATGAATTTTAAAACATGAAGAGGGACCTCATGGAAAACATCTGAGAAGGAGGAGAATATGGAAGAGGAGAGCAGAGTATTGAGAAGACGAGGATGACCCTTTTGGAAGTTCATATCTAATGGCTTCAGTAGTAAATCCAAGTATTTTTATAAAATGGTAGACAGTGGCTGAGGGGGATGGGTGTGAAGGGAGGGTATGGATGGCTCATTAACAGTCACAGTTTATTTTATCATTCAATTGTTATCAGGTATCAAATACAAGTAGACATTTAGAGCTTTCTTTGTAAATATCCCCAATTCAGTAAACACAAGGCATGGAGGTGCACAAACAATATTATCAGAGAGATTACATTTATGTGGGAATAATTGGTCTTTAAAATGAATAGCTATTAAGAGGAATGAGAAGAGCTCATACAATTGTTTGAGTTCCTGGCTAAATCAGCTTGGTGCCTGCAGTTTGAGAAACGCTGTCCTCGGGGTAGAAAGTGCAATAAAATAGTCTCATTAGGAATGCATAAAGAACAAAAGAAAAAAAGTTGGGCTACATTTTCTTTCTCAAATGAAGATGGGGAACTTAAAAAGATATCCCTGAAATGTTAATCAGGCAGCTTTCTGGCCAATCAGAAGGTACAGGAGAAATTGCCAAAGTATCAAAAACGGGAAGCAACTCAGAGATCAGGAAACTACTTGCAGTGAAGAAAGAAACAGTTGTCAACACCTCACAGCTCCTCATGACCCTGCCAAAAATGATGCCTTTAGAAGTTTTCCTCATGACATGCAGAACAAATTAGGGGGTTTGAGTAACCAGAAACCAAAGCTAAAGAGCTTGTGGAACAGTGTGGCCTAGTGGGAAAAGCACAGCTCTGGGAATCAGAGGACCTAGGTTCTAATCCTGTTTCCACCACTTGCCTGTTGCGTGACCTTGGGTAAATCACTTCAATCAATCAATCAATCAATCAATCGTATTTATTGAGCGCTTACTATGTGCAGAGCACTGTACTAAGCGCTTGGGAAGTACAAATTGGCATCACATAGAGACAGTCCCTACCCAACAGTGGGCTCACAGTCTAAAAGGGGGAGACAGAGAACAGAACCAAACATACCAACAAAATAAAATAAGTAGGATAGAAATGTACAAGTAAAATAAATAAATAAATAAATAAATAGAGTAATAAATATGTACAACCATATATACATATATACAGGTGCTGTGGGGAAGGGAAGGAGGTAAGACGGGGGGATGGAGAGGGGGACGAGGGGGAGAGGAAAGAAGGGGCTCAGTCTGGGAAGGCCTCCTGGAGGAGGTGAGCTCTCAGCAGGGCCTTGAAGAGAGGAAGAGAGCTAGCTTGGCGGATGGGCAGAGGGAGGGCATTCCAGGCCCGGGGGATGACGTGGGCCGGGGGTCGATGGCGGGACAGGCGAGAGCGAGGTACAGTGAGGAGATTAGTGGTGGAGGAGCGGAGGGTGCGGGCTGGGCAGTAGAAGGAGAGAAGGGAGGTGAGGTAGGAGGGGGCGAGGTGATGGAGA
This sequence comes from Tachyglossus aculeatus, assembly GCF_015852505.1. NCBI lineage: Eukaryota > Metazoa > Chordata > Mammalia > Monotremata > Tachyglossidae > Tachyglossus > Tachyglossus aculeatus. The sequence continues at coordinate 101,442,302 of NC_052066.1, forward strand.
GCCTTGAAGCCCAGGGTGAGGAGTTTCTGCTTGATGCGCAGATTGATCGGTAGCCATTGGAGGTTTTTGAGGAGGGGAGTAATATGTCCAGGGCGTTTCTGGACAAAGATAAGCCGGGCAGCAGCATGAAGTATGGATTGAAGTGGAGAGAGACACGAGGATGGGAGATCAGAGAGAAGGCTAGTGCAGTAGTCCAGACGGGATAGGATGAGAGCTTGAATTAGCAGGGTAGCGGTTTGGATGGAGAGGAAAGAGCGGATCTTGGCAATGTTGCGGAGCTGAGACCGGCAGGTTTTGGTGACGGCTTGGATGTGAGGGGTGAATGAGAGAGCGGAGTCGAGGATGACACCAAGGTTGCGGGCTTGTGAGACGGGAAGGATGGTAGTGCCGTCAACAGAGATGGGAAAGTCAGGGAGAGGATAAGGTTTGGGAGGGAAGACAAGGAGCTCAGTCTTCGACATGTTGAGCTTTAGGTGGCGGGCGGACATCCAGATGGAGATGTCCTGAAGGCAGGAGGAGATGCGAGCCTGGAGGGAGGGGGAGAGAGCAGAGGCAGAGATGTAGATGTAGATCTTCACTTTTCAGTGCCTCAGTTTCCTCATCTATAAAATGGGATTAAATCCTCCCTCCTTCTTAGGCTGTGAACCACACCTGGGACAGACACTGTGTCCAACCAGATTACCTTGTATCTACCCCAGTGCTTAGAGCAGTGTTTGACATATAGAGCACGGGCTTTGGAGTCAGAAGTCATGGGTTCAAATCCCAGCTCTGACACATGTCTGCTGTGTGAATTTGGGCAAGTCACTTAACTTCTCTGAGCCTCAGTTACCTCATCTGTAAAATGGGGACTTTACAGATAAGGGAAGTTACCTCATCTGTGAGCCCCATGTGGGACAATCTGACCACCTTGTATCCCCCCCTCTGACCACCTTGTATCCCCCCCCAGCACTTAGAACAGTGCTTTGCACATAGTAAGCACTTAACAAATGCCATTATTATTATTATTATTATATAGTAAGCACTCAACACATACCATAAAAAAGAGCTCTTGGGCTGCACAGACTGCCAAAGATAGGGGGACATCTGGATATGCTCTATATTACCAGCTACTCTTCTGGATTTTAAACTCCTTAGGTGCAAGGAGAGTTCCTTCTTAGTATTGTACTCTTCCAAAGACTTAGTACAACATTTTGTATACAGTGTAGGTACTCAATAAACATTACCAATTGATTGATCTCTGAAGAATTTCTCTAGTCAGAGTCAGTGTCATGGAATCAGAAGTCATGGGTTCAAATCCCGGCTCTGCCTCTTGTCAGCTGTGTGACTTTGGGCAAGTCACTTAACTTCTCTATGCCTCAATTACCACATCTGTAAAATGGGGATTAAGACTGTGAGCCCCACATGGGACAACCTGATCACTTGTAACCTCCCCAGCACTTAGAACAGTGTTTTGCACATAGGGCTTAATAAATGCCATCATTATTAGTCCCATACACTTTACTAAGCACTTGCTTGGGAGAGTACAATACAGTGAAGTTGGTAGACATGATCCCTGCCCACAGTGGGCTTACAGTCTAGAACAGGGGAGTGAGACATCAAAACAAGTCATATGTTTCTTAAACTTTGAAGAAGGCATTTTAATTATTCCAGGGAGGGGCAGATGAATCTTGCCTTAGCATCCATGTTGGTGGGCAAAGAATGCCTTAATAAAAAGTTTCAGATTTTTGACAAGCTGTAACCTATGGCACTATTATTAACAGGTGTTAATAAGAGTAATTAACTGTCAGGCAAATTAGAAAATGTTTCTACCTTTAACAACTTCCCTCCTAAAGCCCTGAATTCTCCCAGCAATACAGCTCCATTGGGAAGGACATTTAGTAAGAGTATAAGAAATATATACTGTGTTTACTTGGTGCAGTGCACTGTGCTAGTTGTAAGCTCCTTGTGAGCAGGGATCATGTCTATCAACTTCACTGTATTGTACTCTCCCAAGCAAGTGCTTAGTACAGTGCTCTTCACTCAGTTAATGCTCAATAAAAGCAATGATTGACTGATTGGGAAATATGGAATAAAGATGTTACACAATCTTGGTCCACAAAGACCTTACAATCTAATGGAAGAGACAAACAATGATAGTTACAAGTACAGTAGAATAGTTGGTAGCAGAACACACAAATATCTGCTGAATGAAGAACTGACATAGAGTATGTGTAAGCTGAGTGGGCACCATAAATATTTCAAAGACATGGTAAACAATTTCAATTGAGACAGCTCCCTTTTGAGCAGGGAATATGTCTTCCAACTCTTTTATATTGTACTCTTCCAAGTAATAGTAATAATAATAGTAATAACAGTAATTGTGGTATTTTAAGTGCTTCCTGTGTGCCAGGCCCTGTTCTAAGTGCTGGGGTAGACACAAGCAAATCGGGTTCGACTCAGTCCCTGTCCCACGTGGGGATCATAGTCCTAACCTCCATTTTACACGAGGGAACTGAGGCACAGAGAAGTGAAGTGACTTGCCCAAGATCACACAGCAGACCAGTGGCAGAGCTGGAATTAGAACTCAGGTCCTTTTGACTCCCAGATTTGTGATCTATCCACTAGGCCAAACTGCTTTTGTACAGTAAGCACACAGTAACTAGACTGTGAGCCCGTTGTTGGGTAGGGACCAACTCTATATGTTGCCGACTTGTACTTCCCAAGGGCTTAGTACAGTGCTCTGCACACAGTAAGCGCTCAATACAATTGAATGAATAAATATGATTGATTTACTGGTAGCAATATTAGTAAGACTAACATGCTACACAGCTATCAGGAGAAGTCTTCCTTTTCTCAAAGGGAGGCTTCAGGAAGATCAAGAGATCAAGGGTCAGGCAAAAGGGCAACTGTGTCATAGCAGGAAAGAATTATTTTTCTGTTCTCTCTGTATTCACGCATGGCTCTTCTCTCACATATCACTAACCTAGGAAGGATCTCACCATCCGAAAAATGAAGGATAGTTAGGGATATAAAAATATTGAGCTATTCAGACAGAGTATCCCTTGTTCACCCTGCAGGGTTATAAGGACCTTCCAAATTGTATATTTGAGTGATGCTAACAGCTACTCAGTGTTTCAGTTTAGACTTTACTATGCATTTAAGATGGCTTTTCTGACTCTGGGGGATAAAAGAAAGGGGATGGTGCTCAGATCCTGCTGCTGTTCTTAGTGGGTTTTTAACAGCAGAAATAAGTGGCTAAACCAATGAATCCTGGTGTAGGCTAACTGAGTGTCCCTGGGGATTTCACATGGAAGTGGCCTAGATCCTCTGTCATGTGGAATGGGGAGGGGGAAAACCATCAGGATTAGAAGTGATACTTACGGAAGAATTCCACCAAACTTTCGCAAATAGAACAAATATTCTTTTTTTTTTTTTTGAAAACTCAGCTTTGTTGCCTCCCCACCCCTCTCCCGCATGGTTGTTTATCCAAGGCTGGCTGAACTAAGGTTGGGTAAATTAAAGGCTCATGGGACAGACGATCCAGGGAAACTAAAGATCCAGTCACTCACTTTTCTCTTAGATTAAGAGCCAAATTTTAAAATTACAACGAAATCTGAAGAAATATTCAGAGAAGCAGCAAGGCCTACTGGAAAGATCTTGGGCCTGGAAGTCAGAGGACCTGTATTCTGTGTTTTAATCCTGGCTTTGCCAAGTGTTTGCTGTGTGTCCTTAAGCAAGTCACTTGACTTATCTATGTCTCAGTTCTCATGTTCTCCCTCCCTCTAGTTATTGCCCCATCTCCCTCCTATCATTCCTCTCCAAACTCCTTGTGTGAGCTGTCTACAGCTGCTGTCCCAAGTTCCTCTCCTCTAATTCTCTCCTTGGCTCCTCCAATCTGGCTTCCATCCCCTTCATTCTACAGAAACCACCCTCTCAATGGTCACAAATGATCTCCTTTCTTGTTACATCCAATGGTCTCTACTCCATTCAACCTCTCACCTACTTTCAACACTGGTGACTATTCCCTTCTCCTGGAAACAGTATCCATCCTTGGCTTCGCTGACACTATTGGGAAGCAGTGTGTTATAGGTCTAGGAGTCAGAACCTCATGGGTTCCAGTCCGGCTCTGCCACTTGTCTGCTGTGTGACACTTTACTTCTCTCTGCCTCAGTTACCTTATCTGTAAAATGGGGGTTGAGACGGTGAGCCTCACATGGGACAAGAATTTTGTCCCACCCTATTAGTTGATATCAACCCCAGTGCTTAGAACAGTGTCTGGCACATAGTAAGCACTTAACAAATACCATATTATTATTATTATTATTATCATTATTATTATTATCCTCTCCTGGTTCTCCTCCTATCTCTCTGACTACTCATTCTCAATCTCTTTTGCAGGCTCCTCCTCTGCTTCCCACCCACTAACTGTGGGTGTCCCTTAGGGTTCAATTCTGATTCCCCTTCTATTCTCCATCTACACACACTCACTTGAAGAACTCATTCGCTCAAATAGCTTCAACTACCACTTCTTTGCAGAAGACTGCCAAACCTACATTTCCAGCCCTGATCTCTCTTCCTCTCTGCAGTCTTTCATTTCCTCCTGCCTTCAAGACATCTATACTTGGATGTCCTGCCTTCGCCTTGAACGTAACATGTTCAGAATGGAACTCCTATCTTCCTACCCAAACCCTGTCCTCCCCACATCTTTCCCTTCAGTGTAGACAACACCACCACCCTTCTTGTCTCAAAACCTGTAACCTTGGTGTTATCCTTGACTCTTCTCTCTCATGCAACCTACATATTCAATCTATCTCTAAATTCTATTGCTTCAACCTTCACAGCATTGCTAAAATCCACCTTTTTCTCTCCATCCAAACCATTGCTTCATTAATCCAAGCACTTATCCTATTCTGCCTTGATTACTCTATCAGCCTCCTTACTGATCTCCCTGCACCCTGTCTCTTCTCACTCCAGTCCATACTTCACTCAGCTGCCCAGATCATTTTTTTGCAAAAATATTCAGTTCCTGTTTCCCCACTCCTCCTGTTAAACTCCAGGGGTTAACACTCCACCTTTGCGCCAAACAGAAACTCCATACCATTGGCTTTAAAGCACTCAATCACCTTGCCCCCTCCTACCTCACCTCACTACTTTTCTACTTCAACTCAGCCTGCACACCTTGCTCCTCTAATGCCAAACCATTCATTCAATCGCATTTATTGAGCACTTACTGTGTGCAGAGCACTGTACTAAGAGTTTGGAAAGTACAATTCAGTAATAGAGATAATCCCTGTCCACACCGGGTTTACAGTCTAGAAGGGGGGAGACAGACATCAAAACAAGTAAGCAGGCATCAGTATAAAATGTATACACATAAATGCACAAGTGCTGTGGGGCGGGGAGAGGGGGAAGAGCAGAGGGAGTGAGTCGGGATGAGGCCGAGGGGAGGGGGAGCTGAGGAAATGTTGGGCTTATTCTGGGAAGGCTGCTTGGAGGAGGTGAGCCTTCAGTATGGCTTTGAAGCCGGGGGGGGGGGAGGGGGGAGTGTGATTGGCGGATTTGTGGAGGGAGGATGTTCCAGGCCAGAGTTAGGACATGGGCCAGGGTCGACAGTGGGACGGGCGAGAATGAGGCACAGTAAGAAGGATAGCACCAGAGGAGTGGAGTGCGAGGTCTGGGATGTAGAAGGAGAGAAGGGAGGTGAGGTAAGAAGGGTCAAGGTGATGGAGAGCTTTGAAGTCAAACCTACCCATGCTGTACCTGGAACTTGTCTATCTCCCTGTCAATCTCTTGCCCACCTCCTGCCTCTGGCCTGGAATGCCCTCCCTCTTTATATTCAACAGAAAATTACTCTCCCTACCTTCAAAGACTTATTGAAGGCATATCTTTTCCAAAAGGCCTTCCCTGACTAACCCCCCCATTTCCTTTTCTCCAACTCCTGTCTGCATTGCTCTAACATGCTTCCTTTATTCACACACACACCCCAAAACCCCACAACACATGTACATATCCATAATTTATTCATATTAATGTCTGTCTTCTCCTCTAGCCTCAAAGATTACTGTGGGCAGGGAATGTATCTGTTGTGTTGTTGTGCTGTACTCTCCCAAGGGCTTAGTACTGTGCTCTGCATACAGTGCTCAATAATTGCTCAATAAATACAATTGATTGATTGATCCCTCCTACTTAGAGTGTGGACCCCAAGCAGGACAAGGACTGTGTCCAACCTAATTCAGTCGCATCTACCCCAAAACTTAGAACATTGCTGGATGCATAGTAAGAGCTTAACAAATACTATCAAACAAATTCAGACTCCTGTAACTGGATCTTAACACTGAAACACAGTGTGAGATTGACTGTGAGGCATGTGATCATTGTGTTAAGAGATCACAGCGAAGGGAGCTTGGGTGTCTATGTTTTGAAATGCGAAGCAGAAGTCTGTGGTTCAGTTTTTCAAACCCGTGCAATACAATAGCTTACATGTTCTACAGAATAATGTGCGGATACTTAAAAATAGGGTAGTAATTTTTCTGTATCCTTTATAAGAAGTGAGATATCAAAATATTTCTGGCCAGTTTACTGTGTCTAAAGTTGTACCCATCTCACACACAGCCTCATTGGTATTTTTGACTGCTTGCCTCCTGCTTTCAACCCCAGACATAGATATGGGTCAGAAATCCTTCTCCTACATACACAATTTGGAAAGTGCTCGGGAAACCTTAGAATAAAAGGAGCTAGAATAGAAGTGCAATTGTATTTTGCATTGCTGATTCTACCTCACAGCAATATGTTTTAATGCTTTTCTGTCCTATCATTAGTTCACACCAATAATTCCACTAATTTTTCAGGGTATTGTGGGGGGGCCTTGAGGGAAAACAGACTTTTATCTGAATCACACCACACACTCATTTTTAGAAAGTCATAGAGCTGATGTAGCAGCTCTAAAAGATAACTATGTGTAACTTTTGACAACAATCTTGAAAATGTTGGCATGAGAAATATTGTAAACTCCATATTTTTTCTAGTATTCCACATTTCTGTAGTTAATTGTCAACATGCATGTATGTTTCAGTGAATATGCCTTGTGTGCCTAAATAGCTACACGAAATTGGGTATGTGTCAAGGTTGGGAACTGGGCAAAGTTTTTCATAAAAAGGTATTTTAGTCAATCTGAGATCTTACTGTGTGCACAGCACTGTACTGAGCACTTGGGAGAGTATAATTTAACAGAATTGGTAGACACACTCCCTGCCCAGAACAAGGTTACAGTCTAGAGGGATGTTACAATCTATAGGGACTGTAAAGTAGGCCACCCCCTTCTTAGGTGAAAATTAGACATTCATCAGGAAAAGTCTCTATATGTAGAAATCTATATTTTAATTAGGCTAAAGTGAAAACTACTAGATATAAGTTGCAAAACTGAAGTGACAAAAAAAAAAAAACATATAATGTATTTGACCACCATGCTTTAATTTAAATTCCTGTTATTTCAGTAACCAGTTACACAATGACTCCCTATTTTTGCAATATGGTAGCTATAATGTTACTTAAATTGAACAGATGAGTGCCTCCTAATAATGTATGTTTACTTCATGAACTTGTGGGCAATTACCTTGTAATTATGTCTTTGTAGGTGCCTTTTACTGACTTGTAGAGCGCCAGTGCATTTTAAATGTAATTGCAGTTCTCTGTACCATTTAGCAAAGCTGAAAATTGTTAAAGGTTTGTAAATTACCTACATTATGCCATAGGCAACTAGGCAAATTAAATGACACTGTCAGTAATGTACAACAGATATTGGTATCACATACAAAATCAAGGTGGATCTTATTTCTAGTTGTTTATAGGGCACTGCTTGAGAGAGATTAAGAAAACATATATACACCAAATAACAGTATTTTTCATCCCAATGGTGAATGGATAGAGTAAAAACTTACCTGTGCCTAGAGGCTCCTTCAAAAAATGAAGCCTAGTGTTTAAAAGTGTTACGATATTTTACATTGACATTGTATTTCTTGATGTCAGTTATGTATCATGATATTGTGTTTTCTTTGGCTTGGCAAATATCCCTCCTTGCCTGTGTAGACAGTGTTTTCCATCCTGCAGATTTTGCAAAGTAGAATCACATGTTCTCAAGTAGAAAAGGTGTACTGCAGTGTGATTTGTGTCCGTCCTAGGGACTTAATGACGATAAGTGGCACATGATTGCTAGATACTGAGAAATTTGCATTTATGTTCTTGATCCAAATATCTCACAGTGGTGATGGCACCATGAAGACCAGAAAAATCTGTTAAGTAAGCTTCAGGTGAAATAGCCTCTGATGTTGTAGGGCTGTATTCCTCTGACCTAGTCACTTACTGATGGGGCTCCTTGAGTTTTGGAGTAAACTGTCAGAGCCGTATATAGAAGCAAACTGTCAGAGCCCTGTATTGAAGCGCAGCTGATACTCCAATAGGTCCATACCTCATTCTGCTGCCCAGATCGCTTTTCTACAAAACACTTCAGTCCATGTTTCCCCATTACTCAACAGCTTCCAGTGGTTGCCCCCACCCCATCAAAGAGCAACTCCTTAACATTTACTTTTAATTTATTCAATCACCTTGCCCTCTCCTATCTCACCTCACTACTCTCCTTCACTCCTCTAATGCCAACCTACTCAGTGTACCTCAGCCTCTTCTCTCTCACCCCCGACCCCTTACCCACGTACTACCTCTGGCCTGGAATTCCCCCCACAACCTTCGTATCTGACAGATGATCACTCTCCGTACCTTCAAAGACTTATAAAGAGCAATTCTACTCCAAGGGCACTTCCCTGACTAGACCCTTAATTCCTCTTTTTTAATTTTATGGTATTCATTAAGTGCTTACTGTGTGCCAGGCATTGTACTAAGTGCTGGGGTAGATATAAGATAATCTGTTTGGAAATAGTCCATGTCCCACATAGGCTTACAGCTTTAATTCCCATTTTACAGTTGAGGTAACTGAGGCACAGAGAAGTGAATTGACTTGCCCAAGGTCATGCAGCAGACTCATGGAAGAGCTGAGATTAGAACCCAGGTCCTTCTGACTTTCGGACCTGTGCTCTATCCATTAGGCCAAGCTGCATCTGGCACTTCTTCTCCCACTCCCTTCTGCATCACTCCTGCATTTACATTTGCATTCTTCATTCACCCCACAGCACTTATGTACAGATCCATAATTTATTGATATTCATGTCCGTCTCCCCCATCTAGACTGTAAGCTCGTTGTTGTTAGGGGACATGTCTACCAACTCTGTTATATTGTATACTTCCAAGCACTTAATACAGTGCTCTGCATTAAGCACTCAAGAAATGATCGAATCATCATTTCCTCTTACCTGTGAAATCTTTACTTAAATTGCGAGCCATATGTGGGACAGATACTGTGTCCCATTTGCCTATACTCTATCTACCCTTAATACAGTACTGAACAAATGTTAATATTATTATCATTATCAACCTTAGTGGTATTGGAATATATGGGAGCTTTCTGTCAAATGATTGCAGAAAGCAGAAGGAATCATAATTTATTCATTCATTCATTTAATCGTATTTATTGAGTGCTTACTGTGTGCAGAGCACTGTACTAAGCACTTGGAAAGAACAAGTTGGCAACATATAGAGACGGTCCCTACCCAACAATGGGTTCACAGTGTAGAAGGGGGAGACAGATAACAGAACAAAACATTTGGACAGGTGTCAAGTCATCAGAATAAATAGAAATAATGCTAGATGCACATCATTAACAAAATAAATAGAATAGTAAATATGTACAAGTAAAATAAATAGAGTAATAAATCAGTACATACATATATATAGGTGCTGTGGGAAGGGGAAGGAGGTAGGGCAGAGGGGATGGGGAGGAGGAGCGGAAAGGGGAGCTCGTCTGGGAAGATCTCCTGGAGGAGGTGAGCTCTCAGTAGGGCTTTGAAGGGAGGAAGAGAGCTAGCTTGGTGGATGTGCGGAGGAAGGGAGGGCATTCCAGGCCAGGGGAAGGACATGGGCCAGGGGTCAACGGCGGGACAGGCGAGAATGAGGCACAGTGAGCAGGTTAGTAGCAGAGGAGTGGAGGGTGCGGGCTGGGCTGTAGAAGGAGAGGAAGGAGGTGAGGTAGGAGGGGGCGAGGTGATGGAGAGCCTTGAAGCAGAGAGTGAGGAGTTTTTGCTTGATGCGTAGGTTGACTGGCAGCCACTGGAGATCTTTGAGGAGGGGAATAACATGCCCAGAGCATTTCTGCACAAAGATGATCCAGGCAGCAGCGTGAAGTATAGACTGAAGTGGGGAGAGACAGGAGGATGGGAGATCAGAGAGGAGGCTGATGCAGTAATCCAGTCGGGATAGGATAAGAGATTGAACCAGCAAGGTAGTGGTTTGGATGGAAAGGAAAGGACAGATCTTGGCAATGTTATGGAGGTGAGACCGGCAGGTTTTGGTGACAGAATGGATGTGAGGGGTGAACAAGAGAGCAGAGTTGAAGATGACACCAAGTTTGCGGGCTTGTGAGACGGGAAGGATGGTAGTGCCATCTACAGTGATGGGAAAGTCAGGGAGAGGGCAGGGTTTGGGAGGGAAGATGAGATGCCCACAATTAGAAAATGATATAGCAACAAATAAAACTGTAATTAATGGGATCATTGTACATCTTCAGCTGTGGTAGCTACCAGGCCCATTGATTCTATCTCTGCAGCAAAGAACTTCTCTCGTTTAATCACTTTTCATCTCATCTTTCAAATGTGTTTAGACTCTTGAAAATGTGAACTGTTGGGCCTGAGGATGTTTTCAAAAACACAGTTCTCTGCAATCACAAGACTCCAGCTGCATATGGGAAAGGGACCTATCTTGCTGACAGTGACTTGTTGGTCATGTTATCCTCCTATAAAACAGTTCAGACATAGTTCTCTCTGGACTGACGTGTCAGACTCAGAGGACTGGGTTTACAGGAGGGTTTCATGTGAACTTATTTTTAGTTCTGGCTGGAGAGGAATTGTTCACAACTTCTGAATTTCCCTCCAAAACCCCACACAAACCTGAGCCCAAAGACTCTGAGTCTATTTGCTCAGTTTCCATTCGATGCCAGGCAAAAGTTCCAAGGGTTTCCAACAGCCTTAAATTAGGAGACGGGATCCATACTCCATGCCAAATGAAAATTGATGGGATGTTTTGGAAGACCTCGGAATGAACTCTGCCTCTTTTCAGACCACAAGGAGAATCGAAGATCAGGATAAATTGGCCAAATTTGGAGTTTTATTTTCAAAATTTCACACAGCTCAGGGATGAACAGAATTTGTTACTCCTAACTGGTTTATTGACTTTTACTTTCATTCACTAATTCATTCAATCGTATTTACTTGAATTCTTGGGGCTATGTCATACTTGGCCCAGTTCATTGGAAACTGCTTTTAGGACAGGAATAACTAGTTAAAGCGATATTTATGTTTGGAAGGGAGACATTTGTCATATATGTAACAGTTGAATCACACTGAAGAATCTTTCCTCTCCCAGAAAATAAATGATTCTGCTTATGGTTTTGCACATTTTGGGTAGTACCCCAACACTTTCTTTTTCCTCTCAGTGGACATAACTCTCATTAATTTTGCCCCCATGTGGTTATGCTTTAATGGATATGCCTATCTGACAATCATTTGTGTAAGTTTATTGATAGTATATTCATAGTATTGATTTAATATTCATTTGAAAGGCTCTTAATCAATCAATAGTATTTATTGAGTGTGTATTGTGTGCCAGGTACCACTCTAGTCACTTGGGAAAGAACTATTCAGTAGAATGGGTGGACACATTCCCTGCCCACGAGGAGCTCACATTCTAGAGGGGAAGACAGACATTAAAGTAAATGGAATGACATTAAAATAAAATAAATAACCAATGCAGTTATTATAAAGAAGAAACTTTTAATGGGAAAGAAATAGCATCTTCAGCACCAAATTTAACAATTTTTCTAGAGGAGAGTGCTCACCAAAGCACACTTATATATGCTCCAGTTATTCAATGCATTTCTGACTGTTCATAAACTGTCTTCCTTTGAAGTCCATAAAATTACAGAAAGTAAGATCAATTAATCATATTTACTTAGTTATGGTAATTATTAAACACTTGCTATGCACCAAACACTATCTTAAGCACCGGGTTAGGCACAAGTTGATTAGATCGGACACAGTCCCTGTCCTACATGGGGTTTACAGTCTAAGGAGGAGGGCAAACAAGTATTTAATCCCGATTTTGAGTTGAGGAAACTGAGGCTCAGAGAAGATAAGTGACTTGTCTAAAGTCACACAGCAAGCAATTGACAGTCAGGATTAGAACCTAGGTTCTGAATCCTAGACCCATACTATTTCCCTTAGGCCTTGCTGCTTTATTGATCCCTTAATATGTGCAAAGCATTGTACTAAGCACTTGGGGGAGTACAATACAACTTCCTGCCCACCAGGCGCTTGCAGTCTACAGGGAGAGACAATCACTGATGTAAATAAATAAATAAATTGCCGGATCTGTACATAAGTGCTGCAGGGCTGAGGGTGGGGTGAATACAGGGTGCAAATCCAAGTTCAAAGGAGACGCAGAAGGGAGTAAAATCATTCTCCTAAACAACTTAGAAACCAAATAGAGAAATAAGTGATTTAAAAATGGTTCAAATGTTTGAAACTCTCAGTATCCCTCCCTGTAGAAGGTAGGATATAAGGGACAGTACCCTACACATTTGACAGAGGCCCAGCCTCAACCAAGACCTCTGACACATTTTATTTTATTAATGATATGTATATAGCTATAATTCTATTTATTCTGATGGTATTGACACCTGTCAACCTGTTTTGTTTTGTTGTCTGTCTCCCCCTTCTAGTCCATGAGCCTATTGTTGGGTAGGGACTGTCTCTACATGTTGCCGATTTGTACTTCCCAAGAGCTTAGTACACTGCTCTCCACACCGTAAGTGCTCAATAAATATGATTGAATGAATGAATGAATGAATTTGACCACACGCCCCTGTTCAGCCTCATGGTTCTCTGTAAGACTGGACCCTGTGAATTATTTATTGAAGTTTCTTGTAACAGAACTGTTTCTCCTGGCAGACATTGACAATTACGTCAAGGAGTATCTCTTGGCATTTACCTCTGTGGGGAAAAGATTCCTGATGCCCTGCTTCTTTGAATGCTTCCCTTTCTTTGAATCACAAATGTAAAATACATACACAAAATACAGTGAATGGGGGAGTGAGATTGTAGGAAGAGGGGAAGGGGAGAGAGTAATAGAAAAGGGGAGGGTTTCTCCCCTTAGGACCTCAGTTGAGTGGAGAAAATACCTGAAAATAATCCTGACATTTAGAAAAGGATATTGAAATAATTTGAAATACCAGAAAAAAACATTACAGGATTTAGTGTCTGGGAGGGTGGGTCAAAGGTCAATTCTATCAGTCCTGAGGTGGTTTACATCCATATTCTGCCATTTCCCCACCTGTAATTTATTTTAATGGCTGTCTCTCCCATTAGATTGTAAGCTGCTTGAGGGCAAGGATTGTATCTACCAATTCCATTGTATTTTGTGCTTTCTCAAGAGCTTAGTTCAGTGCTCTGCACAAAGTAAGTGCTCAATAAATACGATTGATTGATTGAAGGGCAGGGCCTAGTGGTGGGTTTTGTGTCTGGAACTACCTCTTCCCAGGCACACGGTTTGTCAATTTTAAGCACCATTGGAAGTGCTTTGGGACAGAATACTACTGAGAAAAAGCAAAGATTAGAAAAAAAACTTGGAAAGTTGTTTTTCTTTTCTACAGTCTCTAAACTGTAAGCTCCTTGTTGGCAGGGAGCATGTCTTCCATCTGTTATCTTGTACTGTACCAGGTGTTTTCTGCAGCACACCCCCGTGCCCCCGCCACCCCACCCCCCGCTGCACATCCACCAAGCTAGCTCTCTTCCTCCCTTCAAAGCCCTACTCAGAGCTCACCTCCTCCAGGAGACCTTCCTAGACTGAGCCCCCTTTTTTTCTCTCCTCCTCCCCATCCCCCCAGCCCTACCTCCTTCCCTTCTCCACAGCACCTGTATATATGTTTATATAGATTTATTACTCTATTTATTTTTCTTGTACATATTTACTATTCTATTTATTTTGTTAATAATGTGCATCTAGCTTTATTTTTATTTATTCTGATGACCTGACACCTATCCACATGTTTTGTTGTGTTGTCTGTCTCACCCTTCTAGACTGTGAGCCTGTTGTTGGGTAGGGACCGTCTGTATATGTTGCCAACTTGTACTTCCCAAGCGCTTAGTACAGTGCTCTGTGCACAGTAAGCACTCAATAAATATGATTGAATGAATGAGTGAATGTATGAAATAAATACAACTGACATTGATTGAAAGGCAGAGACAGCCCCTCTTGCCCTCATTCCTCCCCCTCTCTTCTCCTGACTGGATGTGTTGGCCTTGTTCTTCAAAGGGAAAGGCCCATGGGAAATCTGGCCTGCCCCTGAGGCTGCAGATTTAAGCCCTTTCAGGAAGCCCTGTACCCCTCAGGCCATGGGCCACAAGGGTGCCCTCTCAATGGAAACATGATCTCTCAGTGCTGTTCTGGCCTGCAGATAATAATAATAATGTTTTTTGTTAAGTGCTTACTATGTGCCAGCCACTGTGCTAAGCGCTGATCCTGGCCCTAGTTAGGGGAGGACAAAACTGCCCCAGGGTGGAGCTAGGGAGGTGGGGCAGTTGGCCACAAAGCAGCCCTGATCCCATACATTGGGTGGACTCCTCCAAACTGCACTTGAAAAGAACCTCACAACCATTAGTTCATGGAACTGGGTACTGGAAGCTGTGGTTCACTCAGGAGCAGAAACAAGAGGTTTTGAGGTTTACCCCACTGCCACTGAAACCGAGCTAGGTTCAGATGACACTTTCCTGAGGGGGCCTCACCTTCTCTCACTTCCCCACTCGCCCCCTCTCTACCCACCAACCCCGAAAACCACCCTCCCTGTCTCACAAGCCTGTAACCTTACCCATTGTCCTCAACTCATTGCTCTCATTCAAGCCAAAGATTGCAACTGTCATCAAATCCTGTTGTTTCTACCTGTACAACATTGTTAAAATCTGTCCTTTTCTCTTCATCCAAACTGCTACCACATTGATCCAAGGACTTATCCTATCCCACCTTGGCTACTGCATCAGCCTCCTTGCTTACCTCTCTGCCTACTGTCGCTCCCCACTTCAGTCCCTATTTCACTCTGCTGCCCAGATCATTTTTCTAAAAAATGTTCAGTCCATAATAATAACAATAATAATAATAGCATTTGTTAAGTGCTTACTATGTGCAAAGCACTGTTCTAAGTGCTGGGGAGGATACAGGGTGACAGGGTTATCTCATGTGGGGCTCACAATCTTAATCCCCATTTTACAGATGAGGTAACTGAGGCACAGAGAAGTGAAGTGACTTGCCCAAAGTCACACGGCTGAAAAGTGGCAGAGCCAGAATTTGAACCCATGACTTCTGAGTCCGTTTCTGCACTCCTCAGAACCTCCAGTGGTTTCCCATTCACCTCCATATTCATTCATTCAATCGTATTTATTGAGCGCTTACTGTGGTGCAGAGCACTGTACTAAGCGCTTGGGAAGTACAGGTTGGCAACATATAGAGACGGTCCCTACCCAACAATAGGCTCACAGTCTAGAATCGTATCAAATAGAAACTTCTTACCATTGGCTCTAAAGCTCTTAATCATCTTGCCTCCTCCTACATTATCTTGCTGATTTCCTACTACAACCCAGACCTCACTCTTTGCTCCTCTAACACCAACCTTCTCACTGTACCTCAATCTCAGTGAAGTTGTGGCTGACCCTTTGACTATGTCCTTTCTCTGGCCTGGAACTTCTTCCCCCTTCATATCAAACAGAAGATTTCTCTACAGAGCCATACTAAAATCTCATCTCCTCCAAGAGGCCTTCCCTGACCAAGCCTCATTTCCCCTACTCCTCTTCTTGCATCTCCCTTGGAGTTGGTGTACCCTTCATTCATTGCACCACCAGCCCCACAGCAATGTACTATAATTTATTTTAATATCCATCTCCCCCTCTAGACTGTAAGCTCTGAGAGGGCATGGAACATGTCTAGCAACTCTGTTAGATTGTACATTCGCTTGGCACAGTGCTCTGCACACAGTAAGTGCTCAACAGATGATACAACTGATTGATTAAGCGCTTAGTACAGTGCTCTGCACACAGTAAGTGCTCAATAAATGTGATTGAATGAATTAATGATTGATTCGCTCCCACGGCTTCAACTACCATCTCTATGCTGATGACACCCAAATTTACATCTCCGCCCCTACTCTCTTTCCCTCCCTCCAAGCTTGTATCTCCTCCTACCTTCAGGACATCTCCATCTAGATGACTGCCCACCATCTAAAACTCAATATGTCCAAGACTGAATTCCTTATCTTCCCTCCCAAACTCTGTCCTCTTCCTGACTTTCCTGTCACTGTAGGTGGCACTACCATCCTTCCCATCTAACAAGCCCACAACCTTGGTGTCATCCTCAACCCCGCTCTCTCATTCACTTCACTCACCCAGTCCGTCACCAAAACCTGCCAGTCTCCTTCCACAACTCGCCAAGATCCGTCCTTTCCACTCCATCCAACCTGCTACCTTGCTGGTTAAATCTCTCATCCCATCCTGACTGGATTACTGCATCAGCCTCCTCTCTGATCTCCCATCCTCCTGTCTCTCCCTGCTTCATTCCATACCTCACTCTGCTGCTCGGATTATCTTTGTGCAGAAACGCTCTGGGCATGTCACACCCCTCCTCAAAAATCTCCAGTGGTTGCCTGTCAACCTACAAATAAAGCAAAAACTCCTCACTCTCGGCTTCAGGGCTCTCCATCACCTCATCCCCTCCTACTGCACCTCCCTTCTCTCCTTCTACAGCCTAGCCCACACCCTCTGCTCCTCTGCCACTAACCTCCTCACTGTGCCTCGTTCTTGCCTGTCCTGCTGTCGACCTCTGGCCCACGTCCTTCCCCTGGCCTGGAATGCCCTCCCTCCACACACCCTCCAAGCTACCTCTCTTCCTCCCTTCAAAGCCCTACTGAGCGCTCACCTCCTCCAGGAGGCCTTCCAAGACTGAGCTCCCTTTTTCCTCTCCTCCTCCCCATCCCCCCCGCCCTACCTCCTTCCCCTCCCCTCAACACTTGTATATATTTGTACAGATTTATTACTCTATTTTACTTGTACATATTTTACTATTCTATTTATTTTGTTAATGATGTGCATCTAGCTTTACTTCTATTTATTCTGATGAATTGACATCTGTCCATATGTTTTGTTTTGTTGTCTGTCTCCCCCCTCTAGACTGTGAGCCCGTTGTTGGGTAGGGACCGTCTCTATATGTTGCCAACTTGTACTTCCCAAGCGCTTGGTACAGTGCTCAATAAATACGATTGAATGAATGAATGCATGACCCCTTTCCCTTGTCCTCCCTCTGGTCTGGAATTTGTGTAGGGTGGGCAAGAAACTGGCATGAATCCACAAGTTCTAATTAGCCCATTGCCAATAATCAATCAGCAACTTTTATTGAGGGATTACTGTGTGCAGTGGGCAGAGTTCACTTTGGAGATTATAGGGTATCAGTCATAGTTTGGCCTTATTTCTAACTTATTTCTAAAAAAGAGTTGTACAACCCCATTCTACCCTCTCAGGGTCAAACCTGGAAAGTTTCCAGTACTCTACAGTCTCGACTGATGATGCCCATCGACTGATGATGCCCATCATCCCCGTCAGCTCTTCCGTACATTCAACTCCCTTCTCAAGCCCCCGGTTCCTCCCCCTCCTCCTTCCCTCACCCCCAACAATCTGGCCTCCTACTTCATTAATAGAATTAAATCTATCAGGTCTGACCTCCCCAAAGTCACTCCCCCGCCTTCTCCAACCCCCCGGCTCTCAACACTCTCTGCTACTCTCCCATCCTTCCCAGCAGTATCCTCAGAAGAGCTCTCCTCCCTCCTCTCAAGTGCTACTCTGGCCACCTGTGCTTCTGAACCCATTCCCTCTCATTTCATGAAATCTCTCGCTCCGTCCCTTCTCCCCTCCTTAACTTCCATCTTCAACTGCTCACTCTCCACTGGTTCCTTCCCCTCTGCCTTCAAACATGCCCATGTCTCCCCCATCCTAAAAAAACCCTCTGTTGACCCAACCTCACCTTCTAGTTATCGCCCTATTTCCCTTCTACTATTCCTTTCCAAACTCCTTGAACAAGTCGTCTACACGCGCTGCCTCGAATTCCTCACCAACAACTCTCTCCTCGACTCCCTCCAGTCTGGCTTCTGTCCCCTACATTCCAAGGAAACCGCCCTCTCCAAGGTCACCAATGACCTCCTGCTTGCCAAATCCAACGGCTCATACTCCATCCTAATCCTCGACCTCTCAGCTGCCTTCGACACTGTGGACCACCCCCTTTTCCTCAACATGTTATCCAACCTTGGCTTCACAGACTCCGTCCTCTCCTGGTTCTCCTCTTATCTCTCCAGTCTTTCATTCTCAGTCTCCTTTGCAGGCTCCTCCTCCCCCTCCCATCCCCTTACTGTAGGGGTTCCTCAAGGTTCAGTTCTTGGTCCCCTTCTGTTCTCGATCTACACGCACTCCCTTGGTGACCTCATTCACTCCCACAGCTTCAACTATCATCTCTTCGCTGATGACACCCAAATCTACATCTCTGCCCCTGCCCTCTCCCCCTCCCTCCAAGCTCGCATCTCCTCCTGCCTGCAGGACATCTCCATCTGGATGTTTGCCCGCCTCCTAAAACTCAACATGTCCAAGACTGAACTCCTTGTCTTCCCTCCCAAACCCTGCCCTCTCCCTGACTTTCCCATCACTGTTGATGGCACTACCATCCTTCCCATCTCATAAGCCCGCAACCTTGGTGTCATCCTGGACTCCGCTCTCTCGTTCACCCCTCACATCCAACTCCCACATCCAAAACCTGCCGGTCTCAACTCCGCAGCATTGCCAATATCCGCCCTTTCCTCTCCATCCAAACCACTACCCTGTTCGTTCAAGCTCTCATCCTATCCCATCTGGACTACTGTATCAGCCTCCTCTCCGATCTGCCATCCTCTTGTCTCTCCCCACTTCAATCCATACTTCACACCGCTGCCCGGATTGTCTTTTTCCAGAAACGCTCTGGGCATGTTACTCCCCTCCTCAAGAATGCCCAATGGCTACCATTCAACCTATGCATCAGGCAGAAACTCCTCACCCTCGGCTTCAAAGCTCTCCATCACCTCGCCCCCTCCTACCTCACCTCCCTTCTCTCCTTCTACAGCCCAGCCTGCACCCTCCGCTCCTCTGCCGCTGATCTCCTCACCGTCCCTTGTTCGCGCCTGTCCCGCCGTCAACCCCCGGCCCACATCCTCCCCCTGGCCTGGAATGCCCTCCCTCCCCACATCTGCCAAGCTAGCTCTCTTCCTCCCTTCAAGGCCCTACTGAGAGCTCACCTCCTCCAGGAGGCCTTCCCAGACTGAGCACCCCCCTTCCTCTCCCCCTCCTCCCCCTCTCCATCATCATCATCATCAATCGTATTTATTGAGCGCTTACTATGTGCAGAGCACTGTACTAAGCGCTTGGGAAGTACAAATTGGCAACATATAGAGACAGTCCCTACCCAACAGTGGGCTCACATTCTAAAAGGGGGAGACAGAGAACAAAACCAAACATACTAACAAAATAAAATAAATAGAATAGATATGTACAAGTAAAATAAATAAATAGAGTAATAAATATGTACAAGCATATATACCTATATACAGGAGCTGTGGGGAAGGGAAGGAGGTAAGATGGGGGGGATGGAGAGGGAGACGAGGGGGAGAGGAAGGAAGGGGCTCAGTCTGGGAAGGCCTCCTGGAGGAGATGAGCTCTCAGTAGGGCCTTGAAGGGAGGAAGAGAGCTAGCTTGGCAGATGGGCAGAGGGAGGGCATTCCAGGCCCGGGGGATGACGTGGGCCGGGGGTCGATGGCGGGACAGGCGAGAACGAGGTATGGTGAGGAGATTAGCGGCGGAGGAGCGGAGGGTGTGGGGTGGGCTGTAGAAGGAGAGAAGGGAGGTGAGGTAGGAGGGGGCGAGGTGATGGAGAGCCTTGAAGCCCAGGGTGAGGAGTTTCTGCCTGATGCGCAGATTGATTGGTAGCCACTGGAGATTATTGAGGGGAGTAATATGCCCCGAGCATTTCTGGACAAAGATAATCCGGGCAGCAGCATGAGGTATGGATTGAAGTAGAGAGAGACACGAGGATGGGAGATCAGAAAGAAGGCTGATGCAGTAGTCCAGACGGGATAGGATGAGAGCTTGAATGAGAAGGGTAGCGGTGTGGATGGAGAGGAAAGGGCGGATCTTGGCAATGTTGCAGAGCTGAGACCGGCAGGTTTTGGTAACGGCTTGGATGTGAGGGGTGAATGAGAGAGTGGAGTCAAGGATGACACCAAGGTTGCGGGCTTGTGAGATGGAAAGGATGGTAGTGCCATCAACAGAGATGGGAAAGTCAGGGAGAGGGCAAGGTTTGGGAGGGAAGACAAGGAGTTCAGTCTTCGACATGTTGAGCTTTAGGTGGCGGGCAGACATCCAGATGGAGATGTCCTGAAGGCAGGAGGAGATGTGAGCCTGGAGAGAGGGGGAGAGAGCAGGGGCAGAGATGTAGATCTGGGTGTCATCAGCGTAGAGACGATAGTTGAAGCCGTGGGAGCGAATGAGGTCACCAAGGGAGTGCGTGTAGATCGAGAACAGAAGGGGACCAAGCACTGAACCTTGGGGAACCCCCACAGTAAGAGGATGGGAGGGGGAAGAGGAGCCTGCAAAAGAAACTGAGAATGAATGACCAGAGAGGTAAGAGGAGAACCAGGAGAGGACGGAGTCTGTGAAGCCAAGGTCAGATAGCGTATTGAGGAGAAGGGGGTGGTCCACAGTGTCGAAGGCAGCTGAGAGGTCGAGGAGGATTAGGACAGAGTATGAGCCGTTGGATTTGGCAAGCAGGAGGTCATTGGTGACCTTTGAGAGGGCAGTTTCTGTGGAATGTAGGGGACGGAAGCCAGACCCCTCCATCCCCCCCACCTTACCTCCTTCCCTTCCCCACAGCACCTGTATATATGTATATATGTTTGTATGTATTTATTACTCTATTTATTTTACTTGTACATATCTATTCTATTTATTTTATTTTGTTAATATGTTTTGTTTTGTTTTGTTCTCTGTCTCCCCCTTCTAGACTCTGAGCCCACTTTTGGGTAGGGACCGTCTCTATATGTTGCCAACTTGTACTTCCCAAGCGCTTAGTACAGTGTTCTGCACACAGTAAGCGCTCAATAAATATGATTGATTGACTGTGGGAGGGAGAGTCGAGCAGAGGCCTACCCATTGCATTCTTAGCTTGGCCAGTGGCTAGTGAGTGGAAGGCAATCTGTTAAAAGTCAAGATACCCCTGTGCTGGGCAGCAGCGACATGGGATTGAGTCAAGAGTGGAGGCCCAAGTCTACTGTGTGGAAGGAGGCAATGGTAAACCTCTTTTGTATTTTTACCAAGAAAACTTTATGGATACACTACCAGAACAATTGCAGTTGGAGGTGGAGAGTTCTAGGAGAAATGTGTCCATGGGGTTAGTATGGGTAGGAGACGACTCAGCAGTGTAAGACAAGACAAACCCATTCAACAGGCCCTTTTGAAAACTGAGCCAACAAAGTAACAAAAGTGCACAGTAGGTGTATAGATGACTGAAGAATACCATCTCTGGTAAACAGCCAAATGTGTTTGGTCATGTCATATTCCCAGTTTGACCCTATAGATGAGTTTAGCTCCAGAGAGTGGCTAAGCAGCATGGCCTGGTGGATAGAGCAGAATGGGCCTGGGAGTGAGAAGGACCTGGGTTCTAATATCTAGTCCACCACTTGTCTGTTGTGTAACCCTGGGCAAGTTATTTCACTTCTCTGTGCCTCAGTTACCTCACCTGTAAAATGGGGATGAAGTCTGTAAGCCCCTTGTGGGACAGGGACTGTGTCCAACCTTATTAGCTGGATCTACCCCAGTGGTTAGAACAGTGCTTGACACATAGTAAGCAGTTAACAAATACTATCATTATCAATGTTACTTTCCCGAAGAACAATAATTGTGAACATTTTCCATAATCTTGGAACTAGAAGAGAAGCAGTTTGGCTTGGTGGATAGAGCATGGGCCTGGGAGTACAAAGGACGGGGGTTCTAATGCCGGCTCTGCCACTTGTCTGCTGTGTGACTCTGGGCAAGTCACTTCACTTCTCTGTGCCTCAGTTCCCTCATCTGTAAAAAGAGGATTGAGACTATGAGCCCCACGTGGTACAGGGACTCTGTCCAATCCAATATGCTTGTATCTACCCCAGTGCTTAGTACAGTGTCTGGCACAAAATAAGCACTTAGCAAATACCATAATTATTATTAATTATTAATATTATTAGGTGAGGACACATAGTGACTCACTTATGTCCAGCTGTGGCCAGAGCTCCTTGGAATGATCCTCATGATAGCTTCCCTCCCAGGCGAATCTATCATTCAGTCTCCCTCCCCCATCCCTGCCCCCCCTTCTCCCCAGGGCCCATTGCTCAGTGCTTTGTACAGTACTCTACACATAGTGAGCAGTTAATAAGTACAATTACTACTACTATGTTATTTGAAAAGAGGAGAAAAGGATTCCCAAACATGAGAGCAGAAAAGAATGTTCAAATCCTTCGAGTGTTCTAAAACGTATTAATTTGAAAAACCTCAAATGGAAAGAAGTTTCTTAGAAAAATAAAATCTTGGGAACAGAACCCATTTCTAACAATGGAGATAATGACAGTTGACATGTGAGCTAACTGACCTTTCTTTAACCTCTATATAGGCCACCTCGTTAACCATCTTGAAGCAGATGAGTGTTGCACATTTGCAAAGAAATGCAAAGTGGTCCTTATTTTTGTCTTTAACTAGCCCACTCTGTCCCCAAGAGGTCTATAAGGAGTGAAGTCAATGAAATAAACATGCTCTTCCACTTGCCAAGAAGAAATTTTTACCTGCTTTGCTTAGTGCGATTTGCAACAAAGTTCTGAAATGAAATGAGTCGCTAGCCAAACCCTTCTAAATTAAAAACCAGATCTGCCCTTTGATTGGGCTTTCTTGTCCTAGTGAAACTCTTCACACATATATGTGACTTTTAAAAACAGATTCTCATTGCCTTGTGACAAACAAGTCTACTAGAGTTTGTTTTGCTATTAAGAACAAAGATTCCTGAATTGTTTAGGAGGAGTTTGTCATCTATTTCAATTCATTTATTTCTCTTTACACAGCAACTTTGAATCCCTTCATGAACTGATTAGCAATATTTGCTAAGCAGTTAATGATATCCAGGGCAAACATCTAGAGTCTCAAAGGAAGGATTTATTGGATTCTTACCCAGAGCCTCTCCAGACCCCTGTACCTTTGGTTTCTAGAGGGGCAACTAACACCAACGAATTCTGGGTGGGTGCTTTTTTCTGAACTGAAATGAACCTAGTCTTTCTGAGAACTCTGCATCAGTTATCTTAAGCATGGGTGTAACGCTTTAAATAGACAATGACATTTAGCTAAAGTGTAATCAATATCAAGACTTTTAAAAAATCCAAATAATAAACTGAATGCTAATGAGATTAAAACTGC
This sequence comes from Tachyglossus aculeatus, assembly GCF_015852505.1. Taxonomy (NCBI): domain Eukaryota; kingdom Metazoa; phylum Chordata; class Mammalia; order Monotremata; family Tachyglossidae; genus Tachyglossus; species Tachyglossus aculeatus. Next base: position 101,465,980 of record NC_052066.1, read on the forward strand.
TCAGTGCATGGTTAACAAACAGCAAATGAGCACATTCATTTTGCTGAACATTGGAAACCCCTTGGTCATTTTTTCTCACCCTAAATCCCAGGGCTCTCTCCGCTTTTCAGAGGCTGCCACACAAATACATTGCTTAAATTGCTGTACTTTTAGTCATGCAAATCAACATTACTTATAATCCTTGAGAACATCCATTAGCTCCTGAACTGTATGTGGACTGTGAAATAGTTACTGATTTAAAGGAGCTGTGTTCAGCCTGATTTTCCAGAGACTCAAATAAGTGCAAATGAAGGAGGAGGAAGAATGTATTCAATTCTTGCAGGCCTGCTGCTTAATATTTCATTAGTCCCCATCCTTATATTTTTTAGGCTCTTGAGGCTTATTTTCAGAGCTAATTATATGCAACAACTTATCTTTCAATTTTCCTAAGAGTTTCTTTCAGCAGATTCATTTATATTGCTGTTATTTGTTTACAACTGCTCCGTGTTTTATTACAAAAAGCCCCTCTGGAAGTCCTCCTTCCCACCTAGATAGAATCCTGCCAGCTGCCTGTCTTTACATGTATCTCCACTCTACTGAGCACTGAACTGGGACTACTGAACTTTCTTTCTAAACTCATAAAAAAAAAAATGACTGTTGAATCCAACGGTCAGGTCTGGATATGAACTGCCACCCTGCGGTGAAAGGCCAGTGGCTGATCAAATGAACCCTTCAGCGATCCAAAATGGCTTAAAAAAAATGGTTTTAATCTTTCTGTTGTCTGACTTCTCGGCATGGAGGAGTTGCCCTTAAACACAAGTTACATAAAAATGGTTAGTACAGCTGGCCCTGAAATGTGTTGAACATTGAGAATCACGTAGCATTGTTTACACAGATGAGTATTTGGGAAAGACTTCAATCAGGGCTGACTTTACTAGCAAAAGAGAAGACTTTGGCAATACCGCAGGGTGATCAGCAACAGCGACTCATATTTTCCAACTGAGATCAATGTGGACTTCAGTCCATTAGTACAGACCTAAATATCACTAGATATGAATAGACGACAGAGGAAGTGTGAGAAAGCAAAGTCTGGAGTAGTCGGATTTGAGAGACTTGTTTCATATTTCAATCCCTTTTTAGTACTCTACAGGAAGACAGTCAGATTCTAGATTTTCAATTAGCTTACCCTGGGCATGAAATGAAAAATCTTTCTTTTCTGCTAACAGAACTGCTTTTTTGTTCAACCATTTCAAACTTCTGTTCACAGGACTGGATTTTACAAAGTCCCTGAGAGAATCCGGGCAGTGTGTCTATTTGAAATGTCAAGCCGTGACTCTATCTAGGTGCGGATTGCAATCGTTTGAGTAAATAAGATGCCAGTTTACAAAGGTAAATGATGAAGTCTGGATTTTTTGAAAAAACTCCACAAGGCATCCAACCACCAAGCCTGCCAATGAAAAAATATATGTCTCAGGAACCTAGCCTTTAAAAATATGTTTAGTACTTGCACTGTTTATATTTTTATCAGTAAATCTGAAAAGGGTATCCATTTCTTGATTGGCTGAAGCAGTTCATTTTTAAAATGTCAAATGGGTTATACTGCTGTATGCCATGGTGTCACATTATAATGCTGCAGATTAGGTGCAGGGATCCACTGGGCCCATTTTAGGGTTGTTACCACGTCTCCTTTCTCCACCTCCTTTAGAAACCCTTCATTCCTCCGTGGGCCTGGGAGTCATCAATCAATCAATCAATCGTATTTATTGAGTGCTTACTGTGTGCAGAGCACTGTACTAAGCGCTTGGGAAGTACAAGTTGGCAACATATAGAGCCAGTCCTTACCCAACAGTGGGCTCACAGTCTAAAAGGGGGAGACAGAGAACAAAACCAAACATACTAACAAAATAAAATAAATAGTTTTCATCTTGGCTCTGCCACTTGTCTGGTGTGTGACCTTGGGCAGGTCCCTTCACTTCTCTGGGCCTCAGTTACCTCAACTGTAAAATGGACATTAAGACAGTGTGCCACATGTAGGACAGGGACTGTGTCCATCCCTATTTGCTTGTATCCACCCCAGCACTTTGTACAGCATCTGGCACATAGTAAGCACTTAATAAATACTACAATTATTATTATAATTATCATTATTATTAATCCTTTTCCCCTCCAGTGCCCCCATCCCACATACACACCAGTGTAAGTACTATGTTTCTCTAAAAGTTCCAGGGAGGGTAAAGCAGGATTAGATCAGCACCTGTGCATTCCAGGGAGGTAGCAAATCTGGGGCTGGGATTCCTCTAAACTATTCTTCCCAGTGCCTTACAATAATAATGGTATTTGTTAAGTGCTTGCTATGTGCCAAGCACTGTTCTAAGCATTGAGACAGCTACAAGGTAATCAGGTTGTCCCATGTAGGACTCACAGTCTTAGTCCCCATTCTACAGATGAGGTAACTGAGGCACAGAGAAGTTAAGTGACTTGCCCAAAGTCACACAGCTGACAAGGTGGCAGAGCTGGGATTAGAACCTATGATCTCTGACTCCCAAGCCCTGGCTCTTTCCACTAAGCCTTGCTGCTTATATTGTGGTATTTATAATAATAATAATGGCATTTGTTAAGCGCTTACTATGTGCAAAGCACTGTTCTAAGTGCTGTTCTAAGCATATTTGTTAAGCATTTACTACGTGCCAGGCACTGTACTAAGCCTTGGGGTGGATACAACCAAATTGGTTTAAACACAATCCCTGACCCTCAGGGGGTCACAAGTCTTAACCCCCGTTTTAGGAGGGAGTAACTGAGTCACAAATAAGTGAATGACTTGCCCAAGGCCAAGGACAAGTGGCAGAGCCTGGATTGCAATCACACTACCACCCAACAATTGGACATACTAGAAAATATTTTGTTTTTCCTTCCCTCCTTTCTTCCTTTCCATTGACCAGCAAGGAAAGATATTATATTGAATTTCATTCTGAGTAGTGGCCAAGATCTGGTGCAGAAGGTATACATGGGAGAGTCTTTCTGTTATTGCAGAAGCATTCATTAAACAAATACCTAACGGGTACTTAGCACTGCCCTGGACTATGCATTTGGAAGCACAAAATAAGTCAGAGATATTATATCTGGTCTCCAGCCCCTGCAATCTATTGGGAGAAACAGGCAGACATAAATTTTAAATAGGGACAGCCTAGATACCAATGAAAACAATAAAAATGCAATGAATAACAACGAAAAAAATTAGTGAGGTGAATAAATCAATATACACTAATTGCTGGGGTAACTGAAAGATGGGGAATTTGTGGTTTAGGAGGGCTTTACAGATGATGAAAAATGTGGTTTGATGGATGTGAAGGGAGAGGGAGTGCCCAGAGGGGACATCTCTTACAGGAGTCACAGACAAGAGCAGCATGCAAGGTTCAGTTTGGTTAGTTTTGAAGTAGGAAAGAGTGCAGACTGGGGTGAAATGGGAGGAGAGAGGTGAAAGGTAAGGAAACAGTTGGTACAGAACACTAAATTCAATAATTCTGACTTTCTGTTTGATTTGGTGAGAAGTGTGTAGCCATTAAAGGTTTTAAAGGAGAGGAGTGCTGTGTTCTGGATGGTGTTTTAGGAAGATAAAACAGGCGGTGGAAAATAGGCCAAAATAAAGAGTAGCCTTCGATTCTCTAAACGCCAACCTATTCACTGTACCTTGATTTTGTCTATCTCAAGACCGACCTCTTCTCACATCTTTGCTCTGGACTGGAACTTGCTCCTCTTCATTATACATCAGACTACCATTCTCCCCACTTTCAAAACCTTACTAAAATCAAATCTCCTTCGAGAGTTCTTTCCTAAATCCTCTTTTCCTCTACTTCTTCTGCCTTCTGTGTCAATTTTGCAATGGATCTGTAACCTTTAAACCCTTGCTATGCCCTCATCCCCACAGCACTTACGTGCATATCTGCAATTTACGTTAATGTCCACCTCCCCTTCTAGACAGCAACTTGTTGGCAGGGAATCTGTCTACCAACTAAGTACTGATGGGTGTTCTCAAGGACTCAATACAATGCTATTTACATAGTAAGTGCTAAACAAATACCATTGATTGACTGATTGCTGGAAGCCAGGAAACAATTTAGTAGATTGAACCAGCCAGGAGGAAACTGGAGGTGACTAGGGTGGTACTTGCTAGTGTGAACAAGAAGGCAGAGGCAGATCTAGAAATAAATGCTGCAAAGGGAAAACAGGCAGTATGTAGGGACAGACAGTGTGAGAGCTGAAAGCAGAGAAGACTCAAAGATGACACTGAGAAACAATATGGTCTACTGGAAAGAGTCAGAGGACTTGCGTTCTAATCCTGCCTCTGCCACTTACCTGCTGTGTGACTTTGGGCAAATCACTTAACTTCTCTGTGCCTCAGTTTCCTCATTTGTAAAATGAGGATTCAATATCTGTCCCTCTGAGACTGTGAACATCATATGGGGCAGGGACTGGTCTGAGCTGATTGAATTGCATCCACCCTAGTGTTAGTTACAGTGAGTAACACTTAGGAAGCACTCAAAAAGTTTCATTATCACAATTATTCTCAATAATAATAATAATCCTGCAAGCTTCTGGTATGGGGAGGTTGATGATTTTTGGTGATCATTATGAGAAAAAGTAGAAAGAAGAGACAGGTTTAGGAGGGAAGTTGGGGAGTTGTGTTTTTGCAAAATGGGATTTGAAAATGTCCTGAAGAACCAGAGGAATAATGAAATCTTCACAAGTGATCATTAGACACAATGACCATTGGTTGATGACATTGAAACTCCCATCTCTATAAAGCAATTTCAGGGTTAAATTTGGATGTTATAAATGGATGAGTTTCACTACTGTATGCAATAGGCATAGCATTTTTAATTTTCAAAAAGTCTTTGACAAACTTCCACACTAATTTTTTTTTTTTAGTAATAAAACTGGAATGGAGGGAATGCCTAATCATTGATTGGAAACGAGCTAAAAGATAGAAAATAAAGAGTAATAATAAACCAGAACTTGCCAGGATGGAGAAGTGTAAACGTCAGAAGAGTGCCTTGGGGTTCAGTACTAAGGCTAGTTAATGCAACTAGGGAAAATAATCCAAATTACAACTACTTGATGAAGGACTCAAATATATTAATCAGCACTTGTGCAAGAGATATTGGAGTTACTGCAATGATAATAATAATTGTAGCATTTTTTAAGCGCTTACTATGTGCCAGGCACTTTACTAAATGCTAGGGTAGATACAGGATAATTGTATTGCACACAGTTCCCTGTCCCACATAAGCCTCACAGTATTGATCCCCATTTTACAGATGAGGTAACTGAGGGACAGAGAAGTGAAGAGACTTACTCACGGTCACACAGCAGGCAAGTGGCAGACCTGAGATTAGATGAAGCATAGGCCTGGGAGTCAGAAGGACCTGGGTTCTAATCTCGGTCTCTGTCACTTGTCTATCGTTTGACCTTGGGCAAGTCATTTAAATTCTCTGTGCTTCAGTTACCTCATCTGTAAAATGGGAGTTAAGACCCTGAGCCCCAAGTGGGACAGAGACTGTGTCCAACCTGATCATCTACGCTGATGACACCCAAATCTACATCTCTGCCCCTGCTCTCTCTCCCTCCCTCCAGGCTCACATCTCCTCCTGCCTTCAGGACATCTCGCCCACCACCTAAAACTCAACAGGTCCAAGACTGAACCCCTTGTCTTCCCCCCCAAACCCTGCCCTCTCCCTGACTTTCCCATCACTGTTGACGGCACTACCATCCTTCCTGTCTCACAAGCCCGCAACCTTGGTGTCATCCTCAACTCTGCTCTCTCGTTCACCCCTCACATCCAATCCGTCACCAAAACCTGCCGGTCTCAACTCTGCAACATTGCCAAGATCCGCCCTTTCCTCTCCATCCAAACTGCTACCCTGCTCGTTCAAGCTCTCATCCTATCCCGTCTGGACTACTGTATCAGCCTCCTCTCCGATCTCCCATCCTCCTGTCTCTCCCCACTTCAATCCATACTTCACGCCATTGCCCGGATTGTCTTTGTCCAGAAACGCTCTGGGCACGTTACTTCCCTCCTCAAAAATCTCCAGTGGCTACCAATCAACCTACACATCAGGCAGAAACTCCTCACCCACGGCTTCAAGGCTGTCCATCACTTCACCCCCTCCTACCTCGCCTCCCTTCTCTCCTTCTACAGCCCAGCCCGCACCCTCCGCTCCTCTGCCGCTAATCTCCTCACCGTGCCTCGTTCTCGCCTGTCCCGCCGTTGACCCCTGGCCCACATTATCCCCCTGGCCTGGAATGCCCTCCCTCCCTACATCCTCCAAGCTAGCTCTCTTCCTCCCTTCAAGGCCCTACTGAGAGCTCACCTCCTCCAGGAGGCCTTCCCAGACTGAGCCCCCTCCTTTCTCTTCCCCTCATCCCCCCTCCATCCCTCTGCCTTACCTCCTTCCCTCCCCACAGCACCTGTATATATGTATATATGTTTGTACGTATTTATTACTCTATTTTACTTGTACATATCTATTCTATTTATTTTATTTTGTTTATATGTTTTGTTTTGTTCTCTGTCTCTCCCTTCTAGACTGTGAGCCCACTGTTGGGTAGGGACCATCTCTATATGTTGCCAATTTGTACTTCCCAAGCACTTAGTACAGTGCTCTGCACACAGTAAGCGCTTAATAAATACAATTGATTGATTGATCTTACAGTGCCTGTGCCAGACACTGTACTAAGCACATAAATACCATAATAAATTAAGATATCAAGGGGATGGAGCCATTTATATACTACTAATAACAATAATTATGGTATTTGTTAAGCCCTTACTATGTGCCAAGTACTGTTCTAAGCACTGGGGTAAATGCAAGGTAATCAGGTTGTCCCACATGGGCTCACAACCCCATCCCCATTTTACAGATGAGGTACCTGAGGCCCAGAAAAGTGAAGTGACTTGGCCAAGGTCACACAGCAGACAAGTGGTTGAGCGGGGATTAGAGCCCAAGACCTCTGACTCCCAAGCCTGTGCTCTTTCCTCTAAGCCATGCTTCTTTTTCAAATATAAGGATAAAATGATATTGGAGGCAGCAAGGTCTGGTGGATAGAGCCCAAGCCTTGAAGTCAGAGGTTTTGGGTTCTAATCTAGGGTCTGCCACTTGTCTTCTGGGTGACCTTGAACACATCACTTAACTTCTCTATGCCTCAGTTTCCTCATTTGTAAAATGAGGATTAAATCCTACTCCTTCCTACTTAGGCTATCAGGCTATGAGAAGCAGCATGGGTCAGTGGAAAGAGCACAGGCTTTGGAGTCAGACATCATAGGTTCAAATCCTGGCTCCACCACTTGTCAGCTATGTGACTTTGGCCAAGTCACTTAACTTCTCTGGGCTTCAGTTACCTCATCTGTAAAATGAGGATTAAGACTGTGAGCCCCCTGTGGGACAACCTGATCACCTTGTAACCTCCCCAGCATTTAGAACAGTGCTTTGCACATAGTAAGCGCTTAATAAATACCATTATTATTATTATTGCTATTATTATTATTATTATCAGCCCCATGTGGAAGGTGACTGTGTCCATATAACTGGTTTTCTATTCCAGTGGTTAGTATGGCATTTGGCACATAGTAAATGCTTCACAAGAACAATAATAATTATTATAATCACTATTATTATTATTATTATTATAATCAGGACTTCTGAAGCTCTGATTTTTCTGCCTTTAAGACAATTTTATTTGGAGACACTGCTGACACCCCAAACTAAACAAACATATCCCAACAGACTACATATCTTCCCACCCATACCCTGTTCCTCCCTGACTTTCCCATCACTAGACAACGCCATCATCCTCCACCAGACAAGCCCATCATTTTGACATTATCCTCGACTCGTTTCTCTCCTTCAACGCACATATTAGATCTGTCACCAAATACCATCCTTTCTACCTTGGCAACATCTCTAGAATCCAACCTTTTCCTCATCTTCCTCATTTTCCTCATCATAGTGGGAGATGAGTGAGGTTGAGCTGACTGAGTGAAAATGAGTGGACGAGGCTCTCCGGCACCACTATATCAATGTCTGGGATGATCCGTCTGAAGCAGAAACTCCTCCACCAAAGATACCTGACAAGCAGTTACCTCATCTGAAAAATGGGGATTAAGACTGTGAGCCCCACGTGGGGCAACCTGATCACCTTGTATCCTCCCCAGCACTTAGAACAGTGCTTTGCACATAGGTTTTACAAATGCCATCACTATTATTATGAAAAGGAACCTATACTAGAAGAGTGGAAAGAGTTGATATATAAGGAGGTTATGGATTTGGAAGAGAGAACCAAGGATGGAGTTACATGGGGACAGCCTACTGCTTTAGGTGCAGCAGTGATCAAGGGCTCTCAGCATCCTTCGTCATCATCATACGTCAATGATGTGTCTTCACTGTCAACAGATCCCACGCTGGCCTCTGATATGGACAGCAGTCTAGAGATGTCCGCTGGCCCCCTGGGCTGCTGTAGATGACTAATTGGTCCTTGGTTGGATGGGTGGGCTTGGGGGCCATTTAGTCATTGGTAGAACTACTTTAAAAACAATCGAGTGGATTTTTTTGGGTTTTTTTGGTTTTTTGGTTTGGTTTTTTTTTTGAGTGGTTTTTCAAAGAATAATTGTAGAATTCATTTTACGGTAAAGTATGATTTTTTTTGTTGTTGTTGTTTCAAGTGCTGTAATTACAAACTGCTACCACTCAGATCCAAACAATTATCATGTCCCACTTTGACCACTGGCACCAACTTTCTTCTGTCTCTACCCACTTCACCCTGCTGCTTGGATCATTTTTCTATAAAAAAAAAAAATACTCAGTCTACAGCTCCCCAGTCAAAAAAGGCCAGTGGTTGCACGCCCTCCTCTGCATCAAACAGAAACTACTTACCATCAACTTCTAGACTGTGAGCCCGTTGTTGGGTAGGGACCGTCTCTATATGTTGCCAACTTGTACTTCCCAGTAAGCGCTCAATAAATATGATTGAATGAATCAATCAATCAACTTTAAAACACTCAAGCAACTCGTCCCTGCCTACCTTACATTGCTGATGTCCCACTACAACCAAATCAGCACACTTTGCTTTACTAATGTCAACCTACTCACTGTACCTCAGTCTTGTCTATCTTGCAGTCAATCCCTTACCCACAACCTACCTCTGGCCTGGATCTCCCTCCCTCTCCATATCTGACAGGCCATCACTCGCTCACCTTCAAAGACTTATTTAAAGCTCATTCTTCTCCGGGAGGCCTTTCCTGATTAAGCCCTCATCTCCCCTTCTCCCACTCCCTTCTGCATCATCCTTGAACTTGGATTCTCATTCTTTACTCACCCCATCCTCAGTCCCATAGCACTAATATACATATTCATAATTTATTTCTATTAATGTCTGTCTCTCTCTCTAGACTCTCTCTCTCGCTGCTTAGAGAAGCATCGTGGCTTAGTGGAAAGAGCCCGGGCTTGGAAGTCAGAGGTCGTGGGTTCTAATCCTGGCTTTGCCACTTGTCAGCTGTGTGACTTTGGGCAAGACACTTAACTTCTCTGTGCCTCAGTTACCTCATCTGTAAAATGGGGATTAATACTGTGAGCCCCACATGGGACAATCTGATAACCTTGTATTTATCCCAGTGCTTAGAACAGTGCTCAGCACATAGTAAGTGCTTAACAAATTCCATCTTTTTTTTTTAAGACTGTAAGCTTGTTGAGGACAGGGAATGTCTCTACTAACTCTATTACATTTTATTTTCTCAAGCTCTTAGTGCAGTGCTCTGCATACAGTAAGTGCTCAATAAGTATGACTGATTGATTAATCCCTCTTCATATATGACATACTACTCTCCTCACCTTCAAAGCCCTACTAAAGTCACATAATAATAATAATAATGATAATGATGGTAATTGTTATGCACTTACTATATGCCAGGCACTCTACTAAGCACTGGGATGGATACAAGCAAATCAGGCTGTACAATGTCCTTGTCCCAAGTAGGGCTCACAGTCTCAATTCCCATTTTACAGATAAGGTAACTGAGGCACAGAGAAGTAAAGTGGCTTGCCCAAGGTCACACAGCAGACAAGTGGCAGAACCGGGTTTAGAACCCATGACTTTCCGACTCCCAAGCCCATGCTCTATCCACTATGCCATGCTCTTCCAAGAGGCCTTCCCCAATTAAGCCCGCTCTTCCCCTTCTCCCTCTCCCTTCTTCATCACCTATGGACTTGGATTTGGACCCTTTAAGCATTTGATATTCACTCCAATCTAAGCCCCACAGCATTTACATGCATATCTGCCATTTACCTCACTATCTGTCTTCCCCTGTAATAATAATAATAACAATAATAATAATAATAATGATATTTGTTCATTCATTCATTCATTCATTCAATCATATTTATTGAGTGCTTACTGAGTGCAGAGCACTGTAATAAGTGCTTGGGAAGTACAAGTTGTCAACATATAGAGACGGTCCCTACCCAACAATGGGCTCACAGTCTAGAAGGGCTTACAGTCTAGAAGCGCTTACTATGTGCAAAGTACTGTTCTATGCACTGGGGAGGTTACAAGGTGGTCAGGTTGTCCCAAGGGGGGCTGGCTCACAGTTTTAATCCTCATTTTACAGATGAGGTAACTGACGCCCAGAGAAGTGAAGTGACTTGACCAAAGTCACACAGCTGACAGTAGGTGGAGTTGGGATTTGAACCCATGACCTCTGACTCCAAAGCCCGGGCTCTTTCCACTGAAACACACTGCTCCTCCCTGTAGACTGTAAGCTTCTTGTGGGAAGGGAACTTGTCTACCAATTATATTGCATTGTACTCTCCCAAGCACTTAATAAAATGCTCTGCACATAGTAACTGCTTAATAAGTACCATTGATTGATTGATTTCCTATCACTCTTGGCAACTTACCATCTTCCTTGTTCACATGCCCACAGTCTTAATATTATCCTTGACTCATCTCTCATCTTCAATACTCAAGTTCAGTCAGTCATGAAATCCTGCCAATTCTGTCTTCACACCTCTGAAATCTATTCCTTCCTCTCCATCCAAACTGCTATCACACCAGTTCAAGTATTTGTAATATCCTCTCTTGACTGTTGCCTCAGGCTCCTCACTGACCTCCCTGCCTCCAGTTTCCCCCTCTGCAGTCTATATTTTACTACTCTGTGGAGATCATTTATTCATTCATTCATTCAATTGCATTTATTGAGCACTTACTGTGTGCAGAGCACTGTACTAAGCGCTTGGGAAGTACAAGTCAGCAACATATAGAGACGGTCCCTACATAACAACAGGCTCACAGCCTAGAAGGGGGAGACAGACAACAAAACTGTGCACTTCTCCCCTCTCCTCAAAAACCACCAATGGTTAACCATCCATCTATGCATCAAACTGTAACTCCTCACTACCATCTTTAGGGCCCTCAGTCAGCTCTCCCTTTCCTACCTAACATCATTCATCTCCCACTACAACCCAGCGTGTGAGCTTTTCTCTATGAACGTCAACCTCTCCTTCCATCAACTCCTTGCTCACGCCCTCCCTCCTTCCTGGAACTCTCTTGTCCCCCTTATGTGACAAATTGTCACTCTTCTCATTTTCAAAGCCCTACTATAGCACATTTCCCCCAGGAAGCCTTCTCTGACTAATCTCTCATCTCCCCACCCTATTCCCCCTCCCTTCTGTGTCACCTATAAACCTTGAACACTTTGATAAGTCCCACCCGCCAAGCTCCACTGCTTTTATGTATGTATCCTTATGATTTGTTGCTTCCTCTACCTTTAATTTATTTTGATGTCTGCCTCCATGACTAGACTGTAAGTTCCTCAAAGGCAGAGATCAGTCTATAACATCTACTGTATGCTCCCATGTACTTATTACAGTGCTCTGCACACTGTAAGATATCAATAAATATAACTGATTTATTGATTGACTGAGGGGACACCATGAAGTGTGTAGATGAACAAAAATAAAATTGTTCTTCACAGAATTCCACATCACCAGAATGAACGGGCATTCACTGAGGCTGGTAGGTGGTAACTAAATCAAATAAAAAGAAACAATTTTTAATTCAGTGATTGGTAACCATATGGAATCTGTTACCATGAGAAATGGTGTAGACCAAAGATGTTCAGTGGAGTTTGGGTAAATTCATGGGTAACATAGGTCTACATGTCTACTAAATGGAATTCAGAAAAAAGATTGAGATGTGGAAGTGAAGTAAGAAATGTGAAATTGTATAGGAGAACGGATCTCTAATTCAGCATCTCCAAGCTTCCTGATGCCACCGTTGGAAACAAAACTTTGGCCTGGATGTACCATTGGTCTTATTCAGTAACAGCATTATTCATTTTCTCATTTCATATCATCACTAGATTAAGTTCCACCAATGCATTGAATGTGCCTTGTGCCCAGGGATTGTGACTACCAATTCTGTTGTATCGTACTCTTCCAAAGGCTCAGTGCCATGTTCTGCACATAGTAAGCACTTAGTAAATACCACTGATGGTTTAACTCGATCTATTTCCCTTTCCACTTCTCCTTTTTTTCCTTCTTCCCCCTTAGATCTGTCAAGGGAATCTTTCAGCATTGTTTTGCTTCCTAGCAGTCCTCAAGGCTATCTTTAGATAAAACCCAGCCTAGCAACAGAAGACTTAACCAAATTGATGAGTTGTGAAATCATGGGGTATTGGTATTATAATTTACATTTCTGTTATGGTTCACTGCGATTTAAACCATGATCATTTTGATGCATGATCACGCATAGCCTTAAGTAATCACTGAACCCTGAATTCATGAAACACGAAAGTGCTGCCGTTTGGGGCTTGAAATATGACGGTCGATGCAGATTTATATCCACCCAGCTGAAAACAGGTCTTCAAGGGGTCACTGTCCCATTGCCATCATAGCTAAAACCATCCGGTTGGCAAGATGAAAAATGGGCCTTTTGTCACACTGTGTCCTGTCATCCACATATGGTTATTATATCCCAGCATAAATGGAGCCAGAATAATGGATTTATTTTTGATGCTGTAGATCATATTTTCAAAAGAAAACTCGTTTTTTGTCCACCTATTGTTTACTCCCTCATGATTGACAGCATGAAAATTGTTCCCACAACTGAAGGCAGTGGGTGGGTTGGTAGGTGACCTTCCCTATTTGAGCCATGACTTTTGGTTCACAAAATAACAGCCTCAACAATGAAAATGAGGGAAAGGAACCAAATGGGAATGATATTAAATTCCACAGATGGGACAGTAAGGCTTCTTTAAAAATACTAAACTAGCTAGAACACACTGACCAGTCGTGACAATTGGAGTGCTCTCTCTAGAAGGAAAGGAGGGGTCGGGATATTAGTAAAGACAAAGACAGAATGTATTTTCTCCCAGTGAATAGCCTGACCACTGATTCAAAGAGAAAGTCCAGATTTATTTCTACAGGGATCCACATCCAATTACCTGAGCAGCAATGACATCCAGCCTCTTTGTTTAGCAGCACAGCCTTTGTGAAGAATGAGTGCTGAAAAGGATTAAATGGGCTATTGACTCCATCGCAGTAAAGGATTAGCAGATGTCACTGTAATAGTGAATCAGAATTGTTCAGGTAAGTCATGACTGACATTACTAACCCCCTTTTGGGTTAACCTACATTTTGGTTTATGATTCTCTGACCACAAATTTGGTTGGAAATTTTTGTTGGATGAAATACCTCAGGATTTTTTCCCCAAATTTTCTCAGAATTGTTTTGTTTAGTTGTTGAAAAGAAAGGCTTAAAACCTCAAAAGATGCAACTGGATTTACCTCAGAATAGAGAAGCTGGGTGTTCAGAAGCACCTACTACAATGGTCTCCGTACAATAGTCAGTGAATCGTATTTACTGAAAGCTTACTGTGTGCAGTGCACTGTACTAAGCCCTTGGGAGAGTACACTTTAACAATGAACAAACACATTCTCTGCCCGCAGTGAGCTTACAGTCTAAGTGTCCAGTAGTTGCCACCCAGTACAGTACTCTTCAGTACGGTGCTCGAAGTCCAATGCTGTGGTGCTTAGGCAATATTTTGGTTACTGATACTTATACTAAATGAGCAACATTTTATTTTTCTCTCTGCAGTTGTTACCATTAATGCTTTTTCTTTATTACTGAACAAGCTGAAAGATTGTTTAAAGAAGCAGCATGGTGTTGTTCCTACTACAACCCAGCCTGCAGACTTCATTCCCCTAATGCTAACCTTCTCACTGTACCTCGATCTCATCTATCTCACTGCCAACATCTCACCCACATCCTACCCATGTCCTGGAATGCCCTCCCTCCTCAAATCAGGCAGATAATTGCTTTCCCCCCACTTCCTAGCCTTATTGAAGGCACATCTCCTCCAAGAAGTCTTCCTTGACTAAGCTCTCCTCTCCTCTTCTCCAACTCCCTTTTGTGCCGCTCTTACTTCCCCCCTTATTGAACCTCCCTCCCTTCTCCACAGCACATATGTGTATCTGTAATTTATTTATTCATTTATTTATATTAACATCTGTCTTCCCCTCTAGACTGTGAGTTTATTGTGGGCAGGGAATGTGTCTGTTTCTTATTATATTGTACTCTCCCAAGTGCTTAGTAATAATAATAATAATAATAATAATAATAATGGCATTTATTAAGCACTTACTATGTGCAAAGCACTGTTCTAAGCGCTGGGGAGGTTACAAGGTGATCAGGTTGCCCCCCGGGGGGCTCACAGTCTTTCATCCCCATTTTACAGATGAGGGAACTGAGGCCCAGAGAAGTGAAGTGACTTGCTCAAAGTCACACAGCTGACAAGTGGCGGAGCCAGGATTTGATCCCATGACCTCTGACTCCAAAGCCCGGGCTCTTTCCACTGAGCCATGCTGCTTCTAGTACAGTGTTTTGCACACAGTAAGTGCTCAATAAATACAACTGAATGAATGAATGAAGTGGATAGGGCATGGGCTTGGGAGTCAGAAGGTCGTGGGTTCTCATCCTGGCTCCTCCACTTGTCTGATGCGTGACCTTGGGCAAGTCCCTTCACTTCTCTGGGCCTCAGTTACCTCAACTGTAAAATGGGCATTGAAACTGTGTGCCCATGTGGCACAGGGACTGTGTCCAAACCTATTTGCTTGTAACCACCCCAGGGCTTAATATGGTGTCTGAAACATAGTAATCTCATAACAAATACCACAGTTATTATTAGTATTATCATCATCATCATTACTATTGTTCTTAGTTATATTATGACCACGTATATTATCCCACCTGAAAATCAATCTTAAGGTGATCTTTGTCAGTATTTCTTCCTAGGTGAAATTGCACTACACTGGCAAGATGAAAAATGGGGTTTTAAGTCCAATATTTTCTGCCAACTACATAATATTATTTCTATCCAGCAATAGAAGAGACAAAATACTGGATGTATTTTTGATGTCAATTATGAAGTTTCAAATGTCATAAATCAGACAATCTGTGCATGATTTTTAAAAAAGGCCCCAGCACATCATCATCATCATAATAATATTTGTTAAGTGCTTACTCTGTGCCTAGCACTGTACTATGCCCTGGGGCAGATACAAGATAATCAGGTTGGATACGGTCCCTACCCAACATGAGGCTCATAATCGATAGGAGATAGAGAATAGGTATTTAATCCCCATTTTACAGATGAGGAAATTGAGGCACAGAGAAATTAGGTGGCTTACCCAAAGTCACATAGCAGACAAGTGGCTGAGTCAGAAATTAGAAATCAGGTCCTTTGACTCCCAGAATCATGGTCTTTCCAAAGTATTTGAATCAGCATATGAGACAGAGACCTTGTGATCTATCTGGCCAGGGTAAATGTGAACCAGCACATATTGCTTCAGGCAAGAGGTTTTGCCAGTTCAGTAGCCTTGGCTTCTCGCTAACGGGAAATTCCTGATTCAGTGACTTGGCTTTACTGACACTGTCCTCTCCTGGTTCTCCTCTTATCTCTCTCATGGTTCATTCTCAGACTCCTTCGCAGGCTCTTCTTCTGCCTCCCACCCCTTGTCAGGGTCCCTCAATTCTCAAGGCTCAGTTCTGGGTCCCCTTCTATTCTTCATCTTGGAGAACTTATTCACTCCCATGGCTTCAACTACAACTTCTACGTAGATGATGCCCATCCATCTACAGCCCTAATCTCTTTCCTTCTCTGCAGTCTTGCATTTCCTCCTGACTTCAGGACATCTCCTCTTAGATGTCCTCCCATTATCTCAAGTTTAATATGTCCAAAATAGAACTCCTTATCATCTCTCCCAAACCTTGTCCTCCCCATGACTTTCCCATCACTGTAAATGGCACCACCATCCTTCCTGTCTCAAAAGCTCCAAACTTTGGCAGTCTCACTTTCACAACATCACTAAAATTCAGCCTTTCCTCTCCAACCAAACTGCTACCACATTAATACAATCATTTATCTTCTCCCACCTTGATTATTGTATCACCTTCCTTGTTGTCCTCCCACTCTCCTGTCTCTCCCCACTCCAGTCCATATTTCATTCTGCTGCTCAGGTCATTTTTCTACAAAAAACATTTCAGAACATGTTTCCCCACTCCTCAAGAAACTCCAGTGGTTGCCCATCCACCTCTGCATCAAACAAAAACTCATCTCCATTGGCTCTAAAGCACTCAGTCACCTTTCCCCTTCTTATCTCACCTCGTTACTCTCCTACTACAACTCAGCCTGCAAACTTTTCTCTCCTAATGCTAACCTTCTCACTATATCTCATCTATCTTGCCACTGACCTCTCACCCATATCCTTCCTCTGGCCTGGAATGCCCTCTCTCCTTAAATCCAACAGACAATTACTCTCTCTGGCTTCAAAGCCTTACTGAATCCACATCTCCTCCAAGAGGTCTTCCCTGACTAAGCCCCACTTCTCCTCATCTCCCACTTCCTTCTGCATTTCCCCGATTTACTCCCTTTGTTATTCCCCCCTCCCAGCCCTTCAGCACTTATGTACATATCTGTAATTCAATTATTTCTTTTAATGTGTCTCCCTGCCTCTAGACTCTAAGCTCGTTGTGCACAGGGAATGTGTCTGTTTATGGTTATACTGTATTCTTCCAAGCACTTAATACAGTGCTCTGCACACAGTAAGCATTCAATAAATATGATTGATTGAATGAATGAATGACTTAGAACACAATGCAGGACAGCTGCATTGTTGAAGATGCCATCTCATTGAAACATAGAAACTGAAGTTTTGTCAACTTTGGGTCTTTACCACTCTGGAGTTTCTTCTTGTAAAAACTGTAAAGATAGCCAGTAGCTGTTATTATTCAATTCTGGTTCCATAATAATAATAATAATAATGGCATTTATTAAGTGCTTACTATGTGCAAAACACTGTTCTTAGCTCTGGGGAGGTTACAAGGTGATCAGATTTTCCCACATGGGGCTCACAGTCTTAATCCCCTTTTTACAGATGAGGTAACAGGCACAGAGAAGTTAAGTGACTTGCCCAAAGTCACACAGCAGATAAATGGAGGAGCTGGGATTTGAACCCATGACCTCTGACTCCAAGCCTGTGCTCTTTTCCACTGAGCCAAACTGCTTCTCTATGATTAGGATCTCTCAGCTAAACCATGGTCCATTCATCTGGTCATTTGATCCTTGGAGGCCCCTCCTTCAGGGAAGAGACTAAGGCTATTACCTCCAACTAATTTTCTCAAATGCCTAGTACAGTACTCTTCCCACTGTAGTTGCTCAATCAACACTGCTGAATGAATGATTGAAATGTAAAGTGTGCCCTTCCAGAAACTCATCCTCAGGATTAGGGTTGGCCCACCTAAATTAATTCATCTATTCAGTCAGTCAATCATATTTATCAGACACTTAGTGTGTGCAGTGCTGTATTAAGTACTTGGAAGAGTACAAGATAACAATAAACAGACATATTCCCTGCCTACATTGAGCTTAAAGCCTAGAGGGCTAACACCCTTAAAAAGTCCCGTCTAAAATACCCCTGATCGCAACCTCCCCAAATAATTCCCGCTGGTGCTTGTTTCAGAACTCGAGGCTGATCAGAACTCTCTACAGTTACTTCAATGGTCCAAGGGGTGTTTGGGGCAAAGCTGCCTCTTACTGCTATCGGATCAGCCTGATGGTTCTAATTCCTGTTTACAGAAGTCCTATGTCATGTCACAAGGCCCAGAGGCTGCCTAGGCGACTCTCACCTGGCTCATGAATGAGGTGGTTGCCTCCCAAGACACTGGTGCTAGGATGTAACAGAACTTTTTTTATCACACAGTCTGTTTGACTCTGGACTTTGAAGGTCGTCTTGAATTCTGAATCTGAAGGGCTGGAAGAGTAAGAAGTGATAAACACAAGGTGGCACATTCTCTGAAGGTTTGTGCAGTGCAAGAATGCATCTTCTCCTGTAGACATCCTTTAGACTGTAAGCTCTCTGTGGGCAGGGAATGTATCTGTGATGTACTCTCCCAAGCACTTGTTGAGTGCTCTGTACACAGTAAGTGCTCAATAAATATGATTGATTGATTGATTCTCCATCACTGTTTTGTTCCCAGACTGCCAGGCAAAGCACTCTGGGGTATAGAACCCCCTTTGGGTGGGGTCTGCAGGGTCCTTGGCAAGGAATATTCCCAGTTGCAGCCATGTGGCTACTTAATAATAATAATAATAATAATAATAATAATAATAATAATAATGGCATTTGTTAAGCATTTACTATGTGCTGGGGGGATACAAGGTGATCAGGTTGCCCACGTGAGGCTCACAGTCTTAACTCCCATTTTATAGATGGGGTAACTGAGGCTCAGAGAAGTTAAGTGACTTGCCCAAGGTCACACAGTAATAATGTGGCAGAGCCAGGATTAGAACCCATGACCTCTGACTCCCAAGCCTGGGCTCTTTCCACTGAGCCATGCTGCTTCTCTGCTACTTCCATTATGTTTGGAAGAAGTACACACTGGGGAGTTTTCTGCCCCTTGTCTCTTCCCCCTCCTCCTTTCCTCTGCCTAGACTCCTTAACATGCTCCAAATTCAGGAAGGGAGAATCAAAAATGACTAAGTTTCAGTTTGATTGAATTAATCGTCACCCTGGATCCTACTAAATCATTTTATCACTTTGAAATAAGGAACACAATTCTTTTTTTTAATTCATGCAATTAATTTTAGGGAAGGAAAGAGTTGTACTTTTACTCTGTATTTTCTAAATTACTTGAAGAATACAACATACTGAAAGGATCTTAGTGAAAGGAAAGTGACCAACTAAATCAGAAAATACACATCATTCATATGACATCTGTCTAAATGTATTATAAATATTATAAATTATATTATAATATTATAATATATTATATTATAATTATAAATATTTGAACTGTTCTTATCAAATGAAAATTTTTGCTTACATTCCAGAATTTTCACCTAAACTATAAATTTAATTGAAGTTTAACACAGTTAAGTTCATTTTCTTCCATGATTTTTTTTGTATTTCTCTTCTCTTCTATATTCCAGGCAAGTGGAAGACTAAATGTGTTCAAATAGTCTTCCTGAGGAATTTTGCTCTTCACTTTACTCATATAATTTTCAGACTCAGAAAGATGGAAAAGTTTCAAGAGGAGCTTCACAGCTTTTGAAATTCTTCCACTTTGTAAGTGACTTGCCCAAGGTCACATGGCAGGTAGGTGGTGGCCCCAGAATCAGTCAGTGATATTTATTGAGTGTTTACTTTATGCAGAGTACAATAGTAACAACATGGGCGATGCGACAGAGTTGGCGGACATGTTTCCTTCCCACAAAGAATAATCAAGAGACCTGAATTCTAGTAATAGTTTTGTCTGCTGAGACTACCCCATCAGAAGAGGAGATTTCTAACCAAAGAAATATTAGGGCATTCTTCTAGGTGCACAAATCCACCAAGTAGCCTAAAAAAATAGCTGGCTAACTTAGATAGTGAAGACCTCAGTGACTATGGAGGCAACATCCTGATGGGTCATTGAGCTATGACACAACATAGGCACTATGCTGCAGTCATTTCAACCATAAATGGTTCTGCATTTAAAATACAGTTTTTGCATTTTGCAATGTACTACATCCCAGTCATGCCACTACAGGAACATGACTGGCAGGATGGAGACTGTGAGTCGTCCTAAGCAAATGACTCATTTCAGTCAATCCCCCTGAACAGGTTCTATAATATTCATAATTACTGTGGCACTTGTTTGCTATAAATCAAGCACTATACTATGTGCTGCAGTAGATATAGTGTAAGCGGATGGATATAATTCCTGTCCCATATGGGACTCACAGTCTAAGGCAGAAAGAGAACAGATATCTTATCCCCATTTTACAGATGAGGAAACTGAGGCACAGAGAAGTTAAATGACTAGCTCAGAGTCACACATCAGGCAAGAGGCGCAGCTGGAATTAAATCCCAGGTCATCTGACTCTGTGGCCCATGTTCTTTCCACTAGGCATGCTACTTCTCCAATCCTTCTCTGTCCTTGAGTTTTGGGAATCAAAGCTTATATAACCTTCTCCATGGGAGACACCATCCATCTCACAGTCACCTTCAAGCTTCAGTGGCTGCCTTCGTCCTGGTGGTGTGGTATTTGTGGAACTGCATTTCCTTGTTCACTCTATCCTCACCCCTTCAGAACTATCTTTGGGATGAAATGGAAAACTCCCAAGATCCAAACAGCAGCCAAAATGATGATACTGCTGGAGTCCCATGTCAAGAATAAATAGCCGATATTGGCAGCGTAGTGGCTGAGAGGAAAAGAGAGATTCACCTTTCTCCCTTTAAAGGGGTGGATTGTGGGGCAGCACCATGATGTGAGAATCTCTACCAATGAACATTCATTCATTGGTTCCTTCAAGATTCAAGGTTCATTCAAGATTCTTAGTCATCCCTCCAGACTGTAAACTCCTTGTGGACAGAGAACTTGTCTACCAACTCTGTTACATTTTACTTTCCCAAGTGCTTAGTACAGTACTGTTTGCACACAGTAAGTGCTCAATAAATACCATTGATTGAATGATTGATTGATTGTGATTGTGGCCCTCCTCGGGAGCCTGGGGAAGTAATGGGGATGGGGATAGATTCTCTTTTCTACTTTAGCAACCTGCTATATTCACATCTGACTCTATGAACACCTCTTCCCAGCTACTTTAAGTAATGTAAATGCCAGAGCCACGCTGACAACAAGTCTGTTAGAAGGCTCCCAAATGTTGCATCATATATCACAAGGTCTGATAGAGTCTGGTTGAAAAATCCATAACAGAATGAAGAAGCAACTAGATATGAGTTAAGACCCTCCCAACCGGAAATGTACACTAGCAAACATCAATTCACACCTAGTAACTGCTGTGAATAAAATAGTTGGAATCAATACCTCCATTCTCCTCTATATGAAAAAAAAAGTGCAGAATGAAGTCTCAGCAGTTCCACTATAGCTTAGAATCAGATCAGTATTCAAATTTCTCCCCTTCTTCAAGGTCTCCTGAAAGATCAGCTCCTCCTAAAAGCAATCCCTAATTAATTCCCCACCTTCTTGACCATATAATTCCAACAGTCACCTCAGCATTCATGGATTTAGCATTATACTTTTTTCATCAGTTGCTTCCAAAAGCTCTTAGTACAGTGCATGGCACATAGTAAGCACTTAACTAATGCCATAATTATTGAAAACTCATCAAGGAATGCATCTTTTATTTTTGTTTATATGTTCCCGAGTGCCTAGTATACTTATCTGCACAGGGTATACAAAGACTGTAAGCTCTCTCCATGCTGTAAGCTCATTGTGGGCAGGGGATGTGTCTTCTAATTGTTATATTGTACTCTCAGGTTGTCCCAAGGTGACCCTGGGGTACTGGCCATCTCAAGGTCAAAAGCTATCTCCAGCAGGCGGAACTCAGAAGTGAGGGTGGGTACCGCCCACACGACCATATCTTCTAGATTGACAGCCCAAGCTGGGAATATAGAAGGTGTCCCTTGCCCCCGTGCCAATCAAATTAGGTATGGAGGAGGGGGGAGGGCAGAAATTGGATAGACTGAGGCCAGAAGGCAATAAATGCCTGTCGCCTCTGACCTTTGGGACAGAATACCGGGACACACAGCAGCAGCCCACGTCTTTCCCTGCCCAGAAGGCCAGGTGCCCACTCTGCAACCAGAACCACCACACTGAGGCAAGGGCCGTGGGACTGGTGAGTGCCTCATGGGTGGGACCCAGGTGCCCCGCTGCAGATGGGAATCATGAATGGATTCCTCCCACGTAGGGAGAGCACATGGTGAGAGCTAGCCACCCACCACGTGCGTGGGTAATGGAATGAATTCCTCCCATGCGGGAAAGTAAGTAGATTCTTCCCGAGTGGGAAGTGCACATGGGTGAGAGCTAGCCGCCTCACCCACGCGCGATTAACGTATGATTGTGTTCCTCCCGTTAGGGAAGTTCGAATATTGCCAACTGATTACATTCCTCCTGAAAGGGAAGCTCAATCCATTGCGCCTAAACAACTACATAATTCAATTTGCCTCACGGAATAAATTTTATATAAAACTCAGGCTTTCCGTCCCCGGTGTCTCTCTCGCCTCGCCGATTACTGAACGAACCTGTCCCCGGCAGACAGGTGACATAAATGGTGACAAGGGTGGGATTGGCGATAGGCGACAGAGAGCCGAGAGGGCTGTTTGAATTCCTCACGGATCAGGGATAGAAAACCCCGAGATGGGACAGCTGGGTGGAGGAGCACTGGGAGGATCCGGCCAGTCTGGTGAGGGAATAAATACAATTGAATGAATGAATGGCCAAAGTGCTCCAGATTTGTACCCCAGTGTCGCTATCTCTCACATGGTGGGCCAGTCCGTGCTCCGGCCCTGGGGGTGCACCCATTACTATTGCACGAAGTAGGCCCTCTTGAGCGGGGAGGGACCAGGGGCTAGGTTCCTGAGTTTTCTCCCTCTCATCCAGGAATTGTTCAGTTCCAAGCAACAGGAGATGCTAGTTTAATGTAGCTGGGTCGGTCCACCGGAGGGTGCCGGCCCTTCCCTGTTCACTACTCCGGGGGACTGTCCGAACCCAATGTACTGCGAGAGTCCAGAGGGTACGAGCTTGAGTGTGAGTGTGGGTCACATCCACCCCTGGGCCCAAATCTAGGCGGCTGCTTTCATTTGGGCTGAGGTCCACCTGGGCAGCCGCTCCCTTCCATCCCCTGGCCAGCCCTCCTCGGTCTCCTAGCAATGGCTCTGCAGGCCACCGCCTAGGACCGCTGTAGGTGGTGCAGGAGAGGGCCGCCCTGGAGGCAAAATTAAAGGAATGTGAGACGAAATGCCTTTTACTGCAGACAGCGGTGGAAGTAAAAATGCAGCAGGCGATCCTCTTAGAGCAGAAATTGGCACCCCGGGTGGCTAAGGAGTTAGAAGAACGGAGGAAACTTCCCGTAACTGAGCAGGAGATCAAGCGGGTCAGCTGGGTAGGAAGAATTCCTCTGGGGAGGAGAAGGGAGATCCCGATCCCCTACCACAACTAGAACCACCCTCTTCCCCATGGGATTGGGAGGTGCCCCCGCAGAACCCCGAGTGGCAGCCCAAGCCCCTCTATCCTATTATCAAGGAAAAGCAGAATCCTGAGGGAAAGGTCACCACCCAAACTACTAACTTCAGGCAGCTCTCTAAGGAGTTTTCCCGGGATCCCCGGGAGCAGGTGATAGGCTGGCTGGCCAGGGGATGGAAGGGAGTGGCCACCCAGGTGGACCTCAGCCCAAATGAAAGCAGTCGCCTAGATTTGGGCCCAGGGGTGGATGTGACCCACACTCACACTCAAGGTCGTACCCTCTGGACTCTTGCAGTACATTGGGTTCGGACAGTCCCCTGGAGTGAAAAGGGAAGGGCCGGCACCCTCAGGTGGATCGACCCAGCTACATTAAACCAGCATCTCCTGGTGCTTGGAATTGAACAACTCCTGGATGAGAGGGAGAAAACTCAAGAACCTAGCCCCTGGTCCCTCCCCGCTCAAGAAGGCCTACTTCGTGCAATAGTAATGGATGCACCCCCAGGGCCGGAGCTCTGGCTGGCCCACCGTTTGAGGGATAGGGCCACTGGGGTACAAACCTGGAGCACTTTGGCCATTCATTCATTCAATTGTATTTATTGAGCGCTTACTGTGTGCAGAGCACTGTACTAAGTGCTTGGGAAGTACAAGTTGGCAACATATAGAGACGGTCCCTACCCAACAGCGGGCTCACAGTGACTGGTCCCTATTCCAGTCCCCTGAGGTGCCGATTATCTGGTGTGTAGCAGCCATGATTAGGAAAGGCCTTGGGTTCAGGAGGACAAAGCCGGTTCCAAAGAATATTAAAAGGGACACCTACCGACCCCAACAGTGGGTCGGTTCAGGAAGACTGAAGAGAAGCAGTATGGCTCAGTAGTAAGTGCACGGGCTTTGGAGTCAGATGTTATAAGTGCAAATCCCGGCTCCGACAATTCATTCATTCATTCAATCGTATTTACTAAGCACTTACCGTGTGCAGAGCACTGTACTAAGCGCTTGGGAAGTACAATTTGGCAACATATAGAGACAGTCCCTACCCAACAGTGGGCTCACAGTCTAGAATTGTCAGCGGTATGACTTTGGGCAACTCTCTTCACTTCTCTGTACCTCAGTTCCCTCACCTGTCAAATGGGGATGAAGACTGTGAGCCTCCCATGGGACAACATGATCATCTTGTAACCTCCCCAGAGCTTAGAACAGTGCTTTGCACATATTAAGCACTTAATAAAATGCCATCATTATTATTATTATTATTATTATTATTACCCACCGACCCCCAGAGCGGGTCGGCTTAGGGAGATTGGGCCCAGGAGAACAGGTGGTCATATGGCGGGAGTTAAGGTAGCGGGGCTTTCCTATGGACAAGTTGGATGGGCTGCCCACACATACCCTGAAGCTGCTCACTCAGGAAGGTAGACCAACGGCCCCAACCACCAAGGAACAGGAAGATTAGAAGAGGGATCCGGTGGGCCCAGCTGTTGGACGGCGGCCACGGCCCTCTCACAACTGGGGTGCTCCCCGCGTATGACCATCCTAGTAAATGATCGTCAGAAAGTCTCCTTACCGGTAGACAGCAGGGCCCGGGTATCTATGATGAGGAAGGATGCTTGGCAAGGAGGCCAATCATCAATTACAGGAAATAATTCCATAATTGGGATTACTGGGAAATGGGGGACCCTTCCCGTCACCTGAGCATCCAGCTACTCAAGAAATTTGCAAGCTAAAGCATGGGTGTAGGAAATTTAATCACTTTGCCTTCAGGGCGAGAGCTATCACATTGGGAGATCAAAAGGGAATTCCTTTGAGGGAAGGCACCTCCATCCAGCAAAGTGTTGCCTCCCTTTTAGTGAATGGCTGCCTTCCTCAATCTAAGGCACCTCCCCCTAGAAACTACAATGGAGGTAATTAGGAGTAAATTGGGAGTGAACTTGCCATTGTCCTCCCAGCCTAGGAACAACTGGAGGGGTGGTGATTTAATCATTATTTCTGAAATGCTACTACCTTAAATGTCGCTAAATTAGTAAAAGGTAAAAATAAATCAAATACAAGTCATCCTGATATATTTGAAATGATAAATGAATCTGACTGGGCAAACCTGTACAGCTAATACCAATGAGGGCTGCCCAATAACTTTGGTAGAGGCTTGAAGATCATCCAAGACTAAGATCCTTCTCTTTTGCAGACACCACGCCTGGAAGAGGGGGAATGACAACACATCGCTCTATGAAACTGCTTGGCCTGCTCGTCACTTAACGTGTTAAATATTATTAGGACATGCAAAGTCCAGATTTAATTGTTGCATATTATAAATTGAATGTATTAGAACTGGGGTTTGTTCATCTTTGCTTGTTAAATTGGTTCAGATGATCTATAATATAAAATTTCCATTATGTTAAGGGTTGACAATGCAAGTTCTGCGTGTTGTCTCTGCTGTAGCGTAGCTAATGGGCAAAAAGCAGTTGTATGTTATTCGGTATCATACATATGTATAGATCTGGATGTCTACTTTGTCTTTGCAATTGTTTCCTTTTAAGGGACTGAAAAGGTTTAGTCATCATATCCCAAGGATTTGCAAAGCAACAGAAGAATAATTGGAAAATTTGTTAAAATTGTTAGTAGTTTTTTTAAGAATGAGTTTTTAAGAATGAGTTTTTTTAAGAAGGAGAATGAATAATTGTTTAATATTATTAGGAAAAAGCTATTATTTCAAACTTTATCAATCGTATCTGGCCATATGATGCTCCTGGGTACTTCTCTGCCTCACAATTCTATGGTCAGGATTGCCTGACTTCCACACAGGTCCAGCAAAGGAATCATCACTGAACTGCCTCCCAGAGAGCCTGTCTTCAGTCTTAGCCATGATGTGACAGCATCAGGGAAGGGAACCTGTTTTTACCAGACCACCTGTTTCAACATGACCGGTGCTCCTCGCCCCCCTCATTCCAGTGATTTTTGGACAATTGGACACGATGATCTCTGGCAATGCACCATGCAGCTAACAAGGAGTCCACACCACCAAAGGAGTTTTGGACTGGTTCTATGGACCAGTCTATGGACTAGTTATCGCCCCATATCCCTCCTACCATTCCTTTCCAAACTCCTTGAACAAGTTGTCTACACGCGCTGCCTCGAATTCCTCAACACCAACTCTCTCCTTGACCCCCTCCAGTGTGGCTTCCGTCCCCTACATTCCACAGGAACTGCCCTCTCAAAGGTCACCAATGACCTCCTGCTTGCCAAATCCAATGGCTCATACTCTATCCTAATACTCCTCGACCTCTCAGCTGCCTTCGACAATGTGGACCACCCCCTTCTCCTCAACACGCTATCCGACCTTGGCTTCACAGACTCCGTCCTCTCCTGGTTCTCCTCTTATCTCTCCGGTCGTTCATTCTCAGTCCCTTTTGTAGGCTCCTCCTCCCGCTCCCATCCCCTTACTGTGGGGGTTCCTCAAGGTTCAGTTCTTGGTCCCCTTCTGTTCTCGATCTACACTCACTCCCTTGGTGACCTCAATCGCTCCCACGGCTTCAACTATCATCTCTACGCTGATGACACCCAAATCTACATCTCTGCCCCTGCTCTCTCCCCTTCCCTCCAGGCTCGCATCTCCTCCTGCCTTCAGGACATCTCCATCTGGATGTCTGCCCACCATCTAAAACTCAACATGTCCAAGACTGAACTCCTTGTCTTCCCTCCCAAACCCTGCCCTCTCCCTGACTTTCCCATCACTGTTGACGGCACGACCATCCTTCCCGTCTCACAAGCCCGCAAACTTAGTGTCATCCTTGACTCCGCTTTCTCATTCACCCCTCACATCCAAGCCGTCACCAAAACCTGCCAGTCTCAGTTCCACAACATTGCCAAGATCCGCACTTTCCTCTCCATCCAAACTGCTACCCTGCTCGTTCAAGCTCTCAACCTATCCCGTCTGGACTACTGCATCAGCCTTCTTTCTGATCTCCCATCCTCGTGTCTCTCCCCACTTCAATCCATACTTCATGCTGCTGCCCGAATTGTCTTTGTCCAGAAATGCTCTGGGCATGTTACTCCCCTCCTCAAAAATCTCCAATGGCTACCAATCAATCTGCACATCAGGCAGAAAATCCTCACCCTCGGCTTCAAGGTTGTCCATCACCTCGCCCCTTCCTACTTCACCTCCCTTCTCTCCTTCTACAGCCCAACCTGCACTCTCTGCTCCTCTGCCGCTAATCTCTTCACCGTGCCTCGTTCTCGCCTGTCCCGCCGTCGACCCCCGGCCCACGTCATCCCCCTGGCCTGGAATGCCCTCCCTCTGCCCATCCGCCAAGCTAGCTCTCTTCCTCCCTTCAAGGCCCTACTGAGAGCTCACCTCCTCCAGAAGGCCTTCCCAGACTGAGCCCCTTCCTTCCTCTCTCCCTCGTCCCCCTCTCCATCCCCCCCATCTTACCTCCTTCCCTTCCCCACAGCACCTGTATATATGTATACATGTTTGTACATATTTATTACTCTATTTATTCTACTTGTACATATCTATTCTATTTATTTTATTTTGTTAATATGTTTGGTTTTGTTTTCTGTCTCCCCCTTCTAGACTGTGAGCCCACTGTTGGGTAGGGACTGTATCTATATGTTGCCAACTTGTACTTCCCAGGTGCTTAGTATAGTGCTCTGCACACAGGAAGTGCTCAATAAATATGATTGATTGATTGATTGATGGACTCTTTAGACTTGAGCGGGGAAGCTTACTATTCCATGGGTTGCTGCTACTTTGCTCCTGGCGGTGGGCTTAGTGGGAGGATGGTGGTTACTAAACTGCTGTTGCTCAGCCCTTTTCACACAGGTGCGACAAACACTACAGTCGCCCCAGCTCTTGCCTCTGTGTGCTATCTTAAGATCCTTGTGCTAGTAAGGGAGGGGTTTGTTATCTGTCCCACTGCTACACTGCTCTCTCTGCGAGTAGCGGACATTTCAACCATCCCTAGCCCCTTACCTCAATGCAGTGTCTCAAAAACCATGGTGGGCCACTGACCACCTTCCATACCACCTACTCGCATGCCTTAAGGGCAGGGCACTCCTTCAGTTGCCCCTGGCCATTGGATAGGAAATGTCCTCTGCCCCTACCCATGGATCTGCTTTTCTGGTTCCCATGGCAAGCCAGGGAGGTTATCAGCCCATGCAGTCAGGGGAGGGACAGTGCTGGAAGGCACGGCTTCCAGTGCAACCCCACCATTCATTCAATCATATTTATTGAGTGCTTACTGTGTGCAGAGCACTACTATGCGACCCAGAGGGGATGCAGGAAGGGGTGGGGTCCATTGGGCACGGATGTCGAGGGCCAAGGGGTGGTGTGTCCCAAGGTGACCCTGGGGTACCGGCTATCTCAAGGTCAAAAGCTATCTCGTGACCACCTGAGCCAGCAGGCAGAACTTAGAAGTGAGGGTGGGATGCCGCCTCCACGACCAAATCTACTAGATTGACAGCCCAAGCCGGGAATATAGAAGGTGTCCCTCGTCCCCGTGCCAATGAAATTAGGTATGGAGGAGGGGGAAGGGCAGAGATTGGATAGACTGAGGCTGGAAGCTGGAATGGCCTAAGGGCCCAGGTGATAAATACCTGTTGCCTCTTACCTTCAGGGCAGACACCAAGACACACAGCAGCAGGAGGAGCTGCTGCAGGAGCAGTAGCGGCCCACTTGTCTTTCTCTGCCCAGAAGCCAGGTTCCCGCTCTGCAACCAGAACCAACACACTGAGGCAAGTGCCACAGGACTGGTGAGTGTCTCATGGGTGGGACCCAGGTGCCCCGCTGCTGATGGGAATCATGAGTGAATTCCTCCCATGTAGGGAGAGCACATGGTGAGAGCTAGCCTCCCACCACATGCGTGGGGAAAGGAATGAATTCCTCCCATGAGGGAAAGTAAGTGTATTCTTCCTGAGTGGGAAGTGCACATGGGTGAGAGCTAGCCGCCTCACCCACGTGTGATTAACATATGATTATATTCCTCCCGTTAGGAAAGTTCAAATATTGCTAACAGATTACATTCCTCCCAAAAGGGAAGCTCAATCCATTGCGCCCAAACAACTACATAATTCAATTCGTCTTGCGGAATAAGTTTTATATAAAACTCAGGCTTTCCATCCCTGGCCTCTCTCTCTCTCGCTTCACCGTTTACTGAATGAACCTGTCCCCGGACAATGGGTGACACAGGTGTGCAGGGCTCTGTACACCATAAACTCTCAACAAATACAATTGAATGAATGAATAATTGCTGTTGGTGATGAAGGGTGATGGAGGATACATGACAAGCAGCCTGACCTAATGGTAAGGACACATTCATTCATTCATTCAATTGTATTTATTGAGCGCTTCCTGTGTGCAGAGCACTTTACTAAGTACTTGGGAAGTACAAGTCGGCAACATATAGAGACGATCCCTATGCAACAACGGGCTCACAGTCTAGAAGGGGCAGACAGACAACAGAACAAAACATGTAGACAGGTGTCAAAATCATCAGAACAAATAGAATTAAAGCTATATGCACATCATTAAAATAAATAGTAAATATGTACAAGTAAAATAGAGTAATAAATCTATACAAATATATATACAGGTGCTGTGGGGAGGGGAAGGAGGTAGGGACGGGGGATGGGGAGGAGGAGAGGAAAAAGGGGGCTCAACCTGGGAAGGCCTCCTGGAGGAGGTGAGCTCTGAGTAGGGCTTTGAAGGGAGAAAGAGAGCAAGGTTGGCGGATGTGTGGAGGGAGGGCATTCCAGGCCAGGGGGAGGATGTGGGTCGGGGGTCGACGGCGGGACAGGCGAGACAGGCCTGGGAGTCAGAGGATGTTCGTTCTACTTCTGCTCTGTGACCTTGGGCAAGTCACTTACCTTTTCTGTGCCTCAGCCTGCAAAATGGGGATTCAATACCTGTGATCCCTCTTACTTAGATTGCATTTAGTGTGGTTTAATTTAGTACATACAGTAAGTGCTTAATGAGTACTGCAATTATTATTATACCTGGGTGTTTGAGGGACTGGAGACAGGGAGTAGTAGATGGGGCTTGATTGGGAGACAAACTTTTAGAATGCTTTTTATCTGTGCTACTAACTCTGGATATTGTGTATGCATATAGCTAACTCTAGGTAGTTTGTTGCACTTAATTAAAATTGTAGAGTTAAAGGTCACACAATGGTTGTAAAGAGAAAATTACACTACAAGCTGTGCTCTGCTTCAGTTAAAGACTTTCTTAATGATGCACAGAATTCCTTTGATCATCCAATATACGGTGTGATGTTGAATTTTATTTTTTGAGTCCCATATACTATTTTGAAAATTGACCTCAATTTTCTTAGAGATTAAGATTTACTGATTAACACCATTTTCATTTGTATATGAGGGAAAGCACTGGTGGAGTCCGTTTCTTCATCTCACTTAGCAATTTAAAGATATCATATAACAGAACACCAAATTGAAAATCTAAAGTTTGTGAGATTTCCATACTTCTTCCTAGCGATGAGACCCTGGACCATAGAAGGTATAGCTGTCTTAGCGGTTTAATCACTGTCACCTAAAACCCACACTCAACATCAGATGATGGACAACAGCTCCAACAATGAGGTTATACCAGCACTGATGCAGTGTTTACAGCAGCATAGCACTGCTGAGTGACATATGTGAGGAGAAGAGATTTCAACAAGATACCTATACAGTTGTTGAATAGGGAACTGAAAAAGGACCACATGAGAAGGATGAACAGAATAAGAATTTTTAAGGCATTAAGGCACAGTCATGAATAGTGTAGTTGATAGAGCACAGGTCTGCGAGTCAGAAGGTCATGAGTTCTAATTCCAGATCCTCCATTTGTCTGCTGTGTGGTCTTGGGCAAGTCACTTAACTTCTCTGGGCCTCGGTTACCTCATCTGTAAAATGGGTATTATGTCTGTGAGCCCAAGCGAGACAGGGCTTGTGTCTGAACCGATTTGGTTGTACCCACCCCAGCACTTAGTACAGTGCTTGGCATATAGTAAGCACTTAAAAATACCATTATTATTATTATTATTGTTAGGCCACTGCAAAAGACTAAGAAACAGGGTGAGAGGCAATCTGGAGACAGGTTACATTCTATGAGCAGAAATCATATGAAGATGGGTAATCCAAGAGACGAATTGGATTGGGAAACAGATTGGAAAACATGTAAAGTCCGAAATTTAGCAATTCCATGAAGATGATGAAGGAACATTTATGGGTGCTCCCTGTGTTGTAAGGAGAGTCTCCTCTCTGTCTCTCTCTCCACGTATATGCATATGCATATGTACTTGAGTGTTTGTGGGTAAATAGAAAGATAAACACATGGATAGGCCAAAAGATAAACAGGTGATGCATTTTTTTTAGTTTTGTTCAAGTTATCTTCCCTTCACTTGTAATGAAAAGTGTTGTTGAATATCCAGGTGTGGTGCAGGGTTCCAAAGACCTCTATTTATGTCTGCCTGACCCAATTGAAATGATTCTCAGTAAGAGTTTCTCAATTTGAGGCAGTTTCTCCAAAGGAGACACTTCCTACTTCTAACTCTTAATCCCTCCAGGGGAAGAGGTGAAGAAAAGTAGGCCCATTGCTTCTGTGGCAATAAATTTCACAGGCTAAGCTGTGCTATCACAATTAACAAAAGGAATGAACACCATTAGTAGGGTAAATGACCATCTCTTTCTTCTTTTCCCCTTTGCTCACTCTAGCCTCCATTTTTTTCCTTTGAAGGGATGTTAACATCTCTCTATTCACCACTGATTAGCATTCAAATAATTCCCCACCTCCTTCCCATTTCCCTATGCATGGCAAAAGCTAGGGCACTGTATTATCATACAATCAGATCTGGTATCTCCTTAATTTCTCTGTGGGGGTTTATATATGGACTCAGACCTGCTGTCTTTATCTGCCCAACACAAAGCAGATATCTTATGCAGTCACTTCGCTATCTATTTTGAAAATTAAGGAATAAACCAATTTTATTTCAAGGAATAAAACCGACAGGTTTATTCGAGATGTCTTAAAGGGATTAGAAATGGAGGTGGAAAGCGAATGCAGATCCAGCATACCCTTCCTGAGGGTGGAAACCGGTGATTGCAGTCTGGCTTTCTTATTGTGAAGTGCTGTCTGGCTTACTGTGGCAGGGCAGTAGGAAATTCTGTGGTCGGCCTCATTCTACAATTAAAAGTGGATTTTCCCTTCCTTGTTTGAGTTTGTGTGGAGTGAGGGAGAGAGGGTTTCTCCACCAGCTGATAGGAGGCAGACAAAGGGTACTTTCCTGCGTCTAACTCTCCAGTCTACCGGTTCCAATGCTTAATGTCTGCCGAATCCCACGGTTCTAAAGGAATTCTTCAAATAAATAAATAAATCAACTGTCCGGCAGGGGGTCCCCAAAATTTCAACTTGCATGCCAACTAGAAGAAAAAAAGGAAAAGCCATTCTTTTGTTGTAAAATGAACTAATGAAGCTGCTTTTGGAACTGTCCTCAGTTACACAGCAAGCTGGGCACCCACACACATTGTTGAAATGCCACTCACCCACGGAAATGGAAAGAGGAAACTGTGGCTTCAAAGAGATGTAGGAATACAAGGCCTTTCGAGTTTAAATGTAAGGAATCCCACTGCTGGCACACATCATTCACTACAGACCAGAAAAAGTTGGTGTAAAAAATGTGTTCGGTGGTAGGCTTAGATTTTTCTTACAAGATAAGATGGACTGGAGGGGGGTAAAATCCCATTGTCATTAAAAATTGCTAATTAAATAATTATCAATTAGATGGGCAGGCAGAACTCATTCCAGTGTATTCCTTGGAGGCCTTCTGTAAAGAAAAACAGTAATTTTGATTTTTTTTCCTATACTCTTGCTGCCTAGAGGCTGTAAATAGAGATGATATATGGGTATGTCCCATGTTAGACTTTACTCACAGCATATCCCTTTTAAGGGCTCAAGACAAACACAAAACTTATTGAGGGTATAAAGAGCTTTTTTTTTTTCTTTCCAGATAAAGTGGCCTGAATTCCACCACATTAATTAGAAACCATGGGCAATTTCCAAAGGAATAAAAATTCTATTTTCCAATCTTAATAATCTGGCTTTTGAAAAGGCTGCTGAAAGACCCCTTTGAAAAGGAGCAGTGGGACAAAGAACAGTTCCTTTTGCATTTGCTCGGGACTGGGCTAAACATATTGCACTATTGGTTAATATTGCAGCATTTTTTTCTTGGAGTAAAACTAAATATTGCCAGAAAGAAGGTGCCGCAATAGTTTTCCCATTTAGTGTGGAAAGCAATGGAGAAAGTAAGGAATCTTAATCTGGTTTCCCTTGTGTGAAATCCATTTCGGACCATTGGGAGGGATTTCCATTCAACAGAAAAGCTGGAAAATGTGGGCATTCTTCAAGCGGATATTTGTATGATTCAGAATTTTTTTTTTTGCAAGGCCTGAATCCCGACTGTGCTTGATAATCACATTGTTCTGCAGCCCAGATCATAACTATGAACACAAATAAAAACAGAAAACGGAAGTGGTATCAAGAAAGATGGAAATTGAATTCCAAAGCCAGTGACATTTCAATATGAATGGGTCTGCAGCAATCCTGGAATATAATGTAGAGCGGTTCTGTCTTTTGTCAAGAAATATGAACTGTAGGGCTTTTTTCGAAGCCTTCTTTGTTAACTGTATGTAGTTGAAAGGGGCTGGCTGGCTTACTCTAACTTCAAAAAACTTCTCAATGGGGCATGGACAAAGTAAGTGTTAATCCAGCCCTGACATTGCTTGAAAATGGACAGGGAGAAAATCCTTCTACTTTGTAAAAACATTTTCTTCTGAAATCTTCTTCATCTAGGAGTTGTCAACCAAGTTTAAGGGAAAGCCTGCACTGGAATTTCAAACCTGAAGTCACAAATCACATCTTTTCAGATTTAAATATCCTTCTTGGCACTAGAGGTGAATCAGTGGTCCTGTCATATCATTTTAATTACCTTATAAACATACCGGAATGATCCTTTATGATAGGCCTGAGGCCTGTCTACCATATTTCACTTTTTCGGAAGGCAGAGCGGGACTCTGCCTCTGAAGAGAGGTTCTCCGGGGTGAAGTCTTTAATTTGATTTACTTTCCAGACTACTTAATGGCTGAAGGTCCTTACTGTGTTGTGTTATTGAATTCTTGTTCGTGGTTCAGGATTGATCCACTTCAAGCCTTCCAGCAGAGTGTAGCTTTCCAGTGCGGCCCTGCAGGGATCCAAATCAATAAGGTTAATAGATGTGGGGCCCACACAGTCAGAGGTGATCGGGCTGGCATTTCCGATGCCAGCGAATAAAATTTCTGATGATGAGGTAACACTCTTGTGCTGGCAACAATGACGCCCTGATTACCAAGAGCACATGGTTAGTATGTTAGCCAGCCCATTAGTCTGAATTATCTTTACAAGCAACTATTAAAAAAAAAATCCTTGCTTTTCTCCAAAACGCTGGCCTCTCTGTGATTTCTGAAATCCCAACAGCTCACTAGTTATTTGGAATTGATGAAACCCTGGTATTTTGTATTAGTTGTATATTAGTTGTATATCTTTGACAACAAGATATAATTCTGAAAATTCTCATCAGCACAGTTTAGGAAAAGGGAACATTTTTTCTAAAAGTCTGTTCCTATTTCATAGGAAGGCTGTGACCTAGGCAGAGGGTGTTTTACTTATATTGAAAGCTACTAGAGAAAAAAATACAGTGCAGAAAAATTATATTTAGGCAGTGATATTGAAGTGACCAGCCTAAACTATAAGCCTATTAGTTAAGCAAAGAATGAACATGTTAAGCTTGGTCCTGGCTGTAATCTAATGTCTTAAAATGTTATTTTTTAAAAATTTGAAAAATGTTAATCACCCCTCATGGCATCTTCCTAAATATATAATTCCAGTCAACCTCCAATGAGAAAAAAGCAGCTGACTGCAGGAAACAATAGTTTATTATAGACATTTTAAAGCGTATGAGACTAACTTGCTATTACTAACTTGCAATGTGGAGTTATTAAAGATATAGATGTATACATTTCTTGCATTTAGAGATTACGTATCATTTATATGTAATTATATGCAATTATATTACATATAATTAGTACATATATTAGATTACATATAATCTCTAAATGCAAGAAACAACTAGATAGGATGCAGAATTTCAAATAACTAATGTTGATTTTAGTTAATATAGGAAAAGAGTGGCATTTACATCATGTTTTGATGACATGCTTAACTACCTACTCTGGATAGTCCTTCGGTTGAAATACTAACAGTAAACTAAAGATCTCTTTGCCGAATTTATGGTGATATTTCCATGATGGCCCACCGAACATTTCACCTTCCTTGGGGTTGATTTTACTCTACTCTTAAAGAACACATTGATAATTACTTCACTTGGAGACATTAGCTAATATGCATTGTACTGTTTAGATACATTTTGGCTAGGGGAAACAGAATGTGCATTAGGGACATAATGTAGCAGATTGAGTTATACTTTATTCTTTATACTCCCCCATACTCCTTAAATATATTAAATAGTGGGATAATAATAATAATGGCATTTATTAAGCACTTACTATGTGTAAAGCACTGTTCAAAATCCTGGGGAGGATACAAGGTGATCAGGTTGTCCCATGGGGGGCTCACAGTCTCAATCCCCCTTTTACAGATGAGGTCACTGAGGCACAGAGGTTTTAAGTGACTTGCCCAAAGTCACACAGCTGACAATTGGCAGAGCTGGGATTCGAACCCATGTCTTCTGATTCCAAAGCCCATGCTCTTGCCATTGAGCCACGCTGCTTCTCTATGTATTCGGTTAACTTGAAAATACTAAAGGACTGGAAAAGGCTTGATTTAAAAAATACACTGAAAGGGTCTTCGTTAATTGAGTTGTAATCAGTTAGTATTGATCATTAGTCCCTTACTTTTCTCAGCAATATGAGGGTGTTAATGATGATGGTGAGGATGATGCAATGTGCAGCTTTCGGATTTCCAGAAAGGATGGAAATTTGTCCCAACAATCTAAGGTGAATTCATTTTTGTAGCAAACACACATGGGAGGCATGTGTGGTGTGACACAGCCCCCACCTCAAGATAAACCTAAGAGTAGCCATCCTGTCAAGGAGCTTTACTTCATATGAAAGGGAAGATTTCAATTCTCCCTTTCAATCTGCCTTTTGCCATTTGTAATTTTTTCAAGTGTTAGCCAAGCCTGTTCACAGACGAGGGAGCATATTTGTTGAGGTTCAAATACTTTGGAAAAAATTATCTGTTTCGTTCACCTTAGCCTGCCAGCAGGAAAAAAGATCTTTCTCCTGTTCCACAGTCAAAAATCATGCCTAATTTGAATAAATTAACATATTTGTGTCAAAAATTAATTCCAAGGAAGGAACAATAAATAGGAAAGCAATTTAAACTGTGTATTTTATAAGAAAGGGGGAAGAAATACATGGTCACGCATATGCCAGCATGGAAAATTGGCTGTGCTTTCATGTTAATGGGAGGTTTGCTTTAATTTCAAAACATATTTTTTACCTAATAAGGGAAACAAAAGAAACTTTCAACCAGCCCCTCCAGTTTGTTACCTTGGAATGTTTTGGCTTCTCGGATTGTTTTTATTTCCAGGAGGAGATAATAATACTGAAGCAATAAAAAAAGAGTCAAGGCAGCTTGCACAGCACAGGAAGTTCACAGCCAGAGACTTAATTTCTCACACAATGTACTGTGCAATGGGCCCATTAACATAGATGAATAGGCTCTTTAAAGGGTGTTTTTTTTTCCTCTAGATATGCAGCTGCCGCTGAATGGTGATATGTTAATGAGGTCCTCACACGCCTATTCTTCAGGTACTCTGGCATTCTCTACCAAGGTAATCTCCACATAGGAAAAGCTATTAGGGGGTTGTATCTGCTACCACACCTTCAATTATATGAACACCTGCACTGATAATCCACGAAAGGTAAACTAGTAGGGGGTCTATGGCCTCAGTCCACCCTCTTTCTCCCCGAAAGTCACATCTGAGGTTACAAAAAAAAAAAGTAAAGTCACTTTTATTACACATCAGTGGGAACATTCTGAAAAAGCTTTCATGCTTAGGAAATTGTTATTTCTTCAAACAACTGACAGCCTGCAGAGGAAACTCTAATGGAAATCCAGCTCATGTATTGTTATGCATGGCCCTCATGTAGATACATGGGGGTGGATTAAGTTAGCTTGGAAAGGGTCTATTGTCTGTAGCATTAATTTGCAGCACTCTTGATATTTGAGTTTGAAGGTTTTACAACCTTTGTGTTTACTTAGATGTTCTATAACCTAGGTTTGTTTATTTCCCTCCACAGTCTCTTGTTTCCTAGTAAATGTTACATTTATCGTCATTAACAACAAATAAGGTGGCCATTCATCAAAGGGAAAGAAATAATTACCAGCTTGCACATTTATTAATTTTTCATTTTTGTTTTTGATGGTCAGATTTTACTGTTATAACAACGGAAAATTATACAAACATATTCATTAGAGAGAACCTTTATACCACCTAGTTAAACAGCAGTACGACAATACATTTGTACAAGAGGGTTTAATTATAGCCTTCTGAAACATGGTAACTTTATCTGAAATTAACATAATTGCACCTTGTTGCTTTCCTAGATTCGTATAAAAAATAGACCATTCGGAGCAGAGAGAAATGTCTCTTGTATACAAAGGGACAGATTTTCTACAGAATTGGTCAGTGCTTCTGATTTTTATATTAATCAGATCCAACCACCACTTCTTACATGCTGCCTATGTTCCCTTTGGAAATTTTGGTTTGCCAAACAACATGACAAAGTGTCAGGAAAATGACAAATCCAGAAAGATTTGCTTTTTAAAGTTTTTTTTCCTCATTGTTTTGAAAGTTGTAGTTAGAATGCCAGTGAAACTCTCGTATTCAAAGTTTTCTGCCTCCAAAATGTTTTCAAACAAAACTGTCTCATCCTGATGTGGATTTAATGTATTGATTGAGTAGAATCCTAGTGTATTTT
Organism: Tachyglossus aculeatus; assembly: GCF_015852505.1. Lineage (NCBI taxonomy): Eukaryota > Metazoa > Chordata > Mammalia > Monotremata > Tachyglossidae > Tachyglossus > Tachyglossus aculeatus. The sequence goes on from NC_052066.1 coordinate 101,504,556, forward strand.
TGCCACTCGAATTATTAATAATAATAATAATGTTGGTATTTGTTAAGCACTTACTATGAGCCAAGCCCTGTTCTAAGCACTGGGGGAGATACAAAGTTATCAGGTTGTTCTAAGTGGGGCTCACAGTTTTCATCCCCATTTTACAGATGAGGGAACTGAGGCCCAGAAAAGTGAAATGACTTGCCCAAGGTCACACAGCTGACAAGCGGCGGAGCCAAGGTTAGAACCCATGACCTCTGACAACCAAGCCCGGGCTCTTTCCACTAAGCCACACTGCTTCTCTTACATAAGACCTCTAGAACTTGCCCTTTCCTCTCCATCTAAAATGCTACCACATTAGTACAGTGCTTGGCACACAGTAAGCCCTTAACAAATACCATAATTATTAACTAAGCACTTATCATGTACCACCTTGACTACTGTATCAGCCTCTCACCAACCCCTCAGCCTCCAGTCTCTCCCCACTCCAGTCGATACTTCACTCTGCTGCCTCAATCATTTTCCCAAAAAAGTGTTTAGCTCATGTCTCTCCATTGCCTACCCACCACTGCTTCAAACAGAAACATCAGCCTTAAGACACTTGTTCATCTCTCTCCCTCCTACCTTTCCTCACTGACCTCCTACTACAACACACGCCACACACTTCATTCCTCCAACACAAACTTGTTCGCTGTACCTCAATCTCATTGATCTCATGGCCAACCCCATTTCCACATCCTCCCACTGGCCTGGAACTCCCTTCCCCTTTATATCAGACAGTTCCCCACTTTCCCCACTCTCAAAGCCATATTAAAATCAAATCTTCTCCAAGAAGCCTCCTCTGACATAAGCCCTCATTTCTCCTACTCACTCTCCAATCTGTGTTGTCTATGCACATGGATCTGTAATAATAATAATGATGGTACTTTTTCTCGCTTACTATGTGCCAAACACTGTTCTAAATTCTGGGTAGATACAAGGCAATCAGGTTGTCCCACATGGGGCTCACAGTCTTAATCCCCATTTTACAGATGAGGTAACTGGGGCACAGAGAAGTTAAGTGATTTGCCCAAAGTCACGCAGCTGATAAGTGGTGGAGCTGGGATTCAAACCCATGATCTCTGAGTCCCAAGCCCATGCTGTTTCCACTAAGCCATACTGCAAGCATTTGATATCCATGCCTCCCTTAGCCCAACAACTCTTACGTCTGTACATATCCTTATACCCTGCCATTTCCTCAACCCATAATTTATTTAAATGTCTGTCTCCTCCTCTGGATTGCAAGCTCCTTGTAAGCAAGGATCATATCTACCAACTCTATTATATTGGACTCTCCCAATAGATTAAGGAAGCACACAGGAAGCATTCAATAAATCCCACTGATTTATTTTTCTAAGTGTACATGGGAATCACTTTGCAGCCTGCTGTATATGACAATCAAAAGAATCTCTTCTGAAAATCAGTTCTGAGTTTTTAGTTTGGAGCTGTGATCAGGGATTATTGATCTATTTTTTTTTAAAGGGGTAGTTTTCAAGGGTCCGTTCCCCAACTTGCACTGTCTTGAATCCTTTAAATCCTTAAGTCCTTTTCCCATGGAGAAGATATATGAAGGCTCAAATAAGAATCTGATCAAAGCTTCTTTTAAAGTTTTTGAGATGGAAAGAATTGCCTGTAGTGGAAAGGGTTCCTCCTTCTTGCCAAATCCAGTAGCCTCTCCTCCATCCTAATCCTCCTCAGCCTCTCAACTGCCTTCAAATGCTGTTGACCACCGCCTTCTCCTGGAAATATTATCTAACCTTGGCTTCACTGAACTGTCCTCTCCTTCTCCGTTCTCTCTGGCTGTGCCTTCTCAGTTTCTTTTACTGGCTCCTCCTCTGCCTCATTAATTAATTCATTCAATCGTATTTACTGAGTGCTTACTGTATGCCGAGCGCTGTAGTAAGCGTTTGGAAAGTACAATTCAGCAATAAAGAGAAACAATCCCTGCCCACAATGAGCTTACAGTTTAGAGGGGGGTAGACATATCAAAACAAGTAAACAGGCATTAACATAGAGTTATAGATATGTACATATATTCACAAATGCTGGGGGGGGGAGGAGGGTTAGAGCAGAGGGAGCAAGTCAGGTCGATGTGGAGGGGAAGGGGAGTTGAGGAAAAGGGCTTAGTCTGGGAAGACCTAGACTGTGACTAGACTGTGAGCCCCCTGTTGGGTAGGGACCATCTCTATATGTTGCCAACTTGTACTTCCCAAGCGCTTAGTACAGTGCTCTGCACACAGTAAGTGCTCAATAAATATGATTGAATGAATGGGAAGACCTCCTGGAGGAGGTGGACGTTCAGTAGGGCTTTGAAGGGGGAGTGTGATTGTTTGGCAGATTTGTGGAGGGAGGGCGTTCCAAGTCAGGGGTAGAATGTGGGCCGGGGGTCAATGGTGGGACAGGCCATTTGTCCCATGGGTCATGGGTTCTAATCACAGCTCTGCCACATGCCTGCGGTGGGACCTTGGGCAAGTCATTTGATTTCTCTGGGCCTCAGTTACTTCATTTGTAAAATGGGACTTGAGACTTTGAGCCCCATGTGGGACAGGGACTGTGTCCAACCCAATTTGCTTGTAGCCACCCTAGTGCACAGTACAGTGCCTGATACACAGTAAGTGCTTACCAAATACCACAATTATTATTATTATTATTAATATGGCAGAATAATTATATAAAAACCACAAGTTAACATTTTTAGATACACATATGATGAGAATAGGTGAATGAATATAGGGTTAAAGAAAGTGTTTGGATTGACTCAATTTGGGGAGGAGACAAATGGGAGATTGCTTCCTGGAGAAGGTCAATTATCAGCAGCATTAGCAAGATAAGGAGAGCTATGGTTGGGCAGATTTGAAACGGGAGGGAGTTCCCTGGTCATCACTTTGCTACTACCTAAGCACTCAAATACTCACAATCTCCCATAGCACTTTGTTCTTATCTTAAATACCCTATTGCTACCCTGCATCTATCTATCTATCTATCTATATCCTTTTCCTCATTGTTACACGTTATTTTAGTGTCTCTTTCTCTCCCCTGGTTTATTGGAAGCTCCTTAAGAGCAGAGGTCAATCAATCAATCGTATTTATTGAGCGCTTACTATGTGCAGAGCACTGTACTAAGCGCTTGGGAAGTACAAATTGGCATCACATAGAGACAGTCCCTACCCAACAGTGGGCTCACAGTCTAAAAGGGGGAGACAGAGAACAGAACCAAACATACCAACAAAATAAAATAAGTAGGATAGAAATGTACAAGTAAAATAAATAAATAAATAAATAAATAGAGTAATAAGTAATAATAAAATAAGTAGGATAGAAATGTACAAGTAAAATAAATAAATAAATAAATAGAGTAATAAATATGTACAGGTCATGTCTACTAGTGCTAAGGTGCTCTCCCATTTGCTCAGTACAGTGTTCTCCACAAGGCAGGTGCTCAATATATACTATTAATTGACTGGGTGAGCAAGGGTTTAGATGCAGGAATGTTAAAGTGAGGCCCAGGAAGTAGGTGAGCTTGGGAGAAATGAAGGATGCAGTCTGGGTATAGTGGGTGAATAGAGCTGATGATAAAGAGGAAGAGAGCCAGGGAGAGCCAGTGGAATGAACACATACCTGGGAGTCAGAAGACCTGGGTTCTAATCCTGGTTCTGCCACTTATCTGCTGTGTGACTTCTGGTGAGTTAACTTTTCTATGCCTCAGTTTCCTCATCTGAAAATTGGGATCAAATACCCATTTTCCCTTCCTCTTAACTACTAGCCTTATGTGGAACAGGGATGGTGTCTGACCTTTTTATCTTGTATCTACTACAGAGCTTAGTACAGTCCACATAGTAATAATCATAATAATGTTTGTATTTGTTAAGCACTTACTATGTGCCAAGCACTGTTATAAGCACTGGGGGGGATACAAGGTAATCAAGGTTGTCCCACGTGGGGCTCACAGTCTTAATCCCCATTTAACAGATGAGAGAACTGAGACACAGAGAAGTTAAATGACTTGCCCAAAGTCACACAGTTGACAAGTGGAAGAGTCGGGATTTGAACCCATGACCTCTGACTCCCTAGACCAGGCTTTTTCCACTGAAACCCTAAACATCTTCCACAATTATTATTTTTTCTTAATTCAGAGAAATTAAAGATATCATTATTAACATTATTACATCTTTCATTCTCTGTGCCCCTAGAAATTGAAAGAAGTTGACTCAAGGTAAACTTAATAGAGCAAAACTCACAGGATTTTCCTGAATTGACACCCAGAATTTGGGTAGAGGAGTGGGTGTATGGTGTAGAATACAGAAACAGACTCTTGTCTGGGTTCTGTTAGAAGAGATGGATCCACTTAAAGTCATCTCTCATTCACCAAAGAAGAAGGACAAAAGAAAAAAAATCCCCCCAAACAACATTTACTTTTCATTTTAAGAGGACTTCAAGTCCTACACCTACTGGTCGCTGCACAAAATTCATGTGGGTCATTTGAATGTTCCTCAGGTCCAAGCATAAAATAATTAGTAAAATGTATGTAGATCTGAAAAATCCAGCCAGAATTATAATCAATCAATCAATGGTATTCACTGAGTGCTATATGCAGAGCACTGTACTAAGTGCTTGGGAGAGTCCAATACAACAGAATTAGTGGACACATTCTCTATCCATAATAAACTTACAGTCTACAGGGACTGTTACTAATGTTAATGAGATATTAATGTTGGATTCATTTAGTGCTTTCTGTGTGCTAAACATTCTGCTTAGTGCTGGGTTGGTTATAAAATAATCGGTTAGACTCTGCCCCACCTGGGGTTCCAAGAGATGGGAAGACCAGAAATCTTATCTGTTTCACAGTTGAGGGAACTGAAGCACAGAGAAGTCCAGTGACTTCTCCAAGGTCACGTAGCAGATTGGTAGCCCACAACCATGGTGTCATCCTCGACTTCGCTTTCTCATTCACCCCTCACATCCAAGCCGTCACCAAAACCTGCCGGTCTCAGCTCCGCAACATTGCCAAGATCCGCCCTTTCCTCTCCATCCAAACCGCTACCCTGCTTGTTCAAGCTCTCATCCTATCCCGTCTGGACTACTGAATCAGCCTTCTCTCTGATCATCCATCCTCATGTCTCTCCCCACTTCAATCCATACTTCATGCTGCTGCCCGGATTATCTTTGTCCAGAAATGCTCTGGGCATGTTACTCCCCTCCTCAAAAATCTCCAGTGGCTACCAATCAATCTGCGGATCAGGCAGAAACTCCTCACCCTGGGCTTCAAGGCTGTCCATCACCTCGCCCCCTCCTACCTCACCTCCCTTCTCTCCTTCTCCAGCCCAGCCCGCACCCTCCGCTCCTCTGCCGCTAATCTCCTCACCGTACCTCGTTCTCGCCTGTCCCGCCATCGACCCCCGGCCCACATCATCCCCTGGGCCTGGAATGCCCTCCCTCTGCCCATCCTCCAAGCTACCACTCTTCCTCCCTTCAAGGCCCTACTGAGAGCTCACCTCCTCCAGGAGGCTTTCCCAGACTGAGCCCCTTCCTTCCTCTCCCCCTCGTCCCCCTCTCCATCCCCCATCTTACCTCCTTCCCTTCCCCACAGCACCTGTATATATGTATATATGCTTGTACTTATTTATTACTCTATTTATTTATTTATTTATTTTACCTGTACATATCTATTCTATTTATTTCATTTTGTTAGTATGTTTGGTTTTGTTCTCTGTCTCCCCCTTTTAGACTGTGAGCCCACTGTTGGGTAGGGACTGTCTCTATATGTTGCCAACTTGTACTTCCCAAGCACTTAGTACAGTGCTCTGCACACAGTAAGCACTCAATAAATACGATTGATTGATTGATTTATTGTGATGAGAACCCAGATCTCACCACTCCTAGTCTTGACATTAGATGACAGTCTTTCCATGAATCTGGATTCCTTCCCACATTATATCTGACAAACACATTTTAGGCCCAAGGTTTGCAGGTTGCCTTTCTCTGTAGCTGATAATTCATTCAATCCATCAATCAGTGGCATTTATTAAGCATTTAAAATATGCAGAGCACTGTACTAAGCACTTGGAAGAGTACAACAGATTTAGCAGAAACGTTCCCTGCCCATAATGAACATAGAGCCTAGGGAGGGTTATATTCTATTATAATAGATCCTAAATACAATACTTTAGACCCAAGATGTACAGGTTGCATTTCTCAGTAGATGATAATTCATTCAATCAATCACTGGTATTTACAGAGATGCAGCGTGGCTCTGTGGAAAGAGCATGGGCTTTGGAGTCAGAAGTCATGGGTTCAAATCCTAGCTCTGCCGATTGTCAGCTGTGTGACTTTGGGCAAGTCACTTAACTGCTCTGGGCCTCAGTTACCTCATCTGTAAAATGGGAATAAAGACTGTGAGCCCCCCATGGGAAGACCTGATCAATCAATCAATCGTATTTATTGAGTGCTTACTGTGTGCAGAGCACTGTACTAAGCGCTTGGAAAGTACAAGTTGACAACATATAGAGACAGTCCCTACCCAACAGTGGGCTCACAGTCTAAAAGGGGGAGACAGAGAACAAAACCAAACATACTAACAAAATAAAATAAATCGAACAGATATGTACAAGTAAAATAAATAAATAAATAAATAAATAGAGTAATAAATATGTACAAACATATATACATATATACAGGTGCTGTGAGGAAAGGGAAGGAGGTAAAATGGGGGGTATGGAGAGGGGGACGAGGGGGAGAGGAAGGAAGGGGCTCAGTCTGGGAAGGCCTCCTGGAGGAGGTGAGCTCTCAGTAGGGCCTTGAAGGGAAGAAGAGAGCTAGCTTGGTGGATGGGCAGAGGGAGGCCATTCCAGGTCCGGGGGATGACGTGGGCCGGGGGTCGATGGCGGGACAGGCGAGAACGAGGCATGGTGAGGAGATTAGCGGCAGAGAAGCGGAGGGTGCGGGGTGGGCTGTAGAAGGAGAGAAGGGAGGTGAGGTAGGAGGGGGCGAGGTGATGGACAGCCTTGAAGCCGAGGGTGAGGAGTTTCTGCCTGATGTGCAGATTGGTAGCCGCTGGAGATTTTTGAGGAGGGGAGTAACATGCCCAGAGCGTTTCTGGACAAAGACAATCCGGGCAGCAGCATGAAGTATGGATTGAAGTGGGGAGAGACATGAGGAAGGGAGGTCAGAGAGAAGGCTGATACAGTAGTCCAGAGGGCATAGGATGAGAGCTTGAACGAGCAGGGTAGCGGTTTGGATGGAGAGGAAAGGGCGGATCTTGGCAATGTTGCAGAGCTGAGACCGGCAGGTTTTGGTGACGGCTTGGATGTGAGGGGTGAATGAGAAAGCGGAGTCGAGGATGACACCAAGTTTGCGGGCTTGTGAGACGGGAAGGATGGTAGTGCCATCAACAGAGATGGGAAAGTCAGGGAGAGGGCAGGGTTTGGGAGGGAAGACAAGGAATTCAGTCTTAGACATGTTGAGTTGTAGGTGGTGGACAGACATCCAACCTGATCACCTTGTAACCTTCCCAGCACTTAGAACAGTGCTTTGCACATAGTAAGTGCTTAATAAATGCCATTGTTATTATTATTATTATTGAGCATTTACTGGATGCAGAGCCCTGCACTTAGTTTGTGGGATAGCACAGTAGAAATGGTGGACACAGTCCCTGCCCCTAAGGAGTTTACAGTCTTAGTGGGAGAGAGATATTAAAATAAATTACAAGTATGGGGAGAAAATGAGCATAAGGATGTCTGCATAAGTGTTGTTTGGATGGTTATTTTCAGGGTAGGGGGAGAACCTCAGTGCTCAGAGCTTGGGACTAGTGGTATTGGAGAGGCAGTGGGAAGGAAAAATAAAGTAGGGGGTGGCTGAGAGCTTTGGGAAAGCTTTGTCGAGAAGTTGTGATTTCAGAAGGGTTTTTGAAGATGGGAGTTACAAGCAGGAGGGAGGGCATGAGCATGGGGGCGAGCGTGGATGATGTGAGAGTGTGGAAAAATGAGTAGGGTGGTATAAGAGCTAAATGTGCAGGCTTCTTTGAATCAAGAGAGGAGCAAGGATAAGTAAAGAAGAGAGAGCTGATTGAGAGTGCCTTAAATCTAGTGGTGAAGAGTTTCTGCTTGTTGCAGAGATGGATGAGCAACCACTGGAGGCACTTGAGGAGAGGGAGACATGCACAGAATGAATTTTAGAAAGATGACATAAGCAGCAGAGTAAATTATGGACTGGTCAGGCTAAAGGCAAGTGGTCAGAGAAGAGGTTTGAACCAGCGAAGTACTAATTATGATACTTGTTAAGCGCTATGTGCCAAACACTGTTCTAAGTGCTGGGGTAGATACACGTTAATGAGGTTGGACACAGTCCCTATCCCAGGTGGGGCTTACACTCTTATGCCCATTTTACCAACTTGTACTTCCCAAGCGCTTAGTACAGTGCTCTGCACACAGTAAGCGCTCAATCAATACTATTGAATGAATGAATTTTACAAATGAGGTAACTGAGGCCCAGAGAAGTGAAGTGACTTGCCCAAGGTCACACAGCCAACATGTGGCCAAACCGGGATTAGAACCCAGGTCTTTCTGATTCCTAGGCCCAGTGCTGCTAGAAGTTTGGGTGTAGAGGAAGGAATAAATTCTAGAATGCTGAGATAGAATCAACAAGATTTAGTAAGTAACTGAATATCCAGGTTGAAGGAGAGAGACAGGTTAAGGATAATGCCAAGGTTATGGACTTATAAGGCAGAAAGAATGGTGGTGTTGGTTACTGTGATGGGAAAGATGGGGAGGGAAGATGAGAAGTTCGGTTTGGGAAATGTTGAGTTTGACTGTGAACTTGTCCCTAGGCTGTGAGCTGTCACTAACTGTGAACTCTCCTCTAAGCTGTGAGCTCATTGTCAGTAGGGAATGTGTCCGATGGTTCTTGTATTGCACTCTCCCAAGTGCTTAGTGCAGTGCTTTGCACACAGTAAATGCTCAATAAATATGATCGAATGAATGAATGAATGAGTGGATGAGTTGATGGTGGGACATTCAGGTAGAGGTGTCCTGAAAGCCAGAATAATAATAATAATAATAATAATAATAATAATAATAATAATAATAATGGCATTTGTTAAGTGCTTACTATGTGCAAAGCACTGTTCTAAGCGCTGGGGAGGTTACAGGGTGATCAGTTTGTCCCTCGGGGGCCTCACAGTCTTAATCCCCATTTTACAGATGAGGGAACTGAGGCCCAGAGAAGTTAAGTGACTTGCCCAAAGTCACACAGGTGACAATTGGCGGAGCTGGGGTTTGAACCCATGACCTCTGACTCCAAAGCCCGGGCTCTTTCCACTGAGCCACGCTGAAGAAATATAAGATTGCAGAGATGGGGAGAATTCCGGGTTGGGGATGTAGATTTGGGAGTCATCAGTGATTTAGTGATTCAGAGATGATAGTTCAAGCTGAAAGAGTTAATGAGCTCCCCAAGGGAGTGGGTGTAGGTGGAGAATAGAAGGGGTCCCAGCACCAAACCAGGTAATGATCAGGAAACAGTGAGCTGAATAATGCAAGACCATAATGAAGGAAAAACAAAGGGGAAAGAAGGGAACTATCTAGAGACAAGGTGAGATGAAACATTTTGAACTGGATAAAAGTGATGCAAAAATAAGTTACTAGAAACAAGTACAAAGGAGGGCTACAGTAAGGCCGTAGTCTCAAATGTTTTCCTAAAAACAGAAACATGTGATGTCTACAAAGAACTGGAAATAAACCAACACAAAAGTAGAACATAGAGAAAAATCAATGGAGACTGAATGTAAGCATGAGATGTTCAAAGATGAGCCTGAAACAATGCATATAGAAGAAAATGGAAAAATAAAACAACTCTAAAGAACCCAAGAAAAGAAAAAAAGAAAAAAAAAACCCTCAAGAGAATAATTAAACATTGAAGAGAATAGTGTCAATCAAAAAAGCTCTCTGCAGGCAAAATTCTAGTTGAATTCAAGGTTATTGGATTACATCTGGACTAGAGACAGACAATGCATTTTGAAGTAATGAATCTCATTGTTCTTTTATATTACAACATAAAACTGTGTTCACGAGGGCATGCTTATGCGACTACTCGCAGAACAACATGTAGGTGATGGCTTGTAAGATGTGTGTCATTTAGAAAACATTTGATTTTATTTACAACTTCACTGACACTGGTGGTGGGGGGGAAATCAGGACCTCAAGCCTTTCAGAATCTTTCTTGGTAAAATTCAAGCCAGTGAAGACAATTTTCATTGTAGCCTAAAGATAGGCCTAAAGCCTAGAAAAGCAGTGTGGCTCAGTCAGAGGTCATGGGTTCAAATCCCAGCTCCGCCAGTTGTCAATCAATCGTATTTATTGAGCGCTTACTGTGTGCAGAGCACTGTACTAAGCGCTTGCCCAAAGTCACACAGTTGTCAGCTGTGTGACTTTGGGCAAGTCACTTAACTTCTCTGTGCCTCAGTTACCTCATCTGTAAAACGGGGGTTAAGACTGTGAGCCCCCCAAAGGGACAATCTGATCACCTTGTAACCTCCCCAGCGCTTAGAACGTGCTTTGCACATAGTAAGCGCTTAATAAATGCCATCATTATTATTGTTATCATATATCATATAGATCGTGAACTAGCAGTAATCACTTCAGAGCTAGTGAATTACAGAGTAATTTAGTGGCCAGTAGGTAAAGGTAAATATTTAAGCAACCACACTTTGAAATGTGGGGATGTATCCACCTCTTCCTGCCCCAATCTATCCACCGATGACTCTCAACTTTCCATCTCCATCCCACAACTCTCCCCTCTCTCTGAATCTCTTCCTGCTCTCTTGTTACTGCAACAAAGCATCTACATTCACATATATGCTTATATATGCTTTTATTTTGGGTTGACTGCCCCACATTTCATCTGTTCAACCTTTCTTATTGGCACATCATTTTTTTTTTTCTTCCTGGTGGCTTCATCACCATGCATCCTTGAAATAGCTCATTACCAAACTGGTACAGTGCATCTCTAACACTGAAGTCACTCTGCTCCTCCTCGAGGCAGGTTTTAACAGAATGCTGCAGTACGGTGTGACACACAGACACAGTTGACATCGTCATTGAGCATTGCTTGCCGCAGAGCTGAACCAGGCAGAGAGACACCCCAGAGCGGTAGTCCGGTTCAGAGGAAGCTAAGGTAAGCCTTGCTTTATATTATATTTCTAGGCAAGATGCGTGGGGAGCCACTGGAAAAATGGTCCGAAGAGATTGATTCAGGGCAAAAGGGGGTTTGCACAAAGGAAATCCAACTTATTCGATTTAGATGGCCTTTCTGAGATAGAAAATCACAATGCAGAGGATTGAAGAGCTGACAGTGAAAGAAATTTGGGATCATGAGCAGGAATGGAGAGAAGAGCCTCCAGTCATTGTCTTGCTAAATCGGAAAGGGAGCCAAGCGGCTTCAATTGACAGTTGGGAGGAGTCTGAGGATTGCAACAGACTGCCCTTCTCTAACCGTATTTTCTTTTTGTAGGCTAACTGCAAAGTTCTGGACAAGCCCTCTGCTATTGAAGGCAGCTGGGGAGCCAAGTGTACCGATATGATGAGGCTCGGCCGTGGCAGTATGTTTTATTCCTCTTCTGAAAATTACCGCAAAGGGAAAAGAAAAGCCCTTTGCTATTTCCAGCAGTGATGGTTTAATCTGTTCCTTGAGAAAATAGACCTGGCCTTTTCTCTGCTCTTCTATGCACTTTTGATTTTTGCCTTGGGAAATGCCTCTCTCTCCTCTTCCAATCACATCTTTTTCTAATAGTATCTGTTAAGCGCTTAATATGTGTCGAGCACTGTTCTAAGTGCTGGGGTAGATAAAAGTCAATCAGTGCGGATGCAATCATTCTTGCTGTTTTATCCCTTGGGGAGGAATCTAAGTATGGAGAAGGAAAGCTAAGGCAAGCAGAGCTGCTGTACCTGGTCCAGGGAAAAGTGTCCTTTACCAAACTGACTGGAGCTAGGATGCAAGATACAGAAGGTGATATACTTTCTCTGCAAAGGATGCATGTTCCACCCACTCTCACAATGACTGTATGCACTGGACTTGCCGGGAAATGAGGGAGAAGCATTTGAGGACATGAAAGTACACAGAGCACCCCATAGTGTACCCTTCTACCTCCTGCTTTCAAAAAAAAAAAAAAAGACCTGCTCAATGTCTACAAGAGGAAGCTGATTATGGAGAAGAGGAGACAGCAGCTGGATATATAGTAATCAGCTCCTGAACACATGAAGTTGAACTGGTTTCTTTCCAGTACCATTTGAGCGAGAACTTGGATTCTTGGCTCATATTCAAACGTACTCTGGTTTGGATCAAAATCATGCAATTCAGGACACGGGAAATTAAAATTCCCTCATCCAATGACTTTCAACTCTCCTGTGCACATGCAAAATCTTTTAGAATTGTGTTTGGCCTGGGTGGTTCAAAGTCTAGCTGGACACATTGTCTGTATTGTCAAGAAATGTCACCCTTATTTGTAAGCAAACCAGGGGACTTGGGTCTTGGATGTATTGTTATTAACATTTCACCCTCCATCCCCTCCCTAATCCCAAATGCTATTCTTGTTACTCTCTAACTTTTATGGCTGTTGGGAACCTCATTTGACCAATCTTGTTATTAAACAATTTCTCCGGGGGCAAAAATCCAGTGTCCTGGCCAGACTAAGGGGATGAAGTTCACAACACTGGCCAATTTCTGTTTTTGTTTTTTTTTTAAATGGTATTTGTTAACTGGTTACCATGGGTCAAGCACTGTTCTAAGTGCTGCAGTTGATCAAGTAAATCAGGTAGGGCATATTCCCTGTCCTACATGGGGCTCACAGTCCAAGTAGGAGGGAGGGCAGATAAGAATCTCCATTTTGCAGATATGGCAGCTGGAGCATAGAGAAGTTAAGTGATTTGCCCAAGGTCACATGGCAGACAGTTGGCAGAGCTGGGATTAGAATCCAGGTTTTCAGATTCCCAGGACACTGCTCTGTCCACTAACCCATGCTGATTCTGTAAAATTGCATGGTTACAAACAAAATGGGAAGACTGTGAAATTTGCTTGATAGAATTCCACACAAAAAGAGATATTGACATAATGTCAGGGCACTAGAGTGGATGTGGGGGAAGGAACTCTGAGTTTCCTGACTTAAGGTTGTAAGATACCAATAGCAGGATTTCATTAAAACAGATTTGGCATTTTCCTCAGTTGCCAACCTACTCACTGTTTACCTCGGACTTGTCTATCTCACCTCCAACCCCTTGCCCAAAACTTTCCTCTGGTCAGAAACTTCATCCCCCTTCATCTATGACAGATGACCACACTCCCCACATCTCCTCCAAGAGGCCTTTGCCAACTAAGTTCTCATTTCCTCTACTTCCTCCCCCTTCTGTGTCTCATATTCATTCAATCGTATTTATTGAGTGCTTATTATGTGCAGGGCATGGTACTAAGTGCTTGGGAAAGTACGATACAACAATATAAGAGGCACATTCCCTGCCCATAACAAGTAGATCAGTACCCTTTGAGCAATTGTTATTCATCCCATTCTCAGCCCCACAGCACTTATACACATATCCATAATTTCTTTTAATGTCTGTCATCAGTCAGTCAATCATATTTATTGAGTGTTTACTGCATTCAGAGCACTGTACTAAGTGCTTGGAAGAGTACAATGTAACAGACATAATCTCTGCCCACAATGAGCTTACAGTCCAGGGCTAACAGTCTACAGTCCCCTCGAAACTGAAAACTTCTTGTGGGCAGATGACCTACCAACACTATTGTACTATATGGTTCCAAGTGCTTAGTACAGTGCTGTATGCACAGAAAACACTCAGCAAGTACCATTGATTTATTGACTGGGAGTACAATAAAACAGAGTTGGCAGACATTTCCTGCCTGCAGTGAGATTGAGAGATTTAAACAATCATTCCATGATATTTATTGAGCAAATACTATGAGCAGAGCCCTGTATTCATCATTCATTTAATCATATTTATTGAGAGTTTACCGTATGAAGGAGACTGTATTAAGAACTTAGGAGAGTACAATATAATAATAAGCAGACAAATTCCCAGCCCATACTGAGTTTACGGTCTAGAGGGGGAGACAGACATTAATATAAATAAATTACAGATATGTACATAAGGGCTGTGGGGCTGGGATGGGGGTTGAATAAAGGGTGCAAGTCAGGGTGATGCAGAAGGGAGTGGGAGAAGAGGAAAGGAGGGCTTAGTCAGGGAAGGCCTCTTGGAGGAGATGTGCCTTCAATAAGGCTTTGAAGTGGGGAGAGTAATTATCTGTACTAAGTGCTTGAGAGAGTACAACAGAATTAGCAGTCATATTTCCTGTTTATTAAGAGATTATAGTCCAGAGGGTGAGACAGACATGAATATGAATAAATTGATAAAGCAATTAACCAAGTGATTGCTATAATGTGGGCATAACCTCCAGCAGTACCATTCTATTGGGGCCTGAGAGCCATGTGAATTACTAGCTAGGCAATGTTATAGTGGATATAATTTATATAATAATAATTATGGTATCTGTTAATTGCTTACTATATGCCAGGCACTGTACTAAGCCCTTGGCTGGATACAAACAAATCGAGTTGGACACAGTCCCTGTCTCATTCAATCGTATTTTTTGAGCGCTTACTGTGTGCAGAGGGCTCACAGTCTTAATCCCCATTTTACACGAGGTAACTGAGGCACAGAGAAGTGATTTGCCCAGGGCCACACAGTAGACAAGTGATTCTTCTAGACTGTGAGCCCACTGTTTGGTAGGAACTGTCTCTATGTGTTGTCAACTTGTATTTCCCAAGGGCTTAGTACAGTGCTCTGCACACAGTAAGCGCTCAATAAATACAATTGATATATATATGGAGATGGGATTAGAACCCCTGACCTTCTGACTCCCAGTTTCATGCTCTATCCACTGTGCCAAGTGGAAAGCTTCACATTTTCAGCGTAGGCTGCATGCAGTTATCCTTTATGGGGCGGCTTAAATTCCAGGCTTCACTGGATTTCTTAGAGATAACTCTAAGCCCTGGACTTGTTTCTGTTAGAGCTGGAGAAGAGGAGGGCTGGGTTCAATCAATCAATCAATCATATTTATTGAGCACTTACTGTGTGCAGAACGCTGTACTAAGCGCTTGGGAAGTACAAGTCGGCAACACATAGAGACAGTCCCTACCCAACATCGTCAATCGTATTTATTGAGCGCTTACTGTGTGCAGAGCACTGTACTAAGCGCTTGGGAAGTACAAATTGGCAACATATAGAGACAGTCCCTATCCAACAGCGGGCTCACAGTGGGTGCTCCACAGATGTCAACAGTCAAGAGCAGAAGAGTCAATCCTTCCACTTGGGAAGGCTTAGTGGAAGGAGGAAGGCTTTGTAGAGAATTTAAGTACAGTGCTTTGCACACAGTAGATCCTCAATAACAATAATTATTACTATATTTGCTAAGCACTTACTATATTCTAAGTGCTAGGGTAGGCACAAGTTAATCAGGCTGGACACAGTGTTCCTTCCCAAATGGGGTGACAGCTTAAGGGAGAGAACAAGTATCGAATCCCCATTTTACAGATGAAGCAACTAAGGTACTCTGTTGTACTGTTATATTGACAAGCAGCATGGTGCAGTGGATAGAACATGGGCCTGGGGGTCAGAAGATCATGGGTTCTAATCCTGGCTCTGCCTCTTGTCTGCTGTGTGAGATTGAGCAAGTCACTTCACTTCTCTGGGCCACGGTTAACTCATCTGTAAAATGGGGATTGAGACCGTGAGCCCCATTTGGGACAGGGACTGTGTTTAACCTGATTTGCCTGTATCCTCCCCAGTGCTTAGTACAGTGCCTGCCACATAGTAAGCGCTTAACAAATACAATTATTATTATTATTATTACTGTATGATCCCAGGTGCTTAGTACAGTGCTCTGATAATAGTATACACTCAATAAATACCATTGATTGATTGAAAGTACAGCAGAGTTGGCAAACACAATTCCTGCCCACAGTGAGGCTGATGGATTATGTGACTCTCCCTAAATCACCCAGCAAGCAAGTGGTAGAGCTGGAATTGGAACCCAGGTCTTCCGACCACCAGGCCTGTGCTCTTTCCACTGAATAACACTTTTTGCTGATTTATAGGAGAGATTTCCTGCTTCTCACCACCAAAAACTGTGTGGAGCCCCCAGCTCTAATATCTTCAGGACTTACTTTATTAAGAAATATTACCCTCTCCTCCACCCTTCTCTTAACCTTCCACCCCCTTTAAAGAATAATAGACAGGTTTAGAATTTGACAGCTCAGAAACATTTTTTGTAGAAAGAAAGTATGACATACAGATACTATAAAATGTTTTTCCTGGCTGAAACTCATTTTTATATTCAAATTCCTTTTTCATATTTCTTGGAGTTTTAGAAATGGTGCTTAGAAGTACTTGGAAGCGAAAAAGAACCAGTTCTAGTTTAACAAATATCCAGATTAGTGAATGCAAATCTAGGATTCCCTGAACTTTGGTAAAAATCAGTTTATTGAATTCCCAATAGAGCAGGAAACAATAATTTTTAGTCTTTAAAAATGTGCTTTTTGTTTTTTTCCTCAATTGCCAACCAAATCTTAGACCTTCACATTTAGCCTGATTAACTAAAGCCTAAGAACAATTTTGAATTGGATTTACTTAGTTACTTTTGAGACATCAAGTTCTTCCCTCCTCGATACTGCACATATTAAGGCCAGAAAGTGTTTTTAGTCCTGAATAATCTAGATTGTTTGCTGTGAGTTCTCTGGAAGAAAAAAAATCAATGTCATTGATCTGGAACAACATGGACAGTGGGAAAGGTGAGTTTAATCAAACAATCAATCACTTGAATTTACTGAGCACTTATTGTGCAGAACACTATACTAAGGACTTGGGAAAATATAATACAATGGAATTGGTAAAAAAGATCCCTGTCCTCAAGGAGTTTACAGTCTAGTAGGGACAACAGGTGCTAAAATAAATAACAAATAATTGAGGTAAAGTATAAAGATACGTCCATAAATGCTGGGGAAGGGAGGAAGGGTGATTATCAAAATGCTTAGGAGGTATTCATTCATTCATATTTATTCAGCACTTACTTTGTGCAGAGCACTGTACTAAGCGCTTGGAAAGTACAATGTGGCAACAAATAGAAACAATCCCTACCCAACAATGGGCTCACAGTCTAGAAGTGGGGAGGAAAGGAACCAAGTGAATAGGAAACATAGAAGGGAAGGAGAACAGGGTGGAGTATTTAATCCTCAATGGTACTTATTGAGTGCATACTAAGTGCAGAACACTGTACTGAGCAGATAGGAGGGTACAAAACACCACAGAGTTGGCAGACACATTCCTTGCCCAATATCAGCTTACAGTCTAGAGGGAGAGACAGACATTAATATAAATGAAATGATTTGTAATATATAATTTAAAGATATGTATGTAAGTGCTGTGGGGCTGAGAGTGGGGTGAATATCAAATACCCAAAGTGCATAGATCCAAGTGCGTAGACAACACAGAAGGGAGAAGGAGCCAGGGAAAAGAAAATGTAATCAGGGAAGACCTCATGGAAGAAATGTGACCTTAATAATGCTTTGAAGGTGGGGAGAGTGGTTGTCTGGCATATATGGAAGGGGAGGGAGTTCCAGGTTAGGGGGAGGACATGGGAAAGGGGTTGGCATTGAGATACATGAGGTTGAGGCACAGTGAGTAAGATGGCATTCGAGGAGTGAAGTGTGTGGATTAGGCTGTAGTAGATGAGTGGGATAAGTTAGGGGTGGGCCAGCTGATTGAGTGCTTTAAAGTCAAGGGACGGGAGTTTCTGTTTGATGTGGGGGTCGATGGGCAGCTAATGGAGGTTCTTCAGGAGGGGGAAGAGTGGAAAACTTTTTTTTTTTTTTTAAGAAAAGCAGTCTATGCAGCAGAGAGGAATTAGTCAGGGAAGGCTTCTTGGAGGAGATGTGATTTTAATAGGGCTTTGAAGATGAGGATAGTACTGGACTGTTCAATATGAAAGGAGAGAGAGTTACAGGCAGGAGGGAGCACCTGAGCAACATCCACCAACACCCAATCCTGGATCACTCCAACAGTGTATCTCCTTCACTCTTGCAGTCATTAGGCTGAGGGTGGTTGGAGAAATCCAGGCACCAGTGAGGCCTAATGGAAAGGGTATAGGAATGGGAGTCAGGAGACCTGGAATCCAATCCCAACTTTTCCACTTGCCTTCTGGGTGACCTCGGATAAGCCACTTGATTTTTCTGTGCCTCAGTCTCCCTCTGAGTCAGTGAGTCCCATGTGAGACAGAGACTGTAACTGATATAGCTGTACTGTAACTTCCCAATTCTTAGCACAGTGCTTGGCACATATCAATCAATGGTATTTATTGAGTGCTTACTTTGTGTAGAGTATTGGTACTCCGTATTGTACAATGCAACAGAATTGGTAGACGTATTCCCTGCCACCTAATAGCTTACAGTCTACAAGGGGAGACAGGGCCCTGGGTCCCTTTTATTCTCTATCTAAAATCACTCCCTTGGAGAACTCATTCAGCGCCAAGGCTATATTTACCATTTCTATGCGGCGTATTCTCAAATTTACATCTCCAGTTCTGATTTTTCTTCTTCTCTGCAGTCTCACATTTTCTCCTGCCGTCAGGACATCCCTACATGGATATCCCACTGACACCTCAAACTAACATGTCCAAAACATGCCTCCTTATCTTCCTACCCAAACTCTGTCCACCCCTGACTTACCCATCACTGCAAACAACAATACCATCCTCCCTGTGCCACAAGCCTGTAACTTTGGCATTATGCTCAATCAATTGTATTTTCTGAGGCCTTACTGTGTGCAGAGCACTGTGCTAAGCGCTTGTGAGAGTACAATAACAGAGTTGGTTGATATGTTCCCTTACCGCACAAGCTAGGAGTCTAAAAAAGGGAGCTTACAGTCTAGAGGGACTTTACTCATCTATTATTCAAACCATATATTCCATCTGTCACTAAATCCCATCCATTCTGCCTTCCCAACATCACTAAAATCTGCCCTTTCCTCTCCATCTAGACTGCTACTAGGCTGATGCAAGCACATATCATATCCTGCCTTGACTATCATTCATTCATTCAATCGTATTTATTGAGTGCTTACTGTGTGCAGAGCACTGTACTAAGTGCTTGGGAAGTACAAGTTGGCAACATATAGAGATGGTCCCTACCCAACAGCGGGCTCACAATCTAGAAGGGGGAGACAGACAACAAAACAAAACCTATTAACAAAATAAAATAGAATAGCAAATATGTACAAGTAAAATAGAGTAATAAATATGTACAAACATTAATATAGGTGCTGTGGGGAGGGGAAGGAGGTAGGGCAGAGGGATGGGGAGGGGGAGGAAGGGGAGAGGAAGGAGGGGGCTCAGTCTGGGAAGGCCTCCTGGAGGAGGTGAACTCTCAGTAGGGTTTTGAAGGGAGGAAGAAAGCTAGTTTGGTGGATGTGCGGAGGGAGGGCATTCCAGGCCAGGGGGAGGACGTGGGCTGGGGGTCGACGGCGGGACAGGCGAGAACGAGGCACAGTGAGGAGGTTAGTGGCAGAGGAGCGGAAGGTGTGGGCTGGGCTGTAGAAGGAGAGAAGGGAGGTGAAGTAGGAGGGGGCGAGGTGATGGAGAGCCTTGAAGCTGAGAGTGAGTAGTTTTTGCCTGATGCGTAGGTTGATTGGTAGCCACTGGAGATTTTATCATATCAGCCTCTATCATATCAGCCTCCTTGCTGACCTCCCTGCCTCCTGTCTCTCCTGACTCCAGTCCATACTTTACTATGCAGCCCTGGTCATTTTTCTAAAAAAAACAACCACTATTTTGTTCAAACAACCATAAAACCTAGTTGGACCCAGCCAAAGCCCAGCTCCTAATCATCTCCTAATCTCCCACTCCCCTACCCACTATGCATTCTCTAGGCTTGGACTTGGGACTCACATTTGGCCCCCCTTAGCAGGGATGACTCTGTCGCTTTGCTAACAGGGGAAGATCCATCTCTCAAGTCATATAATTTCCCAGGGACAAGTTCCGGAGGTCTGCTTTAGTTTCAACTTCCTTCTGAATTGAGATAATTTAGACACCACTCTAGACTGTAAGTTTCTTGTGGGCAGGGAATGTATCTCTCAACTCTGTCAAAGTGTGTTCTTAGTACAGTGTTCTGCACATGGTAAGTGCTCAAGAAATTTGATTGATTGATAAATGCATCAGAGAGCTGGTGAATTATCCACCTAGTGTTTACCAGTTCCAGATGAAAGTTAAACAGAGGCACCATTTGGGGGGATGGATTGAGAAATCCATGGCTGCTGAAACACTTGAGTGTTTTCAAACTGTTCTTTCTTCCCTCCCATTTCCAATGATCCTCCAGCTGTGGGGCTTTCCCATTCTCCCCTTGTGGCTCAAATGGGAGCTGCTTAATGCTAAACAGATGAGCCAATAAAGTTCTGAAATGCAAAATTAAACCTAAAGTGCACCGGGAGCATCAGGGATCTCCAGCCAAGAATAGATCAAAGAAGGGAATTACACAGACTAAAGGATGAGACTGGAAGGCAGATCTGCCTAGCTTTCCCAGGCGAACAAGTTTCACTCCTCTAAGCATGCTTCCCAGCCCCACAGCAGTTATGCACCTATTCATAATTTGTACTAATGTCTGTCTCCCCCTCTAGACTGTCAGCTCCTTGTGGACAGGGAATGTGCCTGCTATATTGTTGTGTTGAACTCACCCAAGACTGAACTCCTTGTCTTCCCTCCCAAACCCTGCCCTCTTCCTGACTTTCCCATCACAGTTGACGGCACTACCATCCTTCCCATCTCACAAGCCCGCAACCTTGGTGTCATCCTCGACTCTGCTCTCTCATTCACCCCTCACATCCAAGCCGTCATCAAAACCTGCT
This sequence comes from Tachyglossus aculeatus, assembly GCF_015852505.1. Lineage (NCBI taxonomy): Eukaryota > Metazoa > Chordata > Mammalia > Monotremata > Tachyglossidae > Tachyglossus > Tachyglossus aculeatus. The sequence continues at coordinate 101,525,522 of NC_052066.1, forward strand.
GGTCTCAGCTCCACAACGTTGCCAAGATCCGCCCTTTCCTCTCCAACCAAACTGCTACCCTGCTCATTCAAGCTCTCATCCTATCCCGTCTGGACTACTGCACCAGCCTTCTCTCTGATCTCCCATCCTCGTGTCTCTCCCCACTTCAATCCATACCTCATGCTGCTGCCCAGATTGTCTTTGTCCAGAAACGCTCTGGGCATGTTACTCCCCTCCTCAAAAATCTCCAGTGGCTACCAATCAATCTGCGCATCAGGCAGAAACTCCTCACCCTCGGCTTCAAGGCTGTCCATCACCTCGCCCCCTCCTACCTCACCTCCCTTCTCTCCTTCTACAGCCCACCCCACACCCTCCGCTCCTCTGCCACTAATCTCCTCACCGTGCCTCGCTCTCGCCTGTCCCTCCATCAACCCCCTGCCCACGGCATCCCCCCGGCCTGGAATGCCCTCCCTCTGCCCATCTGCCAAGCTAGCTCTCTTCCTCCCTTCAAGCCCCTACTAAGAGCTCACCTCCTCCAGGAGGCCTTCCCAGACTGAGCCCCCTCCTTCCTCTCCCCCTCACCCCCGTCTTACCTCCTTCCCTTCCCCACAGCACCTGTATATATGTATATATGTTTGTACATATTTATTACTCTATTTTACTTGTACATATCTATTCTATTTATTTTATTTTGTTAATATGTTTGGTTTTGTTCTCTGTCTCCCCCTTCTAGAATGTGAGCCCACTGTTGGGTAGGGACTGTATATGTTGCCAACTTGTACTTCCCAAGTGCTTAGTACAGTGCTCTGCACAGAGTAAGCACTCAATAAATACGATTGATTGATTGATCGATTGATTGATTGAGAACTACTTCCCATCTGGAGGGTGGTTGGCAGTAACTCTCTTCACCACCTCCAAACTAATTTTTCCTGTGAATGCTATCACCTAGTACAAAATCTGGTCACATGAAAGGAAGCAAAGGGAGGCCGATACTGGCCCTCATCGGTGGGCTTCTCTTTTTGAAGCAAAAATGGAAAGGTAGCAGGGAAAAGAAGAGGATGAAAAGGATTTGGCAGCCCTAGTCTGAGATGCTATGGGCCAGCTCAAAGGGCAACTGTTCTGCAATCTGAGCCCACAGGACCTCCACTTTGGACAGCCTTTCCATCACCTTGCACCCTCCTACCTCATCTCCCTTTTCTCCTTCTACAGCCCAGCCTGCACCCTCCGCTCTGCCGTTAACCTCCTCACTGTGCCTCCTTCTCGCCTGTCAATCAATCAATCAATCGTATTTATTGAGCACTTACTGTGTGCAGAGCACTGTACTAAGCACTTGGGAAGTATAAGTTGGCAACATATACAGTCCCTACCCAACAGTGGGCTCACAGTCTAGAAGGTCCCTCCATTGACCCCCGGCCCACATCCTCCCCCTGGCCTGGAATGCCCTCCCTCCACACATCTGCCAAGCTAGCTCTCTTCTTCCCTTCAAAGCCCTACTGAGAGCTCAATTCTTCTAGGTGGCCTTCCCAGACTGAGCCCCCTTTTTCCTCTCCCCCTCCCCATCCCCTCTGCCCTACCTCCTTCCCCTCCCCACTGCACCTTATATATGTTTGTACAGATTTGTTACTCTATTTTACTTGTACATATTTACTATTGTATTTATTTTCTTAATGATGTGCATCTAGCTAACCTTCAATTTATTCTGATGACTTGACACCTGTCCACATGTTTTGTTTTGTTGTCTGTCTCCCCCTTCTAGAATGTGAACCCTATGTTGGGTAGGGACCATCTCTATACGTTGCCAACTTGTACTTCCCAAGCACTTAATACAGTGCTCTGCACACAGTAAGCACTCAATAAATACAATTGAATGAATGAATGACAGCAACCCTGAGAAGCAGCATGGCCTAGAGGGGAGAGCACACACCTGGGAGTCAGAAGGACCTAGGTTCTAATCCCAGCTCTGCCAGTTGCTTGTGGTGTGTCCTTGGATGAATCACTTAATGTCTCTGGGGCTCAGTTTCCTCAACTGTAAAATGGGTATACCTGTTCTCTCTCCTACTTAGACTGTGAGCCCCACGTGAGACAGGGACTCTGTCTGACCTAATTAACTTGTATCTCTCCGGGGGCTTAGAACACATAGTAAGCACTTAAACACCTTGAAGAAGAAATAGAGATGAAATCCTCTCTACGAAGCAGTGTGGCTCATTGGAAAGAGCCCGGGCTTGGGAGTGAGAGGTTATGAGTTCTAATCCCAGCTCTGCTGCTTGTCAGCTGTGTAACTTTGGGCAAGTTACTTAACTTCTCTGTGCCTCAGTTACCTCATCTGTAAAATGGGGATTAAGACTATGAGCCCCATGTGGGACAACCTGATCACCTTGTAACCTCCCCAGCGCTTAGAACAGTGCTTTGCAGCATGGCTCAGTGGAAAAGAGCCCGGGCTTTGGAGTCAGAGGTCATGGGTTCAAATCCCAGCTCCACCAATTGTCAGCTGTGTGACTTTGGGCAAGTCACTTCACTTCTCTGGGCCTCAATTACCTCATCTGTGAAATGGGGATGAAGGCTGTGAGCCCCATCTGGGACAACCTAATCACCTTGTATCCGCCCCAGCGCTTAGAACAGTGCTTTGCACATAGTAAGCACTTAATAAATGCCATTATTATTATTATTAAATAGTAAGCACTTAAATACCATCATTATTATTATTATTACCCATGGTGTCATGGGCTCACAAATAGAGGTCACTGGACTACCAGGCTCACATTGTAGTTGGCCGGATTTACACCCTCCAGCAACTCCATCACTGCCACCCAGCTAGAAGCAGGAGCTGCTTTGACTCAACTGCCCCCATCCAGTGCCGCTTGGGCCTTTAAGATAGTTGCAGGAAGCAGGGAAAGCCCTTTAATTCTATCAAAAAACAATAGCCTTATCTGTATTCAGATTCCTTCAGGCCAAACTATTTGTAAGTCTTCAGAAATTAATTCAGTGCTAAGGTATCAGCACTTCCTGGATTTTTTCAAATAAAAGAAATTCATACTAGTGAAAATGAAATGCCATCAGAATGACAAGAGAGTAAGAGTGGCCCCATGTAAAACACTATCATTATAAACAATTTCTCTAAGTAGGTTCTTGTCCTCACTACTCTCCCACTACTACCCAGCCTTCACACTTCACTCCTTGAATGCTAACCTTCTCACTGTGCCTCCATCTCATCTATCTCATTGCCAATACCTTGCTGATATTCTGCCTCTGGCCTGGAACAACCTCCCTCCCCAAATCTGATAGACAATTACTCTTGTTTGCTTCAAAGCCTTACTGAAGCCACATCTCCTCCTGGAGGCCTTCCCTGATTAAGCCCCACCTTTCCTCTCCTCCCACTCCCTTCTGCATCACCCTGACTTGCTCCCTTCTGTTCTTGCCCCCTCCCAGTCCCACAGCACTCATGTACATAGCTGTAATTTTTTTTATATTAATGTCTTTCCCCCCTCCTTCTAGACTGTAAGCTCATTATGGGCAGGGAATGTGTCTGTTGATTGTTGAATTATACTCTCAAGCACTTAGTACAGTGCTCTGAACAGAGTAAGTACTCAATATGATTGAATGAATGAATGAATGAGTGAAATCTTAGGAACTAGGCCGAGCCATGGTTATTGACAGGAGATGAAAATGCGACAATATTACATCAGGCAAACTGAAGTAGGACAGAGTGGAATCTTGGCATTGTGCCTTTAAGGAAATGTTGAACAGCAAAGAACAGGGGAGGATCCATCAGTCAGGCAGTTAATTACATTTACTGAGTACTTATTGCATTCAGAAGACTGTACTAAGCCCTTGAGAGAGTACAACACAGGAATATACCACATGCATTCCTGGCCCACAATGAGCTTACAGTCTAGAGAGGGAGACAGACATTAATATAAATAAATGAAATTAGATGTACGTATATAAGTGCTGTAGTGCTGGGCGGGGGGGATGAATTAAGGGAACAAGTCAGGGTGACATTGAAGGAATTAGAGAAAAAAGAGGGCTTAGGGAAAGCTTCTCAGAGGAGACATTCCCTCAATAAGGATTTGGAAAAGGTCATAGTAATTGTCTGGCAGATATGAAGAGGGAGGGCATTCCAGACCAGATGCTGGACATGGGTGAAAGGTCAGCAGAGAGATAGATGAAATCAAGGTACAGTGAGAAGGTTAACATTAGCGGAGCTAAGTAGGTGGGCTGGGTTGTAGTAAGAGTGAAGTGAGGTGAGGTAGGAGGGTGCAAAGTGATTGAGGGTTTTAAAGCTGATCTTAAGAAATTCAGATAGGCTGAGAGAGGAAGAGGGAGGAGCAAGGATAAAGGTTCACTGAGGTCTGGATATTTCATTCATTCATTCATTCAATCATATTTATTGAGCACTTACTGTGAGCAGAGCACTGTACTAAATGCTTGGGAAGTACAAGTCAGCAACACATAGTGATGGTCCCTACCCAACAGCGGGCTCACAGTCTAGAAGGGGAAGACACACAACAAAACAGAACATATTAACAAAATAAAATAAATAGAATATGTACAAATAAAATAAATAGAGTAATAAATACGTACAAACATATATACATGTGCTGTGGGGAGGGGAAGGAGGTAAGGCGAGGGGGATGAGGAGGGGGAGGAGAGGGAGAAGAGGGAGCCATATATTCTACATTTCTACATTCTTGGCATCAATAATTTCTAAGTCACAGGAGATGAATTTGTTGGGCTAATGACATCCCCAGTTAGTTTGCACTGTGAGGTTTTGCAGTAATGATCACAAAAATAAATTCTAAAATTAAATTCCTATAGCTGGACCCCTGGTTAGACCATTTCTCTAAAATAACAAAAAACATGTTCATATTTTAGAATCAACTGGGGCTGTCTCTTTTCTTATTTTATCTTTAGAGCAAATAAAGATTTATTATATTATACTTGGGGGAAAATCACATTCTTATCAGTGTATGAATCCCTTAAGACCAACATAATTACAAATCGAGATGAGTTAAATCACCAATATTAAAATATTAGTTAAGTGTAAAATTTCAGAATCTAATTGCTCTCTGTCTCTCAATCTTGCTAAACATAGTTGGATATATAGAATGATAGTGAGCTAGATAAGATATTTTGAGGGTTGGTAGGTAGATATATGCATACTGAACTGTAAACTTCTTGTGGGTGGGAATGTGTCTACCAATTCTCCCAAGTGCTCAGTACAGTGTTCTGTCTACAGTAATTCTCCAGTAAATACCATTGATTGATTGACTGACTGATACATATATACATAGAAAGTGAGCTATTTTATTTTCTGGGCGAGGCATCATCTTGAATCAAATAAGTGTTGATTGGTGAAAAGAGCACTGGACTGGGGATCAGATCTGGGTTGTAAACCCAGCTCTGCCTCTTGCCTACTGTGTGATCTGGGGCAAGGCACTTAATCTGTGTCTCAGTTACCTTATCTGTAAAATGGAAATAAACATCTATTCTCCCTCCCCCTTAGACTGTGAATCCCATATGGGAATGTGACAATTTCTGACCTGATTATTTTATTCTTACCCCAGTGCTTAGTACAGTTATGGCACAGAGTAAGCATTTAAAGCATGCAACTTTATTATTATTATTGATAATAGTAACAACAATAATAACAATCATTAAATGGGATGCATCCATTATCTGACACTTTGCTTTACTGGGTCCTTGAAACATTTCTCTGTCCTCCTTGATTTCAGGCATGTCATTTCAGCTCATTGTACAACAGTCGCACGATTATTATCAGCCGTGGCTCAGTGGAAAGAGCACGGGCTTTGGAGTCAGAGGTCATGGGTTCGAATCTCAACTCTACCACATGTCTGCTGTGTGACCTTGGGCAAGTCACTTAACTTCTCTAGGCCTCAGTTACCTCATCTGTAAAATGGGGATTAAGACTGTGGGCCCCACGTGGGACAACCTGATCATGCTGTATCCTCCCCAGCACTTAGAACAGTGCTTTTTACATAGTAAGCGCTTAACAAATGCCAATTATTATTATTATTATTGTATTTCCACACAGTGGTTAACTGTGAGGATGAGGCCTGGGCAGTGGTCAATGGACACCAATGAAGAAGTGTCACCTAGTGGAATGAGCACAGGGCAGAGAGTCAGGAAACCTGGGTGCCAATTCCAGTTCTCCCCTTGCAGGATCGCACCTGGAGAGTTTCCAGGAATCTATCAATCATGGCATCTGTGCTGGGCAACAGCAGCATGGGAGAGAGTTGAGGGTGGACACTCAAGTATGGGATTGCAGTGGCTCAATGGAAAGAGCACAGGCTTTGGAGTCAGAGGTCATGGGTTCAAATCCCAGCTCCACCAATTGTCAGCTGTGTGACTTTGGGCAAGTCACTTAACTTCTCTGGGCCTCAATTACCTCATCTGTAAAATGGGGATTAAGGCTGTGAGCCCGCCGTGGGACAACCTGATCACCTTGTAACCTCCCCACTACTTAGAACAGTGCTTTATAGAGAAGCAGCGTGGCTTAATGGAAAGAACACAGGCTTGGGAGTCAGATGTCATGGGTTCTAATCCCAACTCCACCACTTGTTAGCTGTGTGACCGTGGGCAAGTCACTTAACTTCTCTGGGCCTCAGTTCCCTCATCTGTACAATGGGGATGAAGACTGTGAGCTCCACGAGGGACAACCTGATTACCTTGTACCTATCCCAGTGCTTAGAACAGTGCTTGGCACATAGTAAGCACTCAACAAATACCAACATTATTATTATTTTTACTGCATGGAAGAAGGCAATGGTAAACCACTTCCATATTTTTACCAAGAATACTCTATGGATGCACTACCAGAATGATTGCAGCTGGAGAATGGGGCGTTCTGGGAGAGATGGGTCCATGGAGTCACTATGGGTTGGAGAAGACTTGACACCATGAGAAAAGTGAATTCCAGTTCTGCCTCTTGTCTTCTGCCTGACCTTGGGCACACATTTCTGTAAAGACCAGTCTACAAAGCTATAGAGAAAAGAGTTTCTGAAATGTCTTTCAGATCCTTGTCAACCATATGTAAAACTGCTAATGGACACTGAGAGGGGAAAAGAAAATTACTTTGATTCCTGAATGGCTTTAGCTGCTACTACTGCCAAATCAAATGACTGTTTAAATAGAATGCTGTTCCATGAATACTTTCTGGTACTGACTTCTGGCTGTTAACTAGCCTTCCATAATGGGGGCCAGATTGAGGTTTGAATAATAATAATGATAATGATGATGGCATTTATTAAGTGCTTACTATGTGCAAAGCACTGTTCTAAGTGCTGGAGAGGTTACAAGGTGATCAGGTTATCCCACGTGGGGCTCACAGTCTTAATCCCCATTTTACAGATGAGGTAACGTGAGGCACAGAGAAGTTAAGTGACTTGCCCAAAGTCACACAGCTGACAAGTGGTGGAGCAGGGATTTGAACCCATGATCCCTGACTTCAAAGCCCGTGCTCTTTTCCACTGGGCCACACTGCTTCTCTAATAATAATAATAATGATATTAGTTAAGCGCTTACTATGTGCAAAGCACTGTTCTAAGCACTGGGGGGATACAAGGTGATCAGGTTGTCCCACAGGGGACTCACCATCTTCATCCCCATTTGACAGATGGGGGAACTGAAGCACAGAGAAGTGAGGTGACTGACCCAAAGTCACCCAGTTGACAAGTGGTGGAGGCAGGATTAGAAACCATGACCTCTGACTCCCAAGCCCAGGCCCTTATGGATCCTAGGCAGCTTTCCACCTCCTTTCAACACATTCCCCGCCCTCCAGACAGTAAGACTGTAAGCTTGGATTTTTTTTAAATTAATTAATTCATTCAATCGTATTTGCTGAGCACTTACCATATGCAGAGCATTGTACTAAGCGCTTGGAAAGTACAATTCAACAATAAAGATAATCCCAACGCACTGTACTATGTGATTGGGAGAGTACAATATGACAGTCATATTCCCTGGGGAAGACACACAGCAGTGGAAAGAGCCCAGGCCTGGGAGCCAGAGGTCATGGGCTCTAATCCCGGCTCTGCTATTTGTCAGCTCTGTGACTCTGGGCAAGTCACTTAACTTCTCTGTGCCTCAGGTACCTCATCTGTAGAATGGGGACTAAGACTGTGAGCCCCACGTGGGACAACCCGATTACCTTGTATCTATCCCAACACTTAGAACAGTGCTTGGACCATAACAAGAGCTTAACAAATACCATCATCATAAATTACAGATATGTACAAAAGTTCTGTGGGGTTTGGAAGGGGGATGAATGAGGAGAGCAAGTCAGGGTGACATAAAAGGGAGAGGGAGAAGAGGAAAGGAGGACGTAGTGAGGGAAGGCCTCTTGGAGGAGATGTGTCTTCAATAAGGTACATAAAGGAGCATCTGTGAGCTGCTCACAGCTACACTGACCCATGAGGAATTCCCCCAGCTCCTGGTGGACCAGTTCAGTCTTGGCCCAGACTAAACCAGACATCTTGAGAGTGGAAGGCAGGCAGGGGATCCTTCCAAAGGAATAGGTATCATCTTGGTTTGTAATGTTGAGACTCACAGTTAATCAAATTTAATGAATTTTGGCTAACATCCCCCTAACATCCCCCAGTTCTCCCCTATAACCAACTGTCTTGCTATTGCTTTGGGAATCTCCACACAAAGAGATTGGTGGGCCTTTTTGTATCTGTTAGGTACTTACTGTGTGTCGGGCCTGTACTAAGCCCTGGCTGGTGTCTTTGTCTTATGCTATCCAGGTGTCTCTGATCCATACAAATTCCATGGACATATCTCTCCCAGAGCACTCCACTCTCCATCTGCAATCATTCTGGTAGTGGATCCATAGAATTTTCTTGGTGAAAATACAGAAGTGGCTTCTCATTGCCTTCTTCTGCATAGTAAACTTGAGTCTCCATCCTTGACTCTCTCCCATACCACTGCTGCCCAGCACGGGTGAGCTTTGACTTGTAGCAGGTTGCCTTCCACTCGCTAGCCACTGACCAAGCTAGGAATGGAATGGGTAGGCCTCTGCTTCACTCTCCCTCTCATAGCAGAGACTGATAGAGTACTGGAAACTCCACAGGTACGATCCTGAGAGGAGCCCGGCTGAAGTAGATGCAAGGTAAACAGGTTGGACACAGTCCATGTCCCATGTTGAAATCACAGTATTATTTCCCATTTTACAGATGAGGTGACTGAGACACAGGGAATTAAGTGACTTGCCCAGGGTCACCCAGCAGACAGGTGGTGGAGCCCTGGTCCCGCTGATTCACAGGCCCATGTTCTATCCATTAGGTTGTGTTGCTTCTCACTGTGGACAGGGAACATGTCTACCAACTCTCCCAAGCTTTTAGTACAGTGCTCTTCATACAGTAACTGCTCAATAAATGTCGCTGATTGATTGATTAATCTCTCCGAATGTCTGCCCCTGCCTTCATGACTGGGCTCCGAGGTTTGCAACATGGGACTGCCACAGCCTGACGAGGGACCTAAATGGAAAAGAACAACACTGCTCTCCAGCTTGAAAAACAGGAACTACAGAAACAAATTAAAAAAGGTCTTTAATTCAACAAATCTTCTTAGAAACAAATGATGAGACACAATTGATCAATTGTTCAATGGTATTAAATGATTGTGCAGAGTACTGTGTACAGAGCACTGTACTCTCTCAAGCTCTTAGTACAATATGAGTTGGTAGACACGTTCCCTTCCCACAAGAAGTTCACAAAAGAATAAATTTCATTCATTCATTCAATTGTATTTATTGAGCACTTACTGTGTGCAGAGCACTGTACTAAATGCTTGGTAAGTACAAATCGGCAACATATAGAGATGGCCCCTACCCAACAACAGGCTTACAGTCTAGAAGGGGGAGACAGACAAGAACACAAAGCAAGTAGACAGGTGTCAATACCACCCGAATAAATAGAATTATAGTTATCTACACATCATTAATAAAATAGAGTAATAAATATGTACAAATATACACAAATGCTGTGGGGAGGGAAAGGGGTAGGGTAGAGGGTGGGAGGGGGGATAAAAGGAGGGGAGGAGGAGGTGGAGAGGAAAAAAGCGGGGGCTCAGTCTGGGAAGGCCTCCTGAAGAAGGTGAGCTCTCAGTAGGGCTTTGAAGGGAGGAAGAGAGCTAGTTTGGCAGATGTGTGGTGGGAGGGCATTCCTGGCCAGAGGTAGGACGTGGACTGGGGGGTCGATGGCGGGACAGGCGAGAACGAGGCACAGTGAGGAGGTTAGCGGCAGAGAAGCAGAGGGCACGGGCTGGGCTGTAGAAGGAAAGAAGGGGGGTGAGGTTGGAGGGGGCAAGGTGATGGAGAGCTTTGAAGCTGAGAGTGAGGAGCTTTTGCTTGATTTGAAGATTGATAGGCAACTACTGGAGATTTTTGAGGCAGAGAGTGACATGCCCTGAGCATTTCTTTACAAAGATAATCTGGGCAGCAGAGTGAAGTATAGACTGAAGCGCAGAGAGATAGAAGGATGGGAGATCAGAGAGGAGGCTGATGCAGTAATTCAGTTGGGATAGGATGAGAGATTGAGCCAGAAAGGTTGCAGTTTGGATAGAAGGGAAAGGGTGGATTTTGGCGGTGTTGTGGAGGTGAGACCGGCAGGTTTTGGTGATGGATTGGATGTCTGGGGTGAATGAGAGAGTGAAGTCAAAGATCACACCAAGGTTGCCGGCTTGAGAGACGGGAAGGATGGTAGTGCCATCTATAGTAATGGGAAAGTCGGGGAGATGACAGGGTTTGGGAGGGAAGATAAGGAGCTCAGTCTCGGACATGTTGAGTTTTAGTTGGCAGGCAGACATCTAAATGGAGATGTCCTGAAGGCAGGAGGTGATATGAGCCTGAAGGGAGGGAGAGAGAACAGGGGTGGAGATGTAAATTTGGGTGTCATCAGCACAGAGATGATAGTTGAAGCCATGTGAGCAAATCATCAATCGTTTTTATTGAGCGCTTACTATGTGCAGAGCAAATGAATTCACCAAGGGAATGAGTATAGATGGAGAACAGAAGAGGACCAAGAACTAACCTTTGAGGAACCCCTACAGTAAGGGGGTGGAAGGGGAAGGAGGATCCCATGACGGAGACTAAAAATGAATGGCAAGAGAGGTGAGTGGAACCAGGAGAGGACAGAGTCTTTGAAGTCAAGGTTGGATAGCGTGTTGAGGAGAAGGGGATGGTCACCAGTGTTGAAGGCAGCTGAGAGGTCAAGGAGGATTAAGATAGAGTAGGAACCATTGGATTTGGCAAGAAGGAGGTCATTCATGACTTTTGAGAGGGCAGTTTCTGTGGAATGTAGGGGACAGACACCAGATTGGAGGGGTTCTATGAGAGAGTTGGAGTTGAGGAATTCGAGGCAGCTAGTGTAGACAACTCGTTCTGGGAGTTTGGAAAGGAAGGCTAGGAGGGCACTTACTATGTGCCAAGCACTCTACTAAGCACTGGAGTAGATATATGATAATTAGGTTCCACATGGGGTTCACAATCTAAGGAGAGAGGACAGGCCATTTTACAGTTAAACGAACTGAGGTAAGTGGCAGAGCCATAATACAGTAAATGCTCAATGAATGTAGCTGATTGATTCATTAATCTCTCTGAGTGTCTGCCCCTGTTTTTCCCATTGGACTTGTCCCTCATTTCTTTGCACCCATTTCTCTCACAGGCAGAGGGTTTTGATTTATTTGAAGTTTCTCTCCAAAAGTTACATTCTGGATTTGAAAGAAGCCAAACAGACAAGTAAACATAAGGACTTCAAAGTATTCATCCTGAAGCTAAGGTAGTCCCTGCTGTTTGTGACTCTTTGGTTTTGCCCTGAATCTCCCTGGACATAGAGCACAATAAAACAATTCATTCTTGTATGCCTATCCTGCATCCCTGCAGATTCTGAAGTGAAACAGATTTGAAGATCACAAATAGTATAGGCTATAAGAAGCCGAACCGTGATCGACTATGAAAAAGAAATATATATATATATTTATATTTGCTTCTGGACTCTGTTATGCCTTAGATTTCTCCTTGAAAGTAAATTTTCCATGAAATAATTTTATTGAGCCTCATCACTTTCTGATTAGGAGCTTGGAGGTGGCAACACAACAGATGCAGGAATCATACTGTGAGTTTTCCAAACCTAAGTTTTCTTAACCTGGGAAACTTTTACCATCCAGGATTGACCAGGAAAGCATATCCCTCAGCATGATATGACCCTGGGAGCAAGGCGAGAAGGAAGACTTCATCAACAAAATTGAAACCATCAGGCGGGCTCTCTCAAATCTCCCCTGCTCCTTTCCAATCACCCCCACCTCCTCTTCCACTCTCTTTGACTCTCCCTATAGTCCCTGCAGTAACTCAAGATGAGATCTCTTGCCTCTTCTCTAAATCTACCCCCTCTGCCTGTGCTTCTGATCCCAATCCTTCATACCTTTCAAAAACACTCACACCCTCCCTTCTTCCGTCCTCAACTGCCATCTTCAACTGTTCACTTTCCAAGTGTTCATTTTAAAGAAGCAGTGGGGCTCAGTGGAATGAGCATGGGCTTGGGAATCAGAGGACATGGGTTCTAATCCCAGCTCCGCCACTTGTCTGTTGTTTGACCCTGGGCAAGCCACTTATATTCTCTGTGCCTCAGTTACCTCATCTGTAAAATGGGGATTAAGATTAAACCCCATGTTGGACAACCTGATTACCTTATATCTACCCCAGTGCTTAGAACGGTGCTCAGCACATAGTAAGTACTTAAATACCATTATTATTACTATTAAGGGCTTCTTTCCCACTGCTTTCAAATATGCTTATGTATCTTCTATCCTAAAAACAAACAAAAAAAAAAACAACTAAATTCCTCCCTCCAGTTACCACCCCACCTCCCTCCTACCATTTCTCTTCAAATATTTTGGTAGCATTGCTTACACCTACTTTCTCCACTTCCTCCCCTCCAATTTTCTCCTAATCCCCTCCAATTTAGCTTCTGCCCCCTTCACTCCCCAGAAACAGCCCTCTAAGGTAACCAGTGACCTTCTTCTTGTCAAATCTGATGGCTTTACTCTATCCTAATCCTTCTAGACCTTTCAGCTATCTTTAACACTGTAGAACACCCACTTCTTAAAACTTTATCCAACCTTGGCTTCACTGATACTGTGCTCTCTCTCTCCTATCTCTATGACTGCTCTTTCTCAGTTTCTTTTGTTGTTGCCTCCTCTGCCTCCCACCCTGAGAGTAGGAGTCCCCCAAGACTCAGTTCTAGGTCCTGGTTCTATTCTCCTTCTGCAGTTTTATTTTCCTTCTACACCCACTCTCTTGGAGAACTCATTCACTCCCATGACTTCAACTACTATCTCTACACAGATAATTCCCAAATCTACATTTCCAGCCCTGGCCTCTCACTTTCCCTGCAACTGTAACATTTCCTCTTGCCTGAAGGACACCTGGATATCCCATCAGCACCTCAAACTAAACATGTCCAAAATCAAACTCTTTATTTACCCACCTAAACCATGCTCTTATCTTGTCTTTCTTGTCACTATAGATAATACCACTATCCTCCCTTTCTCACAAGCCTGTAACCTTGGCGTTGTCCGCCAATCATCTCTCTCATTTCACCCACATATTTAATCTGTCATCATATCCTGTTGATTCTACCTTCACAACATTGCAAGTCTTCCCTTTCTCTCCATCCAAACTGCTACCACACTGATCCAAGCACTTATCCTGTTGATTCTACCTTCACAACATTGCAAAAGTCTTCCCTTTCTCTCCATCCAAACTTCTACCACACTGATCCAAGCACTTATTCTATTCCAAGCTACTACATCTGCCTCCTCACTGTCCTCCCAGCCTCCTGTTTCATCCCACTCCAGTTCATTATTCACTCTGCTGCATGGATCATTTTTCAATGAAATTGTTCAACCCATGTCTCCCCCTCCTCAAACACCTCCAGTGGCTGCCCACCCACCACCTCAAACAGAAACTCCTTACCATTAGTTTTAAACCACTCAATCACCTGGCCCATCCCACCTCCCCTCACTGATCTCCTACTACAGCCTTGTCTGCATACTCTGCTCCTCTATTACCAGTTTACTCACTGTGCCCCAATCTCATCTATTTCATTGTCTACCTTTTTCCCACAACCTTCTCCTAGCCTGGGACTCCCTTCCTCCCTCTCTCTATACACACCAGACTACTACTGTCTCCACCTTCAAAGCATTAAAGTCAGAACTCCTCCCAGGAGTCTTTCCTGAATAAACCTTCTTTTCCCTGGCTTGCTCTCCCTTCTGCATCTTCCATGCCCTTGGATCTGTGACCTTTGGGCATTGAATATTCACTTCCCCCCAACCCCAGAGCACTTATGTACATATGCTTTAATTATATATTATAAATTATTTATATTTAATGTCTGTCTCCCCCTCTAGACTGTAAGATCGTTATGGGCTGGGAACATGTCTGCTAATTCTGTTGTATTCTCTCAAGCTCTTAGTAGGCATGCTCTGCACATCACAAGCATTCAATAAAAACCATTGCCCATTTGATTGGGGATTCCTGGGATCTCGTCTTCTAATTCTGTTATATTCTCCCAAGCCGTTAGAATAATAACCATAATAATCATAGACAACCTTGAACGAGTTGTCTACACGCGCTGCCTAGAATTCCTCAACAACAACTCTCTCCTCGACCCCCTCCAGTCTGGCTTCCGTCCCCTTCATTCCACGGAAACTGCCCTCTCAAAGGTCACCAATGACCTCCTGCTTGCCAAATCCAACGGCTCATACTCGGTCCTAATCCTCCTCGACCTCTCAGCTTCCTTTGACACTGTGGACCACCCCCTTCTCCTCAACACGTTATCTGACCTTGGCTTCACAGACTCCGTCCTCTCCTGGTTGTCCTCTTATCTCTCCGGTCGTTCTTTCTCAGTCTCTTTTGCAGGCTCCTCCTCCCCCTCCCATCCTCTTACTGTGGGGGTTCCCCAAGGTTCAGTGCTTGGTCCCCTTCTGTTCTCAATCTACACTCACTCCCCTGGTGACCTCATTCGCTCCCACGGCTTCAACTATCATCTCTACGCTGATGACACCCAGATCTACATCTCTGCCCCTGCTCTCTCCCCCTCCCTCCAGGCTCGCATCTCCTCCTGCCTTCAGGACATCTCCATCTGGATGTCCGCCCGCCACCTAAAGCTCAACATGTCGAAGACTGAGCTCCTTGTCTTCCCTCCCAAACCTTGTCCTCTCCCTGACTTTCCCATCTCTGTTGACGGCACTACCATCCTTCCCGTCTCACAAGCCCGCAACCTTGGTGTCATCCTCGACTCCGCTCTCTCATTCACCCCTCACATCCAAGCCGTCACCAAAACCTGCCGGTCTCAGCTCCGCAACATTGCCAAGATCCGCCCTTTCCTCTCCATCCAAACCGCTACCCTGCTAATTCAAGCTCTCATCCTATCCCGTCTGGACTACTGCACTAGCCTTCTCTCTGATCTCCCATCCTCGTGTCTCTCTCCACTTCAATCCATACTTCATGCTGCTGCCCGGATTATCTTTGTCCAGAAACGCTCTGGACATATTACTCCCCTCCTCAAAAACCTCCAATGGCTACCGATCAATCTGCGCATCAAGCAGAAACTCCTCACCCTGGGCTTCAAGGCTCTCCATCACCTCGCCCCCTCCTACCTCACCTCCCTTCTCTCCTTCCACTGCCCAGCCCGCACCCTCCGCTCCTCCACCACTAATCTCCTCACTGTACCTCGCTCTCGCCTGTCCCGCCATCGACCCCCGGCCCACGTCATCCCCCGGGCCTGGAATGCCCTCCCTCTGCCCATCCGCCAAGCTAGCTCTCTTCCTCCCTTCAAGGCCCTGCTGAGAGCTCACCTCCTCCAGGAGGCCTTCCCAGACTGAGCCCCTTCTTTCCTCTCCCCCTCGTCCCCCTCTCCATCCCCCCGTCTTACCTCCTTCCCTTCCCCACAGCACCTGTATATATGTATATATGGTTGTACATATTTATTACTCTATTTATTTATTTATTTATTTTACTTGTACATTTCTATCCTACTTATTTTATTTTGTTGGTATGTTTGGTTCTGTTCTCTGTCTCCCCCTTTTAGACTGTGAGCCCACTGTTGGGTAGGGACTGTCTCTATGTGATGCCAATTTGTACTTCCCAAGCACTTAGTACAGTGCTCTGCACATAGTAAGCGCTCAATAAATACGATTGATTGATTGATTGATTGCTTGATTGATGGTTTGATTGGGGAATCCTGGGATATACTGGATAAACAGGTTGGAGGTAGCACAGAATCCAAAGGTCTCAACATAACACAAAGCCATGAAGTTGGGCATCAAGGTTCATTCTTCTCCATCCCCACTTTTGAGCCTTCAGATATTATTCAAGGAAAATGAGCTGTGTTCTTCTGAATCTTAAGCATTTTAAAGAAAGTATGTTCTTTAAAGATCTAGCCAAAGTGGAAATCAGTCACTGAGATGATTTATTTGTGGAGTGCCCTGAGAATTCGCATCAGGGTCACTGTCCAGTTAGAACCTGCACCCAAGGTTAACCTCCAGCCACTGACAGGCCCCTCCCCTCCCATTCACCTGTTCCACAGGCCCTCTCCCTTGAAGCTGAAGAAAGTACTTGGCAGTACCTGTCCTCTGGGCCACATGTTTGAATTTCTCCCAAGAGCCCAGCCAGACCCCTCCTAGACTGTAAGCTTGTTGTAGGCAGGGAACGTGGCTGCCAACTCTGATATTATTGTACTCTCTCCAAGCACTTAGTGCAGTGCACAAAGTGCTCAATAAATGCGATTGATTACTGGATCTTGGTTGCTTGCCTATTGTAGGCCTGGACTGCCACCCATAGCACCACCACAGACACATCTCTCCCAGAATGCCCCACCTCCCTCTGCAATCATTCTGGTAGTGTATCCATAGAGTTTCCTTGGTAAAAACAAGGAAGTGGTCTATCGTTGCCTCCTTCCACAAAGTAAACTTGAGTCTCCACCCTCTAGTCTCTCCCATGCCACTGCTACCCAGCACAGGTGAGTTTTGACTTGTAGCAGATTGTCTTCCACTCACTAGTCACTGCCCAAGCTAGGAATAGAATGGATATGCTTCTGCCTTCCATAGTCGAGACTGGTAGAGTACTGGAAACTCTCCAGATGTTACTCTGAGCAGGGTGAAGCAGATTACATGTAAGCAAATAAATATTCGAGCACCTAAATCTTCCCTCTGGAAGATTCTTCTTACAATGGGTCAGGCACTGTGTTCAGCACTGGGGTAGATATAATAATAATGATGGTATTTGTTAAGCATTTACTATGTGCCGAGCACTGTTCTAAGTGCTGGGATAGATACAAGGTTATCAGGTTGTACCACGTGGGGTTCACAGTCTTAATCTCCATTTTACAGATAAGGTAACTGAGGCACAGAGAAGTTAAGTGACTTGCCCAAAGTCACACAGCAAACAAGTGGCAGAGCCAGGATTAGAACCCATGACCTATAATAATAATAATTATGATAATGGCATTTATTAAGCACTTACTATGTGCAAAGCACTGTTCTAAGTGCTAGGGAGGTTACAAGGTGATCAGGTAGTCCCACGGGGGGCTCACAGTCTTAATCCCCATTTTACAGATGAGGGAACTGAGGCACAGAGAAGTTAAGTGACTTGCCCAAAGTCACACAGCTGACAAGTGGTGGAGCCAGGATTTGAACCCATGACCACTGATTCCAAAGCCCATGCTCTTTCCACTGAGCTACGCTGCTTCTCTGACTCCCAAGCCCGGACTCTTTCCACTAAACCACACTGCTTTCCCTATAATGATGGCATTTGTTAAACTCTTACTGTATGGCAAGCACTGTTCTAAGTGCTGGGGGTGGGGGTACAAGGTAATCGGGTTGTCCCACATGGGGCTCACAGTCTTAACCTCATTTTACAGGTGAGGTAACTGAGCACAGAGAGGTTAAGTGACTTGCCCAAAGTCACAGAGCTGACAAGTGGAGGAGCAGGATTAGAACCCATGACATCAGACTCCCAAGCCCATGCTCTTTCCACTGAGCCATGCTGCTTCCACTAAGGTAAAGATATAAGGTAATTGGGTTGGACACAGTCCCTGTCCCACATAGAGCTAACAGCTTAATCCCCATGGTATTCAGGGTGGGCTGCAGGGAGAGGGAAGGTTTAGGAATGGCTGCTTTTTGGCCACAGCCAACACTGGAGCTGGGGCTGAGATTGAGGCTGGACCTGGAGCTAAGGCTGACCTGGAGTTGAGGCTGGGGCTGAGACTGGTGCTCAGGCTGGGGTGGAAACTGAGGCTGGAGTTGAAATTGGGGCTAGGGTGAGTCTGGAGGAAGGAATGGGGCTGATGCTGATGATAATCTCTGATTTCCTTTTCTCTCACTCTCTTCTGCACAGCCCTGTCACTCGGATTTGCACCTTTTCTTCACCCCTTCACCCTTCCCTCAATCCCACAACACTTATGCACATACCTGTAATTAATAATAATAATGGCATTTATTAAGTGCTTACTATGTGCAAAGCACTGTTCTAAGCACTGGGGAGGTTACCAGGTGATCAGGTTGTCCCACAGGGGGCTCACAGTCAATCCCTATTTTACAGATGAGGTAACTGAGGCACAGAGAAGTTAAGTGACTTGCCCCAAGTCACACAGCTGACAATTGGTGGAGCCAGGATTTGAACCCATGACCTCTGACTCCAAATCCCGTGCTCTTTCCACTGAGCCATGCTGCTTCTCATTCCATTCCATTCTCTAATGGTATTTGTTAAGCATTTACTATGTGCCAGGCAATGTACTAAGTACTGGGGTGGATACTAGCAAATCCGATTGGAAACAGTCCCTGTCCAATTGGGGGCTCACAGTCTCAATCCCCATTTTACAGATGAGGTAACTGAGGCACAGAGAAGTGAATTGATTTGCCCAAGGTCACACGGCTGACAAGTGTCAGAGCCAGGATTAAAATCCATGACCTTCTGACTCCCAGAACTGTGCTCTATCTACTATGCCGTGCTGCTTCTCTAGAACAACAGAACTAGAAAACATATTCCCTGCCCATCAGGCAGGAGGAGGGCTCCAATCAATCAATCATATTTATTGAGCGCTTACTGTGTGCAGAGCACTATACTAAGTGCTTGGGAAGTACAAGTTGGCAACATATAGAAACAGTCCCTATCCAACAGTGGGCTCACAGTCTAGAAGGGGGAGACAGAGAACAAAACCGAACATATTAACAAAATAAAATAAATAGAATAGATATGTACAAGTAAAATAAATATATACATAGGGTAATAAATATGTACAAACATATATACAGGTGCTGTGGGGAAGGGAAGGAGGTAAGACGGGGGGATGGAGGAGGGGTGAGGGGGAGAGGAAGGAGGGGGCTTCAAGGCTGTCCATTACCTCGCCCCCTCCTACCTCACCTCCCTTCTCTCCTTCTCTAGCCCACCCCGCACCCTCCGCTCCTCTGCCGCTAATCTCCTCACCGTACCTCGTTCTCGCCTGTCCCGCCATCAACCCCCGGCCCACGTCATCCCCCGGGCCTGGAATGCCCTCCCTCTACCCATCCGCCAAGCTAGCTCTCTTCCTCCCTTCAAGGCCCTACTGAGAGCTCACCTCCTCCAGGAGGCCTTCCCAGACTGAGCCCCTTCCTTCCTCTCCCCCTCGTCCCCCTCTCCATCCCCCCCATCTTACCTCCTTTCCTTCCCCACAACACCTGTATATATGTATATATGTTTGTACATATTTATTACTCTATTTATTTATTTATTTATTTTACTTGTACATATCTATTCTTTTTATTTTATTTTGTTAGTATGTTTGGTTTTGTTCTCTGTCTCCCCCTTTTAGACTGTGAGCCCACTGTTGGGTAGGGACTGTATATGTTGCCAATTTGTACTTCCCAAGCGCTTAGTACAGTGATCTGCACATAGTAAGCGCTCAATAAATACGATTGATGATGATGATGATGATGAAGTGACATTAGTGAATTATCTTTTAGACTGTAAGCCTGTTGTTGTGTAGGGACCATCCGTATATGTTGCCAATTTGTGCTTCCCAAACGCTTAGTACAGTGCTCTGCACACAGTAAATGTTCAATAAATACAATCGAATGAAGGAATGAATTAATGTCGGCCTCCCCTCTAGACTGTAAATTCACTGTGGGTAGGGAACATGTCTACCAACTCAGTTATACTATATTTTCCTGAGCACTTAGTTCAGTGCTCTTCATGTAGTAAAGCACTCCATAAGGACAACTGATTGATTTTGTAGATGAGGTAACCAAGGTAGAGATAAATTAGTTGATGAATTAGGTGACTTGCTCAAGGTCACACAGCAGACAAGTAGCAGAGGCAGGATTAGAACTCAGATCCTCTGACTCCCAGACCCATGTTTTTTCTTCTAGACCATGCTGTTTTTCAGTAGATAAACCCTGGAGAGGAAGTGTTTGTAGGGGATTAAAGTGATTGCTCTGGATCTGGTGGTAGAAATGAAGCTTCCCTAGTAAAATTGCCTTGTAGCAGGAAGCAGCAGGGAAAGATGATGGGGATAGAGGGAACCTTCCTAGGAAGAGTTATCTGGAAAATTTGGGGCAGTCACTCCTACTTGGAAATTTGTCTCAAAGAAAACTGCACTATGTGCTCAGAACCCCAAATACCCCTCTTTATGTCTACTGCCTACCTAGCAAACCACGAAGTCCGTTTCAAGCTCATCTCAGTATGTCACTCTCCTTAGTTTCTTTAAATACTCAATTTCACTCCTCTAGCACATCTAGAAAGAGCATGGCCTAGTGGAAAGGGCATGGGCCTGGGAATCAGAGGACCTGGGTTCTAATCCTGACTCTGCCACGTGCCTGCTGTGTGACTTTGGGCAACTCATTCAATTTCTTGCCCCAGTTCCCTCATCTGTGAAATGGGGATTCAATACATGTTCTTCCTCCTACTGAGACGGAGAGCCCCATGTGGGACATGGGTGGCCTAATGGAAAGAGCACAGGCCTGGCAGTCAGGGGGCTTGGGTTCTCTAATGGCTCCACCACTTATGTGACCTTGAGCAAGTCACTTCCCTTCCCTCTGCCTCAGTTTCTTCATCTGTAAAATGAAGATAAAATAACTGCTTTTACTCCTTCTTTGACTGTAAGCTCCACAGGGACTGTGCCCACCCTGATCATCTTGTATCTTACCCATTACTTAGTACAGTGATTGGCACATAGCAAGCCCTAAATAAATATCAGAGTGATGATGCATAAGTGCATAATAATAATAACAATACTGGGGAAAGAGGTATCTCACTTTGACCTCCTCATTCAATAGGATTTACTGAATACTTACTGTGTGCAGAGCACTCTACTAAGTGCTTGGGAGAGTATAATACAACAATTAAGAGTTAACAATTAACATTAACAATTAACACATTCCCTGCCCACAGTGAGCTTACAGTCTAGAGTGGGGGGGAGGCGGACATTAATATGAATAAATAACAGATATGTACAGTGCTGTGGGGCTGGGAGGTTGGGGAAGAACAAAGGGAGAAGGCCAGGGAGATTCAGGAGGGAGTAGGAACAGACGATGGGTTGCTTAATCAGGGAGGGCCTCTTGGAGATGTGCCTTCAATAAGGCTTTGAAGGCGGGGGATAATAATAATAATAATAATAATAATAATAATAATATTAATAATGGTATTTGTTAAGCGCTTACTATGTGCAAAGCACTGTTCTAAGCGCTGGGGACGTTACAAGGTGATAAGGTTGTCCCACAGGGGGCTTACAGTTTTAATCCCCATTTTACAGATAAGGTAACTGAGGCACAGAAAAGTTAAGTGACTTGCCCAAAGTCACACAGCTGACAGTTGGCAGAGCCGGGATTTGAACCCATGACCTCTGACTCCAAAGCCTGTGCTCTTTCCACTGATCCACCCTGCTTGTCCAAGTAATAATCTGCTGGATTTGAAGCGGGTGGGCATTCCAGGCCGGAGGGGGAGGTCCTGGACCAATGTGAGGTGGAGGTCCAGAAGTAAATAAGTGGGTTAGTCATGGACATGGGTGTCAGTGAGGGTGGAGAAGTAATTTTGCCAGGCAGAGGTGAGGGCAGAGTTTAAGCATGGAAGGATAAATTTGAAGTGGCTGAAGTCCGCCTGATATTTAGATTTCTTTTTGGTTGCTGAAGAGACATTAGCACCTTTTAGTAATCCCATTACAAATCCATTGCCTACCCCTATTGAGCAAAAGCATAAAGAAGAGTCCAATTACTTTGTGAGTGAGGAAGAGGCTTTTTGTGCATGAACTTTCCCACACAGGGTGGAACTGCATAGCCACCAGCACTGCAGATCATCAAAGACAACTCTTCACCCCATCCTGCTCGCAACTCCCCATTTTGGCATATTTGGCTATTTCTCCTCCCTTATTGACACCCATGCCCATTACCCCCGCCAGCTCTTCCGTACATTCAACTCCCTTCTCAGGCCCCCGGTTCCTCCCCCTCCTCCTTCCCTCACCCCCAACGATCTGGCCTCCTACTTCATTAACAAAATTAAATCCATCAGGTCCGACCTCCCCAAAGTCTCTTCCCCCCTTTCTCCAACCCCCCGGCTCTCAACACTCTCTGCTACTCTCCCATCCTTCCCAGCGGTATCCTCAGAGGAACTCTCCTCCCTCCTCTCAAGTGCTACTCCGGCCACCTGTGCTTCTGACCCCATTCCCTCTCATCTTATGAAATCTCTCGCTCTATCCCTTCTCCCCTCCTTAACTTCCATCTTCAACCGCTCACTCTCCACTGGTTCCTTCCCCTCTGCCTTCAAACATGCCCATGTCTCTCCCATCCTAAAAAAACCCTCTCTTGACCCCACCTCACCTTCTAGTTATCGTCCCATTTCCCTCCTACCATTCCTTTCCAAACTCCTTGAACGAGTTGTCTACACGCGCTGCCTCGAATTCCTCAACAACAACTCTCTCCTCGACCCCCTCCAGTCTGGCTTCCGTCCCCTTCATTCCACGGAAACTGCGCTCTCAAAGGTCACCAATGACCTCCTGCTTGCCAAATCCAACGGCTCATACTCTGTCCTAATCCTCCTCGACCTCTCAGCTGCCTTCGACACTGTGGACCACCCCCTTCTCCTCAACACGTTATCTGACCTTGGCTTCACAGACTCCGTCCTCTCCTGGTTCTCCTCTTATCTCTCCGGTCGTTCTTTCTCAGTCTCTTTTGCAGGCTCCTCCTCCCCCTCCCATCCTCTTACTGTGGGGGTTCCCCAAGGTTCAGTGCTTGGTCCCCTTCTGTTCTCAATCTACACTCACTCCCTTGGTGACCTCATTCGCTCCCACGGCTTCAACTATCATCTCTACGCTGATGACACCCAGATCTACATCTCTGCCCCTGCTCTCTCCCCCCTCCCTCCAGGCTCGCATCTCCTCCTGCCTTCAGGACATCTCCATCTGGATGTCCGCCCGCCACCTAAAGCTCAACATGTCGAAGACTGAGCTCCTTGTCTTCCCTCCCAAACCTTGTCCTCTCCCTGACTTTCCCATCTCTGTTGACGGCACTACCATCCTTCCCGTCTCACAAGCCCGCAACCTTGGTGTCATCCTCGACTCCGCTCTCTCATTCACCCCTCACATCCAAGCCGTCACCAAAACCTGCCGGTCTCAGCTCCGCAACATTGCCAAGATCCGCCCTTTCCTCTCCATCCAAACCGCTACCCTGCTAATTCAAGCTCTCATCCTATCCCGTCTGGACTACTGCACTAGCCTTCTCTCTGATCTCCCATCCTCGTGTCTCTCTCCACTTCAATCCATACTTCATGCTGCTGCCCGGATTATCTTTGTCCAGAAACGCTCTGGACGTATTACTCCCCTCCTCAAAAACCTCCAATGGCTACCGATCAATCTGCGCATCAAGCAGAAACTCCTCACCCTGGGCTTCAAGGCTCTCCATCACCTCGCCCCCTCCTACCTCACCTCCCTTCTCTCCTTCTACTGCCCAGCCCGCACCCTCCGCTCCTCCACCACTAATCTCCTCACTGTACCTCGCTCTCGCCTGTCCCGCCATCGACCCCCGACCCACGTCATCCCCCGGGCCTGGAATGCCCTCCCTCTGCCCATCCGCCATGCTAGCTCTCTTCCTCCCTTCAAGGCCCTGCTGAGAGCTCACCTCCTCCAGGAGGCCTTCCCAGACTGAGCCCCTTCTTTCCTCTCCCCCTCGTCCCCCTCTCCATCCCCCCGTCTTACCTCCTTCCCTTCCCCACAGCACCTGTATATATGTATATATGGTTGTACATATTTATTACTCTATTTATTTATTTATTTTACTTGTACATTTCTATCCTACTTATTTTATTTTGTTGGTATGTTTGGTTCTGTTCTCTGTCTTCCCCTTTTAGACTGTGAGCCCACTGTTGGGTAGGGACTGTCTCTATGTGATGCCAATTTGTACTTCCCAAGCGCTTAGTACAGTGCTCTGCACATAGTAAGCGCTCAATAAATACGATTGATTGATTGATTGATTGAGAGAGCCACTCTAGAAATAAGAAAATGGGAAATGCTGCACCCAAGCCTAGATTTGGTCTCTCAAGGTCATTTTCTCCTCTGGTTAGTTAGTTGTGATATTTGGTGAGCAGCACTGTGCCTCAGTTTCCTCATCTGTAAAATGGGAATTACAAACCTGTTTTTTGTTTATGACACTTGTTAAGCACTTACTACATGTCAAACAGTATACTAAGTGCTGGATTAGGTACAGGTTAATTAGGTCAGATACAGTTCCTGTCCAGTACAGTCTAAATAGGAGGAAGAGCAGGTATTTTCTTCCCATTTTACAGTTGAGGAAACTGAGGCACAGAGAAGTTGAATACCTTGCCCAAGATCACACAGCTAGCAATTGGCAGAGCCAGGATTAGAACCCAGGTCCCCTGGCATTCAAGTCCATGCTCTTTCCACTAACCTATGCATCAAGCAAAAACTCCTCACTCTCAGCTTCAAGGCTCTCCATCACCTCGCCCCCTCCAACTTCACCTCCCTTCCCTCCTTCTACAGCCCAGCCCACACCCTCCGCTCCTCTGCCACTAACCTCCTCATTGTACCTCTTTCTCACCTGTCCAGCCGTCAACCCCCGGCCCACATCCTCTCCCTGGCCTGGAATGTCCTCCCTCCGCACATCCACCAAACTAGCTCTCTTCCTCCCTTCAAAGCCCTGTTCAGAGCTCACTTCAAAGCCCTATTCAGAGCTCACTTCCTCCAAGAGGCCTTCCCAGACTGAGCCCCCTTTTCCTCTCCTCCTCCCCATCCTCCCCGCCCTACCTCCTTCCCCTCCCCACAGCACCTGTTTGTTTGTACAGATTTATTACTCTATTTATTTTACTTGTATATATTTACTATTCTATTTATTTTGTTAATGATGTGCATTTAGCTTTATTTCTATTTGTTCTGACGTCTTGACACCTGTCCACATGTTTTGTTTTGTTGTCTCTCTCCCCCTTTTAGACTGGGAGCCCGTTGTTGGGTAGGGACCATCTCTATATGTTGCCAACTTGTACTTCCCAAATGCTTAGTACAGTGCTCTGCACACAGTGAGAGCTCAATAAATATGATTGAACGAATGAATGAATGAATAGGCCATGCTGCTTCCATGTGCTGCAGCAGTTCTTCCTTCTATTTAGATTGTGAGTCCCATTTAGGACAGGGACTGTGTCTACACGGGACTTTAGTACAGTTCAGTAAGCACTTACCAACTACCGCAATTAACAGATAACACAAAGTTCATTAGAGAGGCTTGGCAAAGGTGGAAAAGCTAAAAGCCTGAGAAGGCTTAGAAAGACCCACTAGGCTGGAAGAAAATATAAGCAATTACCACACAAGGCTTTCCATACACCAAAGAGGTTACAGAATGGAAAAGTGGTGGATATGTTTCAGTAGGCATGGGGAAAAAGGTGGAGACTCCCTGGGACTCAGGAAGAATGTCAAGATAACGCAAACAAAAAATATTATTGCTATGATCAAAGTCCCTCTCAGCAGGAATGAAAAAGGAAAATAATCTGCCTTCAAAAAGAAGACCAGTATGTACTACCATGATGCTTTAAGAGTGTCAAATTTAGGGCTAGATAAAAAGAGATTAGGTCAACAAAAACAAAACAAAAATAACCAAAACACAAAATTGCCATCACCTTCCAAATCTGGCCTAAGATTTTTTTTTTTTAATTTGAGACAACAAAAGGACAGAGAAATCTTTTAAAAAAACACACTTCAACCTTCTCCACATCTCAACAGAATGCTTACAAAGTGATACTTGTTCCTAAACCACAGTAAATCTTTTTAGTTGGAGGAAAACTCTGGAACAATTCCTTAGAGATAACATTCACCTGTCCCATTGGTAACTTCATGAAGTCTGATGAGAATTACCCCGCACTAACATTGAGCTGATTTTAAAAAATAATTACTGTGCTTGTTTGGAAATCTGAAGTTGCCAGTTTACAGTAGTTAAAAATATTTTTATTACATCCTTAGTAATTTCCCATGGAAGCATTTCTAAAGGTTCTCTAAAACATTTACACTTTTTAAAAGGTTCTAAATTAATTTATAACTTAGCTATGATACCCTTTTGGGGAGCCTCTAAACAGTGGGTGACCTTATATCCATAATGTATAAGCTAAAATATCTTGGTATAACAAGTAGAGTGAATTAGGATGAAAGAACATAATACAACATACCGAGTTTCATTTACCAGAGGTGCCTTTGGCCTTTGACTTGGGAAATCTTTGCTAATTTACAGTGGAAGAAAATTTATTTACTCTCTTGATTCAACTTCTATTTTCAATTTATGAATCTTGCGTGTAATTCTTCAAACCAGAACCACAGGATAAAATGCAACTCATGAGAAAACACTGTTCTTGATTTTACATTTGAGTCACTGAAGAATTATCCTCTAATTGTTCTAATGAAAAGGCAGCATTAACTTTCTCCTTATTAATAATACAATGAATAAATTAAACATGAAAATGAAGCAGTGTAATATCTTGCAATTACTGAGCAATTTTCAAACAACAGTCTTCACTGCACACTTCTCTAAGGAAAACAGCCTCAGTTTTCATTTTCTGTAAAATGGGTAATAATTAGTCACTCCATCAGTGGTATTTATTGAGGTTTCTACTGGGTCAGAGCACTATACTAAGTGATTGAGAGCACAAGAGATTCCCTGTCCTTGAGGAGACTACAATTTGACGGGGAATGCTCTTATTAAAATAAAATATAGGTAGGAGAAGCAACAGAGTACAAAGATACATACATAAGTAGTTTTAGGGCAGGGGTATTTAGGGAATACAGACCTGAGTGCATAGGTGACAAAGAAGGGAGGGAGAATAGGATGGGGAGATCAGATTAGTCAGGGAAGTCTTCCTGGAAGAGATGATATGGCAGAATTCTAAAGATAGGGAAAGTGGTGGTCTGTCAGATACGAAGCAGGAGGGAATTCCAGGCAGTGTGGGAGGGTATAAGTAATTGATGGAGAGGGAGTGAGACAGGGAGGATGGTGGTGCCGTCTACAGCAGTGGGAAAGAAAAGTGGAAGGAGTGGTTTTCATGCAAAGGTGAGAAGTTCCATTTTGGGTATGTTAAATTTGAGATGTCAGCAGGACATCCAAGTAGAGATTTCTGAAGGCAGAAGGAAATCTGAGATTGCAGAGAAAGAGATAGGTTAGGGCTGGAGATGTAATTTTGGGAGCAATTGTAGCTGTGGAATCAAATATTCTCCAAAGGAATGGTGCAGATGAAGGGTACAATAATAATAATTTTGGTATTTGTTAAGCTCTTACTATGTTCAAAGCACTGTTCTAAGAGCTGGGGGAGGATACAAGGTGATCAGGTTGTCCCATGGGGGGCTCACAATCTTAATCCCCATTTCACAGATGAGGTAACAGGCACAGAGAAGTTAAGAGACTTGCCCAAAGTCACACAGCTGATAAGTGGTGGAACTGGGATTTGAACCCATGACCTCTGACTCCCAAGCCCATGCTCCTTCCACTGAGCCACGACTGAGCCTTAAAGAACTCTTATATTTAGGGCATGGGAGGCAGAGGACAAGTCGGCAAGAGACCCTGAGGCGTGACCAGTGATAAAGAAGGAGAACCAGTAGAGGACAGTGTAAGTGAAACCAAGATTAGGTAATAATGACAATAATAAGAATAAAAATAATTATGGTATTTGTTAAGTGATTACTATGTGCCAGGCACTGTACTAAGCTCTGGGATGGATACCAGTAAACAGGGTTGGATTTAGTCCCTGTCCCACGTGGTGCTCATAGTCAATCCCCATTTTACAGATGAAGTAACTGAGGCCCAGATACGTGAAGTGATTTGCCCAGGGTCACACAGCAGACAAGTGGAGGAGTCAGGATTAGAACCCATGACCTTCTGTCTCCCAGGTCCGTGCTCGATCCACTATGCCGTGTCATAATGTTGCTGAATTGTACTTTCCAAGCACTTAGTACAGTGCTTTGCACACAGTAAGCACTCAATAAATATGATTTAACGAATGAATAATGTTTCCAGAAGCAGGTGGTCCACAGTGTTGAAGGTAGCGGAAAGGTCTAGGAAGTTTGGAATGGAGTAGAGTCTGTTGGATTTGGCTAGAGGAAGGTTATTGTTATCTTGGAAAGGGAAGTTAATGTGGAGTGAACTGGCTGAAAACCAGATTTCGAGGGATTGGTGGAGAGGAAGTGGAGGCAGCTGGTGTAAGCAACTCACTCAATTAATCATATTTAATGAGCACTTACTATATGCAGAACACTGTATTAAGCACTTGGCAAATTACGACTTTGTTCTAGTAGCAGACACTATTCCCTGCCCATATCAAGTTGACAGTATAGAGGACTAGTTTATTCATTCATTCATTCAATCATATTTATTGAGCGCTGTGTGCAGAGCACTGTACTAAGCACTTGGGAAGTGCAAGTCGGCAACATATAGAGACAGTCCCTACCTAACAATGGGCTCACAGTCTAGTTGAATAATAATAATAATAATAATACTAATGATGGCATTTGTTAAGCACTTACTATGTCCCTAGCACTTTTCTAAGCGCTGGGGTAGATACAAGGTAATCAGGTTGTCCCACGTGGGGCTCACAGTCTTAATCCCCATTTTATAGATGAGGGAACTGAGGCACAGAGAAGTTAAGTGACTTGCCCAAAGTCACACAGCTGACAAGTGACAGAGCCGGAATTAGAACCCATAATAATAATAATAATGGTGGCATTTGCTAAGCGCTTACTATGTGCCAAGCACTGTTCTAAGCGCTGGGGGAGATACAAGGTAATGAGGTTGTTCCACATGGGGCTCACAGTCTAAATCCCCATTTGACAGATGAGGGAACTGAGGCCCAGGGAAGTGAAGTGACTTGCCCAAGGTCACACAGCAGACAAGTGGTGGAGCCAGAATTAGAACCCACAACCTCTGACTCTCAAGTCCAGGCTTTTGCCACTGAGGCAAGCTGCTTCTAAGTGCTTCTAATGCTAGGATAAGTGCTGGAATCAATGCGGTAGCATTTTAGATTGAAAGGAAAGGGCAGATTTTAACAATGTTGTGAAGATAGAACCTACAGGATTTGGTGTCAGACTGAAAATGTGGGTTGAATGAGGGATGTGAGTTGAGGACAATGGTAAGATTACAGGCTAATGGGATAGAGAGGATAGTGGTCTTGTCTACAGTGATGGGAGAGACAGGGGAAAGGCAGAGTTTAGGTGGAAAGATAAGGAGTTCTGTTTTGGATGTGTTAAGGTTGAGATATTTTTGGGATATCCAGGTAGAGATGCCCTAAAGGCAAGAGGAAATGTAAGATTTCAGAGAAGAGAGATCAGAGCCCGCAGAGTTCATCAGCTTATATTGCTGACTGAAATCTTTAGCTACTTGAAGCATTTCTCCTGTGTTTTTTTTAAACCTAAGTCTCAGTATCAGTTGATAGCATTGCACAAATTTCTCACATGTATTCTTGCACTCGTTTCTCAGTCATCAAAATACAGAAGGTCATGAGATTCTGCCTCGAGGGCTTTTGGTGATTTTCCAAGGATCTGAAGCATAGTCGAAAAGCAAGTTTCAGACTCCTCAAACATGCCATGCCTGCATATAATAGAGGAAACAAATCTGGATTTGTTGGGTAGTCCTATCTTCTTCAATTGTTTAGAAATTTAATCATATTTATTGAGTGCCTACTGTATGCAGAGGACTGTACTAAGCATTTGGGAAGTACAAGTCAGCAACATATAGAGACGTCCCCTACCCAACAACGGGCTCACAGTCTAGAAGGGGGAGACAAAGAAAACATGTAGAGAGGTGTCAAAGTAGTCAGAACAAATAGAATTAAAGCTATATGCACATCATTAATAAAATAAGTAGAATTTTCAAAGACTGTTTATACCATAAATAGATGCTGTTTCAGGAATGGTCAATGCTAATTACTGAGTGCTTACAGTGTGCAGAGCACTGTACTAAATGCTTGGGAGAGTATGCTAACAATGGTATATACTGAGAACTTACTGTGCACAGAACACTACTAAGAGCTTGGGAGAGTACACTATCAAACAATCAGTGATATTTAATGGAGTATTTGACAGAGATAGGTAGACATTTGGGCAGCAGAGTGAAGAATGGACCAGAATGGTGAGAGACCAGAGGCATGGAGGTCAGCAAGGAGGCTGATGCAGTAATCAAGGCACGATATTGAATGCTTACTGTGTGCAGAACACTATACTCGTAGGCAGGGAACATGACTAACAGCTCTGTTATATTGTATTCTCCCAAGCACTCAGTACAGTGCTTTGCACAGAGTAATTTGGATGGAGATAAATGGGTAGATTTTAACAATCTGCATCCATTCACATTACCACCTACCTTGCAATATGTCCTGTTCAGCCCAGATCAGAGAGACTGTGGATGGTTCAGTATGCAAACCATTCACCACCACTACTACAATAGACCTGTCCTTCTCCTTTTAATCATTGGCATTTGAGCATTGCTCAAGGGAATGACAATAAGGCCAGAAAAGATGCACTATTCTTTCATTCAATCGTATTTATTGAG
Organism: Tachyglossus aculeatus; assembly: GCF_015852505.1. Lineage (NCBI taxonomy): Eukaryota > Metazoa > Chordata > Mammalia > Monotremata > Tachyglossidae > Tachyglossus > Tachyglossus aculeatus. The sequence goes on from NC_052066.1 coordinate 101,556,569, forward strand.
CGCTTACTGTGTGCAGAGCACTGTACTAAGAGCTTGGGAAGAACAAGTCGGCAACATATAGATGGTCCCTACCCAACAATGGGTTCACAGTCTAGAAGGGGGAGTATTGAATTTCTACAGCCACCTGAGCAAGAAATATTTACTCAGAACATTCACACTCATGGATGCAGTAATATATGCAGTGTTTTCTTTGAAATTTAACAACTCCTGCTATTCTTAAACATTTTTAAATTCTCAGATCATCATAGCCTAGTGGAAAGGGCATGAGCTTGGGAGTCAGAGCACCTGGGTTCTAATTCCAGCTCTGCCATTTGCCTGCTGTGTGGCTTGGCAATTGACCTAACTTCTCAGTTTACTCACCTGAAAAATGCAGATTCAATGCCCATTTTCCTTCTAAGGCAGTGAGCCCCACATGAGACTTGATTACCCCAGTGCTTAGTACAGTACCTGGCATATAGTAAGCACTTGAATGCCACAGTTATTATTCTTATTATTCTCATTATTATTAGTGAAGTCTGATTTTTGTCTGTATCAGAGACCCTGTTCCCATCCTCTTATAAGAAAGAAAAGGCAGGAGAGCCAAAAATACTAGTTAGTAGTGACAGTTAAATATTTAATTGCCTTAAGGAATGGTTTTCATAGCTAGATGAGTGACTAATTGAGGCTTCAGTGTGTCATCGTGTTTCTTCAGTCCACCGAGCTTACAATTAAGTAGCTGTTTCTGCATTCTATCATTTTCCACTCTCCTCACTGGTCTGGCTCAGAAAAGGTGTGATGAGATGAGCATTGCAGGAGGTCTGAATTCACTCCAGTACCTTCTTGCTTATGATCCTTTCTCACAACTGGATCTTCAACATTGCATGTGTTAGGTGTTGGTGACATGGATCTAGAATTTCAGTGTGGCTTCTGCAGGGAATCCAGTTCTCAATGAAAAACAAAATGACATTTTTTGAAAACCTAAGTACAATATGACAGAGTTGGTAGACAAGTTCCCTACCCATAAGTAGTTCACAGTTTAGAAAGGAGACAATGTAAATAAAAAAATACAGATATTTAAGTGCTCTGGGGCTGAGGGTGAAGTGACTGTCAAGTGCTTAAAGAGTATGAATTTAAGTGCCTAAGCGATACAGAAGGGAAATGGGGAAAAGAGGGCTTAATTGGAGAAGGCCTTTTAGGAAAATCAGATTTTTTTTTTAAAAGACTTTGAAGGTGGGGGGAGTGGCATCTGTTGTGAATGGAGGGAGGGGGCATTCCAGGTTAATAATAATGATTGTGGTATTTGTTAAGCACTTACTATGAGACAGACATTGTACTAATTGCTCTCTTCCTCCCTTCAAAGCCCTACTGAGAGCTCACCTCCTCCAGGAGGCCTTCCCAGACTGCGCCCCCTCCTTCCTCTCCCCATCCCCCCCACTGTACCTCCTTCCCCTCCCCACAGCACCTGTATATATGTTTGTACATATTTATTACTCTATTTATTTTACCTGTATATATTTACTATTCTATTTATTTTATTTTGTTAATATTGTTTTGTTTTGTTGTCTGTCTCCCCCTTCTAGACTGTGAGCCCGCTGTTGGGTAGGGACCATCTCTATATGTTGCCAACTTGTACTTCCCAAGCACTTAGTACAGTGCTCTGCACATAGTAAGCGCTCAATAAATGCAATTGAATTGAATTGCTGGGGTGGACACAGTGGCAAAAGATCAGACAGAAGTGAGATAGATAAAATTGAAGTAAACTAAGTAAATTGGTGTTAGTGGAGCAAAGTGTGTGCTGGGTTGTAGAAGGAAATCAGTGAGGTTAAGTAGAAGGGGACAAGGTGATTGCTTGTTCTAAAGCTTATGATAAGGAGTTTGTTTCATGCAGAAGTGGATGGATAAACACTTAGAGTGCTTGAGGAGTGGGGAGACTTGGAAGGAATGCCTTGTTAGAAAAACGTTCTGGGCAGCAGAGTGATGGATGGACTGGATTGGGGAGAGGCTGGAGGCAGGGAGATCAGCAAGAAGGCTGGTACAAAATTGTACTCAATGTCTCACCCAATGTGCCAGCTGCTTGGCAGAACATTCACAAAGCATTGCTCCTGCCTCAGAAAATGTGCACACTCTCACAAAACACATTTTACTTCAACTTAGACTTTTTCAGCCACCTGCAGTGAACATGAAAAACAAGTTCTAAGCCTTTAGCTGAGAAAGAAGGATAATAGTAATAATAATGGTGGCATTTATTAAGCGCTTCCTATGTGCAAAGCACTGTTCTAAGGATTAAGGATTATGACCATTAGGCAGAAAACACATCTAAATGTAAAAAACACTAAAACACAGGCACCCATAAAAAAAGGATGTCATACCTTTTGTTGTATTAGTATTAGTTTTGTTGTATTAGATAATAGTAGTTTTAATAATAATAATAACGGCATTTATTAAGCACTTACTATGTGCAAAGCACTGTTCTAAGTGCTGGGGGGGGTGTTACAAGGTGACCAAGTTGTCCCATAGGGGGCTCACAGTCTTAATCCCCATTTTACAGATGAGGTAACTGAGGCCCAGAGAAGTTAAGTGACTTGCCCAAAGTCACACAGCTGACAATTGGCGGAGCCGGGATTTGAACCCATGAACCCTGACTCCAAAGCCCAGGCTCTTTCCACTGAGCCAAGCTGCTCTCATTCCACTTGTATTTTTTCCAAAACACTTTTACATCAATAGTCTCATTTTATTCTTCTCACTTCGTCCCTGGAAGGTAAAGAGCAGCAGGTATTTTATGTTCCCAGAGAGGATAAGGGATTCAAAAGGTCATAGAACATGACAGACAAGGTCAGAGCTGAGACTAGAACCCAGGGCTGATTCTCTGATGCTTTTCACCAGATCACTCTGTTTTCCACTAGCATTCAAACTAATCCAATCTCAATTTTACATAGTGAGGATTGGTAACAAGCCATAGGACTTATGCATATGTCTAAATTAACCAATATAAATTATTTTAATAAGCCAATTTCTACTGATTAAAAATAATTGCGTTATTTATTAAGCACCTACTATGTCCCAAGCACTGCACTAAGTGCTAGGGTAGTTGCATATATGCAACCAGATCCCACAGGGGCCTCATAATCTAAGTAGGAAGAAGAATAGATATTGAATCCCCAGTTTTGCAGATGAGGGAACTGAGGAACAGAGGAGTTAAGTGATTTGTCCAGATTTGCACAGCAGGTATATGATGGAACTGGAATTAGAAGCTGGACCCTCTGACTTCCAGAACTGTGCTCTTTCCACTAGGCTGTGCTGCTCCTTGACACCAAGCTAGTTTACATACTTGGGAGAATTGGGATCGATCTTTTGTTTTTCAACCGTTTTTCCAAGTTTCATGGAACCTCCCCAATTTCTTGATATAACAAAATTTCCCTTGGAAGTGCTCCTGGTAAACAGTCACTACCCTTCATCATTAGAGAAGCAGGGTGGCTCAATGGAAAGAGCACAGGCTTTGGAGTCAGAGGTCATGGATTTAAATCCTGGTTCTGCCAATTGTCAGCTGTGTGACTTTGGGCAAGTCACTTAACTTCTCTGGACCTCAGTTACCTCATCTGTAAAATGGGGATTAAGACTGTGAGCCCCCCATGGGACAGCCTGATCACCTTGTAACCTCCCCAGTGCTTAGAACAGTGCTTTGCACATAGTTTAATAAATGCCATTATTATTACTATTATTATTATTAATATTATTATTATTACCCAAGCTTACTGAGATCTCCAAAGTCAGCAGCAGAGTAGATCCTCCAGCATAATGGTGGATAGACCACTTGCTCTGGAAAGAAAACTCTGATTTCCACTTTTAAGCTTTCCAGAATTTTCAATTTGCCTTGGATTTCAGAGAATCTTTATATGACATTTGACCAAGAATCTCCATGGAGAGTTAAACCATTAAAAATTGATGAAATTCTGAAGGAAATTTTCTTGTCCACTTCAGACACAGTGTCATCTACATAGTGATTTAATTATTTGTTGTTTACCCTTGTATGGGGAAAATTGTGTTTGTCATTGTTTATGCCAACCCAACTGAATTGTTTTACAGAGTCTGGGGAAAGTGAAGGTATTTACAATTTATGCATTAAGGATTAATATTAGCTATTGAGTAAAACTGGCTTGGTGCCTATAAATGCCCTGACTATCCAATTCAAGGGGTCCTTCCAACCCCACCCTGCCTGGCCCCCCAGAAGCTAGAAGGCTTCAGTGACATGTCTTAGGTCTAGCTGGCTTGCTACCAAGTGAAGGTGGTGGCTTGGTATTCCCTGGATAATAATTCATTGCTGCCAGCCCATACCCCTTTCCAAAAGAATCACATCTCCTTTCACCTGGGCAAGATGGAGGACCAAAAATAGTTGTGTGTTGCTTAGTTGGCATTCCATGCCCCCTTCTAGTCACCTGTTAAAATATTGCAGGAAGCACACTTTGGAGCTCCCAGCATCCTCAGGAGATAATAATAATAATAATAATGTTGGTATTTGTTAAGTGCTTACTATGTGCCAAGTACTGTTCTAAGCGCTGGGGTAGATACAAGGTAATCAGATAGCAGTCAGATGAGATTCTCACACAAGAGGCATAGTCATATAGCCTATTATCTCCATCTATGTGGCTTCAAATAAATATGTACTAGCCAATCCTGAAAGAGTGACAAAATAAAGGAACAATTGTTGGCCTTTGTGTCGCTGAATTAAGAATGAAAAAGTTATCTGTTACCAGCACAAACGGTAAGTAGGTTTGTGGGTTTTGTCCTGCTTACAAATGAGCACTGATATCACCTTGCTTGTACTCAGCCTTCAGTAGTACAGAGTGCCAATGCCTGCAACCAGGTCTTGGAGTACATATAGTAGGGAGAGAATGGCAGATTAGCTCATAAGTCCAGCTGTGTCTATATCCTATCAGTGCTGTTTTCTGAGTGGTTACATTATGGTAGGGAAGAGGGGAACACAAAGTACTCTGCTCTATATCTCATTACACTGAATGCATTTTTTTGAATATGATTAAATTTTTTATTCACCATCGTAAATTGCTAAAATTGATCTAAAGCTAAACTATGTCTGCCTTATCAATATGAAATGTGCCTGGTTCATACACACACATACACACACACACACACACACAGAGTCATATCTAGATGGGGTCATGTTTGTATGGGGCAGACACATATTTTAGGAAAGGAATTTCAGAAGAATTTTCCCATGCAATTTTCAAACGTATTTTTTCTTTCCCCAGAGCAAGTTAAGTATGAAGTGCCGAGGGGGCTCTAGTTTTGGGCATTATACATTTGGCTCATAATAATAATAATAATGATGGCATTTGTTAAGTGCTTACTATGTGCCAAATACTGTTCTAAGCGCTGGGGGGGAGGAATACAAAGTAATCAGGTTGTCCCATGTCAGGCTCACAGTCTTAATCCCCATTTTACAGATGAGGGAATTGAGGCCCAGAGAAATGAAGTGACTTGCCCAAAGTCACACAGCTGACAAGTGGTGGAGCTGGGATTAGAACCCACCTCTGACTCCTAAGCCTAGGCTCTTTCCACTGAGCCATGCTGCTTCTCATTCAGTTTCCATATCTCCCCAAGGTAACCTAACAGCAGCACATTGTGCATTTCTACCTCTTCACTCTCCCATTCCCTCTCCAAGTCTCTGGATTAGATTCTACTCTCCCAGTCAATGGCCTGTAAACTTTTTGATGGCAGGGACTGACTCTTTAATTTCCACTGTAAGCTCCCAAACACACTTAGGGAAGCTGGCACACAGAAAGTGCCTAATACAGTGCTTTGCCCAAGGTTAAGTACTTTGCTCACAGTAAATCCCCAGTCCATTGCTCTACCAAGAATGAGTGTTCAGTCAATGCTGGTCATGATGCTGACGTCTTAGGCCATCTACCTTCTTTCTAGACTGTAATAATGATGGCATTTGTTAAGCGCTTACTATGTGCAAAGCACTGTTCTAAGTGCTGGGGGGGGATACAAGGTGATCAGGTTGTCCCACGTGTGGCTCAGTCAATGCCTATTTTACAGATGAGGTAACTGAGGCTCAGAGAAGTTAGGTGACTTGCCCAAGGTCACACAGCAGACATGTGGCGGAGTCAGGATTAGAACCCATGACCTCTGACTTCCAAGCCCGTGTTCTTTCCACTGAGCCACGCTGCTTCTCTGTAAGCTTTTTCATTGATTCAATTGTATTTATGGAGTGCTTACTGTGTGCAGAACACTATACTAATTGTGGGCAGGGAACATGACTAACAGCTCTGTTACATTGTATTCTCCCAAGCACTTAGTACAGTGCTTTGCACAGAGTAAGCATTGTACTTATTTCTGTCTCTCCCATCTAGACTGTGAGCCCTTTGTGGGCAGGGATTGTCTCTTTATTGTGGTATTGTACCTTCCAAATACTTAGTACAGTGCTCAGCACACAGTAAGTGCTCAATAAGTGATTGAATGAAAATACAATTGATAGGTATTAATGAATTCACTCATCCTTGGCCTCTCCATAGAAGGAGGCTAAGCAGGATGAAAGGAAATCGCATCAGTCAACAATGCCTCTTGCTGTTGCTCTGAAGAAAAGCCTCATGCTAAGATCACTTGTTTTTAAATTTCCCTAAATCTTACATTTATCTCAGTCATTCCTGTCCCCTATTATCATAATAGCTGAGAGTTGATAGTCCCAAGCAATGGAATTTTACATTCTGGCCCTTTGAGGGATAAATATTAAAAGAAAGAGACAAGTTTCTCCAATATTCTACAATTGAAAAATGACTGGATTTTTTTTTTTTAAGATTTATTCATCATGAGGGCCTTGGTTGAAATCGTCTATGTGCAGCTGCTGGTTGGCCATCTTGAATCCTTCGATTTCCTCTATTCTGGGAAGCAGTTCACTGCTATACCAGCAGCCTCTTCATTCACTAGCTCCTGCCTACCCAGGTCAGCAGTGAGACTTTCCACGAGAGATAGAAGAAAGAGAAAAGGATTCCACGAGTGTGGAGTAAAGTTGTTCTCTTCTAGTCTACCCTGTGACTTTGAAATGGCGGGAGGAAAATTAAACTGCATTCAATTATTTACTTGTATTAAAGGAACAACCAAGTAAGTATGGAGGAAAAGATTTACATCACTGACATTAAGTGAAACCTTAAAGTTCCTTAGCAAGAAGACAATCAGTGCTAACAAGGCATGTTGGCTGTTTTCAACTCTCAAAATTGGAGGAATCACTGCCTGAGATGCCCCTCCAACACTCTGGGATGGGACTAATGATCCATAGGAATTTTAAATTAGGCCTCCTTGTCTCTTTAGTTCAGTTTAGCACAATTTACATATAAAGATAGATAAGAGACTAGTCAGCTGGAGTGACTAAGAGGGCACACACTTTTGATTCTTTGGAAATGGTTTTTAGGAAAGGAGTAGAAGTTTTAAAAACACTTTGGAGAGGATTGGGATTGAGCAATTAAGACAGAGGTGGGTTGTGAAAAAGTTGGATTACACGGCTGTTTCTCCATGTGATTTGGAAGAGGTGATTTGGCAGCCTTCTTAAAACCCGTGAAATAGAGGGGAACTATATCTTTCAATGTGTGCTGGGGCTTGGGAACTGACAAACTCGGTTAGATGAAAGGTTTCCAAGAAAAATCAAATGATTATTATTCCCATGAACTCCTCAATTCCTGTAGAATCGAACTATAGATTGAGCTATATGAAGACAATTCATGTTCCACAGCCTTCTGCCAGTCGTTGGCGGGATTTCCTTGCCACCCCTTTGGGTTGACTTCAGCGGTCCAGCACTTGACACTGGCTGGCAGTCACGGCAGCCTCCTGGCTCATTCCTTAGGGGTTTCAGGCATGGAGTGTCTGGGTAGGATGATTTTCAAGGTCCAAATGGGTAAGTGGAAGACAAGTATTCCCTTTCTCATGCTGGTTAGCACACTGCAAATTCTCTGTTCTTGCCAGTTGTGACTGGGATAAGCCATTGGAAAAAAAAATAGCTTTAAATTTACATGCCCACCCTTCCTTTTCCTTACCTTTTTCCCAACTTCCCCATCCCACTAGCTCCCCTCACCCTCTTTTAAACATCTGGCTTTCTCCACCTTTGCCTGAGTTGATGCTACAGGACCCAAACCCATCGCTGTTCCTGATCCCAATGCTGCACCAGCCCGGCCCCAAACTGCTTTAATTCCCCCCCACCCTGCCCCAATTCCTTACTCTAATCGTATTAGGTTCCACACATCATACAGGCCTGGTTGCCCCAAAGCCATGAGATGGAGGGCTGGAGTCAGGGGTAGATTGGCAATGGCTTGGTATCTGGGCTGGGCTTAATTCAACAGGGAGAGAAACAGGAATAAGCACACAGGGGAGACTTGGGGGCACAGGGTTGGTATCGTATGGTGGGGTTAGGGTGGAGATATGGATGGATGGTGTAGTGAATAGCACACGGGCCCGGGAGTCAGAAGGTCATGGGTTCTAATTCCAGCTCTGCCACTTGTCTGCTGTATGATCCTGGGCAAGTCACTTTACTTCTCTGGCCCTCAGTTACCTACTCTGTAAAATGGGGTTTGAGACTGTGAGCCCCGCATGGGACAGGGACTGTGTCCAGCCCAATTTGCTTATATCCACCCCAGCACTTAATACAGTTCATTCATTCAGTCGTGTTTATTCATTCATTCAATCATATTTATTGAGCGCTTACTGTGTGCAGAGCACTGTAATAAGCACTTGGGAAGTACAAGTTGGCAACATATAGAGACGGTGCCTACCCAACAATGGGCTCACAGTCTAGAAGGGGGAGACAGACAACAAAACCAAACATGTAGACATGTACAGTGCCTGGCACACAGTCAGCCCTTAACAGATACCACAATTATTAGTATTTGTGGGTTTGTGGGACAGATGCCCTGTTAAGAGGAAGTAGGGAGCCATGACAAAAATCGAAATAATAATAATAATGATGATGGCATTCGTTAAGCACTTACTATGTGCAAAGCACTGTTCTAAATGCTGGGGGGATACAAGGTGATCAGGTTGACCCACGTGGAGCTCACATTCTTAATCCCCATTTTACAGATGAGGTAACTGTTGGGTGAGTTTATAGATCATAACTAAATCCTCCAGTTCTTTTACCTAAATAATTAAAATTTACCCTTAGTTCATTAGCCTCCCCCTCCCATCCCCTTACTGTGGGGGTTCCCCAAGGTTTAGTTCTTGGTCCCCTTCTGTTCTCGATCTACACTCACTCCCTTGGTGACCTCATTCGCTCCCACGGCTTCAACTATCATCTCTACGCTGATGACACCCAGATCTACATCTCTGCCCCTGCTCTCTCCCCCTCCCTCCAGGCTCGCATCTCCTCCTGCCTTCAGGACATCTACGTCTGGATGTCTGCCCACCACCTAAAACTCAACATGTACAAGACTGAACTCCTTGTCTTCTCTCCCAAACCCTGCCCTCTCCATGACTTTCCCCATCACTGTTGACGGCACTACTATCCTTCCCGTTTCACAAGCCTGCAAACTTGGTGTGATCCTCGACTCCGCTCTCTCATTCACCCCTCACATCCAAGCTGTCACCAAAACCTGCCGGTCTCAGCTCCACAACATTGCCAAGATCTGCTCTTTCCTCTCCATCCAAATCGCTACCCTGCTCGTTCAAGCTCTCATCGTATCCCATCTGGACTACTGCATCAGCCTTCTCTCTGATCTCCCATCCTCGTGTCTCTCCTCACTTCAATCCATACTTCACACCACTGCCCGGATTGTCTTTGTCCAGAAACGCACTGGGCATGTTACTCCCCTCCTCAAAAATCTCCAGTGGCTACCAATCAATCTGTGCATCAGGCAGAAACTCCTCACCCTCGGCTTCAAGGCTCTCCATCACCTCGCCCCCTCCTACCTCACCTCCCTTCTCTCCTTCTACAGCCCAGCCCACACCCTCCGCTCCTCTGCCGCTAATCTCCTCACCGTGCCTCGTTCTCGCCTGTCCTGCCATCAACCCCCGGCCTACGTCATCCCCCTGGCCTGGAATGCCCTCCCTCTGCCCATCCGCCAAGCTAGCCCTCCTCCTCCCTTCAAGGCCCTACTGAGAACTCATCTCCTCCAGGAGGCCTTCCCAGACTGAGCCCCTTCCTTCCTCTCCCCCTCTCCATCCCCCGTCTTACCTCCTTCCCTTCCCCATAGCACCTGTATGCTATGTATGTATGTACATATTTATTACTCTATTTATTTATTTTACTTGTACGTATCTATTCTATTTTTTTTATTTTGTTAATATGTTTGGTTTTGTTCTCTGTCTCCCCCTTCTAGACTGTGAGCCCACTGTTGGGTAGGGACTCTCTACATGTTGCCAATTTGTACTTCCCAAGCGCTTAGTACAGTGCTTTGCACACAGTAAGTGCTCAATAAATACGATTGATTGATTGATTAGCCTATATTTCTTAAACTAAGTAAATTATTGTGAGATTTAAAGAATAAAGAATAAAACATCAAAAAAGGGAAAGAGTGTCAACTTTCCTGTCCTGAAAATTTTAGACATCCCATTGTCTTTAACAGATTCTCCTTCCTCCTACCCCTCCACATATTTAATCTAAAGTAGGTAGAATATAAATTGTATAGTAAAACTTACATGGAGCTCTCGGTCTACGTAGGAGGGAGAATAGGTATTGAATCCCCACTTGGCAGATGAGGAAATTGAGGTAGAGAAGTTCAGTGACTTACCCAAGGTCACACAGCAGATAATTGGCAGAGCTAGGATTAGAACCCAGGTCCTCTGACAACCCAGGCTGTGCTCTTTCCACTAGGCTACTTTGCTTTTAGATCTATTCGAGAAAATGTTGAAAGAGTTCATCATCACAAAGGAGGCAGCATGGTCTAGTGAAAATCAGAATCAGGATAGAATAGGTTCTAGTTCTAGTCTTAGCTCTGCTACTTACTTACTCTGTGACCTTGGGCAAGTTGCACCCTTTGTATCCCAGTTTTCTCAAAGGTAAAACGGGGATTAAATACCTGTTCTCCCTCCCTCTCACATGGTGATTCCAAAGTAGGTCAGGGACTCTGGTCAATCTGATTACCTTGTAATCTACCCCAGCTCTGAGATTAATGCTTTGGCACAATCTAATAATTTATTAAACAATCATTCTTACAGTGTCAAATTTATTGCCTTGGATGAGGGGTGCTGCCTGGTAAATCTGACTAAAGTCTGTCTGCACTTAGTTTTAATGGGCAAGCCTCCCAGAAAACAGTGAAATGTCCCTTTGCAAGTGGTGCTCGTTTGTAGTCCATTATGGCAGTAAAATATAAAGGTTGGCTTATTTGGGTCAGGAGTTTATGATTTGGTGGTGATGCTGGTTCTCTAGAAAATCTGAGATCATCATCAATCATCATCAATCGTATTTATTGAGCACTTACTGTGTGCAGAGCACTGTACTAAGCGCTTGGGAAGTACAAATTGGCAACATATAGAGACAGTCCCTACCCAGCAGTGGGCTCACAGTCTAAAAGGGGGAGGCAAAACCAAACATACTAACAAAATAAATAGAATAGATATGTACAAGTAAAATAAATAAATAGAGTAATAAATATGTACAAACATATATACATATATACAGGTGCTGTGTGGAAGGGAAGGAGGTAAGATGGGGGGGATGGAGAGGGGGGATGAGGGGGAGAGGAAGGAAGGGGCTCAGTCTGGGAAGGCCTCCTGGAGGAGGTGAGCTCTCAGTAGGGCCTTGAAGGGAGGAAGAGAGCTAGCTTGGCGGATGGGCAGAGGGAGGGCTCTCTGTGATCTCTGTGTTTGGTGTTCTAAGAGGAAGGGTTATATATCAGTGTGATAGGGCAGAGAAAGAAATTGCACAATTCTGACCACCTCTGCACTCATTTCTGATGGTGTTATTCTTACCTATGGTTGGTGGGCTTTAAGGAGTTCTGAAAGAAACCGATCCAGCCCAGGGGGTCTGATCCAATGATGTGTTGTGTCTTGCTTTGGTTACGTTGGTAATTACATATCTGAAGGCCTAATATTCATTTGAATGGTTCATTCCTGCTCCAGTAAGAGACTCTGGGATGCCAATACGATGATGATGGCATTTGTTAAGCGCTTACTATGTGCGAAGCACTGTTCTAAGCACTGGGGGGAGGATACAAGGTGATCAGGTAGTCCCACATGGGGCTCACAGTCTTCATCCCCATTTGACAGATGAGGAAACTGAGGCTCAGAGAAGTTAAGTGACTTGCCCAAGGTCACAGAGCAGATATGTGGCGGAGTCAGGATTAGAACCTGTGACCTCTGACTCCCAAGCCCGTGCTCTTTCCACTGAGCTACACTGTCAGTCTAGTCTTTCCAGCCTCTTCCCTGGGGATTCCAAAATGCATGCATTAAACAAACATGCTCTTGGAGGGGGGCTTGGTTTGCAGAAGAGGTTAACCCAAGTCCTGGTGGACATTGCAGGAGCTCTAGTATCCTGGCTGTATTTCATATTGGATCATTAGATCCTGTTAACATGAAAGGGCCCACTCCATTTAATTTCATTCTAGCTTCTTAATGACAATAATGATAATAACATCAGCATTTAAGTGCTCATGATGCACCAAGCACTGTGCTAAGCACTGAAATTTGTACAATACTATCAGATCCGACAGGGTCCCTTCCCACAGGGGGTCAACAGTGTAAGGGAGAAGGTGAATTATAACTTCATCTCCATTTTAAAAAATGAGGAAACTGAAGCACAGAGAAGTTAAGTGATTTGCCCACAGCCACACAGCAGGAAACTCACCTAGAATTAGAACTGAGGTTTCAATCAGTGGGTCATATTTATGGAAAACTTACTGTGTGCATAGCACTGAATTAAGTACTTGGGAGAGCACAGTATAACAGATTCCTTCCCTGCTCACAACGAGCTCACAGTCTAGAGGGGAAGACCAACATTAATTTAAATACATAAATTAGGGATATATATATATATATATATATATATATATATATATATATATATATATATATGTAAGTACTGTGAAGCTGAGGGAGGGGTGAATAACATGTCCAAATCCAAGTGCAAGGGCAATACAGAAGGGAGTGGAAAAAGAGGAAATGAGGGCTTAGGGAAGATCTCTTGGAGGAGATGTGCTCTCCTGACTTCCAGAGCCATGGTCTTCCCTTAGATTCCCCTACTACCTGCTGGAACAGCTACACAGGATCTGTCAGGCCTATCAAATCACTACAGGATTTAGATTTTGAGTTGACTAGGTTTCAGTAGTAAGTAGATTTTACGGTACCATTCATAACAAATAATAATAATAATGGTATTTGTTAAGTGCTTACTAAGTGCAAAGCACTGTTCTAAGCACTGGGGAGGTTACAAGGTGATCAGGTTGTCCCACGGGGGGCTCACAGTTTTAATCCCCATTTTACAGATGAGGGAACAGGCATAGAGAAGTTAAGTGACTTGCCCAAAGTCACACAGCTGACAGTTGGCGGAGCTGGGATTTGAACCCATGACCTCTGACTCCAAAGCCCATGCTCTTTCCACTAATAAAGGTACTCGTTAATTCCTTACTATGTGCAAGCACTGTTCTAAGAACTGGGATAGATACAAGTTAATGAGGTTGGACACACACTCATGCCCATTTTACAGATGAGATAACTGAGGTCCAGAGAAGTGAAGTGACTTGCCCAAGGTCACACAGCAGACATTTAGCAGAGCTGGAATTAGAACCCAAGTCCTTCTAACTCCCAGGTCTGTGCTCCATCCTTTAAGTCACTCCGCTTCTCAAAATAAAACAGCAGTAGTGCTTTGGCATCTCTAGCTGAAAGCTGCATCACACCAGAGTACGATAATGAAGACGGATCCCCAGTCATCATCATCATCAATCGTATTTATTGAGCGCTTACTATGTGCAGAGGACAGCAATCACCATGACGAGGCTTCACACCTCTGCGACGCAGCAACGTTTCCCAATTGTTTTAAGAAAGGAAATGCTTTATTACTTGCGAGATTTAATGACATTAGAACTACAGATTGAACACGTAGAGGAGAAAAATGATGTATGGTGAAAATCCCCTGGAAGCTCCGAGAGCAGCCCTTCTAATTTATCACACTCTGCCGGGCATGAAGCGGTTTGATAAGCTCCGGGTGAGTTTGCTACAGTTTATTTTCAATAACTACCAGCCAGGTTGCTGGGCAAAAAGAAGAAAAGTGGAATTTGAGACGTCTCCCTTAAGAGAGTAATAGAATGGCATTTCTAGTGGGTTTACCATCTCCATTAGGAAACTACTGCACATTTGGCATAACCCGGCAACACTGGAGCCTTTTCTCAAAGGAAGTCTTCCGCTAAATGAACACACAATCATTTTGGAACCAATGCATCTTGCAGGTAACACCAGGTTAAGCGGGAAGCACTATTTCCATTTGCTATACAGAGAATATCAGCCCCCAAAGTCATTAATTCTTCATCTGTAAATATATATACAAATATATACAAGTGCTGTGGGGAGGGGAAGGAGGTAAAGCGGGAGGGATGTCATACAATTTACTTGTACATATTTACTATTCTATTTATTTCATTTTGTTAATATGTTTTGTTGTCTGTCTCCCCGTTCTAGACTGTGAGCCCGATGTTGGATAGGGACCGTCTCTATATGTTGTTAACTTGTACTTCCCAAGCGCTTAGTACAGTGCTCTGAACACAGTAAGCGCTCAATAAATACAATTGAATGAATGAATGAATGAATCTGTATATCCCTTATTCACTATTTAATCTTGGCTTTCCTGACATTGTTCTTTCCCGCTTCTCTCCTTCCTGCTCTGGCCACGTCTTCTCTGCCTTTTTCATTGACACCTTAAGTTCAATAGGTCTAAATTAAACTCCACATTTTCCCCTCTAAAATCCTCTCTACCACCTACTAGTAATCACATTTTTAAAATGCTTACTCTTTGCAGTGCATGGTACTAAAACACTCGGAAAGTACTAATACATTCAAGAAGCAGCGTGGCTCCGTGGAAAGAGCCTGGGCTTGGGAGTCAGAGGTCATGGGTTCAAATCCCGACCCGCCACTCATCAGCTGTGCGACTTTGGGCAGGTCACTTCACTTCTCTGGGCCTCAGCTACCTCATCTGTAAAATGGGGATTAAAACTCTGAACCCCATGTAGATCAACCTGATTACCTTGTATCCTCTTAGCGCTTAAAACAGTGCTTGGCACATAGTAAGTGCTTAACTAATGTCATTATTATTATTATTATTATTATTCTTATATAGATGTGGGAATTAGTCTCAGGCCCTCTTATTTGCTTGTTTGTTATCAAATTTGGTATATTTGCCATCATAGTTAACGCCATCATCACCCTCCCTTATTCTGAAGCCCACAGCCTTATGGTGCAAGTTTCAACTTCTCACTATCAACCCTCACATTCAGTCTGTTAATCTCTTGTTGCTATTTCTACCACAGCATTTTCTGGATCTGATTCTTCTGCTCATTTAATCATTCATTCAATTGTATTTACTGAGCGCTTACTGTGTGCAGAGCACTGTACTAAGCACTTGGAAAGTACAAGTTGGCAACATATAGAGATGGTACCTACCCAACAGCAGGCTCACTAGTTAATCAAATCAATGGTATTTTTTTGAAAGCCTATTGTGCCCTCAGTACTATACTATGAACTTGGAAGAGTACAGCACAATAGAGTTGGTAGACATGGCTGATTTCTTGCTACAACCCAGCCCACACATTTCACTCCTCCAACACCAACCTAATCACCATACCTTGATCTGTTCTATTTCACAGTCAATCCCTTGTAGAAGCAGCATGGCTCAGTGGAAAGAGCCAGGGCTTTGGAGTCAGATGACATGGGTTCATATCCCAGGTCTGCCAATTGTCAGCTGTGTAACTTTGGGCAAGTCACAACTTCTCTGTGCCTCAGTTACCTCAACTGTAAAATGAGGATTAATACTATGAGCCCCTTGTGGGACAACCTGAACACCTTATGACCTCCCCAGTGCTTAGAATAGTGCTTTGCACATAGTAAGAGCTTAATAAATGCCATTATTATTATTATTATATCCTCCCTCTGGACTGAAACTCCCTCTCCCTTCATATATGACAGACCACCACTCTCCCCTTCAAAGCCCTATTAAAATCATATTTCCTCCAAAAGGCTTTCCCTGATTAAGTCCTCATTTCCCACACTCCCATGCCCTTTATGGTATTTGTTAAGCACTTACTGTTTGTCAAGCATTGTTCTAAGTGTTGGGGAAGATAAACATTAAAGAGGTCAGGCACAGCATGGCTTAGTGGAAAGAGCACGGGCTTGGAAGTTAGAGAACCAGTGTTATAATCCCAGCTCTGCCACTTGTCTGCTGTATGACCTTGGGCAAGCCACTTCACTCCTCTCCGTCTCAGTTACCTCATCTGTAAAATGGGGATTAAGACTGTGAGCCCATCTAGGGCAGCCTGATAACCTTGTATCTATCCCAGAATTTAGAACTGTGTTTGGCACATAGTAAGCACTTAACAAATACCATTATTATTCCACATGGGGCTCATAGTTTAAGATAGATCTGTACCCTGTAAGCCCTTAGTATTCACCCAATCTTCAGTCCAACAGCACCTATGGACATATCCATAATTTATTTTAATGTCTGTCTCCTTCCGGACTGTA
The DNA here is from genome assembly GCF_015852505.1 of Tachyglossus aculeatus. Classification (NCBI taxonomy): domain Eukaryota; kingdom Metazoa; phylum Chordata; class Mammalia; order Monotremata; family Tachyglossidae; genus Tachyglossus; species Tachyglossus aculeatus. The sequence goes on from NC_052066.1 coordinate 101,573,213, forward strand.
AGATCCATGGCTGTCATCTTGGTCCAAATGTGCATCATCTACTCACTAGGCTAATGTATCAGCCTTCTAACTCATCATCCTGACTCCAGTCTCCCCACATCAAGTCTAAAGTTTACTCTGTTGCCTACATCATTTAAAAAATATTTTTCTGCACATATCTTCCCCTTCCTCAATAGTGTCCAATAGTTACCCATTCTGCATGAAACAGAATCTCAATTGATCAAGCAACCAATCAATAAATGGTTTTTATTGAGCACTTACTGTATGCAGAGCACTGTAGGAAGTGCTTGGGAGAGTGTAATACAATATAGTTGGCAAGTGTGATACCTGAACACAAGGAGCTTACAGTGTACAGTCTCCTGGTCATTGGTTCATTCATTCTTTTCCTCTTATCTCCAAGCTCACAATATTCTTCTCAAGTTAACTTATTCACTATGCCTTGCTCTCATCTATTCTACCTCTAAATCCTTGCTCAGGCTCTTCCATTAGCCCAGAATTTACTATTTTCCCTTAATCTTCCCTAATTAGCTATCTACAGTTTATTTTAATGTTTTCTTCCCCTATAGACTATAAGCTCCCTATGGGCAGGAATCACATCTTGTAGATGGGGAACATGTCTATCAACTCTATAGACACTCCCAAGAGCTTAGTCCAGTGCTGTATGCACATTAAGCACTCAATAAATGATTGATCTGTCAATTCTGTTGCGTTGCACTTTCCCAAGGACTTAGTACAGGACTCTGCACACAATAAGTGCTCCATAAATACCACTCATTGCTTGAGCCCACTGTTGGGTAGGGACTGTCTCTATATGTTGCCAACTTGTACTTCCCAGGTGCTTAGTACAGTGCTCTGCACACAGTAAGTGCTCAATAAATATGACTGATTGATTGATTAATTGAATGATTGAACACTCTCCCTCTTCAAGTACACTAGACCACAGCCACCTCCCCTCTGCCTCACTCCCCACATACAATCTTAAAAGACTCTCTAAAATCCCCACCTTCTCTAGGATGCTTTCTCCATTTAATTTCCCTCTCCCAGACCATATTCTCTCATATATAGCCTCAGCACTTACCCTGTCACATCTACCTGTAACACATCTTCACTTAACTTCCATACTCTATGTAAGCATTGACTCAACCACATATACATTTTTCTATAATAATAATAATAATTGTGGTATTTGTTAAGTGCTTACTGTAAGCGCTGGGGTGGATACAGGCAAATTGGGTTGGATACAGTCCCTGTCCCACCTGGGGCTCACAGACTTAATCTCCACTTTACAGATGGGGTAACTGGCACACAGTGAAATGACTTGCCCAAGGCCACACAGTAGACAAGTGGCAGAGGGCAGTAGAACCCATGACCTTCTGACTCCCAGGACCATGCTCTAACTACTGGCCATGCTCTCTTATCTGTAATTAATATTGTGTCTCTTTCCTCTGTTGTAAGCTTTGGCTGCAAACATCATGCCTTCCAACTCCATTGTACTTTCCCAAGCACATAGTTCAGAGCTCAGTATAGAGCAGGGATTAATAAATGATATCTATTGATTAATTATAGATGAGCTGTCAAAGCATTTTGGAAATCCTGATACGCTGTATAATGTACACTGAATAGAAAAGAGGCATTTCAGTCCCCAAATGACCATGATTGTGGTTTTGTGCTATCCCAAGCGCTTAGTAAAGTGAAGCGCTCTGCACATAGTAAGTTCTTAATAAATAATTGAATGAATGAATGCTGTTTTGATGGTTTTACAGAACCTGGGAGGAAAGTTCTTCTTTGCTTTGAGGCTCCAAGAGGTCTGTCAATCAATCAGTAGTATTTTTTGAGCACTTATTACATGCAGAGCACTGTACTGCATGTAGTACATGCAGTAGTCATGGATGCTTCTCCATTTAATTTCTCTCTCCCAGGCCATATTCTCTCAAATATAGCCTCAGCACCTACACTATCACATCTACCTGTAACATATCTTCACATAACTTCCATACTCTATGTAAGCATGTTCTCTGCCCACAAGAGGAGGAGGCAGATATGATTTACTCCTTTTATTCATCCCCCTGCCTAGCCCCAAAGGACTTATCTGTAATTTGTTTATATCAATATCTCTCTGCACCTCTAGAATGTAAGCTCATGTGAGCAGGGAATGTGTCTGTTATACTGAACTCTCCCAAGAGCTCTGCACACATTAAGTACTCAGTATAAATAAATTATGGTTATGTACATAATTCCTGTAGGGCTGAGGGAGGGGCGAATAAAGGGTGCAAATCCAAGTGTAAGGATGATGCAGAAGGGAGTTGAAGATAAAATGAGAGCTTACAAGGGAAAGGCCTTTTGGAGATGCACATTTAATAAAGTTTTGAAGGCAGGGATAGTAATCTCTGTCAGATAGGAAGGCATTCCAGACCAGAGGCAGGATGTGGGCAAGGTGTCAGCAGCTCAGAGGGCCGAAGAGCACATTCAGGTTCCAGGGAAAACAGAATGGAAGGTCAATGTACATTACCTTGGGGATGTCATAAACCCTCACGGACAATCTTGGGAAAGCAGTTTTAATATTTTTCTCGCTGACTCAATTGTCACTTCATCTTAGAAGCTTGGGAACAGCATTTCTGTTGCTTGAAGAACAGGGGAGCGGATCAGCCTGACAAAGATGCTCAACAAAAAGGAAATTACCCAAGGAGGGACTTGGAAGAAAAACTCCCTAGTCTAGGAGATGGCAGGTGGAAATGCACTCTCTGCTTTAGACCAAATAGTCAGTCACTGAACTCTGCCTTCAGGAAAGCATTACTGATGAATCTAACCCTTTCCCTATATGTCTGAGTAAGACTCAGGTCTTGGAAGTGAGTTATTCTGGAAGAAACTTCAGGAGAAGTAAAGAAAATCAATCATATTCATTGAGCACTTACTCTGTACAGAACACTGTAGTTAAGCATTTTGGAGAGTACAATATACCAGAGTTGGTAAACAGGTTCACAGCCCACGACAAGTTTAAAGTCTATAGAATGAGTTTACAGTGTAGAAATGCCCTGTTAGTTCAGAGCCATGGTCATTTCACTTAAGGAGAATCAGAGAACTCTTGAAGGGACACTTATGGTGGTCCCCTTAGCTCAATTCTGGTGGAATGTGTGAGGAGAATGGATGAGAGTGTCACTTCACTGGTTCAGTGGAAAGAGCCTGGGCTTTGGAGTCAGAGGTCAAGGGTTCAAATCCCAGCTCTGCCAGTGGCTCAGTGGAAAGAGCACGGGCTTTGGAGTCAGTGGTCATGGGTTCAAATGGCTCTGTCAATTGTCAGCTTTGAGACTTTGGGCAAGTCACTTAACTTCTCTGTGCCTCTGTTACCTCATCTGTGAAATAGGGATTGACTGTGAGCCCCGCGTGGGAAAACCTGATCACCTTGTAACCTCCCCAGCATTTAGAACAGTGCTTGCACGTAGTAAGTGCTTAATAAATGCCATCATTATTATTTTTAGAGAAGCAGCATGGCTCTGTGGAAAGAGCCCAGGCTTGGGAGCCAGAGGTCATGGGTTCTAATCCCTACTCTACCACTTATCTGCTATGTGACTTTGGGCAAGTCACTTAACTTCTCTGTGCCTCAGTTACCTCAGCTGTAAAATGGGGATTAAGACTGTAAGCCCCAGGTGGGACAACCTGATCACCTTGTATCCCCCCAGCACTTAGAACAGTGCTTTGCACATAGTAAGCATGTAACAAATGCCATCATCATCATCATGAGAGTTGAATCTCCAAACAGACCCTGTATGATGAGCTGACATTATGTAACCAAATCAATGTGAACAGAGGAAATACTTCAAGGGCCCAATAAAACAATGCTTCAGGTAATGATGCATACCAATTCATAATAATAATAATAATAGTACTTGTTAAGCCCTTAGTATGTGCCAAACAATACTTGTAAATGCTGGGGTAGATAAAAGATAATCAGGTTGGACACATTTCCATAGGGCTCATACTCTAAGGATGACAGGTATTTCATACTATTTAAGGATGAGAACACTGAGGCACAGAGAAGTTAAATGTCTTGCCCAAACTCACATAGCAGACAAGGAGCAGAGCCAGGATTAGTTAAAAGTTGGGTGACTTTTGTAGCCAATAGACCAACACTGCCACAGTGCCATGAAAGAATGAGTGACCCTTTGAGAGCAGAAGCCTTAATTGGAGAGAATAAGACAAAAATAAAATGACATGATGATTATGATGGTGTTTGTTAAGCACTTACTATGTGCGAGGCACTGTATTAAGCCCTGGGGTGGATACAAGCAAATCAAGTTGGACATAGTCCCTTTCCTATGTGGGGTTCACAGTCTCAATCCCCATTTTACAGAGGAGATAACAGGCACAGAGAAGTGAAGCGCCTTCCCCAAGGTCACACAGCAGACATGTGGCAGTGACAGGATTAGAACCCGTGACCTTCCGACTTCCAGGCCCGTGCTCTATCCAATACGCCATACTGACATCAGGCACTCCAAACAACAAGTGAAAGTACATGCTCAGTGCTCAATGGCTTGGTGAGTATTCACAATGTGGGTCCTTGTTGGCCTCTTCCCACATACACAGATGCCCATAGATAAGCTTCACGGTGAAAAATGTCATCTTTGAATGAGAAGTACCAGGGTACATATATGAGCCTGTTCCTGGGTAGGGACTCTCTCTATATGTTGCCGACTTGTACTTCAAGCACTTAGTACAGTGTTCTGCACACAGTAAGTGTGCAATACGGTTAAATAAATGCATGCACTCATGTTTAAAACCACCAGCAACACACTAAGCTATCTCAACACTGCTGTGTTCTGCCTGATGTTCTACCCCGAACCCTAGAACTTCTCTGTCCAGAGGAAGCGTAGAAAGCAGAGTTGGAGTGAGCAGAAATCAAAAGGCATAAGCAAGGGAGAAAGGGAGAGAGAGAGAGGGAAGGAATGTAAAAGACCCAAAGAGAAATAGTTAAGATGATTATCAGTTGAAAGGTTTTTAGTTCAAATGAGGATACTTGAAGATGTTGCTGTTGATGGTGGATTTTATCCATGGAGACAAGTGGGATGGAAGAGGTCAATGCGTGGCTGATGGTCTCTTCCTCCTCAGGGGTTGTGCTGACATGTTTACTATTTGCTGCACCTGGCACGGTTTCCAGTTTTGCCTCAGCCTCTTGTTCCTCTCATCACTTCTGCTTGAAAAAGACTTGCTCCATTCTTGAAATCTATGCCAGATGAGTGTGCTGGTTCTCTTTTGACATCATTAAATACAACAAGAAGCAGTGTGGCTCACTGGAAGGAGCATGGGCTTGGGAGCCAGAAGTCATGTGTTCTAATCATGACTCTGCCACTTGTTAGCTGTGTGACTCTGGGCAAGTCACTTAACTTCTCTGTGCCTCAGTTACCTCATCCGTAAAATGGGGATTAAGACTGTGAGCCCCACGTGGGATAACCTGATCACCTTGTATCCCCCCCAGCACTTAGAACAGTGCATCACACATAGTAGGTGCTTAACAACTGCCATCATTATAATTACTATAAAAACCTCATTTTACTGCATCCTTAAAAAGTTTCCTTTGTTCCTCACGTTTTTGAATAACTCCATTTCAGCTCACAGATTAAAGGGTCTACTTTTACTACTACTACTACTACTACTACTACTACCTGTCTACTTGTTTTGTTGTCTGTCTCCCCTCTAGACTGTGAGCCCATTGTTGGGTAGGGATTGTCTCTTCTCAGTTGCTAAATTGTACTTTCCAAGTGCTTAGAACAGTGTTCTATGCAAAGTAAGTGCTCAGTACAATTGAATGAATGACAGGTGTAAGAATCTTAGTATCATCTGTTCTCCTCACCTGTCCTTTCTGGTGAAGCTCTTTTGAAAGAAGTAGAGCTATGAGGCTGCTAGAGTCCAGGACCTCCTTGTCATTGATAACTTTCCCACTTGATGACAGATATGATTTCTGGGTGAGACTGGTGAGAGTGCTTGACAAAATGATTAAAGCATCTGAGATGTGTCCTAGTCTCAGCCAGATGAAACTCTATGTCGTTCTTGTGAAACAGTAGGGCTTTGCCCTATCCTCACATGTCTGTCCTTACTGATCTGTGCCCCCTGAGTTGTGATATTTTAGAGAAGCAGCATGGAGTTGTGGATAGAGCACAGGCCTGGGGGTCAGAAGGTCATGGGTTCTAGTCCCTGCTCCACCACTTGTCTGCCATGTGAGCTTGGGCAAGTCTTCACTTCTCTGTGCCTCAGTTACCTCATCTGTAAAATGGGGATTGAGACTGAGCACCACATAGGACAAGGACTGTGTCCAGCTTGATTTGCTTGTATCCACCCCAGTGCTTAGTACAGTGCCTGGCAAACAGGATATGTGTAACAAATACCATCGTTATTATTAAGTGATTGTTTTGTGTTACATGCCGGGTCAAACATTCTACAATTAGAATAGTTGTAGCCTGAGAATGGCCAACAGTGGAATGAAATTACCAGTCCATAGGCCCTGGGATCACCACCTCCTGCTTAATTCCATACATTCTCTCTCTTTCAAGAGAGAACTACTTTTGTTTGCAAATCCACTGCATTTCTTTGCAACAGCTCTATCACCCCTTTCCAAGTCTATGATTAAATGGGTGTCAAGTCCAGAACTGTTCATTGAAGAGAGGTTCCTGGGAAGATATCTTCAGTATTTCCTGAGGCAACACAGCAGTGACTTCGGAAAGCTCGAGCACCCTGCAGAATGGTCTTAAATAAACCTGTGGCTCTGGGAACAGTGGCTAATCCCCGCTCTGCAGCGTGTCTGCTGTGTGACCTTGAGAAACTCCTCTGTGCCTCAGTTATCTGTAAAAATGGGAATTAAGACTGTGAGCCCCACTTGGGACAAGGACTGTGTCCAAGCTGATTACCTTGTATCTATCCCAGAGCTTAGAACAGTGCATGGCACATAGTAAGCACTTAAATACCATAATTATTTAGAAAACTAGTGGGCATTTACCTGGGACATTGTGGTCAGCTACTGGAGATTGGCTTTTTGGTCATTTAGCTTTCATGGAACCTGCTAAACTATAGGCTTGAGTGGAGCAGGGGTTTGAAAGCTTTCATTTTGTTCCAGTTCCTAGGACAACAGCTTTCTTCCCACATGTGTTCAGACAGCGAGCTCATTTGGAATCTGCCTCTCAGTCTCATCTAGACATTTTGGAGGTGCCTGAGAGGACAGGGGAATGGGGGAGTATACCAGGTTCTTCAGTAAAAGTTATGAAAAAAATTCTCAATGTTTCCTATTTGAACCTTCAAGAATGCTTTGAAGAAGTTTAACAGTTCAGGGTAGCTGATTGGCATTTCCTTTTGGGGGACGTTTTGTTAGTTTTTTTATTCATCAAAATCCTGCATGCCAATGCACCTACCAAGGTGACTTAAGTTTATTGAAACCCCTAAAATGGGTGACACTAATTTTTCTTTCCTCTAAATGGATTATTTATTACCTTTGCAAAATCAGAAGCATATGGACTACTCTTACAGGGTGACGTTAAGAAGAGTGGAAATCGGGTCACGTAGCAAGAAGGCAGGAAACAGGGCCAAAGGAGGGGCTGGGGAAGGGAGAGATTAGGGTAGAAGAGCAAAGGGGACAGAGGTACAGGGTTATGAGGAAAAAAAAGGAATGAAGGGGAAAAGGGAGAGGAAGAGAGGCTAAGGAGTAAGAAAAGGGTGAGATGAACTCATCTGCCACTGCCACTCTCTTTCCCCACTATCCCTGCTGCTGTCACTACTGTTGCTTTTGTCATAAAATATCACCTGGAATGGTCCTGTTCACCTAGTGCCCACAGCAGGGCCTCTGCTTCTGGGTTTTCTACAGCCTGCCTGAGCCAGCCCTTTCATTCATTCAATCATATTTATTGAGCGCTTACTGTGTGCAGAGCACTGTAATAAGCACTTGGGAAGTACAAGTCGGCAACAGTCAACCTAGAGCACCTTGTCTACAGAGTACTGTACTAACCACTTGGGAGAGTACAATACATAAGAGCTAGCAGATGCAATCCCTGCCCTCAAGGAACTCACTTTGTTGGAATTTCTGTTGCCAAATTGTACTTTCCAAGTGCTTAGTACAGTGCTCTGCACACAGTAAGCACAACTGAATGAATGAACTCACAGTGTAGGTTTCTGGGGCTAGGAAGAATTCAGAGTTTCTGAAAGCCAGAAACACAGAATTTTAGCCGCAACAGAAACTCCTAATATTCAAACACAATGCCGGCAACAAGGAGGAGGATGCTGAAAAGATGACTGGATGGCTAAGAAGTTTCCTCCTTGTTTTCTTCTTTTCCTTCTCCCTGCAGGAGCAGCTACTGACTCTGCCACAGCAACTGAACAGTTTCTTCCCATCACCTGAAATGAAAACAGGTCCTTGGTCCACAGTGGGAATTTTCTTGCCCTTTTTTAAAACCTAGGAAGAGAGACTCCTGTTACAGTTCTCAAAGAAAGGCACTGCAGACACAGTGAATTGTGTTTGTAATTTATAATGCATTTTAACTCTGTTTTTCTGCTCAGGAATGAGAGCCTTGAAGTAATACCTATTTAAGTGAGTGACTATTCAATATTATTTTACTCCATCTACCCCATACTTTATCTATTTAAACATCAGTCTCCTCCTGTAGACTGTAAGTTCCTTGTGGACAGGGATCACATCTCCCAACTCTGTTGTATTTTACTCTCCCAAGTGCTTACTACAGTGCTCTCCTCACAGTAAGTGCTCAATAAATGAGGTGACTAGTTCAGTAAATCATTTATTGAGGACTTGTGTGCAGAGCACTGTACCAAGTGCTTGGGTGAGTACAATATAACAGACACATTCTCTGCCCACAAGGAGCTTACAGTTTAGAAGGGAGACAGACATTAATAGAAATCAATAACTGTACATATAGATTCAACGGTGACTATAAGCAGTGTGATGATACCAGCTAAAGGAGGTCCACAGAGTGGCTGTATGGTATTAAATAGTCATGGCGCCATGGGATTTCAGGACAAATAGAAGATAATCCCTGCCCTCAAGAGGCTTCTTGGTGGACTTTCTAAGGTGGACTCTGATACTAACATTCCATCCCATTCTTCCATCGGTGTTGCACCTCTACTAGGCTGAGTCTCAGGTTTTTGACCATCTATGAAACACAGATGTGGCAGCCCTGCCCTCTGGGGGGTTCACAATGTCAGACAGTACACGCTTACGGCAGCCCTGCCCTGGGGGAGCTCACAGCTTCAGAAAGGCCCATGATCAGAGTGGCCCTGCCCTCAGGGGATGCTCAAGGTGTCACACAGGCCCACAGTCACAGTGCCCTCAAAGGACTTGCAATGTCAGAAAGGCACAAGGTTGTGGCAGTCTTACACTGTCCGACAACCTCACGGTTGTGGCTGCCCTGCCCTCGGGGCTCACAATGTCAGCCAAGTACAAATATTTACAGCAGCTCTAGTAATAATAATATTTGTTAAGCACTTAGGATATGCTTAACTGTGCTTAGTATGTGCTTAACTTCTAGACTTCTAGACTGTGAGCCAGTTGTTGACCGTCTCTATATGTTGCCAACTTGTACTTCCCAAGCACTTAATACAGTGCTCTGCACACAGTAAGCGCTCAATAAACACGACAATGAATGAATGCGCCCGGCACTGTTTTAAATGCTGTGGTGGATACAAGCAAATTGGGTTGGACACAGTCCCTGTTCCAAATGGGGCTCACAGTCTCAATCCCCATTTTATAGATGAGGTAACTGAGGCCCAGAGAAGTGAAGTGACTTGCCTAAGGTCACACAGCGGACAAGTGGCAGAGGCAGGATTAGAACCCATGACCTTCTGACCCCCCAGGCCTGGGCTCTATCCACTAGGCCATGCTGTGCTAGGGGAGGCTGGAAGGGGGCTCAGGGTCAGACAGGTCCAAGGTTGTGATGGCCCTGGTCTTGGGGGGGCTCAAAGCAAAGAGCCCCACCCTTGGGGGGGGAGGCTCACAATGTCAAACAAGCCCAAGGTTGTGGCAGCCTTGTCCTTGGGGATCACAATATCAAAAAGCCCCATGGTCAGGGTGGCCTTGCCCTTAATGGGCACACTATGTTGGACAGGCCCAGTGGACCAACCTACAGTCTGTCATTTACCATGCAGAGCGGTGGAGTGAACACCAGTCACATCAAGGGCATATGATGAGCTTGTTTGTCTGCTAAGCTTTGGGGAGGATTCAGTGGAGAAAAGCCACTGTCACTGTCCTTCAGGAGTTCACGGTACAATGTAAGACAGTGCTCTGCACACAGCAAGTGCTCAATAAATGCCATTGATTGATTTGGATAGAGGGGAGTGTTAATTCCTTACAACCGCTGGGAGAGAAATGAGTGAGAAAAGAGATGAAGCAGGAAGTAGCCCCCTGAGGAGGAGGGACAGTTTCTGCCCATATGTACTGGATCCTTACCCACAGCCCTGTAAGGGTAGGTAGGAGGTGGGCTGGGGACTGTAGCAGCAGGAACAGCCCCTTCCCCACCATGACCAGTATGCACTGGGCATCAACCACAGCATTAAGGCCTGGGGGGCATTGAGAAGACACAGAGAAGGGACAGACACACAGCATGCACCACTTCCTGTATACTCCACATAACCCATGCATTGTCAGTAAGTTTTCATCTGTCTCAGGCCTTCAACCTTCAACCCAGATCCAGCATTCATTCTCAAACCCAGCCTGGTTTTCTCCAAAGCCAAGGCTATCTGATCCCCCAGCCCCTCCCCACCTGCATATGTCCTCCACCCCCAGTCTGAACAAACAAGGGTATCTCTTAGCCTCCATCCCCTCCTACCTCAGACCAGCAATAGATTTGGAAACATAATCAGAAGCCCCTAACACAATCATCACCACCCCAACCCCTTTCCACTTTCCCTAGTACCTCCCCAACCAGACAATGTACAAAATAAACACAACCTTATCAGTATCATAACCCATCAATATCAAGCACCTGAGCACCTCTCCCTATGAAACTTCAACCCCAAACGTGCCCCCACATCCACAGTTCAACAACATGTACAAGCGCTTAGTACATGTTGAACATGTTCATGTTCATGTACATGTTCAACAACATGTAAGCACTTAGTACAATGCTCTGCACACAGTAAGCGCTCAATAAATACGATTGATGATGTACAACTAAGTCTTTTCTCAAACCCTGGTATCAACACCTTTTCCAAACTCCTCTCCACTCAACCAGTCCACCCCTTCTAACCCTGATCCCCCACCCCCATCATCATCACCATCAACAATCCCAGCAACTCCGGTCCCAGCCCCACCCTAAAAAAATGTGGGGAGGAGGCAGCCCTCCCCTACTCACCAAAGTCCCAGGTGAGCCACACTCTATCTCATTTCCAGCTGCAAAAGGGCAGGTCTGCCTCAGGAGCCTTGTATAGGGCAGGGAAGGGCCCAGCAGTCTCTGGGGCTTTAAAGGTGCAGTGGTGTTACTTGGCCCCACTTAGAGACACTATTGAGTCATAAAGAAAAAAAGTGATTTTAATATAACTTGATTGTTTGATTGGATTTAATTGTTCTTAGGTGTAGAGTTTGCCAAATACCTTCAGGCTGCCCAGATGGGTTAGGAAGACACTTTCAATCATTCATTCAATCATGTTTATTGAGCACTTACTGTGTGCAGAGCACTGTACTAAGCGCTTGGGAAGTACAAGTTGGCAACATATTGAGACAGTCCCTACCCAACAGAGGGCTCACAGTCTAGAAGGGGGAAACAGACAACAAAACAAAGCATATTAACAAAATAAAATAAATAGAATAAATACGTACAAGTAAAATAAATAGAGTAATAAATATGTACAAACATATATACATATATACAGGTATGTATATGTATGTATATGTATATATGTATATGTATGCATGTATGTATATATATATATATATATATATATATATATATATGAATATATACATATATGTAGGTATATGCTCAGCAAGCAGGTTCTCCAGGAAAATACTCTGACTAACCCCTCTCCTCTAGAAGCCCTCCAGGAAAACACTAACACCAGGCTGATCATGAGTCACACAATCCACAATAATCCAGTTTAATTATTTAGTTGGGGAAACTGTGCCAGTCCACAAGGCTTTCTATCGATTCATTCATCCAGTGGTGTTTATTGAGCCCTTACTGTGTGCAAAACATTATACTAAGCGCTTTGGAGAATACAATATAACAATAACCAGACACATTCCATGCCCACACATGTCTCCCAACTCTGTTGTACTGTATTCTCCTAAATGCTTAGAACAGTGCCCTGCACCCAGTAAGCACTCAATAAATATGATTGATCGACTGATCAATTGATACTCATTACTTCTGAGAAGCTTTGAGGTGATGGAGAGAAAAAACAGGGCAATTATAAAGAATGCCTGCCTAATGTTGCTTAACACTGAATAGAATAGCTGCACAAATGGAAAACTCAAAAGCTGCTAGAGAAACAGCCTTCAGCCTTCAGTTCTACAGTCAAAAGCCAGGGTTGGGGCTGACACTGCAGTGGGGCCAAATTGGCTCTGTTCTCTCAAATACCATTTGTGGGCAGCTCAGCTCCTACACCAAAAGCGGAATCTCCAGGCCAGTTAGCTTTGTTTGGTGCTAAAGGGAAACAAAATAGAAGGATGTGGTTTAAAATAATTCAAACTGAACCCTGTGCAGTGGCACTCATTACTTTACCACCTGCCCTGTTCTGGACTGTTCCTACTTTCTTCCAACTCTGGTCCCAAGCTACATCCTTACAGCCATCTGGAGGATTAGGTAAAGGGTAGAGGGTCTCAGCTCTGGAACTAGTGGAATGACTAACAGCTGTTTCTGATCTTTGCCAGGTGTTGACCGCAGATAACTCTGCTACTAAGGATTGGACTTCTGAAGCTTACTTTCCATTCCTACACCGTGAGAGGTGGTCCTTATGCATGGATGGCACAATGGGACACAGGGGGAAAAGGATATAAGGATAAAATGGTGAAAAATCGGGAGAATTGCCCAAACAGCCCCTGGTTCTGGACGCTGGCCTCTTTCCCTCCTCATCCATTTGTTAATTGATTCCTCTGGATTCACATCCCATATCTTGAGAAGTAGCGCAGCCTAGTGGAAAGAGCATAGGATTGGGAGTCAAGAGACCTGATTACAATCCTGGCTCTTCTATTTGCCTGCTGTGTGACCTTGGACAAGTCCTTTAACTTCCCTGTGCTTCAGTTTCCTCATTTGTAAAATGAGGATGGAGTACCTGTTCTCCCTCCCCCTTAGACTGTTCATTCTGTGTGGAACCAGAGGTTATGTTTGTTTCTATCCCAGCACTTAGCCCATAGTAGGCATTTAACAAATACCATAATTATCATTATTGGCTTGACCACATGACCTCCTCTACCTTTACAGCTAAACAACACTACTATTGCAGTGTTAAAGTAAGAAGGTTTCTGGGAACATATTTCTGAATTTGGCTTTGAAATCTTAGCTCAAAATTGGTATCAGAGCATCTGACTGTAAGCTCCCTCTAGACTGTCAGCTTGTTTTGAGCAGGGTACATGTCTTCTAACTCTGTTGTACTCTCCCAACTGCTTAATACAGTGCTCTGTAGACAACAAGCACTCAATAAATACCACTGATGATGGTCTGGCTGACTTTTTCAACGCTCTGTTTATGGAGTATTTGAATGGTTTACTTCAACCAAATTCTCATTTACAGAGGCGGTGAAAGTAGTCATGCAGCTCAAATCTAGGATTTGGATTTGAGCAGCAGTTTCTACATTAACCCAGGTTCTCTTCACTGCTGAATGTAGCCTATTGAAAACCTCTTAAATGTCCATTAAAGTCTACCAGCACTTTTCAACTGTCCCACTTATTTTTGGCACCTTTAGTGGTCAACCACATTTCGAACCAACATTATCTACAACCTCAACCTGCCACCAATTGCATGTTCTGTGATGCAAATCAGTTATAGCCAAAGAAATGATATTTTCTCCTTTAATCTCTGCCACTTTAACCCCACTCCTAAATGTAATGGTCTTTGAGGGCAGGTATTGCTTCTTTTCTCTCCTATGAATCAATGCTTTATTGTAGCAGGAGAGCTTGCATATGCCAATGAGAGCTTTGTCATTGAGAGATATTCTCTCTCCAGGGTTACCTGTAATGGAAAAGTCTAAGCTGAAGCATCAGACAGAGTTGATTGACCTGTTCTGGGCAGCAGTGGCATGGGAAAGAATCAAAGGCAGTTGATCAAGTGATCGAAATGTTGATCAAAGACAGAGGCAGAGACTTATGATTTTACTGCATGGAAGAAGGCAATGGTAAACCACTTCTGTATTTGTTTGCCTAGAAAACTCCATAGACATAAGTCCACAAAGTCAGTATGAATCGGAAATGACTTGAGGGCATTTGAAAACAACAACATTGCTTCTTTTGCTTCTGTTATACCCTCCAGTGCTCTTCATCCATAGGAATCCTCTGCTCATAGTAGACACTCGATTAATACACAATTGAAGTCATTGTCGAGGTTTTTATGGAGTTAGGTTTTTTCTGGAATTAGATTTTCAAGGATCTGATGTCACAGACTATAGCTGATCCAGTAGCATGTCATTAACCAAGGCTAAGGTGATGTGAGTAGAGAATCCCAAAACTGCGAAAATAGAAAACAAAGCCATCTCAAATTATGCAGATTTTTTAATACTGCTGAATATTCAATGGATCCTATCACTGATCATGGGAAGTAGGTCATTGGCAGTACTTAATGAGAAACTAGAACCTTATCACACCTGGACAAATTTCTGGAAAACCTACCAACTAGCTTGAAAAACAAACAAAACATTTAAATAAGAATTGTTGAGAGTATTTATGGAAGCACACTAAAACGCACTATAATAACTATTGATTACAAAAGATAACTCCCTCGATAGTGTGATTGTGTCACACATTCAAAATTATAGGCATGATAGGTTGTGTTGATGTTTTTAAATTCTTCTATCATAAGACTAATGAATCAGATTCTTCACTGAACTCTCTATTTCCAGTCTGCGCCTTCTGTACTTCAGCTTTATTCATTTTCAGGAACATGATACTGAAATGTCATTCTCCATAATTCACCCCACTCCTCCAGAACCTAAAATAGTCATCTGCTCCTCTCCACATCATGAAGAGAATCCTGAGCATTGGCTTTAGAATTTCAATCCTCTTCTCCCCGCCCTTCTCTCTCTCTCTCTCTCTCTCTCTCTCTCTCTCTCTCTCCTACTTATCCACTCTTCCCACTACATCCCAATCAATCAATCATATTTATTGAGCACTTACAATGTGCAGAGCACTGTACTAAACACTTGGGAGAGCACAATAAAACAGAATTGGTAGATACATTCCCTGTCCTCAAGGAGTTTACAGTCTAGAAAATATTTGATTTAATATTTCCATTTTAAATAAATAAATACTGTCCAATAAATTTCATTTATTTTTACCAGGGATAGAGGATATTAATGGAGAAGCAGCATGGCTTAGTGGAAAGAACATGGGCTTGGGAGTCAGAGGTCATGGGTTCTAATCCCGGCTCTGCCACTTGTCAGCTGTGTGATTTTGGGCAAGTTACTTAACTTCTCTGTGCCTCAGTTACCTCCTCTGCAAAACGGGGTATAAGACTGTGAGCCCCATGTGGGACAATTCGATTACCTTGCATCTACCCCAGTGCTTAGAACAGTGTGTGGCACATAGTAAACCCCTAACAAATACCATGATTATTATTATTACTTATTTATTTAATATTCAATATTTTATTTTATAATCAAGGATTATTAAAATGACTATACGGTCCAGTTGGTACCCTTTGTTTCTCTCAAGCTGACCTTCATCTCTCCTGCCCCATCCTCTTGCTGATATCCGCCCCATGCATGGAACTCCTTCAATGTTTATGTCCAACACGTGCCCAAAGTGTCTCTGGAATCACATCTTTGCCAGAAAGACTTCCCTAATCGATATCTCATCTCTCCACCTTCTACTCCCCCCAAATTCTATTTCAACCCTCTACACCTAGATCCCATAGACATAGGTATGAATTTTACATACTCCTTCACTTCAGCAATAAATCACGAACATAGCCCACTTTTTCAACTTCTTCCTCCTATCTATAGTTTAGCATTTGCTTCCCCCAATAAATTGTAAGCCCCTTGAGGGTATCGTGTCCACTAATTACATTGTTGTCTCCCAAGTTCTTAATACAGTGCTATGATCACAGTATGTGCTGAAAAAATATTATTATAATAACTGTGCTATTGCAGTTCAAATACTCCAAGTCTGTTGGGAAAAATGCTGTTTCTGCATAACTTATTGAATAATAGTCACTTTGGCACATTAAATACAATCCATTTCAAAATTAAAATTACAGCACATTTGGAAAAATATTTTTTAAAACCAACTATGTGATCATCATTATTGCACATTAAATCTATTTTCGAGATCTGCAAGTAGAAATTATAGACTATCAGCATGCAATCAGATATAAGTGCTTTTATCACTGAGGTAAATAATGAAACATGCTTAGACTGTTTAAGTGTGTAGCATAACACTAATTAAATACTAAGTTATTTTAAAATAAATACCCTGATTATGTTACTCTTGGTGTGAGTTATTTTTCACTTAAAATGTTCATGGTTGAGCTGAAACTGTGTACTCTGCTAATTCTGTTGCACTGTACTCTCCCAAGTTCTTAGTACAGTGCTAGTGCTAGTACTAGTCTCTGGGTTAGTGATGAGGTCTGAGGAGCCAATCCTCTGATTGGAATTCATTAGCAACTTTTGCAAACATGCTTGGAGAAGAGTTGGGGAGGCTGGGATAAGGGGAAGGAGGAACTGAGTCTGGAGTGGCTGCTGAGGGAAAACTGCTTTTTCATCCTCGCTTCATATATCCAACTCTACCAAATACTGATTCTATGGAGGGTTGGGAACTGTCTGCTTGGGGATGTAGGGAGAATTAGCTCTAGAAATCATTTTTAAGTTTCCCTTGGACACTTCGATCTGGGAGTCAGGGTCCAGGATTCAAGAGTCCAGTTTTAAATTGCAAGGTAGAGGCATGGGGATAGTTGGATCCTACCATTCTCCCACCTCCTCCAACAAGCCTTCCCTGATTAATTTCCCAGTACCCTGAGCCATGTAGAATCTTTGGCCAACTCTAACAGTTAGTGACATTTATGCTCACTTTAGCAATTTTTAAACCTCTTTAGTTATAAATATTTATGCTTATATAACCCTTTAGTGTGGGAAGTAGCATGGCTTAGGGGAAAGAGCACGGGCTTGGGAGTCAGAGGTCCTGGTGTCTAATCCCAACTCCACCACCTGTCAGCTGTGTGACTTGGGACAAGTCACTTAACTTCTCTGTGCCTCCGTTACTTTATCTGTAAAATGGGGATTAAGACCGTGAGCCCCACGTGGGACAACCTGATGACCTTGTATCTACCCCAGCACTTAGAACAGTGCTTGGCACACAGTAAGCACTTAACAAATACATCATTATTATTATCATTATTATCATTTCTATTATTATTAAACTCCTTGTGGACAGTTAATTTTGTCACTTTATTTTCTCTACTTCTCAAGCAGTACTACAGTGTGCACTCCATCAAGTGCACACTAAAGAAATGCTATTACTAATACTACTACTAAGTCTACTTCAATCTGGTTACTGGGGCAATCTGAGACAGAGAAGTCAATTCCTCCAGCCAAATAGTAATATTAATTGTATAATAATATTCACAGAAATAGTAATATGATTGACAAGCTAACCAATTTAGGGCAGTCTGGCATCCCTGGAGAAAGGAAAAGTTGGTGAGGTTTTGGAATAGATAGTTCAACACCCTTGACCACTGGAGGGATGAGTTTTGAAAGAAGTGGAAGTAACATGCTGTCCATACTGAGAAAAAAAGTGGCAAAGACCCGTAGGGAAGAAGGAAGTTGCTACTATTTACTTTTTCTCATATCCCAGATCAGTAATTTTAATCATACTATTTCTGGGCCCCTCACCAATCTCTGTCTGTACAGTGGGAAGAGGGATTCTTCTATCTAGCAACAGTTCCTACCTCAGGTCAGGTGATCGAGAGCATTTTATATAAAAAGTGATCCAGATGTACAAAGTGGTGATTTTTGAGGGAAATGTTACCATGTTTTCTAAACAGACCATCTCCCAATTTAAGATCAAAAACACATTTTTGGGGGGCTGTCTCTGAACCATAAAACTGTGGAATAAAATACAGGAAGCTTACTAAAACTTCCCTTTGCCAAGAATTTCAGATGCGTTTGCCTATTCACTCAAAATTGGAAGCATGATCAGTTTCACTTCTGTGGTGGAGAATGATTTTATGGCTTGGTAGATTTAGAAGCATTCTGCAGGCATGGATTCTCACAATACAATGCTTGTGTCCTCCATAGCAGAAAAAACCAGAGGTGGTTGCAGTGTTGCTCTAATTTACGGTCAGCAGAGACATTTCTGGCTGAGTTCATATTTCAGTCCCATCACATGACTGCACGAAGTGGTAAATTCAACCAGACCTGTGCAATTCAATCATAAATTATATTCAGTGTGGTTAACCAGTCCATGAAAAAAGGCTTCTTCTCAAGATCAACTCTAATCTTCTGGTATATTAGTACAAACGTCTAACTCCCATGTTTGGCTAACATGGCCTTTCGATGATGATCATATAATCTGATTTTTGTTTAGGATTAATTTCTCATCAAATGAAATAAACAGCTGGAGTTGATGGAAACTTCATATTATCTTTGAAGCTGTTACATTATTCTTTCGAGGGTGTTTTCAAGTGGAATTTATTTGTGCACGTATATTTTCTAGCTTCCTAAGAACTGTTACATATTCATCACATTGAAGAGTTTGGCCTTTTCAACCACATTTACATAAACAGGTACATTCCTTCCATCTCCCCCATAGATTGTAAAATCTTTCTGGGCAAGGATCTTACCTACCAACTCTATTTTATTATCCCAAGACCTAATTACAATGTTTTGCTCAGAGTGAGAGCTCAATAATTACCACTGACTGATTGACTGATTCATGTACACATCTATAGACTCTGTTATATTGTACTCTTCCAAGTGTTTGATATAGTGCTC
Organism: Tachyglossus aculeatus; assembly: GCF_015852505.1. Taxonomy (NCBI): domain Eukaryota; kingdom Metazoa; phylum Chordata; class Mammalia; order Monotremata; family Tachyglossidae; genus Tachyglossus; species Tachyglossus aculeatus. Next base: position 101,592,332 of record NC_052066.1, read on the forward strand.
TTCAAACAGTAAGTGCTCAATAAATACCCAATTGAAAAGCAGCAATGGCTCAGTGGAAAGAGCCCGGGCTTGGGAGCCAGAGGTCGTGGGCTCTAATCCCACTTCCGCCACTTGTCAGCTGTGTGACTTTGGGCAAGTCACTTCACTTCTCTGTGCCTCAGTTACCTCATCTGTAAAATGGGGATTAAAATTGTGAGCCCCACGTGGGACAACCTGATCACCTTGTATCCCCCCGGTGCTTAGAACAGTGCTTTGCACATAGTAGCGCTTAACAAAATTTTTTAGAGAAGTAGCATGGCTCAGTGGAAAGAGCCCGGGCTTTGGAGTCAGAGGTCATGGGTTCAAATCCCTGCTCCACCAGTTATCAGCTGTGTGACTTTGGGCAAGTCACTTAACTTCTCTGGGCCTCTGTTCCCACCTCTGTAAAATGAGGATGAAGACTGTGAGCCCCATGTGGGACAACCTGATCACCTTGTTAACCTCCCCAGCGCATAGAACAGTGTTTTGCACATAGTAAGTGCTTAATAAATGCTATCATTATTATTAAATACCAATGATTGATTAATTGATTTATGTACTTTCTGTTTATTCGCTGACTCTTGGAATTGAAGATGTTACTATCAATCAGTCAATCAATGAATAGTATTTGTTGAGCATTTAATATGTGCAGAGAACTGTAGTAATAATAATAATTATGGTTCCAAACACTGTTCTAGGCACTGGGGTACATGCAAGCTTACCAGGTTTCTGTCCCACAAGGGACTCAGAGTCCTTATCCCCATTTTACAGATGAGAAAACTGAGGCAGACAGAAGTTAAGTGACTTGCAAGGTCACAGAGCAGATATGTAGCACAGCCGGGATTAGTACCCACGTCCTCTGACTCCCAGGCCTGTATTCTATCCACTAGACCTCGCTGCTTCTCATAATAATTGTGGTATTTATTAATCACTTACTACATGCCAAGTGCTATAGTAAGCGCTGGGGTGGGGTAGATACAAGCAAACTGGGTTGGACACAGACCGTGTCCTACGTGGGGCTCACAGTCTCAATCCCCATTTTACAGATGAGGGAACTGAACACAGGGAAGTGAAGTGACTTGCCCATGGCCACACAACAGACAAGTGGTGGAGTTGGAATCATAATGCATGACCTTCTGGCTCCCAGGCTCGTGCTCTATCCACTATGCCATGCTGCTTCTCTACTCTGTACTTTGCATTTGGGAAAGTACCATGCAATAGAGTTGGTAGACATGACCCCTTGCCCAAAATGAGCTTTACAGCCTACAGGGGGGACATTAAAACAAAATGCAGATAGTGGAGTATTAGGCTGCGTACATAAGTGCTGTGGGACTAGTGTGAGTATCAAAGTGCTTAAAGAGTCACAGACAAGTGCACAGTCAGCAGAAAGGGGAGGGCAGGTAGGAGAAATGAGAGCTTAATCAGGGAGGCCCTATTAGAGAAGAGGCAATTTCAACAGGGTTTTGAAGTTGGGGAGGGTCATGAACTGTCAGATATGAAGGGGGATGAAGTTCCAGGGCAGAGGGAGGATGTGGGCAGGGGCTCAGATGAGATCAAGGCAAAGTGAGTAGGTTGGCACTAGAGAAGAAAAGTGCATGGATCTTGGTGACATGAGCTGAACATTTTTGCAGAAAAATGATCCAGGCAACAGAGTGAAGTATGGAATGGAGTGGGGAGAGGCTGGAGGCTGGGAAGCCAGCAAGAAGGCTGATGCAGGAATCCAGGCAGGATAGGAAGAGTGACTGTATTAACATGGTAGCAGTTTAGATGGAGACAAAAGGACAAATTCCAGAGGTGTTGTGAAGCTAGAACAAACAGGATTACATGACAGATTGAATGTATGGGTTGAATGAGAGAGATGAGTCGGGGATAATACCAAAGATACAGGCTTCTGTAACAGGGAAAATGGTAGTGTTGTCTATAGTGATAGGGAAATGAGCAGCTTGGAAAGATCAGGAGTCCTTTTTTGGACATGTGAAATTTGAGGCGTCCAAAGGACATCCAAGTAGAGATGTCCTGAAGTAGACATGTCTTGAAGGCAAGGGGAAATGCAAGATTGCAGAACAGAGAGGTCAGGGCTGGAAAGATAGATTTGGGATCATTAGCATAGAATTGGTAACTGAAGCCCTGGGAGTGAATGAGTTCCCAAGGGAGTGAGTGTAGATGGAAAATAGAAGGGGAGTCAGAACTGAGCCTTGAGAGACTCCCACAATTAAAAGGTGGGAAACAGAGGAGGGTGTAAAGAGATTGTTCCTATAAAAGAGTAAAGCTAATGTTTAGGCCTACTGGGAAATGCAAAACTCCTGTGAGTCTTTTAATCATGTGTAGATGAATTTTAAATTGAGATAGATTTCTAGTAAACGGGGGAACAAGGGGGCAGTTTGACTTTTATGCCCTTTTCCTAGTATACTCAAGAATGCAAGATGAATATGAGAAATCAAGTTGATCCCTTATAACCTTTCTAAGCTGCCTGAATTGTTCCCCCAGATTCCCCCGCTCCCTTCAAAGTGGAAGAGAAATAGCACTTTCTTTTCCCGCTCCCTTCAAAGTGGAAGAGAAATAGCACTTTCTTTCAGACATTTTCCTATCACACTGGGTAGAATAGCTGCAATGATACAGGAGAGAGCAAGTCTGCTTTTGTGAACCCCTCAAAAGTTATTCAACACTGGGGTGTTTAAAAAAAAACAACAAAATCAACCCCTTTCATACTTCAGCAATAACTGTTCAAACCAAATCCTATATTTAAAAGAAATCTATTTGCCTTGGAATACAGTTTGAATAGATGCTTTTTAATTATTGCTAATTGTTTAAGATGCTGTGGCTTCCCCCTGAAGATTTAGGCTGAACAGATTTAATTCCTTTCAAATCTTCTTCAGTTACAGGGAAATACAGTAAGAAGCCCCATAGGTATGGCAGTAAAAATAGTCATAAAGGCACAAACATGCAAATGACGAGCTCACTGCAGCTTTCTCCACAAGAGAAAAACAACGATATAATTTGGTGAACCAAACCATGAAACACGCAGTTGAAACATTGAGGATGACTGTGAAAAAGGTCTATGTTTGCTTCTTAAAGAATGAGCTAGGCCAGACTAAAGCATATGAATGGTCCTTTCACAGGTCACAGATTCTATTCAGTTCCTAGACATTGTTATTATCCGACAGAAATAGATGGGCCTAATTAATATTCTGAACATACCTGGGAGAACATTCTTAAGGAAATCATCCTCTGGTGGGTTAGAGTTGAAAAAAAAGCCAACAGCAAGCATTAAAAATGGTATCTTGTTAATATAAAGTCAACGGGGCTCACAATTCAATAAAGAGCCCATTACTAAATGGACACTTGTTTGTGTGTTTGCTTTTAGCTCCCAGCAGCTACGCCCTGTAGATTAAAGTTGAGCCTTGCATTCATTCCCACAAAGTGATTCTCTTTCACCCTATTTCAAACACCATGTAAAAATTAAAGCAGCAACCATGATTGTACATTATTGCAGCCCTCTAGGCGAATGTAAGAGTAATTTAGATAGGAGATACAGCCAATGTTGCCAGATTTTAAATTGAGCCCTCCATTTCAGATAAAGATAGGGTTCGATGCTTTTAAAATGACATGGAAATATCTGAAAGGACAAACCAAACAACTGTCTTTCAAGTCAGGATTCTGGGAGCATACGAGTTGCATTTGCGTTTTCCTAAGAATCAATTTCTATTTTTAGCCTACTACTCCACTTTCAGGGCAAGTAGAGTGGAAACTTCCCAGTTGCAGGCTAGGAAATGAGAAGCACCTTCTTCATCATTCAGACGGTAAACATTTAATGTTCGGATAAGCCCCTCTGCCGTGAATCACTATTATTTCTCCATAAATTTCAACGTAGCAAATGTGAATGAAGCAGATCCTGGCTAGAAAATGGAGTCTCTCACTCAGGCAGCAGGGAGTTTTAGAGACGTGTGTTCCTTCATCAGAGGAGAGCAAACAGCACTTCATAACTGGGAAGCAGTTAGACAGTGCTTAGATGGTGAATTCCTTGGGCAGGGACTGTGTCTGACCTAATTACCTTGAACCTACCTCAGTGCTTAGAACAGTGTTTGACACATAGTAAGTGCTTAATCAACACCATCAAAAAAAAAGGAGTGTGACCTAGTGGAAAGAACACAGGCCTGAGAGTCAGAAGACCTGGGCTCTAATCCCGGCTCTACCACTTTTCTGCTGAGTGACCATGGGCAAGTCATTTAACTTCTCTGGGGCCTCAGTTCCTTCATCTGCAATATGAGGATTCAATATCTGGTCTCTTTCCTGTGTAGGCTGTGAGCCCCATGCAGGACCTGATTATTTTGTATCTACCACAGCATTTAGTATAGTGCTCGGCACATAGTAAGCACTTAGCAAATACCACAATTATTATTATTACCTGATAAAATGATTTTCTACCCTTTATGAGGCCCTTGAGGAGCGATAACCATTTAACATCATCAACTACTAAGATACCTACCTACATTACTGCAATACCTACATGGATCCAGAGCTTAGAACAGTGCTTTGCACATAGTAAGTGCTTAATAAATGCCTATTATTATTATATCCAAGTCATTCAATCAAAATGGGAGTCAAGTACCCAAACCCATCACAGTGCTTGGAAAAAAAAATCCCCATTGAAATTAACATGGCCATTCATTTTCAAAACAGAGAGAGCTCACTGTCTTTGGTTTATTTTAGAGCCCCTTGGTAACAGTTTCCTTTTTATAGATTTTTTTAGTATAGAACACCCCAAGAGCTAAAGGGAACAAATACCTAAATATAGAGCAGATGTATAACTGCACATCGGGATAAGTGCAGGATGGATAATTAACTATCATTGTATCTCTCAACTCCACTCACCGGCTCAGTGAGCGCACATGTGTGGCTTGTTAGTAAGCTAGCCAAATGCTGGTACAAACGCCAGGTTTAAAGGTAACCCATAAAAGTTGCTTTCCTTCTTTTTCAGCTTGAGCAAAACAACACTATCAAGCCCAAATGTAGAAACATAGAAATAGAATCTAAAGGTCCTATTCAGCCGGTGATTTTCCTAAACCACGGTTCTATCTGTACCTTTTGTGGGAGTAGAGAATTTGACATGACTGTTCCCTATGCAGCAAAATCTAGGCACAGCTACATAAGAAAATAAGATCATACAACTGGCAAGTTTTTAGTTCATATTAGTCCTCTCATTGGTTGGAGGGCAATCTAAAGAGAAAATAAATTCCCTGAGTATAGAATGTGAAACTGCTGAAATGCCTCATTTTCCTTACAAATTGATCTTCACATCTTCTCATTCATCGTCAGGGGCTCAGTTTCCTACGTTTTATTCAGAAGCAACATGGCCTGGAGAATAGATAGAACATGGGCCTAGGAGTCAGAAAGACCTGAGTTCAAATCCTAGCTCTACCACTTGCCTGCTGTGTGACCCTGGGCAAGCTACTTCTCTGTGCCTCTGTTACCTCATCTGTTCAATGGAGGATAAAGACTGTGAGCCTCATGTGGGACAGGGACTGTGTCCAACCTGATAAACGTGTATGTACCCCAGTGCTTAGTATAGTGCCTGGCACATAGTAAGCACTTAACAACTACAAAAAATGCACTCACTTTTCAAATCTTTTTAACACTCCACGGCAGTCATATGGAACTGATATGGCACTCATATAATAGTAATAATGATAATAATAACAGTATTTGTTAAGCACTTACTATGTGCCAGGCACTAAGCCTGGATACAAGCTATAGGAAAAATATTGAATTATTTTTATATGGGCAGAAACTTAGAACTTGGGATAGCAACAATCATAGTATCCATGAGAAGACTTCATATGGAAGTGAAGAATGATTTACAGAGTTCATTTATCTCAAATAGAAGTGGGAAGAAGAAAAGGATAAATATTCTACAGTCAATCATTGGAATTTAGTGAACATTTCCTTTGTATCGAGCACTATACCAGGTGTTTGGGAGAGAACAACACAATAGAGTTGTTAGACGGGTTCCCTGCCCATACAGTCTAGAGGGAGTGACAGACATTAAAATAAAATAGTGATAGGGAAAATAGGAAAGTATAGGGATATGTACATAAATTTGGGACTGGAGGTAGGGTGAATAACAAGTGCTTAATCAGGGTAGGCCTCTTGGAGGAGATGTGATTTTAATAAGGCTTTGGAAAGTGGGGAGAGAATAGTCCCATTAGAATTTCAAGCCAGAAGAAGGACATAGGCAAAGGATCAGCAACTAGGTGGACCAGATTGAAGTAATAATAATAATAATGATGGCATTTGTTAAGTGCTTACTATGTGCCAAGCAGTGTTCTAAGCAATGGGGTAGATAGGTAATCAGGATGTCCCATGTGGGGCTCATAGCCTTAATCCCCATTTTCCAGATGAGGTAACTGAGGCACAGAGAAGTTAAGTGACTTTCCCAAGGTCACACATCAGACAAGTGGCGGAGCTGGGATTAGAACCCACAACCTCTGACTCCCAAGCCCATGCTCTTTCCATTAAGCCATGAGTACTTTGAAGATAGAGGATCAAAGTGTACAGTCTGGGTTGTGGTGGAGATCAGTGGAGTTAGATAGGAGGGCAATAGCTCATTGAATGCCTTAAAATCAGTGGTAAGGAATTTCTGTTTGATGTGGAAGTCTATGGCAAACCACTGGAGGTTTTGAGGAGTGGGGAGACATGGACTGATTTTTTTTTTTTAGAAAAATGATCTGGGCAGCAGAGTGGAATATGGACTGGAGTGTAGAGAGACAGGAGTCAGGGAAGTCAGAGAGGAGGAAGTTGCAACAGTTAACAAGATATGATAAGAGCTTGGACAAGGGTAGTGGCTGTTTGGATGGAGAGAAAAGGTCAGATTCTAGATATGATGTATGGTAAAACTGAGGATTTGGTGAAGGATTAAAAATATGTGTTGGATGGGAGAGATGAGCGAAGGATAATGCCAAGTTAATTCATTCATTCATTCATTCATTCAATCATATTTATTGAGCACTTACTGTGGGCAGAGCACTGTACTAAGAGCTTGGGAAGTACAAGTTGACAACATATAGAGATGGTCCCTTTCCCAACAACGGGCTCACAATCTAGAAGGGGGAGAAGTTCATGAGTTCGTGTGACAGGGAGGATAGTAGTGCTGTCTTCAGGGAAGGAAAAGTTGGAAAGAGGACAGGGTTTGGGGGGAAGAGAGAGAAAAAGTCAACTCTTTCTCAGTCTCTTTTGCAGACTCTTCCTCTCCCTCCTACACTCTAACTGTGGGAGACCCTAAAGGCTCAGTTCTGGGTTCCCCTTCCATTGTCCATCTATACTCACTCCCTTGGAGAACTCAGAAACTTCCATAGATTTAATTGCTATCTCTACAAGGATGATTTCCAGATATACATCTGAAATCCTAACCTCCTGAAGTCTCACAATTCCTTCTGCTTTCAGGACATCTCTACTTGGATGTCCCACAAACACCTTGAAATTAACAAGTCTCAAACAGAACTTCTCATCTTCCCACCCAAACCCTCTCCTCCCTATAACATTCCCATCACTGTAGATAACACAGTCAACCCTCCCTGTCAGACAAGGCCATAACCTTGGCATTATCCTTAATTCATCTGTCTTATTTAACAGACATATTCACTGTCACCAAATGTTGTCAGTTGTACTTTCACACATCCCTATAACCTGCTCTTACTTCCATCCAAATAGCCGCTATGCAGTTCCAAACTCTTATCATATGCAGCTCCCTTGTTGAACTCCCTGCCTTCATTCTCTCTCCTTTCCAGTCCATACTTCACTCTACCTTGATAATTTTTCTATAGAAATGCTCAGTTTATATCTCCCTACTCCTCAAAAACCTTCAATGGTTGCCCAGCTACCTCTGCATCAAACAAAAACTCCTTACCATCAGCTTCAAGGCACTCAATCAGCTCTCTCCTCACCAACCTTATTTCATTGTTCTCCAGTAACAACTAAACTAGCACACTTCACTCCTCTAAAGCCAACTTACTCATCTGTCTCACCACTGAACCCTTGCCCCCAACCTCCCTCTGGCCTCCACCCATCTTTCATATTTGACAGACCATCACTCTTCCTATCTCCAATGCCATCCTAAAATCACTTCCGCTCCAAGAAGACTTCTCTGACTAACTCAGCATGGCCTAGTGGGGAGAACACAGCCTGGGAGTTAGAAGAACCTGGGTTCTAATACCCACTCCACCACTTGTCTGTTGTGTCACCTTGGGCAAACCACTTAACATCCCTGTGCCTCAGTTCCTTTATCTATAAAAAGGGGATTAAGACTGTGAGACCCATGAGGGACAGAGATTGTGTCCAACCTGATTAGCTTGTATCTACCAGAGCCTAGAACAGTGTTTGACCCATAGTTAGCATTTAACAAATATTATTATTATTAATAACCCCTTTTTCCCCTAATTGCTCTCCCCGCTGCATCATCAATGCACTTTAGATTCACCGTACCTTCAGCCACAGAGAATTTATATACATACCCTTATACCCCGCCATTTCCCATTATCTGTATTAGTTTCAATCTTCTGTCTGCCCCATAGACTGTAAGCACCTTGTGGTCAGTCTTTTGTCTACCAACTCTGTTGTATTGTACCCTCCCACTGTTTAGTATAGTGCTCTACACATAGTAAGCACTCTATAAATACCAGTGATTAATTGATTTACTTCTCCAAGGACATAGGTGAAGATGCAGAATAGAAGGGGGCCCAGAACTGAGCCTTAAGGGACTCCCACAGTTAGTGGGTGGGAGGCAGAAGAGGAGCCTGTGAAAGAGACTGAGAAGGGGTCGACAGAGAGATAGGAGGAAATTAAGGGGAGGGTAATGTCAATGAAGCCAAGGTTAGCTAATGCTTCCAGGAGAAAGGTATGATCCAGTGTTGAAGGCAGCTCAAGAGATTAGGATGATTATCTTGTTTTATTCTGTTGAGTTGTCTCTGACCCATAGTGACTCCATGGATACCTCTTCCGGAATGCCCCACCTGGTACTGTATCCTTAGAGTTTTCTTGGTAAAAATACGGAAGTGTTTTACCATTGCTTCCTTATGCACAGACAACTTGAGTCTCATCCTCGACTCTCTCCCATGCCACTGCTGCCCAGCACAGGGGAATTTTGACTTGTAGCAGACTGCCTTCCGCTCACTAGCCACTGCCCAAGCTAGGAATGGAAAAGGTATGCCTCTGCTTGATTATCCCTCCCATAGCCAAGATTGGTAGAATACTGGAAACTCTCTGGGTACAGTCCCAAGAGGGGATTAGGAGGATTAGGATAGAATAAAGGCCATTAGATTTGGCAAGGAGGTCACTGATGATTTTAGTAAGGGCTGACAATTTTTTCTCTCAGAATATTTTCACTTCAGATATTAGCATGATGTGCTCAATCCTTGTAATGTGTTCTCTCTCTCTCTCTCTATATGTGTATAAAGTATTGTGGGTATATATCAGTTCTTCTTTTTCAAAGATATTGCTGCTAATAGTGAAATCATTCCATACGTGGAGCTGTGGTAGTAAAAACCACTGCAATATCTGAAACACCTTGCCACAATGATTTCACTAAAAGAAAGTTCCTGCTTCACCAATGAATTTGTCCCATGCAGGTTTTCTCTGTTTTCAAACTTATCTCAATGTATCCTGATCTTTGTGAAACTTGGGCTTGAAAAAAGCAAGCTTTCTCCCATTTGCAGCTCATAAGTCTGATCAGTCTGCTGCAGTGGTCTTAGTCTCTGCAGTTTATGTTATCACCTAAAACGGCTGTTAAGAATTCACTTTCATTTCCTTGTCCTTTGGAAAATGAATTGTCTACCTTTTTGATTTTCATCCAAAATTATTAGGTTTGGAACTTTTTTTTAGAAAAAAGGATTTGGCATTTCTTCATTGTGCAAGAATAAAAAAAATTGGTATTTTCCACTTTAAAGGAATTTAATACATCATCAAAGTTATAATACCCAAAGAGATATATGGTCTTAGATCTTTAACAATGCAGAAAATGAAATAAAATGTACCAGATGATGAAAGGACTGAAATCTGTTTTGCATTTGTGTATATGAACATTTTCTTTGCCTTGTGTTTAGTGTATTATTACCATTCCACCAAATTCCAGGAAACTACAGTAATTCTTTGCTAATTATTCATTCATTCATTCATTCAATTGTATTTATTGAGCACTTACTGTGCACAGAGCACTGTACTAAGCGCTTGGGAAGTAGAATACTATAATGATGTTTGAGTGATGGATCATTAAATGTGAACAGTTTGGTTTTAGATTTAGAAAGTAAAGGAGGAAAGACAGCAAATGAAATACCTGTGAATTAAGAAATGCCAAAGTGAAGTATTCTAGAAAAGAAAAACATCACTGTCCCAGCACTGATTTTCACTGTTCAGTGGAATAAGATGTGAGAGGGAGAAAGGAAAATTGAAAAAAGAGGTTAATTTGTCAAAGGGATTAATAGACTTTTTGTTTATTGTTTTTTATGATACAAGACCATTTGGAAAAGACATAGATAACTATAAAGTTTCATTATAACTGGATAGCTGAAAGAAAGAAATTAGACCTAAAGATAAACAACCCCCCCCAAAAAAGACAAGGTATTCATTTTTTGTTATTGTTTTTATACTAAAATCCATCTAGACATCATTCAGACAACTTAGAGAGCAATCAGTCAAAGTTATTTATACAGCATCTATGGTGCGCAGAGCACTGTACAAAGTGCTTGAGAGAGGGTTGGTTAACACATTCCCTGTCCACAAGAAACTTAAAGTCTAGAGGATCACTGGGAAATTAAGATGCCTATTTGGTGAAGTTATAGTGTTGTTTTAGAGTTGAACGGTCAGGATTTGGTGACAAACTGAATATGTGGTTTGAATGAGAGAGCTGAATAGAGGATAATGCCAAGATTACAGGCTTGTGAGACAAGAAGGGTAGTGGTGTGATCCACAGTTATGGGAAAATCAAGGATAGGACAAAGTTTGGGTGGAAACATGAAAATCCTGTTTTGAACATGTTTAGTTTGAGGTGTCAGTTGGGGCACCCAGGTAGAGATGTCGATGTCCTGAAGGCAGGAGGAAATACAAGACTGCTGAGAAGGAGAGATGTCAAGGCTAGAGATTTAGATTTGAGAACCATTCACATAGAGATAGGAGTTGAAGCATGCCTTCTTCTTCTTCTACTACTACTTCTTATTGTTAGTTGATAGTCATGTTCCCTGCTCAAAAGGAGCTTACAGTCTAGTGGGGGAGACAGACATTAACATAAATAGTAAGTGCTGTGAGACTGAGAGGGGTATGAATAAAGGGTACAAATCCAAGTGCAAGGGCTGCACAGAAGGGTGAGGAAGTTGGGGAAATTGAGGGCTTAGTTGGGGAAGGCCTCTTGGAGATGTGATCCTACTTTTAAGGTGGAGAGAGTTCTGATCTATCAGAAATGAAGTAGGAGGGAGTTTCAGGCCAGGATATGGGTGAGAGGTTGGCAGTGAGATAGAAGAGATCAAGGTACAGTGAGTAGCGCTTTACAGGAGTACTTAGAAGACAAAAAGGGCATATTTGAAAAGGAAAAGTAATTCACTATGGAGGATGGGGTGTGAGAAAGCATGGGAGGTGGGAGAGTTGAGAGCAAGGCAAAATATAAAGTTGAGTTTGGGAGGAGAGGAGAGGGTAAACTGGGGAATAGCAGGTGAAGAACACAGTTATGTAAGGAGAAAGTTGATGGAGAGCCTTGAAGCTAATGATTGCAATTATTCCTGGATGTGAAAGGAAATGGGTAGCCTTTGGAGGTTTTTCAGATGCAGAGTGATGTTTGGTGAATGACATTTTAGACAGTAGAGCAGATTTTTGTGGAATTGAAAATATAATTTTTGAACTTTTCCTTTGAGCGACCAAAAAAGTTTGGTTCCAGGTTCACTTTGCCTGTAGGGAAGTTCTGTTGTCCAGTGAATTGGCTCTCTCTCATCACTGCTTCAGTTAGGCAGCTGGTCAACCACAGATCTATAGCCACAGGCAACTTTACAATGATATGGACAGCAAGGACCCTGGGTAAGAGCAATTTCTATTTTTCTTTTCCAGCTGGTGGGTTTTTTTCTTAATTTCTGTGCATTTTCTAGTGATTGAATATTTTTTACGAGGGTTCTTCAGATTGAGGAATATTAGTTTAGAGTTTAAGAGCTTAAAATAGGTCTAGCCAAGAAGAGGTGTTCAAGAGGACAATATTCTTTGAGCGCAAATACCCATGAGTATTGGCCTATCAGTGGCTTTCACAGTAACTCCCAGGCACCATGGATATCAGGGCTTTTATTGAAGAATAATTTAAATCCACATATGATAGTATATTATTGTTACTTCATAAAATCACCTTTTACTTTCCTCTCTCCTCATGATGAGGCAATTCAAAAGGCAGATTGGTCTGCTGGCTATGGCACTAGATGTGACGCAGCATGGCCTAGTGGCAAGATAATAATAATAATAATGATGGCATTTATTAAGCACTTACTATGTGCAAAGCACTGTTTTAAGTGCTGGGGAGGTTACAAGGTGATCAGGTTGTCCCATGTGGGGCTCACAGTCTCAATCCCCATTTTACAGATGAGGTAACTGAGGCCCAGAGAAGTGACTTGCCCAAAGTCACACAGCTGACAATTGGCGGAGCCGGGGTTTGAACCCATGACCTCTGACTCCAAAGTCCGTGCTCTTCTCCACTGAGCCACACTGCTTCTCTTAGATCGCGGGCTTGGGAGTCAGAGGATGTGGGTTCTAATCACTGCTCTGCCATTTGTCTGCTATGTGACCTTGGGCATGTCACTTCACTTCTCTGTGCCTTAGTTACCTCATCTGTAAAATGGGGATTGAGACTGTGAGCTCCTTTCCAAATGCTTAGTACAGTGCTCCGCACACAGTAAATGCTCAATAAATATGATTGACTGACTGACTGAATGAATGACAGGGACTGTATCCAGCCTGATTTGCTTGTATCCACCCCAGTGCTTAGTACAGTGCCTGGCATATAGTAAGCCACAATTACCACAATTGTGGTAACAAATACCACAATTACTACTATTATTGTTATTAGGGCAGAGAAACATGAATCAAATTCAGCTTGGCTATACTTTGAGAAAATAGCAAAGTTCTTTAAATTTCAGAGCCTCAGTTTCCAACTCTGTACAACCGGGATGATTGCATTAACTCTTAGGCCAAGCTAACACTTTGCAAATAGAATTGCGAGTGGTTCCTTAACTCAATCAGAGATGGGCTGCTGAAAGACCCTCTAGATTTTCCTGAGGTTTCTGATTATTCTGGCTTCCCAAGTGGCCAGTGAATAGGTCGAGATAACTATTATGACTGCTACAGAAATTTACCGTAGTCCACCGTGGATGAATAGCATGGCCATTTGAAAAAAAAATGATATTGGGGATCTTACCGGTTGCTTGACCTGCGTTGAGTAATCAAATTTATTTTCAGCAATATATTCATTCATTCATTCAATCAATCAATCAATCATATTTATTGAGCGCTTACTGTGTGCAGAGCACGTACTAAGCGCTTGGGAAGTACAAGTTGGCAACATATAGAGACGGTCCCTACCCAACAGTGGGCTCACAGTCTAGAAGGGGACTAGAAGGGGACTGTTGTGGGCAGGGAACATGTCTACAAACTTTGTAGCATTTGTACTCTCCCAAGTGCTTAGTAGAGTGCTCTGCAAACAGTAAGCACCTAGTAAATACCATTGATGATGAAAGATACGTAAAATGGATTGGCAGCTCAAATATCTTATCATGTGGTCTAGTGGAAAGGGCACAGGACTGAGAGTCAACGATTGGAGTTGAGAACCTGAACTCTAGTGCCAACTTGCCTGCTGAGTAACCTTAGGCAAGGCCAACCAACTTCCCTCTGCCTGAGTTTCCTCCTCTGATAAATGGTATCAAATACCCTTTCTCCCTCCCCCTTCGGCTGCTTCTGATCTGCTTGAATGGTATGCACCCCAGGACTTGGCACAGTGTTTAGCATATATGTAAGGGCTTCACAAATGCCACAATTATAATTATTATCAACCTAGATGCCTTGAGAACTCGGCTGAATTTATAATAGAAAGTAGTGTGGAAAAATCAAGGGCTTGGAAGTCAGAAGGCTAATCACAGCTGACAGACCACCACTCTCCTTATCTTCACAGCCCTACAAAAATCATATCTCCTCCAGAAAGCCTTCCCTGACCAACCTCTTATCTCCCTATCTTAATCTCCCTCCCCTCTGCACCACCTATGCACTTGAGAGTCCATGTCTTCTAAGTACTTTGATATTCCCCTAACCCCACAGCACTTTTTTATAGGGTTTGTTAAGCACTTACTATGTGTCAAGCACTGTTCTAAGCACTGGGGTAGAAACAAGTGAATCAGGCTAAACAGAGTCCCTGACCCACATGGGGTTCACAGTCTAAGAAGCGGGGAGTATAAGTGCTGAATCTCCATCTTCTAGTCAAGGAAACTGAGGCACAGAAAGTTAAGTGACTTGCCCAAAGTCACACAGCAGGCAAGTGGCAGAGCTGGGATTAAAACCCAGGTCCTCTGACTCCCAGGTTGTGATCTTTCCACTAAGTTAATGTTGCTTCCCTGAGTTATGTTCTCATCCTTACACTCTGTTGCTTCCTATATCTGTGATTTAGGGAAGGGGACGAGGGAGCTGGCACTCTCCAACTGATAGGATGGGAAGGCAGGGAGGCTGCACCATGTAGGAGAGAAATTCAACCCCTTTGCCTTGAAATTGGTGGCTTTATAGGGCCCCAGACAACCTTGGAAGTCAAGCACACACAATTGTTATACAAATCACATCCCTCTGGTGGCACTTATCATGGCCTAGCCTACTATGATACTTACTATGAGCAAAGCACTGTTCTAAGTGCTGGGGGGGATACAAGGTGATCAGGTTGTCCCACGTGGGGCTCACAGTCTTCATCCCCATTTTACAGATGAGGTAACAGGCACAGAGAAGTTAAGTGACTTGCCCAAAGTCACAGAGCTGAAGTGGCGGAGCTGGAATTTGAACCCATGACCTCTGACTCCAAAGCCTGGACTTCTTCCACTGAGCCACGCTGCTGTGTCTTGTGTCAAAGGAAATTCAGTCAGTGTAAGAGGTGAATCTATGAGCTCCCTGATTCTGATACTGTGATTCACAAAGTTTCATTTTTAGCAGACACTGTATTCCCAAGTGGTTTCTTTGCCTTTAAGGTTTCTTTGATTAAGGTAGGTATCTGTGACTTCTCTGACCCAAATAATAGGCAGAGACTTAGTGACACATTGGGAGAATTAATCTATAATTAGACAAGAAAAATAGTGTTATTTAAAGTCCAGGAGGTATAGGCTGTAAGCTCGTCATGGGCAGGGAATGTCACTGTTTATTGTGTATCGTACTTTCCCAAGGCTTAGTACAATGGCATGAACACAGTAAGTGCTCAATAATACAATTGAATGTATGAATGAATAAAGTTTACCATGAATATTAATTAGAATGCAGTCTTCACCTCCTAGTAATCTCCAGTGGCTACCAATCAATCTGCGCATCAGGCAGAAACTCCTCACCCTCAGCTTCAAGGCTGTCCATCACCTCACTCCCTCCTACCTCACCTCCCTTCTCTTCTTCTACAGCCCAGCCTGCACCCTCCGCTCCTCTGCCGCTAATCTCCTCACCGTGCCTCGTTCTCACCTATCCCGCCGTCGACCCCCGGCCCACGTCATCCCCCTGTCCTGGAATGCCCTCCCTCCCCACATCCGCCAAGCTAGCTCTCTTCCTCCCTTCAAGGCCCTACTGAGAGCTCACCTCCTCCAGGAGGCCTTCCCAGACTAAGCCCCCTCCTTCCTCTCCCCCTCGTCTCCCTCTCCAGCCCCCTGTCTTACCTCCTTCCCTTCCCCACAGCACCTGTATATATGTATATATGTTTGTACATATTTATTACTCTATTTATTTATTTTACTTGTACATATCTATCCTATTTATTTTATTTTGTTAGTATGTTTGGTTTTGTTCTCTGTCTCCCCGTTTTAGACTGTGAGCCCACTGTTGGGTAGGGACTGTCTCTATATGTTGCCAACTTGTACTTCCCAAGTGCTTAGTACAGTGCTCTGCACACAGTAAGCACTCAATAAATACGACTGATTGATTGATTGATAGTACTGAACTGATAAGGTCTCTTCTGTTTCTACCACAAATTAGAATTCCTCTTTGCCTTTGAATAAGTAACACAAACCTAAGAATGTTTGTGTGCTTGGAATGCACTTATTTTTTAGGCTTGTATAGTTGAGAATTTCAAGACCTTCAAGAATGTCTCTGGAATGTCTAGTGATGCCTTTTTTCTTTCTGGTACCTGCTTTCTTTCTGTTGTCTCCTCTCTCCCATTTTCTTTTTCTCCCCATTTCCCTGCTAGTTTTCCAGTCACTGTGAAATAGCCCAATGACCTCTATTAACCCATTTATTACTCAGTTGGCTATGCTGGAGATTTGTCTTAAGGTGTTCTTATTTGGGAAAGGGGAATTTGGGAGAGCTAAAGAATCTTCTGTGAAGATATTTCAGTCTTACCACCTACCTGGCAGGAATGTTAATATGGACTGAGAGCTCATTTCACTTACTTTGAATGACATGTCAGTTCACTTCTATGTCAGAGAGTTAGTCAATCAAATCTGTTGAGCACTTAGTGTGTGCAGAACACTGCACCAAGCACTTGGGAGAGTACCATAGACAGTAGAGATCACAACCCCACAAAATTAGCAATTCAGAGCATTCTAATTGATGGCATCTTAACCCCAGGAAAACCATCAGAACTCAATTCACTCTCATTCCCTAGCGTTAATGGTCATGTTTCTAAGGAAGCTGGGGATCCTTGGAGGAAAGACTTAATTCCAAGGACAAGGCAAAGCCCTCCCAATCTTCAAATTAGAGAAGTAGTATGGCTTACTATAGAAGCAGCGTGGCTTAGTAGCAAGAGCACGGGCTTGGGAGTCAGAGGTCATGGGTTCTAATCCCAGCTCTGCAGCTTGTCAGCTGTGTGACCTTGGGCAAGTCACTTAACTTCTCTGTGCCTCAGTTACCTCATCTGTAAAATGGGGATGAAGACTGTGAGCCCCATGTGGGACAACGTGATTACCTTGTATTTACCCCAGTGCTTAGAACAGTGCTTGGCACATAGTAAGCACTTAACAAATACCAACATTATTATTATTATTATTAATAAATCTTATCAAAGGACAGTGGCAAAGACCTAACAATAATAATAATAATCCCATCTCACAAGCCCACAACCTTGGTGTCATCCTCGACACTGCTCTCTCGTTCACCCCTCACATCCAATCCATTACCAAAACCTGCCGGTCTCACCTCCACAACATTGCTAAGATCTGCCCTTTCCTGTGCATTCAAACCACTACCTTGCTGGTGCAATCTCTCATCCTATCCTGACTTGATTACTGCATCAGCCTCCCCTCTGATCTCCCACCCTGTGTCTCTCCCCACTTCAGTCAATACTTCACGCTGCTCCCCGGATCATCTTTGTGCAGAAACACTCTGGGCATGTTACTCCCCTCCTCAAAAATCTCCAGTGGCTGCCAGTCAACCTACGCATCAAGCAAAAACTCCTCACTCTTGGCTTCAAGGCTCTCCATCACCTCGGCCCCTCCTACCTCACCTCCCTTCTCTCCTTCTACAGCCCAACCCACACCCTCTGCTCCTCTGCTGCTAACCTCCTCACTGTACCTCATTCTCACCTGTCCTGACATCGACCCCCGGCCCACATCCTCCCCCTGGCCTAGAATGCCCTCCCTCCGCACATCCGCCAAGCTAGCTCTCTTCCTCCCTTCAAAGCCCTACTTAGAGCTCACTTCCTCCAGGAGGCCTTCCAGACTGAGCCCCCTTTTTCCTCTCCTCCTCCACATCCCCCCTGCCCTACCTCCTTCCCCTCCCCACAGCACCTGTATATATGTTTGTACAGATTTATTACTCTATTTGTTTTACTTGAACATATTTACTATTGTATTTATTTTGTTAATGATGTGCATCTAGCTTTCCACATGTTTTGTTTCATTGTCTGTCTCCCCCTTCTAGACTGTGAGCCCGTTGTTGGGTAGGGACCATCTCTATATGTTACCAACTTGTACTTCCGAGGAGCTTGGTACAGTGCTCTGCACACAGTCAGTGCTCAATAAATACAACTGATTGAATGAATGAAATGAATGGCATTTATTAAGCACTTACTATGTGCAAAGCACTGTTCTAAGTGCCGGGGAGTTTACAAGGTTATTAGGTTGTCCCACGTGGGGCTCACAGTCTTAATCCCCATTTTACAGATGAGGTAACTGAGGCCCAGAGAAGTTAAGTGACTTGCCCAAAGTCACACAGCTGACAAGTGGTGGAGCCAGGATTTGAATCGATGACCTCTGACTCCAAAGCCCGTGCTCTTTCCACTGAGCCACGCTGCTTCCAAGGAGGTAGGTAGAAAGATAGCAAGAAAGAATTCATTCAACTTTCTCTGCAAAAAGTAGCTTGCTGTAAGTGACAGAGGGAGTTGTTAGGGTTGCCTCTGTTTCTGCCACATTGCATTAATCACTGAAGATAAATAATTTCTACAAAAACACTGCCCAACCTTGAATGTGGGCTCTAATTCCAGCTCCACCATATGTCTGCTGTATGACCTTGGGCAAGTCACTTAACTTCTCTACACCTCAGTTCCCTCATCTGCAAAATGGGGATTAAGACTATACACCCAATGTGGGACAGTGACTGTGTCCAACATGATTCCTTGTATCTACCCCAGTTTAGAATAGTGTTTGACACATAGTAAGTGCTTTAACAAATACCACAATAATAATTATTATCATTATTGTTATTTGGGGGGATCAAAGGCAATTGCCTAAGTTTTCCCATCCAGTGGATCCCTGTGAGGGCAACTGAGGATCGAGCAACAGGATGGGATGAGGATGAGGATAAACCTTTATATTCTCAGGGCTGTGAGGCATCTGCTATTTTTTTTTTTCATTTTACCTACTACAGTTACTATCAATACTGAATGTAAATGAAACTTTAGCTCATATAGAAGAGGCTCACGATTGCAGTTTACTACAAACCAAATGATTAGAAAATGCTGGTTTACTCTTCCAAGCAGTTATGCCTCAGCCTCACCTCTGAGAAAGAGGGTGAATGGGGAAAAATTGAGAAGTAATGTAAAATGAACCAAACAGTCCTTCCGAGGGAAAATCAACTGTTCATGTTAGCATAGCCTCTCCTGCTTTTTATCCTCACTGTTATTTAGAGTACTGAAATTACATGCATATATACATATACTGTTGGGTAGGGACTGTATCTATATGTTGCCAACTTGTACTTCACAAGTGCTTAGTACAGTGCTCTGCACACAGTAAGCGCTCAATAAATATGATTGATTGATTGATTGATATAATGTATGGAGTCATTTAATTTATATATATATATATATACATATAAATCAATGGTATTCATTGAGCACACACTGTGGGCAGAGCACTCCATTAAGCACCTGGGAGAGTACTATACAAAAGAGTTTGGAAATACAACTAGAACACAGTTAATGGACCATATTTTACTATTTAGCATCATGAATCAAGAATTACTGGCTACTGCAATACTTAATTTTAGTAGGAGAAGATAGGACATTCAAGCCTTGGCCAATAGTGGATAAGGATATGAATTATATTCAGTAAACCAAGCTTTCTAGAATGTAAATATTGCGTGAAGAAAACATGCCTACCAACTTTCTTGTGTTGTACTCTTCCAAGTGCTTAGTACAGTGCTCTGCACACAGTAAGTGCTCAATATATACAACTGATTGATTTTGAAATTCATTCAGTGTAGTTCAGTGGAAAGAGCCCGGGCTTGGGAGTCAGAGGTCTTGGGTTCTAATCCCAGCTCTGCCACTTGTCAGCTGTATGACCTTGGGCAAGTCACTTCACTTCTTTGTGCCTCAGTTCCCTCATCTGTAAAATGGGCATTAAGACTGTGAGCGCCATGTGGGACAATCAGATCACCTTGTATGCTCCCCAGCACTTAGAACAGTGCTTTGCACATAGTAAGCGCTTAACAAATATTATTATTATTATTATTGTTCATTCATTCAATCATATTTATTGAGCACTCACTGTGTGCAGAGAAATGTACTTTATTCCCTACATGAGGCATTTGGCTCCAATGAGGAAAGCTTAAAGATGATTCGTTAGCTCTGGTTTCAGCCATTTACCATCTTTTCCATCTTGTCTACTGAACTGAAGCATGTCTACTGACTTTTGATTTAGAATGAGATACATACTTGAAAGGAAATTCAGTTAATGGAAGAGCTGAATCTATGAGCTCCCTGATTGTAATGACCCTGAAACTATGATTCACAAAGTTTCATTTTTAGCAGACTTTGTATTCCCAAGTGGTTTCTTTGCATTTAACCTAGATGTGAATTTGTTCTTACACATATTAATTATTATCATCACCATTATAGCATTGTTCTCAAACCCTCATTTTCCAACTGGGAGAGTGAGTCGGCTGCAGCAGTCAGCAACCACTGCTAGTTCCCTTACACCAGACTTCTGGAGCCTTGACACATGAGAAGCAGTGTGCCCTAGTGGGAGAGCACAGATCTGAAAGTCAAAAGACCTGGGCTTGCTCATTCATTCATTCATTCATTCTTATTAGTCAATCAATCAATCAATCCTATTTATTGAGCGCTTACTGTGCCTTCATTCATGAGGCACAGAGAAGTTAAGTGACTTGCTCAAGGTCACACAGCTGGCAATTGGCAGAGGCAGGATTTGAACCCATGACCTCTGACTCCCAAGCCCGGGCTCTTTCCACTAAGCCAGGCTGCTTCTCAAGAGGTATGCCTCTGCTTGACTCTCCTTTCCATAGTTGAGACTGGTAGATTACTGGAAACTCTCCAGGTGCAATCCTAAGAGGGGGGAATCACTCTTGGTGACTGACTTAGGCATTCCCCTGCCTGGATATAAGGGGCTGGACTAGACAACCTCTTGAGGTTGCTGCCAGTGTTCTTTGAGAACTGTACTGAGTCTGAACCAATAAAGGAAAGTGAAGCAATAGAAGCAAATATTCCAAGCTTCTGATTCTTGGAGCAGACTGTAAATGAAGTGACTGACTGAACAAACTCAAATAAACAGCTCTGAGCTCATCTTCAAATACTACATCAAAACACACCTTTTCCCAGTAGATTGAAAATGTAGTTAGAAATGCTTGTTTTGTTTGCTCTGACACTTTGAGTGGAAGAGTGGAAGACCTAGATTGTAAGCTCCTTAATAATAAATGACATTTGTTAGGCACTAGCGTGGCTCAGTGGAAAGAGCCCGGGCTTTGGAGTCAGAGGTCATGGGCTCAAATCCCGGCTCCGACAACTGTCAGCTGTGTGACTTTGGGCAAGTCACTTCACTTCTCTGGGCCTCAGTTCCCTCATCTGTAAAATGGGGAGGAAGACTGTGAGCCCCCCGTGGGACAACCTGATCACCTTGTAACCCCCCAGCGCTTAGAACAGTGCTTTGCACATAGTAAGCGCTTAATAAATGCTATTAAAAAAAACAACAACACTGTATTGTGGACTGAGGTAGTGGTAGATAGGTCTCACCTACAAGGGCCTCCCTCTAAGTAGGAGGGAGAACAGGTAATGAACCTTCATTTTGCACATGAGGGAACTGAAGCACAGAGAAATTAGCCCTAGGTTACACAGAAGGTATGAGGTAGAACTGGGATTAGAACCCAGGTCCTCTGAGTCCCAGGCCTGTGCTCTTTCCATTAGACCACACTCCTCTTTGTGGGCAGGGAACATGTTTACCTACTCTGTCATAGTGTACTCTTCCAAGCACTTAATACAGTTCTCTCCACATAGCAAGCTCTCAATAAATACAATTGATTTTTACCCTTTCACTGGAGCAGACAGGGGCATGTGTAGACATTTGGGAATTGGGAATTCCCAACACTCCTGTATTATCTTTAAACACTTTTCAAACACATATGCATGGAAAGTACACATTTACTTCTGTTTGACTTTGCAGGAAGATTTCAGTAAGAACTGAAATTTAAGTGCCAGATTTCTACCACTCATTGCTGCTGGTGAAACGTTCTGGAGCCTAAAAAGTTACTCAAAGTCTTTCCACCAAGCTTTTTCCTCCTTGAACATACACACTATAATACATAGTCTTGTAATTAGGTTGAGCAAGATGCTATATATCACTGAAACTTAAGACTGCTTTGCAATGTTTTGAAACTTGAAAAATGATAAAATCATTGCCATTAACCTTTATCCATTCCTTTCACCCATCTGGACAAGCTCTCCTCTCTCACCAGAGCTAAAACATTTCAGCTTGCATTTTCTAAAATTAGAAAAATACAATGTTTTTTAAGCAAATGAACAAAACAGAAATCCTATGGTGAAAGCCAAGCAGTCCTTCCCCTTAGCGCAGAATCCAAAAAAGATTCCATATTCTGGACGAACTCTAGACAATAAGGTATAAGTATTTCAGAAGCATAGTGCGGTCTGGAGTATACATCATGGGCAGGGTAACAGTGGGAGCAAAGTAATTTGTTTTTAAAAGGTAATTGTTCAGAAGGTGATCAGAGTTGAAGGAGAAAGGCTCTACACAAACCCTGGCACACAAACGAACACCAACCTACACACACAGGCACACACAGTGGAAGAAGTGCTTTGAAATCACTGCAGTGAAAGCCAGTGCTACTCTGCAAAGAGTGTCACTGGCTCACTACCCCTACTGAAAAATGGTATTTGAGAGATTCCTTCTAATTTTTCCATACTTGTGAAATGTTTTATTTCAGAATTGTATTTATCCTCCCAGGAGGACTGGGCCAGCGATTCAGACCATGTAAGAATTTAGGTTTTTTCTTTTCTGTCCTTTGTGTTTCTAGAAGCATAGCTTGCTGCCCAAACTGCTGAACCTGCCCAACTCTCTGCTATAGGGAAGGGACACCCTAACTGCGAACCCAAACCAAATCTATGAAATCAAACCAGCTTTAACAATGTTTTGAACAAAGTGGGCAGGCCACTGCCAGGGACGTTTGGTCAGCTGTCCATCGATTTGGAAGAAAAGTCTTTTGGACTGGGATTCCAGTTTCCAAGAGCTGGCCTAATAAAGGGCCAGGAGCCCCGGGTATACGGATATAATTGCTCCTCAAGCAGTAGATTAACAACTTTGGTCCTGGGGGAATACAGGAATCCAGAGCTAGAAAAAGATGGATTACTGGGACAGCACCCCAACCTCCGATCTGCAGAATTGCCTCTATTTCTTTTCCTCCCTAGGGAAGCTGGGGAAAAGGCTGATAGGCACCGATAATGAGGTAAGTCCACAAATCTCTCCTGATGTGTTAAACTTCATCCCAGCCCTTATTGTGCCCAGTTAGCTTCAGCTGCGTATGAGCTCCAGCCTCCAGCTATTTACACCATGATCAGGCTAGTAATTAGCAAAATGTTTAATATAATATAGAAGCAATTAGGAGGTGATAACATGCAATTAAGATGTGTTTTCAGATTAAAGATTTTATAGGGCTCTCTTTCTTGAAAAGATAAAGTGCCCATCTCAAAATGTCAAACCGCAGTGATTTAATCTGAATTATTTTCAATTAATATGCATGTGTCCTCGCGATGTGTTCACCGTTGTTATTGACATTGATAAATTAAGCTCATCCCAGCTGAATTTATCCTTGAGTCACTCTATATTTCCTGAATGTCAGCTTTTTATTCGTAGTTTTTTTCTCTGCCTACAAGCTGTGCATGATCTAGCTCTAAGTCCCTTGATTCAGCCGTGGGATTACAGTGATGTGTCAGTTTGAGAGGAACAATAATCTGAAAGGGCATTGTTATAAATAGAGTGTTAGAATATAATTGTTTGTCATGTCATTTCTCCCCTTTTAATTCCCCTGGGTCCTGTTGAAGTAATTTAGGCAGCTAAGATGACAAGAGTCTTGGGACTGCGCTTATAGAGTTGTCCAAGCAGTCTTTAGCCTGCTCTGCCTTTTGAGACCCTCTCTTGTCTGCAAAGTAGGAAGTGCAAACATCAAATGAGTTTTGACTACAACAGAGCTTCATTAGGACCGTTTACACAGGCCTCTCTTCGCACCGTAATAGCAGAATGATTCCTGATCCCTCCATGAGACAATGGTTGCATAATGGCATTTCCGATTAATTAGAAATTAAGTCACTAGCTTGGTAGTAGAATTAAGTATTTAAAATGGCATGCTTTTGTGGGTTCGTTTGTTTGTTTTACAGACACCGACAGAATCCTGGGCTGGGGATTGGAAGTCCGGAGTTCTTCTGGGGCCTCTGCTGTCGACTGTGAGATGTAGATAAGCAGCATGGCATAGTGGATAGAGCACAGGCCTGGGAATCACAAGGTCATGGGTTCTAATCCTAGCTCTGCCACTTGCCTCCTGTGTGAACTTGGGCAAGTCCCTTCACTTCTCTGGGCCTCAGTTCCCTCATCTGTAAAATGGGGATTGAGACTGTGAGCCCCATGTGGGACAGGGACTGTGTCCAACCCGATTTGCTTGTGTCCACCCCAGTGCTTAGTGCAGTGCCTAGCACATCGTAAGCGCTTAATAATACCATAATGATAATAAGCCACCTGACTTCTCTGAATGGTTCTTCCCTCTGAAAAGAGGGGGAAGTGATATCTACCCCTTTCCTCTCCAGCTCCTGCCTCCATTAGTGAAAGGGAATGTAGGAAAATCAAGAACAGTGGAATGTTAAATCCGAACGCATATGACTCAACCCCCCCCCCCCCCAACTCCCCACCCTGGCCGCCCCTGCCAATCTGGCATTTTTTTCTTTCGCATGATTACTATTATTATTATTATTATTATTATTTATTGCATTTGTTAAGTGCCTACTACGTGTCAAGCACTGTACTAAGAACTAAAATGATAAAAGTTAATCAGAAGTAGAGGCCTTCCAGACTGAGCCCCCTCCTTCCTCTCCCCCTCCTCCCCCTCTCCATCCCCCCGGCCTTACCTCCTTCCCTTCCCCACAGCACCTGTATATTTGTATATATGTTTGTATGTATTTATTACTCTATTTATTTATTTTACTTGTACATATCTATTCTATTTATTTTATTTTGTTAATATGTTTTGTTTTGTTCTCTGTCTCCCCCTTCTAGACTGTGAGCCCACTGTTGGGTAGGGACCGTCTCTATATGTTGCCAACTTGTACTTCCCAAGCACTTAGTACAGTGCTCTGCACACAGAGCTCAATAAATACGATTGATTGATTGAAGCAGAGATTAGAGAAGCAGCGTGGCTCAGTGGAAAGAGAACAGGCTTGGGGGTCAGAGGTCATGGGTCCTAATCCTATCTCTGCCGCTTGTCAACTGTGTGACTTTGGGCAAGTCACTTAACTTCTCTGGGCCTCAGTTACCTCATTTGTAACATGGGGATTAAGATTGTGAGCCCCACATGGGACAACCTGATCACCTTGTATCCTTCCCAGTGCTTAGAACAGTGCTTTGCACATAGTAAGTGCTTAACAAATACCAAAATTATTATTATTATTATCATTTTTGATGGCATTTATTAAGCGCTTATTATTATTATCAGGATGGACACAGTCCCTGTCCCACAGGCCTTGCTGCTTTCAGAAGTCAATATTGAGCACCTATTACTGCTCAGAGCACTGTTCTAGGAATTGATAAGGTACAGAGCACTGCATTACTAGTTTACATGATAATTAAGAAAGTGCACTAAAAGTCAAAGATGTGATTCTTGTCCTCGAGAGCTTAGAATTTTTCTTCCTTGAGAATTAGGCTTTGTTTTGTTTTTCATTTTAGATAACTGGAATTTGGGATTCAGGTAATACCTGGTTTAGAGCACTTTACATTGTCGGCATCTCAGACACTGCATACGGGAGATCTCACTTCCTAACAACCGGAGCAATGTAGGGAAATTTTTCATTCTTAATTATCACACAGAGGTGTGTGTTTGACATCTTGGGAAAGTTTTATCACGCCCCTTCAGTACGGTGTGCTGCTAATGGGAATTAGAGCCCCCAGGCCTAGTTATCTAGGTGAACTAAAGAAAAAGGAATTGTTTTCAGAGGCAGTCAGGGCCCTGTGGCATCAGGCAGAAATCTGTCTGGATGGGGCCATTGTCTCTGACCAGGCTGCTCTGTGCTTGTGGCTTCAGTCCAGGAAAAGAGCATTTCAACATGAATCAATCAGTCAATGGTATTTACTGATCACTTACTGTGTGCAGAGTACTATACTAAGTACTCAGGAGAATGCTTAGCAAAGTTCTAGTCCCAGCTTTTTCACTTACCTGCTGTGTAACCTAGGGCAAGTCACTTAACTTCTCTGTGGTTCACTTTCCTCATCAGTAAAATGGAGATTCAATATCTGTCCCACCTCCTACTTGGACTGTGATCCCATGTGAGTCCTTTGTGGGCAGGGATTGTCTCTCTGTGTGGCTGAATTTGTACTTTTCAATCAATCAATCAATCAATCAATCAATTGTAATTATTGAGCACAGACTGTGTGCAGAGCACTGTACTAAGCGCTTGGGATGTACAAGTTGGCAACATATAGAGACAGTCCCTACCCAACAGTGGGCTCACAGTCTAAAAGTGCTTAGTACAGTGCTCTGCGCACAGTAAGTGCTCAATAAATATGATTGAATGGATGAATGAATGATAGGGACCGTGTCTGATCCATATCTTGTATCTACTCTAGGACTTAGGGCACTGCTTCACATATACTAAGTACTTACTAAATACCATAATTATTTATGAGCATTACTATTATTACAACAGTACAACAGAGTCTGTAGGCTTGTTTCCTGTCCAAGAGGAGCTCACAGTCTCAAGGGGGAGTCAGACATTAAAATAAATTATAGATTATGTACAAAGTGCTGTGGGGCAGAGGGTGGGGTGAGTACCAGATGCTTAAAGGGTACTATAGATCCACGTGCATAAGGAGAAGAGAGAGGAAGTAGTCTTCTTAAAATCACATCTTTTTACCAAGGGGCCTTCCCCAACTAAGCCCCCCTTTCCCCAGTCTCTATCCTTGGTATCTAAACATTACACATTTTTTTTTTTTGCTCCTTTAAAAGTGCAAGCATAGAGTGCTTGCTGTCTTGCTATCCAAACCTTGGTCTCAGTACTTATATATAGCCATGATTTATTTATTTATATTCATGCCTGTCTCCCTCTCTATACCGTAAGCTCCCTGTACTTTCCCAAGTGCATAGCACAGTGCTATGCACACAGTAAGCACTCAATGAATAAGATTGATTGTTTGTTAGATTTAATTGGTCCTTGGGAAGGGAGAGATCCAGGAGGGGAACAGATCAGGGATTCTTCAGTATGGTTTTTGCTCTTTCCATAGCTTTCCTTAGTTTGGTCGGTTGCACAGCTCTCCTCATTTCCAACCTCCTCTCCCTGACACAGCACCACCAAGAAACCTCCCAATCTGTGGAGTTGCTCAATAGTTGAGACATAAGAATTCAGCTAATTGACTGTCTGGTCCTTCATTTTTGCCAGAACCTCTCCTAGGATAATAAAAATAATAATTATTATAATAATGGTACTTGTTAAGTGCTTATTGGGTTCCAAGCACTGTTCTAAGTGCTGGAATACTCCCGCCTTCTAGACTGTGAGCCCATTGTTGGGTAGGGACCATCTCTATATGTTGCCAAATTGTACTTCCCAAGCACTTAGTACAGTGCTCTGCACACAGTAAGCGCTCAATAAATACGATTGATTGAATGAATGAATGAATGACTGAATGGAGTAGTTACAAGTTAATCAGGTTGGACACATTCCCTGTCCCACATTGGGGCTCACACTCTTAATCCCCATTTTACAGATGAGCTAACTGAGGAACAGAGAAGTTAAGTGACTTGCCCTAGGTCACAAAGCAGACATGTGGCAGAGCCGGACTTAGAACCCATATCCTTCTGATTCCCAGACCTGGACTCTTTCCACTACACCATACTGCTTCCCCTAGGCCACACTACTTCCCCATGGATGCGTAGGATGGTTGGAGGAGTTTGGATAGATTTGGTGGGTCCAAACTGTCGCTGTAGAGAGAGTTGGATTAGGGCAGGGAAGTTATGAGGGTTGGATGGTCCATCTCTAACTATAAAGATGCACAACTGAGAGGCATCCAGCACACACTACACTAATACCACTGTTGGAGGCAGAATGTCCGGCTGCCTGGACCACCCACCTGATCCAGGGATCACTCAATCAATGGTATTTATTGACCCATAATTGGTATTTATTAATCCATCAACCAAGCATATTTATTGAGCACTTACTGTGTTCAGGGCACTGAACTAAGCTCTTGGGATAGTACAATATAACCGACACATTCCCTGACCACAACTAGCGTCTAGAGGGGGATTAAGTGTATATTGTATGCAGAGCACTCTACTAAGTGCTTGGGAAAGTACAATACAACAAAAGTTAGCAGACACATCACCTGCCCACAGTGAGCTTAAAGTCTGGAGATGTCTAGGGATGACTTTGTTCTTGGCCTTATGTTAGACTATATTCTTTGATTCTCCTTCTCCATGCTAACCAGCCTCTACCCAACCTTATAAGAAATTTAATCCTCTATTCTGCAAGAAATACTGTTCCACTGGAATGAAAGAGCTACTGTTAAGATCAGGAGGCCAGAAGATCAGTACAAGAATAGTGGAAATTTTGGTTAGCATAAATTATAGCATTTCTTTTTCAAAATCTAAAATGATTCAGGTAATGGGAGTCAATCTCACCCCATCATGAGGAAAGAGTGGCTTTTCAAGAGGCAATTCAAGATTTGGATAGAGGGTTGATACAGTTATTCATACCCCCTCCTCCCCCAGTCTTCATGTTTCACCTTTAAAACATGCCTATAGTACATCAAGATTGTGATGATTTTAACAATAAAATGTTTCAGGCCACCAAGAGCTAAGTGAAGACCCTAAGCTGCAGATGACATCTTTTTAAGTCTTTCACAGCAGATTTAATTTCATTAGACATATTTGCATTCTTAACCCTTGAGGGAAAATTGAGAAATGTTTTAAAAATTATCCGGTTCAGGTACGACCTTTGCTATTCAAGGTCCCGTTTCCTTTAGACAGCCCAACATGAAATTTCTAAAGCCAAAAAGCCTGATAACAGCCCTCTGCAGCTGCACTGCATTTTTACCTAGCCAAATCCTTGCGCTTATGAAACTTCACAATATGCAGAATGCCAAACTCATTTTGAAAATCCAGTCTTCACACCTAAGTCAAGGGGAAAACCTCTCAGGCTTACAAAAGGAATTATTGCCGGAGATTAAACTGCTTGATGTTCTGTATTGTTCTAGTGGACTCTGGAGGGAATATTAATTGAGATGTGCCATGGATTACAGTGTCTGTTCCATAGTGGTTCTCGTGTTTCCCGGTGGTCTTTCCAACAGGAAGAGTACAAATGAGGGAAACAAGGCAAATCATTTTGAACCTCAATAGTTAAGTCATTGTTCTCAGCACAAAAGGTAATGCTTGGTTGATTTGCTTTATTCCTGAGCTGATCTGATTTTTTCCCCCCATGCACCCTAATCTCTGCCACTTCCTCCATGAGTCATGAGCAGCCGGATCCAGGGAGACCACAGGAATTAGCGTTTGGTAAAGAGTCCTAATGCTGTTATTACTCCAGTTCAATTCTCTGTCAGCTTGGGAAGAATTGTGAGTCATGGGGCAAAGAAAAAAGAGTTTTATATTTCCATCCTTGCAGAGATCTGCAAACAGACTGGCATATTTTTATTTGTGTCTACTACACTGAATTTAGGAACACACACACACACACACACACATATGGAAAAATCCACTCTGTAATGAGAAATGAGGTGTGTTTCTTTTCTCTTCCATTGCTGTCACATTGGGATTTTCTCGATTCAATGAACATTCATTTTGCTTTTAACATTTTTGTTTCCTTTTTTAAATCCCAGTGTAGAATATCTTAATTACTGACTCTTAGCCCCCCGATCAAATTGAGATGATGCATTTTAGCTGCTATACATCTGGTGCTGTCATCACTGTAATCCATAGTGGAGATACATTCCGGCTTGCTCACCCAACAGGTGGATGTGGTATTAGATTTGAAAGACTATCTTGAATGGACGCTGTTTTCCCTCGTATCGGAACTAATGTACCATGTCATCGAGTTCTCCTTGCGAACTGCTGGAAGGAACTCTGTTGGGTAAATAGCAGAGATGGACACCTGGGCAGTTATTTTGATTACCTGAACCCTTTTTCATGGTCCCTAGATCACTTTAGAAGCCTTAGAATTCAGAGATACTTTTCCATCTCCCACAGATTCAATTGTGCTTACTGAGCGCTTACTGTGGGGAAAGCACTATATTTAACACTTGGGAGAGTACAACAATAAACAGACACATTTCTTGACCACAATGAGCTGCAGTCTACAGAGGGAGATGGACAATATGACTAAATAAATAAATAAATGAATTGCCGCTATGTACACAAGTTCCATGGGCCTGGGAGAGGGGATGAATAAACGGAGCAAATCAGGGTGATGATGAAGGGAGTGGGGAAAGAGGAAAGGAGGGCTTAGCCAGGGAAGGCCCTTGGAGGAAACTTTGTGTCACCAGCTGTGGTTTGGTGGTCTGCAAGGTTGTGCTATATGAAAAAACCTGACTGCTCCTTCAAAGTCTTTCTCAAAGGCCACTTCATCATTCAGATAATCCCAGGTTAATCCCGCCACTCTCTGAGTCACTTCAACCTCTCAGCCGCCTCAACTGTTAATTTGCAAATAATTTACTTACCCACTGGATCTATTAATGCTATCTATTTTACCAGTGTTCTCACTATTGGACTACAGTAATAGAGCTCATTAAAAAAGTTAGTTAATAATTAAAAAATAATTGGATATTCATCGATTGACACTTATTTAATTTCCCACTTGGATGGAAGAACTAGGATGCACTTATAGCTTCTAGCACAGGATATTGTAGGTGGTCAGTCAATTCTCTTGAGGAAAGAGCAGGCAGAGTTAGTTATGGTACTTACTAAGCACCTACTACATGCTAAGCACTGGGGTACATATAGACATAATAGATTAGATGCAGTCCCTTCCTACGTGGGTCTCACAGTCAGGGTGGGTAGAAAGTATAAATAATAATAACAATAATGACGGCATTTGTTAAATGCTTACTATGTGCAAAGCACTGTTCTAAGCACTGGGGAGGACACAAGCTGATCAGGTTGTCCCACATGGGGCTCACAGTCTTATTCCCCATTTTACAGATGAGGTAAATGAGGCACAGAGAAGTGAAGTGACTTGCCCAAAGTTACTCAACTGACAAGTGGTGGAGCTGGGATTTGAACCCATGACCTCTGACTCCCAACCCCGTGCTCTTTTCACTGAGCCACACTGCTTCTAAAGTCATTCTTTAGAACTTCTAAAGACTTCTAAAGTCTTTGTTCTAAAGGCAACGGTAACAGTGGATTGCAACAACAGCAGTGACAGACTCCTCACTGCTTTAGGTAAACTTTCCTCAAGTTGCCAACCACTGCAGCCTCCACAGCTTTCTAGAGGTGGTAGAGATAGTCTTCTAGCATGTGGCATTCTTTAGTTCTGAGTGAGACTAGTCTGGGCTGAAGTGGCAGAGCCCAGAGCCCAAGTTTTAAGGGGATTTCCACCCCCTTGTGAGTCAGACCCCACTGAGAAGCAGCATGGCCTAGTGGAAAGAGTACGGGCTTGGGAGTTAGAGACCTGGGTTCTAATCCAGACTTTGTCACTTGTCTATTGTGTGACCCTAGGCCAGTCACTTAACTTCTCTGTGCCTCAGCTTCCTGTTCTCCATACCACTTGGACCGTGAGTCTCACGTGGGATACTGACTGTGTCCAACCCTTTTAACTTAATCTTCCCCAGCACTTAGGACAGTGCTTGAAATGTAGTCTCTAGTATCTAAACTGTAAGCTTGTTATGGGCAGGTAACATGTCTGTTAATTCTGTTGTACTCCCCCAAGTGCTTAATACAGTGCTCTGCACATAGTGAGCACACAATAAATACAATTGATAGATTGATAGTAAGTACTTACCAAATACCATATTTAATTATTCCATTCTGCTGGGGCTTCCAGCCCACACTGTCCTGCAGTGATGGACAAAGCTGTAATCTTCACTCCACCACTGGCTCCCCTAAAGATGGAGAGGATTCATGCTCCCGCTTCATCCTCCTTCAGCCATTCTGGAGAAGGGGGCCTCAGGGTCCCAGCTGGTGTGGGAACTGTTCTGAACCCACAGATGATATCAGTCTGGGCAATACCACCACCAGTGTGGCCCAATCTCCCCCTCCTTGCCCAGCCAAGCATCCACCCCTAACAAAACGTTACCTGCTCTCCCTTCACCATCTGCCCCAAGACTGCTCTCGACCCTCCAACTGATCAAAAACCTGCCATGTTGTCAACTGGCTCCCCAAGCTCTCCTTCTTGTTGTTGTTGTCTTAAGCTGTTGAGTGGTGTCCGACCCACAGCGACACCACAGACACCTCTCTCCCAGAATGCCCCACATCCATCTGCAATCATTTTGGTAGTGGATCTATAGAGTTTTCTTGGTAAAAATATGGAAGTGTTTTACCACTGCCTCCTTCCATGCGGTAAACTTGAGTTTCCTCCCTTGACTCTCTCCCACACCACTGCTGCCCAGCACAGGTGAGTTTTGACTTGTAGTAGATTGCCTTCCACTCACTAGCCTCTGCCCAAGCTAGGGATTGAATGGATAGGCCTCTGCTTGACTCTTCCTCTCATAGTCGAGACTTGTAGGGTACTGGAAACTCTTCAGGTGTGACCCTGAGAGGGGACAAACTCATCTTCTGTCCCCGAAACTCCAGCCTCTCTGAGAAACTGTATCCCAAAGGAAGGGAAGCAGCATGTCTTAGTGGAAAGAGCACGGGCTTGGGAGTCAGAGGACATGGGTTCTAATCCCGGTTCTGCCACTTGTCTATTTTGTGACCTTGGGCAAGCTACTTATCTTCTCTGTGCCTCAGTTAGCTCATCTGTAAAATGAGGATTAAGACTGCGAGCCCCACGTGGGACATCCTGATTACCCTGTATCTACTCCAGTGCTTAGAATAGTGCTTGGCACATAGTAAGTGCTTAACAAATACCATAATAATAATATTAACCCTGACTAGAATTCTCTCATTCATTCTGGGAGTTTATTTATTTTTTTCTCCCTTCCAGTCAATACAATTCATTCTTAGTCTAGCACAGTGATTCTCAGTAACGGCTGCCTCACACTGCTTCTGCTCTTGGGCTGGTGTCATTCTTTCTCACAGCAGCAGCAGCTGTGTTCTGCAGGATCTTCAGCCACAGAGGGGACTTGGATTTAGGGAGCTTTACTTCCCTGGCTCTTTTGACTTCAGAATGACGTTTCAGTATGAATTGATTGCCAGTGAGCCCTTTATAGTAGGTATCAGGAAGAAACTTCCACTGGCTTTGTGTGGTCGCAGGCCAGTGAATTGTTGAGAACCTCTTAACCTTATTTCTATGAAAGCGAATCAATTAATCAATCATTGGTATTTATTGGGCACTTACCAAGTACAGAGCACTGTACTAAGCACTTGGGAAAGTACAAAGCAACATGATCTTAGTGGAAAGAGCACAGGTCCGGGAGTCAGAAGACCTGAGTTCTAATCCCAGCTCAGCCACATTGCCACTGTGTCACTGTAGGCAAGTCACTTACTTCCTCTGGAACTCAGTTCCCTCATTAGCAAAATGGAGATTTAATATCTGCTTTCCATCCTACTTAGTCTGTTAGCACCAGGTGGGACCTGATTATCTTGTATCTACCCCAGTGCTTAGTGCAGTGCTTCACACACAGCAAGCATTTAAGACCTAGCAAGACCTAAGAAGTTTGACAACCACCCTATAACTTAACCATAATAATAATGATAATTATGGGACTTATTAAGCACTTACTATGTGCCAAGCACAGTACTAAGCACTGGGACATATACAAGATAATCAGGTCCCACTTGGGGATAAGGTAATTGTACACAGTAATTAGGTTGGACACAGTCCCTGTCCAACATAGGGCTCAGAGTCTTAATCCCCATTTTACAAATGAGGTAATTGAGGCACAGAGAAGTTAAGTGACTTGCCCAAGGTAGCACAGCAGACATGAGGCAGAGCTAGGATTAAAACCCAGGTCCTTCTGATTCCGAGGCCCATGCACTACCCACTGAAGTCACACTGCTTCACCCCTGGTCTTGGTAGTGGCTGAAATATGGGGCTTCTGAGAAGCCCAGCTGTGTTTGTTGGAGAGGGTACTCTGTATGCTGCTCATAGGTATTCTTCACCTTTGTCTATGTCCTTGGGGAGCTTGACATTCACTCTGCTGGCGGGAGGCAAACTGAGACACCCAGAAGCAAAGTGTTGGCCTGGACCAGGAATTGGGATCTTCAGAAGAAAAGAGATGTCTCTCTCACTTTTTCCTTCCTTTGTCCATTCTTTCCCCACACACTTACAAGCACACATGAAGGTGTGCATGCACACACACACACACACACTCCCACACTCCTACCTCACCCTGAAATTCGTAGCGACTGGGAAACTTTCCTGACTCCAAACACTTGATGTTTGTCTGCTCTAAATATCAAGCTGGAATATTAAGCAGTGTCCATCCTAGGTCAGAAGAAACTCAAGAGTTCTGTTCTCGATAAGTTTTAGGTGGATATTGATTACTAGATCTTTTAAAGCCTCGATTGTTTAGGCAGAAAGCTCTACCCAACTTTGAAGCTAGTTCTAATCCCAGCTCAGCCACATTGCCACTGTGTCTCCGTAGGCAAGTCACTTACTTCCTCTGGAACTCAGTTCCGTCATTAGCAAAATGGAGATTTAATATCTGTTTTCCCTCCTACTTAGTCTGTTAGCCCCAGGTGGGACCTGATTATCTTGTATCTACCCCAGTGCTTAGTGCAGTGATTCACACACAGCAAGCATCACTTTGAACCCACTAGGCCGCAGAGAAAACGTTCCTCTAGATGAGGGAAACACAGTGGTCTGGGTTCTTTGGAGTGAATATGAAGATACGAGAAATAACAACTCTTCAAGTCTCCATGTTCTTTGGGAAAATCCACAAAACTTTACAGAACTCCTCTCCAAATGAATCCCTGATTAATGCTGATTTGCTTGCATGCATGATCCCTAGTTCTATGAACTCAGTACTTCTGCCCATATGCTTTAGTCTTTATCTATACAGAATGTATTAGTTTTACATAATAAGACATCTGACAGTTTTCCAAACCCCAGATATGTAAGAGTTGGGATCAGCCTAGAGGGTTTCCAACTCCACCCAATTTTAACAGATGTATTTGTTTTACAATGGAAATTGGTTTCTTTTCCCTAAAAACATTCCAAACTATTTGCAGCTGCTCATTCTTGATCATGAATATTCATAATAGGAGCTGATTTAGCTAGCAAATGACCGGAGGAGGAAGAGAGGTTCTCAATGGCCCCGTGGACTCACTGGAGCTTTAAGTTCACTATGGGCAGGGAATGTGTCTGTTTATCATTATATTGTACTCTCCTAAGTGCTTAGTATAATGCTATGTATACAGTAAGTGCTCAATAAGTATGATTGAATGAATGAATGAATGGTTTCTTACACAAATCAGATAGACACAAGCAGAGGCTGAGTGTGTGTATTTGGGCTAGATCTGGGAACAAAAAGCCCCTCTTTACCTATCAATCAATCATATTTACTGCATATTTATTATGTGTAGAACACTGTTCTAAGCACTTGGAAGAGTATTAATCATATTTATTGAGTACTTACTGTGTGCAGAGCACTGTACTAAGCATTTGGGGGAGTACAAAATGACAGAGGTGGTAGACATTCCCTGCCCACAATGAGTTTACAGCCTAGATGGGGAAGCAGACATGGGACAATGTCTTCTTTGATAATTGTGCTATTTCTCAAACGCTTGCTATGTGCCGAGCACTGCACTGACCTCTGGGGAAGACCCAAGACAAGTGGGTTGGGCACCACCCCTGTCCCTAGTGAGGCTCACTGTCTAGGTAGGAGGGGGAACAGGTATTAAATCCCCATTTTACAGATGAGGAAACTGAGGCTCAGGAAAGCTAAGTGACTGGCCCAAGGTCACACAGCAGGTGGCAGACACATTCCCTGCCCGAAGAGCTTACAATCTAGAGGACAAGCTTTCAGTCTAAAGGATGATCTTAAAATCTAGAGGGTGAGCTTATCTGGAAATAGGGGAAACTCTGGAATATCACCTGCCTCTGATCTAGTGCTAAAAAGAATGGAATGTCAGGGTTGTTTTTCCTAATGCCAATTTACAGCTTAAACTAGAGCATTAAAGTAAGTCAGGGAATTTGGTCAGTCAGAGCCCAGTCAATTACAACATTGAATGAGCACCCACTGAATGAGCACTGGGAGACTAGGAACATTCTG
This sequence comes from Tachyglossus aculeatus, assembly GCF_015852505.1. Lineage (NCBI taxonomy): Eukaryota > Metazoa > Chordata > Mammalia > Monotremata > Tachyglossidae > Tachyglossus > Tachyglossus aculeatus. The sequence goes on from NC_052066.1 coordinate 101,628,829, forward strand.
AGCAAGAGGTATGTATGGTTCACATCTGGCTCTGAAGCTCCTTTATTTCCACTCAGCTCTTCTAACTGACTCTTCAAGGTCTACTGAAGGCAAATAAGGAGCCACTCTGAGAGAGCCAAGAAACAAGTAGAAGAAAAGGAACCTCCTTTCCTTATCTTCTTCTGCACAGTTCTCAAGGAGCTGCCTTCAAGGAGTTTACAATCCCTGCCCTCCAGGGTTTTACAAACCTTCCCATTGAGAATTTGGGAATTAGCAGCATGGCATAGTGGAGAGAGCACGGGCTTGGGAGTCAGAAGATCATGAGTTCTAATCCCGGCTCCGCCACTTGTCTGCTGTGTGGCCTTGGGCAACTCACATCACTTCTCTGTGACTCAGGTATCTCATCTGTAAAAATGGGGATTGAAACTGTGAGCCGCACGTGGGACAGGGACTGTGTCCAACCTGATTTTCTTGTATCCATCTAGCACTTAGTACAGTGCCTGGCACATAGTAAGTGCTTAACAAATACCATTATTATTATTATTTTTAGTCCAGCCACTTCAAAAGTGGGCAGAACTCTGTGCTGGGTGCTGAGATAGGAGAGAGTACAGTTCCTTCCCTCCAGGAGCTGTCCATCAAAAAAAAGAACTCCACGGGAAGAAAAGTAAGATCTAGACGCACTGCTCTAGAACTTTTCAGTCCTATGATTGATGATTATAGTTACAATGGCACACAACCCAGCAACTGTGTGGTTTATATGTTGGAAAGCCCCTATTCTGGGCACTCTTAGGCATGCTTGTAGACATATATAACACAGTAAAGCAATGGTTTTCATTGAGTGCTTTCCTATGTGCAGAGAACTGTAGTAAGCACTTGGAAGAGTGCAATACAACAGAATCAGCAGACATGTTTCCTGTCTGGGCAGAAGAGAAACTGCAGCAGGTTTGTGATTCAACTGGAAATGTTTTTCAGCAACAATTTTTTTTTTCTACTCAATGTCCTGTTCTCCCTTTCAAAACTATTTTTCACTGGATTTGTCAGAGATCCTGAAACTTGAAAGAATAAGAAGATACAGGCTTAGAATCTGAAGAAACAATTTTAGCTTGAAAGTATTTGAGGATTCATTTTTCCTTCTGAATAAATACATGCACAATCCACCAAAAGACACATGCAGAAAGACCTGCTGGTGATTACAAATCACTTTGCAGAGTTAGGTAGGCCCTGTCAGCCCGCTCCTGGGATCAACCAATTAATCAATCAGTGTAATTTATTGAGTGTTACTATGTCAATCTATTGTATTGATTGAATGCTTACTGTGTGCAGAGCACTGTACTAAGTGCTTGGGAGAGTACAATATAACAATGTAGCACATGCATTTCCTGCCCATGGTGAGCTTACAGTCTAGAGGAGGAGCAGACATTAATATAAATAAATAAATTACAGATATGTACATGCGTGGCTCAGTGGAAAGAGCCCGGGCTTTGGAGTCAGAGGTCATGGGTTCGAATCCCGGCTCCTCCACATGTCTGCTGTGTGACCTTGGGCAAGTCACTTAACTTCTCTGAGCCTCAGTTACCTCATCTGGAAAATGGGGATTGACTGTGAGCCCCACGTGGGACAACCCGATCACATTATATCCCCCCAGCGCTTAGAATAGTGCTCTGCACATAGTAAGCACTTAACAAATGCCATCATTATTATTATTAGTATTATAAGTGCTGTGGGGCTGGAAGGGGAGTGAATAAAGGGAGCTAGTCAGGGTGATGTAGAAGGGAGTTGAAGAAAAGGAAAAGAGAACTTAATCAAGGAAGGCCTCTTGGAGGAGATAAGCCTTCAATAAGGCTTTGAATACAAGGACAGTAATTGTCTGTCAGATAAAAGAGGACATACCAGGACAGAGGCAGGATGTGGGCAAGAGGTCGGCAGCGAGATAGATGTGATGGAGGTACTGTACGTCCATCTGTACCATGTGTACTGTACCACGGAGAGAATAATGATGCAACAAACTGTTGAAGGAAACATTATTAGACAAGGAAGTAGAAGACAAAATCAGGAAGGCTTATTATATCCTATGGGAATCTGTCATATAGAATATGAGGGCCAGGCACCTTAACCTTCAGCTCAAACTGAAGGTGTACAGAGTGGTAGTGATGTTCAGTACCCTGTGTGAGTGTGAGATCTGGAGGCAGCACAAACATCACATCTGGCCTTCTGAGCCATTTCATCAGTATCACTTAGGACTTTCTTCAACATCAAGCAGCAAGATGGGATCACAAGAAACAAAGCTCTGGAATAAGTCATTCTACCAGAATCAAAGCTATGTTGTTCTCAACACAACTTTACTAGGCGGGACGTGGGAGGATAACAGATGACTGTAGGGTACCAAAGCGGCTGATCTATGGTGAACTGAAATTGTGGAAGTGAAAGCAAGCAGAGACAGAGGATAGGATTTAAAGATGTAGTAAAGCAGACTCGGGCAATGTGGCAACCCAGCTGAAAGGTAGGAGACAATTGTAAGGGACGAGTCAGCATGACGTGCTGCAGTGAAGAAAGAAGTGAACGACTCAGCGTGATGTGCTGCAGTGAAGAAAGAAGTGACTCTCTTTGAGCAGAAGCTTAGAAGGAATTGTTTGAAAAGACGAGAAATAGAAAGAGGAGCCGGTCCTGCAAACAGAACACACTGCAGCAAAACAGACAGTAATCATTTTTTGGGGCATGGTGTGGTTGGGACTCTCATTGGCTCTTTTGGTTCCACTCAAACCTACGGGCAAATTTTATCATCAGTAACTCTGTCTTCATGTTAGGAGGTCATGGGTTCTAATCCTGCCTCTGCCACTTTTCGGCTGTGTGACCTTGGGCAAGTCACTTTACTTCTCGAAGCCTCAGTTACCTCATCTGTAAAATGGGGATTGAGACTGGGAGCCCCACGTGGGACCGGGACTGTGTCCAACCTGATTTCCTTGTATCTACCCCAGTGTTTAGTACATTGCCCAGCACATATTAAGCACTTAACAAATACCATAATTATTATCATTCAAACCTGAGGGTCAGCTATTCTATCAGTGTACTTGGGAGGGTGGCCAAGTGCAAGAAAAATATATGACTGACAATCCCCTTGATTGCCTGTTGAGATGAGAATTTTCCCTTGGGATGCTAATGTATTGTTATTCACAATGTCTGTCCCTGGAATTTTTCTTCTCTTTCTTGGTGTCACAATCTCTCATAGCTTTGGCTCAAAGACAGTTCCACCTGCTACACTTCATTCATTTAACTGTATTTATTGAGCGCTTACTGTGTGCAGAGCACTGTACTAAGCGCTTGGGAAGTACAAGTTGGCAACATATAGAGACAGTCCCTACCCAACAGCGGGCTCACAGTCTAGAAGGGGGCGACAGACAACAAAACAAAACATATAAACCAAATAAAATAAATAGAATAAATATGTATAAGTAAAATAAATAAATAGAGTAATAAATATGTACAAACATATATACATATATACAGGTGCTGTGGGGAGGGGAAAGAGGTAAGACGGGGTGATGGGGAGGGAGAGGAAGGGGAGAGGAAGGAGGGGACTCAGTCTGGTAAGGCCGATTGGAGGAGGTGAGCTCTCAGTAGGGCTCCCAAATGTACAGTACAGTACACTGCCCACGTGTCTAATAAATACCATTAATTGATTGATTGATGGATCATCCACCCTCTCTATGGTCTTGGAAAGTCTTGATATTTCTCATTGCAATTCTCTGTTTCTGGCCTGAAACAAAAATATCTTTAATACAAACTGAAATCACATTATTATTTTGCAACAAGATGGCTAAGAGAATGTTCTTCAGCAGATGGTTTGGGAAGATTCTGAAGAGAGTGTGCAGGTAATGGAAAACGACAATATCCTTTGAAAATAACTGTGGTATTTGTTAAGCAGTATATCCTCTAGACTGTAAACCCACTCTTGGCAGGGAACACGTCTACCAACTCTGTTGTAGTATATTCACCCAAGCACTTAGTACAGTGCTCTGCACACAGTAAGCACTCAATAAATACCATTGATGCTGATGATGATTTTAAACCCTGTGCTAGGTATTGGGGTAGATTCAGGGTAATCAGGTGGGACACAGTCCCTGTTCTACTTGGGGCTCATAGTCTAATGGGAAATGGGAGAATATTTTCCAGATGAAGAAACTGAGGTACAGTAAACGGATAATCCAAGGTCTCACAACAGGCAAGTGTCAGAATCAGGATTAGAACTCAGGTATCCTGACTCCCAGCCCTGTGCTCTTTCTACTAGGCCATGCTGCTTCAATGGTAGTCCACATCAATTCTCTCTCCATTCTTCTTGAAAATAGTTATTATCATGACATCCTTGATATCTGTGGCTTTTATTTTACTTGTAGATCTTAGGTGATATATCATTAAACCTGGGAACTTGCCATTCTTCAAGTTTCTGGCTGCAGTGGTGTCATCATTAAGTGTCGGAACAAAAGTCTTGTCTTCAGATGTTGTTAAGTAAATTTTTCTTGTAAAGTATCATCCTCAGTGTTGAAAAGAAAGTTAAGGAGAAGACTTGAAGTGTTGCTGTCCCCTCTTAAAAATTCCTCTTTGTCTGTAATGTGAAGGGAGACATTGTTATTTTCCAGGAAGGCTGTGGTTGAGTTGATATATACTATTTGGGGAGATATAGAAGGCCTAGGCTTGGTTTCATTCGGTGTAGCCTGATAGATTAATCAATCAATTAATCCATGGTAATTATTGAGCACTTCTGGTGGGAAGAGCACACAGCGCTTGTGAGAGTGCACATTCCCTGCCCTCATCCTCAGTCTTCTCATCCCATGATTTATTATGCATGCTTCTCCACTTGTTCTGCATTTTCTGGCATGGGCTTCAGTAAGCATCCTTTTTGGCCAAGTTTCTCAAGAGTGTCATCCTTTACTCTTCCCTGTCTTTCAGCTCTCATATTCAATCAACTGCTAAATTCGCCAATTCTTCCTCCAAAACATTTCTTCAATTCACCTTGCTTTCTCCAACCAAACACCCTTCATCCTAGTTCAAGCTCTTATTCTATCAACTATTCAATTAATCAATCAATGGTGTTATTGAGAGGATCAGTATGGCATAGTGGATAGGCCTGGGAGTTAGAAGGACCTGGGTTCTAATTCTGGCTCAACCACTTGTCAGTTGCATGACCTAGGGCAAATCACTTCACTTCTTGGTGCCTCAGTTACCTCATCTGTAAAATGGGGGTTGAGACTGGGAGTCCCACATGGGACAGGGATTGTGTCCAACCTGATTTTCTTGTATCCACCTTGTTGCCTAGTACAGTGCCTGGCATGTAGTGCTTAACAAATACAATTATTGTTATTATTAATTATTATTGAGCACTTACTGTGTGCAGAGCACATAATGGGCCCTTGGGAGGGTACAATACAACAGAGTTGGTAGATGTGATCCCTGCCCACCGTAGAATAGAGGAATTATTAGAGGACTAGAGGAATTGTAGCGGAATAGAGGAATTGTTTTCCTCTCTTATAGAATAGAGGGGAAAATAGTAAAATTAATTATAGATAGGGCAAATTGTGGAGCATAACAATTTATACATTAGTACCGTGTGGCTGGGGGTGAGGTAACACAACCAAAAGCAAGGTGACACAGAGGGGATGAGAGATAGTTTAGTCCAGAAGACCTCTTGGAGAAGATGTGACTTAGTGAGGCATTTAAGATTAGAGAGAGTGGTGGTCTGCCAAATATGAAGGGAGAAGGAGTTCCAGGCTAGTGGGATGATGAGGGCAAGGAGTCAATAGTTATATAGACCAGATGTAGCTAGAGTAAATAGATTGGTGTTAGAGGTGTGAAGTGCATGGACTGAATTGTAGTAGAAGATCAGTGAGGTAAGGTAACCAATTAATCAATCAAACAATTTTTTTTGGCACTTATGTGTAGAACACTGTGCTGAGTGCTTGGGAGAGTACAATCTAATGGAGTTGGTAGACGTGTCCACTGCCCACATTAAGCTTATAGTCTAGAGGGAGAGACAGATATTGATATAAATGAATAAATTATGAATATGTACATAAGTGCTGTGCACTGGGAGTGGAGTGAGTGAAAGGTACAAATCCATGTGCAAGGATGATACAGAAGGAAGAGGGAGCAGAGAAAATGAGAGTTTAGGGAAGGCCTCTTGGAGGAGGTGTGATTTTAACAAGGCTTTGAGGGTGGAGAGGTAATGGTCTGAAGGGTGGGGGTTCTATGCCAGAGGCAGGACATGGGCGAGGGGTCAGCAGTGAGATGGACAAGATCAAGGTACAGAGTGTAGGTTGGCATCAGAGGAGTGAAGTGAGCATGTTGGGTTGCAATAGGCAATCAGCATAGGTAAGATAGGATTGGACAAGGTGACTGAGTGCTTAAAAACCAATGGGAAGGAGTTTCTGTTTGATACAACAATGGATTCATTCATTCATTCATTCAATCGTATTTATTGAGTGCTTACTGTGTGCAGAGCACTGTACTAAGCACTTGGGAAGTACAAGTTGGCAACATACAGAGACGGTCCCTACCCAACAACGGGCTCACAGTCTAGAAGGGGGAGACTATCTAGCTAGATGGATGGGCAGCCAATGGAATTTTTGAGGAGTGAGAAGATGTGGACTGAATGCATTTCTAGAAAAAATGATACAGACAGCAGAATGAAGTATATACTTGAGAAGGGAGAGACAGGAGGCAGTGAGCCCATTGTTGGGTAAGGATTGTCTCTATGTGTTGTTGAATTGTATTTTCCAAGTGCTTAGTACAGTGCTCAATAAATATAATTGAAAAAATTTGATTGAATGAATGAGTTCAGGGAGGAGGTTGGCGCGATAATCTAGGAGGGATAAGAGAAATGCTTGAACTAGCATAATTGTCATTTGGATGGAGAAGAAAGTGTGAACTATAGTGATTTGTGAAGGTAATACTAGTAATGATTATGGTATATGTTAAGCACTTACCATGTTCCAAATGCTGGGGTAAATCAAAGGTAATTGTTGGACACAGTCCCTGTCCCTCATGGGGCTCACAGTCTCAATCCTCATTTTGCAGATGAGGTAACTGACTCACAGAGACGTTATGTGACTTGTCCAAGGTCACACATCATGTAAGTGGTAGAGTAGAGATTAGAACCCAGGTCCTCTGACTCACAGGTCCACTCTCTATCCAATAGCCCAGCCCACAGAATGTGGAGTCAGACTGAAAATGGGGTTAAGTGAGAATGGGGATAATGCCAAGGTTATGGGCTGATGAGACAGGGAAGATAGTGATATAGTCAACAGTGATGGGAAAGACAGGGAGGACTGGATTTAAGTGGGAAGATGAGGAATTCTCAATCTCAATCCTCAACAACAACTCTCTCCTCGACCCCCTCCAGTCTGGCTTCCGTCCCCTTCATTCCACGGAAACTGCGCTCTCAAAGGTCACCAATGACCTCCTGCTTGCCAAATCCAACGGCTCATACTCTGTCTTAATCCTCCTCGACCTCTCAGCTGCCTTTGACACTGTGGACCACCCCCTTCTCCTCAACACGTTATCTGACCTTGGCTTCACAGACTCCGTCCTCTCCTGGTTCTCCTCTTATCTCTCCGGTCGTTCTTTCTCAGTCTCTTTTGCAGGCTCCTCCTCCCCCTCCCATCCTCTTACGGTGGGGGTTCCCCAAGGTTCAGTGCTTGGTCCCCTTCTGTTCTCAATATACACTCACTCCCTTGGTGACCTCATTCGCTCCCACGGCTTCAACTATCATCTCTACGCTGATGACACCCAGATCTACATCTCTGCCCCTGCTCTCTCCCCCTCCCTCCAGGCTCGCATCTCCTCCTGCCTTCAGGACATCTCCATCTGGATGTCCGCCCGCCACCTAAAGCTCAACATGTCGAAGACTGAGCTCCTTGTCTTCCCTCCCAAACCTTGTCCTCTCCCTGACTTTCCCATCTCTGTTGACGGCACTACCATCCTTCCCGTCCCACAAGCCCGCAACCTTGGTGTCATCCTCGACTCCGCTCTCTCATTCACCCCTCACATCCAAGCCGTCACCAAAACCTGCCGGTCTCAGCTCCGCAACATTGCCAAGATCCGCCCTTTCCTCTCCATCCAAACTGCTACCCTGCTCATTCAAGCTCTCATCCTATCCCGTCTGGACTACTGCACTAGCCTTCTCTCTGATCTCCCATCCTCGTGTCTCTCTCCACTTCAATCCATACTTCATGCTGCTGCCCGGATTATCTTTGTCCAGAAACGCTCTGGACATATTACTCCCCTCCTCAAAAACCTCCAATGGCTACCGATCAATCTGCGCATCAGGCAGAAACTCCTCACCCTGGGCTTCAAGGCTCTCCATCACCTCGCCCCCTCCTACCTCACCTCCCTTCTCTCCTTCTACTGCCCAGCCCGCACCCTCCGCTCCTCCACCACTAATCTCCTCACTGTACCTCGCTCTCGCCTGTCCCGCCATCAACCCCCGACCCACGTCATCCCCCGGGCCTGGAATGCCCTCCCTCTGCCCATCCGCCAAGCTAGCTCTCTTCCTCCCTTCAAGGCCCTGCTGAGAGCTCACCTCCTCCAGGAGGCCTTCCCAGACTGAGCCCCTTCTTTCCTCTCCCCCTCGTCCCCCTCTCCATCCCCCCGTCGTACCTCCTTCCCTTCCCCACAGCACCTGTATATATGTATATATGGTTGTACATATTTATTACTCTATTTATTTATTTATTTATTTATTTTACTTGTACATTTCTATCCTACTTATTTTATTTTGTTGGTATGTTTGGTTCTGTTCTCTGTCTCCCCCTTTTAGACTGTGAGCCCACTGTTGGGTAGGGACTGTCTCTATGTGATGCCAATTTGTACTTCCCAAGCGCTTAGTACAGTGCTCTGCACATAGTAAGCGCTCAATAAATACGATTGATTGATTGATTGATTGAATTCTATTTTGGACCTGTTTGAATGATGGTGAGACATTCAAATAAAGCTAGTCTGAAGACAGGGGGAAATATAAAATTGTGTAGAAGGATGTATCCAGCCTGGATAGATAGATTTGAGAATCATCCACATAGAGATGGTAGTTGAAGCCATGTGGATGAATGAGTTCTCCAAGTGAGTTGGTGTAGATGGGAAATAGAAGGGAACCCACAACTGAGCCTTCCAGGACTCCCATAGTTAGGGGTTTGGAAGGCAGAAGAGGAGCCTTTGAAAGACTCTGAGAAAGAGTGGCAAGGGGAACAAGAGGAAGACCAGAATTTAGATAAGGTTTTCAGGAATTGGGGTCAAAGTGTCAAAGGCAGCTGAACGGTAGAGGAAGATTAGAATGGAATAGGAGTTTGATTCGGCAAGAAGCAGGTCACTGATGACCTTAGAATGGGCAGTTTCTTTGGAGTGGAGGGTGTGTAAGCTGGAATTTGGGGGACCAAGGACTGGAAGTGGAAGCAGAGGGTGTAGACATCTCAGAGGGTGTAGACAGGAGTTTGGGACGGATAGGTAGGAGGATGATCGGGTGATAACTGGAGGGATAAGTAGGTTGATGGAGGGTTTTTTTTAAAGAATAAGGAATACATGGACATGTTTGAAGCAGTTGGGAATGAGTACTAGAGAATGAGTAGTTGAAGATGGTATCAGGGAGGGAAGAAGAGAGGGAGCAATTGTTTTAATTAGTTGCCAATGATGTCTCAATGGATTCAAACTATTATATCAATCTCCTCACCTGTCTTCTAGTCACCAGCCTCTTCCTCTTTAGTCCATACTCCATGTTGCTGCCCAGATCATCTTCCTGAAACTTTCCTCAACAAACATCAATACACATTGGAGACCCTGTCTGACCCCCAAAGGGACCTCTCAGGGATATGCAGTGTTGCCTAGTGGGTGGAGCATGGGACTGGGAGTCAGAAGGACTCAGTCCTAATCCCAGCTCCACCACTTATCTTGGGCAAGTTACTTAACTTCTCTGTTTCCCAGTGACCTCGTCTGTAAAATGGGGATTAACTCTGTGAGCCTCATATGGGGCATAGACTGTGTCCAACCTGCTTAGCTTGTATCTACCCCAGCATTTAGTACAGTGCCTGGCACATAGTAAGCACCTAACAAATACTATTGAAAAATCTGCACTGTCAGGTATCTCCCTCTCAGCATGGCTGTTACTGGTGGCTCAGAGAACCCTGGGCATCCAGGCAGACCCCAGGTATCCTTCTTCCTATCAAGACCCATTGGGTCAGTAAGGTTTCTTAGGGGGAAGTGGCTACTAGAACTCATTCTGGCCCATAGAGTTCCTTATACTGTAGAATGACCCAGCTGCCCGTCACCCAGTGAGCCGTTGACCCAGTAGAGACACCCCGGATTGGTTTTGGTTTCCTTAGGATTTCCAAGGGGCCCTAAACTGCACTGGGAGCTCAAGGGATGCATTTTTGGGGGAGCAAAAGTCCCTTCCAAAGTTCACTGGGCTGTCAGTCCAACAAAAGGAACCCAGAGGATTCAGCATCAAGAGATAAAGCCATTAAAAGCACCCTAACAGCTTGTTCCCCACTACTTACTCTCACTCCCCTCTGAGAGTCGCACCTGGAGAGTTTCCAGTACTCTACCCGTCTCGGCTATGGGAGGGAGAGTCAAGCAGAGGCCTGTCCATTCCATTCCTAGCTTGGGCAGTGGCTAGCGAGTGGAAGGCAATCTGCTACAAGTCAAAACTCACCTGTGCTGGGCAGCAGTGGCATGGGAGAGTGTCGAGGGTGGAGACGCAAGTTGACTGTGCAGAAGGCAGCAATGGTAAACCACTTTCATATTTTTAACAAGGAAACTCCATGGATCCACTACCAGAACAATTGCAGATGGAGAGCAGGGCGTTCTTGGAGAGATGTGTCCGTGGGGTCGCTATGGGTCGGAAATGACTCGAAGGCATGAGACAAGACTCACTCTCACACATCCTGCACATCAAGGATGCAGTTCTCTCTTACCCAGTTGAGAATACACCATAAGTTCCCTGTGGGCAGGGAACATGTTTACCCAAGCTATTGCATTTTACTCTCCCATAATAACAATAATAATAATTATGGTATTTGTCACGCATTTACTATGTTCCAAACACTGTTCTAAGTGCTGGGTAGTTTCAAGGTAATCAGGTTGTCCCACGGGAGCTCACAGTCTTAATCCCCATTTTACAGATGAGGTAACTGAGGCACAGAGAAGTTAGGTGGCTTGCCCAAGGTCACACAGCAGTATTGAAGCAGGTGGAGCAGGATTAGAACCCATGGCCTCTGACTCCCAAACTTGGGCTTTCTCTACTAAGTCATGCTGCTTCTCATGTGCTTCATGCTCAGTACACAAAATACCAACAAATACCATTGATTGATTGAGTGAGTGATCGATTGATTGATCTCCTTGCAGAATACCCACATTAACTCATGTCCATTTTCCACCATAAACTATAAGCCATAGGAGAAGCAGTTGATAAAGTTGATAAAGCATGGACCTGGGTTCTAATCCTTACTCTTCCACTGTTTGCTTTGTGACCTTGGGCAAGTCACTTCAATTCTCTGTGCCTCAGTTTCCTCATTTGTAAAAAGACAATTGAGATCATGTAGACATGGACCGTGTCCAACCTGATTAGCTTGTGTTTAGCACAGTGTCTGGCACGTAATAAATGCTTAAATACCAGACAACAAAAAAAAAAACTCACTCCTCTCAGCTGGCCCTCACATCACCAAGGACCATGCACTAACAAGTATTTGTTATTTTTATCTGTTGTAGCTTTTGTATTTTTCTAACCTTAGACATCCTAATCATCAATAGAGATATAAACTAGGGGCTTGGGTGGAAATAACAGAAGCAAAGATGTAGTTCCTGCCTTTGAGGAACTTGTAAATCTATTCAATCTATTACATTTCAAAATATCATTGTTTATCAATTTCACTGTTCAGTAGAATGTTAACTTTCTTTAAGTAGGAGCTACTTCAAGACTACTTACATAAAGTGAAGGCAGTAACGCTGAATCTCAGAGGCACAAGATTGGTCTCAGGTGACTTGGGTTCTAATTCCAGCTCTATTGTTGCTCTGCTGCATGACCTTGGGCAAGTCACATCACCTCTCTGAGTCCCACTTTCTTCATCTGTAAAATGAAGATAAAATGGACTGTGAGACTCTAATAGGAAAGATACTGTGTTCAATCTGATAATTATGTGTCTACCACTTTGTGCATAGGAAGTGCTTAATAAATATCATTTTTTAAAACCCCAAAACTTAACGTTAGGCTCTTGGGATCACTTGATAAGTGTTATGGCTGCTGCTGTTATAGCCAGTGTAAAATAATTCAGCTACATAAAAAAATCAAAATTGCAATTTACAGAAGGTTGTTTCTAGGCAATGAGTTTCAACTCAGGAAAGAGAATTTAGATTTATTGCCAATGGTTCCTTCAAATGATTGGCTATTTGTACTGCTCTGGTCATAAAGGCTAACAAAATGGAGGGTAAGGAGATAGGAAAGAAAGGCAGATTGTTGCCATTAAAAAAATTACGGGACATTCACACCTAGTGCAATCAGTGCAGTCTTGGACACTGCCTCTTAGGAAGAGCATAGTATTCTCAGTTCCTCCAAAATACTTGTTTTCACTAAGTGGTTTTGGATAGAATGCTCTCAATGTGGGTAGGGAATGTATCTGCTTATTGTTATATTGTAATAATAATAATGATAATGGCATTTATTAAGTGCTTACAATGTGCAAAGCACTGTTCTAAGTGCTGGGGAGGTTACAAGGTGATCAGGTTGTCGCACGGGGGGCTCACAGTCTTAATCCCCATTTTACGGGTGAGGTAACTGAGGCACAGATAAGTTAAGTGACTTGCCCAAAGTCACACAGCTGACAATTGGCTTTCCCAAGTGCTTGGTATAGTGCTCTGCACACAGTAAGCACTCAATAAATAGGATCGAATGAATTAGTGCTGTTAGAAAAAAAGGGAATAATCTTCTAGCAATGTTTGTCTTAACATGGAGTTCATCAAGATTATAACCACAGCATTATAAGAAAACTGAGCTTACAACCAGACAACAACAACTAAAACTAGGTTCCCCCGAACATCCTGTTGCTGTAACTGGAGGCAAAATACTGATCTGGACACACCTCTGGTTTGACGATAATGGGGAGTCTTCTAACCTTATGTGAATTTGTTTCAGTTTCCCACTGTAGATATTTGTAGTGCATGGTTTGCCATCCCAACAACCATGTCAGAAATTCACTTTTTCTCATTTCCCCGTTAACAGAGAATAATTCTTCTGTTGTCCTTTTTTTGATTGGTGTCAGTTAATTGAACATAACCCCATGGGAATAAAAAGCTAAGCCTAGGCTTTCCATTTGGGCTCGGGCAGCCAATGTACTCATTTTACTTAAGACTGGATGCATGCAGAAATGGAAATGAGAATGAAACTATTACATCCAGTTTACAGCTCCTGAAAATGATCAAATGATCAAAGATGATCAAAGATAATGTTTCACTGAGGAAGAAACTGCGTGATGGAGGTTTCATATCCAAATGAACTACATATGGAGCGGAGTTCTGAGCGAATGATTTCCATTTAAATTGCTCAGGCACACCACCAAATTAGGAAAATGTCATGCAACTGGGTCGATGGCATTTTGTTATGGTTCATTAGAAAATATGAGGTGTGGATGCAACAGGGCATAAGGCCTGCAATTTAAATGTGGGGAGTTCATTTGGGACTGAACTAGGGAAAGGATAAATGATAAGGAGAATCATCTCAACACCTCTCACAGCTTTGTACAGAATAAGCAAATGGAAAATATGGAAGGGATGTGGAAACTAAGACACTGATTGCTATTGGTGTGATATTCTGTTTGGGAAAGGAGTCAAGATCTGCCCACTCAGTCAAATAAACCTCATCTGAGGAATGTCCTTTTTATTGGAATTTATTAAGCACTTACTATGTGCCAAGCCCTGCACTAAGCACTGGGGTATATACAAACTAATCAGGTTGGACACAGTCCATGTCCCACTTGGGGCTCACAGCCTTAATCCCCATTTTACAGGTGAGGGAACTGAGGCATGGAGGCACCAGGTAACTTGTCTAAGGTCACACAGCAAACAAGTGTGGAGCTGAGATTAAAACCCAGGTCCTCTGACTCCCAGGCACACCAGGCTGGATATAATCCCTGTCTCATTTGAGGTTTACAATCTAAGTAGGAGGGAGTAGGTTGTAATCCACATACAGATGAGGAAACTGAGACAAGAGACGTTAAGTGCCTTGGCCAAAGTCACACAACAAGCAAATGGTGGAGCTGGGATTATCAATCAATCAATCAGTGGTATTTATTGAGTGTTTACTATATGCAGAGAACTGTACTAAGCACTTGGGAGAGTACAGCATAACAGAATTAATGGACATACTCTCTGCCCATAATGACCTTACAGTCCAGAAGGAGTGACAGACATTAATATGAATAAATAATTTATAAAATATAATTTAAAGATGTGTACATATGTGCTGTGGTGTTGCGGGGTGGGGCAAATATCAAATGTCCAAAGGTCACAGACCCCTCTCAGGGTCACACCTGGAGAGTTTCCAGTACCATACCAGTCTCGACTACAGGAGGGAGAGGCAAGCAGAGGCTAACCATTCCATTCCTAGCTTGGCCACTGGCTAGCGAGTGGAAGGCAATCTGCTACAAGTTAAAAACTCTCCTGTGCTGGGCAGCAGTGGCATGGGAGAGAGTCGAGGGTGGAGACTCAAGTTTACTGTGCGGATGGAGGCAATGGTAAAACACTTCTGTATTTTTACCAAGAGAACACTATGGATCCACTACCAGAACGACTGCAGATGGAAGTAGGGCATTCTGGAAGAGATGTGTCCTTGGCGTCGCTACGGGTCAGACCCGACCCGACAGCATAAGACGACAACAACAACAACAAAGGTCACAGAACCAGGTGTATAAATGACACAGAAGGGAGAATGAACTAGGGAAAAGAAGTTTTAATCAGGGAAGGCCTCTTGTGGGGGATATGTTATCTTAATAGTATTTTGAAGTTGGAGAGAGTGGTGGTTTGACATATGTGAATTGGGAAGGAGTTCCAGGATTGGGGGAGGATGTGGGAAAGGGGTCAGCGATGAGATATATACGATTGGGGCATGGTGATAAGCTGGAGCTAAAAGAGCAGAGTGCATGGGCTGGGCTGTAGTAGAAGATGAGTGAGGTGAGGTAG
The DNA here is from genome assembly GCF_015852505.1 of Tachyglossus aculeatus. Taxonomy (NCBI): domain Eukaryota; kingdom Metazoa; phylum Chordata; class Mammalia; order Monotremata; family Tachyglossidae; genus Tachyglossus; species Tachyglossus aculeatus. Next base: position 101,644,015 of record NC_052066.1, read on the forward strand.
GATGGGGTGAGTTAGGTTGCAGTGAGTTGATTGCTTTAAATGTTATGGTAAGGAGTTTCTGTTTCATTATTTGAATACAGGTCCTGTGACTCTCAGCCCATGAACTTTCCACTAGGCCACTCTGTTTCCTGTTGCTTTAGCCCAGCAGCACAATAACTATACAGAAGCTGAGAAACAACACAAAAAGAACCATTATGTCCTGATAACATCAGTCATCCAAAACCACAGGTTCCATTTGTTGCAGGCAAACTAGCCAGATATGGAGTCTACAGCATAATACTGAGTGAAACCAGACTACCTACTTGTCTTGTGGTGATAAGTCCTGGTATGCCTTCTTTTATGGAGGGCTCCCTCTTTAGATTTTCAATCAATCCTTAGTCTCAGACCTCCCAAATCTGCCCAGAATCATAGTGACGACCTGTGACATTTCTCATCACATTTTTCTGTCAGACACTCAGTTCCAAGCATCAAGGTTTTGATTGCCACCAGGAAATTTGCAGCTGAGGTAGGAATTCTCTTGATCTTTCACAGTGGTTTAATGCTATCAGGTGAGGATTTGATATCCCATGCAAAAGAGCTTTCCCTCAGGGAAGAATTCTGAGGTCTGTGCAATTTCCTACTCTAAAATCTCTGGGTCTTCCTCACCACACACAATTTTTTGTAATGGTATTTGTTAAGCCCTGCAGGCACTGCATTAAGCACTGGGGTAGACACAAGCTAATCAGGTTGGATACAGTCCATGTCCCACATAGGGCTCACAGCCTTAATGCCCATTTTACAGATGAGGTAACTGAGGCACAAGACACTAAGTCAAAAGTCAAAAGTCACTAAGCCCAAAGTCACACAGCACACTAGTGGCAGAGTCAGGATTAGAACCCAGGTCCTTTGGCTCCCAGGCCAATGCTTTAGCCACTAGACCATGCTGCTTCCCATTCTTCTTGTTATATAATCATTTTCTCTAAGATAGGTCAGCCTACTGAACAGACTGCCTACCCCTTTAGAGCATAAGTTCTTTTTGGGCAGGAAATGTGCTACATGATTAATGCTGAACTTCCCAAGTGGCTAGGACCAGTGTCAGCTCTACAAATGCGGCTGCTGCTACTACTGCTACTACTGAAATGCAACTATCTGACCACCTACTTAATTAGTAAAATTAACACCATCAGGTCTGAGCTCCCCAAAGTCACCCCTCCCCCTTCTCCATCCCCCCGCTCTCAACCCTCTCTGTTACTTTCCTATACTTCCCAGCAGTATCTTAAGATGAGATCTCCTCCCTCCTCTCAAGTGCCACCCAATCCACCTGTGCTTCAGACCCCATTCTCTCTCATTTTATGAAAATTCTCACCCCTCCCCTCCTCCCTTCCTTAACTTCCATCCTCAACTGCTCACTCTCCACTGGTTCCTTCCCCTCTGCCTTCAAACATGCTCACGTCTCCCCCATCCTAAAAAAACCCTCTCTTGACCCCACTGACCCTTCTAGTTATCGCCCTATCTCCCTCCTACCCTTCCTTTCCAAACTCCTAGAATGAATTGTCTACACCTGCTGCCTCGAATTCCTCAACTCCAACTCTTTCCTAGACTCCCTCCAATCTGGCTTCTATCCCCTACACTCCACCAAAACTGCCCTCTCAAAGGTCACTAATGACTTCCTTTTTGCCAAATCCAATGGCTCCTACTCTATCCTAATCCTCCTCGACCTCTCAGCTGCCTTCGACACTGTGGACTATCCCCTCCTCCTTAACACGCTATCCAATCTTGGTTTCACATACTCTGTCCTCTCCTGGTTCTCCTCTTATCTCTCTGGCCATTCATTCTCAGTCTCCTTCATGGGCTCCTCCTCCCATCCCCTTACTGCAGGGGTTCCTCAAGGGTCAGTTCTTGGTCCCCTTCTGTTCTCCAGCTATATTCACTCCCTTGGTGAACTCATTCACTCCCATAGCTTCAACTATCATCTCTACACTGACACCCAAATCTACATCTCCACCCCTGTTCTCTCTCCCTACCCCCAGGCTCGTATCTCCTCCTATCTTCAGGACATCTCCATCTGGATGTCTGCCTGCCATCTAAAACTCAACATGTCCAAGACCGAGCTCCTTATCAATCAATCAATCAATCAATCGTATTTATTGAGCACTTACTGTGTGCAGAGCACTGTACTAAGCGCTTGGGAAGTACAAGTTGGCAACATATAGAGACAGTCCCTACCCAACAGTGGGCTCACAGTCTAAAAGGGGGAGACAGAGAACAAAACCAAACATACTAACAAAATAAAATAAATAGAATAGATATGTACAAGTAAAATAAATAAATAAATAAATAGAGTAACAAATCTTCCCTCCCAAACGCTGTCGTCTCCCTGACTTTCCCGTAACCGTAGATGGCACTACGGTGCCCCTCACATCCAAGCCGTCACCAAAACCTGCCGGTCTCAGCTCCGCAACATTGCCAAGATCCGCCCTTTCCTCTCCATCCAAACTGCTACCCTGCTCGTTCAAGCTCTCATCCTATCCCGTCTGGACTACTGTATCAGCCTCCTCTCTGATCTCCCATCCTCTTGTCTCTCCCCACTTCAATCCATACTTCATGCCGCTGTCCAGATTGTCTTTGTCCAGAAATGCTCTGGACATGTTACTCCCCTACTCAAAAATCTCCAGTGGCTACCAATCAACCTATGCATCAGGCAGAAATTCCTCACCCTTGGCTTCAAGGCTGTCCATCACCTCGCCCTCTCCTACCTCACCTCCCTTCTCTCCTTCTACAGCCCAGCCCGCACCCTCTGTTCCTCTACCGCTAATCTCCTCACCGTACCTCGTTCTCGCCTGTCCCGCCATCGACCCCTGGCCCACATCATCCCCCTGGCCTGGAATGCCCTCCCTCCCAACATCCGTCAAGCTAGCTCTCTTCCTCCCTTCAAGGCCCTACTGAGAGCTCACCTCCTCCAGGAGGCCTTCGCAGACTGAGCCCCCTCGTTCCTCTCCCCCTCCCCCCCTCCATCCCCCCTGCCTTACCTCCTTCCCTTCCCCACAGCACCTGTATATATGTATATATGTTTGTACATATTTATTACTCTATTTATTTATTGATTTTACTTGTACATGTCTATTCTATTTTTTTAATTTTGTTAATATGTTTGTTTTTGTTCTCTGTCTTCCCCTTCTAGACTGTGAGCCCACTGTTGGGTAGGGGCTGTCTCCATATGTTGCCAATTTGTACTTCCCAAGCGCTTAGTACAGTGCTCTGCACACAGTAAGTGCTCAATAAATACGATTGATTGATTGATTGATTGATGGCACTACCATCCTTCCCATCTTACAAGCCTGCAAACTTGGTGTCATCCTCGACTCCGCTCTCTCATTCACCCCACACATCTGATTTGTCACCAAAACTTGCTGGTCCACAACATTGCTAAGATCTTCCCATTCCTCTCCACCCAAACCACTACCTTGCTGGTTCACTCTCTCATTCTATCCCAACTGGATTACTGCATCAGCCTCGTTTCTGATCTCCCATCCTCCTGTCTCTCCCCCTTCAGTCTATACTTCACTCTGCTGCCCAGATTATCTTTGTACAGAAACTATCTGGGCATGTCACTTCCCTCGTCAAAAATCTCCACTGGTTGCCTATCAACCTTCAAATCAAGCAAAAACACCTCACTCTTGGCTTCAAAGCTCTCCATCACCTCCCCCCCGATTATCCCCCGATTATCTCGTCTCTCCCCCGATGCCTAGTATAGTGCCTGGCACATAGTAAATGCTTAACCGGTATCAATCAATCAATCAATCAATCGTATTTATTGAGCGCTTACTGTGTGCAGAGCACTGTACTAAGCGCTTGGGAAGTCCAAGTTGGCATACAGGATACCTATACTGGAATGCAGGAGTTGGGAGTCAGGGGAGGAGGAGGTCAAGTTTGGGGCACAGAGTGGAAGGAAATGCCCTAGGAATTGAGGAGGATAATAAATGAGAAGAGGTGGGGGGCAGAGAGAAATTTAGAGTATAATTTAAAGGGGCTTGTTCTTCTCCATTAGAAAGTCAGTGCTTTATTGGCTAGGAAACTGTCATTATTTATTCTGTACTTTCCAAGAGCCTAGTACAGTATCAGGGTTGTACCACGGATACATTTAATGAAGGTTTAAGAGCAATATGTTAGGTTCATTCATTCATTCATTCATATTTATTGAGTGCTTACTGTGTGCAGAGCACTGTACTAAGAGCTTGGGAAGTGTAAATCAGCAACATGTAGAGATGGTCCCTAACCAACAACAGGCTCACAGTCTAGAAAGGGGAGACAGACAAAAAAACAAAACAAGAAGACAGGTTTCAATACCATCAGAATAAATAGAATTATAGCTATATACACATCATTAATAAAATAGAGTAATAAAATGTACAAATATACACAAGTGCTGTAGGGAGAAGAAGGGGGAAGGGTAGAGAGAGGGAAGGTGGAGATGGGGAGGGGAGGAGGAGGAGAGGAAAAAAGGAGGGCTCAGTCTGGGAAAGCCTCCTGGAGGAGGCTTTGTGGAGGGAGAGCATTCCAGATCAGAGATAGGACGTGGGCCAGGGTTCGATGGCGGGACTGGCAAGAACGAGGCACAGTGAGGAGGTTAGCAGCAGAGGAATGGAGGGTGCGGGATGGGCTGTAGAAGGAGAGAAGGGAGATGAGGTAGGAGGGGGCGAGGTGCCCCATGTGGGACAAAGACTGTGTTCAACCTGATGGTCTCGTCTCTACTCCACAACTTAGTACAGTGCCTGGCACATAGTAGAAGCTTGAAAAATACCATTAGAAAAAGATAAAGCTTTTTCTACTGTCTGTGGTAGTGGTTTTGCAAATTTAATGAATAATTTGTCCAATTGAGATTGAACAGCTTTCTTCTTGTCTTAATAAGGAACCTTGCCTCACGTCAACTCCATCTGAACATCTCTCCACACTTTTGAACTCCTCTGTACATTAGAGTCTTTTTGACTAATGTTTCCAAATTAATTAGCTTGCTTTGAAATTGATGCAAGACTTCTTAATCCCCAAATCGTAGTAGCTGGAAGAGAGACCATAACTTCTTCATCCATTTTTGCATATTGTCACAGTATAGTGAATTAGTCAAGGTGTCAAAATTATCTCTTCATTGTATGTATATTGGAATATCTATAACCTGAGGACTACCAGTAATTATAAATGAACACAGAAACAGTTCATTCATAATATTTTTGGTGTATATATTTACACATTTGTATTTTCTCATGTAGTTATGTACATTGTGTTTTTAGTCACTATTTTATCATATATATCTATATAATATAGTAAATTAGTTTGATTATGGCTAGTTATTATTGCATTTGACATTATTTCCTAAGGGAAGCTATAGTTTGTAAAGCACTCTTTCACTTATCACTTTATTTCTTAGCACCAACTAAAAGTGCTAATTATTCATTCATTCATTCATTCGTATTTATTGAGCACTTACTGTGTGCAGAGCACTGTACTAAGCACTTGGGAAGTACAAGCTGGCAACACATAGAGACTTTCCCTACCCAAAAGCAGGCTCACAGTCTAGAAGGGGGAGAGTGTTATATATTACTCAATGCATGTAAAATTGTCTTTCGTGCTTGAAGAAGACACCAATGTAGTCTTCTTTCTTCCATTTGATTTCTGGCCAGGAAACAGGTTTGTGTAAACATCTGGACCCATTATGTGACTGGTTCTTCACTAGCAGGGATGTCATTGTGGCTACATTCTTCTGCAAATATGACTATCACTTAATCGAGTGAATCAGAAAGAGAAAGATCACTTTTAAGATCAGAGACAAAAGATGACTTCAGTGCAATGAAGACAGGATTGATCAAAAGACGAACAGGTCAGAAGACCTATAACTGGATATTTGTGGTTAAGGAGGAAGGTGGGGAAGACTACCAAACTGCTCAATATCTGATCACACTTTGGACAAGCATAAATTTAATCCTTTGGGGAAAAATAGATCATTTGCTGTTCACAGACCCAGTGATTTTTTTTATAATCTAAACTAAATTGAAAATGTTGTAGTTAGACTGGTGTACTATAGTTTGGTATTGAGAAATGGAGAAAGACAAACCAATTAAAATATCTAGCTTTCTGAGGAGTACACAGTAAGGATGATGAATTTATTTTTATGGGTTTTTTTTCTAATTTTCCCATTTCTCTAAGAGGAAATTGACTATTTCATAAATGCATCCCAATTCTTTAATGAACATTTGGCTGAGAGGATTCACACAGATGCATTAACATTGATTTTTTGACAATTTTATGCCATTAAAGCCTCTCCTAAAATGCTCCTGAAAAACAAGTTTAAATAAATAACTCCAAATAACCTCTGGGTCAAGAACTTCAAAAAACATTTGATGTGTTTACAATAAAAAAATGTGGAGGGATGGTAAGGAATTTATTTTTAAAATAACAACATGGTAATGTTGAATCACCCAAACCGATGAACAGTACAGGAGCAAAATTGAGAATGGATTCAGCCTGCCTCAAAAGAAACATTGCATGTCACAGCTGCTGTTAAGGATACCATGAAATGCAGTACAAATATCTTAACACATCACCTCAAAGTTCTTTGGAATGATGTCCCAAAGTATATACTTCATCTTCTCTCAAATTCTCTCATCCATCTAACTCTCTCATTACATTCATTCAATCATATTTATTGAGCACTTACTGTGTGCAGAGCACTGTACAAAGCGCTTGGGAAGTACAAGTTGGCAACATATAGAGATGGTCTCTACCCAGCAACAGGCTCAGTTGACACCACCATCACTTTTTCCATCTCTCATACCCTGGCTTTATCTTTGAGTCTTTCCAGCCCTATTATTCAGTCTGTCATCTAATCCTATTGGTTCTTCCTCCTTAGCTTTTCCAGAATTTTGCCTTCCTCTTCGACCAAACTGCCACCACACTGGTCCAGTTAATTATCACATCCAAGAATTATTACTGTATCAGCTTCATCACTGAATTCACTGCCTTTAGTCTCTTCCCTTTCCAAACATTTCTTCACTTTGCTCCAGAGATCGCCTTTCTCAAATGTCATTCTTCATGTCTCCCCATTCCATGGTTGCTTATTCCTTTATAAACCAAATAGAAACTCTTGACCATTGGCTTTAAGACACTCAATAAGCTCTCTCCAACTTACCTATTCTCTTTTCCAAATACAAACTTCACTCCTTTCAAGCTAACCTATACATTGTGCTCTGTTCTCATCTTTCACATATCAATCTCTTGCTCATGCCTTCCATCATCCATCCATCAATCAATCAGTGATATTTATTGAGCACTTACTGTGTGCAGAGGGCTTTACTAAGCGCTTGGGAGAATGTAATGCAAAGGAGCTGGTAAACATGACTCCTGTCCACAACAGACCTACATTCCTGAGGGGAAGTCAGACATTAAAATATATTTCAGATAGGGGAAATGGCAGAATGAAGAATACAAAAGTGCCATGGGACTGAGGGGTGTGGGGTGAAAATCAAGTGCTTGGAGGATGCAGTGGCTATCAAGTGCTTAATAGGTACAGATCCAAGGGCAAAGATGAGGCATGTAAACATTCAGTAAACGGCTTATCCCACGTTCAAAGTCTTTTGGAAACTAGTTCTCCTCCAGGAGGCCTACTCTGATAAATTTCTCATCTCACTATCCTTTATGCCACCTTCTCCTACATCCCCCTAGATTCCTCTTTACCACTTCTGGACAACTTCAGCCTCTCACTACCTACATTACTATACTATACAATTTATTTTCCTATCTTAATTTTCTATTACTTCCTCCTTTCTGCAATACATTTTATTATCTATCTCCCCATTTAGATTGTAAGCTTCTTGAGGGCTGGGTTCATATCTATTAATGCAATTGTACTCTCCAAGCACTTGGTATAGTAATTCCTTTTTAATGGCATTTGTTAAGTGCTTACTATATGCCAGGCACTGTACTAAGCGTTGAGGATAACAAGCTAATGAGGTTGGACACAATCCCTTTCCCACATAATAATAATAATAATAACAATAATGGTATTTGTTAAGCGCTAAGTGCCAAGCACTGTTCTAAGTGCTGGGGTAGATACGAGGTAATCAAGTTGTCCCACGTTGGGGGTTATATTCCTAATCCCCATTTTACAGGTGAGGTAACGGAGGCACAGAGAAGTTAAGTGACTTGCTTGAAGTCAAACAGCTGATAAGTGGTGGAGCCTGGGTTAGAACTCTGACTCCCAAGCCCGTGCTCTTTCCACTAAGCAACACTACATGAGGCTCACAGTCTTAATCCCCATTCATTCATTCATTCATTCATTCAATTCATTCAGTCATATTTATTGAGCACTTACTGTGTGCGGACCACCGTACTAAGTTCTTGGAAAGTACAATACAGCAATAAAGAGAGACAATCCCTGCCCAAAACGGACTTACAGTCTAGCGTGGGAGAGGCAGACATCAAAGCATTAAATAGGCATCAATATAAATAAATAGAGTTATAGATATATAAACATATATACATAAGTTCTGTGGGGCAGGGGGGTAACAAAGGGAGCGAGTCGAGGTGAGGCGGATGAGAAGGGGAGCTGAGGAAAAGGGGGCTTAGTCTGGAAAGGCCTCTTGGAGAAGGTGCACCTTCACTAGGGCTTTGAAGGGGGGAAGATTTTTTGCTGGATTTGAAGAGGGAGGGCATTCCAAACCAGAGGTAGGATGTGGGCCGGGGGTCACTGGCGGGACAGGCAAGATCAAGGCACAGTGAGAAGGTTAGTACCAGAGGAGTGGAATGTGTGGATTGGGAAATAGAAGAAGAGAAGAGAGGTGAGGTAGGAAGAGGCAAGGTGATGGAAAGCCTTAAAGCCAATAGTGGAGAGTTATTGTTTGATATGGACGTTGATAGGCAACCACTGGATATTTTTGAGGAGGGGGGTGACATACCCTGAACGTTTCTGTAGAAAGATAATCTGGGCAGATGAGATAACTGAGGCACCAAGACGTCCCCCACCTCCTAATTAACAGAAAAGGGAAAAATACTGTTTTTTTCCTCTGATACTGTAAACCAAAATTCAAAGTCACTGATATGTGTATCCCCTATCCTTCCTGACCAGAAACAATTAGCAAAACTTGCTGAATATACATACCTTTCCTGCCATGATGAAGTTTGTCATCCCTGTAAGAAGGGACTAAGTATTCACCAGCTCACATCAACAATGATTCCACTTTAATAATAATAATAATAATGGCATTTATTAAGCGCTTACTATGTGCAAAGCACTGCTCTAAGCGCTGGGGAGGTTACAAGGTAATAGGGTTGTCCCACTGGGGGCTCACAGTCTTAATCCCCATTTTACAGATGAGGTAACTGAGGCCCAGACAAGTTAAGTGACTTGCCCAAAGTCACACAGCTGACAAGTGGCGGAGTCGGGCTTTGAACCCATGACTTCTGACTCCAAAGCCCGGGCTCTTTCCACTGAGCCACGCTGCTTCCCGATTGAGCCACGCTGCTTCCCAAAGCATACTTTACTTTACTTTACTTTACTTTACTTTACTTTACTTTACTTTACTGTACTTTACTCTTTACTTTACTTTACTCCACTTTACTTTACTCTTCTTCCACTCCCTTCAGCGTCACCCTGACTTGCTACCCTTTGCTCGTCCCCCCTCCCAGCCCCAAAGCACTTATGTACATATCTGTAATTTTATTTACACCTTTGCTCTTCTCCACTCGTAGCTCCAAAACATTTATATACATATTTATAATTTTATTTACTTGTATTGATGTCTGTCTTTCCCACTCTAGACTATAAGCTTATTGTGGTCAGGGAATGTCACTGTTTATTGTTGTATTGTACTTTCCTAAGTGCATAGTCAGTGCTCTGCGTACAGTAAGAACTCAATAAATATGAGTGAATGATTTAATGAATGAATTTTCCCCCCATTTCTCTCCAGAGAATCATTTAGGGGTTAAAATGTACAAAACTCATTCATTGTGATTAGGTGCCCAAAATGAGGGACTTCTTGTTAGGTTGTTTTAATGGACGGATAAAAGCTAAACCTCTCTATCCTCCAGACTGGAATACATCACCCATTTTGTAACTAGGCAAAATAAAGGGAGAATTCAGTTTGAATTCAAGAAATGGGACATCTTAGGTGGGCCAAGAAAAGAGCTCCTAGGCAAAATCATATTCACTTAAGCTCAGAAAAAGGGGAGAAAGAATATGAAGAGGGACAGGAGGGTCATAGAGGTGGAAGAAGGGGCTGATCAGTTGACTGCATCAATCAATCAATCAATCAATCGTATTTATTGAGCGCTTACTATGTGCAGAGCACTGTACTAAGCGCTTGGGAAGTACAAATTGGCAACACATAGAGACAGTCCCTACCCAACAGTGGGCTCACAGTCTAAAAGGGGAGACAGAGAACAGAACCAAACATACCAACAAAATAAAATAAATAGGATAGAAATGTACAAGTAAAATAAATAAATAAATAAATAAATAGAGTAATAAATATGTACAACCATATATACATATATACAGGTGCTGTGGGGAAGGGAAGGAGGTAAGATGGGGGCATGGAGAGGGGGGCGAGGGGGAGAGGAAAGAAGGGGCTCAGTCTGGGAAGGCCTCCTGGAGGAGGTGAGCTCTCAACAGGGCCTTGGAGGGAGGAAGAGAGCTAGCTTGGCGGAGGGGCAGAGGGAGGGCATTCCAGGCCCGGGGGATGACGTGGGCCGGGGGTCGACGGCGGGACAGGCGAGAGCGAGGTACAGTGAGGAGATTAGCGGTGGAGGAGCGGAGGTTGCGGGCTGGGCAGTAGAAGGAGAGAAGGGAGGTGAGGTAGGAGGGGGCGAGGTGATGGAGAGCCTTGAAGCCCAGGGTGAGGAGTTTCTGCCTGAGGGACCTGGTGAATACTGTGATGGGTGAATTTCTTGACTCATAGCCTTCTCAGGCCATGCCCATGGTCCAGATTGCTATTACCCATCTAGAGAAACAGCGTGGCTCAATGGCAAGAGCCCGGGCTTGGGAGTCAGAGGTCGTGGTTTCTAATCCCGGGTCCCCCACTTGTCTGCTGTGTGTCCTTAGGCAAGTCACTTCACTTCTCTGGGCCTCAATTTCCTCATCTGTAAAATGGGGATTAAGACTGTGAGCCCCATGTGGGACAAACTGATCACCTTGTATCACCTCCCAGTGCTTAAAACAGTGCTTCGCACACAGTGAGCACTTAATAAATACCCAAATTATTATCATTATTATTATCTAGGCTGATCATGTTTTTTAAAAAAATATTTCAGCCCAAGAGGCATTTCCATACATCATCCAGGATCAGTACATTGACTCTGTTTCAATTTCATGTCACTGAAATGCCTGCCGGATACCCTGAGTTCATTCATTCATTCATTCAATTGTATTTATTGAGCATATACTGTGCGCAAAGGATTGTACTAAGTGCTTGGGAGAGTGCAATATAAAACAAACAGACACATCCCCTGCCCACAATGAGCTCACAGAAGCGCTTACTATGTGCCACACACTGAACTAGGCGCTGGGGTGGCTACAAGCAAATCAGGTTGGACACAGTCCCCGTCCCACCTGGGGCTCATAGTCTCAATCCCAATTTTATGGACAAAGGAACTGAAGCACAGAGAACTGAAGGGACTTACCCCAGGTCACACAGCAGATATGTGGTGGAGCCGGGATTAGAAACACGACATGCTCCAGGCTGCTTCTCAATTCCTAACTCTTCCCAGTCCCTAATCCATTCATGGTTCCTACCCTTGGTAGACTTTTCAATATCCCTTGAACTATACATTTCAATCTATCTTCAGCACTTGTATAGATATATGCTTATTCTACATTTCTTGATCGGCCTCCCCAGCTAGGATGTATTAGCAAAATGAAGCAGGGTGGCCTAGTGGAAACAGCGTGGGTCTGGGAGTAAGAGGACTTGGGTGTTAATCCCGGCTCTGCCATTTACCTGCTGAGTGACCTTGGGCAAGTCTGTGATTTCTAGACTGTGAGCCCGTTGTTGGATAGGGACTGTCTGTATATGTTGCCAACTTGTACTTCCCAAGCATTTAGTACAGTGCTCTGCACACAGTAAGCACTCAATAAATACGATTGAATGGAATGGAATTTAGCTACTTCATCTGTAAAATGGGGAGTAAGACTATGAGTCCCATGTGTGAGCCTGTTATGGGCAAGGATTGTTTCTACTTGTTGCTGATTGTACTTCCCAGTGCGTAGTAGAGTGCTCTGCACACTCAATAGATACAGTTGAATAATAATGATGGTACTTGTTAAGTGCTTACTATGTGCCAAGCTCTGTTCTAAGCACTGGAGGGGATACAGGGTCATCAGGTTGTCCCACGTGGGGCTCTCTGTCTTAATCCCCATTTTCCAGATGAGGTAACTGAGGCACAGAGAAGTTAAGCAACTTGCCCAAAGTCACACAGCTGACAAGTGGTGGAGCCGGCTTTAGAACCCATGACCTCTGGCTCCCAAGCCCGGGCTCTTTCCACTGAATCACACTGCTTCTCAGTTGAATGAATTGAATCAGTGAATGTGTGATCCCTGCTCCGTCACTTGTCTGCTGGGTGACCTTGGGCAAGTCACTTCACTTCTCTGGGCCTAAGTTACCTCATCTGTAAAATGGGGATTGAGACTGTGAGCCCCACGTGGGACAGGGACTGTGTCCAAACCAATTCACTTGTATCAACCACAGCGCTTAGAACAGTGCCTGGTACATAGTAAGTGCTTAACAAATACAATAATAATAATTAATAATAATAATATTAATATAATAATAATTATTATTATTATGTGGGACATGACCATGTCCAACCTGTATTTATCCAGAGCTTAGTACAGTGCCTGACACATAGTAAAGTACTTAACAGATACCACTGGAAAAAAAAAAAAGAGTACAATGCTCTGCTTGCAATAGGTGCTCAATAAACTGCTACTACTACTTTATTTGGAAGTGACTCAACCATTATTCTGTTTCCATAGACTGCAGAATTTATTTGAGATTACTGCTAGGAAGTTCCTTCCTTTTTCCTTTCTGATTTCACCAATATTTCCCTCACAACCAACTTGGTAAAAAGCAAACAAACACAATTAAGCAGTTTTCAGGGAACTGAGTTACTCCCATTATGCAGAAGGTATCTGTTAGCATGATATTTGTTAAGCACTTACCCTGTTGTCCCAGGCACAAGATAATCAGGTCTGACACAGTCCTTGTTCCATATTGGAATCACTGTCTAAGTAGGATTTCCCATTTTTCAAATGAGGAAACTGAGGCAAAGAGAAGTTAAGTGACTTTCCCATGGTCATGCAGTAGACAAGGGGTGGAGGCAGAATTAGAACCCAGGTCAGATGACTTCTGGATCAGTACCATTTCCATTAGGTTCATTCCCTCATTCATGGCATGAAGGCTTGCTCAGTTCTCCATCATCATTCTCAGAGCCTCTTTTTTGCAACAGGTCATAGGTATATTTAGGATTTAAATCAAGTATTGAAGTTTTGCTTTACCAAGAGAAGTGTAATCCAAGGGGATATATTTCACACACAAAAAAATATTTCTACTCAGGAGGCAGCGAAAAATCTAAACAGAGTAATTTAGAGCACTCTTTGTTTCTGTTTTGAAATATATTATTTTTTTAAGTTGTATCTTTTTCCTTCTTTGTAGTCATTTGCCAGAAACATACAAGACACAGCTGAGATAAATTATGTGGAACTCCAAACCCAACTCTGCACAGACTAACTCTGTTTTAACTACTCCGAAGGTCACTTTCTAATTGTGTTTGTAAAGAAGACCCTTGTTCTACTTCAGAAAAAGGATGACACTAGCTGTTTTCTTAGAGGAGAGCCTTGATATCCTCCAGAGAATGTTTGATAGCTTGCCGTACATTTGGGAGCAATAAGTCATTCCAAAAATTTGCTGCTGTTATCTCTTGATGTTTGTTCAGACCCTGAGAGAAACTTTCAAAAACTGTCTTTTCCCCATTGAATGTCTGAAGAGCACATTTCAGACCTTAAAAGGCTTTTTAGGCTCAGATTAGACCCCAGCAGATTATGTTTTACCAAAAAATTCTGATCATGAGGAAGAAAATCAATGACATAATCTAGATTAAAAACTAATTAATGTTATGAATAACCTTCCCCTGAAGAAACCAAACTGTGCTGTCACTCTAGTTTTGGAGTATGTGGTGCAGAGAGCCATGATAAAACTTCATGAAGTGTGAATATCCAATTGATTTCTCAATTTGCATTATCATTTTGACAATTTGAAAAATTTTAGTAGTCTGTTCTATTTTTACAAATTCTTATTGTTCTGATTATGCAACATTTAACAGTTTCCCCACTCCTCACGAACCTCCAGTGGTTGCCCATCCACTGCCACATCAAACAGAAACTCCTCACCATCTGCTTTAAAGCACTCAGTCACCTTGCCCCCTCCTACCTTATGTCGCTGCTCTCCAACTACAACCTAACCCGCACACTTTGGTCCTCTAATGCCCACCTATTATTCTCTGTACCTTGATCTCCTATATCTCACCAATGACCTCTGGCCCACATCCTGCCTCTGGCCTGGAACACCCTCCCTCTTCAAATTCGACACACAGTCAGTCACTCTCCCCAACTTCAAAACCTTTCTGAAGGCACATCTCCTCCAAGAGGCCTTCCCTGACTAAGCCACTCATTTCCCCTCTTTCTACTCCCTTCTGTGTTGCCCTGAATTGCTCCCTTTATTTAACCCCTATCCCAACCCCACAGCACTTACATACATAACCATAATTTATTTATTCGTATAAATGTCTGTCTGCCGCTCTAGACTGTAAACTCATCATGGGCAGGGAATGTGTCTGTTATATTGTTGTCTGTCCTCTCCCAAGTGCTTAGTGAGGTGTCCTGCACACAGTAGGTACTCAATAAATGTGACTGATTGATTGATTGATTTAGAAAACATGACATTCTGCTGGTCTCTAAACTCTCAACTTTGTGGACAGAGCGTAAGTGCAGCAACTGATGGTCTTTCCATAAACAGAGAGGGGAAGAGAATGTTCATGCACTGTTTTTTTCAGCCTCACCCATACACTGAAATGGATCCTACATCAGCAGTATATTCTTCCAGAATGAAGGATACATATAAATATATAA
Organism: Tachyglossus aculeatus; assembly: GCF_015852505.1. NCBI lineage: Eukaryota > Metazoa > Chordata > Mammalia > Monotremata > Tachyglossidae > Tachyglossus > Tachyglossus aculeatus. The sequence goes on from NC_052066.1 coordinate 101,659,160, forward strand.
TAACAGTAATAATAATAAATGATAATACTGTTTAAGAATTTACAAGGTGTCAAACACTGTTCTACGTTGTAGGGTAGATATAAAATAATCAAGTTGGACACAATCCCTGCCCTATATGGTGCTCACAGTCTAAGTAGAAGCAGCATGGCTAGTGGATAGAACACGGGCCTGGGTGTAAGAGGGGCCTGGGTTCTAATCCCAGCTCTGCCTCTTGGCTGCTGTGTGACCTTCGGAAAATCACTTGACTTCTCTTTGCCACATTTACCTCATTTGTAAAATGGAGATTAAGACTGTGAGCCTCATGTGGGACATGACTTTCTCCACCGTGATTAGCTTTTTTTTTTTAACTATATTTGCTGAGCACTTACTATGTGCCAAGCACTGTTCAAAGCACTGGGGTAGGTACAAGGTAATCAGGTTGTCCCATTTGGAGCTCACAGTCTTAATCCACATTTTCCAGATGAGCTAACTGAGGCACAGAAAAGTTAAGTGACTTGCCCAAGGTCGCACAGCAGAGAAGTGGTGGAGCTGGGATTAGAACCCAAGACCTCTGGCTCCCAAGCCCATGCTCTTGCCACAAGGGCATGCTGTTTGTATCTACCCCAATGCTTATTACAGTGCCTGGCACATAGTAAGTGCTGAGCAAATGCCATTAAAAAAGGTAGGTGGGAGTAGGATTTAATCCACATTTTACAAATGGGGACGCTGAGGCAGCACTTATATATATATCTGTAATTTTATTTATTTGTATTGATGTCAGTCTCCCCATCCTGCCCCCAGACTGTGAGCTCACTGTGGGTAGGGACTGTCACTGTTTATTGTTACATTGTAATAATAATAATAATACTATTGTTGTTATAAAGAATATTATTGTTATAATAGTAATATTATATTGTTACATTGTACCTTCCCAAATGCTTAGTTCAGTGCTTTGCACGCAGTAAGTGTTTAATAAATATGAATGAATGAAATTGCCCATGATCACACAGCAGCCATGTGTGGAGCTGGGATTAGAACCCAGGTCCTCTGACTCCCCACTTCTCAGGGTAGCACCTGGAGAGTTTCCAGTACTCTACCAGTCTTGACTATGGGAGGGAGAGTCAAGCTGAGTCATAGCCATTCTATTCCTGGCTTGGCCAGTGGCTAGCGAACAGAAGGCAATCTGCTACAAGTCAAAACTCATCTTTGCTGGGCAGTAGTGGCATGGGAGAGAGTCAAGAGCAGAGACTCAGGTTTACTGCATGGAATGAGGCAATGGTAAATCACTTCTGCATTTTTACCAAGAAAACTCTATGGATACACTACCAGAATGATTGCAGATGTTGGGGGGCATACTGGGAAAGATGCTACCATGGGGTCACTATGGGTCGGACATGACTCGAGAGCATACGACAACAACAACCCCTGACTCTCAGGCCTGTGCTCTTTCCACTAGGCCTTGCTGCTTCTCTAATGATACCCTTTATTAAAGTTTTCCTAAGCCACTCAGAATAGAAAACTTTCCTCATTCTGATCCATGATCCTTAGTTCCTCTCCCCTGAATAACATTTAATAACTAGAAAGGAGACGCCTGGGTGGGTGAGAGGACTGGGTTATGAGATACCACTGAGCCTTTCAACTGTAGGTCACTGAGAGCTGGCCCAATTCATTTGTGACTGAAACTTGTTACCCTCTGGTATCTGCTTAGTGGACTTTAAGAAATGAGCTGGTGGTTTGAATTTAGAAGCTGGAGTTCAGTCGTCTGAAAGCTTCTAGTAATCTCAGACCTGAGACTAAGGAATGAGGGGCTGTATGGTTTAAACCCTCTCAGTCCCTGATGTAATCCAACCTTGGCTTCACAGACTCCGTCCTCTCCTGGTTCTCCTCTTATCTCTCTGGTCGTTTATCCTCAGTCTCTTTTGCAGGCTCCTCCTCCCCCTCCCATCCCCTTACTATAGGGGTTCCTCAAGGTTCAGTTCTTGGTCCCCTTCTGTTCTCGATGTACACTCACTCCCTTGGTGACCTCATTCACTCCCACGGCTTCAACTATCATCTCTACACTGATGACACCCAGATCTACATCTCTGCCCCTGCTCTCTCTCCCTCCCTCCAGGCTCGCATCTCCTCTTGCCTTCAGGACATCTCCATCTGGATGTCTGCCCGCCACCTAAAACTCAATATGTCCAAGACTGAACTCCTTGTCTTCCCTCCCAAACCCTGCCCTCTCCCTGACTTTCCCATCAATGTGGACGGCACTACCATCCTTCCCGTCTCACAATCCTGCAAACTTGATGTCATCCTCGACTCTGCTCTCTCGTTCACCCCTCACATCCAAGCTGTCACCAAAACCTGCCAGTCTCAACTCCGCAACATTGCCAAGATCTGCCCTTTCCTCTCCATCCAAACCGCTACCCTGCTCATTCAATCTCTCATCCTATCCCATCTGGACTACTGTATCAGCCTCCTCTCCAATCTCCCATCCTCCTGTCTCTCCCCACTTCAATCCATACTTTACACTGCTGCCCGGATTGTCTTTGTCCAGAAACACTCTGGGCATGTTACTCCCCTCCTCAAAAATCTCCAGTGGCTACCAATCAACTTACGCATCAGGCAGAAACTCCTCACCCTGGGCTTCAAGGCTCTCCATCACCTCGCCCCCTCCTACCTCACCTCCCTTCTATCCTTCTACAGCCCAGCCCGCACCCTCCGCTCCTCTGCTGCTAACCTCCTCACCATGTCTCGTTCTCGCCTGTCCCGCCATCGACCCCAGGCCCACGTCATCCCCCGGGCCCGGAATGGCCTCCCTCTGCCCATCCGCCGAGCTAGCTCTCTTCCTCCCTTCAAGGCCCTACTGAGAGCTCACCTCCTCCAGGAGGCCTTCCCAGATTGAGCCCCCTCCTTCCTCTCCCCCTCCTGACCCTCTCCATCCCCCCCGCCTTACCTCCTTCCCTTCCCCACAGCACCTGTATATATGTATATATGTTTGTACGTATTTATTACTTTATTTATTTATTTTACTTGTACATATCTATTTTATTTATTTTATTTTGTTAATATGCTTTGTTTTGTTCTCTATCTCCCCCTTCTAGACTGTGAGCCCACTGTTGGGTAGGGACCATCTCTATATGTTGCCAACTTGTACTTCCCAAGTGCTTAGTACAGTGCTCTGCACACAGTAAGCACTCAATAAATACGATTGATTGATTGATTGATTAATTTGACACTACGAGTCAGCACTTCAGTCTGAGTTTTAGTTCCTCAGGAGTAATAATTGAACATATTATCACTGCAAATTCTCTATTTTATCCATGTCCACATGTCTTGATGGCACATTGCTAGATGCTCTGGAAGAAGAAAAGACTAGTTAATCAATCAATGGTATTTATTTAGTGCTTACTGTGTGCAGAGCACTGTACTGTTTGGGAGATTGCAATATAACTGAGTTGGTAGTCATGTTTATTATTATTATTATTATGGTATTTGCTATGCACTTACTATGTGCTGGGCACTGTAATAAAAATAATAATTGTGTTGGTATTTGTTTAGCGCTTACTATGTGCCAAGCACTGTTCTAAGCTCTGGGGTAGATACAAGGTAATCAGATTGTCCCACGTGGGGCTCACAATCTTCATCCCATTTTAGAGATGAGGTAACTGAGGCCCAGGGAAGTTAAGTGACTTGCCTAATGTCACACAGCTGATAAACGGCGGAGTCAGGATTCAAACCCATGACTTCTGACTCCCAAGCCCGTGCTCTAGCCACTAAACCAAAGCACTGGGGTGGATACAAGCACCTAGGTTGGATACAGTCCCTGTCCCATGTGGGGCTCACAGTCTTAGTCCTCATTTTACAGAGGAGGTAACTGAGGCCTAGAGAAGCAAAATGATTTGCCCAAGGTCTCACAGCAAAGAAGTGGCAGAGCCAGGATTAGAACTCACGATCTTCTGACTCCCAGGCTGTGCTTTATCCACTAGGCCATGCTGCTTCTCATGTTTCTTTCCCATAATGAGCTTGAAGTCTAGAGGAAGAGTTTATAGGCTAAAGAGAACTTTTAGAATGCTCCCGTTTGAGACAGGGGGCTATGTTTGATTGGATCATTTTATATCTCCTCTGACACTTAGCACAGTGCTCAGTACTTATTAAGTGCTTAAAAGGAATTCATAATGACCCTTTAAAATTTCATAGTTTCATAGAAATTGCAAGATTTCTTCAGAGCGACACATTTCACAGTATCCAAGGCTGCTAGTGAATTAGGGTAATCACGATGTTTTTACACTTCTCAGAACATGCACCTATTCTCTAGATGTGCAAATAGCAGCATGCCTGCTTGCCTTAGGCTCCTAACAACCTTAGAGAGATGGGAGGAAATGATGCTGATCTTTACCTCTCTTACTCTCTCATTGGATGTCAGATGACTGGGAAAAGGCAGAGGTTTTGAATGTTTCTTTCACTGCCCTCTTTGCAAAAACAAACCAAAGCAAACAGCTGACCAAGGTAGCCCCGGGTGCAGCAGAAGGTTGGAAAGTCATACCAGAACTGGGAGAAGCAGTTAACGGAAATTTTAAGAAAACAGTCATTTAAATCACCCACCCCCGAAGGATGCATACATTCTAGGCTTCTGAAGGAACTGGCAGGTGTTATTACTGAGCCACTGGCTATTATTGAGAATTTGAAGTTACAAGTTCCCAAGGCTTGAAAAAGGGCAAATGTTCATCTCTAAAAAAGAAAAAGGAACAATCTGGAAATTAGAGCTCAGTCAGGACATGGTTTCTTGGAAAGATACAAAAACAAGTGATCAAACAACCAGTTCTCATGATGGTGAAGAACACAAGAACTTGAAACAACAGCATAATTCTGTGGAGAGCAAATGATGCCAGACCAGGTGATTCTCCATCCAGGGGAGATCCATGTAGAAAGAAGGAAGCAATGGGTATAATCAATCCAAATGCAGAGCAACTTTGAATCTCTGTCTCACATGGAGTCCCACTGGCCAAGCTGAGGTAGTCTGGTTGTAACTGACCTATTGTTAGGTGGTTGCCCAGAGGCTTTGAGGGGTCCAGTCACAGAGAAGTGGTCAGGAGCTCGATTCAGCCTTGACAGGGGTGATGTGGTGGCAAAGAGGATAGATTAATCAATGAGTCACAGGCATCAAGCGCTTAGTACAGTGCTCTGCACATAGTACTCTGCATATAGCTCTCCCCACAGCACTTGTGTATATGTGTACATATTGATTATTTATTTTATTAATGATGTGTATATATCTATGATTCTATTTATTTTGATGGTATTGACGCCTGTCTACTTGTTTTGTTTTGTTGTCTGTCTCCCCCTTCTAGACTGTGAGGCTGTTACTGGGTAGGGATTGTCTCTATCTGTAGCCGAATTGTACTTTCCAATCACTTAGTACAGTACACTGCACACAGTAAGTGCCGAATAAATATGATTGAATGAATGAATAGTAAGCACTCAAGAAATACGATTGAATGAGAATGAATGAATGAATCCTGCCCTGGTTCTTTTCAGTATTTATTTATTATCGTTACATTTCTACTGTAGCTGGGACTTTGCTGATGGGGTGCAGGACCTGCCACTGCCACTGTAACTGCAGCACCCAGAACTGTGTGTGGGGGGGTGGAGTTGGCTGAGCTCTCCTGGCAGGTTGCAGAGAGCTGCCACTGCTGCCAATGCAACCACCACTGCAGCCTCAGGGACTATGGGAGGGGTAGGAGTGGACCGGGCGCTTATGGCAAGGTGCAGAGAGTTGCCATTACTGCCACTGCTACCATCATCATCATCATCATCATCAATTGTATTTATTGAGTGCTTACTGTGTGCAGAGCACTGTACTAAGCCCTTGGGATGGCAACATATAGAGACAGTCCCTACCCAACAGTGGGCTCACAGTCTAAAAGGGGGAGGCAGAGAACAAAACCAAACATACTAACAAAATAAAATAAATAGGATAGATATGTACGAGTAAAATAAATAAATAAATAGGGTAATAAATATGTACAAACATATACCCCCAGGGACCACAGGAAAGGTGGGTGCTGGAGTTTTCTTGGAGGGATGAAGAGAGCTGCCATGCTACCCCCAAGGCCCCCAAGACTGCAGAAGGGTTGTCTGGGCTTCTGAAGCTATCCTAAACAGGTCACCAGGGCTGCACTTGGGAGGTGGGCCCCAGGCTGGTGACAGACTGTCAGTAGCAGTGGATAGAGAAGCAGCATGGCTCAGAGGCAAGAGCACAGGCTTGGAAGTCAGAGGTCATGGGTTCTAATTCCGGCTCCACCGCTTGTCAGCTGTGTGACTTTGGGCAAGTCACTTAACTTTTCTGTGCCTCAGTTACCTCATCTGTAAAATGGGGGTGAAGACTGTGAGCCCCACGTGGGACAACCTGATCACCTTGTATCCCCCGAGCCCTTAGAACAGTGCTTTGCACATAGTAAGTGCTTAACAAATGCCATTATCATTATTATTATTATTATAGAGTTCATACCTGGAAGTCAGAAAGACCTGGGTCCTAATAACTGCTCCATCGCTTGTCTGTTGTCTGACCTTGAGCAAGTCCCTTCACTTCTCTGTGCCTCAGTTATGTCATCTGTAAAATGGAGATTAAGACTGGAGGCCCCATGCGGGACAGGGATGTGTCCAACCTGATTGGTTTGAATCTACCCCAGCACTTAGTACAGTGCCCAGCACCTAGTAAGAACATAAATACCATTAAAAAAGATTGTATCAAATTACTGGCAGGTGCCTATCATAGGGGAGGAGCATCATGTTGGGTCATGGTTCAATCCCTTTGACTCATGATAGAAAATTCGATAGGATGGCCAGACAAATTTGTAAGCTGACCAAACACTCATTTTGCAAATGGCACTCCTGAAGGCAGCGGTGAAGTCGGGGAGGATTAGGATTGACTAACTGCTTAGTACCAAGTGTTGTAGTAAACACTAAATAAATACCATTAATAATAGACGCCAATGGTGACCTTGTCTTGTCTTGTCTTATGCTGTTGAGTCATTTCTGACCCATAAAGATTCTATGGACACATTTCTCCCAGAACTTCCCACCTCCAACTGCAATCATTCTGGTAGTGGATCCATAGGGTTTTCTTGGTAAAAATACAGAAGTCGTTTACCATTGCCTCATTCCGTTAAGTAAACTTGAGTCTCTGCCCTTGCCTTTCTCCCATGCCGCTGCTGCCTAGTCCAGGTGAGTTTTGATTTGTAGCAGATTGCCTCCCACTCACCAGCCACTGCCCAAGCTAGGAATGGAATGGATATGCCTCTGCTTCACTCTCCCTCTCATAGTTGAAACTGGTAGAGTACTGGAAACTCTCCAGGTGCGATCTTGAGAGGGGATTGGTGACCTTAGGAAGGGCGATTTCCATGGAGTGAAAGGGGTAGACACTGGATTATATGGGGGTGAGAAGAAAGTTGGAGGAGAGGAAATAGAAGCAGCAAGTGAAGAAAGCTCACTCGAGGAGTTTGGAAAGGAATGGTACCAGGGAAATGGGGTGATCTAAATTCCACCTAAACCTCCACTTTTTTGGAGGGATATACTTCCGACCTTTTATGGCATTTGTTAAGTGTGCCAGGAACTGTACTGAGCATTGGGGTAGATACAAATTAATCAGGTTGGCCACAGCCCCTGTCCCACATAAGGCTCAGAGTCTTCATCCTCATTTTATAGATGAAGCAACTGAGGCACAGAGAAGTGAAGTGACTTGCCCAAGGTCATATAGCAGACAAGTTGGGGAGATGGGATTAGAATCCAGGTCCTTCTGACTTCCAGGTACATCCTCTAACGACTAGGCCGTGAATAGCACATAGCAATAATCCTTGGTTTTCTTTACAAAAAATCAGGGAAAGTAAAGGAAGTCTGCCCCTTCCTTGGCTAAGGAGGAAAAAAAAAGCTATTAAAGAGAAACCACAAAATCAAATCTCAACTATGTCAAACGTTTAGACTATAATTTAATAATCCCCAGGGACGCTTACTTCCAGTCAAAGTTCACAGTCAAGTACTAGCATCCACATTGTGCCATTCAAATCATTTAGAACAACAGTGCCTCATTCTTGAGCAAGTTGTTAATGTTTCTCTCACTGCTTCTACTTGCTCTGCCCAAGTTTCAAGAAAACTGTCATTGTTTCCTATTTTTCAAAATGAGAAAAACAGACAATTCATTTCACATTACTGGAAATGAAAGCTCCAAACTGCTGCAGGCTAGTTCTCTACAGACAGGCTCGACTGTGCTCCTTGCTTAGCTGTATGTTATTTAGCGACATTACAAATTCATGACTGTTGAAAATGGCAAAATAAATCACAACTTTAATCAAATGATTGAATCTAAAGGTTAAACCGTTTTGAGAAGAGGAAAGCCTTTTTTTCCCCATAGGAGTCCACCCCTTGTTTTAGACTAAAATGCCTTTGGAGGTCTTAAGGAAACTCCTACATTTGGCAAAACTTTAATGCCGAGGGAGGAGGTTGGTCAAGGAATGGTTCTGAGCTGGAAGGACTGGTCTCCAGTACTGGAGTAGACCTGAGGTGGGAAGCTAATGCTTAGTTGAAGGCAGCAGGACAGGAGGAAGGAAGAAAGACCACCTGCCAGTCAACCTGAACGATATCATTCATTCATTCATTCATTCAATCATATTTATTGAGTGCTTACTGTGCAGAGCACTGTACTAAATGCTTGGAAAGTACAATATAGCACAAGAAACCCCTCCAGAATGAAAGGACTATTAGTAATAGCTGTGGTATTTGCTAAGCATTTTCTATGGGACGAGCACTGTGCTAAACTCTGGATTAGAAATAATATTAATAACAATTGAGGTATTTGTCGAGCCAAGCACTGAGCATGGTGTAGTGGATAGAGCATGGGCCTGGGAATCAGAAGGTCATGGGTTCTAATCTCTGCTCCACCACCTTTCTGCTGGGTGACCTTGGCCAAGTCACTTCACTTCTCTGTTCCTCAGTTACCTCACCTGTAAAATGAGGATTAGGCCTAGAAGTCCACATAGGACAGGGACTGTGTTCAACCTGTATAGCTTGCATCCACCCCAGCCCTAAGTACAGTGCCTGGCACATAATAAGCACTTAAAAAATACCACAATTATTGTCATCATTATTACTAAGTGCTGGGGTGAATAAAAAATAATCACTTTTGGGCACTGTTCCTGTCCCTCATAGGGCTCATGTGGGTAAGTGGGAGGATAAGCGAATCTATCATCCCCATTTTACAGATGAGGAAATGGAGGCACAGAGAAATTATTAACCCAAGGCCACTCGGCAGACAAGTGGAGAGCCAGGCTTAGACCCAAGTTCTCTGACTCCTGGGGACCATATTTTTTCCTCTAGGTCACATTGCTTCTGTCAGATTAGATAAACTTCCTCCCTGGGGTGGGCATCACAAGCTATGGGGAAGAGAGGCATTGAATTCCCATTTTATGAATGAGGAAACTGAGGCACAGAGAACTTGAGTGGCTTGCCTGTGGTCACACAGCAGGCAAGTGGCCCAGCAGGTATTAGAACCCAGATCTCTTGAGTACCAGCATAGTGCTCTTAGTAGACTGTGAGACCTACTGACAGTATGCCCAAGGCAACTCTATCCCAGCCATCCTACCCTTCCATGTCCAGTAAAACTGACTCAACCCCACTTCTGAGTCTTAAAAAACCCAGGATCTGCAATGAGCATTGCTTTCACCCTAACTTCTCCCTCTTCTCTGCTGCAAGGCTTAAACAAAAAGAACAGAGAAGAGCTGGGGAGCATAGAGCAGATGGCACTTTAATAATAATTATCATAATAATTATGGTATTTGTTAAGCATTTACTATGTGCCAAACAGTGTTCTAAGCACTGCGGTAGATTCAAGGTAATTAGGTTGTCCCACACGGGGCTCACAGTCTTAATCCCCCTTTTACAGGTGAGGTAACTGAGGCACAGAGAAGTTAAGTGCCTTGCTCAAGGTCACATAGCAGACATGTGGCTGAGGCGGGATTAGAACCCACATCCTCTGACACCTAAGCCAGTGGTCTTGCCACTAAACCACGCTGCTAGACTGTGAGCCCGTTGATGGGTAGGGACCATCTCTATATGTTTCCAATTTGTACTTCCCAAGTGCTTAGTACAGTGCTCTGCACACAGTAAGCGTTCAATAAATATGATTGATTGAATGAATGAATGAATGAATGAATGCTGCTTTAGGAATCAACCCATCAAGGCTCCGACCCTCAGGCTGATCGACTACCCGAATCTACAACTGTTTCTTCCCAAAATGTAAGAAAGTTGAAAATAACACAGAGGTGGAGGTAGAGGGGAATCATGTGGGCAGAAGTGGGATGGCAGGGGGTTGGTTGGGCATGTCCCGTTGTTGGGTAGGGACTGTCTCTAGATGTTGCCAATTTGTACTTCCCAAGTTCTTAGCACAGTGCTCTGCACACAGTAAGCGCTCATAAATACGATTGAATGAATGAATGTGAGCAGACCCTTTGGCTCATGCACAAAGTCCTGACTTTATTGTGGAAGAGGATTAGTGCTAATGGACCATGTTCCCTCACTGCAACAACTGTCGGTAATCCTCCTTCCCCAGTCTGCATACAGCTGGCTTATCAGAAAGGACAACCTCCTGGGTGACAGGTTTATTCACCCTTAGGACAGTGCTCTGCAAACAGTAAGCACTCAACACACATCACAGATTGAAGGATGCGTCCTTTCTCCTCAGGCTCCAGATCAGGCAATTCATTCATTCATTCATTCAATCATATTTATTGAGCGCTTACTGTGTGCAGAGCACTGTACTAAGTGCTTGGGAAGTACAAGTCGGCAACCTATAGAGATGGTCCCTACCCAACAACAGGCTCACAGTCTAGAAGGGGCAGACAGACAACAAAACAAAACATGTGGACAAGTGTCAAATCAATGTCAGTGACTTGGAGTGACTTGGCCCCGGGAGAGATCGGAGGATCTAGAAAACAGATTTGTTTCCCCTATTTCATTTTCAACCCCAACAATTTAGCTCCCACTGCTCCCCAGATTGGCTGCTGATCAAGTTTCTGTCTAAGTGGGAGGTTTGGCCTGTGGATTCCCAATTGAAGATGCAATCCTGGCACCCGATGCAGAGGATTTTCCTGAACTGTTCCACCAGTTTCCGGGACCCGCATCTCCCACCTAGAAGATGACGGATTGGGAAGGCAGGCAGGTCAGCTGGCTCTTGCCAAATGAATCACCGGAACCAAAAAGAGAGCAATGCTTCCTCATCCAATTTGGGTACATTTGTTTTGGATTAGGTATGGTCTGCTGCAGAGCGATGGCGAGAAGAGAAATAGTGACTCCAGAGAGGATTAAGTTTGAGGAGAAGGCACTTGGGAAATAGAAAAGAAACTTCCCGGAAGTTTTGCCAGCCGTATCCAGAGCCAGCCTAACGAAGAGTATCTTTAAGAAAGTCACCTTGGTTTAACTGAGGATTATTTTCAAGATCGAGTATTTTATTCTCTTTATTATTTCTCACTGGTTATGTTTTCCTTCATTTTAAATTCTCCACTGAGACTGCTTACTGAGTCGATTATCCCCGAACTCTCAGTTTATAAGTAAAACAACCCAGTCCATTCAATAACCCCATAACAAATATAATTTAGGAAAAAAACATTATTTGCAGTGCAAGCTCTTTTGAGGGATTTTTTTCCCCCTTAGTATGTGTGCCTAATGAGAAGATATGCATCAGGAGGGGAAGAGACCATCTTGGTCCCCAAATTGGTAGTCCTATTTGCATTATTTTTTAAGAGCTCCAATTAGCTGCATCAGCCTTAAGAAATGAATGAAAATTAGTGATTGAAAAAAAGTTAATAGTACTGTAATTAGCAAGGGCCCAATCTTGCAAGGATGGGCTTGATAGCTACAGATGGGCTTGATAGCTACAGACATCGAAATCTCTGGCTTGGGAATCTCCAACTTAGAAAATTCCGGCTTGGAAATCTCTGGCCTTAATAATAATACTAATGATGGCATTTATTAAGGGCTTACTGTGTGCAAAGCACTGTTCTAAGCACTGGGGAGTTTACAAGGTGATCAGGTTGTCCCACGGGGGGCTCACAGTCTTAATCCCTATTTTACAGATGACGTAACTGAGGCCCAGAGAAGTTAAGTGACTTGCCCAAAGTCACACAGCTGACAATTGGCAGAGCTGGGATGTGAACCCATGACCTCTGACTCCAAAGCCCATGCTCTTTCCACGGAAGCAGCGTGGCTCAGTGGAAAGAGCATGGGCTTTGGTGTCAGAGGTCAGGGGTTCAAACCCCGACTCCGCCAAGTGTCAGCTGTGTGACTTTGGGAAAGTCACTTCACTTCTCTGTGCCTCAGTTACCACAACTGTAAAATGGGGATTAAGACTGTGAGCCCCCCGTGGGACAACCTGATCACCTTGTAACCTTCCCAGTGCTTAGAACAGTGCTTTGCACATAGTAAGCGCTTAATAAATGCCATAAAAAAGCAGCCTTCTTTCTGAAGCATTGCCATTATGGGGAAGAAAGACTTTAAGCTCAGAGTGGTGCGGTTGCTCTTTTCAGTCCACTGATGCTCTCTAATGGCCTAAAGAAAAACAAGAATTATGGCATTGGATAAGCACTTATTATGGGCCAAACATTACGTGAAGTGCTGGGGTAGATAAAAGATAAAGGACTGAAGTGGCATCCCACATCTTCTGCATTGTGCCATGGGCTATCTCATCCCCAGATGATTGAGAATATAATGATGGTATTTGTTAAGTGCTTACTATGTGCCAAGCACTGTTCTAAGCACTGGTTTCAATGAAATCAGGTTGTCTCACATGGGGCTCACAGTCTTCATCCTCACTTTAAAGATGAGAAACTGAGGCCTGTATATATGTATATATGTTTGTACTTATTTATTACTCTATTTATATATCTATTCTATTTATTTCATTTTGTCAATATGTTTGGTTTTGTTCTCTGTCTCTCCCTTCTAGACTGTGAGCCCACTGTTGGGTAGGGATCATCTCTATATGTTGCCAACTTCTACTTCCCAAGCACTTAGTACAGTGCTGTGCACACAGTAAGTGTTCAATAAATATGATTGATTGATTGAGGCCCAGAGAAGCTAAGTGACTTGCCCAAGGTCACACAGCAGATAAGTGGCGGAGTTAGGATTAGAGCCCACATTCTCTGACTCCCAAGCCTGTGCTCTTTTCTCTGGGAGAAGGAACCAGAGGTTGAAATGAGCTCTGGCATTAATCCAACAGATAGTTTTGGGGTGTGCAAAGTCTGGTTGGGATTGGGGTCCCACACTGACCTTTTCAGCCACACACTCATCCAGAGTGAACTCCCCATCAATGGCATCTTTAAATTAGCAGGACAGCTGTACGTAATATAGATGATGTTACAGATTGTCATCCTCTCTCTTTATATCCTTTATCGGTATAATGAGAGAATATGCATCAGGAGAGGAAGAGACCATCTTGGTCCCCAAATTGGTAGTCCTATTTGCATTATTTTTTAAGAGCTCCAGTTAGCTGCATCAGCCTTAGGAAATGAATGAAAATTAGTGATTGAAAAAAAAGTTAATAGTACAGTAACTATTTCAGTATGGTACAGATTGTTATGTATTATGATTGTTATGTTACAGATTGTCATACTCTCTCTTTATACACTTTATCGGTCTGTTATCATCTCCACTACTTACAATGTATATGTATTGAAAGTCACATTACTGTCTTTGTTTTATCTCTCCTTGAGGGCAGAAGCTGAAAACTGTTCTTTGTAATTACCCACAAGGCAGTCCAGTGCTTTAATAATAAGAAGAAGAATGGCATTTATTAAGCGCTTACTATATGCAAAGCACTGTTCTAAGCACTGGGGAGGTTACAAAGTGAACAGGTTGTCCCACAGGGGGCTCACACTCCATTGAGTCTTAATCCCCATTTTCCAGATGCGGTAACTGAGGCACAGAGAAGTTAAGTAACTTGCCCAAAGTCACACAGCTGACAATTGGCGGATCCAGGATTTGAACCCATGACCTCTGACTCCAAAGCACGGGCTCTTTCCACTGAGCTACACTGCTTTGCAGAGTGCAGACTGACTGAACAAAAACTTCTCACCCCTGGCTTTAAAGCACTCCACTACCTTGCCCCCTCCTACTTTACCTCGCTACTCTCCTTCTACAACTCAGCCCACACACTTCACTCCTCTAATGCTAACCTTCTCACTGTGCCTTGGTCTTGCCTATCTCACCGCCGACCCCTGGCCCACGTCCTGCCTCTGGCCTTGAACACCCACCTCCAAGGCACATCTCCTCCAAGAGACCTTCCAGACTAGCCTCCCCACCCCTCTTCCTCTTCTCCTACTCCTTTACGTGTCACTCTGGCTTTCTTCCTTGTTCTTCCCCTCTCCCAGCCCCACAACACTTTTGTACATATCTGTAATTTATTTATTTGTATTGATGTCTGTCTTTTCCCTCTAGACTCTAAGCTCATTTACTGTTGTACTTTCCCAAGTGCTTAGTACAATGTTCTGCACACAGTAAGCACTCAATAAATATGATTGAATGAATGGATTACTGATTGACATTCCTACTCTTCTTAATAATAATGAGAGTGATGGTATTTCTTAAGTGCCTACTATATGCAAAGCACTGTTCTAAGCACTGGGGAGATTACAAGGTGATGAGGTTTTCCCACGGGGGGCTCACAGTCTTAATCCCCATTTTACAGATGAGGTAACTGAGGCACAGAGAAGTTAAGTGACTTGCCCAAAGTCACACAGCTGATAATTGGCAGAGCCAGGATTTGAACCCTGCTGCCTGTCTCCTTGCAGTGGCTGTGGAGAAGCCAAGCTTCTTTCTTCCTTGGTACCTCACCTGAGACCTTGGTTTGCCCTGCTTTGTCATTAGTTCTAATCCTGGCTCTGCCACTTGTCTGCTGGGTGACCTTGGGCAAATCACGTCACTTTTCTGGGCCTCAGTTTTCTCATCTGTAAAATGGGGATTGAGACTGTGAGCCCCAGGTGGACAGGGACTGTGTCCAACCTGATTTGCTTGTATACACCCCAGCGCTTAGTACAGTGCCTGGCACTACTTAACAAATGCCATAATTATTATTATTAAGTGTTATTATATCTGTTGTTCACAAACTTTCCCCTCCACAGGTACAACATTATAAAGGAAGCAAAGATTATACAACACAGGGTGTTTTCTACCACAGGCCATCTGCATGGAAACTTGGCAAAAAAATTAAAAGAATCTGAGCCAAGTCTTCCCTCTGCTTTAACAATCACCATAGCTCCAGACATATCCTACACTCCAAAATCAATCAATCGATTGTATTTATTGAGCACTTACTATATGCAGAGCACTGTACAGTACAATAGAAATAGGGAGTCAGCCATGAAAACTAAACAATTTGGTGCACATTATCTCAATTGGACAGGGCAGGAGATCTGTAGATCTGTGAGGAGGCAGGAATTATCAGCATGGTAACCCAACAGGGCTCTTGTTTTGGAAATCTCTTCCATGTCATTTTTGTCTTCTCATTCCTGTTTGATATCTTCAACTTCAAAATCCCTCAATTAGGGCTTTGTCCCTTCAGGTAGGTGTCTAATGCTGTGAGCTTATTGTGGGCAGGGTATGTGTACTGTGGTATTGTACTCTCCCAAGGGCTTACTACAGAGCTTTGCACACAGTAAGCACTCAATAAATACAATTGAGTGAATGAATGAATGAATGAATCATGCCCTGGTTTCAAAGACTGAAATGATTGTAGTCTCAAGGTAGTGTTGGTGTCAGGTGTTCGGTGATACTGAGTAAACTGGTATATCATAGTCTGGGGCTTGGTTGGGATAATATTAATCAGTTGTTAGTATTTATGGAGAATTTACTTCATGCAGAGCGCTGCACTAAGCACTTGGTAGAGCCCAATACTATTGGTAGACATGACCCCTGTTCTCAAGGAGCTTCTAGTCCAATGGTTTAATATGAGAAGCAGCATGGCGTAATGGATAGACCACAGGCCTGGGAGTCAGAAGGTTATGGGTTCTAATCCCTGCCTCATCACTTGTCTGCTGTATGACTTTGGGCAAGTCACTTCACTTCTTTGTGGCTAAATTATCTCATCTGTAAAATGGAGATTGAGACTGTGAGCTCCACATGGGACAGGGACTGTGTCCAGCCCAATTTGCTTGTTTCCACCCCAGAGCTTAGTACAGTGCCTGGCACATAATGAGTGCTTAACAAATGCCATAATCATCCCTCTAGACTGTAAGCTCGCGTGGGCTGGGAATGCATCTATTTGTTGTTATAGTGTACTCTCCCAAGTGCTTGCTTGCGCAGCTCAATAAATATTAATGAATGAACGAGAGAAAATTGGGTTAAGGAACTTAGAAACAACTTGTTTTCAATAGGTCCATTTAATAAGATGGCTCCTCCCTGGACCAAATCCAGGAGAAAAGGATTCCAGGTGTCCTGCAATGCCCTGCCCATCCAAGAAACCAGGGCATCAGGTCAGGAAGGGAAAAAGGCCAGGGAGATACCATCAAAGTCCAAGGTCCAAGCTCATCCCAACCTGGAGACTCTGCCCCTGTAGCAACGAGCCCTTGAAGGGCCCACTTTCAAATTGGTGACCACAAGCAACCACCCAGTTTACTCACTCAAAAAAATCAATCAATCAATTTATTGAGTGCTTACTCTGTGCAGAGCACCATGCTAAGCCCTTGGAAAAGTACAATACAACAGAATAAGCAGACATGATACTTGCCCATAGCGAGCTTAAAGTCTACAGGACTGTAACAACAGGTTAATCTCTGTATCATCATCATCATCAATCGTATTTATTGAGCACTTACTATGTGCAGAGCACTGTACTAAGCGCTTGGGAAGTACAAATTGGCAACATATAGAGACAGTCCCTACCCAACAGTGTATTGTGTGGGCAGTGAAATTCTGAGTTTATGCCTGTCATTCAAACCCAGACAGACATCTGAGGAGGCAAACTGAACTCATATGGAATGTGTCTCCATTCAGATTTAAGCAAAAAAACTAATAATAATAATAATAATAATAATAATGGCATTTATTAAGCACTTACTATGTGCAAAGCACTGTTCTAAGCACTGGGGAGGTTACAAGATGATCAGGTTGTCCCACGGGGTGCTCACAGTCTTAATCCCCATTTTACTGATAAGGTAACTGAGGCACAGAGAAGTGACTTGCCCAAAGTCACACAGCTGACAATTGGCAGAGCTGGGATTTGAACCCGTGACCTCTGACTCCAAAGCCTGTGCTCTTTCCACTGAGCCACGCTGCTTCCCCAAATGATATAGTTTTCAGAGTGTTGCAAAGAAAAAAGGCCTGCCTTGAGACAGGAGAGCTCAATCAACTAAGAAATCAATTTTATTTTTTGAGGGCTTACTGTGTGCAAAGCATTGTACTAAGTGCCTGGGAGAGTACAATATAATAGAGTTGGTAGACATATTCTCTACCCACAAAGAGCTTACAGTCTAGAAGAAGAGGCAGACATTAATATAAATAAATCAATTATGGATATGCACATAAGTTCTATGGGACTGAGGGTGAGGTGAATAAAGGTTGCAGATCCAAGTGCAAAGGCAACACAGAAGGGAGTGGGAGACTAGGAAATGAGGGCTTAGTTGGGAAAACTTTTTGATAAAGCTTTGAAGGTGGGGAGAGTGATCATGTGTCAATTATGAAGGAGGAGGGAGTTCCAGGGCAGAGGCAGAATGTGGGCAAGGATCAGCAGAGAGATAGGTGAAATCATGGTACAGTGAGTAGGTTGGCATTAGAGGAGCAAAATGTGAGAGCTAGATTGTAGTAGGAAATCAATGAGGTAAAATAGGAGGCAAGATGATTGATGCTATTTGGTGCAGGGACAGATGGACAACCACTGGAGGTTTTAGAGTTGTGTGGCTTTGTAGAAAAAATGATCCAGGCAGGAGAATGAAATATGGACTGAAGTGGGGAGAGACAGGAGGCAGGGTGGTCAGCAATGAGGCTGATGCAGTAGTCAAGGTGGTATAGGATTAGAGCTGGGAGTAACATGATAGCAGTTAGGGTGGAGAGGAAAGTGTGGATTTTAGCAATATGGTGAAGTATTGGTAACACTGACAGTATTTGGTGACACTGAATGTATAGGCTGAATGAGAGGAATGAGCTAAGGATAATGCCAGTGTTATGGGCTAGTTAAACAGGGAGCATGGTGGTGCAATATTTCACCAAACACAGAAACGTAACTGTTCTAAACAAAATTTAGTCCATGTCCTCCCATTCCTCAAGTACCTTTATTCATTGCCCATCCATCTCTGCAGCAAACAGAAACTCCTTACCTCCAGCTTTAAAGCACTTTATCAGCTCATCCCTTCCTACCTTATCTCACTGATTTTCTACTACAGCTCGGCCTGCCAACCTCACTCCTCTAAAGCCAACTTACTCACCACACTCTGATCTTGCTACTGGCCCCTTATCCGTGTCCCCCCACTGGCCTGAACTCCCTCCCCGTCAATGAATGAATGAATCAATCGTATTTATTGAGCACTTACTGTGTGCAGAGCACTGTACTAAGCGCTTGGGAAGTACAAGTTGTACTTGTCCATATATGACATTCACCACTCTCTCCATCTTCAAAGCCTTATTAAAATCATATCTCCTCCAAAAGGCTTTCCCCAATTACATCCTCTTTTCCTTACACCCTCTTCCTTCTGCATCACCTATGCAGTTGAATCCATACCCTTTAAGCATAGTTGAATCTGTACCCTTTAAGCACTTGATAGTCATCCCACCTTCAGCCCCAGAGCACTTAAGTACATAGCTATAATTTAGTTATTCCTTTTAATGTCTGTCTCCTGCTCTGGATTGTAAGTTCCTTTTGTTTTTATGGTATTTGTTAGCCCTTACTCTTTTCCAGGGACTGTACTAAGCAGTGGAGTAGATGCAAGGTAATCAGGTTGGACACAGTTCATGTCCCCGTGGAGTTCACAGTTTAAATTCCCATTTTACAGAAGAGACAACTGAGGCACAGATAAGTTGCCCAAGGTCACACAGCAAACAAGTGGCAGGGCTGGGTTTAGAACCCACGTCCTCTGACTCCCACGTCTGTGCTCTTTCCACTAGGCCATGCTGCTTCTCATTCCTTGTGGGCAGGGAATGTGACTACTAACTCTATTGTATTAAGCTTTCCCAAGGGCTTAGTACAGTGCTCTGGATACAGAAAGTGCTCAATAATTACCACTGATTGACAGAATCCCATATCTGTAAGGACTCCAGAGGAGTTGGGTTTTCTGTTTTCTTTTTTAGCTCTGAATTACCCTGGAGTTTTAAGGTTACCTTTATGGAGCTCTTGCATGTGACACCCTCCAAAGATTTAAATCACTGAAAAAGAGGAGGTTGGACTTCCAGTTAAATCATATAGAGGTGCTGACATCCTTCCTTAGCTCTTACGTCCTTTTGTCAGGTCAGTTGAGAAAATGCCAACACGGTCAACAAAAGATCTCAATCTTCACTCTAATTTAAACCTTGGCACTACCTGTGAAAGCATTCAGTGGTTGCCTCCCTCCAGAGGTATTTGAGAAGGTGAGCGGCAAGCTTAGAATAATAACTGGTATTTGTTAATCATTTACCATCTTGAGAGGCAAGCTTGGAATAATAACTGGTATTTGGTAATCATTTACTATCTATCAAAGCACTGTACTTAGCGTTGGGGCAGATACAAATGAATCTCTGTCCCAGATGGTCTTACAGTCCAAGTATGAATAGAAGTAACAGAAGAATGAAAAGATGGAAAAGTGAAGGCATTGATCCTTAGATGTAACTACTCATTGATTCTTCTTAAACTTTCCCGGAGGCCTTAATCTCTTTTTCATAGAGCAACCTAAAATATGAAATGCATGCTGAAGAAAACTGTGTTTGCACTAGGTAAATACTACAACTTTCATTTAAGACCCCAAAGTCCCCCTGGACCTAAAGACCTTTTGTTATTTTATTACTATATCACTTACCACTTCCCTTCAGATGATACTGCTGCCCATCTGCTGGTAGTGAATGTCATCTCCAGGTCACATTTTAAGTTCTTTGATGAGAAAGAAGGAATAAGGCACATTTTAGGTGGCAAAACCACCTTCAGGAGGCCAAACTGCTGAAACATGGATATTAACAGATTCAAATATGTGGCTCTGATCACCTCCAATCGTTAGAACAGATGTAAGCCAGCAATCACTCAGCAGTTAAACCAATCTTAATTTAGTCAATGAGCATTAATATAAAATTTAGAGCATATGAGGATGCCTAAACAGAACATAGTTGAATTATTTCTGAGTAACCACCAGGCAAATGGTCTAAATCTGGTAATCCCAAAAGACGTTTTTACAGTGGGACCAGATAAACCGGGGCCAGGGTGGACTGGTAGATTAGAAAACACTTAATTTGGAGAGAATCATTTGAAGGAGCTGGGGGAAAACAGTTCCATCGGTATTTTCTTGGAGGTAGAATCTCTTCCCAGGACTTCCTTCCACATGATGTCAATAGGACAAAGATTGGAGCTTATAGATAGGCAGATAATTGAGCATGGCATAGTGGAAAGATGATGATGATGATGATGATAATGGTATTTGTTAAGTGCTTAGAAAGAGCATGGGCTTGGGAGTCAGAGGTCGTGGGTTGTAATCCCCTCTCTGCCACTTATCCGCTGTGTGACTTTGGACAAGTCACTTAACTTCTCTTTGCCTCAGGTACCTCTCTGTAAAATGGGGATTAAGATTGTGAGTCCCACTTGGGACAACCCGATTACCTTGCACCTCCCCCAGTGCTTAGACCAATGCTTGGCATATAGTAAGCAATTAACAAATACCATTATTATTATTATTGCTATTATCATATTTTTTCTGCTTCTGAGCATATACCCTATCCCACTTTTATTATTGTATCAATTTCTTTGATGACTTCTCTGCCTCCTGTCTCTCGCCATTTCAGTCCATACTTCAGTATGCTGCCCCGATTATTTTTCTACAAAACGTTCAGTCCATGTTTCCCAACTCCTCAAGAATGTCAGTGGTTGCCAATCCGCCTCTGTAACAAACAGAAACTCCTTACCATCAGCTTTAAAGCACTCAAATCACCTTGCCCCCTACTCACTGCTCTCCTACTGCAACCCACCTCGCACACTTAACTCCTCTAATGCCAATCTAATCACTGCACCTCGACCTCTTCTAACTCACTACCAACTTCTCACATACATCCTGCATCCTGCATCTAGCTGGAATGCCCTCCGTCTTCATATCTGACCCAGAGTCACTCTCCCCAACTTCAAGGCCTTACTGAAGGCACATTTCCTCCAAGAGGCCTTCCCTGACCAAGCCCTCATTTCCTCTTTCCCATTCCCTTCCGCATCACCCTTGCACTTGGATTTGCTCCCTTTAGTCACCCCTCCCTCTGCCCCACAACACTTGCGTACATATCCATAATTTAAGTACTTATATTAATGTTTGTCTCCCTCTCTAGATTGTAAGCTCATTGTGGGCAGGGTACGTTTGCACCTACTCTATTATTTTGTAATCTCCCAAGCACCTTAGTACAGAGCTCTGCACACAGTAAGTGCTCAATAAGTACAATTGATTGATTGTTTCTGAGGAATGCATAGAGCAGTAAGAAAAATCAGGCTGTTCCAACCTTGTAATCCCAGGACTTCGTTTCAGCAGCAGACTGACAAACAGCCCCCTTGACGTGGAGGAAGTTGTAGGCTTTTTCTCGGGGAAAATCTGAAGGGATAACCCTCTGAAAAATTTGGGGAAAGCAGCTTGATGGCATTGCTGAGTTTGCATAAATACGTTCTGTTTATGCTTGCCAATCAACTTGAACTTTGGGTTTCAAATGGTAATGCAGAACACTTCATAAAGTACATTATCCCTTGCAGCTATCAAAATCTACATATCAATTCTTAATGTCTAACACATTTGTTGTATACAGTTGAAAAATCAAGTTCCTTTGTTACATCATTAATGAAGGTACTATGTTTACAGTGACTATTAGCATAACATCTTAAAATCCAGGTTTGAAAACACAGGCACGCTGATGTCAAGTCCTTTTTCAGGAAACTTTTGTTAATTCAAGTTTCTGGACAAAGGAAAATGATTATTCAGGGAACAACTTTTGCAGAAAATCAGACAACATCAAGTTATTACACCAAGTTCAACTTCTGCCCTATAAAAAATAGCAAACAAAGTTTATTAGAAAGGTAAAAACACTGATTTGGTTTTTATATTTTAAATTAATTTTTTAAAAGGGGAAAATTAATTAAATGTCAATTATTACCAACCTACATATGCTTAGGGAGTTATTTAAATGTAATGTTCTGTTCAGTTCTGCATGTACAAAAAGAAATTGCCCAGAGATTCATTACTTTTAAATAAATCAGGTTGAGATGGTAAGCTCATTATTTAAATTGAATTGTATATTTTTCTAAATTTGATCTTTCAGATATGGAGCTGGCAGGAAGTGATTTCTGAAACACACAGAAATATACAGTTTTAAATAAAAAATTTTAAAGTATAAATTAAGAAATTCAATCTAACAAAATTCACCTGATGATTTACTTTCAATTTTGAAAAACTTCTACTAATGAACTTGTTTGTCATTTAATAGCATGTAATACGGATCATTTTTTATTGAACAGAAGCTAGGCATATCTACGTAGCTCCAATTTGCATGATGTAATTAAATAGTTAATTGTTTTTGACTCAGTAATGGAGAAATCCACAAAAAAGTCTGTTTTCAATTATTGGAAAAACAAAAGATGGAAAAAAAAAAAAGAACCCACCTCCTACTTCTGACTCTCAAAATGACAAAATAGTTCAGGTTGAAACGAAAAGAATACTTTCAATTTCTCCTCTATTTAATGTGACTGTATTTTATTTTCTCTTTCATTTTGCTTTGCTTTTGCCCAGTAGAAACTGAGATCTGACTTAGTTGCAATGCACTGAAACTAAAATGCTGTTGAAAACATATCCCTCACACAGGGGAAACTTTTAAAAAGCAGTCCTAATTCTGCGGGAAGTGATGATTTATTTATACATTCTCTCCCTGTGAGCTGCTCTGTTTCACCATCATAAAACCAAGTACAGTATATAACCCAGGAGTTGTGTGCTCTGTACAGAAACATTGATTTAAGGTAATATTATAAACATTGCACTTGGTTGTGATAAGATGAAGAGAATTCTACAAATCATATATTACTTCGTGAAAAAAAATATGCCCCTTGAGGTAATTTACCAATGCCCAGTTTGTAGTTTTAAGAAGTTCAGGTCACGACAGATTTGAAAATGAATATGAAGTCCTTCACAAATATTTTTCATGGTCTAATCAATCATTGCTGTATTTTGCACTACATATGTAACATTTTCTCATTTAAAAAGATGCTATTTCATTTTCTAGTAAACCTTAAGAGCGCACACACACACAAAACACAAAAAAATTCTGAGACAAGTACACAGGCTGCTTAGAATTACTTTCTTGTGGAATTGATCTCAACACAAAATGCAGGGGTCATCTGTTTACAGCTATTCCCTCAATCACTCCATATTCGAGTTTTGAATGTTTCTAATTTGAATTTGAACATTAAACCTGACCCAAACTGTTGGAAACTGTTACTAGGTAAATCACAAATATCCTATGTGCTAATATGGGGTATAACATATAAAGATATGGTTGTGGACCATTTTGCTACTTATATTCATTCTCCAAGCTACATCTATCTATCCGAAAACAAAAAAACAAGAAAATGGTCCAGTTTGGAGATCTTCTTGTATGGGAACCAGAAGGCAGTCCTTTTTTGTCGCTACTCATTAGGAGCTACAGAAAGTGCTATGACAAATATGGAAATCAAAGGCTTCTCTCAGAAGTGTAGGTTGTAAAGCTAGACTTCTGCTGTAGTTAGCCAAACTCTTTCACTTTTCTGTCTACCCTCACTGTGTGCCCAGTTAGTTAGCCTGCAAACAGTGATAAGCAAACACCCTGCCATGACAGAAAGCTTAGAAAAATAAAATCAACCTGGAATGAAATCATCTCAGCTCCCTATTCTTCTTCAGAACAATTCTTTATGAAGATGGAAAGTTTTAAGCATTGCAGCTCAAAAACAAAACAAGTGGCAATTAGAGAAGAAAAAACATCTGCAATTAAGAAATGGTTTCTGGGTTTAAAAGAGAGTAGGTACATCTTTAATCTATTTGCAATTTGAAAGCTGCAATCAAGAAGATTTCCGACATGTAGTTTACTTAACTTTGCTTTAATTGATTTTTAAGGGAAATTCTTAGGATGGCAGTAAATTCCTGGGGTGCCAATTTGGAATGACGCTCAACATATTTTTTTTTGAAAATTAAGTGAGCTTAGTAATAGTAACATTTAATGAAGCACATGCAACTCTAAGCAGGAACTGGCCAATAAATATCCAGTTGTCCCTTAACAAAGGGAAATTGAAATTGTTAATAATTTTCTTGCTGTACATATTGAAGATTGACATTTTTTAAGAGCAATTTTGAAGGAGGTCTTAAGTGTTCAGTTCACTATGTACTATGTACAAAATGCTTTTTCTTCCATTAACCTGGTATGTTTGGTCCTTGCCCAAGAGAAAATAAATGACCTCAGCAAGTGCATCCCCTGACCTGAACTTGGCCAAATGCTGACTTTTACATATAGCTCCAAGCACTAAACTTTCATGGAGGGCAATTTGCATAGTTACTTGCTGATTACAAATTTTATGTTCATAAAAGCATTTTTCCTGGAGAAAGGCACATGGAATTAGAATTGGCTCCAATTTGATATTTTGATAACAATAAATGAAACTTTAAATTTGTAGTATAAAGAACCCATTTTTAATTCTCTTAAATTTGTGGTCATTCCTGGACACTGTCTTAGCATCAATATTGTTAAGGTGGTGGGGAGAAAGGGAGAGAGATATAGTACTGTTGCTATTTTCAGAAATCACCAAACACATGCTCTTTTGGCTCTGAACATCGACTGTCTTCAGCCTGAGATCCTTATTAAAACATGTTTATTCCTAAAGAGAAATCCTGGAATAAAAAGAGACAGGAACTCTACAAACTTCATTGCTATATGACAACATGGTAGCTTTACTCAATTAAAATATGAATGGCTAGAAAGTAGCAGGCTGTTGTGCCTTGTTTCAGTAAGCATTGCTCCTAAAATACCATACTGGAACTGAATAGATCCTTTTTTCATGGTTCCTCTAAGTCCAGGTATTTGAGTTTGATCTCATTTGTACAAAATTGAAATAACAGGACTGCAATAGCAGAAACTCAATGAAGGAATGAGTATTATAATAGAATGGTCAATTTTACCCCACAGTAAAAGAAACAGAAGATAGGGCTTGGGAAGAAAAGAATGGGAAGAGGAGTAAAACTAAACTGAAGGAGAAGAAGTAAGAAAGACACCTCATGTGCAGGGGGAGCTAAAAGGAATGGAAGAGGAGACCTGAAAATCAAAGCGTCCAAAAGACAATCAATACTTAGGGTGAAGCAAGCAGAAGACTTGGAAAACAGCAAGGAAAAAGCCGTCTGGCTGGTGCGAAGCAACTTAAGGCAAACCCTCCGGTTCTCAAAATGGCCACAGTCACATGAAAGCAGCCATTTTAGATGAAAAGATTTGGTTCCAATTTTTTAACACATTCAAACGCAGTACAGTACAAGGCATTTTGACTATTCCTTGAAATAGCAAAGTCTGACCTGTTCTCCTAGGGGTCACTTTCCTTTGACTTAGTACAGTTAGTTTGGCCAGAATACAATTTCCTTCTGGGAATTTTGCTTTTCAGAGATGTCTGAATATTTCCTCTCAACAGGGTTTGAAGAAAAACAAGTATTTTAACTGAAAAAAAGTTTCCAAATAAATAATTTGTACTCACAAAACTTCCTGTGTAATTAGTAGCTTGGATAAATTTGGATTCAACTATATGAATTGGAGTAGTGATTTTTTTTTGCAATAATAATGATGATTATTATTGTGACATTTATTAAGGTCTTATCATGTGCCAAACACTGTGCTAAGTGCTGGGGATAGATATACAATGATCATGTTGAACACAGTCTAAGAAGAAGGGAGAAGAAGAAGGGAGAACAAGTATTGAATCTCCATTTTACAGATGAGGAAACTGAGGCACAGAGAACGAAAGTCATCTGCCCAAGGTCACACAGCAGGTAAGTGGTGGAGCTGGAAACAGAACCTAGGTCCTTTGTCTCCCAGGCCTGTGTTCCTTCCAATTGACCACACACTGCTTCCCATAAATCAAAAATCTCCAGTGGCTGCCTGTCAACCTACGAATCAAGCAAAAACTCCTCACTGTCGGCTTCAAGGCTGTCCATCACCTCGTCCCCTCTTACCTCACCTCCCTTCTCTCTTTCTACAGCCCAGCCCGCACCCTCCGCTCCTCGGCCGGTAACCTCCTCACTGTGCCTCGTTCTCACCTGTCCCACTGTCGACCCCCAGCCCACCTCCTTCCCCTGGCCCGGAATGCCCTCCCTCCGCACATCCGCCAAGCTAGCTCTCTTCCTCCCTTCAAAGCCCTACTGAGAGCTCACCTCCTCCAGGAGGCCTTCCCAAACTGAGCCCCCTTTTTCCTCTCCTCCTCCCCAACCCCCGCCCTACCTCCTTCCCCTCCCCACAGCACTTGTATATATATATTTGTACAGATTTATTACTCTATTTTACTTGAACATATTTGCTATTCTATTTATTTTGTTAATGATGTGCATATAGCTTTAATTCTATTTGTTCTGATGATTTTGACACCTGTCTACATGTTTTGTTTTGTTGTTTGTCTCCTCCTTCTAGACTGTGAGCCTGATGTTGGGTAGGGATCGTCTCTATATGTTGCCGACTTGTACTTCCCAAGTGCTTAGTACAGTGCTCTGCACACAGTAAGTGCTCAATAAATACGATTGATTGCATGAATGAATGAATAAATTCAGACCAAAGTCAAGATAAGAGTCCTTGCTTCTGATAACCAGGGAAAGGATGGGAGATAGCAAGCAATAGAGAGGAGAGGGGAGTCTGATAGGTTGATCATTGGCAGCACCCAAAAATACCAGATTCTGAGTCACACGTGAAGCAGCATATCATGGCGACATCACTTGGAAGATTTTGTGGAAGCCTGCCCAAACCTAGAATGTTCCTCTCAGGTCAGCCCTGGCCCCCAAACAAATCTCTTCTGTAAATCTCTTCTATTCCCTTCTCGGGAACCTGTAAACCCAAGCTTCCAAGTAAGCCCTTTCCCCCATGGAAATCTCTTCTGCAAATTTCTGTTTCTTTCTCAGACCTTACATGTGGTCTCATAGCAATGAAGTTTGTAGAGTCCTGTCTCTTTGATGAGGAATAAACTTTTTTCAATAAGGATCTCAGACTGAGCTGGAGAACTTGTACTTCCCAAGCACTTAGTACAGTGCTCTGCACACAGTAAGTGCTCAATAAATATGATTGAATGAATGAATGAATGAACTTGGTGGTGGATGCCAAGGTGGAGGGGGGCTTAGTGTGTAAATAGAAAATAGCAGATATAAAGGTGCTCTCTCAGTATTGGACAGGAGCAGTCCAGCTGAAAACCAGATTGTCCAGCATTAAACAGGCTGAATGACCACACGTCTGTCTGACTAACTCCTCCTGGAAAGTACTCCTCAACTCCTAAGTGCTTTCCACGCAAGCTGGACTTGAGTCACCCTTCTCAGAACATGGTGGAAAATCTTACAGAATTTCAGAGACCTGATACCGATAACTAGCAAGTACTTGGTATTGCCCTTTCATATTTGGTATTGCCCTTTCATATCTACGGATTGAAATTTGCTGACAAAAGTGAGTTATATTGAAACTGGAGCCTCAACAATAGGTATCTGACTAAAATGCATGTTAATTCTTTTCACAAGTTCCAAAATCTGTTTTCACATATGACACTGAAATTGGAAGTGGCATACATTTGTCCAGGGCTCCTAGAAATGATTTATTTTTTTGTCTCCCTCACTAGATGGTAAACTCCTTTAGGGTAGTGATTCTGTCTTTAATTCTATGGTACTCTTCCAAGTGCTCAGTACAATGCTCTGAACACAGTAGGCACTGGATAAATACTATTGATTTAAGTAAAAATGTAGAATGCAGGCCAGGCTAACAAATAGCTTTATATGTTCCAATTGGAAGCTTTGTATTAATAGGTTGCTTTTTAGAGAACGAAAGTCAGATAAGATCTCTCTGTTCAACATATGTATTAGGCTGATTTCATATCAGCCAGGAAAATGTGTGTAATTATCATTTCATACATCAGAAGAGGTGGCTGTTTTCTGAAACATTTTCAAAGTAGTTGGACCAGAATTTCCAAAGAAGCTATCTTGGACCCATTTCAATCTTTCATTAATAAATTTGGTGAATGTTTTGTATACTTTTTACAAGTTAGATATCAGAGTGCATAATGTTATTTTCTAATGTGAGAAGCTTAAATTATTTTGTTCAGAAATCATCTGAGATCTTCAGTGAGAGTGAAATCAGTCTGCTGGGTTGCTATTTAATATAAAATGATGTATCCCAAATATTTATTAATACAGTGAGCCCGTTGTTGGGTAGGGACCGTCTCTATGTTGCCGACTTGCACTTCCCAAGTGCTTAGTACAGTGCTCTGCACACAGTAAGCGCTCAATAAATACGATTGAATGAATGAAATGTCACAGCACAGGTATCTATGTCCAAGTGTTATCACATCTCAGACATCTTCAAATGTTGAGGGAAAACATGCTCAAGCAGGAACAAATGATGTAGATCATATATATGTTTATATAAACAGAATTGGAAAATCATACTGCATGCATATGATATATGATAATCAGGGTAATCAGGATATCATATGATCCTATGTATTCAAAAACATTTTATGCAGAATTTGCCCATTCTCTGGATAATTTAAAGGTATGATATTAGTCCAGTCTGGAAATTCACAGCTCACTGGGGAATCTGGGCCTTTTCCAACCTTCTTCCCTGACATAGTCAGAACCCACGGCTGAGGTACTGTATTCTACCCCCAATGGCCAGTCAATAAATACCTGTTGACTGACAGAAAAGGAAAGACAGTCACTGTTTACTGGAAATATATTTATTTTAGGATTTTTTCTAAAAATCCTTTTCTTCAAGCATTTCAGAAGTGACAAGCTCTTCACTGAAACACTGAGAAGAGTCAAAGTCTGGAAGAGTCTGTTTTGCTGCAGAAATCAATGCCTTGATTTGATCAGTTGTTTTCATAACTGCCAGGTATGACCTACGTAACCTGGTAGGTTAGTGTACTTTTGATTTTGTTTTAGACAGAAAAAATAATTCCTTCTCATTTCTAGGCTCCTTTATATTCCGTTGAGGAAGAACTTGGAATCAATTTCACTCCCAAATTCCTGTGAAACAAATGCACGGATTTCTGACCAGTGATTTATTTTTATAAATTACTTGGACGTTTTCAGATGGGAGTTTAGACACTGGCATGACATGGAACTCAGTTTCCCTTGGAATGAAAGTTTACACACCAATCACGGAACAGCGAACTAAGGAATCCAAGTACAAAATCATATTCTAGAAATACATATGATCCCCTACTCATCCCCGTGTTACTTGGTTCATTAGATTTATTTTGAATGCAGACAATGCAATAAACCATCAAGCTGAAAATTAGCTTTTCTTTGAATATAGAAGCCATCTAGAGCTATGAATATGACATTTTCATTACAAATTTTTCTGATAAAGCTTTAGGAAATGCACAACTTAATGCATTTATACCCAAAAGGGTTGCTGGAGGTAAACTGAGCATCTGTAAATCTCCTTACTAAATGACGCATAACCGGTAGTTTTAGAGGAACTTTACTTTTTATCATTGTTGTTGTTGATTTAAAATTATTTAACCTCAGAGAGCACCGTAGAAGAGATAGAATAGAAAAGATTAGCAGTGGTTTAAGGAATCAACATCGTATACCTAACCTCCTGCAGAATTCAAACGATATTTTTCTCCCAAAGCTCCATGGGAATACTCCACAGCACAAGGGAGTTCTTCCCAATACCTTTTTTGCCAATTCCAGTGTAGGTTCTAAGTAGGGGAAAAACCCAAAACACTGAGAACAATGTCTTTCTCAACATTCTGAAACTTCTGGAGTGGGTAACTAAAATGTGCAATGAAGTAGCGTCCTCCAAAATTTCTTTTTAAAATTGTAAGTTCTAGGTTAGTTCCTTTCATGCATTGTACAGGGCCTATCGGTAATGGCACTGCACTTAATAAATTAGTATATGAGGAGCCAGTACATGGGCATTTTCAAATGAGCAGAACCAAGCCATAATTATTTTTAGTAGGTGGACAATTTTAATAGCTTTGTCACATAAAGCAGCTAGGAGACCCTGCAGCTTCTAATTGATAATACACTTCACCTGCAGTTCTGGAGTTTTGATCCTTCCATCTTGTCAGACAAAGGATCTCAGTAATATGGTGTTCATCCACAATCCAGGGCCTGAGCCTGTTTCGATCTGTAGGGAAACCGAGTTTTCCAACTGATTTGGAGCCCAGTGCGTTACCTGTAAGGAAAATTGGTCAAAAGGAGGACCAACCCACCTCCTCTTTCTGACAACAGGAAGGAGGAACCGCCCTCTTCCCTTCCCCAAACCCAAAGGACAGCTTCTGCTAGGTACCTGGTGAAATGTCTTCAAGCGTTGCTTAGTCGACGGCCCAGCTTTACTTCACATTCTATTTCCCTGTTGATATTAAATTGAGAGCAATCCTACCGGTTGTGAATAAAGCCATTTGAACAGGCCTGGCATTGCTTAGTGATGACTATCTGATTCTTTGCTTTATTCCCACAGCTCTCTCCACCCTGAAGATTTTGACAAACATTCATCTCTCAGGAGCCAGCACCTTTCCAGGCTATATAAACATCAGAAGGGCAGGTACAGAAACACTCCCAGCACAAATGAAAGTGACTGGTGAATGTGGGCAGACATCATTGTGCCACCATTTTCATACTTATTTTTCAATCAACCTCCGGGCTGGAAATAGCAGGCCTATTCAGTGTTGCTTAAATCCTATCTAGGCTCAAAAGTCTCCCTTTTTTTTTCTCTTTAATTTGATGAAGGAAAGGACATTTTTATTCTGGATTAACAGAAATATCAAAAGGAGAGATCGCAGAACAAAAAGGCCAAGGGTTGAATTTCACAGTGGCTAGGTTCTGGTTGAAGGAGATCTGGGATAGGTGCCAAATTCATAGAAAAAATCCTATTCTTCCTCTCCAATAGCTACAATGTTCATTATTTAGAAAAGCATATGAACCCCAGGATTTGATTTTAATAACACCGATGTCTTCATTAATCTGTACTTCCCATTTAGACTCATTACTGAGTAAATGCTGAGTTAATGCGGCACCTATTATTGTTGGATTTTCCCAGAAAAAAACCTCTTTTTCCCTCTTCTTTTATCATTCATTCAAGGACTATCAGGTGTGAGTGAGTGAGTGAGTGAGTGAGTGAGTGTGTGTGTGTGTGTGTGTGCGTGTGTGTGATGTTTTATAACAGGCCTGCTGCAGTCAATAGCTGTTTTTCTTACCTCAGATCCGGGAGGATACTCTGTCCGTGGACTAGCTACAAAGGTCTGGAAAGTCGGGCCGCACAGATTCTAATTCCAAACCATATTTATTTTCATGAAGCTTGAATGCTGTCACGTCAAGAAACCTCTTGCCATCACCTGCAACTGAGCTGATGTTTCCTAGATGTTCTGGAGGCCTCCTTCTAAATCAAGAGCGGTGATAGCCAACACTGCTTTGTATCTGCCAAACAAATAGTGGCCTTTGTCCAGCACAAGTTCCTAAACAAACTTAATCTCGCTAACACTGTGACAGATGACATTTAGATGTCCTTGTTACCCTTAAAATGGGTTTTATTGACAATCAGAGAACAAAAAGAAGGCCCGGATAAAGCCCAATGTTTTATCGGCCTGCTAACAACATCTTAGTTATTAGTGCAGAGGGTGGAGAAAGCCTCACGTTGCCCCCATTTCCCCCTGCTTTGCTATATCACCATGACAACAGATATAGAAATCACTTAGTGACTCCTAGAAAGAAAACACAGTGACACAGTACCCCTTGTATGGCGAATCAAACTAAAGCTTCATTCAAATGGCTATTCAGCTTGGGCATTCATGTAGAGGATAGGGTGGGTTTTACACAGGTAACTACAACAGAAAGGCCAGCAAGCACTCCAGCCTCAGCATACGGTAAAGTCTCTGGTTAATTAATGCATTCTCAATAGAATTTACCCATTTTAAATTTGTTTTCTTTTACTTGAAACATCATTAATGTAAAGGGCAACATTAATCAACATCTTGGAACTTAAAAGAGCTGATCTTTTTTTTTTTTTCCTATGCAACAGAATCTTTTCAAGTAGTTTTGTTAACTGCCTCTGATTCAAGGCACATTCTGAGACTCCTTAATCATATGGCAAATCTAGAGAGGCCTCTACTGGCCACTCCCTGGCTTTGCAATTTTCTATTTTTCACCCCCTTGGAAAAGCGACTTTTCAGCGATTATCTTAAAGTTGCACACAGAACAGGTTACCGGTAAACATAATGAGCCAAACGTTGCGTGTGATTGTGCTGTCACTTTGGAAGTCATTTTGCCTAACTTTGCTTTTTCCAGGAACTCAAAGGACCCCAAGGACTTATTCAGGCACCGACACGCCTGCCCCTATGACGTTTTAAGATATTTTAAGATACGGCAATACAGGTAATCATTCATTTTTCTTTGTGCATCAGACTCTCCTGTAAGTCTGGGGCTTGGAAACCATTTGTGTGAAATTGTGGTTCTTATTTGGCAGCTGGTATTTTTGTATCTGCATCATGAGGCCCTCATCTGAACCTTTAATCGGTGGTTAAGGAAATTAAACTGGAACATAGAATAATATAGAATTAGTGACAAGATGTAGTCCCTTTTCTACATCTGCCCCTAGCTCTCACAAAGAGTTGTAGGTTTTCATATTCTTCTTCCTGGGCCCTCAAGGGCAGTTTTTCACCATAAAAAAATTAATTAGTGGATTCTGACGAGACTGAGTCACCCCTTCAGATTGAAATCTGAGGTTTTTTTTATTTCCTAAGAGTATTATTCGTAAATCTGTGTGTTTTTAAAACCATGGATTTGATTGATTTTCCAGATGAGCAGAATCTGAAACAAACCTAAGGCATTCCCACTTCCGGCTGACAAAATTCCTCAATACTTGAATATGATCTGTACAACTGTCACAACGCAAATGAGGAACTCCTTATGAGGCTCTTCTTTGTTTATTTGTTTGGGGGTTTCTTCTAGAGGGTGTGGGGGATGGTATTGCCATCTCTGGTAACAAATGGAAAATCCAAATACCGTTTTTTCTGTGTGGATGTAGTCAGTTATTGAGAAAAAAACCCTGATGGTGGACTATTCAAACATTTCCCAGTACTTTTAACGATCTGATGCGGGTTGGTTGTCTGCTTGCTTTTAACATGACTTGGATGGACAGATATTTCAGGACCCTCTAGTTTGCTTTCATTCCCAACGGATGAAATGTTTCTGTTATATATCACGTTATATATAGAACCCTTTGCACCAGATGATATGGCATCTTGTATGGCTTAGGAATCCCTATCTGGTTTAAGCAGAGGTAAGGAAAGCAAGGGGCAAGACAAGCGAAATTTGGGTTGCCACCATGCAGTCCCAACAGTGACACCTACTGGCCCAGAGTGGCCCGAAACTAGCTTTCCTTGGATTTGTTGTTTTGGAGTGGAGGCCCACTGTCACTTACAAGAACCTTTGGTTCCATCTCTTAGTTTCATGCATCTTTCATCCCAAGAGCTTTCCAACAGAAAAAAAAAAGCACGCTGCCAAATGAACTGGTTAAATTAGCAGATGTGAGGCAGTGGAAGTGTGAATGAAGGCTTTACGTGCTTCACAGAAACCACTGGGTTCTGTTTTGATCCTGGAAAATTAAAGAGAGGCTATTATTTTAATGCCACCCCTCTCCCAGAATTTTACGCAACTTTGCCTTCCCTAAGTAAAGAAGACTATTTTATTGCAAAGCTATGCAACACTACTAGGCAGTTTTTGTTGATGGCTTTTAATGTACTGAATTCTTGCTGGTATGAAATTAAGACCGGGAGTCAGACATTTGCCCTCACAGCAATTAAAAGGGCAGTTATTTCACTGGGGCCGAGGTGCCAGCCAAGCTTCCTGGCCTTTGGCGCAAATCTAGCCCCCGAAGAGAGTTCCAGAACTAGGATTTTATTGCATTTCTTAGAAGAATGAATGGAATGTGATCATTTCCTGCCCAGGATGGAATTACATAGTTTGAGGGACATCAAGGTACCCAGAAAACATACGCTTGCTTTATCAGCGAAAGTTCAGAAAATTAGGTGAAAAAGCCATTTTTCAAGGTTAATTTCCAAAAATAATAGTGTGAATCACTTCATCTCTCCCTGAAAAGTCCATGGAAATCTGCTGGGAGTCTGAGCTACCAAGAATTTATGAAGCACATTTCTCTAAGTAAATAAATAAGACATCAGTGTATTCATAGCTTCTCTTGCAAACAAGAAACCAAATGGAGGCTCCCTTAAGGAACTGCTAGGGAGGTGATTTGGAGGGCTGCTTGCACAGGTTGTACCAAGATAACATTTCTCGGCTACCTAGGGAGACCTTCTGACAGGTACCCGATGTGCTTGTTACAATGCAAAATGCAGAAGGAATAATTTTGGAACTCAGCAGCCACCCCAGGAAGAAACAGAAAGGGCCTGGAGAGAGAAGCAGTTGTAATCCAGCTGCAACTGGAGTAGATTCTCATGGGTGATGGGAAGATTCTTTCTGGATGCATTTCAACTTTTTGGTGGGAGGCCTAAGGGCACCGACACTTTCCCTCTTCAACTTGAAAGAAAGAATCTCCCTGTCTGATCCCAGTTTGGGGAATGTCGATCAAGTAGATAGCATAGCAAAACACAGATAATTGCATTTGCCCCACTGTCTTCAACACACAGAAAAAAACTTTGCAAATAACTTGGAAGCAGTTAGTTGTGTGGGTGGCTTTGAAACCACCTTTGGCTCTGTAGTGTGGCTTTGTTTGGGCATCTTGAACATACATTTTCAAATGTCACTCAGTTTACATGCATGTGGGGAGTGAATTATTGTTCCTCAATCGATAGCTAACGCATCATTTGCTTATTTGGTGAAACAGCTCATCTGGGAAACAGCAGCCTCAGACAATGTCATAGCACATTTTTCCTAAGATATTAAATCATTATTACCCTGCCTTCTCCCTCTGATGATCTAAGAAAAATGCACCAAAAATGATTGATGATAACGAACAATTGGAAACAAAGGATGTCAGGGAGAAAAGCACATAAAGGACATAATAAAAATCACAGAGCACAAAATGTACAAAATCCATTGGATGGCATCCTAGCAATTCATTTGGAATAAAATGCAACCTGGGCACATGAGAACAGACATGATGGAAAATAGCCCCCGAGACTGGAAAAGTTTTCTAAAGTACCTGAGCTAGGAATGCAGCTGATCACTACTACAGCCATGGAGAAGGGCCCTAGGTTTCCTTTAGGAGATCTTGTTCTGCTGCACCAGGGATTTGCACCGAGAAAGCTTCTCTGAACCCAGGAGCTGACAGAGGGAAATGGTATCCAGGCGGCCAGAGAGTTCAGGCAGCCCATTAAGAGCAAAGCCTCATACGTATCAGAGCCAGAGGCAGCTTCAGAGCTGCCAAGAGGACTGCCTGCAAAGTCTGCCAAGGAGCCAGAAGCCGCTTGTGGGAAAATATCACTTACTCTTAGCATCTGGGTCCCGTGATTATTATCCAGAGAGACAGAGGGGTAAGATATGGTGGAATAAACAGAACGCCATTTAGTCATACACAAACACACCCGAAATATATGTATATTATCTCCTCTTCTCTCCTCCTTCCTCCATCGCACAAGCACGCACACACACGCACACACAATATTTCCTCTGAATTGATCAGGCTCCTCTTATGATTTTTCTCTTTTTAAATCAGTTTTGTTCTTAATCCAACTTAATCTTAAAATGAGCTTTGTTGATCCATTTTGCCCAACAACTTTCTTGAAACCAGACTCATTGGTAAGCTACGTAGAGAACATAATAGGATTATTTGCTAGTCTCAGGTTTTCCGAGAACTGCATCCATATCCAGTGGTTATAAAATCTCTTTCCCTCACAGAAGTAATTCCATTGAAAGCTGCTGACTGGGGCTGGCTAGGAGGCCTGTTTCCATTGGACTTCTACTTTGAAAGAAGCAAATTGAAATGCATTTCAGTGTTCCATTCCTTGTGTTTTCAAACTGTGATTTTTAAGATGACAGCTGCACATTTTTAATTAGCTTTACTCACCTTGTTCCATTTTTCTCTCATTTTTGCTTGGCTTTCTACTTTGGAGATGAGTTCTACCTTGCGTGTGCTTGCAGGGAGTGTCTGACAAGAAATTTGCCTGCTAGGGATCAAAATGTAAAGCTGAGCACTCAGGAGCACTGTAAGGTGTGTGAGCCCAAGGGGTAGGGCTGGAGGAAAGGTCAGGTTACAGAGCGAGGGAATTGAAAATTCGGAGACACCTTCTGGCTGATGAAATGGCCAGGCTGTCCCAGAGACATACCCACCGGCCCTGGGATAATTTTGAACTTGTTAGTGACCAGTTAAGTGGAAACTTCCTTTGTATAAGCATCATAGAGGGAAAGGAAATGGGGGATTTTTCTCTGAAAGCCTTTAACCAAATCTGATTTTAGGATAGTTGGAAGAATACAATTTTCCTGACAGCAGATTATCAATGTATTGTAATCCAAGGGTGCAAAGCAGGATTCACTGGAACAATCTGTGGCTTTCATCCCATCCCCAGAAGAAAATGGAACACACTATCTTAGAGGCCATAACCAGGGAATTATATCATATGAATATATAATATATATATATGTATCATATAAATACAATACATAGCAGGCTTAGTACAATTCTTGTGGTTATGCTAAATGTCAATATTTGACAAAAAAAACTTATCCTCATAATATTTTAGCAATTTTCAAAGATAAAGGAAAAAATATTTTCCAAGTGTGGCTACGCACAAGGGCATTTGTATCCTGCTATTTATAAATTTCATTTAAGCATCTTTCCAAAGGAACATTTACTTTTTTTTAACTTGAATACACGGTAAAATTATTTGGAAGTATCTGTCATTTGCAGATATCAAGTAGATACTCCAAGGCAGACTAACTAACAATAGGAAAGGATGTGCAGGGCTCTATAATAAACCAAGCAACATGCATTCAGCATCACAATCTGCTTTTTTAATTCTCGCAAACAGAAGGGACTTTGATTCCAACTGATGTGCGCTTTTGATTAATAGACCATTTGATAGAATGTTCCAGAGATCATTCTATTCCTAAGCTGAACAAATTCATTCTACATACAATTTGTATTTAGAGTGTTAGAAAATTGCTAAATAAATGGAAAAATTATTATCAAATAGCTCTAGCCCTTCCTTTTATACTGTACCCTGCCTGAATAAGGAAAAGCAGCCTGGAAAGAGGGAAAGCCACTGTACACTTTGATTGACGTCAAGCAGGCCACCTTTCCAAGAAACAAAGGCAAAAATTAAAATGGTGATGTATGGTTTCAAGTCTCACAAATTCAAGAGGTCAGTTAATTGTGAACATGCAGTAGCACTTTAAAACAAGATAAATACAAGAAATGAATTACTCGAGTAAAGAGAGTTGATTTCAGAAAAAGGCTGGTATCACTCTTACTGTTTTGGTTTTTTTTTCCTGGTGGTGAATGAGTTTTTCTGTTTTCCACTAAACAAAGTAAATAGCCGCATGAAATGTGCACAAAGTGCTGGACATCAGATTCGACCTGCTCTTCTAGAGGTTAGCTAGTTCAACTATCACCTTAAAAAGCCACGACCTGAAAAACAAACATTTTGTTTTGATTTTACAGTGAAACTGCTGCATACTTAGGTAAATTCCCCTTAGGAAAAAAATTCCTCCACCTCCCATGTCATTTTCCCTCACTTCAGTTTCTGTATGTGTTTGTTGGAGATATGCGTTGCATTGTCTGATTTCATGTTTCACTCTAGTTTAATTACTAACACACCCCTGTATCTCATATTGTTTATTCTCTTTAAACTGTTGCTGATTTCACTTCATTCTGAATATATATTTTAGGAAGGCATATCATTTGATTGTTCGGGCCCCAATGGAACAGGTAGAATCACTTTCTATAAATGTTAGATATGTTTTCACCTACAAAAATTCAAGTTTCTTTGGCATCTCTTTCTGGAAATGTTTAACCCTTTGTTACTGTCCTTTCACCTCATGTTCAAATTCTAGGATCTACATACAACTCAGCAAAATAGTAAGGTTTTTATTTGTTTCTACCTTTTGCTCAATAGAAATGTGAGTCAAACCATGGTGGTCAAAGCTTCACTATTTCTTTAAGACACCATTCAGAACTACTGAGGACTAGTTAGCTTCCTCCTCTGTACGTTCATCCTGTATTCTTTGGAAGAACTGTCCAAATTGTGTGAGAATTTGCTTATAATGATGTTATATGACGTCCTTGTTATGATACCTGCATATGTGGTGAACTTAATATTGATTTACTGTGTCTTTTCACCAGTTCTGGGCAGCCTAGATAGCAATTACAGCTGATGGTGGTATCTATTTTGTCTTTTCATAATTGTCATTTCTAGTTCTACTTAAGATTAAAATATGAAAATTGCACCATGTGCACATCAACAGTGCATTAACCAAGTTATCAGCAATATCCTCAAAGAACCATCATTTTAGCTGCTGCTCTTTACACTTGCTCTTCCTTTTATTTCTAAAAATTGCATACTGTAATATCAACTTTGAGGAGGAAGGCACTGTCCACTGAAGTTCCCCAACATAAAGTCTCCATCCAGATCATTAATATCTTCCCAAGAAATCCCAGAGCCTAGCCCAGCACCTGAATGACCAAACCAGATGTTTCTGGGTCATTTTGTTTCCTCCGAATATGGAGCCTGATTTTCAGTATGCTATCTTTTCATTCAAAAATGATTATCTTTAAATGCCACTTATTTGTGGGTCTCATTTATAGTGCTCATTTCAGTCCAGATTTTACCAAGTTTTATATGTGCAATAAACCTCCCTTTATATTTAAAACAGACTTTGAATGGCAATTATCCCTAACTCCAAATAGCTCTACCAGGTATAGTTGTTCAGAAAGGAGGACTGGTATTGCTGGAAAATACAAAAAATAGTTAACTTAAATCCAAGTACACTTGTGGGAGAAATGAGGATACATTTCCCAACTGTCCATGTACTTTTCCTTTAAGGAGATTTATCGTTTGAGCAGAAACTGTTAGAAGCTGATCAAAGCAGTGGAAATAGGGGAGGAGGAGGAGAATCTTTGTATGTTCAAATTTGGAATTTTGTGACCATTCAATATGGTCGAATTGGGGATTTTGTTATTACTTGTTCAAGGTAATAACAAGTAACCATTATGTTAGCATCTGTCTTCCAGCCACAACTTTATCTAAAAATCCTCTCAAACAGTGTGTCTCATTAGGTGTAAACAAACTAAATACCCTACTTAGAAATTAATATAAGCAAATAAAACTTCCAAGAAAAACAGTGTTTTTAATCTACCTAGGTTTTGAAAGCTTTTTTTTTCCCAATGGCATCTGCTTTGGATATACTCAAAAGTAATGAAATGTCAGCTAATAAATGCATTGCTATCCATAGCAGGGCCCTCTGATACGAATCTTCAGGGCCTTTTGTGGGTGTTGTGTTGGCGATGGTTGTTACTGTTGTGGCCGCCGCTGCTGCTGTTGTAATTTTGTTTTTGGTCGTTGCGGTGGTTGTTGTTGTTGTTGTTGTTCTTGTTGTTGTAGTTGCAATCTAGCTAATAAAGACTTTCTTTTCTGTAAGAGGATTTTGATAGAATTGACTCCAGACGGCTTTCCAGCTGAGGTCTGGGGCCTTGCTGAACCTTCAAAATGTTCCCATTTCAGCTGCATCAAAGTGAAGGAAATTCAAGGATCACTAACGTCTCAGATGGTAGCACTTGCCCTAACAACCAAGGTTCAGGAATTCTTTGGAGCAGGCTGAGGTCATTTTTCTCCCCTTTTCTCCTAATGCTTTTCTCTATTAATCAGAGCTCCCAGCTCAGATTGGTCTTCAACTTCCTCCCAATCCTTGCTAAGCCTGTCATTTCTAGCTATTATTTACTTTAATGGACTTTGGCTGATCCCTTATGAAGCTTTTGGATCTGAGAATAATAAGGCTGGAGAGTAACGGGCATAGACATGGGTGTGGGTTTGCCTGCAGATTAACCGTGGCAGATGGGCTTTATCGCGGGTTTCCTGTGTGCCGAGTGTTGATTGAGAGGGTATAATGAGAGAGGTGGTGTCTGCACAATGGCTGCAGCCACTTCATTGCGCCTCGCGTCTAAACAACCCCATTTTTCGAAACCTTTGGGTTGTGAAATTTTAGGAAGTCAGAGCACAAGAACAAGTACAAAAACAACTGTAAATAACCATGAATGTTAATCCAACCCTAATTGGTCCCTTCTTTCTCCGAGATCCCATTTTGTTGTTTTTAAGTTTTGAAGTAAATTAACGAGGAGGGTTATTCCCAATTTCCCTTACCACGTTGGGGTTTGCCCCAGTCGTGCAGCTCGAGAAGGAATTTGTGACCAATTCTGCTCCTCTTCACAGGTAGCATTGGACCCAAAGGGTTACATAATATTCATCTCACCTTAGGTTTTATCTTCTTGGGGAATTTTTTTGAATTAAATTATCTTTTGTTTAGAGAATATCAAAATTAATAGCAGGAAAATAGATTAGATCCTGACATCAAGCCCCAAGGATACTGAACTTTTTTTTTTTTTTTTTTACCAACGAGTACAGTTAACTCAGTAGCAACTGGGCGAGATAAATATTTTTACTATAAGTGCTATCCAAGGGTTTTTTACACATTCCCCATTTTAAAGATTTTATTTAATTCCTCCCTTTCACCAGTGGATTAAATCACAACTACTGATTCTTTTCTTCCTTTGGGACATTACCCATCTGTCTTCAGGCTTTCATCCCAGCACCCCTTAGGCTGGGAGAAGTGTTCTGCAAATGAACTGCCGAATCATGGAGAAAACTCTAGGTCAAGTTTGTGTACAAGAGTTTAAATTTTTAGTGACAGTCTTGCCTGCCTGCAGCCTGCAAGTTTCCACACAGCACTGCACAAGCAAGCAGCACCAATTACCGTCCTCCTTTGAAAACCATTATCAAGTTTTTCAAAACTTCTTTCATTTCACTGTTGTCATTCAGTGAAAAGGAAACTAACCACCATGTCAAGACAACTCAGCTGCCTAGCAACCACGGGCCACATTTTAATTCTGACTTGCTTCTGGTCTTGACTAATGGAAAGTGACTATGTTAAGCCAGTCAGAAGAGTTGTTTGTCACTTCTGAAATGCAAACAAAACTATATTGTTTTCGAAAGTATTGGGTGTGATTGATGTAAAGATTTACAGTAACATCATTCATTTTCTCTTGTGTTTTAGCTGGATTGATGTCATATCTTTTCATGCTTTATTAAATGCTTTAAAAGAGCTCAAACACATGACACTTTTTGTCCTCTAAAGGGTCTAAAGAGGGTTTTTTTTTTTCCTAGTGAACTGGATTCCCAACAACTTGTGAAATGTAATGAATCTATTCAATATGTGTCAGGCACATCAATAAATAATTTAATAAGAAACTATCATCCATGAAGGGGAACGTATTTCAAAACAATCAGCAGAGAACCGACCAGAGCTAAATCAACATTACGGGGGGAAAAGAAACAAAGAGAGTTCAGCTTTTAAGTCAAAGTTTTTGAATTTGTTTTTGTAAACTTTCCCACAGATGGGTAATCTTTGACTTTTGGTATGAAAGACACCAAGATATCCTTTGGCCCATTTTATAATATAAAAATTCCCAGCTATATGTTTGCCTGTTGCTGCATAATGTAATTGACAATATTGAAAGTTTTGTTAGAGTGGCTGTCAGTTAAATAGAGTGTAACTATGATGGATTAGAAACAAACCTATTAAAATTATTGAAATATTTTTTCAAAGGAAAAGTGAATTTTTGCTGTAATATTGCAAAACACTCCAAAACAGATTTGACAAATTTGCCATGGAATTTATAGCTTTTGTCCAAATGCATTAAAGTTCAAAAAATGAAGATTTTACCTTGCCATTTTTTTCTTTTATAGCATTTGACCATGCTTTTACTTTTTCTGTATACTTAAATAGTAAGGTGTCTGCCAATAGGGAATAATTCATCCCACAAACCAATGCTGGCTCACAAGCATTGCACACATATTTCCTATGCCTACATCCACCTGTTTCCCTTGCTATTCAGAATTCATGGGACCAGACTTTTTTGCAAATGGACACTTTAAAATTTATTCTTAATATGTGAAATTTATGGGTTGGAAAATGATAAGCTGTATTTTATTGATTTACATGTAGAGAAATTAACCCCAAGAAATGTATAAGTAACAGACTATTTTGAATTTAAAACGAATTCTTAGAGAACAACAATTGTATAATTGCAGGATATATAATTGCGGATTAGTGCACTGCTTTCCAACCATTTATATAGTTGATGGTCCTAGAGAATAGAACTTTCAGAAAACATAGAATAA
Source organism: Tachyglossus aculeatus (assembly GCF_015852505.1). NCBI lineage: Eukaryota > Metazoa > Chordata > Mammalia > Monotremata > Tachyglossidae > Tachyglossus > Tachyglossus aculeatus. The sequence continues at coordinate 101,701,899 of NC_052066.1, forward strand.
CATCTTCTGAGCTTCAGCAATCCAAAATTTTAACAAAATTATATTTCTCATGGTGTTTTGCATTTTCTTTAATATTAAAGGTTTTAATATTAGAAATTACGCATAAGCATTAAGATGGAAGCAATTGCATTGTAATGTAAAATAAAATCCTTATTAAATATCAGAGTGGTATTGTTTTTGCCGTCATTACTGTTCTTTTTTTCTTGTTACCACAACAGTCTGGGTATTTAAATCAGGGGTTATTAAGGATTTGAGGTAATAGCTTCTAGAGGAAAATAAAAATTATGTTCCGGATCTCTCTTCTGCTTCGTTCTAAACCTACCAAGTAGCAAGCAATAAAAACTGAAGGTCAAAAAATATCCATATGGAGTTCTACTGGTAAAGCTGATGATAATTTTATTATATCCCCTTACAATCTAATTTTAAAATTGAGTTTCTATTTTAAACATTTTACAATGTCCTTTGTCACACCAGTGTCCACATGTGCAATTTCACAGCCTTCCTTGACTTGGCAGATTCCCTTCCATCTTTCCATTTCATATTGGTAGACATTTTCTCTTGCTAAAATAGTCTTCAAAACCATCATCTCTCTATTCTTTCCCCTTCTTCGTGCTACTCTCCTGCAGTCACCGATTCAGATTCTCTACCCAGGGATGAGGGATGCCAAATTTACCCATGAGCTTTCCCCAGCTTTTAACATTGACCCAAATGATGAAACTCCTCAACCAGTCGCAAAACTAATTGATGGCAGTCGAGGGGTTGCCACACCGCTCCCCTTGTATATGACCAAAGGGTTATCGACAGAGAGACACATTTCCTGAGTGTATCAAAATTCGCCAGAGTAAAGGCTGCCCCAAGAATTGGCTCAAGTAGGGAAAATAAATCAAAGAATAGGAACTCAATTCACAGAGTTCCCCTGGTAGACGAGGTTAGAATCCATGGCAAACATTAACCAAACGGATTCTGTGAGGGAAAGAGAGGGCAGATATTAACACACACCCCCTCCCCATTTTACCTATCAGGAAACTCAGATACTGGGTGATGGAATGGTTGTCTCTTAAAATCACTAGTTTAGAATATATCAGGGATGGATTTAGTATCACAAGTGACTTGGGCCTTGGCCTTTGGCTGTTTCTTTTTCCTCGTGGGTCCTTTCTCTCTTCCTTCCCTGTCCTGTCCCTCTGGCATACAGTAAGCGCCAAACAAATACCACAATTATTATTATTAGATTATCTATTTCCTCCCAGCTAAACTATCAGTCTTCTATCTTTAGTGATCACAAAAGAGGAGGTTTGAAGGGATTGCTCCCGTGTGTTTCTAGAGTTTTCTTTAATGTCCCTTGCCTGTGAATCTGGTGAAATACAATCTCTGGTTTGCTCGTTGGCAGCAAATCAAGTTTATGAGACCCTTTTTAGCCTTCATCTTTCCAACCAATTGATGTTTATCATTAATATTACTACTATAATACTAATAATGTTTTCAGTTAAGTGCCTACTATGTGTCAGGCACTATACTTAGTGCTGGGCTGGGTACAAGCAAATCGAGTTGGACCCAGTCCTACTCCCATGTAGGACTCAGATCCTCAATCCCCATTTTACAGATGAGGCAACTGAGGCACAGAGAAAGTGAATGACTTGCCCAAGGTCATACAGCAGACAAGTGGAGAAGCCAGGATTAGATCCCCTGACCTTCTGCTTCCCAGGCCCATGCTTTTTCCACTAAACCATGCTGCTTCGACTGTTAATTTTTTGTTTACTGAGCATATATTCTCCATGCAGAGCACTATATTAAACCACAAAGTTGGAATACGTGAACCCCTCCCTCCAGGAGTTCACAATCTCATCAAATTTCTGAAGCTACTCCATTCCTCAGACCCTCCATGAGGGAACTGTGTCACTTCTGTGGTTTGTACTTTGCAGGGGTTTAGTACAGTTCTATATTTTCAGTGGGTGCTCAATAAGTACTATTACTACCATTGCTGAGTATGAGAGGAGGATTACCTACGAATTCTGAAGTGTTCTACTCCTTTACTCAGCCCAGCATTTTTCTTGATTTTCCAGCACAACACTGTTGAATCATGGGTAAACTTGCATTCCACTAGGACCCCTGGATCTTTCTTCGTATAATCATATGAATCATATTCCTTCATATAATCATTTAAATTTTTATTTATTACATTATTATTATCATAAGCTTTTATTATTTTAGCCACTTTAAAAAATGCAATGAAATAATGATGAATAGAAATGTTTCTACCAGCTTATCAGCTCTCCTGTGAAGGAGGAAGATTCACAATATAATACTCTATTCAAACATCTGCCAAGCTAGCTCTCTTCCTGCCTTCAAAGCCCTACTGAGAGCTCACCTTCTCCAGGAGGCCTTCCCAGATTGAGCCTCCTTTTTCCTTTTTCTCCTCCTCCTCCCCATCCCCTCTGCCCTACCTCCTTCTCCTCCCCATAGCACCTGTATATATGTTTCTACCAATTTATTACTCTATTTTACTTGTACATATTTACTATTGTATTTATTTTGTTGATGATGTGCATTTAGCTTTAGTTCTATTTATTCTGATGACTTGACACCTGTCCACATGTTTTGTTTTGTTGTCTGTCTCCCCCGTCTAGACTGTGAGCCCGTTGTTGGGTAGGGACCGTCTCTATATGTTGCCGACTTGTACTTCCCAAGCACTTAGTATAGCGCTCTGCACACAGTAAGTGCTCAATAAATACGACTGAATGAATGAGTGAATGAATGAATCACTAGTTGTTTGAAACCTACTGCAAGCTCCATTATATGTCATCTGGTTCCAAGGGTGTGGGATGTTTTATGGTTCTTTATTCACCCTTCATGGTTATGTAAAATCACTAGTTGTTTGAAACCTACCGCAAGCGCCATTATATGTCATCTGGTTCCAAGGGTGTGGGATGTATGGTTCTTTATTCACCCTTCATGGTTATGTAAACTTCCACTGGGGTTCACAGTCTAAGTAGGAGGAAGACCAGGTATTGAACCTCCATTTTCCAGATGTGGAAACCAAAGCACAGAGAATTTGTGACTTTTTATGGTATTTGTTAAGTGCTTACTATGTGCCAGGAACTGTTCTAAGGGCTGGGCTAGATATAAGGTAAGGTAAGGTATAAGGACGTAGTCCATGTCCCAAATGGGGTTCACAGTCTTAAGCCTCATTTTACAGATGAGGTAAAGTGACTTGTGTAAGGTCACACAGCAGACAAGTGACAGAGCTGGGATTAGAACCTAGATCGTCCTACTCCCAGGTTCAGATTTTTTCCACTAGGCCAGGCTGCTCCTCCAATGTCCAGGGAAAAAGGCTGTACTATCCATCCCACCCAGTGCTGATGCTTCCAGGTCTATTCAAGCAAATTGTTGTAATCATTTAACCAAAATTAATAGGATAATTTTCTGTCTAGTCCTTTCAGTGCCTTGAGGAAAATTACTATTCCCTTGGCTTTAAATGCTGCTAACAAACACTCAGTTCTGCCAAGCATGTGGCTTGACTGTGTGTTTTGGATAGAACCCTGTTAGGCAATTTGGGAAGATGCTCCTGATAATCCAAGACTGCTTGGCTAAAGGACCCTGAGGTGTTGGATGAAATGGCCGTGTGCATGGATGTAGCATCAAGATGGGTGTGTTCTGACTGCAAAGTGAGTATCCCCTACTGCAGGACTTGGCTAGCATGCATCCTCATAAGGAAGCAGTGTGCCCTAGTGGAAAGAGCATGGGCCTCGAAGTCAGATCCTGGCTCCGTCACTTGCCTGCTGTATGACCTTGGCAAGTCACTTAGCCTTTTCATTCTTCAGTTCCCTGATCTTCAAAATGGAAATTCAGTACCTGGTTTCCACCTTATTTGAGAAGCAGCGTGGTTTAGTGGATAGAGCCCAGGCCTGGGAGTTAGAAGGTCATGGGTTCTAATCCCCGCTCTGCCATGTGTCTGCTGGGTGGCCTTGGGCAAGTCATTTCACTTTTCTGTGCCTCAGCTACCTCATCCCTAAAATGGGGATTAAGAATGTGAGCCCTATGCGTGACAGGGACTGTGTCCAACGTGATTTGCTCGTATCCACCCCAGGGCTTAGTACGGTGCCTGACACATAGTAAGCACTTAAAAAAATACCATAATTATTAATAGTCTGTGAGTCCCCTGTGGAACCTGCTCATCTCATATCTACCCCCAGCACTTTGTACAGTGCTTAATGCTTAACAAATACCACCTTCAAATTATAGGAGAAAGGGAGGCATTTGTTAAAATTCAGGAGAACCTTTGTAAGGAAATGCACCCAGAGAGACGAAGCTGGCTTACATATTTATTTTTAATAATGTTTATCTCCCCCTCTAATCTGTAAGATAGCTACAGGCAGGGAATATGTCTGCTAACTTTGTTGTAATGTACTCTTCAAAGCACTTAGTACAGTGCTTGTGAAACAATGCGCTAAATTGATGATGATGATGATGATAATGATAATGATGATATTTGAAAACATACTGCAGGCAGGGAGATTGCTTCCTTGCATGTGAGTGTAACCATATGACAATCTCTTCCACACCGTAAATATATGAAGAGATTAAGACTCCTTTTCTAGCTGTTTGCACCAGCCTGGACGCCAAGAGTTCTGCCTTAAGATGCTATCACCTCTTCAGCAACCAAGATGCCAACCAGTGACTAATAGTAGCAGCAACAACAACAACAACAACAATAATAATAGTAATAATATGTATGATAGTGATATTTGTTAGGTACTTAGTTGAAGCAGCATGGCTTAGAGGAAAGAGCATGGGCTTGGGAGTCAGAGGATGTGGGTTCTAATCCTGGCTCTGCCGCTTGTCTGCTATGTGACCTTGGGCAAGTCACTTAACTTCTCTGTGCCTCAGTTACCTCATCTGTAAAATAGGGATTAAGACTGTGAGCCCCACGTGGGACAACCTGATTACCTTGTATCTTCCCTAGCACTTAGAACAGTGCTTGGAACATAGGAAGTGCTTAACAAACCGTAATTATTATTCATTCATTCATTCAATTGTATTTATTAAGCACTTACTGTGTGCAGAGCGCTGTACTAAGTGCTTGGGAAGTACAAGTTGGCAACAGATAGAGACGGTCCCTACCCAATAGAGGGCTCACAGTCTAGAAGAAGTAATTATTACTACTATGTACTAGGGACTGAGGTGGATACAATGCAATCAGAGCTGACACAGTGCCTGTCCCAGATGGGACTCAAAGTTAGAGGGAGAACAGTCTAAGTTGAATCTCCATTCTACAGATGAGGAAATGGAAGCACAGAGGAATTAAGTGACTTGCCCTAGGTCACACAGCAGGCAAGTGGCAGAGCTGGTGTTCAAAGCATAGGTCCCGTACTCCTTTCAGAGCAGAGTTTAAGGCTAGAAATGAAGAACTGGAATCAGAAAATGTGCTTGATGGTTCTTGCAGCAAAGATCGGGGGCTCTGAGTCATCCATGTTTTCTCACCTGGCCACCATTATAATGAACACCACAAATTGAGAGATGGCTGACCAGGAGAGCAGGTGCACGTTCTGACCTCCAAACTGAATATATCTGTGAAAGTCTTCAGCAACTGACACTGTTGTTTGTGCCCTTCCCCATTTCTTTTAACCTTAAATGACTATAACACGCACATTGCTGGTATAAGGCTTCACTGTTTGTTTCTTCATAAAACCAGTGGAATTTAATATGAAACAGCTATGTAGGTACATCATGCTTGCACACTAACATGAATTTTCAATGTAAATGGGTATTAACTGGATCATTTGAGAGAAGAAAAAGGGGAAAAAGTGGGGAAATGTAATAAAAAATAAATGTGGAAGATTGATTTTCTTGGTACAAATTTCTAGGGAAAGATCCAGTTGCTGCGCATCACCAGCAGAAACAATTATGTTGGAGAGAAAAAGAAGAGAGAACGAACTCTGTGAAAATCGGAGTGAATTTTACCATTTTTTAAAAACAGGTTTTCCACTTGGAATCTACGTATGTAAGCGATTAGGGAAAAATTCCAAGTGAACACTGGTTCGGCAAACATGAGATGATTAAAACTCTCTTCTTCTCAGGTCCATTAGGGAAATGACCATTTCTCAACTGTAAAATGATTATTTTGCCTATGGTTTAATTTTCACCTACAATTAAGCTCCATGATTGCATTATATAGCAAGAGTCACCTTTGTCAGGAGGCAAAAAACAAACATCATTAACAGAAAGAGGAGGAATCTGAGAATGGGGAGACCTGTGTTCTAGTAACAGCTCTGCTACAAGACTGTGGTGTGACCTTGAGCAAATTTGTAAATCTCACTGTTCAAATTTCCCCATCTGAAAAATGGACATCACACACATAGGTGTTGTGAGGATGAAGTGGGATGCTTCTGGAAAATCAAAGTGCTTAATATAATACTCTTAACTGGTACTTCTAAAGAGCTGAAATATAGCACCAATGAATCAATGGATCAGCATGGTAAACATTGATTCCTTGGGCATCAAAAGAAACAGAAAATCATTGAACTCAGAAAATGTTAATTTACAAAGGGCTTTGGTTAACTTTTGTTCAGAATAATCTGATTCCTCTTACCATTAACAATTAATCTATCCAGTACATTAACTAGCAGCAGAATTAAGATTTTCTAGTTAACAAAGATAAAAAGAAATTTTCCAATACTTTGAGATTACAATTGTAATGCAACTCTTTGATTTGGGATGAGAAGGCAAAGGTTTTGACACAAAACCTGGTTTAATTTAGTCACAGGAAAAGCAGCAAGACCTAATGAGAAGACCGAGAGTCTGGGAATCAGAAGACCTGGGTTCTAATGTCAGCTCCAGAACTTGTCTCTTCTGTGATCTCTGGAAAGTCACTTAAGTTATTGGTGCCTCAGTTTCAGGATGGCAGACAAATGGTGGAGCAGGATTAGAACCCATGTCCTCTTACTCCTAAACCCATGCTCTTACCACTAGGCAATGCTGCTTCTTACGGCCTAGTGAAGTAAAAACAAAATTAATAATACTAATAATGATACTTGTTAAGCACTTACTAATTGCCAAGCACTGTGCTAAGCGCTGGGGTAGATACAAGTTAATCAGTAACTCTTCCACATTTTACAGATGAGATAACTGAGACCCAGAGAAGTGAGGCGAATTGCCCAAGGTCATGAAGCAGACACGTGGCAGAGGTGGGATTAGAATCCAGGTCCTTCTAACTCCCAGGCCTGTGCTCTATCCACTGAACCACACTGCTTCTCACTAAGCCATGCTGCCTCGGTTTAGATCAACAGCAATGCAGTTTGGACTGGAATTCCCTTTGTTCATTACTAATTAATGCACTAAGAATACTTGCAAGGAGACTGTTTAAAGTTACTGAGATCTCAGATCTTGCTGCTTCCCCCTTGAAATTGTCCTAAATTCTCTGGGGGCAGGGATAGTGAAAAGAAATTTTATAGTACTCTCACAAGAGCATAATACATTTCTCTCTACCAGAATAGGTTCTCAATGAATACCACCAATGGAATGATTAATCCTGATTGATCCCCCTGGCCTGGAATGCCCTCCCTCTGCCCATCCGCCAAGCTAGCTCTCTTCCTCCCTTCAAGGCCCTACTGAGAGCTCACCTCTTCCAGGAAGCCTTCCCAGACTGAGCCCCCTCCTTCCTCTCCCCCTCATCCCCCTCTCCATCCCCCCATCTTACCTCCTTCCCTTCCCCACAGCACCTGTATATGTATATATGTTTGTACATAATTATTACTTTATTTATTTTACTTGTACATATCTATTCTATTTATTTCATTTTGTTAATATGTTTGGTTTTGTTCTCTGTCTCCCCCTTCTAGACTGTGAGCCCCCTGTTGGGTAGGGACTGTCTCTATATGTTGCCAACTTGTACTTCCCAAGCGCTTAGTACAGTGCTCTGCACACAGTAAGCACTCAATAAATATGATTGATTGATTGATTGATTGATCCTACATCAGAGGGTGGCCTATAGTTTTGTTATACACTCAGCCAGATGGAGGGCTTAGTCAGGGAAGGCCTCTTAGAGGAGATGTGATTCTGCACACAGTAAGCGCTCAATAAATACGATTGAAGGAATTTTAAAAAGATTTTGATGATGGGGAGAGTGGTAGTCTGTCACATATGAAGCGGGAAGGAGTTCTAGGCTGGGGAGAGGACATGGGCAAGGAGTTGGCAGTGAGATAGATGAGATTAAGGTAGACAAAACTGTCTATACTGTCTACCTCTAGATTGTAAGATCATTTTCAGCTGAGAATGTGTCTTTATTCTTGTACTCTCCCAAACACTTAGTACAGTGTGCTGCACACAGGAAGCACTCAATAATAATAATAATAATAATAATGATGGCATTTAGTAAGTGCTTACTATATGCAAAACACTCTTCTAAGTGCTGGGGAGATTAGAAGGTGATCAGGTTGTCCCATGGGGTGCTCATTGTCTTAATCCCCATTTTATAGATGAGGTAACAAGCACAGAGAAGTTAAGTGACTTGCCCAAAGTCACACAGCTGACAATTGGCAGAGCCGGGATTTGAACCAATGAACTCTGACTCCAAAGCCTGTGCTCTTTCCACTGAGCCACACTGCTTCTTTAGCAAATACGATTGATTGAATGAATGAATGAATAAATGAATAATTAAATGCCTGTTCTCCCTCCTACTTAGACTGTGAGCCCCATGTGGGACGGGGACTCTGACTGATCTGGTCATGGTATATCTACTGCAGTGCTTGATATAATGCATGGCACAAAGTTAGAACTTAACGAACACTAATATTATTAGAATTAGGTTTGCTTTTTCTAAGATTTTATGTGTCAGCCTTTCTTTTATCTGAGCCAGGAACCTGCCCAATCAGCAAGTCCAGAAATGATGCTGTATTCTCAGCCCAAGAACACAGTAGTGCTCTCCTCCTTTTTCCAGAACTTGAACAAGAGCCAGAGATGGGGAAGGGAAATCGAGGACTATTCTCTGTCTCTCAGATGGACTTGGTGACTTTAGGGTACGTTGAAATGGTTCAGAAGCTTGGCTAGAGGTGCAAGGTAACTAAAGCAATGGTCATGGTTAGCATAGGGTCATTATTGTTATTATTGTGACAGAGATCATGAATAGATCAATGGTAATAATAATAATTTGTGGCATTTGTAAAGCACTTACTCTGTGCCACACAATGTACTAAGGCTTGGGTGGATACAAGCAAATCAGATTGGACACAATCCTTGCTCCATGTGGGGCTCACAGTTTCAATCCTCATTTTACAGATGAGGTAACTGAGGCTCAAGAGAAGTGAAATGACTTGCCCAAGGCCACACAGCAGACAAGTGACAGAGCCAGAATTAGAACCAATGACCTTCTGATTTCCAGGCCCTTGCTCTATCCACTGCTCCGTGCTGCATTTATTGAGTGCATAATGGGTGCATGCCACTGTAAATACTTGGGAGAGTATAATACAATAGAACAGATAAACATGATCCTTCCCCACAAGGAGCTTACACACTAGTGAAGCAGCATGGCTCAGTGGAAATAGCATGGGCTTTGGAGTCAGAGGTCATGGGTTCAAACCCCGGCTCCACCAACCGTCAGCTGTGTGACTTTGGGTAAGTCACTTCACTTCTCTGTGCCTCAGTTACCTCATCTGTAAAATGGGGATTAAGACTGTGAGCCCCACGTGGGACAGTCTGATCACCTTGTAACCTCCCCGGTGCTTAGAATAGTGCTATGCACATTGTAAGCGCTTAATAAATGCCATCATTAGTGGGGAAGACAGATATTAAAAAAACCCAAAACAGATGGATATGTACATAAGTGAAAAAGCATGGCCTAGAGAAACAGCATGGTCTAATGGTTAGAGCACGGGCTTGGGATTTAGAAGGACCTGGGTTCTAATCCCAACTCTGCCACTTGCCTGCTGTGTGACCTTGGGCAAATCACTTCACTTGTATGTGCTTCTGTTACCTCATCTGAAAATGGGGATTAAGAATGTGAGACCCGTGTGAAACAGGGACCTTGTTCAACTGATCTGTTTGTAACTACCTGAGCGCTTTGTATAGTGCTTGGAACATAGTAAGCACTTGACAAGTACCACAATTACTATTATTTTTATTCTAAGTGCCAAGGGGTTGTGGGAGGGGTAAGTTTTAAAATGTGTAACTTGCTTGGTCACATTTTTAATGGACCAAAAAGGAAGTATCAAATGGTAAAATCTTCACATCTTGCACAGACACAGCTTTGGGAATCAAGAAATCCTTCCAGAATTTTTTCAGGGTTTTCATACACGTCCTCCCCCTGGCCTGGAATGCCCTCCATCCGCACATCCGCCAAGCTAGCCCTCTTCCTCCCTTCAAAGCCCTACTGAGAGCTCACCTCCTCCAGGAGGCCTTCCGAGATTGAGCCCCCTCCTTCCTCTCCCTCTCCCCATCCCCCCCGCCCCACCTCCTTCCCCTCCCCACAGCACCTGTATATATGTTTTTACAGATTTACTACTCTATTCATTTTACTTGTACATGTTTACTATTCTATTTATTTTATTTTGTTAATATGTTTTGTTCTGTTGTCTGTCTCCCCCTTCTAGACTGTGAGCCCATTGTTGGGTAGGGACCGTCTCTATATGTTGCCAACTTGTACCTCCCAAGTGCTTAGTACAGTGCTCTGCACACAGTAAGCGCTCAATAAATACGATTGAATGAATGAATGAATATGTTTCATAGAATTCTTGTTCTTGTGTGATCTGCAAAAGATTAAGCTAGAGTGGGGATTCATGGGGAATGCTGTACATTCCTTAAAAAACAAAATATGTTGGAATAATGCAACACTTTCTGATCTAAGTATCATAGTAATAAAAGTGAAGCCACAAAAGAAACCGTTAATCAGCTGTCCAATTTTTACGTTTGGTATTCTGAAAAATCTTCTTTTCATTTCCTGTTTCCAAGAGGATGACCTCAAAGAGATATTTTGTATCTTTTTTTTTTTTCATTTTCAAACCACAGGAATATTTTCCTAGTTACATATGGCACACAAAACACATTGCCAGTAAATAGAAATAATCTGCCTTTTCTGGTTTTACAATTTATATATTTTGAGATAAACCATCATGCATATGAAAATACTCCATTGATACAAATATGAATTATGAGAAAACATAAGCTGGAAAAGTAATTTAAGGCATCTTGAAACTCTTTGGGAAATATCCAGAATTTTCCCTCTCAGTTTTTTTTTTTTTTTTTTGCTGACTCCTCTACCATTCCTCAACTATCTGTATCCCAGAGGCTTTGTTCTGATTCCACCTCTCTTCACCCTTTACATCACTCTCTTGGGAGGCTCATCTGCTCACATGACTTCAGTTACCACCTCTAAGCTGATGACTGATAAAATTTATCTCAACAGCCCTGAACTCTCTTCTAACCGGGATCCTTCATCTCTTCTTGCCTTCAGATTATCTCCACTTGGAAGTTTCACTAACATTTCAAACACAATACAGTGTGTCTCAAACTGATCTCATCTTCCATCATAAATCTCCTCCTTCTCAATCAATGTGGCATTTATTGAGTGATTACTGTGTGCTTAGCACTCTATTTAGGTGTCCAGGAGAGAACAATAATGTGCAGTTGATAGACACAGTCCCAGCACACAAGGAGTTCACAGTATAGATAGGGGAGACAGACATTTAAATAAATTACTGATAAGGAAAAAGGGAGAGTCAATCAATAACCACATTATCCTCTCTGTCCAAGACGACCAGAACTTTGTCAGCATATGGAACTCCTTGCTCTCTTTCAAATCTCACATTCAATCCATGGCTGAATCCTGCCTAACATCTCATAGATCCACTCCTATTACCTCCAAATACCTACTCCTTTGGCCCAAGATCTGGTCATATTGCAGATGGATTATTGCATCACTAGCAACTTGCTTGCTGAGTAATTTGGGCAAGTTACTTAACTTCTCTGTGCCTGTTTCCTCATTTGAAAAATCAGTATTAAATAGCTGTTTTCCCTCTTAAACTGTGAGCCCCATGTGGGACAGGGACTGTATCCAACCTGATTATTTTTCATCTGATTCCCAGATCTGTCCTCTATCCTTAGACCACAATCCCTCCTTTCCTCCCCAAATCTGACATACTACAGTCCTCCTCATATTCCGAGCCCTCCTGAGAATTCACCTCCTCTTACACCCCATCCTGATTAATCCCCAGCATCCCAAGTTAAAGAAACCCATCAGCCATCCTAGCACTTATATATACACTTCTACCTATCTTTAAAACATATGAATATATGCTTATTCTGTTTTATATTCAATTATTTATTTTGGTCACTCAAAAATATTTTTATATCTGTATCACCCATTCCAGTGTAAACTCCTTGGGGCAAGAGAATGTGTCACTTGCTTGTTTTGAACTTTGCTAACACTGTACTGCATTCCACTTAGCTAGCATTTTATAAATAAGCAAATCACTGGTATTTGAGTACCTGCTATGTGCCAAGTACAATACTAAGCACTTGAGAAGCAGCATGGCTCAGTGGAAAGAGCACGGGCTTTGGAGTCAGAGGTCGTGGTTTCAAAACCCGGCTCCTCCAGTTGTCAGCTGTGTGACTTTGGGCAAGTCACTTAACTTCTTTGGGCCTCAGTTCCCTCATCTGGAAAATGGGGATTAAGACTGTGAGCTCCACGTGGGGCAACCTGATCATCTTATATCCCCCCAGTGTTTAGAACAGTGCTTAGCACATAGTAAGCTCTCAACAAATACCATCATCATCATTATTATTATTGAGAGAATACAGTAACAACAGAATTAGCCGACATGTTCCCTGCCCATAAGAAGTTTACAATCTTGTGCTCCTCTTCTCCACTCCCATCCCCTAATTGTAGGGGTTCCTCAAGGGTCAGTTCTTGGTCCCCTTCTATACTCCATCTACACTCACTCCGTTGGAGAACTCATTCACTCCCACTGCTTCAACTATCATCTCTATGTGGATGACACCCAAATTTATATCTCCTTCCCTGTTCTCGCTCCCTCTCTCCAGGCTCACATCTCCTCCTGCCTTCAGGATATCTCTACTTGGATGTCCTCTCACCACCTAAAACTCAGCATGTCCAAGACAGAAGCTCCTTATCTTCCCTCCCAAACCCTGTCCTCTCCCTGACTTTACCATCACTGTGGATGACACAACCATCCTTCCCATCTCACAAACCCACAGACTTGGTGTCATTCTTGACTCCGCTCACTCATTCACCCCACATATCCATTATGTCTCCAAAACCTGCCTGTCTCACCTTCAAAACATTGCCAAGATCTGCCCTTTCCTCTCCATCCAAACCGCTACCACATTAGTGATAATCACTCATCCTACCCCAACTGAATTACTGCAACAGCCTCCTTTCTGACCTCCCAACCTCCTGTCTCTCCTCACTTCAGTCCATATTTCACTCTGCTGCCCGGAATATCTTTCTACAGAAACATTCTGGGCGTGTCACCCTCCTCCTCAAAAATCTCCAGTGGTTGCCTATCAACCTCCTTACCAAGCAAAAACTCCTCACTATTGGCTTCAAAACTCTTCATCACCTTGCCCCCTCTTACCTCATCTCCCTTCTCTACTACACCCCAGCCCGCACACTCCACTTCTCTGGTGCTAACCTTCTCACTGTGCCTCATTCTCGCCTGACCACTGCCGAACCCTAGCCCACGTCCTCCCCCTGGCCTGCAACACCATCCCTCCTCAAATCCACCCAACAATTACACTTCCCCCTTCAAAGCCCTACTGAAGGCTCACCTCTTCCAAGAGGCCTTCCCAGACTAAGTCCCTCTTTTCCTCAGGTCCCCCTCCCCTCTGCGTCACCCCAACTCACTCCCATTGCTCTTCCCCCTCTCCTCCCACAGCACTTGTGTATATATGTACATATCTGTAATTCTATTTATTTATATTAATGATTGTTTACTTGTTTTGATATGTATATATCTATAATTCTATTTGTATTGATGCCTGTTTACATGTTTTGATGTCTGTCTCCCCCCTTCTAAAAAAAAAATAAACAAATAATAAAAACATTTATTAAGCACTTACTATGTGCAAAGCACTGTTCTAAGCGCTGGGGAGGTTACAAGGTGATCAGGTTGTCCCACAGGGGGCTCACAGTCTTAATCCCCATTTTACAGATGAGGGAACTGAGGCACAGAGAAGTGAACTGACTTGCCCAAAGTCACACAGCTGACAATTGGCAGAGCTGGGATTTGAACCCATGACCTCTGACTCCAAAGCCCGGGCTCTTTCCACTGAGCCATGCTGCTTCTAGACTGTAAGCCAGGTGTGGGCAGGAATTGTCTCTCTTTATTGCTGAATTGTACTTTCCAAGCACTTAGTACAGTGCTCTGCAAACAGTAAATGCTCAATACGATTGAAAGAATGAATTAGTACACATCTACTGATACATCACAGCCTACAGTCTTAAAAGCATTAGTATGACCATGAAATTCCAGGCTGAGTGAAAGTCAGAATTTCAATAACTATAGAAAATTTTAAAGTTTTTTCATTTTTTTCTTGATGCCCCATCAGATCAGCTCTGACTTCACACAACTGGCTTCCCTTTTGCAGGCACAAAACTATCCCTGATGACAACTTTGCAATGGGTGGTGTTGCTCTCCATAGCAATAATAATAGTCATATTTATTAAGCACTTATTATGTCACTTGACTTCTCTGTGCCTCAGTTACCTCACCTATAAAATAGGGATTAAGACTGTGAGCCCCACTTGGGACAACCTGATGACCTTGTATCTACCCCAGCACTTAGAGCAGTGCTCAGCACACAGTAAGTGCTTAACAAATGCCATCATCATTATTATTATGTACCAAGCACTGTTCCAAGTGCTGGGGTGGATATAAGATGATCAGGTGGTACACAGTCCCTGACCTAAATGGGGCTCACAGTCTTAATCCCTATTTACAGATGAGCGAACTGAAGCACAGAGAAGTTAAGTGACTTGCCGGGATTAGAACCCACCTCCCCTGACTCCCAGGGACATGCTCTTTCCACTAGGCGATGATGCTTCTCTTTGGCTAGAGCCACTGCTTGGTCTTGACTGAATCCACTGGGGTCCTGCAGAGTCCAGCCTGTTCTTTACAACTGAGACACAAAGAAGTTTGATCCCTACTACAGGCTGTAGGTGTTGGGAGATGGCATGATCATTCAGTCAATCAGTGGTATTTATTGAGTGCTTTCTCTGTTCAGAGTCCTGTACTAAAAGCTTGGGGAAGTGCAGTATAGTAGAGTTGGTAGACGTGTTCCCTGCCCACCAGGAGTCTAGAGGGGGAGACAGACATTAAAATTAATTACAGGTGTAAACATAAGCAATAATGATAATGGTACTTGCTAAGTGCTTACTATGTGCTGGGCATTGTACTAAGCCCTGGGGTAGATACAGGATCATCAGGTTGGGCTCAGTCCCTGTCCCACGTGGGGCTCACAGACTAGATCCCCATTAACAGATGAGGCAACTAAGGCACAGAAGTGAAGTGACTTGCCCATGATCACACAGCAGACAAGTGGTGGAGCTGGTATTAGACCCCATGGCCATCTGATTCCCAGGCCCATGCTCTAGCCACTATGCCATATCAGGATGACCTTAAAGAGTGAATGATTTAATAGCCAATTGAATATATGTACAAACATTCAATATTAAATATATAGTTTCTCCAGGCCTCCTGTGACATGATCAGAGACAGAATCCTGGCTCAGTGATGCCACTGTTTATGGTTTAATTCCTTCTCAAGAACCATGCAGCTTCCAGAAGCCCTAAAATATTTTTCCCCTGAGTGAATCCTGAAATATGGATAGCAACATACTTTGGTCAAATTAATCAATCATTAATAATAATAAGGATGGTATTCATTAAGTGCTTACTACATGCCAGGCACTGTACTAAGTCCTGGGGTAGATGCAAGCAAATCGAGTTGGATCCAGTCTCTATCCCACATGGCCTCACAGTCTTAATCCCCATTTAATAGATGAGGTAACTGAGGCACAGAGAAGTGAAGTGACTTGCCCAAGGTCACATAGCAGAGAGGTGATGGACCTGGGTTAAGAATTCATGACCTCCTGACTCCCAGGTTTGTGATGTATCTGCTATGCCATACTGCTTCTCAACTTTTAGACTGTGATCCCATTGTTAGGTAGGGACTGTCTCCATATGTTGCCGATTTGTACTTCCCAAGCGCTTAGTACAGTTCTCTGCACACAGTAAGTGCTCAATAAATATGATTTAATGAATGAATGAATGAACTGAGCACTTGCAGAGCACTGTACTACGTACTTGGGAGAGTACAGCATAACAGAGTTGCTAGACTGTCTGGTATTGGTCTCCAGCTTCATCCCACAGAGAGCTGGGAGCAGTAGATTCTGCTGCTTTGGATGAATTAAAGCTAATTATAATTATGGTCCGTGTTAAGTGCTTACTATATACCAAGCACTGTCCTAAGCACTGAGGTAGATACAAGTTATCTCGGACACAGTTCTTGTCCCACAAAGGGGACGCTTTTAATCCCCATTTTACAAATGAGGTAACTGAGGTGCAGAGAAGTAAAGAGACTTGCCCAAGGTCACACAGCAGACATGTGGCTGAGCTGGGATTAGAATCCATGACCTTTTGACTCCTAGGCCTGCGCTTTATCCACTAAGCCATGCTGCTTCTCAAGGGTAGAAGTATATCAATCGTATTTATTGAGTACTTACTGTGTGCAGAGCACTGTACTAAGCGCTTGGGAAGTACAAGTTGGCAACATATAGAGACAGTCCCTACCCAACAGTGGGCTAGCAGAGTATGAGAGTAAGTAGTTGTAGATTAGGTTGTGAATTCAAGACCTCTTTGAGGCCAACAATTGCAGTGTGATCTGGAAGTGGGTGATCTTGTTGGGAAAATCCAGATGCCCTTGGGGGTATTTAAGTGGCATGTGGGGACCCCAATCCTTCCGAGGAGTCAATTGTTCTCATAGTGTGAAACACAGCCAGCTTTCCAACGATAATTACAATTATCCAATTAACTAAGGCAAGTGAGGCTCAGGACCTGAATAATTCATTAATCGGCCCCAACTCTTCGTGTTCCCCCTGGCCAAATCAATGTGTTGTCTTGTTCCATTTCCCCTGCTTTGTTTTGGTTCACCCTGAATCTGTGACCTGGTCTTTCAGAGCCCTTAAAGTTGGCAACTTGAATGGGAAATGGCAACAATCAATCAAATCGTATTTATTGAGCGCTTACTGTGTGCAGAGCACTGTACTAAGCGCTTAAGAAGTACAAGTTGGCAACATATAGAGACAGTCCCTACCCAACAGTGGGCTCACAGTCTAAAAGGGGGAGACAGAGAACAAAACCAAACATACTAACAAAATAAAATAGAATAGATATGTACAAGTAAAATAAATAGAGTAATAAATATGTACAAACATATATACATATATACATATATACAGGTGCTGTGGGGAAGGGAAGGAGGTAAGATGGGGGGATGGAGAGGGGGACGAGGGGGAGAGGAAGGAAGGGGCTCAGTCTGGGAAGGCCTCCTAACAAGCATTTCTGCTTGCTGTTTATAGCTGTGGAGCTGATGGGCAGGGAACCTGTCAACCAACTTTATCATATTGTACTCTTCCGAGGCTTAGTCCAGTGCTCTGTACACCATACTATTGATTAATGAACCACTCTGCAGCACCTTTCCTGGGCCCTGCATTACTAAAGTGATATTGCTGAAATGTTTTCAAGATGGTTCCTTCGGCTTTTCACAGTGCAACCAACTTTTGGATAAGGAAATTTCCAGAACAGCTCTGGAGTCATAGAGACAGCATGCCCTGATGGAGAGAGACCATGCAACTGGGAGTTAGGAGGTCCAGATTTTAGTCACAACCCCACTATCAATCCATGAATCACCTAATATCAATCTAATTAACTCGAGAAAGTTCCTTAATTTCTATTGGCCTTGATTTCTTTATCTCTAAAATAGGGATAAAATAAATTGAGAGGCCCATGTGAGCCATGGTATTATCTCATAACTCTAATAAATCATCAATCATATTTATGGAGCACTTACTCTGTGCAGAGCTCTGTACTAAGTACTTGGGAGAATATAGTATAACAGAGTTGGTGGACACACCCCCTACCCACCATGAGCTTACAGTCTTTTTCTACCCCAGTACTCAGCACATAACACACAGTGCATGATAAATGCTGTGGAATTATTATTGTTATTGTCATTATTATTACATTATTATTATTACTTAATACTATAGTCCCTGGAGCCCTGCTGTTGTCCCATGACTAGAACAATGCTCTGGATTTAGGAGACCTAAGTTCTGCCTGTAGTTGGTTAATCAATCAATCAGTGGTATTTATTGAACATTTACTGGGTGCAGATCACTGTATTAAACGCTTGGGAGAGTACAATACAACAACTGGTAAACATGATCCTTGCCCACAAGGAGATTAAGGTCTAGTGAAGCATTGTGGCCTAGCGGCAAGAGCACGGGTTTGGGAGCCAGCGGACGTGGGTTCTAATCCCAGCTCTGTCACTTTTCTGCTGGGTGACCTTGGGCAAGTCACTTAACTTCTCTGTGCCTCAGTTACCTCATCTGTAAATGGAGATTAAGACTATGAGCCCCACCTGGGACAATCTGATTACCTTGTATCTACCCCAACACTTAGATCAGTGCTTGGCACATAGTAAGCGCTTAACAAATACCATCATTATTATTATTATTATTATTAGAGGATGCGGGTCAAGATTTGCACCTGCAATTTGCTGCATCCCTGCCTGTCTACTTGCTTGTTGCACTTCATGCCACAGTTGGGACCATGGTTGGCAGGGATGAGAGAGTGGGAGTGGCTTTGTGCAAACTACCAGCACTATAATCAACTCCTCCATCCAGCTACCTGATGTGAGCTACTAGTGGAGTAGAAGTAGTAATAACATTTATCAAGCGTTCACTGGGTCTGGACCGCTTTACTAAGCACTTAGAAATAATACACATGTGGAAATTAGATACAGTCCCTCTCCCTCAGGGGGCTCACAATTTAAGATTATAAATGGTGGGGAGGGGACAGGAGACAGTCACTTCAGGAAAATGTTTCAGGAAAACATTAAAATGGCAGAAAATTCAAGGATAAATAGAAATAACAAAAACAAAAATCAATAGTGTCTCTATATGTTGCTGAGTTGTACTTCCCAAGTGCTTAGTACAGTGCTCTGCACACAGGAAGCACTCAATAAATATGATTGAATGCATGAATGAATAGGGTACAATGGCCAGAGGAGAAAAATTTCAGGCTTCTAAATATCTCAGAGTCCAAGGCATATCAGAGTCCTGAAAATTATACTAGAATGTTTATTTTGGAAAAAAAAATGATCACAAAACCTCCAAAGGTGATCATTTTGCTATTTCCCATTTTCACTGTGCACAGAGAACATGTAGAATGTATCAACTCTGCTACATTGAAACCTCTCTGCACCCCCAAATGCTTAGTACACTGCTCTGCACACAATATGCTCGATTGGCTGATTGACTCGAAATATTTCTCTCTGCCCAAGAAACCAAATTTCTCACTTGACATTACCGTATAGCCTCTACCACCATCCTTGCCCATCAGAGACCACATGAAGAAGACTCTGTAGCATCAAAATAGCCACTTTCACAAAATTTTATTTTGAATATATTAATTTATTCAATCGTATTTATTGAGCGCTTACTGTGTGCGGAGCGCTGTACTAAGCACTTGGGAAGTACAAATCGGCAACATATAGAGATGGTTCCTACCCAACAATGGGCTCACAGTCGAGAATATATCTTGTGAATCCCTCTGCCCTAAACTGAAAGGAGGAGGGCAACAAGGAGAGCATGACTCCCCTGCCCTATGCCTCCTGGCTAACAGAGAAGAGTGTGAAATTCTCTACACTGAAGCTTGTGAAGGTTTCCCATATTTTAAATTCAGTTTTTGTTTGCTTATTCTTTTCACTCCCTGAAACCGGGAACTCCATTACCAGTTCCCTTTAACTTGACAGTATATTGCACGTTGGAAATGAAAGACTCATTCAACAATAGCATATAAACTCCATTCAGGCAATGGGAAGGCGGTGAGTTCCATGGGTTCTTTCACTGTCCTGACCTAGAAACGGAGGCTTCTGTGGTTTCATGGTTTCTCTATTCCTGACTTCCCGGATGGTGTGGTGCAGTACGGACTTCTAACTTTTTTCATCCTTTTTTTTCTTCCCAAAATAATCATTTCTAAATTGAGAAGCAGCATGGCCTAGTGGAAAGAGAATGAGTCTGGAAGTCAGAGGACCTGGGTTCTAATCTAAGCTTTTCCACTTGCCTCCTGTGTGAACTTGAGCAAATTCAACATTTCAGTGCCTCAGTCTCTTCATCTGTGAAATGGGATTTCAATACTTGCTCTCCCTCTTAGACTGTAAGCCCCATATGGGAGAGGGACTGTGTTGGATCTGAATGTATTGTATCTACCCCAGTGCTTGACACATCAAGAAATATCACAATTCAAGCTAAGATACTCTAAATGATATGTCCAAAGATATTAACCAATGGGTGAAGGCAGAGTGGTTTCTGTGGGTTTTAAGGTCTCTGGCATATTCTCTTTTCTGATCAGAGACTGTGTCCATTCCCTCTCCCTACAGCATGGTGTAGTGGATAGAGCATGCACGGTCCTGGGAGTCAGAAGGTCATGGGTTCTAATCCTGGCTCTGCCACTTGTCTGCTGTGTGACCGTGGGCAAGTCACTTCACTTCTCTGGGCCTCTGTTACCTCATCTGTAAAATGGGGATTAAGACTGTGAGCCCCATGTAGGACAGGGACTTTGCCCAACTTGAATACCTTGTATTCATTCATTTATTCATTCATTCATTCATATTTCATATTCATGAGAAGCAGCATGGCTCAGTGGAAAGAGCCCGGGCTTTGGAGTCAGAGGTCATGGGTTCGAATCCCAGCTCCACCACATGTCTGCTGTGTGACCTTGGGCAAGTCACTTAACTTCTCCGAGCCTCAGTTCCTTCATCTGTAAAATGGGGATTAAGACTGTGAGCCCCACGTGGGACAACCTGATCACCTTGTATCCCCCCAGCGCTTAGAACAGTGCTTTGCACATAGTAAGTGCTTACCAAATGCCATTATTATTATTATTATTATTATATTTATTGAGCACTTACTGTGTGCAGAGCAGTGTACTAAGCGCTTGGGAAGTACAAATTGGCAATATATAGAGATGGTCCCTACCCAACAATGGGTTCATGGTTTAGAAGGGGGAGACAAAACAAAACAAGTAGACAGGTGTCATTACCATCAGAATAAATAGAATTATAGCTATACATACATCATTAATACAATAGAGTAATAAATATGTACAAATATATACAAGTGCTTTCGGGAGGGGAAGGGTGTAGGGTGGGGGGGGCGATGAGGAGGGGAGGAGGAGGAGAGGAAAAAGGGTGGGGGGGCTTAGACTTGGAAGGCCTCCTGGAGGAGGTGAGCTCTCACTAGGGCTTTGAAGGGAGGAAGAGAGCTAGTTTGGCGATTGTGTGGAAGGAGGGAATTCCAGGCCAGAGTCAGGACATGGGCCAGGCGAAAATGAGGCACAGTGAGGAGATTAGCGGCAGAGGACTGGAGTGTGTGGGCTGGGCTGGAGAAGGGAAGAAGGGAGGTGAGATAGGAGGGGGCTACCACAGCTCTTAGAACAGTGCCTGGCACATAGTAAGCACTTAAATACCATTATAATTATTATTATTGTGTGTGCCGCTGGTTACAGGGGTACCACGTGAGGGACTGTGGATGGGTCAGTGCAGACCATCACACTAGTATGAAAACAACTCAAGCCCAGTTCCTACTAAGTGGTATGAATTACCATTCCCCACTTAATCACTGGTATCTAAGCAGTGCTCACTTGCAAAGCAAGGATCCCAAATCAATCACTAGTTTTTATTGAGCACAAAGGTGAACTATACATTTTCATGGGTAAAGTATTCATTCAATTATATTTATTGAGCACTTACTGTGTGCAGAGCACTGTACTAAGTGCTTGGGAAGTACAAATCGGCAACATATAGAGGTGGTCCCCACCCAACAATGGGCTCACAGTCTAGAAGGGGGAGGCAGACAACAAAACAAAACAAGTAGACAGGTGTCAATACCATCAGAATAAATAGAATCATAGCTATTTACACATCATTAATAAAATAGAGTAATAAATATGTACAAATAAAATAAATAGAGTAATAAATATGTACAAATATATACAAGTGCTGTGGGGAGAAGTGGGGCAGGGCAGAGGGAGGCAGGGATAAAGTATAAAAAGTGTAAGAAGTATAAAAACTGCATAAAGTAGGCAGTTGTGCAAGTAGAATCACATAAGCAGTGGTGTCTTCAGACTGAAGGACAATTCTACTACCTTGAATTTCTATGTAATTTTTTAATTTTCCCACTGTGCTTTCACATTAATAAATAAATAATAATGATGGCATTTATTAAGCACTTACTATGTGCAAAGCACTGTTCTAAGCGCTGGGAGGTTACAAGGTGATCAGGTTGCCCCTCAGGGGGCTCACAGTCTTAATCCCCATTTTACAGATGAGGTAACTGAGGCACAGAGAAGTTAAGTGACTTGCCCAAAGTAACACAGCTGACAATTGGTGGAGCCAGGATTTGAACCCATGACCTCTGACTCCAAAGCCTGTGATCTTTCTACTGAGCCACGCTACTTCTCATAATGGCATTTATTAAGCACTTACTATGTGCAAAACATTGTTCCAAGTGCTGGGGAGGTTACAAGGTGATCAGGTTGTCCCACGGGGGGCTCACAGTCTTAATCTCCATTTTACAGATTAGGTAACTAAGGCACAGAGAAGTGAAGTAACTTGCCCGAAGTCACACAGCTGACAAGTGGCAGAGCTGGGACTTGAACCCATAACCTCTGACTCCAAAGCCTGTGCTCTTTCCACTGAGCCACACTGCTTCTCTAATCTGCTTCTCTAATCTAATCTGCTGCTTAATCATCTCTTTTTCTTCTTACAACATTCCTTAAAAGGGGAAAGAGGCACATCTTATCCTTTCAACTTTATATATGAAAAGACCAGCCCAGTGAAGTTAAAACTTTCCTGAGGTCAGCCAGAAGCCAGTAGTAGAGCTGGAATTAGAACTAAATACTTCTGACTGTTAGAACCTTAACCCTTTCCATTAAAAATTAATCAATCAATCCTGGCTCTGCTACTCGTTTGCTGTGTGACCTTGGACAAGTCACTTAACTTCTCTGTGCCTCAGTTACCTCATCTGTAAAATGGGGATTGAGACCGTGAGCCCCATGTGGGACATGGGCTGTGTCCAACCTTCATTCCATCACATTTATTTAGTGTTTCCTTTGTCCAGAGCACTGTACTAAGCACCCGGGAGAGTACACTATAATAAACAGATGCATTTCCTGCCCTTAACGAGCTTACGGTCTGATTGGATGGTATCTACCCCAGTGCTCAGTACAGTCTCTGACACATTTATTTAGTGTTTCCTTTGTCCAGAGCACTGTTCTAAGCACCCTGGAGAGTACACTATAATAAACAGATGCATTCCCTGCCCTCAACGAGCTTACAGTCTGATTGGCTGATATCTACCCCAGTGCTCAGTACAGTCCCTGGCACATAAATACCATAAAACAAATCAATGGTATTTAAAGAGCAATTACTGGGTGCAGAGCACTGTACTAAGCTCTTGAGAGAGTGCGAAACAAGGAAGTTGGTCATTACATTCTCGGCCCATAATGAGCTTACAGTGCCTCCCACTGACTTTCTACCATTCTTTCTTTCATTGAAATACTTGTTTTCAGGATCTTGATCATTTAGCTAGTACACAGCATGAGAAACATCTACATTCATTCAATCATATTTATTAAGCACTTACTGTCTGCAGAGTACAGTACTAAGCGCTTGGGTTAGAAGAATACTACAATGAACAGTGAAAGTCCCTGCCCACATCAAGCTCACAGTCTAGAGGGGGGGGAAGACAGACATCAATACAAATAAATAAAATTACAGTCTCTCTGAGACTGAATCTTGGCCATCCATTATTATTTCCATGTAGCGAATACCCACGACCCGTGAAATACTTTGCTAAGCATTCCGATATTTATGGACAACTTCTAGAAGCCTTGTCAGGATCAGGAATTATCAGAAAGGAAGGTAGGGTATCTTTCTTTCTTAGACTCCAACTCCTATTCAAATCCTCTCACTTGTTTCTTTAAGAACATGTGAGAAATTCCCGGGGATGCTAAAGAAAAAAGCAACACTGAAGACTCACACTAGGGAAATGTTCACTGTCCAGATTTCCGTAAGAAAATACAATTTTATAATTTGGTATGAGTCAATAAATTGAGTTTGGAAGTGTTCACTCCAGTTTCAGGGACACGAGAAAGAGAAAACCGTTCATATGTTGAACCATATTTTACCACTAAAATGACTGCAAACTTTGCCTTTCAAATTGGAAATACACGCCAATTTCAAGTTCGCATTAAAATGAAACATGATCTTTTCAGTGCTAGCCAGATTTATAGAAAGAAATGCTGCACAAATCTGGCTCAGTGAATAAGGAGGATTCTTGGTCACCATCAGACAGGCTTCGATGCTTCTGTCACCACACTTTTGGGTAAGCATAGAGTGAACCCTGAACATTCAGTTGAACATCAGAGTTTCCATCTTGTCTTTGCAGTGTGGCAGATTAATATCTGTTTAACCCAAACATCCAAAGTTATGCTGTTAGCAATGTCGCCATCTGTTTTTAATGGATATCTAGGGTCCATTTTTCAGCTAAGCTTTTCTTATTGTGTTGGTGTGTTGCTTTTTCTGAGCGATCTGCATAATTGCTTAAAGATTTTACTGCAAAATTAATATCCTTGCTGTGAATGAGGGAGCAGAGCAAAACCAGGATGGCAGAGGCTGAAACGAGGTGAAAGGCAAATCCAATTTTTCTCTGCACCATAGAAACCTCGTCAGAACTAGCTTTATCTGGTAATCCACATTTAAACTTTAACCTGTAGGGGGCTCTTTGTGTTAGTTAATATAAGCATAAAGGGAGGCCTGAATCACTAATCAGATTAATCATATTTTGTAAAACTCAAAAGCTTCCTTAAAGAGACCTTGTAGCTAAGTAACACATTTTAGGGAGAAAAAGTTTGCTATGAGGAAAAAAAGAAGCGACATGAAAGTCCAAAGAGTGTGTATTTGCCAGTGCGATGAAAGCAATCAAAAGGAAAATTCCAAACTCTAAAGCCACAAAGTGACTTCAAAACCCCAGCTAGACTAAGACACAAATTCAATCTAGTCACACTTCAAGTATTTATCAAATAAAACTGACTACTGCCCTTAACCAAGAAAGTGGTATTCTCATAGTTCATATTTCACATTATTGATCAGTGATTCAGCGTGATCAATAGATTAAGCATTTTAGAAAGTAAAACAGTCGTGCCAAGAGAGGAAGTGGAGTTGAACCCGTCAGAACAAGTTACCAAAAGAGTTAAAGCTAACCGCATTTTGTTGTCACCTATTTGAAAGCTGTAACTACACACGGCAAATCTTCACCTAGGCAGAGTTTGTATTATCCCAGTGGGGGAAAAAAAAACAAAAACCCAACAATATTCCTGAAACCCTCTGGCTCATTAATGCTAAGTGACTCGGGGCCATTTTTCAGAGGGCTCATTCCTGTTTTGCATAAGTAGTTAAGGCCTCTCCACAACTGCTGTGTGTTCAGTCAGCTCTTCCAGAAAAGGGGGGTGGGGATGTGGGGAGACTGCACCTAATGTTGGTGAACTGTAATGTGACTAGGACATTTGGAACACAAAGGCAATTATATTTCTAAACACCAAACTTTCTACTCACAAAACAAGACACTGCTTCAAAAATCCAGCCCTAACCAGCAACCTCCTAGGATTTAGGATTTATTCCATTAATGCTTTCAAATAAAGTTGTCTCCATACAAAGATCAGTGGAAGAATTTTGCAACAAAATATCTAGCATGATTGCATTGCTAACTCTCCCTAGGAATAATAGATAGGACTCTTATGCCTAATTGGGAGTGGGAAAATAGATTTGAATCCATCAGTAGTACAGCTGAATATTCAGCTCCACACAGATTTGCTGACTCAAATGTAGCCAAATAAAAAATTGGTGTCAAAGAAGGCCACACTTTATAAGACCTGTCTTCCCACATCTCTCCAGTAATACCCCTCTCTCCTCAGGAAATATGTTTTTGCATTTTCATCACGGTGTTTTATACCAGAAAAAAACCCATGCAAATCAGAGATAATATTGACCAGGAATTCCATTTCCACTGTTGGCATATTAATCAATCACACTTATTCATTCATTCAATCATATTTATTGAGCACTTACTGTGTACAGAGTACTGTACTAAGCTCTTGGGAGAGTACAACACAACAATAAAAACATTCCCTGCCCACAACCAGTTTAGTCTAGGTATTTGGTGTATACTGTGCGCAGGGCGCTGTGCTAATTGCTTGTGTTCTGAAGTACAACAGTCTCTACCTGTTTGTTCATCAGTCCTAGAGGCTTCTAGCTAAAGAGATTCCAAATTATCAGGCAATCTGGTAATCCCCATTTAAACTTTAACCCGTAGGAGGCTAATCTAATCTAATCTAAAATTGTCAGGCAAATCTAGGCTGAAAAAGAGTTCATTCTTGAGTACATTTCTGAAGAGTAAGTTTCACTCTAAATTTGACAGCACATTTCTAAGAAGACCCTTTGCACAGTGTTTGACTCAACATGCACTTAATAAATACTATATATGATAACGATAGTAATATAGAGGCTTCTAGGCATCACAAAATGTCCTCTAATCAAACAAACATCTTCATTAAATGCTTACCACATATAGGGCACTGTACTCTCTGTGAAAGTACACCCCAAACACAGTTCACATTCTCTCCCAAGTGTTTAGCACACTGCTCTGCATGTAGTAAGTGCTCAATAAATAACATTGATTACAATCTTATTATCAAGGGTTTTACAATCTAAGCTGGTAATGGAACATGACATTATTGCTACTAGACATAATAATGTCCAATCAAGAGAAGCACCGTGGCCTACTGGCTAAATCACTGGCCTGGGAGTCAGAAGGACCTGGGTTCTAGTCCCAGCTCTTCCACTTGTTTACTGTGTGTCCTTGGGCAAGTCGTTTAACTTCTCTGGGCCTCAGTTAACTCATCTGCAAAATGGGGATTATGACTATGAGCCCCATGTGGAACAGGAACGTGTCCAACCAGATTACCTTGTAAAAACCCTAGTGTTTAGAGCACTGCCTGGCACATAGTAAACACTTCTTAACAAATACCATAAAAAAGTCCCTTTTCATGAAGCTGGGCTTTTGACCTGCCATCCATTGTTTTATTCTTATACACTAAGGACAATACAGGACTATTTAGTGACAAGGGCATGAACACTGAAAATGACCTCTGTAACAAATTACTTAAAAAAATTGATATTTAAGGTGTGGCTGACATAATAACTAAGAACTAGGCAGAAGTAGGTAGAAAGATGGAAGGCAGTGAGCCCTAATGGAAAAAGAACAGGACTATGGGTCAGATGACCAGGATGCAAATCTCACCTCTGCTACCGGCCTTCTTTATGACCTTGTGAAAGTCCCATAAGTTCTCTGAGCCTCAGTTTCCTTCTCTGTAAAATGGAGATAAAGTAGATTGTTAGTCCTGTGTCTGATTTTATAATCTTGTGTCTACTCCCATGTTTGCTTAGCACATACTTAGTGCTTAATCAATCAATCAATAGTATATTTTGAGTGTTTGCTCTGTGCAGAGCCTTGTACCAAGTGCTTGGGAGAGCACAATTCAATAGATTTTGCAGACAAAGTTCCTGCCCTCAAAAATTTGCAATCTAGTTGTGGAGACAGATGTTCAAATAAATAACAGATAGGGGAAGCAGCAGAACATAAGGCCATAATAGCATGGGAAAATTTTCTTAACACATTCATTCAATCATACTTATTCATTCATTCAGTGGTAATTATTGAGCGCTTACTATCTGCACAGCACTGTACCAAGTGCTTGGGAAAGTCCAGTACAACAATAAGCTGTGACATTTTCTGCCCACAAAGAGCTCACAGTCTAGAGTGGCAGAGACAGACATCAATACAAATAAATAAAATTACAGCTAGGTACATAAGTGCCTTGGGGTTGGGAGAGGGGGGAAGAGCAAAGGGAGCAAATCAGGGTGATGCAGAAGGGCATGAGAGATGAGGAAAAGTAGGGCTTAATCTGGGAAGACCTCTTGGAGGAGATGTGCCTTCAATAAAGCTTTGAAGCCGGGGAGAGTGGTCACCTGTCAGATTAGAGGAGGGAGGGTGTTCCAGGCCGGAGGCAGGACGTGGTCTAAAGGTCGATGGTGAGACAGGCGAGATCTAGCCAACAATAAAATTATGGGCAGGGAATTTGTCTGTTTATTATTATATTGTACTCTCCCAAGAGCTCAATATTGTGTTCCACACACAGTAAGGGCTCAGTAAATACAGTTGACTGACTAACAAATCCCATCTGTGACAAATTCCATGTCCCTAGTGCAACAAACATATAACACATCTCCTAGAGAGGGCTACTGAAACCCAGATGAAAATCTATCCAAACAGCTCAACAAGGCACCATATAGACCACCATGACAATATGAAGTATCTTTATCTTATAACTATACCTAAAAGCCCTAAGCAGCATATGCATAAGTATGCATTCATTGTGCTGCAGAATGTCTTGCCAGGGGTGAAAACAAATGGGTAAAGGAGGGGAAATCCAGTTCTCCCAGGTCCATTCAACACATTTAAACATTTAAAGCTGAGTTTCAAATACAGTCAGGACTCAGAGAGGAAAGCTTTTCCACGTTCCTCCCTGGCCATCCTGGATATTATTCACCAGTCTCCGAATGTTGCAGTTTTCTAGCGAGTAGGATGGGTCCTTTCCTGGGGAGGGAAAAGGCTTAGACAACAATAAAAACCTTACATGACTGTTTCCAAGGGAAAATTTCCCCTTTGGAATAGAGAGCAGCTGTAGAGACATCTGTGGGCTGAACAGAGCCCTAAAAGAACAATTGTTCATACATCTGTGGAGATAAAATAAGTGATGGATAAAATGTAAATTAAGAGCGAACATTTTGAAGATGGTATTTTAAAATGGAAAAGATGCTAGGAGGCTGAATCTCAATAAAAAATATCCTGAAACCACACTTACTGGCATATTCTAAATACTAATATTCTGAGTTATCATAAAAGGCTTATGCTAAAAGTGTAATATTAAAAAAGTTCAGCTAGGTCTATATGTTTATTCCCATACCATTTTTTCCCCTTTTCCTTCCCCTTGGAAAAAAAATACCTTCTGTAGATGGAAATCCAGATATTTTTCTCCGCCTGTTTGGTATTCAGGGATGTTGAAAATGAGTCCATGCACTCAGCACTGCTCTTTTTTTCTTTATAGTTAATTCTAGTTCTCCCAGGAACCTGAAATATATTCAATTAGCTGTCCTTCATATTTAAAGGTGATGTCTCTAATGGTGAATTTTCCCTATAGACGTGGGTCTGCCTGAAAAGCCTTAAATGGGGCTGACAAATTCAACCAAGCCATGCCCACACACAGGTAGTCCCTTGTTGTGCCAATATGTTGCTCTTTGTCTAAGAGAGGCATAGCTATAATGAGTTACTGGAGGGAAAGTCAGGGATGAGGAATATAGAGAAGAGAAATAGGGACCCAAGATAGTCCATCCCGAACCGCAAGGGTGTTTATCAGGAGAGCAGTTAGCACAGCGCTTATTACAGTAGTTGGCACACAGTAATCGCATAACAAACACCATAATTATTAGGGCTCCTCCAAGCATCTTAGATTCCTGTCAAAGACAGAATACTGGACTAGATGAATGCAGAGCTAACCCAAGAACAACGGCACTTAATGTTCTTACATTTTTAATGTGGGATTGCGATGCAGTGTTTGTGACTGCACTTTTCTGCAACCTTAAAGCATTTCCTCAGTTCCCCTGTTTTACTAATCTAATATCAGCTCCCCATATAACCTGAAATATGCTTTCTATATGAGCAAAATCCCGGGTTATGCAGTGGTAAATGTGTTGAAGCACAAAAATTTATTTTAAAAAAAGAACTTGGGTATTTTCCCTGGAAAATTATTTCATAGATACTCTTAAAAATGTTTACAGGATGCCTATCTTTTCTGGAAACATTTCTCATCAGTTTTCTATCTTTATCCTCCCTGTTATATAGGGAGAGGCTGGGATTCCTATCAAAAATGCCACATCAGCATTTCTACATCACTTACACTCTTGTGTACTCCATGGCACTCCTATAGGTATCCCGCATACCTTATTGTGTCTGTGTGCAATGCCACCTTTCCTTTTTCCTCAGATCTTTAAATTATTTTAGTGTCTACTTCTCCCACTAGATTGTAACTTCCTCAAGGGCAGGGGTCATCCCAACTAACTCTATTTGTGTTCTCCCAGGAGCTTAGTACAGTGCTCATCCTTCAACAGGTGCTCAGTAAGCACCACAGATTGAATGATTAATTTTTCGCTCTCTGAGGTTGGTCATTGGATCTATCATTTTCTAGAATTAAAAATGAGTTTGCCAACTGAATACCCAGAGTACTTAGATAGTGAATACAGGAGAAAGAACAGGATCTTTTTTTCCCCAAGTTGCTATTTCATGGTGGTCTCTTGCCTAATGGAACCATTTGAACTATGCCCCAGCTTCTATAGCTTTAAAATAAATAAGGATTCTGTGAAAATAAGTGGGAATACCATTCATGAGTCAATAGACAAATGTAATCTTTTCTTTTCCTCTAGCAGTGATAAAATCAACGTAAGTGACTGTAACCTCCAGCATAGATAACTTCCTGTGTTTGTTTTTGATGAGATATTAATATATTATTTGGAATCTCTGAAAATGTAGACTAGCACATTAGAAAATATTGTATCCAGGTGAAACTCTACATAAGAAAATTGTTTCCTCCCCCTCTGAAATTAATGAACATGACATATATACATACATGTATATATATACACACACACACACACACACACACACACACACACACACACACACAGAGAGAGAGAGAGCTCAGCTAATCAATCATATATACTGAGCACTTACTATGTGTAGTGCACTGTACTAAGTTCTGGGGAGTGTACAATATAACAGAGTTGGTAGACGTGTTCCCTGCTCACAATGAGCTTACAGTCTAGAGTCTACAGATGTTTTATTCATCAATAAAATGAGATTGTGGAGATTGGGAAAGCAGTAGGAAATAAACATTCATGTTAGGAATATGTTAGAAATCACTGTAGAAATTTTAAGAAATCTCTTTGAAATATGAAGTAGATATGTCCCTTTTTTTCAAGGGTATTTGTTAATTGCTTACCATTTTCCAGTCAATGTCCTAAGCTCTGGGGTAGATACAAGATAATCAGGTTGGGCACAGTCCATGTCAAACAGGGGGTTCACAGTCTTAATCCCCATTTTACAGATGCATGGCATCGTGAATGGAGCACAGGCCTGGGACTATCATGAGTTCTAACCCCGCCTCTGCCACTTGTCTGCTGTGTGACTTGGGCAAGTCACACGACTTCCCTGTGCCTCAGTTACCTCACCTGTCAAATATGGATTGAGGGTGACTGTGACACTCCTATGGGACAGAAACTCTGTCCAACCCGATTTGCTTGTATTCATACCAGCGCTTAGTAGAACAGTGCTTGGCACATAGCAAGGGCTTAACAAATACCATCATTATTACAGTGCCTGGCACATTTTAAGCTCTTTACAATATCGCAATTATTATGATTGTTTTTATTATTCTGTAACTGAGGCACAGAACAGCAAAGTGACTCACCCAAGGTCACACAGCAGGCAAGTGACAGAGCCAGGATTAAAACCCAGTTTCTCTAACTCCCAGGGTTGGGCGCTTTCCATTGGGCAACACTGCTTCTCTTGCTTCATTAGATGAAAATATCTGTAGTTAGCAGACACATGGGTTTAAATTTTTTTGTATATTGGAAGGACCCCAGGTCTGCCATGGGAGCACTTAGTAGAGTGTTTGGCATGTAGTAAGCATTTAACAAATACCATAATTATTATTATTAACAATGATGAAATGATAATAGGTCAGATGTCATTATCCAAGCACAGGAAACAGGCCTCAAAATTGCACAGTTCTCCTCAGAGTGACAAAATAGTGAAATCAGATCCAGTTTTTCCAAGGAGCTATGAAAAACAGAAAACTTTCAGATTGCCACTGACTGAAATAGTTCATTTATTACGCTGAAACCATTCACACTGGGAACTGAGTACCCGTGCTCAGTGGAAAGAGCACGGGCTTTGGAGTCAGAGATCATGGGTTCAAATCCCAGCTCCACCAATTGTCAGCTGTGTGACTTTGGGCAAGTCACTTAACTTCTGTGTGCCTCAGTTCCCTCATTTGTAAAATGGGGATTAAGACTGTGAGCCCCATGTGGGACAACCTGATCACCTTGTATCTCCCCAGTGCTCAGAACAGTGCTTTGCACATAGTAAGCGCTTAACAAATACCACCATTATTATTATTATTACTTTCAAACCTTCAGTGATCAGTCCAGAGTTGAAGGGAGAGGGTTTCTGAGAGCAAAAGCTAACACTAAGAAGAGTCACATGATTCTAAAAACGTATGTGGAATTACCCAGAGTACGCTGATAAATTATCCCGGAGGTAATCAATCAGTTATATTTATTGGGCACTTACTGTGTGCAGAACACTGTACTAAGCTCTTGGGAGAGTACGATGAAGACAAAAGACTTGATAGTTATGCTTCCTGGCCCTAGTTAGCTCACAGTCTAGAGGGGAAACATAGTGGGCACAAAATCAGTGAAGCCTGGCCTAATGGAAAGATAATGCTAGTTCTTGTTAGGCACTTACTATGTGACAAACACTGAGGTAGATACAAAGTAATCAGGTTGTCCCATGTGGGGCTCATAGACTTGATCCCCATTTTACAGATGAGGTAACAGGCACAGAGAAGTTAAGTGACTTGCCCAAAATCACACAGCTGATAAGTGGTGGAGTCGGGATTGGAACCCATAGACCTCTGACTCCCAAGCCTGTGCTCCTTCCATTAAGCCATGCTGCATGGTTCTACTCCCAGATCTGCCACTGGCCTGCTGTGTGACCTTGGGCAAATGCCTTAACCTCTCTGGGTCTGTTTATGAATCTTTATCCTGGGGGCAAAGGATGACACGCAAATTTGTGTAGCGTTCCATATTTTTTCAAGGCCCCACTGAGAGCTCACCTCCTCCAGGAGGCCTTCCCAGACTGAGCCCCTTCCCTCCTCTCCCCCTCGTCCCCCTCTCCCCCTCGTCCCCCTCTCCATCCCCCCATCTTACCTCCGTCCCTTCCCCACAGCACCTGTAAATATGTATATATGTTTGTACATATTTATTACTCTATTTATTTTACTTGTACATATCTATTCTATTTATTTTATTTTGTTTGTTAGTATGTTTGGTTTTGTTCTCTGTCTCCCCCTTTTAGACTGTGAGCCCACTGTTGGGCAGGGACTGTCTCTATATGTTGCCAATTTGTACTTCCCAAGCGCTTAGTACGGTGCTCTGCACACAGTAAGTGCTCAATAAATACGATTGATGATTGTGAGTTCTGTGGCTGATCCTTTGTGTCTATCGAAGTAACTAGTATATGTGAGTGCTTAATAAATGCCTTCATTCCTCTCCTTGTTGTTTTCAAGGGAGAAACAAGATGGATAAATTACCTGGAAAGATTTGGAAATGCTGACTTGTTGCTGCTACTTAACAATAATGAACAAATGGCATTTTGGGTTCACCCTAACCCAGGGGACAGGATGTGGGATGCAGCTGGAGAATTGGCATGAGGAAGATTTTCGGGTCAGCCCTGCAGTAAGAAAGAACAGCATCACATCCCATTGCAGGGCTCTCCCATGTCTTCCAGGGCACCCAATACTGGAAATGAAAACTGAACCCCAGGACCCACAGTCATCTTCTCCTTCATTGATCTGAAGATGATGTCTTAGAGAAGCAGCGTGACTCAGTGGAAAGAACATGGACTTTGGAGTCAGAAGTCACGGGTTCAAATCCTGACCACCAGTTGCCAGCTGTGTGACTTTGGGCAAGTCACTTAACTTCTCTGTGCCTCATTTACCTCACCTGTAAAATGGGGATGAAGACTGTGAGCCCCCCGTGGGACAACCTGATGACCTTGTAACCCCCCAGCGCTTAGAACAGTGCTTTGCACATAGTAAGCACTTAATAAATGCTATCATTATTATTATGTCTGTGGCTGCCGGGGTCCTTCCGTGATGGTTGTGGCTGCTGGAGTCCTATTGGTGATGGTTGTGGATGTTGAGGTCCTAAAAGGTGATGGCTATGGCTTTTGCAGTTTAGTGGATACAGCACAGGCCTGGGAGTCAGAAGGACCTGGGTTCTAATCCTGGCTCTGCCATTTGCATGCCATGTGGGCAAGTCACTTCGCTTCTCTGTGCCTCAGTTACCTCATCTGTAAAATGGAGATTAGAGTGTGAGCCCCACATGGGGCAGAGACTGTGTCCAGTTGGATTAAATTGTAATAATAATAATAATAATGACATTTATTAAGCGCTTACTATGTGCAAAGCACTGTTCTAAGCGCTGGGAAGGTTACAAGGTGATCAGGTTGTCCCACGTGGGGCTTACAGTCTTAATCCCCATTTTACAGATGAGGGAACTGGGGCCCAGAGAAGTGAAGTGACTTGCCCAAAGTCACACAGCTGACAAGTGGCGGAATCTGGATTCGAATCCATGACCTCTGACTCTAAAGCCCATGCTCTTTCCATTGAGCCACGCTGCTTAGGACAGTGCTTGGCACATAGTAAGCTCTTAACAAATACCATTATTATTATTATTAGTAGTGATGGTTATGGCTTGTGCAGTTTTGTGGATACAGCATGGGCCTGGGGGTCGGAAGGGCCTGGGTTCTAATCCTGGCTCTGCCATTTGTATGCCACGTGGGCAAGTCACTTCACTTCTCTGTGCCTCAATTACCTCATCTGTAAAATGGGGATTAGAGTGTGAACCCTACGTTGGGCAGAGACTGTGTCCAATCGGATTAAATTGTATCACCCCCAGCACTAGGACAGTGCTTGACACATAGTAAGCTCTTAACAAGTACCATTATTATTAGTGATGGCTATGGCTTTTGCAGTTTTGTGGATACAGCATGGGCCTGGAAATCAGAAGGGCCTGGGTTCTAATCCTGGCTCTGCCATTTGTATGCCATGTGGGCAAGTCATTTCACTTCTCTGTGCCTCAGTTACCCCATCTGTAAAATGGGGATTAGAGTGTGAGCCCCACGTTGGGCAGAGACTGTGTCCAATTGGATTAAATTGTATCTCCCCCAGCACTAGGACAGTGCTTGGCACATAGTGAGCTCTTAACAAGTACCATTATTATTATTATTATCAGTATTATTAGTGATGGCTGTGGCTGCTGAAGTCCTATTGGTGATGGTTATGGCTGCTGGAGTCCTAGTTTGTCATGGCTTTGGCTGCAGGAGTCCTATTTCCCTGTTGTTCTCATGTTCTTCCCCCTGCTTCCAGCAGTTCCATGGCAACCACAAGGCTGCAGGGTACTAGGCTCCCCCTACCACTGGGCATCAATCCAACTGCTAAGGCCTGGTCTGTGCGTTACCTAAGCTCAACTAGCACTATATTTCCCAAAAGTGTTTTTGACTGACATCATGTAAGAAAACCTGATGTAAGGGGGCAATTAGAAAAATTTACTGAGGTTAAATAGCAATAATAATAATGGCATTTGTTAAGTGCTTACTATGTGCAAAGCACTGCTCTAAGCGCTGGGGAGGTTACAAGTTGATCAGGTTGTCCCATGGGGGCTCACAGTCTTAATCCCCATTTTACAGATGAGGTAACTGAGACACAGAGAAGTTAAGTGACTTGCCCGAAGTCACACAGCTGACAATTGGTGGAGCTGGGATTTGAACCCATGACCTCTGACTCCAAAGCCCGTGCTCTTTCCACTGAGCCATGCTGCTTCTCTAATATTAATAATAATAATAATAATAATGATGTATTTGTTAAGCTTACTATGTGCCAGACACTGTACCTAAACGCTGGAGTAGAGACAAGATAATTGGGTCAGATACGTTCCCTGTCCCACATAGGCCTTAGTCTTCATCCCTATTTTACAGATGAGGTAACTAAGGCCCAGAGAAGTTAAGTGACTTGCCGAAGGTCACACAGCAGACAAGTAGTGGACCCGGGTTAAAAACCCAATTTCTTGGACTCCCAGGCCCGTGCTATTTCCTCTAGTACAACAAGATACACTGTGGCCCCCCAAAAGTTACCAAACTGAATACATTATATAAAAAAGCCCATTGACATTTCCTTGCACATGTTATTTATTGTTCCAGTGTTCAAACCCCTTGAGCTTCTCCATTTACGTTTGAATGGCCAATCTATCAATGGTATCTATCTATCATCTCCTCCTGCCTTCAGGACATCTCCATCTGGATGTCCGCCCGCCACCTAAAGCTCAACATGTCGAAGACTGAGCTCCTTGTCTTCCCTCCCAAACCTTGTCCTCTCCCTGACTTTCCCATCTCTGTTGACGGCATTACCATCCTTCCCGTCTCACAAGCCTGCAACCTTGGTGTCATCCTCGACTCCGCTTTCTCATTCACCCCTCACATCCAAGCCGTCACCAAAACCTGCCGGTCTCAGCTCCGCAACATTGCCAAGATCCGCCCTTTCCTCTCCATCCAAACCGCTACCCTGCTCATTCAAGCTCTCATCCTATCCCGTCTGGACTACTGCACCAGCCTTCTCTCTGATCTCCCATCCTCGTGTCTCTCTCCACTTTAATCCATACTTCATGCTGCTGCCCGGATTATCTTTGTCCAGAAACGCTCTGGGCATATTACTCCCCTCCTCAAAAACCTCCAGTGGCTACCAATCAATCTGCGCATCAGGCAGGAACTCCTCACCCTGGGCTACAAGGCTCTCCATCACCTCGCCCCCTCCTACCTCACCTCCCTTCTCTCCTTCTACTGCCCAGCCCGCACCCTCCACTCCTCCACCGCTAATCTCCTCACTGTACCTCGTTCTCGCCTGTCCCGCCATCGACCCCCGGCCCACATCATCCCCTGGGCCTGGAATGCCCTCCCTCTGCCCCTCCACCAAGCTAGCTCTCTTCCTCCCTTCAAGGCCCTGCTGAGAGCTCACCTCCTCCAGGAGGCCTTCCCAGACTGAGCCCCTTCTTTCCTCTCCCCTTCGTCCCCCTCTCCATCCCCCCCATCTTACCTCCTTCCCTTCCCCACAGCACCTGTACATATGTATATATGGTTGTACATATTTATTACTCCATTTATTTATTTATTTATTTTACTTGTACATTTCTATCCTATTTATTTTATTTTGTTAGTATGTTTGGTTTTGTTCTCTGTCTCCCCCTTTTAGACTGTGAGCCCACTGTTGGGTAGGGACTGTCTCTATGTGTTGCCAATTTGTACTTCCCAAGTGCTTAGTACAGTGCTCTGCACATAGTAAGCGCTCAATAAATATGATTGATTGATTGATTGATTGATTTGCTCTGCACTGAACACTCAAGAAAGTACATAATAGAATTGAAAGACATGATTATTCATTCAATCTTATTTGTTGAGTGCTTACTGTGTGCAGAACACTTTACTAAGCGTTTGGGAAAGCACAATACAACAATAAACAGTGATATATTGTGTTTATGACTGTACTAGCCTATACATGGATAGAAACTTTTCTCTCCGATACCTATCTGGTCTCTGGGGATTTCCACAGCACTGAGGAAGGGGTCTAAGAAACAGCTTTTGGGTCTAAATGTCTCCTGAGTGCCAGAACACATGTGCAGATGAGAGAGGCATTCGCTGCACTATCTTTGCCGCTTCTCTGGATTCTCCCCTTCCCCTGGGTTCACAAGCAAACAAAAGAAGAAAGTGCTGGGGCCTGTGAGCTGAGCTGCAGTCCACAGCTGCTTGAATTAGTGCTTTTTTTCTCTATACATATTCGTTAAGTATTTACTAGGTGTCAAGCACTGTAATGATAATAATGTTGGTATTTGTTAAGTGCTTACTATGTGCCAAGCACTGTTCTAAGTGCCTGGGTAGATACAAGGTAATCACGTTGTCCCACGTGGAGCTCGCAATCTTAATCCCCATTGTGCAGATGAGGTAATTGAGGCACAGAGAAGTTAAATGACTAGCCCAAGGCCACACAGCTCACAACTGGTAGATCCGGAATTAGAACCCATGACCTCGGACTTCCAAGCCCGGGTTCTTTCCACTAGGCCATGCTGCTTCTTTGTACTAAGGTTTGGGGTAAATAGAAGATAATCAGGTTGAACACAGTCTCTGTCCCACATAGGGCTCATAGTCTTAATCCCCATTTTACAGATGAGGTAACTGAGGCACACAAAAGGTAAATCACTTACCCAAGGCCCCACAGCAAACAAGTGGCAGAGTTGGGATTAGAACACACATCCTCTGATTCCCAGGTCCATGGTCTGTGTCCGCCAAAACGTTATTGAGGGAAAGATGGAAGGAGAGGTGGTGCAACCAGAGAGCATGAAAATCTGCCCTTTTCTCTCCATCCAAACCACTACCACTTTAATCCAAGCATTATCCTATCCTTCCTGGATACTATATCAGCCTCCTTGCTGACCTTCCAGCCTCCTGTCTCTCCCACTCCAGTCCATACTTCACTCTGCTGCCCAGATCATTTTTCTACAAAAAGATGTCCAGCCATGTTTCTCCACTCCAAGAATCTCAAGTGGTTTCCCATCCACCCCGCATCAATCAGAAACTCCTTGCCATCATCTTTAAAACACCCAATGACCATCCCCACTCCTTCCTCACCTCGCTACTCTCTTACTACAACACAGACCACACACTTCACTCCTCTATCGCCAACCTACTTCCTGTACCTCGATCTCATCTACCTCACCGCCAACCTCTTGCCCACATCCTGCCTCTGGCCTGGAACTTCCCACCTCTTTGTATCTGACTAAAGATTACTCCCCACCTTAAAAGCGGCATTGAAGGCACATCTCATCATCAATCGCATTTATTGAGCACTTACTATGTGCAGAGCACTGTACTAAGCACTTGGGAAGTACAAATTGGCAACATATAGAGACAGTCCCTACCCAACAGTGGGCTCACAGTCTAAAAGGGGGAGACAGAGAACAAAACCAAACATACTAACAAAATAAAATAATAGAATAGATATGTACAAGTAAAATAAATAGAGTAATAAATATGTACAAACATATATACATATATACAGTCTCCTCCACATATCTCCTCCAAGAGGCCTTCCCTGACTATGCTCTTATTTCCTTTTCTCCCACTCCCTCTCTGCACACAGTAAGTGCTCAATAAATACAATTGAATGAATCACCCCAATTGGCACCCTCCATTCACCTCAAACCACTTATGTACATATGCTACTATATTCATTTATGTTAATGTCTATCTCCCCATCTAGACTATAAGTTCATTGTAGGCAGGAACTGTGTTATATTGTTCTCTCCCAAGCGCTAAGGACAATGCTCTGCATACAGTAAGCACTCGATAAATATGATTGACTGATTGGAGATTCCCAGAGAGAGAGACCCACTCAGCCCCCTACTTGTCCTGTCCCTAACCCTTTTTCCTGTACCTTCTCTGACCTTCCCTAAGCTAATATGATGGGACATTCCACGTTAGGCATAGAAGTAATTCCATTGGAGTGGTGCCTGCTACCTAATTAGTCTCTTCTAATTAGGACCTCCTGGTGGCAGTGAAGGCAGAGCAGGAGGGAGAAGTGCTAAAGTGGATTTGGGCCTGCCAAACCTCCATCTCCATTTAATAATAATAATAATAGCATTTATTAAGTGCTTACTATGTGCAAAGCACTGTTCTAAGCACTTGGGAGGTTACAAGGTGACCAGGTTGTCCCACAGGGGGCTCACAGTCTTAATCCCCATTTTACAGATGAGGTAACTGATCATAGACCTCCTCCTCTCCTTTCTCCTCCTCCTCTCCTTCGTCTGTCTACTTTTCCATCTCCTCTTTTGTTTCAGCAGCAGCAACCTCAGGTCTCCTGCTGCTTTAGCTGAACTAGGTTCTTCCCGGACTTTTCCTCAAAGCTTCAGGTCTGGTCAAGATGATGTTTCACACTTCCAAATCTATCTCTCCAACAGTGAGAAACAGTGTGGCCTAATGGATAGAGCCTGGGCGTCAGAAGGACCTGGGTTCTAATCCCAGCTGTGCCACTTGCCTGCTGTATGATCTTGGGCAAGTCACTTCTCTGTGCCTCAGTTACCTCATCTCTAAAATGGGATTAAGACTGTAAGCCCCATGTGGGCCAGGGACTATGTCCAAATTTATTAGCTTGTATCTACCCCAGCACTTAGTGTAGTGCCTGACACATACTAAGTCCTTAAATACATAACAAAAAACAAACAAAATATCTTACATTTCCTCTTGCCCTCAGGATAGCTCAATTTGGATGTCTCCCTAGTACTTGAAACTCACCACATCTCAAACTGCACTCTTCACTGTTAACCCAAATATGCATTCAATCATATTTATTGAGCACTTACTATGTGCAGAGCACTGTACTAAGCACCTGGGAAGTAAAAGGTGGAAACATATAGAGACGGTCCCTACCAAACAACGGGGCCCACAGTCTAGAATGGGGAGACAGACAACAAAACAAAGCGTGGACAGGTGTCAAGTTGTCAGAACAAATAGAATTAAAGCTAAATGCACATCATTAACAAAATAGAATAGTAAACATGTACAAGTAAAATAGAGTAATAAATCTGTACAAACATATATACAGGTGCATGGGGAGGGAAAGGAGGTGGGGGGGGGGGGATGGAGAGGAGGAGAGAAAAAAGGGCCTGGGAAGGCCTCTTAGAGGTGGCTACATAAATACAGGTGGCTAACCAGATGGGCACAAAGTTCTCCCATTCCCCGCCTTCCCAGGGTGTTGGGAATCTCCTGGTGGGACATGACTTTGGGGTTAATAGTGAAAAGTCCCCCTTTTATGCTGGAGGAGCCAAACTGTGATGAGGAAACAAGAGGAATATGTCTCTATGCTTAGAAACTGGGAAAGAGGAAGTAGATTCTGAAAGCTGCATGGAGAAACATATGGTCTGTAGACATTCATTTCATCACCAAGCAATATTAGGGATAAAAAGCAAGGGTAGTGGGGTCAACTTGCTTATAGGCATTGTTGGTAATTTCCACTTAAATTCCAGTTTTCAGGGATCTCTCAAGCACGTCAGAACTGTCTACACATGGTCAACCAATTAGGACAGATTTTGAAGAGAAGGAGTTCTTAATCTGAAAACCCTACAGCAGGTGTAGATAATTACCTTGTGAACCTTTCCTTCAGTACTCTATGTTGGTTTCTCTCTATGTTCAGAATCATACTGATTTGTTTATTCCACTTGCCTGTTTTGTGGGCATGAGTCACAGCTACTGTATCATCTTTGACCTCACCATCTCTGAAGTTCATTCATTCATTCTTAGTTATTGAGTGCTTACTGTGTGCAGTACTGTGCACTTGGGAGAGTACAATACAACAATAAACAGACATTCTTTACCCACAATGAGCTTACAGTCTGGGAGGTGGGGGGAAACAGACATCAATACAATTTAATAGATTAGAGATATTTACGTAAGTGCTGTGGAGCTGGGAGGGTGGGAAAGAACAAAGGGAGTAAGTCAGGGTGATGGAGAAGGGAGTGGGAGAAGAGAAAAGGAAGGGCTTAGTCTGGGAAGACCTCTTGGAGGAGATGTGCCTTCAATAAGGCTTTGAATGGGAAGAGAGTACTTATCTGTCAGTTTTGAGGAGGGACAGCATACCATACCTGAGGTAGGTGAGACTGAGGCACACTGAGAAGGTTCCACTCTCTGACCACAACTTCCTCGTCTGCCTTCTCTCCTACACATATCCCTGAACAGACCTGCATCTGTTCCCCTACTGAGTCCTCTGATCTCTCAAACCCCTTCCATTTTCCAAAGTTATCATACCCGATTTGTTCAAATCCACAGTCTCAACTCCTCCCTCACCACTGAACTCAACTCCCTTGCTTCCCTATGCCCCTGTCATCCTTGTACCACTAACCCACAGCCCTAGATCAACCCCACCACAATATGCTTACCCCCTTCCAGTTCACGAATTGCAGAGTGCCTGGTGGGAAATCCAACTACCTTATCCATCCAAACTCATCCTCATCTCCTATAACTCTGTCCCTTCCTCTGCCTGGCAACCATAGTCCATTCTTATGGACTCCCTTGCCCATTCCCTTGCACCAGGTGTTTCAAACTTTAAATGCCCTATCCCTGTCTTCCCATCTCCCCTCTACCGTGCTCCCCCCACCCACTCCACCTGTCCTCCATATCTTGTGCCCCTAATGACCCAGCCACCTACTTCATCAATTAAACTGAAACTGTCAGGGGTTATCTCCCTT
Source organism: Tachyglossus aculeatus (assembly GCF_015852505.1). NCBI lineage: Eukaryota > Metazoa > Chordata > Mammalia > Monotremata > Tachyglossidae > Tachyglossus > Tachyglossus aculeatus. Next base: position 101,744,489 of record NC_052066.1, read on the forward strand.
AGAATCTCCCCTGCACCTGTAGTGTTCTCCTCCTGCCTCCTCTTTGACTCTCCCATCTTTCTCAACAGTATCTCAAGAGAAGGTAACCTGCCTCCTCTCAATATCTACCCCCTTCACCTGTGCACCTTTATAAAACAATTATCCCTCCCTTCTTCCCTCCCTGACAGCCATCTTCAACCACTCACTTTCCAATGGCTCCTTCCCCACTGTTTTCAAACCCACCCATGTATCCCCTATGCTAAAGAAAACTTCCCTTGACCCCGTGGCATCCTCCAGTTATCACCCCATTTCCCTTCTACCATTCTTCTGCGAACTCCTGGAGTTGTTGCCACTCTCCATCTCCTTCCTCTCCTCTGATTCTCTATTTGGACCCTCTGCAATTAAACTTCTATCCCCTTCACTCCATGGAAATGGCGATCACTAAGGTCACCAATGACCTCTTCATGCCAAATCTAATGGCTTCTATGCCAACCAAATCCTTGACTCTGCCCCCAGTAAGCACACAATAAGCACTCAATATATACATTGATTGATTGATGGATGGATTTCCCTACTGGGTGACCTTGATCAAGTCACCTAGTCTTTCTGTGCTTCAGTTTCTTTAATTGTAAAATGGACCCGGTGTCCTTATCACTTCCCCACTCCCTACTCTGTCTGACCCTTGCCAGCCCGTTTCTGGCTTTCTGTCCTTTTGCTGGTTTAGGGAATAAGGCAGGCAGAGGGAAAACAATGGAAAGCTTGAGGGGGAGGTTGCAAAATCAATCAATCAATCAATCGTATTTATTGAGCGCTTACTATGTGCAGAGCACTGTACTAAGCGCTTGGGAAGTACAAATTGGCATCACATAGAGACAGTCCCTACCCAACAGTGGGCTCACAGTCTAAAAGGGGGAGACAGAGAACAGAACCAAACATACCAACAAAATAAAATAAGTAGGATAGAAATGTACAAGTAAAATAAATAAATAAATAAATAAATAAATAAATAAATAGAGTAATAAATATGTGCAACCGTATATACATATATACAGGTGCTGTGGGGAAGGGAAGGAGGTAAGACGGGGGGATGGAGAGGGGGACGAGGGGGAGAGGAAAGAAGGGGCTCAGTCTGGGAAGGCCTCCTGGAGGAGGTGAGCTCTCAGCAGGGCCTTGAAGGGAGGAAGAGAGCTAGCTTGGCGGATGGGCAGAGGGAGGGCATTCCAGGCCCGGGGGATGACGTGGGCCGGGGGTCGATGGCGGGACAGGCGAGAGCGAGGTACGGTGAGGAGATTAGTGGTGGAGGAGCGGAGGGTGTGGGCTGGGCAGTAGAAGGAGAGAAGGGAGGTGAGGTAGGAGGGGGCGAGGTGATGGACAGCCTTGAAGCCCAGGGTGAGGAGTTTCTGCCTGATGCGCAGATTGATCGGTAGCCATTGGAGGTTTTTGAGGAGGGGAGTAATATGTCCAGAGCGTTTCTGGACAAAGATAATCCGGGCAGCAGCATGAAGTATGGATTGAAGTGGAGAGAGACACGAGGATGGGAGATCAGAGAGAAGGCTAGTGCAGTAGTCCAGACGGGATAGGATGAGAGCTTGAATTAGCAGGGTAGCGGTTTGGATGGAGAGGAAAGGGCGGATCTTGGCAATGTTGCGGAGCTGAGACCGGCAGGTTTTGGTGACGGCTTGGATGTGAGGGGTGAATGAGAGAGCGGAGTCGAGGATGACACCAAGGTTGCAGGCTTGTGAGACGGGAAGGATGGTAGTGCCGTCAACAGAGATGGGAAAGTCAGGGAGGGGACAAGGTTTGGGAGGGAAGACAAGGAGCTCGGTCTTCGACATGTTGAGCTTTAGGTGGCGGGGGGACATCCAGATGGAGATGTCCTGAAGGCAGGAGGAGATGCGAGCCTGGAGGGAGGGGGAGAGAGCAGGGGCAGAGATGTAGATCTGGGTGTCATCAGCGTAGAGATGATAGTTGAAGCCATGGGAGCGAATGAGGTCACCAAGGGAGTGAGTGTAGATTGAGAACAGAAGGGGACCAAGCACTGAACCTTGGGGAACCCCCACAGTAAGAGGATGAGAGGGGGAGGAGGAGCCTGCAAAAGAGACTGAGAAAGAACGACCGGAGAGATAAGAGGAGAACCAGGAGAGGACGGAGTTTGTGAAGCCAAGGTCAGATAACGTGTGGAGGAGAAGGGGGTGGTCCACAGTGTCAAAGGCAGCTGAGAGGTTGAGGAGGATTAGGACAGAGTATGAGCCGTTGGATTTGGCAAGCAGGAGGTCATTGGTGACCTTTGAGAGTGCAGTTTCCGTGGAATGAAGGGGACGGAAGCCAGACTGGAGGGGGTTGAGGAGAGAGTTGTTGTTGAGGAATTCTAGGCAGCGCGTGTAGACAACTCGTTCAAGGAGTTTGGAAAGGAATGGTAGGAGGGATATGGGAGGATAACTAGAAGGTGAGGTGGGGTCAAGAGAGGGTTTTTTTAGGATGGGAGAGACATGGGCATGTTTGAAGGCAGAGGGGAAGGAACCAGTGGAGAGTGAGTGGTTGAAGATGGAAGTTAAGGAGGGGAGAAGGGATGGAGCGAGAGATTTCATAAGATGAGAGGGAATGGGGTCAGAAGCACAGGTGGCCGGAGTAGCACTTGAGAGGAGGGAGGAGAGTTCCTCTGAGGATACCGCTGGGAAGGATGGGAGAGTAGCAGAGAGTGTTGAGAGCCGGGGGGTTGGAGAAAGGGGGGAAGAGACTTTGGGGAGGTCGGACCTGATGGATTTAATTTTGTTAATGAAGTAGGAGGCCAGATCGTTGGGGGTGAGGGAAGGAGGAGGGGGAGGAACCGGGGGCCTGAGAAGGGAGTTGAATGTACGGAAGAGCTGGCGGGGGTGATGGGCATGGGTGTCAATAAGGGAGGAGAAATAGTTTTGTCTGGCAGAAGAGAGGGCTGAGTTAAGGCAGGAAAGGAGAAACTTGAAGTGAACGAGGTTGGCATGGTGTTTAGACTTTCGCCAGCAGCGTTCGGCAGCTCGAGCATAAGAGCGAAGGAGGCGGACAGTGGCAGTGATCCAGGGCTGTGGGTTAGTGGTGCGAGAGCGGCGAAGGGAAAGGGGAGCGAGCGAGTCTAGCTGAGTAGAAAGGGTAGAGTTGAGAGCAGTAATCTGATCATCAAGACTGGGTAGAGAGGAGAGGGCAGAGAGGTGGGGTGTGAGGCGCTCCGAAAGATGGGTGGGGTCCAGAAAGCGGAGATCTCTGTGAGGGAGTAATACGGATTTACAGGGGAAAGGAGTGTGAGTGAGGAGGCAGGTGAGAAGATTATGATCAGAGAGAGGGATCACAGAGTTGGTGAGGGTGGACACAGTGCAGCGGTAGGAGATGATGAGGTCGAGGGTATGACCAAGTTGGTGAGTGGGTGAGGTGGGGTGGAGGAAGAAGTTGGCAGCGTCAAGGAGAGATAGAAGGCGGGCGGCAGAGGAGTCGTTAGGGATATCCATGTGGATATTGAAGTCTCCGAGGATCAGAGTGGGCATGGAGAAGGAGAGAAGGAATGTGAGGAAGGGGTCAAAGTCGTTAAAGAAGTTGGAAGTGGGGCCCGGAGGGCGGTAGATGACAGCTACAAGAATCTGGAGGGGGTGGTAGAGGCGAATAATGTGGGCTTCAAAGGAAGGGAAGGAAAGGGAAGGGGGAGGAGGGGTAGTGCGAAAGCGACATTGGGGGGCGAGAAGGAAACCGACACCTCCTCCTTTTCCGGTGAGTCTGGGGGAGTGGGAGAAGAAGAGGCCTGCACTGCAGAGAGCAGCAGAAGAGACCGTGTCGTCCGGCGACAGCCATGTTTCAGTTAGGGCGAGGAGGAGTAGAGAACTGGAAAGGAAAAGGTCCAGGATGAAAGGGATCTTACTTAAAACGGAGCGGGGGTTCCAGAGGCCGCACTTGGCATCAGCTGTCGAGGGAGGGGAGGGAGGGGGAAGGGTGCGAGGGGTGGGGAGGGTTTGGATTGGGATGAGTTGGCGGAGGCCTGGGCGGGGAGAGTGGGAAGGGGGGTGGCGATGGGAAAGGAGAACTGGGATGGGGTGGGGGCGGGGAGAAGGGGAGGAGGGGGGCCGGGAGGGAGAAGCGGAGGACCTGCGCTGGTACAGAGGAATCCTTGGTAGGGGCTGAGGGGGAGCGGTCTTGGTGGGTGAGAGGGAGGTAAACAGCTGGGTGGGAGAGGGGAAGGGGAAGGTGAGGAATGGGAATGGCAGTTGGGAGCAAGGGAACTGAAAGTTCATGGTGAGGTCAGCAGGGCGAGTGACAGTACCGCGGGGGGTTAACAATTGAGATGCAGAAGCAATAAAACAAACCTGCAAAAACCAGGAGCCAACCAGTGAAGATCATGGCAGCAGCAGCCTTGGCCCCATCTCTACCCATCCCCTCAGAACCTCCACTACTGCTGTCACTGCCAACCCTGAAAAAGCTCTTTATGGCTCTGGTGGTGCCATCCATCAACTTGGAGCACCTCAGCTCACTGACCTCTGGGAGAAGGCCCAATCTGACATGTGCAGCCATGGGGGTCTGGGTGGAGAAAAAAGGACAGGGAGCTACAGGGCAGGGCACTCTCAACAACAATAAGAATTATGGGATTTGGTGCTTACTCGGTGCCAAGCACTGTTCTAAGTGCTGGGGTAGATACAAGGTAATCAGGTCATACATAGTCCCCATCCCACGTGGGGCTCACAATCTTAATCCCCATTTTACAGATGAGGTAATAGGCACTGAGAAGTGAAGCAGTTTACCCAAGGTCACAGAGCAAACAAGTGGCAGAGGCAGGATTAGAACCCAGGTCCTTCTGACTCTCTCGCACCCGTGCTCTATCCATTAGGTCATGCTGCTTCTCATTCATTCATTCAATTCATTCGATCATATTTATTTCCCCCTTCTTTCCCCCCTCTAGACTGTGAGCCCACTGTTGGGTAGGGACTGTCTCTATATGTCGTCAACTTGTACTTCCCAAGTGCTTAGTACAGTGCTCTGCACACAGTAAGCGCTCAATAAATATGATTGATTGATTGATTGATTATTGAGCACTTACTGTGTGAAGAGCACTGTACTAAGTGCTTGATAATGATGGCATTTATTAAGCACTTACTATGTGCAAAGCACTGTTCTAAGTGCTGGGGAGGTTACAAGGTGATCAGGTTGTCCCCCAGGGGGCTCACAGTCTTAATCCACATTTTACAAATGAGGGAACTGAGGCACAGAGAAGTTAAGTGACTTGCCCAAAGTCACACAGCTGACAACTGGTGGAGCCGGGATTTGAACCCCTGACCTCTGACTCCAAAGCCCATGCTTTTTCTGCTGAGCCACACTGCTTCTCCTTCCTGGATCACTGCCCAGGGTCCTTCCACATAGCCTTGCACCCTGAGACGAAGATGATGGATCTCTCGGGGGAACACAGAGGACAGATTGGGACCCAGGGTCCCAACTAATCTAATAATAACCACAATAACTGTGGTATTTATTAAACTCTTACTATGTGCCAAACACTGTTCAACGTGCTGGGGGTAGATACAAGTGAAACGGGTTGGACACAGTCTTAATCCCCATTTTACAGATGAGGGAACTGAGGCACAGAGAAGCTAAGTGACTTGCCCAAGGTCACACAGCAGACAAGTGGTGGAGGTGGAATTAGAACCCAGGTCCTTCTGACTCCCAGGCCCATCCTCTATCCATTAGGTCATGCTGCTTCTCCAGGAATAATAATAATAATAATAATAAATGATATTTTATGCACATTATGGGGCTTTTGGGGGCTCTCTATTGGCCAAGGAAAGCCAGTACAGACAAGGGCAGCCTTAGTGCACCGCTACTGGAAAAAGGCACAAAAGCAGTAATTCAAACAATGGTATTTACTGAGCTCTTTGCTAAGCACTTGGGAGAGGACACATAAGAGTGTTGTAATCAGTCAATCAATCAATCGCATTTATTGAGCGCTTACTGTGTGCAGAGCACTGTACTAAGCGCTTGGGAAGTACAAGTTGGCAACATATAGAGACAGTCCCTACCCAACAGTGGGCTCACAGTCTAGAAGGGGGAGACAGAGAACAAAACCAAACATACTAACAAAATAAAATAAATAGAATAGATATGTACAAGTAAAATAAATAAATAAATAGAGTAATAAATATGTACAAACATATATACATATATACAGGTGCTGTGGGGAAGGGAAGGAGGTAAGATGAGGGGGATGGAGAGGGGGACGAGGGGGAGAGGAAGGAAGGGGCTCAGTCTGGGAAGGCCTCCTGGAGGAGGTGAGCTCTCAGCAGGGCCTTGAAGGGAGGAAGAGAGCTAGCTTGGCGGAGGGGCAGAGGGAGGGCATTCCAGGCCCGGGGGATGACGTGGGCCGGGGGTCGATGGCAGGACAGGTGAGAACGAGGCATAGTGAGGAGATTAGCAGCAGAGGAGTGGAGGGTGCGGACTGGGCTGGAGAAGGAGAGAAGGGAGGTGAGGTAGGAGGGGGCGAGGTGATGGAAAGCCCAGGGTGAGGAGTTTCTGCCTGATGAGCAGATTGATTGGTAGCCACTGGAGATTTTTGAGCAGGGGAGTAACATGCCCAGAGCGTTTCTGGACAAAGACAATCTGGGCAGCAGCAGGAAGTATGGATTGAAGTGGGGAGAGATATGAGGATGGGAGATCAGAGAGAAGGTTGATACAGTAGTCCAGACGGGATAGGATGAGAGCCTTGAATGAGCAGGGTAGCGGTTTGGATGGAGAGGAAAGGGCGGATCTTGGCAATGTTGCGGAGCTGAGACCTGCAGGATTTGGTGACGGCTTGGATATGAGGGGTGAATGAGAGAGCGGAGTCGAGGATAACACCAAGTTTGCGGGCTTGTGAGACGGGAAAGATGGTAGTGTCGTCAACTGAGATGGGAAAGTCAGGTAGAGGGCAGGGTTTGGGAGGGAAGACAAGGAGTTCAGTCTTGGACATGTTGAGTTTTAGGTGGCGGGCAGACATCCAGATGGAGATGTCCTGAAGGCAGGAGGAGATGCGAGCCTGGAGAGAGGGGGAGAGAGCACAGGCAGAGATGTAGATCTGGGTATCATCAGCGTAGAGATGATAGTTGAAGCCGTGGGAGCGAATGAGGTCACCAAGGGAGTGAGTGTCGATCGAGAACAGAAGGGGACCAAGCACTGAACCTTGGGGAACCCCCACAGTAAAGGGATGGGAGGGGGAGGAGGAGCCTGCAAAAGATACTGAGAATGAACGACCGGAGAGATAATAGGAGAACCAGGAGAGGACGGAGTCTGTGAAGCCAAGGTTGGATAGCGTGTTGAGGAGAAGGGGGTGGTCCACAGTGTCGAAGGCAGCTGAGAGGTCGAGGAGGATTAGGATAGAGTAGGAGCCGTTGGATTTGGCAAGCAGGAGGTCATTGGTGACCTTAGAGAGGACAGTTTCTGTGGAATGTAGGGGACGGAAGCCAGACTGGAGGGGGTCGAGGAGAGAGTTGATGTTGAGGAATTCGAGGCAGCGCGTATAGACAACTTGTTCAAGGAGTTTGGAAAGGAATGGTAGGAGGGATATGGGAGGATAACTAGAAGGTGAGGTGGGGTCAAGAGAGGGTTTTTTTAGGATGGGAGAGACATGGGCATGTTTGAAAGCAGAGGGGAAGGAACCAGTGGAGAGTGAGCAGTTCAAAATGGAGGTTAAGGAGGGGAGAAGGGATGGAGCGAGAGATTTCATGAGATGAGAGGGAATGGGGTCAGAAGCACAAGTAACCGGAGTAGCACTTGAGAAGAGGGAGGAGAGCTCCTCTGAGGATACTGCTGGGAAGGATCGGAGAATAGCAGAGAGTGTTGAGAGCCGGGGGGTTGGAGAAGGGGAGGGGAGTAACTTTGGGGAGGTAGGACCTGATGGATTTAATTTTGTTAATGAAGTAGGAGACCAGATCGTTGGGAGTGAGGGAAGGAGGAGGGGGAGGAACCGGGCGCCTGAGAAAGGAGTTAAATGTATGGAAGAGCTGGCGGGGATGATGGGCATGGGTGTCAATAAGGGAGGAGAAATAGTTTTGTCTGGCAGAGGAGAGGGCTGAGTTAAGGCAGGAAAGGATAAACTTGATGTGAACGAGGTTGTCATTGTGTTTAGACTTTCCCCAGCAGCGTTCGGCAGCTCATTCCTTGTCCTAGAATGGGGCAGACACATTCCTCTAGACTGTAAGCTCGTTGTGGGCAGGGAATGTATCTGTTTATTGTTATATTTTACCCTCCCAGGCATTTATTACAGTGATCTGCACACAATAAAAACTTGGTAAATATGACTGACTGCCTGCCCACGGTAAGTTTCGGTGAGACCTTACTCCAGGAGTCAAGGAAATGCTAAGTAGCAGTTCTCTTTCTACTTACTTCTGTCTTCTGAGAGGGCTTTTCTGCCTTTTTTTCTAGGTCGGATATATAGGATGCTGCTATACAGGATGCAGATGAAGTGGCTAGTGACATGGCTCCACGTGATCAATTTCAGGGAATGCATTTTGCTTTTTGGTACTATCATCCCAGACCACAGAGTTGGCCCGTGAGTCTAGCCACAATTGGGGCCTGGTAAAACAGCTCTGTCTTTCCTGATTACAGTGTCAGACCACGAGGAAGCAGCACCACAGGGGTCTGCTTGGAGAAAGATCTCACTGCAGATGGGGGAATTCCAGCCTATAGTTTGCCTGGTTATTTGCCTGCTGGATTTTCTGGGAGAAAACTCTGTTCGAGGGTCTGAGGGAGCAGGGCCAAGTTGCAGTGGTGCGGCCTCGAGGGCTGAGGTCCCAACCCTCGAAATCCCCAAGGATCTCCAACACCACACTTCCCTGTTACCCTGCATGAATTTTCTTAGTAATAATAATAATAATAATAATAATAGTAATAATAATCGTAACAGTGGTATTTGTTAAGTGCTTACTAACGTGCAAAGCGCTGTTCTAAACTCTGGGGTAGATATGAGATAATCAGGTTGGACACAGTCCCTGTCCCACATGGGGCTCACAGTCTTCATCCCTGTTTTAAAGATGAGGTAACTGAAGCTCAGAGAAGTGAAGTGACTTGCCCAAGGTCACCCAGCAAACAAGTGGCAGAGTCAGGATTAGAACCTACGTCCTCTGATTCCTAGGCCCAGGCTCTTTCCTCTAAGTCATGCTGCTTCTCATTGTACAAAGCTTCTTGTGGGCAGGGAGCATACCTGCTCGTCCTGCTTGTCCTCTCCCAAGCGCTTAGTATAGTGCTCTGCACATTGTAAGCACTCAATAAATGCCATCGATGACGATGAAATCAAACGCAGACTCCCAAAACCTGTTTTGCTATGGCCTCTGTTCCATTTGGTTTTTGATCCTTTTGTTTTTGATCTTTTCTATTTGTTATTTCTCAGGAGGCTTCCTGGACTGTAGGAGAACAGCTAACTTTCAGTGTATTCAGGCATTCAGAAATGTTATTTCAGAAGCTACTCGTCCTCTCAGGAGCAATCAATTGAAAAACCAAAGGAATTTATTAGGTGCAGATCTACTATATGCAGGGCACTAAGAATTTTGCAATAATAATAATAATCATCATAATAATTGTGGTATTCGTTAAATGCTTAATATGTGCCGGGCACTCTAATAAGCACTGGGGTAGGTACAAGACAATCAGGTTGGACACAGTCCCTGTCCCATGTGGACCTAACATTCTTAATCCCCATTTTGCAGATGAAGGAACTGAGGCACAGAGAAGTAAAGTGACTGGCCCAAGATCACACAGCAGATAAGTGGCAGAGTTGGGATTAGAATCCAGATCCTCAAATTCCCAGGACCGTATGCTGTCCACTAGGCAATGCTACTTCTTACTGCTTACTACAGTAATAATAATAATAATAATAATGGCATTTGTTAAATGCTTACTATGTGCAAAGCACTGTTCTAAGTGCTGGGGAGGATATAAGGTGATCAGATTGTCCCACGTGGGGCTCACAGTCTTAATCCCCATTTTACAGATGAGGTAACTGAGGCACAGAGAAGTTAAGTGATTTGCCCAAGGTCACACAGCAGACAAGTGGCAGAGGTGGGATTACAGTCGTAGTAGTAGTGGTAGTAGTATTAGTAGTAATAGTAAGATGTACTGAGGGCCCACTTTACTAGGCTTTATATTTGTTAAACACTTCTTATGTGTCAAGCACTACTCTAAGCATTGGGGTAGATACAAATTAATCAGGTTTGACACAACCCCTCTCCCACACGGGGCTCAGAGTCTAAGCAAGAGGAGGAACAGGTATTCAATCCCCATTGTACAGTTGAAGAAACTGAGGCACAGAGAAGTTAAGTGACTTGCCCAAAGTCACACAGCAATCAATTGGTAGAATGAGAATTAGAACCCGGGTCCTCTGGCTCCCAGGCCTGTGTTCTTTTCACTAGGTATGCTACTTTTCTGCACACTCAATAACAGAGTGATACAGTCCCTGCCCACAAGAAGCTTGCATTCTGGTTGTAATAATAGCATTTATTAATAGCTTACGCGTGCAGAGACGGAACTAAGTCCTCTAATGGGAGACAACAAAACGAGTAAGGGACATGGACCTTATTGCCCTTGGGGAATTTACAATCTAACTAGGGAGACAGGCAGTCATAAATTGGTTACCAAGAGTGGGAGTATGGAAAATTGGGTGAGTTGAGTACATGAATAAAACAAGAACGTTCATTCATTCATTCAATAGTATTTACTGAGCACTTACTGTGTGCAGAGCACTGTACTAAGCATTTAGTAGAGTCCAATATAACAATAAGCAGACACATTCCCTGTCCATAATGAGCTTACAGTCCAGAGACGGAGGCAGATACCTACATGAGAGCTGTGGGGCTCGGAGGGTGGGGGATGATGGATATTGATCTTTACCTATGTCCTTTCAGTGGCTTTTTCTGAAATATAAGATTAACAGTTATTGAAAAAATAGACCCCTGAGTGTTGTTGAGTAATAGTATTCCTCCACCCGAATGGTGGAATGAAGAAAGATGAATAGATCATCAGTGTCCACATTTCACAGGAGTATTCACTGCCATAATCGTATTCTGTTACAGTATGATGGCCAGTGGATCTTTTGGGAGGTTTGGCAGCTGAGGCCAGAGGAGAGAAACGTGGATTCATTCATTTATTCAATTGTATTTATTGAGCGCTTACTATGTGCAGAGCACTGTACTAAGTGTTTGGGAAGTACAAATTGGCAACATATAGAGATGGTCTCTACCCAACAATGGGCTCACAGTCTAGAAAGGGGGAGACAGACAAAAAAAAAAAAACAAGTAGAAAGAAAGGTGTCAGAATAAATAGAAATATAGCTATATACACATCATTAATAAAATAGAGTAAATATGTACAAATATATACAAGTGCTGTGGGGAGGGGAAGGGGGAGGGCAGAGGGAGGGAGGGGGCGATGGGGAGGGGAGGAGGAGGAGGAGGAGAGGAAAAATGGGGGGGCTCAGTCAGGGAAGGCCTCCTGGAGGAGGTGAACTCTCAGGAGGGCTTTGAAGGGAAGAAGAGAGCTAATTTGGCCGATGTGCAGAGGGAGGGCATTCCAGGGCAGGGGGAGGACGTGGGCCAGGGATCGACGATGGGACAGGTGAGAACGAGGCACAGTGAGGAGGTTAGTGGCAGAAGAGCGAAGGGTGCAGACTGGGCTGTAGAAGGAGAGAAGGGAGGTGAGGTAGGAGAGGGCGAGATGATGGACAGCCTTGAACCCGAAAGTGAGGAGTTTTTTCTTGATTTGAAGGTTGACAGGCAACCACTGGAGACTTTTGAGGAGGGGAGTGACATGCCCAGAGCGTGGATCAGAATCAGAGATAGAAGCCGTCACATGGTAAGTACGTTGAGGGCAGGGATCATGTCTATCAACTCTATTATATCGTACGCTCCCAAATGTTTAGTTTAGTGCACTGTACAAAACATTAAGGTTCTACGTATTTGAAAAAGATAGCAGTGACACTGAAGACCACCCACGAGTGCATGTGTGGCTGAAAAAGCCAGAGCAGAATCCACAATTGCAGCAACATCGGGCCCACAAAACAAAGTGCCTTCTGTGTCTTATTAGGTCATACTTAAAGTTGTTAGCACTTGGCTCAGTTTTCTCTTTGGCTTTCTTGAGTCTCTTTCGGTACATAGCTTTTGCTCAAAAAGAGCTACTCGCTTCTACGTGGCAGTATGCCATACAGCTTTTTTTATTTGTTTATAATGGCGTTAAGCACTCACTATGCATCAAGAACTGTTCAAAGCTGTAGGTAGGTACAAGTTAATCAGGTTGGACAAAGTCTCTGTCCCACATAGGGCTCACAGTCTTAATCCCCATTTTACAGATGAGGTTACTGAGGCAAGAGAAGTGAAGTGACTTGCCCTAGTCCACACAGCAGACATGTGGCAGGACTAGGATTAGAAACCAGGCCCTTCTGACTCCCAGGCCGTGCTGTGTTCCAACTTCAGCAACTGACTCCCAGTTTTTAGCTGGCATGCAGCCTTGTTTGAGACTTTCTTTAACCATGTGGTGAGTAAGCATTCACTAAATCAGACAGCCAGTTACTCTCTTCCCCCTTTAAAGCCTAACTGAAGGTACATCTCCTCCAAGAGGCCTTCCCTGACTAAGCCCTCCTTTCCTCTTCTTCCTCTCTCTTCTGCGTCAGCCTGACTTGCTCCCTGCATTCATCCCCCCCACCATCCCCACAGTGCCTATGTACATATCTTTTATTTATTTATTTATTTATTTATTTATTTATTTATTTATTTATTTATATTAATGTCTGTCTCCCCCTCTAGACTGTATGCTCGTTGTGGTCAGGGGATGTATCTGTTTATTGTTACACTGTACTCTCCCAAGCACTTAGTATAGTGCTCTGCACACATTAAACACTCATTCAGTTGAATGAATGAATACCTGAATAAATACCATTGATTGATTTCATAACTCCCAGAAGACACACTCCTATACTCTTTTTCCTTAAACACACGAAGATGGTCGTATGCAAACACCAAACTTAGTAAGTTTGTCTGCAGCTGTTTTCAGAGACAGAGAAAGAACTGGTCAGTTCTCGGGAAAATTTTACCCTTTAGGTGTTTGTCTAGCCCTGGTCAAGGCTGGAAACTGTTGCAATGAAAAATGAAAAGCATTCACTTTTTCACTGCAAATTAAATGATTCCTTTGAATAATTTCATATTCTATATTTGATAAAAAACTGAATGAATTGAAATCTTTCACCTCTGATCTGTTACTGTGAGCTTTTAGACTGTGATCCCACTGTTGGGTAGGGACCTTCTCTATATGTTGCCAACTTGTACTTCCCAAGCGCTTAGTACAGTGCTCTGCACACAGCAAGCGCTCAATAAATATGATTGATTGATTGATTGATTGATTACTGGAGTTCATTTGTGTTCTGATATCATTTTATAGGTTGGAGCCAAGAATGAAGGTCAGCAGGAGTGTTCTAAAGACCATTGCTTTTCACTACATGCACTGTGGACCAAAAATGTTTTTTTTCTTTGAGAAATCTTGCTTGCAACATACCATCTTTTCCAGGAGACAATATGAATACATGCATTACTCATAGCATGAGTAGGGTTTACAATGTTGTTTCTATATGAGAGTAGAAATTTTCCCCCTCTCTTGGAAAAGCAATTGTCGGAGACAATAATGAATTACTATTTTCTTTTTTCTGGAGGTGCAAATGTTAAGAGCAAACTAGGAGTGTTGTTTACTATTTGCATATTCAAGTGCTTAGTACAATGTTCTGCACACAGTAAGTGCTCAATAAATATGACTGAATGAATAAATGAATTTACACCTCCCCATGTACATACAAAGGCTCTAGATTACAGTTTGAGAAACTTTATTTGAAAGTACTCCCAATAGGTTTTTTTACTGATCACATGTTTTGGGTCACTTGCTGCCTGAAACCCTTATACTGTATTATTTCCTCTATCCGCAATTTATTTTAGTGTCGATCTCCCCCTGTAGACAGTAAGCTCCTTGCTGGAAAGTTGAGTCTACCACCTCTTTTATATTGTATTTTCCAAGTGCTTAGTTCTGTTGTTCTGCACACATTAAGAGCTCATTAATTTCCATTCACTGAAAGATTGGTTGAAACTACTGATGTCGCTTACCCCTACTTCATGTTGACCAGGAAAAAGCAATGATTTTCCTTCCTTCAAAATTTGGAGCATGCTACCACTCTGTATCAAGAGGAGGTGTGAACGTTTATTATCACTAACTGATCAAAATGGACCATGGGTTTTTTTCACTCTGAAAAATGTCAATTGAATAAAAATCACGTTTGAATGGTTCTAACACATCAGGGCATACATTTTTATTTAAATGCAGAGGAGAACATCTAAATGTTAACTAAGTCACAAAATATGTTCATGTTGAAACTAATTAACACTACAATTCCCTGATGGGTTAATTTCTCAACGAAACCCAAAGATACTGTTTGACCTACTATAACACTCCTTCTGCCAAGGTTACGAGAAAGATATCACTGTAATTGGATCACATGAGTCTGAATTAACCTGATTTAGTTTAGGGAATCAAGGGTTTGCACGAGGAAGGAATTCATAATTATTAGAGTGTAAAACATGCAAGCATGAGGGCTTAAAACACAGCATGAATTAATTATTCAGTGTTATTCAGTCCATTTGGACACCGAAACTACAAAAGGTCATATTGAGAGTACAACTGTAACCCTTATTCCCTGTACAGTTCTTATCCTATCTCCACTGCTCAAACCTTTGCAGCATTTGGGAAAGAAATGGAAAACCTTTAAATGCTAGAGTGAATCATATTCCAAAAAGATTTGTGGACATTTATTTAAAATGTCTTTATTTCATAAAAGCAAACTTTAAGCTGCAGTACCTAATTGTCTTCCTTTTCTGCTTTCACAAGGGTAGGTTGGAATAATCTGGAGAGTTGGAAAGGATCATGTTTTGCTCTTTTTTAGCAATTGGAGAAAGCTTTAATACTATGATTAGCAAAGTAACTCTGTAATATCAAGAAAATGGCTGCTGACAAAATTTCAGACTGAGGGACTGCTAAGCACTTACTATGTGCTAAATCCTAAGGCAGACTCAGGATAATCAGCTAGGATAGTCCCTGTCCCACATGGTCTTTACAATCTAAGAGACAGGGAGAGCAAGTATTTTACATTCATTTTATAGATGAGAAAACTGAAACTCAGAAAGATTAGGTGATTTGTCCACAGGCACAAATATGACATGGGAAAACTAATAACTAGAGCCTAAGTCTTCTGGCCCTCATTCCCATTCCTTTCCACTAGGCCACATGGACTCCCTCTGCACACATTAAGTGTTTGTTAATTACCACTGATTGAGTGATTGGTTGAAATTGCTGGTATCTCTTATGCCTACCTTCATATTGACCAGGGAAAAGTGATGACACATTCTTCATTCATTCATTCATTCAATCATGTTTATTGAGCGCTTACTGGGTGCAGAGCACTGTACTAAGCACTTGGGACGTACAAGTCGGCAATATATAGAGACGGTCCATACCCAATAACCTGCTCACTTTCCTTCCTTCAAAATTTGGAGCATGCTACCACTCTGTTTCACCAGGGGGTGTGAACATTTATTGTTCCTAATTGGTCAAAATGCACCATAGATGCATTTTTTTTAATGGCGTTCGTTACGGGCTTGCTATGTGCCAGGCAGTGTTCTAAGCTCTAGGGTAGATACAAGGTAATCAGGTGGGACACAGACTGTGTCCCATATGGGGCCCACAGTGTTAATCCTCATTTTGCAGATGAGAGAACTGAGGCACACAGAAGTGAAGTGGCTTGTCCAAGGTCACAAAGCAGACTAATGAAAATTGTTCAAGCCACAACATCAGTGGGGCAAAGAACAGTTTGGTTGACACAAAGTCCATTGCGGGTTTGTGGATGTTAGATGGGAAGTGACTAACCCTGAAGAGGGATAATAATAATAATAATGATGGCATTTATTAAGCACTTACTATATGCAAAGCACTGTTCTAAATGCTGGGGAGGATACAAGATTATCAGGTTGTCCCATGTGGAGCTTACAGTCTTAATCCCCATTTTACAGATGTGGTAATTGAGGCACAGAGAATTCAAGTGATTTGCCCAAGATTACACAACAGACAAGTGGTGGAGCCAGGATTAGAACCTATGACCTCTGACTCCCAAGCCCGGGCTCATTCCACTGAGCCACGCTGCTTCTCAATAGCCGCGCTGCTGAATAGTTGAGGGCAGATGAACAATTATTGTCTGACCCATAAATGCAAACACTTCATCTCAGGTTTATTCATTCATTCAATCGTATTTATTGAGTGCTTACTGTGTGCAGAGCACTGCATTAATCGCTTGGGAAGTACAAGTCACACGTACAAGTTGCAAGTCACAGGTTTACAATAATAATAATAATTATAATTATAATAATAACAATTGTGTTGTTTGTTAAGTGCTTACTATGTGCTAGGCACTGTAGTAAGCACTGGAGTGGATATAAGCAAATCAGGTTGGACACAGTTCCTGCCCCATGTGGGGCTCACATTCCCAATCCCCATTTTACAGATGAAGTAACTGAGGCACAGAGAAGTGTAGTGACTTGCCCAAGATCACAAGGCAGGGCTGTGACAGAGCTGGTATTAGAAAACATGACCTTCTGACTCCTAGTCCTGTGCTCTATCCACTAGGCCATGCTGCAAATTGTGCAATCTATCCCTTGGTCGCTTATTTAAACTACAGCAGGGCTTCTGCTAACTCCACTTTTGTTGTCATAGGCTATGTGCTTGTCAAGGACACGCATAATAAATATGCCACCATTATAAGATTTAAGTCGAATGTACAATTTGAGGACGAAAATGAAAATCACTTATGTATTGCTTTCTTAAAAAAGGAGGAACACAACCTGGCAAAAGAAATTTGCCTTTCCATGTATTCTCCACTCTGTATTATGTCTAAAATATTTAAAGATAAAGATTTTAGAAAACTAAGGGAAAAAATTCAAGGAAGAAAGTCCAGCTATGCCACTGGCCTCCTGAGTGACCTTGAATAACTCACATATCTCTGTCAGATGGGGATGAGATAACCTGCATAGCCACCCTCATAGACTTTAAGTCCTGTGTAGGGCAGGGAATGCATCCAAAGTGATCATCTTGTATCTATTTCAGAGCTCAGAACAGTTCTTTGGCATATAGTAAGTGCTTAAGCAATTATTATTTTTTTTGTCCTCATTTGCCCCCTGTCCATCAAAAAGAACACTCCCAGAGCATTTAAGAGGAATCAAAATAAAACCATAAATTACAAATCCAAAGTTTTGCAATAGCAAAATAGCAGTGTCTGCTAAGGAAAGGTTCTGTGATTTCATTTTCTCCAAGAACCAGAATGCCCTCCAACTGGGAAAGGATTGTGTATCTAGGACAAGCATGTCTGATACTTATTCATCTAAAAATAGTGTGGTTTGATGCTTTGGGGGGTTTATGTGACTCTAAAGGACCAGTGTTGTTGTTCTGTTCTGGCACTGGTCACTAATGAGAACCCGATGCCATTCTTCAGCCAAGGCCACAGCCTGAGACAGCTTGGATGAGAACCATGTTTAATCTTCACAGTAACAGGCCTTGGCACTTGCCTCCTAAGCCAACAGAAAAAGGCAAACATCCAGGAACTGGAAATGGAGAAAAGCCAAGAGAAAAAGTTCACCTCATTTGAAAACAAAAGCATTAAACAAACCTCAGGTCCAGGAAAGGATGTCCCCATGTGCATTTTACAAGAAACGGATCCAGCCTAAAATTCACTCAGATTTTCTTCCCTCATTATCTTGTTTCACTGTATCAAGAGGATATCTTTGTCTGTGTGGATTCAAGATACCTGAAGAATATCAATGCCCTGGAATTCATTGCCCTATATTCGGAGAAACCTGACCTTTAAGGGCCTCTGACATTGGTAATGATAGTGCAGAGGTTTGATTTTTGTTTAGTAAAGCAGAAAGAAATCTTATGCCCAGAAGAGAATTTTAAATATCAAATGACATCTGGACATCAAATGTCTTTGGAAAATCTGCATTTGATTACATATTGACAAAGAAATTGGATGAGCTCTCTGTCAGAGAGCATGAACAGTACAATAATAATAATAATGATTCTGGTATTTGTTAAACACTACATGCCAGGCACTGTAATGAGAATAATAATAATAATAATGATGGTATTTGTTAATCACTAACTATGTGTCACACCCAGTACTAAGCACTACAAGCGAATTGGGTTGGACGCAGCCCTTGCCCCACATGGGGCTCACAGTTTTAATCTCCATTTTACAGATGAGGTAACTGAGGCACAGAGAAGTGAAGTGATTTACCCAAGGTCACACAGCAGAGAAGTAGTGGAGCAGGGATTAGAACCCATGATAGAGAAGCAGCGTGGCTCAGTGGAAAGAGCCCGGGCTTGGGAGTCAGATGTCATGGGTTCTAATCCCAGCTCTGCCACTTGTCTGCTGTGTCACTTTGGGCAAGTCACTTAACTTCTCTGTGCCCCATTTATCTCATCTGTAAAATGGGGATGAAGACTGTGAGCCCCACGTGGGACAACCTGATTACCTTGTATCTACCCCGGAACTTAGAACAGTGCTTGGCATGTAGTAAGTGCTTAACAAATACCAACATTATTATTATTATAATGATCTTCTGACTTCCAGGGCCATGCTCTATCCACTAAACCATGCTGCAGTATTATTCCAAAGATCACCCTATATAAAGTATTTCAAATCAGGGGCCCACAGGCTGTATGTGCCTGAAGCTCATATATATCTACGTATACCTGTATATATGTCTGCATAAATGCATGGTTGCATAAATGTATATTTCTACATTTATGTCGATATCCATGTCTATATTTATACATACGTCTCACATAAATAATAATAACTGTGGTATTTGTTAAGCGCTTACTATGTGCCAGGCACTCTACTAAGTGCTGGGGTGGATACAAGCAAATTGGGTTGGGCACAGTCCCTGTCCCACATTGGGCTCCCAGTCTTAATCCCCATTATACAGATGAGGTAACTGAGGCGCAGAGAAATTACGTGACTTCCGCAAGGTCACACAGCAGAGAAGTGGTGGAGCAGGGATTAGGCAGTGGCTCAGTGGAAAGAGCCCTGGCTTTGGAGTCGGAGGTCATGGGTTCAAATCCCGGCTCCACCACATGTCTGCTGTGTGGCCTTGGGCAATCACTTAACTTCTCGGAGCCTCAGTTCCCTCATCTGTCAAATGGGGATGAAGACTGTGAGCCCCACGTGGGACAACCTGATCACCTCGTATCCCCCCCGTGCTTAGAACAGTGCTTTGCACATAGTAAGTGCTTAACAAATGCCATTATTAGTATTATTATTAGAACCCATGACCTTCTGACTCCCAAACCCGAGCTCTATCGCAGCCCCTGGAGTACAGCCATCTGAAGCAGGGAAGTGAAAGGAGATTGTTGGCTGAGCCTTCCCTCTCCCAGCCTCTTCCACAGCCATCTTCCCCCGAACCCACCTCTCCTCCTAACTTTCCCATCTCTCCAGATAACATCATCATCCTTCCATTCTCATCTCTTTCGACCCCTGGCTGACACCCTCCTTCCCTTCTGAAATTCCCTCCCCCTTCATATCCAATCACAATTCCTCTAAGATTTCTTCTCTGACTAACCTCTCCTCTCCTCGCAGCCCCTATTTTTATGTTATTTATTAAACACTATATGCCAGGCACTGTTCTAAGTGCAAGGGTAGATACAAGCTAATCAGGCTGGACACAACCCAGGTCCCACTGTGGCTCAGTGGAAAGAGCACAGGCTTGGGAGTCAGAGGTCATGGGTTCAAATCCTGACTCTTCCAATTGTCAGCTATGTGACTCTGGGCAAGTCACATAACTTCTCTGTGCCTCAGTTACCTCATCTGGAAAATGGGGATTAGGACTGTGAGCCCCACGTGGGACAACCCAAACACCTTGTATCCTCCCCAACACTTAGAACAGTACTTTGCACATACTAAGTGCTTAACCAATGCCATTATTATTATTAAATCCCCATTTGACAGGTGAGGTTACCGAGGTACAGAGAAGTGAAGTGACTTTCCCAGGGTAATACAGCAGACAAGTAGCAGAGCAGAGATTAGAACCCAGGTCTTTCTGATTCCCAGGCCTGTGCTCTATCCACTAGGCCATGCTGCTTTTATTTCCCCCTACTACCGTCACTCCAGAACTTCTGCATTACTTTAACACTTAGGCATTCACCCTCCTTTCCCTGGCCCCTCTTCCCCACTCCCTGGCCCTGCAATAGCAATTATATACATCTTTTTACACTCTTTTGCTTCCTCCTGTTTGTAATTTATTTTGGTGTCTGTCTCCCCTGGTAGATTGTGAACACATTAAGGGCAAGGATCTTGTCTTATGTTGTCAAGTTGTTTCCAACCCATAGCAATTCCAAGGACACATGTCTCTCAGAATGCCCCACCTCCATCTGCAATTGTTTTGGTACTGTATCCATGGAGTTTTGTAGTAAAAATACAGAAGTATTTTACCACTGCCTTCTTCCACACAGTAAACTTGAATCTCCACTTTCACTTCTCTCCCATGCCACTGCTGCCCAGCACGGGTGAGTTGTGACCTGTAGCAGATTGCCTTCTACTCACTAGCCACTGGCCAAGCTAGGGTTGGAATGGGTATGCCTCTGCTTGACTCTTCTTCCCATAACCAAGACGGGTAGAGTACTGGAAACTCTCCAGGTGTGATACTGAGAGGGAGAGAGCGAGGATAGAAATTATTCGACTAAATAATTATTCTACTAAATAAATAATGCTAAATAAATAAGAATAATCTTTACTAAATCTATTGTACTCTTCTGAGCATCTAGTACAGTGTTCTGCACAGAGTGAGCACTAAGTATATATGATTGATCGACTGAGTGATGGATAGAAATTCATAATCTCTGTGTCATTCTGAACGCCTTTCTGTCTTTCGATTCTCCATTCAACGTATTGCTGAAACCTCCTGGTTTTTTATAAATAGTATGTGATGCATCACTCCTTCTTCTCTATCCAAACAACTAAGCTCTGGTCTAAGCTCTAGTCTCAGTGTTGTTAGATTATTGTTTCAGTCTTCTCATTCATGTCTGTGTCTTCAGCCTATCCCACTGCACTCTCTACTGTGCAATGCTGGGCAGATCATCTTCTTGGAGCATCACTTGAGCTCCAAGTTGTTGGAGCTGCTTCTTGAGAAGCAGCGTGGCTCAATGGAAAGAGCACGGGCTTTGGAGTCAGAGGTCGTGGGTTCAAATCCCGGCTCTGCCAATTGTCAGCTGTGTGACTTTGGGCAAGTCACTTAACTTCTCTGTGCCTCAGTTACCTCATCTGTAAAATGGGGTTGAAGACGGTGAGCCCCCTGTGGGACAACCTCACCACCTTGTAACCTCCTCAGTGCTTAGAACAGTGTTTTGCACATAGTAAGCACTTAATAAATACCATTTTTAAAAAAGGAGCATTCAGAAAGGTAGGATGAGAGTCTTACTTCTCAGTGAAGAGAACTTCCAACTCATCCTGCTTTCCACCACGAACATCTGGGTAAGCTCATTGTGAGCAGGAATGTGTCTACCAACTCTGTCGTGTTGTCCTTTCCCCAATACTCAGCACAGTGCTCTGCACCCAGTAATCACTCAATAAATATCATTGACTGATTGACTCTAGACTGTCCCTCTGAACTGTAAGCTTGTTGTGGGCAGGGAACAGGTCTACAAACTCCATTCTATTGTGCTCTACCAAGCGCTTAGTCCAGTGCTATGCACACAGTAAGAGCTCAATAAATATCATCGAATTGATTGATTAATTGGTTAAAACCTGAGGAAACGGTGAGATGTGGGAGTCCCGAGGTGGAGCTCATCACTTATAGCCCTGATTAATTCACGTGAACAGTCTATGCGTCATCACCCGGTAGCCTGCCCTGTGAACCTGATGCCGATGGGCTTTTCCTGATGGTCAGGACTTGTTCTCTGCAGATTTGGGGCCTGTATGGCTTTAGAAGTCTGAAGTTTCCTCACCCCTGCCGTCAGCAGGAGCATCTGAAATGGCAGAATCGAATTACCCATGAAGCAGCGTGAAGCAGAATGAAGCAGCATGGCTCAATGGAAAGAGCACGGGCTTTGGAGTCAAGAGGTTGTGGGTTCAAATCCCGGCTCCGCCACTTGTCAGCTGTGTGACTTTGGGCAAGTCACTTAACTTCTCTGGGCCTCAGTTCCCTCATCTGTAAAATGGGGATGAAGACTGTGAGCCCCACGTGGGACAACCTGATTACCTTGTATCTCCCCCAACACTTAGAACAGTGCTTTGCACGTAGTAAGTGCTTAACAAACAAATACCAACATTATTATTACCCAGTGATCTGCTAAGTGCAGTTCATTGAGAAGTTAGCTGGCAGAATTCATCTTCTAGACTGTGAGTCCGCTGTTGGGTAGGGACCGCCTCTATATGTTGCCAACTTGTACTTCCCAAGCACTTAGTACAGTGCTCTGCACACAGTAAGCGCTCAATAAATACGATTGAATGAATGAATGAATAAATGCCATCATTATTATTATTATTATCACTCAGCACACATCCCTCCACACCACGAAATCTCCCACTGGCTTCCCATGTTCTTCCCAGTCAAACAAAAGCTCCCCATGCTCAGCTCAAGTCTCTCAACCAACTTGTCCAATCCGCTCTCTTCACATGCTACTCCTCAGCTTGCTCTAAAATAAACCGTTTTAGGCAGTTGTCATGCCTTGACAACTGCATCTGTCATCTCACTGACCTCCTGGCCCCCTGTCTCTCCCCATTTCAATCCATACTTCACTCTGCTGCACAGATCATTTATTAATAAAAACGTTCAGTTCCTCTCTGTCACCTCTCCCACCTTCATCTCCTTACTTGCTCTGATCCCCCTACATGGGACCCCCCTCCCTCTGAAAATCCAACAGACCAGAGCACTTCCCATATCCAATGCCCTCCTAAAATCCCTCTTCCAATAAACCTTTCCCGATTAGTTCCCAGGACCCTATGTTGTACAAACCTTTTCCTGTAATCTCCGTTTCTTGATATCCATGCTCAGTACTGCTGAACATAGTCTATTCAGTTTGTATATTCAAGTACTTCCTTCCTTTATTCTATTCGTAAATATTCCAATGTTTGTCTCCGCCATGAGAATATGAGCTCCTTGTGAGGAGGGAATGTGTCATTGGCAGTTTTTATGTTTCCTGACAGCTTAATACAATGCATTGCAATTGCTTCTTGTGGGCAGGAAATATGTCTGTTATACTGTTCTATTGTACTGTCCCAAGCACTTAGTACAGTGCTCTGTACACCGTAAATAATAAATACTATTCATTGTCCCAAATGGAAGCTCAATAAATTTTGTTACTATTCATTCAATCGTATTTATGGAGTGCTTACTGTGTGCAGAGCACTGTACTCAGCACTTGAGAAGAACAAGTTGGCAACATATAGAGACGGTCCCTACCAAATAATGGGCTCACAGTCTAGAAGAGGGAGACAGACAACAAAACAAAACATGTGGACAGGTGTCAAGTCATTAGAATAAATAGAAATAAAGCTAGATGCAAATCATTAACAAAATAAATAGAATAGTAAATATGTACAAGTAAAATAAATAGAGTAATAAATCTGTACAAACATATGTACAGGTGCTGTGGGGAGGGGAAGGAGGTAGGGCGGGGGGGATGGCGAGGAGGAGAGGAAAAAGGGGGCTCAGTCTGGGAAGGCCTCCTGGAGAAGGTGAGCTCTCAGTAGTTACTACTACTATTACTAATCTAACTACTAATCTAATCAGAGGGGGCTGGTGCCGATACAACTGCCATTACAGAAGATTTCTCTGTATGCAATCCCCCTATCCCTACAAGCCCTGGAGTATGTCCTAGTAATAGCAGGAGTGGCTGCAGTAGCCCTGTTGCTAGTAACCAGGAGGCAAGCTGCCTGCAGAAGCAGGAGTGGAGCAATCTTAATTGTCATCTCTCTTTCTAAAATTACTAAACATTGCTAAAATCCACCCTTTCCTTTCCTTCCCAACTGTTACCATGATGATTCAAGTACTCATCCTATCGTACCTTGACAACTGCATCTGTCGCCTCACTGACCTCCCGGCCTCCAGTCTCTCTCTATTTCAATCCATACTTCACTCTGCTGGACAGATCATTTATTAATAAAAACGTTCAGTCAATGTCTTCCCTCCAATGGCTGCCCATCCACCCCTTTATCAGACACTACTTAACATTAGCTTTAAAACACTCAATCAGTTTGTCCCTACTACCTCACCTCACTAATCTACTATAACCCAGCCTATATATTCTGCTCTTCTAGCTCCAGTTTACTCACTGTGCTCCTATCTTGTCTATCACACTGATGACCTCTTTCTCACTTCCTCCCTGTAGCCTAGAACTCCCTCCCCGTCCACATATGCCAGACCACCACTTTCTCCACCTTCAAAGCAGCATTAAGGTCACATCTTCACCAAGAGGCCTTCCCTGATTAAAACCTCTTTTCCCCGGTTTGCTCTCCCTTCGGCGTCATCTATGCACTTGGATCTGTGACCTTTGGACATTTGATATCCCCCTCCTTCCCCATCCCACAGCACTTATGTACATGTCTTTAAACTATGTATTATTCTAAATTACTCATTTATTCATATTAGTGTCTGTCTCCCCTTCTAGACTGTAAGCTCATTATGGGCAAGGAATGTGTCTATATATTAATAATAATAATGATGGTATTTGTTAAGAGTTTACTATGTGCCAAGCACTGTTCTAAAGCACCGGGGTAGATACAAGGTCATCAGGTTGTCCCACATGGGGCTCACAGTCTTAATCCCCATTTTACAGATGAGGTAACTGAGGCACAGAGAAGTCAAGTGGCTTGCCCAAGGTCACATAGCAGACAAGTGGCAGAGTAAGGATTAGAACACACGTCCTCTGACTCCCAAACCACTAGGCCATGCTGCTTCTCTCTAGGCCGTGTTGCTCTCCCAAGCACTTAGTACAGTGCTTTGCACATAGTTAGCACTCAATGAATACTATTGATTTATTGATTGATCTCACTACTGTCCTCCACAATGACATTTTCTGGATGTGGAGAGAGTGTTTAATAATAATATAATAATAATGATGGCATTTGTTAAGCGCTTACTATGTGCAGGGCACTGTTCTAAGCGCTGGGGGTGGATACAAGGTGATCGAGTTGTCCCACATGGGGCTCACAGTCTCAATCCCCATTTTACAGATGAGGTAACTGAGGCTCAGAGAAGTTAAGTGACTCGCCCAAGGTCACACAGCAGACATGTGGCGGAGCCGGGATTCGAACCCATGCCCTCTGACTCCAAAGCCCGGGCTCTTCTCCACTGAGCCACGCTGCTCCTAAGTGTTTGAGGGTTTGAGTGTTTGAGGGGTATGTCTGTCTATCTCTTCCTCTCATGGCCTTTCTCTCTCCTCTCTTTCTCCATCCTGTTAAGCCAAGCTGGGTGAGATGATGTAATATTTTCTCTCAGCCATAATCTTCAACCCTGTAGGCCTGATGTAACTGATCAGTTGTGGGTTCAAATAGCCTGAGAAGGCAGCGATGCCATAAATCAGTCAACCAATCAATCAGTGGTATTTATTGAATCCTTACTATGTGCAGAGAACTGTTCTCTAAGCACTTGAGAGAGTACAACAGAATTAGTAGAAATGTTACCTGCCCTTAATGAGCTTATAGTTAAGAGGGAAATCTATCATTTATTGAATGTCTATTCTAATAATGATAATGGTGCTATTAATTGTGGTATTTAAGTATTCAATAGGTGCCAAGCACTGTACTAAGCACTTAGGTAAAGATAATCAAGTTGTCCTCCCCCTCCCCATTCCCCCCGCCCTACCTCCTTCCCCTCCCCACAGCACCTGTATATATGTTTGTACAGATTTATTACTCCATTTATTTTACTGGTACATATTTACTATTCTATTTGTTTTATTTTGTTAATATGTTTTGTTTTGTTGTTTGTCTCTCCATTCTAGACTGTAAGCCCGCTGTTGGGTAGGGACCATCTCTATATGTTGCCAACTTGTACTTCCCAAGCGCTTAGTACAGTGCTTTGCACACAGTAAGAGCTCAATAAATATGATTGAATGAAAGTTGTCATAGACGCTGCCTCATGTGGGCTCACAGTGTAAAGAGGACGGGGGAGTGGATGGGGGACAGATATTAAATCTCCATTATATAGGTGTTCACAACAGTGCTCTGCATACAGTAAGCACTCAATAAATATGAATGATTGAGTGATTGATTGATTGACTGATCATTAACCAGGAACAGAATCAGTCTCCTAGCATTGAAGCTCTGCTCGCATAAACACGGCTACTCTGTATGGGTCATGTGAGGAGAAAAAGTGGCAAACAGTTTACCCAAACAACTGCGGTAAGGAGAGATGGAACTGGAAAACCCAATGCCCGGAAAAGCAGCATGGCCTAGTGGAAAGAGCATGGGCCTGGGATTCTGGAGGACCTGGGTTCTAATCCCAGCTCTGCCCCTTGTCTGCTGTGTGACCTTGGGTAAGTCACTTCACCTCAGGCAAATCCACACTGTGCCTCAGTTACCTCATCTGTAAAGTGGTGATTAAGACTGTGAGTCCCATGTGAAGCATGGACTGTGTCCAAATTGATTAGCTTGTATATACCCCGGTGCTTAGAACAGTGTCTGGCACATGGTAAGAGCTTAACAATCTCATAAAAATGGAGAACAGAACAAAACTTTTAAGGATACTGTGAAATAAGCCTCAGAAAATGTTACATCCCAGCTAGAAACTGGGAGTCATTTGCTAAGGATAGACGAGCATGCTACACTGCTATTAAGGGAGTGACTCTCACAGCTAAAGTGTTTCAAAGACCCTAAGACAAAGAAGTAAAAGAGAAAACATCTCCACAAGCTGCAAAAATTCAGCTTGATAAAACAACAAGGGCCACTGGCTGTACCTCAGTCTCATTTTTCCCACCGCTGTCCCTTGACCACATCCTCCCTCTGCCTGGAACTCCCTCCTCTTTCTTTCATTCATTCATTCATTCATTCATTCAATCGTATTTATTAAGCATTTACCATGTGGAAAGCACTGTACAAAGCTCTTGGGAGACTACAGCATAACAACAAACAGACACATTCCCCACCCACAACGATTTCACACCACTCTCCCCACCTTCGAGCCTTACTGAAGTCACATATTCTGCAAGCCGTCTTCCCTAAGTCCTCATTTCCCCTACTTGCCCTCTCCTCTCTGTCGACTATGCACTTGGATCTCTAGTATTCAAGCACTTCGTATTCACCCCACCCTCGGATACACAGCACTTATGAGCATAGCAATAACTTATTTAATTGTCTGTCTTCTCCTCTAGACTGTAAGCTCCTTGTGAGTGGGAAACGTGTTTCCCTATTCTGTTACACTCTCCAATGTGCTTAGTGCAATTCTCTGTGCACAGTAAACAAGGGTTGTCACTCAATCAGTAAATATGATTGATTGATTGACCGAGTGATTGAGTGACAAACCTTGTTGGTGCACACTGTCTTGTCCTGTGGGTAACACACTGTCCATTTCAGCCACACATGCACTCACAGGTGCATATCGCCATTATCATCATCAATGGCATTTATTGAGCACTTACTATGTGCGGAGCACTGGCCTAAGTGCCTGGAGAATACAATACAACAGAGTTGGCAGACATATTACTTCCCAACAATGAGTTTACAGCTTGAGAGGGAGACAGACATTAATATAAATAAACTATGGATATGTAAATAATAATAATGATAATTCTGGTATTTGTTAAGCTCTTACTATGTGCCATGCACTGTTGTAAGTGCTGGGGTAGATACAAGGTAATCAGGTGGTCCCAAATGGTGTTCACAGTCTTAATCCCCATTTTACAGTTGAGGTAACTGAGGCACAGAAAAGTTAAGTGACTTGCCCAAGATCACACTGCAGACAAGTGGCAGAACCAGGTTTAGAACCCACATCCTCTGTATTCCAAGACCGTGGTCTTGCCACTGGGCCATGCTGCTTCTCATGAGTGTTGTGGGGCTTAGGGTGGGATGAATAAAAGGTGCAAATAATAATATAATAATAATGATGGCATTTATTAAGTGCTTTCTATGTGCAAAGCACTGTTCTAAGCACTGGGGGGATACAAGGTGATCAGGTTGTCCCACGGGGGGCTCACTGTCAATCCCCATTTTACAGATGAGGTAACTGAGGCACAGAGAAGTTAAGTGACTTGCCCAAAGTCACACAGCTGATGAATGGCGGACCCAGGATTTGAACCCATGATCACTGACTCCAAAGTCTTTGCTCTTTCCACTGAGCCATGCTGCTTCTCTAAATCCAAGTGTAATATTATGAAGGAAGAATCAGTTGAGAGGATATGGTGGCAGATCGAATATGTGGGTTGAATGTGAGAAGGAAGTCGAGGTTAAGGCCAAGGTTACGGGCTTTTGAAACAGGGAGGATGGTGGTGCTGTCTACAGTGATGGAAAGTTCTGGGTAGAGAAATGAGGAATTCTGTTTTGGACATGTTAAGTTTGAGGTGTTGGTGGTACATCCAAGTAGAGATGTCCTGAAGGCAGAAGGAAATATGAAACTGCAGAGAAAGAGAAAGATCGGGGCTGGAAATGTAGATTAGGGACTCGTCGGCAACGAGATGGTAATTGAAGCTAAGGGAGCAAATGAGTTCTCCAAGGGAGTGGGTATAGATGGAGATTAGAGGGGGACCTGGAATTGAGCCTTGAGGAACTCCCACAGATAAGGAGTGGGAGACAGAGGAAGAGTCTTTGAAAGGGACTGAGAGGGAGATATGAGGAGAATTATATTTAGAAGCAGCATGTCCTTGTGGATAATTCACAGACCTGGGAGTCAGAAAGGCCTGGGTTCTAGTCCCAACTATGCCATTTATCTGCTCTGTGACCTTGGGCAAGTTACTTAACTTCTCTGTGCCTTAGTTACCTCATCTTAAACCCCATGTTAAGAGTGTGAGCCTCATGTGGGACAATGGACTGTGTCCAACCCGATTACCTTGTATCTTCTCCAGAGCTTAGAACAGTTCATGACACAGAATAATCGCTTAATAATTACCATAGAAAAACCAAACAAATAGGAGAGGACAGTGTCAGTGAAGCCAAGGTTAGTAGGCAGCATTAAAGGCAGCTGAGAGGTTAGGAGTAATGGGATGGAATAAAGAATTTGGCAAAAAGGACATCAATGGTGACTTTTAGGGGGCAGTTTTGGAGGATTGAAAGGGGAGGAAGCCAGATTGGAGGGGGGTCAAAGAGAGAATTGGAAGAGAGGAAGTGGAGGCAGCAGGTGTGGACAACTCTTTCCATTCATTCATTCAATCGTATTTATTGAGTGCTTACTGTGTGCAGAGCACTGTATTAAGCACTTGGAAAGTACAATTTAGCAATAAAGAGAGACAATCCCTGCCTATACCGGGCTTACAGTCTAGAAGATGCCATACCATTCCATTCCAGGAGTTTGGAGAAGAATAGTAGGATGGAGAGGGGCCATAACTGGAGGGAGCCATGAGGTCAAGGGAGAGTATGTTTAGGGTAGGGGGAAACACAAGCACTGTACTAGGTGCTTGGGAAGTATGGAAAACCAAAATGAAATATTCTGAACCCCAAAGGAGCTGACATGCTAATAGGGGAGATGTACATGAAAGTATTTACACCTAAAATGGTCAAAATAAATGAACTGACTAGATTCATTCATTCATTCAATCATATTTATTGAGCACTTACTGTGTGCAGAGCACTGTACTAAGTGTATAAGTTCTAAGGAGAGTGTAAAGAAATTCAAAAGTTCTAGATTTGGCTAAAAGAATATGGCTCAAGTTTCCATGAAATCAATCGGGAAATGCTTCAATTAATTAATCGATGGTAAGTTTTGAACACTTTACTGTGTACAGGGCACTGTACTTAGGTCTTGGGAGAGTACAGTACAACAGAGTTGGTAGACACAATTCCTGTATTCAAGGAGCTTGCATTGTTGGTAGAAATTTAGAAAGGCTTTAAATACGGGAAGAGCGATGGCCTGCCTGTTTTGAGCGGGAAGAAAGCCAAGCCAGAGGTAAAGAGGAAGGGAGGGGGAGAGATAGAAGAGTTGAGAGTGAGGATATCATCTATAGATATCTAGGCTATGACAAACTTGTCAGGACTCCTAAGACCAACGATTCCTTGGTGATACTCCTAACATACAGCAGTCATATACAGAAGCTCAGGAATTTTAGAAGCTAAAATAATGGTAACAGTAATCTCTCAAAGAGGATCTTGAAATTCTTTCCATGTTTCCATGTTGGCATTTTAAGAATTTGACTCCTAGTTTCATGGGAGAGGACCAGGAGTATATTCCGAGCCAATCCCAGTCATCAAATGCTCAGCATACGGAAAGGCTCATGGATGTTGCTGAAGCAAGAAAATGCTCACAGCCTATCCAAAGTCAGCTTTCTCCACCCGATGACATGGTTACAAAAATGGGTTCCTTCTTTTAAAGGACAACCTTCCCCCACCCTTCCACACCATGAAAATGTGCACATTTTCTAACAGGGCGAAGCATTTTCTAATCTGGACATCTTTTAAAAGGGGGGAAAATCAATAAACGGCATAAAAACACTTCAAAGACGGATCTCCTGACAATGACCGAAGTTCTTCAGCAATGTAAAGTCTTTGAAGAAGGACTCCCAGTGCTGGGAAACCTTTGAAGTGGCTGAAAACAGACATTTATAATTACAGAAAGGTGGAGTGTCCAGCAGGGATAGTACAAAGACATGTCTGAGGTATGTAGAGAGGAAGGCTGGGGGTTAGGAGGCCGTGGGCACAGGCCTTGCTCCCTCACAACCTGAAAGCAGTTGGGGTCAGCTCTGTAATCCTATGAAAAGGCAATTTGCAAACTGGAAGGAGAGGGAGGGCACTGGAGCTAAATCATTTTTGATCTCCCATTTCAAAAACATTTTTTGCTGTTTTTTCCGGAGAAAATTCTGATGCTTATCTTGTACCCAGACTCTTGGGGATGCAGGGATATTTTCAATTTCTTGGTATTTCCTACAAGAAGAATGCACCACGAGAAAAAAGCATCATGGATACTATGGACTAGGACATCAAATCCCCTAGGTTATATGCAATACCTGGTCTCCTTCTACTTAAACTGAGCCCCAGGTGGGACAGGGACTGTGTCCAATCTGATTACCTTGTATTTACCCCAGTGCTTAGTACAGTGCTTGATCCATAGTAAGTGCTTAATAAATACCACAATTATTATGCTATTCCATCATATTTTTCTCCATTCCACGCACTGGCTGGAGGTCTTCTGCTGTCAGAGAAATGAACTTGGGTTTCTAATCCACTTTCCCCCTAGAATAATAATGATAATGATGATAATGATGATGATAATAATAATAGTAATAAATTTATTAAGCACTTACTAGGGGTCAAACACTGTTCTAAGTACTGGCAAATGTTACTTATCTCATTCTTCCTATTCATTTATTTGGCTAGTTTTGCTAGTACTGTCCATGTATTAAACCACAGACTATAAGCTCTTGTCGGCAGCATGACTTATTGGAAAGAGCACGGGCTTGGGAATCAGAGGTCATGGGTTCTAATCCCAACTCTGCCACTTAACAGCTGTGTGACTCTGAGCCAGTCACTTAAATTCTCTGTGCCTCAGTTACCACATCTGTAAAATGGGGATTAAGGCTGTGAATCCTACATGGGACAACCTGATTACCTTGTATCTACCCCAGTGCTTAGAACAGTGCTTGGCACATAGTAAGTGCTTAACAAATATCACAATATCATCATTATTATTATTGGGGTAGATACAAGCTATTGGTTAGAAAGCAAGAGTTCTCTTGTGAGACTTCCTATTTGCGTGGTTGATTATATTAGTCACCAATACAATCAGGCAACTTGTTCACTGATTTTCCCAATGGGAACTTTCTCTTGAAACATGGCACTACAATTTGAAGCAGCGTGGCTCAGTGGAAAGAGCACAGGCTTTGGAATCAGAGGTCATGGGTTCAGATCCCGGCTCCGCCAATTGTCACTTATGGGACTTTGGGCAAGTCACTTAACTTCTCTGTGCCTCAGTTACCTCATCTGTAAAATGGGGATTAAGACTGTGAGCCCCACGTGGGACAACCTGATCACCTTGTAACCTCCCCAGCACTTAGAACAGTGCTCTGCACATAGTAAGCACCTAATAAATGCCATTATTATTATTATAATTAGGATCAGGTGCCTCTGGTTTGGATAAATCAGTAGTTCTTGAAGTCACGCTTTGCCTTCTGAACTCTTGGTTCTTCTCAATCTGAGCCGATTGTTTTCACTTAAAAGTATGCAATAGTATTTACTTCTTTTGTGATCTTTAAGTATTGTTCAATCAATTTAAGTCTACTTGTCTTCCCCATTAGAAGGCAAACTCTTCTCCAGCCAGGTATGTGTTTTTTACTTATTTTCATCTATTCTCCAAATCCCCAGTCCTTGTCCAAGCTGGGGAAGCAACATTGTTTAGTGGATAGAACACAGTCCTGGGAGTCAGAAGGACCCCCTGGTCCCCCTCTCCATCCCCCTTATCTTACCTCCTTCCCTTCCCCACAGCACCTGTTTATATGTATATATGTTTGTACATATTTATTACTCTATTTATTTATTTATTTATTTTACTTGTACATATCTATTCTATTTATTTTATTTTGTTAGTATGTTTGGTTTTGTTCTCTGTCTCCCCCTTTTAGACTGTGAGCCCACTGTTGGGTAGGGACTGTCTCTATATGTTGCCAACTTGTACTTCCCAAGCACTTAGTACAGTGCTCTGCACACAGTAAGCACTCAATAAATATGATTGATTGATTGATTGATTGATTATTCCCAGCTCTGCCACAAAGCTGTGTGACCTTGGGCAAGTCACTTCACTTCTCTGTGCCTCGGTTACCTCAGCTGCAAAATGGGGATTAAGACTGTGAGCTCCATGTGGGGACAGGGACTGTGACCACTCTGGTTTGCTTGTATCCACACCAGCATTTAGTGCAGTGCCTGGCACATAGTAAGTGCTTACAAAATGTCACAATTATCATTATTATAATTAAGTCCTGCCTCTGGCCTGGAATTCACTTCCTCTTCCTATCTGATAGATGATCACTCTTCTCACCTTCAAAGTCTTATTAAAAGCTCATCTCCTCCCAGAGGCCTTCCCTGACTAGGCCCTCCTTTTCCCTACTCCCTCTCCCTGATGCATCACCCTTGTACTTGTACTTGTTCCCTTTACTTACCCAAACCCAACCCCACAGCACTTTCATACATATCCATAATTTATTCTACTGTCTGTCAGCCCCTTCAGACTGTAAGGTCCTTGTGGGCAGGGAACATGTCTACAGATTTGTTATACTGTTCTCCCCCAAGATCTTAGTACAGTACTCTGCACTAAGTGCTCATTAAATCTGATTGATTAATTCAATCAATCGCACTTATTGAGCACCTAATATTAACTGAGGTACTGAGTCAGGACTCTCCACACCACAGGCTCTCAGTATAGTGGTCCATTTTCAGAAGACCCCCAGTGCACCCTTCTGCACCCAGTAAGAGGTCTGAACATATTAGACACTATGTTAATTTTGGTGATGATGATGATGATGATTCCTATGTGAGTCATGGCAAGTTCTTCTCCCATTCATGTAGTCTGGTGCATAAATACTTATTTTCAGGAACAGTGAGGTGATGCATTTTACTTCTTCATTTTCCAATAGACCCATCCATAGACAGTCAGAGATTTCCTGCTCTAATATTTCCCTCTTTGGGACAAAGAATATTTCTGGTTGGAATATTCTCTCTTTCTCTTTGGGGTTTCTGCCTCACTTGTACTCCCTGGCCTGGCATGTCTCCTAGTAAATAGCCTTTGAATCATGCTTCCATGAGCAATGCTGGGAAAGGAGGATTTCCTTAGACTGGGCGGTCCTGATTTACAAGCCAAAGAAGTAAAGAAAAAATCTCATTTTAGTTCATTATGGTATTGATTCTGTGCTTACTATTGTAAAGTATTGCATTAAGCACATACAGTGGGCACTCAGGTCAGACGTAGGCCCTGATCTACAAATGTTCATCTCTGCCCCTCCTCTCTCTCCCTCCCTCCAGGCTCGTATCTCCTCCTGCCTACAGGACATCTCCATCTGGATGTCTGTCCGCCATCTAAAAATCAATGTGTCCCAGACCGAGCTCCTTATCTTCCCTCCCAAACCCTGTCCTCTCCCTGATTTACCCATCACTGTAGATGGCACTACCATTCTTCCTCTCTCACAAGCCCACAACCTTGGTGTCATCCTCGACTCCGCTCTCTCATTCACCCCACACATCCAATCCGTCACCAAAACCTGCCGGTCTCACCTCCACAACATTACTAAGATCTGCCCTTTCCTCTCCATCCAAACCGCTGCCTTACTGGTTCAGTCTCTCTTCCTACCCCGACTGGATTACTGCATCAGCCTCCTCTCTGATCTCCCATCCTCCTGTCTCTCACCGCTTCAGTCTAAACTTCGCTCTGCTGCCCGGATTATCTTTGTACATAAACATTCTGAGCATGTCACTCCCGTCCTCAAAATTCTCCAGTAGTTGCCAGTCAACCTACGAATCAAGCAAAAACTCTTCACTCTTGGCTTCAAGGCTTTTCATCACCTCATCCCCTCCTATCTCACCTCCCTTCTCTCCTTCTACAGCCCAGCCCACACCCTCCACTCCTCTGCCACTAACCTCCTCACTGTGCCTCATTCTCTCCTGTCCCGCCATTGACCCCCAGCCCACGTCCTTCCCCTGGCCTGAAACGCCCTCCCTCCATGCATCTGCCAAGCTAGCTCTCTTCCTCCCTTCAAAGCCTTACCGAGAGCTCACCTCCTCCAGGAGGCCTTCCCAGACTGAGCCCCATTTTTCCTCTCCTCCTCCCCATTGCCCACCCCTCTGCCCTACCTCCTTCCCCTCCCCACAGCACTTGTATATATTTGTATATATTTATTACTCTATTTATTTTACTTATACATATTTACTACTCTATTTTATTAATGATGTGCATATAGCTATACTTCTATTTATTCTAATGGTTTTGACACCTGTCTACATGTTTTGCTTTGTTGTCTCTCTCCCCCTTCTAGACTGTGAGCCCATTGTTGGGTAGGGACCGTCTCTATATGTTGCTGACTTGTATTTCTCAAGTGCTTAGTACAGTGCTCTGCACACAGTAAACGCTCAATAAATACGATTGAATGAATGAATGAATGAATGAATGAATGAAAGGGGCTCAAGGTCCAGGTGGGAGAAGACAGAAATTTGCAAGAGGAATAAATTACAAAGGACGAGTGACAGACTAATAGGAAAATCATTCAATCTGAGGCATTTATTGGGCATTTACTGTATGCAGGACAACATACTAAGCAGTTTGTAGAGTCCGATACAATATAGTTGGTAGACAAGTTATCTGCCCTCAAGGAATTTTCAGTCTAGAGGAGGAAAAGAGACATTAAAATAATTTATGGATATGTACATAAGGGCTATGCGGCTGAAGGTGGAGTAAATAGCAAAAGTTTAAAAGGTACAGATCCAAGTGAATTGGTAATGCAAAAGGGACAGGGAGTAGGGGAAATGAGGGATTAGTTGGGAAAACCCCCTCTGAGGAGATGTGATTTTAGTTTGGGAGAATGGAGCTTTATTGTGTATGACAGGGGAGGGAGGAGGAGGGAGCTCCTGGTTAGAGGGAGGATATGGGCAAGAGGTTTGGCATCAAAATAGATGATAATGAAGTATAGCGAGTAGGCTGGCATTCGAGGAGTGAAGCATGAGGGTTGGGTTGTAATAAGAAATCAGTAAGAGAAGAAAGAAGGGGGTGAGCTGTTTGAGTGCCTTACAGCTGATGGTAAAAAGTTTCTCTTTGATATGTGGCCTAGTGATTAAAGTACAGAGGACCCGGGTTCTAATGCTGGTTCTGCCACTTGTCTACTGTGTGACCTTGGACTAGTCACTTCACTTTTCTGGGCCTTTGTTACCTCATCTGTAAAATAGAGATTAAGATTGTGATGGGATCTACAGTCCCCATGTAGAACAGGGACTGTATCCAAACTGATTAGCTTGTTTCTATCTCAGAGCTTAGCTCAATGCCTGGAACATAGTTAACACTTATGCCATAAAAAATAAATAAAATAAGCCAAGTGCTAAAGAATGTATAAATAAGTTCATAAGTGCTAGTCTGTTTGAAAGGATAATTTATGGCTCAAAGACCATGGAACATCTCTGTGTACCTACCTGGAACTCATAACCTCTATCACTTGACAGGAGAACTGAACTCCAGACACCACTAAGCATATTAACTTCCATTTCATCAACATCGGCCTCTGTGGATACAATCCAGATTTTCCAGATTTTCGTGAAGTGATGGTTGGGGTTAGGCCTTCATAGTCAACGCAGTTGCAGTTGTTTTAAGATCTGGGCTTGTGCCTCACTACGAGTCAGAATCTGGCTCCCTTATTAGACTGTATGTAGCCCTTTGAGAACAGAGACCCTGCATAATACTTTCCCCAAATCCTAACATGTGCCATGTTGTACTTGGACTTGGTAAATTCTCTCGACTAATGAGCTTCACTGAAGCCTTTGACAGAGATTACAATAATTATAATATTTGCTAAGTGTTCAGTATGTGCCAAGCATTGTTCCTGGTGGTTCCTGCTCCAGGCCTATCTTCCATCCATAGCTGCCCTCAGGCGCCTCAGGACAGACCCCACAGCCCCAGCAAACTGGGGATTGATGAGTTTTAACTCTTCTCTCCTTTCTATCCTTGCTTCTCTCCTACTACAACTCAGCCGTAATGCTTTGCTCCTCTAACATCTCCTCTTGTTAACCAGCCCTTGCTCAAGTTCTCCCTCCTACCTAGAACTCTCTCCCTCCATGGCCTAGTGGCTAGAGCAAGGGCTTGGGAGTCAAAAGATCATAAGGGTTCTAATTCTGGCTCTGCCACTTGTCTGCTGTGTGGCCCTGGGCAAGTCACTTCACTTCTCTGAGCCCATCTCTAAAACGTGGATTTAGACTGTGAGCCCCATGCAGGATAGGGACTGCGTCCAACCCGATTTCCTTGTATCCATTCCAGCACTTAGTACAGTGCTTGGCACATAGTAAGTGCTTAACGAATACCAGAATTATTATTATTCTTATTACCCAACAGACCACCACTCTCCTCATCATCAAAAGAAGCAGCGTGGCTCAGTGGAAAGAGCACGGGCTTTGGAATCAGAGGTCATGGGTTCAAATCTCGGCTCCACCAATTGTCAGCTGTGTGACTTTGGGCAAGTCACTTAACTTCTCTGGGCCTCAATTACCTCATCTGTAAAATGGGGATTAAGACTGTGAGGCCCCCGTGAGACAACCTGATCACCTTGTAATCTCCCCAGCACTTAGAACAGTGCTTTGCACATAGTAAGCACTTTATACATGTTATAATTATTATTATTATCAAAGCCCTACCAAAATCATATCTCCTTTCATATATCATTCCCTGATGAAAGGTTAATCTTTTCACCCTATTCTCCCTCCCTTCTGTGACTCCCATGAACTTGTGTCCATACTCCCGAAACATTTGCCCCTTCTAAACTGTGAGTCCATTGTTGGGTAGGGATTGTCTCTATCTGTTGCTGAATTGTACTTTCCAAGCACTTAGTACAGTGCTCTGCACACAGTAAGTGCTCAATAAATACAATTCAATGAATGAATGAATTTGATACACCACCTCCAAGACAGTACTTATGTAATCAATAAATCAATCAATGGTATTTATTGAGCAATTACTCTACTAAGTGCTTGGGAGTGTACAAGACAAGAGTTGGTAGACATGATCTCTGCCCACAGGGACCTTACAGTCTGCAGGGGGAGAGATACTTTAAAGTGGATCAGAGTTAGAGGAAATAGTTGAGTATAAGAATATTTACATACATATTGTGTCCTCGGAGATCATGGAATGAGAAGGTCTGGAAGCAAGCTCCCCCAACTACCTGGGAGTGTGTGGTGGGGTGTGTGTGTATTTGGGAAATATACAAACCTTCCAAAGGGGAGACTGAGAATTTCCTAAGATGACTGTTCCTGGGGAGGAACTGGACACAGTAGAAGAGCAGAAGGCTTGAGAGTCTGAGGACCTGAATTTTAAACCCTGTTCTTCCACTTGCCTATTATGCAACCTTGGGCAAGTCACTTAAATTCTCTGAGTCCAAGTTTCCCCATCTGTAAAATGGGGATGAAATGTCCCCATTTTCCCTCTTCTTTAGACTTCGCCATCTGTGTGGGACAGGAAGTGTCTGATCTGATTAGCTTGTATCTTTCCCAGTGCTTGGCATATTTTAAGCAATTAAATGATAATTATAGTAATGGTATTTTTTAAGGGCTAACTATGTGCCAGGCACTGTACTAAGCTCTGGGGAGGTTACAAGAAAATTGAGTTAGGCACAGTCCCTGTCCCATGTGGGGCTCACAGTTTCTGTCACCACTTAACAGATGAGGTAACTGAGGCCCAGAGAAGTGAAGTGACTTGCACATGGTTGCACTGCAGACAAGTGGCAGAGCCAGGATTAGAACCCATGACGTTCTGACTCCCAAGCCCGTGCTCTTTCCACTACATCATACTCTTTCTAATGCCACATACTCGTAACTGTGGCATTCATTACTGACTGCCTGCAGACCGAGCCCCCTCTTTCCTCTCCCCCTCCTCCCCTTCCCCATCGCCCCTGCCTTACCTCCTTCCCCTCCCCACAGCACCTGTATATATGTATATATGTTTGTACATATTTATTACTCTATTCATTTATTTATTTTACTTGTACATATTTATTCTATTCATTTTATTTTGTCCACATGTTTTGTTTTGTTGTCTGTATCCCCCTTCCAGACTGTGAGCCTGCTGTTGGGTAGGGACCATCTCTATATGTTGCCAACTTGTACTTCCCAAGCACTTAGTACAGTGCTCTGCACACAGTAAGCACTCAGTAAATACAATTGAATGAATTCATTAAGCACTTACAATGTGCCAAAGACTGTACTAAGCATTTTAAGCCTCTCATCCTGAAGAGGGATCGTTCTCCTGCTCTGGGGAAAGCTTCTTCACCTATCATACTGCCCCTACCTTCAGAACTCCCCTCTGTCCTGTCCTGTTTTGCTTACTACTACTACTACTACTACTACTACTACTACTACTACTACTAATCAATCAATCAATCGTATTTATTGAGCACTTACTGTGTGCAGAGCACTGTACTAAGTGCTTGGGAAGTACAAGTTGGCAACATATAGAGACAGTCCCTACCCAACAGTGGACTCACAGTCTAAAAGGGGGAGACAAAGAGCAAAACCAAACATATTATCAAAATAAAATAAATAGAATAGATATTTACAAATAAAATAAATAAATAGATTAATAAATATGTACAAACATATATACATATATACAGGTGCTGTGGGGAAGGGAAGGAGGTAAGATGGGGGGATGGAGAGGGGGATGAGGGGGAGAGGAAGGAAGTACTCCTACTATTACTACTATTACTACTACTACTACTACTACCAAAATAATGTTATTATATAGAATAAATGTATGTATATAATATTACATTATTAATAAAATTATTTATTATTTAAAAATTTTAATAATAACAATAATGATTATATTTTTTAAGCACTTACTATATGCCAAGCACTGCTCTAAGTGCTAGGGTGGATACCAGATAATCAGGTCCTACACTGTGCTCACAGTCTAAGTAGGAAGGAGAACAAATATTGGATCTCTGTTTTGCAGATAGAGGACCTAAGGCCCAGAGAAGTTAAGTGACTTACCCAAGGTCACACAGAAGGCAAGTGGTCCCTGCTCTTGTCGCTTCCCCCTACCTGCAATTTATTTTAAGTGCTGTCTCTTCAGTTAGACTGTAACCTGTCAAATGCACTCTAAGTAGGAAGAAGAACAGGTAATGGATCCCCATTTTGCAGATGAGGGAACTGAGGCCCAGATAAATTATGTGACTTGCCCAACGTCATCTAACAGGCAAGTGGCGGAGCTAGGATTAAGTGCCGGGCCCTCTGAATCCCAGGCCTGTGTTCTTTCTATTATGCCACATTGCACTCTCCCAATTGTTCGCTACAGTGCTCTGCACACAATAAGTGCTCAAAGAGTACCATTGATCATCTCTCCCAGGAAAAAGCTGCCAATCAGGTGAACTCTTATTAGGGTAGCCACCAGTGGCACTTGAGAATTCTGAACGTCTCTAGACTGTAAACCTGTTATGGGCAGGGAATGTGTGTGCTAATTCTGTTGCATTCTAGTCTCCCAAGTGCTTAGTACAGTCCTCTGCACATGGTAAGCACTCAATAAACACCATTGATTAATTGATCGATTGAGAAGCATAAGACATCACTTGTATTTCACATGTCTGAATTGTGATGACTTCAAAAAGTCATTATGTGAAAATGCGCAGAGTTCCTCTGAGCCGCAAGTGCTCCTTTTAGGGAGAACTCCCTGATTCCCCACTATCACTTGTTCCAGAAATGAAGTGTTCCCTTCTAGATCTTGAGAAGCAGTGGGACTCAGTGGAAAGAGCCGGGCTTTGGAGTCAAGAGGTCGTGGGTTCAAGTCCCTGCTCCGCCACTTAGCTGTGTGACTTTGGGCAAGTCACTTAACTTCTCTGGGCCTCAGTTCCCTCATCTGTAAAATGGGGATGAAGACTGTGAGCCCCACGTGGGACAACCTGATTACCTTGTATCTACCCCGGCGCTTAGAACAGTGCTTTGCACATAGTAAGTGCTTAACAAATACCAACATTATTATTATTATTATTAGATCTGCGTGTACCCTGGGCCACAGATGTCAGAGGCACGAGCCAAGGCAGATGCAGTCTGGGAATTCCAAATTAAAATACCACTCATAAAGACAGCTGATATAACCAAAATGGACAGAGGAGAGTCCAGCTGAATTTCAACTGTTATTTCTAAGACCAGATCATTGGCCACACAAATTTTTATGCTAATGATATAATTTTACAGGAACATAAAATTCTGCATCATCTATAGCTTTTCAGTCCCTCTACACTGAACTGTAACAGTTAAGATTTTAGGGGAGAGAGGAGAAAAGGCTGAGAGGAGGTCACATTTTTCAAGAGTATATCTTTTTTCTACATATATTCCATATTTTCTTCCTGGTGCAATAGTAGTGTTGTGGGCAACAGGGCCCTGAGGTTTGCCTACTGTCAAATGGGCTTCCAGCATTTTAGGTGTGTAGGGCAGTAGAAACTAATTTGCAAAATATACCAAATAATTGAGCTTAGATTCATCCTTTTTAATCGGGAGAAAGTACCTAAGAGTAAGTAATCTGACTTAGTGGCAGAAACATCCCAGGATAAGGTCTTCAAAGGTCTTCAAACAATTTTGACCATTCAATCTCGGGTTAAAGCAGACACTTTGGCCATAGCCATGCTTCCTGCTCCCTTCTCCCTCCCTTTTCTGCCCTCACCCCTCTGGCTGCAATCCATGTTCATTTAGAAAGCTTTTCCTTTGCTGCTACCTATAAACAGTTTGAAAAGTTCTGGCCGGGACCTCTAGCCTCCCTGATGATGAGCCTGATTTTCAACCCAGTTTCAATTTTAGGACGCTGATTTTCCCAACACTGTATGTGGCCTCCAACTCCTTCTGTAATGGCTTTAAGAATATGAGCCTTTGAATGCTACTACCATTACTGGGGCAGACCCAAAGTCTAACTAATCCAGGACGCTGACTCTTCCCCTTTGCTTAGTACAGGGCTTGGCACATAGTAAGTACTTAACAATGACCACAGTTATTATTATTATTAGTCCCACCTCTGCCACTTTCCCTGATGTGTGATCTTGGGTAACTGAATTAATGTCTCTGGATCTCAGTTTCCTCATGAGGATAAAATAATTGCTCCCCCTGCCTCCTATACTGTGAGGCCTATGCAGAACAGGGACTGTATGTGTTCTGATTATCCTTTATCAGCGCTTGGCACCGAGCTTGGCACATATTCATTCATTCATTCAGTTATATTTATTGAGCACTCACTGTGTGCAAAGCACTGTACTAAGCACTTGGGAGAGCACAATATAACAGGAAAGTACAATACCCGGCTTCATTAGAGACTGTGAGCCCGTTGCTGGGTAGGGATTGTCTCTCTCTGTTGCCTAATTGTACTTTCCAAGCCCTTAGTACATTGCTCTGCACACAGTAAGTGCCCAATAAGTGAATGAATAAATGAATTAAATGTAACGGGAAAGTACAATATAAGTAAACATGAAAGGGATCATATCTACCTAATTAAGAGTAGTCTCCCAAAGACTTAGTGTAATACACAAAGTAAGGCCTCAATAAATGTCATTGATTATTTGATTAGATACCACCACTGTAAGTTTGGACTGAATTCTTCAAGGGTATGATAGCTGCAAAATCTACCTAGGAAGCTGTAGTGCAAACACTTAAGGGTGAAGCAGGTCTGAAGAACAGAGGTTCTTGTGTTCCACCTGTCCTATCAAACCTCCAGGCAACCTCCAGTGGCTCCTTGTTTGCCTCTGGCAGGTAAGGAGCCACTTGAAACCAGGGGAGCAGAGCAGGGGGAATAAATGAACTCCCGTGAACCACTCGGAGCAGGGATTTTCCTGATGCCCCATAGACCAGCCTGGCTCTGGAGTTAGGATGCTGAGAGAGGCAGAATATAATGTAATGCCAGCACTATGGCTCCCTTTCAGAAGGCTTCCCATCAAGGCCTTCAGTTTCCTCTCAATGAATTGGAAAGCAAACACCAACTAAAGCTTGTAAAATGCTTTCCATAGGTCAATAATTCATGTAATTGTGATGCAAAATGAACCCTTAAAATTTTACTTCCATAAATTATATATATATGGAAGCAGTGTGGCCTACTGGAAAGAGCATGAGGCCAGGAGTGAAAGGACCTGTATTCTAATCCTGGCTCTGCCACTTACCTGCTGTGTGACCATGGACATGTCACTTAACTTCTCTGTGCCTCAGTTCCCTCATCTGGAAAATAGGGGTTCAATACTTGGACTCCCTCCTTCTTAGACTGTGAGTCCTATATGGGACCTAATCTAGTATCTACCCCAATGCTTAGTACAGTGTTTGACATAGAGTACTTAACAAAATCCACAATATTTATTATTTTTATTATTAATAAAACAATATATTTTTATCCCAATCAATGATGACCAGTTTGACAGCCCCAGAACTACTACCAAATGATTCTGGAATTGAGTCCAACAAGATTCTCTGGTCTCCACCCCAGTTCTCAGTGTGGTGCTTGACACCTAAGAAATGCTAAACAAATACCACCATTATTATTGTTATCATTGTTATCATTATCTTGAACAATAATCATTCATATTTATTGAGAACTTATCATGTGTGGAGCACTGTACCAAGCACTTGGGAGAATACAGTATAGCAATATAATGGGGTTGGAAGACTCTTTCCCTGCACAGACATTAATATAAATAAAGTATGGATATGTGCACAAGTGCTGTGGGGCTGGAGAGGGAAGGGGTGAATTAAGGGAACAAGTCAGGGCAACATAGAAGGGAGTAGGAGAAAAAGAAATAAAGGCTTAGTCAGGAAAGGCTTCTTGGAGGAGCTGTGCCTTCAATAAGGCTTTGAAAGTGAGATATCGGATGATGTTCCAGGCCTTTCCTGATAGATGAGATCAAGGCACAATGAGTAGATTGGCAATAAAGGAGCAAAATGTGTGGGCTGATATGTAGTAAGAGAGCAGCAAGGTGAGGTAGGAGGGGGCAAGGTGACTGAATGTTCTAAATTAAGATTTTTTTACTGAAGGGCCATCTAGGATACTCTGTGAGGTGGATAGATCCAGCAGGAGTATCCTGAAAAATTTCTGACTAATATGTACAGTGAAGATCTTAGCAGTGACTGTGGCCTCTGACTACTGGCTCCTAGCAATATAGATCAGGCTTAGCAGATAAATAGGTCCTGCATGGATAAAGCTTTTCATATGTCTGTCCTCCACCCCTGAACGTCAGGCAGTATGTGTCCCATAATGGACCCATGACTGGTAGGGGTGAGAAAGTGTGAGGGGGCGGGGGGTCAAGCCACTATCACTATAATCAACGCCTCTGAACAGGTTCTTGTTGCTGAAGTCTCCTGTCTGGGACTCATCCATCATTTCTAACAGGAGATCCCATCGTAATTTACCAGTGATCTTGGACAAGTCACTTCATCCTTCTTCTGTCTGTCTCCCCAACTAAGCTGTGAGCTCTTTATGGGCAGGGAACGTGACTGCTAATTCTGTTGTGCTTTACTCTTCCAAGCATTCGGGACTGTGCTCGGCACATAGTAAGCCTTCAATAAATAGGATTGATTGATTGAATGATCTCAGATGAGCTTCCTCATCTGCTCAGTAAGGATACTAATATCCACCTCGCTCCATCTCCCTGGAATGTTGTGTGGAGAAAAGGGTTAATGGATGAGAAAGAACGTGAATGAGATGAGAAAGTGCTTTCAAACAATAAAAGTGCAGTAGGTTATTATTCGAGATGTTATTCTGGTTTAAGACGTGAGAAAGACATGAAAGAAAGAGAAGGATAAGGATAAAACTAAATAGAGATTCATTCAGAAACTAATTATCAGTTTATCCACTTTTTTCCTTTAACCTGTCAAACGGTGATATATCTCTCCCCTAGCACTTTCAGGAAAGGTTTTGATCGAAGAGGAGGTGACAAGTGAACTAAAGATTAGGGTTGGGGATTATTGTGGATTTCCATTTCACATTCATATCTTGAC
This sequence comes from Tachyglossus aculeatus, assembly GCF_015852505.1. Taxonomy (NCBI): domain Eukaryota; kingdom Metazoa; phylum Chordata; class Mammalia; order Monotremata; family Tachyglossidae; genus Tachyglossus; species Tachyglossus aculeatus. The sequence goes on from NC_052066.1 coordinate 101,789,343, forward strand.
CTCTGCCACCAAGCCTAAATAAGAATCCGCTGTGTAATAGTGTAAATTATACCCAAGGCAGTTGTGACTACTAGTTGATCACTGGGCCAGAAAACTGTACTTTATGGGCAAGCAACTCGGCAGTGGTACCTTCTTCAAATATTAGAGGCAATTAGGTCTACACATTATACACTCAGTGATTTTGTTCACACCTTCACCTTGTTTTGTTCCACTTAGCCAGTTTTTATATAACATGCTCAGTCTGGGTTTTGACAAGACGGAGTGCAAAATTGGAGTATATTCTTGCAAAGATGTGCATTTGTCTTGACACAGTGTGCTGCCGTGGTGGAATAAAAGAGTATCAGGATAAGAGTTTTCCTTATCTTGGTCTTCTGCCCAAACACTACCTACATGCTTTTGGGAGAATTGACGGTTTTTGGGAAACTTTTTCACCACCATCATGAAACCATTACTTCCATAATCTTTCAGGTGACGTTAGCAACTAACCTGGTTATGATTGCTTTTATAAAAATGAATCATATTGATGTTTGCCATTTTGCTTCTTAAAATACATTTTCGTTTAAAGAGTCTTTTGTTGGTTATTGATCTTGCAAACTGTTTGCAGTAATCAGGCATTGAGGGAAGAGGATAGGAAGAAGCAGAGAGGACAAGTGAAATACCTGCGTGTTTACAATCCCTTCTTAAGAGGCAAGAAGCTTTTGTAACTCTCTGTTTTTTACAATCACTCTATTATTGTCTTTTCCATAGTAGCTGGTGGCAAATTGTATAATGAATAAGAGAAAAACCTGTGGCAACTCCTTAAAAAGAGTTTAAAAATCCATTGAAGTTCTCAGTCAATGGATTATTAGTTTAGTTCAACATTGGTGGTTCACAGTGTTGTCAGAAGCCATCAACTCTTTTTTTTTATTATTTATAGCTCAACTATTGAGTATAGAAAAGAAGGTAATTTTAGTTGCCACAAAAATTGCTTTCTGATATTTTTGATCCACAGTGACTAATTTATAGTAGCGTGTTGCTTGGGTTGCATTCAATTTTATTTTTATTCCATTAATGTTCTTGGTAGAACTGGATGTTGCTATTGTTAGGAGACTCAAGTTGAATAAAACCATCAAAATGGTTTAAAATGGAGTAATATAATGGTTTACTTCAAAACTCCCAGAATGTATTACAGGTGAAACTAAAGGGTCAAACCTGTACAAACTTGTTCACATAAATTAAACCTACAAGACATTAAATTATTATCAATCTGATAAACTAATCTCACTATTATCAAAGTATTCATCCTTGAGGATTTCATGGTTTTTTTTTTTCAAAATAGATAAGTGGGATAAAAAGGTTAAAGCTCTTTTACCTGGAAAAACACAATTGATCAATCAACCATATTTAACGAGTGCTTACTGTGTGCAAAGCACTGTATGTACTAAGCACCTGGGACAGTACAAGACAAGGGTAGATGTGTTCTCCGACCACAAAGGGCTTACAGTCTAGAGAGGCAGATAGACATTAAAATACATTATGGGTGTGTACATATGTGCTGTGAGGCTGAGGGTAGAGTGGATATCAAGGATGGCCTAGTGGATAGATAGAGCATGAGCCTAGGAGTAAGAGGACCTGGGTTCTAATCTAGGCTCTCCCATTTACCTGCTGTGTGACCTGGATCAATTCATTTAACTTCTCCATACATCAGTTCTTCAATCTGCAAAAGGAGGATTCAATATCTGTTCTCCCTCCTATGTATACATCAATCAATCAATCAATTGTATTTATTGAACACATGCTGCATGCAGATTACTGTACTAAGCGCCTGGAGAACACAATAGTAAACACATTCCCTGCCCACAACAAGTTTAGAGTCTAGAGGGGGGAGGAGGTATTAATGTAAATAAATAAGTTGCAGGTATGTACATAAGTGTTGGGGGGATGATGGAAGGATGAATAAAAGGTGAAGGAGAAATTGAGGCAAAGTGATCAGGCTGGCACTAGAAGAGTAAAGTGTGAAGGTTAAGGCTGTAGTAAGGAAACAGAAAGGTAAGGTAGGAGGGCGTGATTGAGTGCTTTATAGCCTATGGAAAAACGTTCCATGGAGGTGGATGGGCAACCATTACAGGTTCTTAAGGAGTGGGGAAACATGGACTGAACATTTTTATAGAAAAATGATATGAGCAGCAGAGTGTATTATGCACTGCATCGGGAGAGACGGGAGACAGGGAGGTCAGCAAGGAGGCTTATACCACAATCCAGGTGAGATAAAAATAAACACTTAGATTAACATGGTAGCAGTTTGGATGGAGAGGAAAGCATTGTTGAACTGATAAGATTTGGTGACAGATTGAATAGCGTGGCTCAGTGGAAAGAGCATGGGCTTGGGAGTTAGAGGTCATGGGTTCAAATCCCAGCCCTACCAATTGTCAGTTGTGTGACTTTGGGCAAGTCACTTAACTTCTCTGGGCCTCAGTTACCTCATATGTAAAATGCAGCTTAAGACTGTGAGCCCCACATGGGGACACCCTGATCACCTTGTATCCTCCCCAGTGCTTAGAACAGTGCTTTCCAGTGCTTAGAACAGTGCTTTGCACATAGAATGTGCTTAACAAATGTCATAATCATTATTTTCGCCTTCTAGACAATGAGCCCGTTGTTGGGTAGGGACCATCTCTATATGTTGCCGACTTGTACTTACCAAGTGCTTAGTACAGTGCTCTGCACACAGTAAGCACTCAATAAATATGATTAAATGAATGGTTGAATGAGAGAGATGAGTTGAGGATAACGCCAAGATTAAGGGCTTGTGAGACGGGAAGCTTGGTGGTGCTCTCTACAGTGGCAGGAAAGTCAGAGGGAGGGCAAGGTCTGGGTGGGAAGATGAGGAGTTCTGTTTTGTACATGTTGAATTTGACCTGCCAGTGGGGCATCCAAGTAGAGATATCCCGAAGGCAGAAGGAAATGCAAGACTGCAGAGGAGGAGAGAGATCAGGGCTGGAGATGTAGATTTGGGAATCATCTGCCTAGAGATGGTAGTTGAAGCTATAGGAATGAATGAGTTCTCCAAGGGAATGGGTGTAGCTGGAGAATAGAAGGGGACCCAGAACTAAACCTCGAGAGTCTCCCACTGTTAGTCAGTGGGAGGCAGAGGAGGAGCCTGTGAAAGACACAGGGAAGAGCCTGTGAAAGATACTGAGAATGAGTGGACAGAGAAATAGGAGAAGAGACTGTGAGCCCCAGGTGGGACCTTATTATCATGGATCTACTCCAGTGTTAAGTCCAATGCTTGGCACATAGTACTGCTTAAATACAATAATAATAACAATAATAATAATATTATCAAGTGCTTAAATGGTACAAATCCAACTAATGCTAACCTTCTCACTGTACCTTGATCTCTCCAATCTTGCTGCCGACCCCTCACCCAAGTCCTGCCTCTGGTCTGGAAAACCCTCCCTCCTTAAATCTGACAGAAAATTACTCCCCCGACCTTCAAAGCCTTATTGAAAGCACATCTCCTCCAAAGAGACCTTTCCTAACTAAGCCCACCCTTCCTCTTCTCCCACTCCTTTCTCTGTTGCCCTGACTTGCTCCCTTTATTCATCACCCCTCCCAGGTCCACAGCACCTATGTGCATATATGCAATTTATGTATTTATATTAATGGCTGTCTTTCCCTCTAGACTACAAGCTTGTTGTGGGAAAGAAATGTGTCTGTTTATTGTTTTAGTGTACTCTCCCAAATTAGTACAGTATTCTGCACACAGTAAGCACTCAATAAATATGTTTGAATGAACTAATGAATCAATGAATTAGAGGGAGTAGGGGAAATGAGAGTTTAGTCAGGGAAGGCCTCTAGAAGGAGATAGGATTTTAATAAGGCTTTGAACATGGAGAGAGTGATGGTCTGTCAGATAAAAATGGGAAGGGAGTTCCAGGCCAGAAGAAGGACAAGGGCAAGAAGGGTTCAGTGGTGAGACAGACAAAATTGAGGTACAGTGAGAAAGTTGGGGCTGTTTTAGTGAAGTAAGCATACTGGGTGGTAGCAGGAAATCATGAAGGTATGATAAGAAGGAGCAAGGTGATTGAGTGCTGTACAGTCAATGGCAAGAAGATTCTGCTTGATTTGGAGTTGGATAGGAAATCACTGGAGAAGCCAGAGATGTGGGGAAGCATGGACAGAATGGTTTTCCAGAAAAAATTATCCAGGCAGCAGAGTGAAGTATAGACTGGAATAGAGAGAGGCAGGAGGCAAGGAGGTCAACAAGGAATCTGATGTGGTAATCATGAATGGGAAAGGATAAGAGTTTGATCAGCATAGTAGCAGTTTGGATGGAAAAGAAAGGGCATATTTTGGTGGTATGAGGGTAGAACTGACAGGATTTGTTGATGAATTTGTGGGTTGAATGAAAGAGATGAGTCATAGCGCCAAGCTTGTGGGCTTGTGAGACAGGGAGAACGGTGGTGATGTCTACAGTGATGGGAAAGTCGGGGAAGGACAAGGTCTGGGTGGGAAGATGAGGAGCTGTGTTTCATGCATGTTTAGTTTGAGATGTCAGTGATCTAAGTAGATATGTTCTGAAGGCAGGAGGAAATATTCGTTCTTTCAATCACATTTATTGAATGTGATTGGGTGCAGAGCACTGTACAAAGCACTTGGGAGACTACACTATAACAATAAACAGACAAATTATCTGCCCACAACGAGCTTACAGTCTAGTGGAGGAGACAGATATTAATATACATAAATAAATTACAGATATGTACATAAGTTCGGTAGGGCTGGGGGTCAGGGGGATGAGTGAAGGGAGCAAGTCAGGGTGAGGAAGAAGAGAGAGGCGAAGAGGAAAGAAGGGCTTAGTCAGGGAAGACCTCTTGGAGATGTGCCTTAAATAAGGCTTTGAAGGGAGAGAGAGCAATTGTCTGTCAGATTTGAGGAGAGAGAGTGTTCCAGACCAGAGGTAGGATGTGGGTGAGAGGTTGGTGGTGAAAGAGATGAGAATAAGGTACAGTGAGGTTAGCATTAGAGAACTGAAGTGTGCAACCTGGGTTGTAATAGGAGAGTAGTGAGGTGAGGTAGGAGGGGACAAGATGATTGGGTGCTTTAAAGACAATTGTAAGGAGTTTTTGTTTGATGTGGAGGTGGATGGGCAACCATTGGAGTTTATTGAGGAGTGGGGAAACAGGCCTAAACGTTTTTGTAGAAAAATGATCCAGGCAGCAGAGTGAAGTATGGACTGGAGTAGGGAGAAACAGGAGAGGTAGGTCAGCAAGGAGGCTGATACAGTAATCAAGGTGGGGTAGGATAAGTGATTGGATTAATGTGGTAGCAGTTTGGAAGGAGAGGAAAGAGTGGATTTTAGTGATGTGAAGGTGGAATCAACAGAAGTTAGTGACGGATTGAGTATGTGGGATGAATGAGAGAGAGAAGTCAAGGATAATGCCAAGAGTATGGGCCTGTGAGACAGGAAGGATGGTGGTGCTATCTACAGCAATGGGAAAGTCATGGGGAAAACAGGGCTTGAGTGGGAAGATAAGAAGACAAGAAATAGAAGGCTGCAGAAGAATCATCCACATAGAGATGGTAGATGAAGCTATGAAAGTGAATGCATTCTCCAAGGGATGGAGAATAGAGGGGGACCCAGAACTAAGCCTTGAGGGACTCCTACAATTAGAGGGTGGGAGGCAGAGGAGAAGTCCACCAAAGGAACAGAGAAAATTCTCTGGTGAAGAGATAGGAGGGAACCAGAAGAGGACAGTGTCAGTGAAACCAAAGTTGGATAATGCTTCCAGGAGAAGGGGCAGTCTACAGTGTCAAAGGTGGCTGAGTTGTTGAGGAGGATTAACTTGGGGTAGAGGTCATTGGATTTGGATAAAAGGAGATCACTGGTGACTTTGAGAGACACAGACTAAAAGGGAACATGATTGAAGTTAGTCTACACACCTGGAGTTGAGGAAAGCTTTCAGGGGGACACTGAAAGTGGGAACCTATAGTATGTTGGATTGAGGGAGGGGAAGAAGTTCCACATAAGGAGAGCAGTGTGAGGTGGGAGAGTCAGGTGTAAGGGGAACTTTCAGGGAGTGAAGAATGCAAACTGGGGTGCTTCTGGTGAAGAGTGCAGATATGAAAGATGGGAAGACGTGGTGGAGAGCCTTGAAACCAACTATATGGTCATGTTATTGTGAGAAATGAATTCATCTCATTTCTTTAGTCAACATTTCTTTTCAAATCAAATAATAAAGCAACAACAATATTCTCCCCTATTCTTTTTGCCCTATTTAAGTTTCCATTTATGAAAATTACTGCACATATTTCTTCCAGATTCAAGCAGATTTTCAATAGAACTATGATTCTTCTCTTCACTTCAATAGACAACTCTTTTCCATAACATATAACTATGTGTCAATAATTTGACTTTACACTGTAAATTTTTCCTTTCCTTCCTTATATTAATTATTATATTACTGCTAAGAAACTGGGGCCAAACTAACCTGAACTGAGCATTTCCAACCAGACTAAACTGTTGAATCAGAAGAGGTCTTGCCTTTCTGGTGTTACCCATGATGGTGGTATGGGGCCCAGTACAAACCAGTCTGAAGGTGTCCTCTCCCACCAAAAGCCACATAGCCTAGTGGGAAAAGTACAGGCTTAGAAGACAAGAGACCGGGCAGAGGTCTAATCCCAGATCTGTCACTTGCCTGCTTTATGACCTTTGGGGAGGTCATCTAACCTCTATCCCTCAGTTTCCTCATCTGAAAAATGGGGATGGCATACCCATTCTCCCTCCTTCTTAGATTATGAGACCTGTGAGGGACAGGGACTGTGTCTGACTGATTTATCTTGCATTGTTATTATTATGGCTAGTATTATTATTATGAACGCTTACTCTGTGTCAAGATCTGATCTACGTGCTGGGTTAGATACAAGTTTATAAGATTGGACACAGTCCCTGTCCCACATGGGGCTCACAGTCTAAGCAGGAGAGAAAACAGGCACTGAATCCCCATTTTTGAAATGAGGAAACAGAGGCACAGAGAGACAAGGTCACACAACAGGCAACTGGCAGAGCTGGGATTAGAACCCAGGTCTTTTGGCTCCCAAGCTCATTAGCCCACACTGCTCCTCATCCCCAGCATTAGTACAGTACTTGGCCCACAGTCAACATTTAACTGATATTATTATTGTTATCATTATTTATTTTTCTTAGTCAGCCAGATCAAGCTGAGAAGCAGCATGACCTAGTGGATAGAGCCCAGGCCTGGGAGTCAGAAGGTCCTGGGTTCTAGACCCATCTCCTCCTTTATTTGCCATGTGACCTTGGGCAAGTCACTCGGCTTCTCTGTGCCTCAGTTACCTAATCTGTAAAATGGAGATTGGGATCGTGAGCCCCATGTGGGACATGGACTGTGTCCAGCCTGATTAGCTTGTATCTGCCCCAGCAATTAGCACAGTGCTTGGCACATAAATGCTTACAAAATACCATTAAAAATACCCCAAAAGATCAAGTCAGAGTGGGGATATGTGGAGAGAAAGGACAATACAGAATGGAATTGATTTCTGGTGCATAAGCAATAGTAATACTGGTGATAGTATTCATTGAGCGCCTAAATGGTGCAAGACATTGTAATAGCTATTTGGGAAGTACAGAATAATGAAATGACACATTCCCAGAACACAGCAAGCTTGCCCTCTAACAGGGAAGATACAAACTAGAATGGACAAAGTAAATAATTGAGCAGACTCATTCATTAATTAATTCATTCAATCATATTTATTGAGTACTTACTGTGTACAGAGCACTATACTAAGCACTTGGAAAGTACAATGCAGCAATAAAGAGAGACAATCCCTGCCCACAATGGGCTCACAGTCTAGAAGGGGGAGACAGACATCAATACAAGTAAATAATAATGATAGTTTTTGTTAAGTGCTTACTATGTGCCAAGCACTGTTCTAAGCACTGAGCACTGTTCTAATTATAGAAGTATACATACATACATAAGTGCTGTGGGGCAGGGAGAAGGGGCAAGAGCAGAGGGAGTGAGTTATGCTGATGCGGAAGGGAGGGGGACCTGAGGAACAGTAGGGCTTAGTCTGGGAAGGCCTCTTGGGCACCTCCTCCAAGACTGTAAGCTCCTTGTTGGCAGGGGATGTATCTGTTTATTGTTGTGTTGTACTCTCCCAAGTGCTGAGTAGAGTGCTCTACACACAGTAACCACTCAATAACTATGATTGATTGATTGAAGCATATATGTGAATGAAAGAGCCCTATCCACATCTGCCACTCTATTCCACACTGTGACCTCAGAAAGATTGCTCTTCTTTATGTTGTGACTGCTGCTCAAGGGATACCAGCTGGTCTGGTTCTAGTGCATCTACCAGATGCCCAACACCATGACCTGCCCAAGTTAGGATGGGGAAATCAGGAGGTCGGTAACTGTCAGAGATGCAAGTGTTTATCTACTCTAATGGATAGAGGAGCTTGTGGCTTTGTCTGACTAAATGTGAACTACAGGGAACTCATTTGAGGTGCTTGTCTGATTGGTTTTCTACTTAGAATAGTATTTCTGATCAGTAAATGCTTATCCCTTGTCCCACCTGGGGTCTCTTGTCCATTCTTGACTCAGAATCCAAATGAACTCCATCCTGACTCTTCCCCTTTGCAGTTTGTCAGTCAGTCAGTCATTCAATTGTATTTATTGAGTGATTACTTTGTGCAGAGCACTGTACTAACTGCTTGGGAGAGTACTACAATACAACCATATGAGAGACATTCCCTGCCCACAATAAGTCTGGAGGGAGCTATAGTCTAGACAATCAAACAATCAATAACTGGTATTTATTGACTCTATCCTGTGAGCAAAGCACTGTTTTTAAGCACTTGGGAGAGTACCATTATTATGAGGGGAATCCTACCTAGATTTCAACTTTACTCTCCATCAGCCTGGGGAAAAATTAGCCCCAGTGAGAGAGAAGCAAAACCTTAAGTCCATAAATGTTAACACTAAAGTGAAGTGCTCACAGTTAAACCTCTTCCCTTCATATCTTTTTAAAACATTTGCCTCCTCTCTTCTTCCCTCCTTGACTGCCATTTTCAACCCTTCACTTTTCAATGGCTTCTTCCCCACTGCTTTCAAGCATCCTTATATATCGCCTCTCCTAAAAAATGCCTCCCTTGACCCCAAAGCACCCTCCAGTTATCGCCCATTTCCATCCTACCGTTTCTCTCCAAACCTGTTGAGAAATCTGGCTACACCCACCGTCTGCACTTCCTCTCTTCCAGTTCTTTTCCTGATCCCCTCTAATTTGGCTTCCTCCCTCTTCATTCCATGGAAACAACCCTCTCTAAAGTAACCAATGACTTTCTTCTCACCAAATCTGACAGCCTCTATTCTAGCCTAATCCTCCTAGACCTGTCAGCTGCTTTCGTCAATGTAGAGCACCTCCATCTCCTTGAAACTTCCCCAGATATGTTTTCACTGACCTGTTCTCTCTTTTTACTCCTCGTATGTCTCTAACTGCTCCTTCTCAGTTTCTTTTGCAGACTCCTCCTCTGACTCCCAACCTCTGACTGTGTAAGTTCCTCAAGGCTCAGTTCTAGGTTCCTTTCTATTTTTCATCTACACCCCCTCCCTGGGAGAGTTGCTCGCTGTCATGGCTTCAACTACCATCTCTACACAGATGATTCCCAAATATACATTTCCAGCTCTGACCTCTCTCCTTCTCTGTGATTTCACATTTCCTTCTGCCTTCAGGACAATCTCATGGATGTCCCACTCACACCTCAAATTTAACTGAACCCAGACTGAGCTCCTTATTTTCCTACCCAAACCCTGTCCTCCCCATGTCTTTCCCATCGCTATAGACAATAACAATATCCTCCCTGTCTCACAAGCCCATAACCTTGGTGTTATCCTCAGGTCATTCCGCTCATTCAACCCACATATTCAGTCTGTCACCAAATCCCATCAGTTCTTTATTCACAACAGTGCTAAAATCTGACCTTTCCTCTCCATCCAAACTGCTGCAGTGCTGAACCAAGCACTTATCCTGTCCCACCTTGATTAGTGTATCTGCTTCCTTACTCCTTGTCTCCTGTCTCTCCCCACTTCAGTCCATACTTCTCTCTACTGCATGGATCATTTTCTAAAAAAGTCTTCAGTCCATGTCTCCCTACTCAAGAACATCCAATGTTTGCCCAAGTCACCTCCACATCAAACAGGAAGTCTTTACCATTGGCTTTAAAGCATTCAAGCAGCTCATCCACCCCACCTTACCTCATTAATCTACTACAGCCCAGCCCACACACTTCTCTCCTCTAGCGCCCTGTGCCCCGATCTCACCTGTCTCACCTCCAAACCTTTTCCCACTTTCTTCCTCTAGCCTGGAACTCCCTTCCCCTCTATGTTCACCAGACCACCACTCTCCCCCCCCTTGAAATCATTATTAAGATCACATCTCCTTCACAAGACCTTTCCCAATTAAGCCTTCTTTTTTCCTGGCTCCTTCTCCCTTCTGAGTCATCTATGTACTTGGATCTGTGACTTCAATGTATTTGATATTTGTCCCACTTTCAAGCCCACAGCTTGTATGTACATATCTTTAAGTTATACATTATTTATTTATATTAATATCCAACTCTCCCTCTAGACTGTAAGCTTGTTGTGGTCAGAGAATGTGGCTGCCAATTATATTGTATTTTACTCTCCAGAGCACTTAGTACAGTGTTCAGCACATAGTAAACACTCAATAAGTGACATTGATTGATTGACTGATGGAATTAGAAGTGAGAAAAGGAGGCAAAAGGAAGGGGAATGGGAAAATCATTGTACTGAAAGAGTAAATGAGTTCAGTTATGTCTAAGGCAAGTCATTTCTCCCTGCTTAACTGAAATCTCATGATTACAAGAAACACACATGCACCACTAGAGTATTTTCAAAAGATTGGAAGAAGAATCATGAACACATATAGATGAAATGTCTCTAACATTAGTTGATAATCAATCCATCAATAGTATTTCATCCATCAGTGGTATTGACTGAAGTCTTACTGTATGCAGAGCACTGAACTAAGTGCTGGGGAGAGTACAAAACAAGAGTTGGTAAACATGTTCCCTGCCCATACCGAGCTTACAGTCTAGAGGGGGAGATAGACAATATGAATAAGTAAATTAGGAATATGTGCATACGTGCTGTGAGGCTGAGGATGGGGTGAATACCAAATGCCCAAAGGATACAAATCCAAGTGCTTAGCTTATAAAGCAACCACTAGGAGATTAAAGGCTAGAAGAAAACTCTACATGGTCAGTTGATCATCTCCCAGACTTCAGGCAAAACCTGCCCAACCAAGTTATTCCTTGGAGGGGAAAAGCACACTTTTTTCTCAAATTTTAGAACAATTGGGAAGGCTGTGACTGTGCTTGTAGCTTGGGTAGATTAACCACCTCCTTATGACTTACTCATTTTGAAAATCCATGAATCAATCACATTTTTTTTGCTCTGCACACCATGAGCACTCAATAAATATGAGTCATTGATCAATACTTAGTAATTTCTAGTTTCAGAAAATTCTTCCTTAAGCTACTCCTGTTGTACTTTAAAGCCATTTACTGATCACTAACTCAATCAATCAATCAATTTACTGTGTGCAGTACACTGTACTAAGCGCTTGGGAGAATAGAACACAACAGAGTTGGTAGATATGTTCCCTGCCCATAATGAGCTTATAGTGGCTCAATCTATTGGCAGAAAAACTTCCCTCCTGAATCAACCAATCAGTGGTATTGACTGAACACTTACTTTGTGCACTGTACTGTGTGCGTTGCATTATATTAAGCAGTACGGAAAGTAAAATTGTTCCAATCCCTGCTTTCAAGGTGCTTACAGTTTAGCATAAGATATGCAAGGGGTGTTTACATTCCTTGCTAAAAGTGATGCTTATTGAAAGTGAAATCATCTTCATGCATCAGGGTTGCCAACTGCTGATTTGTTTATGAATATGACTCAAAATTAATGCTTTTAATTTTTTTTTACTGATAGATCAGAAGAAGTAGAGAGCTACCCCAGAGGTGAGGGGGATGAGGAGGGGGAGGGGGCTATGATGCAGGGAATGGTTTCTGTTCAGATTGGATCAGCTGGGAGTCCCAAGACAAAATCTACAGCAAGGGACCTGGTACTTTGAATAAGGAAGCGAAGCAGGAATTAATTCATTCATTCAGTCATTGAGCACTTACTGTGTACAGAGCACTATACTAAACACTCTGGAGAGTATACTACAAAAATGAGACACATTCCCTGTCCACAATGTGCAATAGCAGCAGCCATGATGGCAATATTGCCCCCTGGGATTCCTCCTGCTGCTGCTACACCTGTGGTTGTGATCATCCATATTTACCAATATCAAAATATTTTTACTGCTTTATAGGCTCTCCCAATTTTAGTTTGTTTTGCAGAACATTGGTGACTTCATGGAGTGTTGGTGGCCATGCCATGCGGGTGGCTGGTACTGAGGAGGCCAGTGGACCCTTGACACGTGTCTTCTCTTTGAGGGCATGGAGAGATTGCCCTTTGCCACGAAGGACTGTTCCAAGTGCCACTAAGGTATAATGAGAAGGCAGGAGCTAAACTGAGCAAAGGAAAATTTTAAGCACAGTCAGAAATGTTGACCTGGTAGTGAGCCCCATTAGGCTTGGAAAATGTTTCTCCTGAGGAGGATGGTGAAAATCTTACCACTTTCATATTTCAAAAAGGAAAAATCCTGGAGAATAGTCAAGGTGGAAAATGTCTGCCCTAATACCAGCCATGGAATATACAGTTGGACCCCATTTTTTCAGTTTTTTTTATATTTATGACTAGATAATTATGGATTTATTTGTTGGACTTAGGAAATGTCTTATTCTCCTGAGGCTCAGGAGACTGAATAGAGGTCAATAAAGTCATAACATCTAACATTTAATGAATAGAAGCCACGAAAGTAGAGGACCAAACAAGGATGGGAAAGGAAGGAAGGAAGTAGCCAAAGTAACAGCAAAACAATAATCAGGCAAAGCAATTTGAAGGCCAGAGTGACTTGCTTCCGCAGGGCTGATCCTTCAGTGAAATCTTGGCTCTGCCACTTGTCTGCTGTGTGACCTTCAGCAAGTCACTTCACTTCTTGCCTCCTTTACCTCATCTGTAAAATGAGGAATGAAACTGTGAGCCCTATGTGGGACAAAGACCGTGTCCATACTGATTAACTTGTATCTACTCCAACACGTAGAACAGTGCCTGGCATAGAGTAAGTGCTTAACAAATACCACAAATACCACAGAATAACACTTGGCCTCATTATCCTTTTATTTTGAAATCTATCTGACAGCAGTTGGCCAATTAAATGTGATTTTTCTCCTTCTGCTGTTTTCTAGTGAAGTGTTGGCTGGGCTTGGCAATTCTTTCCACATACCATCATGTTTCTGTGAATTTTGGAGGCTGGAGTAGCAGGTCCTCAGAACCTGTTTCAGACATGCATCCATCATTCATCCAGGGCTGTTTGTTACATTTAGATTATGCCGAAGGGGTAAATTACAAGGCCTTATTATGGTGCATTAGATAGATTTTCTTTCAGATGGAATATAGGGTCTATATTTCATTCTTTATGATATATAGAGCCCATCTTTGTTACCTGTGGTATGTGCTGTAATATGTTCCCATCATTTTTATTAAGGGGCCACAATGTACAATACACTGAAAAGAATAAACCACCTAAGTCCTGTTCTGAAATGAATTTTTTTCTCACTCGTGTATTACAAGAAGTATTTTCAACCCTATTTAAGAGATTTTAAAATTGGTTATTGAATGGAATTAAACACAATTCTCTGGGGGCTGCCCTCCAAGTTCTAAATTAATCTGTGTGTCCGGAGGAGGGAGAGACAGTAGTTTTTCCCAGTTAGGGAGGAAAATTCATTCAGGTATAGAATGGAGAGGAGGGTTAACAATATACCACATTTTTTTTTAATGTCTGAAATGGCCTCTGCTTTTGCATACTTTGCCTGAGTTGATGTACTTCACAAGATCATTTTGGACTAGGAAAGAGACCCTCACCCCAGGGTCCTCCCAACCTCAGGAAGAATGGAATTAACAGCTTTCTGAATTTATGTTTTCAAAAACAGATATTTAAAAGGTTTGACACCCAGCCAGGGGTTCCCCAATAAATATACACTCTTAGGGTCTGAGAAGTTGAAGCTAAAGTATCATAATTCAGCAGTGTGGGATGGGAACTCTACCAGGAGAGGTAAAAGGAAAAGAAAGCTAGGCAGTACAAAAGGGACCCCTCTGGGGAAGATCTCACACATTTGGGCCTGGAGTCTAGTCAGAGCAGGCCAAAACGTGATACTTTTATCTCCAACCTTTGACCCCGACATCTGGAAACTTAGTTTGAGTCAAACAGAAGGAAGTTTTCTTTTCTATTTCAAATACTTTATAGAAGAAAAACTTCAAGCAGCTATAGTTCACTCCATTGGTAAAAAACCACTTTTCTTTGTGCACTTCCAATGAACTCTAAAATATGGAACATTTGTGCAGGAAATAGGTGTGTTGGAACTTTTGGGGAAAGGCAGTAACTTGGTGAGACTGGCAGAGGGCTTAGTGCTTGTTATCGATCTAGATAAACATCTGTGGGGAGAGAGGGGGACTTGGAAGAAAAAGGGACCAATTCCTTTGATGTTCCAATTTAATAGACATCTAGCCCAATGCTGTGATAACATTGTATTCAAACACTTTATTAAAACACAAATACAGTGGATTTAGGAAAAACATTATTTCCAAAGTCCATCTTCCTCCAGACATGGAATGCTGAATGTGATGGACCTTGTAATTTCCATGACTCTCTTCATTGTCTTTAATAGTTTTTACTCATTTACAGTTTTTTTTAACTAAATTGACTATTCAAAAGAAAAAAACATCGTTTCTTTTGAAATGTGATGTTGGAGAAGGCTTTTGTGAGTACCATGGACTGCCTGAAAGACAAACAAATGGACTTTAGAGCAAATTAAACCAATGTGGTCTTTGGAAGGTCAAATGACTTACTTAGATTAGCACATTTTGAACACAAAATCAGGAGAACTAATTCTCTGGATAAAGCACTAATGCTAGGAAAAGTCCAGGGAGAGGCAAACCAGCAGCTAGATGGACAGAGACCATAACAACGATAATGGAAGAACCATTAGAAAGGTTTCAGAGGACAGGATGTTCTGGAAAAAGTATATCCATGGAGTCACCATGAATTGAAAATGACTTGATGGCACTTCATAATTAATAATAATAATAACTGTTTGTCAAGCACTGTACTAAGGGCTTGGGATAGTAAAATAGATTTGGAAGACAGGATCCCTGCCCAGGATGAGCTTATAGTTTAGAGTGGACTTTAAGCTCACTGCAGGCAGGGAATACGTCTGCAAATTTTGTGATGTTCTACTGTCCCAAACCATTAGTACAGTGCTCTGTACCAAGTAAGTGCTCAGTAAACATGATGGATCAATTGATTGTTAGGAGGTGTAAATATTAAAATTAATTACAGACCTGGGAAAAGGATATGCAAATGAGTGCTGATGATCAAGTGATTTTGGTTCAGTTGGTCCTGAATTAGGGTGGCAATGACTAAGGGTCCAGTACTGGCCTCTGCAGTCACACACACACACACACACACACACACACACACACACACACACACACACACACAAACTTACACACATAGGTACATTTCTCCATCACGCGAAGCAGTGTCGTCTAGTGAAAAGAGGATGGGGGCTGAGAGTCAGACAACTTGGTTTTTAAACCCGGCCCGCCACTTGTCTACTCAGTGAGGATTTAGTGCCTGTTCTCCCTCCTACTTAGAATGTGAGACTCATGTGGGAATTGAACATCTTGTATCTACCCCAGTGCGTAGTTCAGTTCTTGGCATATGGTAAGGGCATAGCAAATACCGCAATTACTATTATCAATTATTATCAGTGGCATTTTCTTCAGATATGAGGAAGACAGATAAAACCAAGAGCAGATATAGACTCACTGTGGGCAGGGAACCTGTCTACCAACTTTGTTATATTGTCCTCTCCCATGCACTAGAGAAGTAGCGTGGCTCCATGGAAAGAGCCCGGGCTTGGGAGTCAGAGGTCATGGGTTCAAATCCTGGCTCTGCCAATTGTCAGCTGTGTGACTTTGGGCAAGTCACTTCACATCTCTGGATCTCTGTTCTCTCATCTATAAAATGGGGATGAAGACTGTGAGCCCCACGTGGGACAACCTGATCTCCTTGTATCCTCCCCAGCACTTAGAACAGTGCTTTGCACATAGTAAACACCTAACAAATGTCATTATTATTATTACTATTATTATTATTATTATACTGCTCTGCACACAGTGAGTGCTCAATAAAAGTAAATGTAATTGATTGTTGATTGATGTTTTTCTCCATTCATTCATTCATTCAGTCATATCTGTTGAGTGCTCCCTGTGTGCAGAGCACTGCACTAAGCACTTGGGAAGTACAAATCGACAACATATAGAGACAGTCCCTACCCAACAACGGGCTCACAGTCTGGAAGGGGGAGATAGACAACAAAACAAAACAAGTAGACAGGTGTCATCATTCAAATCCCAAAAATAACTTCACAATATTTGCCACAGTGGGGTTCTGTTCAGCTGACTGAGGTTATTGCCATTATGACACCTGTTATATTAACTTACACTTGGTGACTTATTCAGTCGTATTTATTGAGCACTTACTGTGTGCAGATCATTGTACTAAGAGCTTGGGAAGTACAAATCAGCAACATGATAGAGAGGTCCCTACCCGACAACAGGCTCACAGTCTAGAAACGGGCTCACAGACTTACTTTTTAAAAACTGTGAAAATGTATTTACTTAGACTGAGAAGATTTGAGAAAAGGGCCTCATATTTCTCTGCAAGTTATGGATGGAAACATTAAATCCTACCTCCTTTATTGCTCTACATTTTTACTATTTGGGTAGAAAAGTACATCTTTAAGAGGTAATAAAGTTCCAGTTGCAAACAAGTGCTCCAGAAGACTACTCAGGAACAGGATGGCTTTAGTATAATATTAATCATCATCATCATCATCATCATATTTGTTAAGCACTTACTGTATGCCAAGCACTACACTAAGGACTAGGGTTGCTCTGCACACAGTAAGTGCTCAATAAATACGATTGAATGAATGAATATGAGATGATCAATGATGACAGCCATGTACAGAATGCCAGAGTAATGATTTGGACACTAAATAGAGAAAGGAAATTATAACATTGAGTACAAAGCTATTTCCATTATTGTTTTCCTTCAATCCCTTGCCTTTCTGGGGATGGAGCCAGTTTAGGGTTTGTTTTTCATTTCTGCATTGTCCTGACTTTCCTGCCAAATTTCTTGGTGTGTTTTTTTAATCTATGAAGGAAATTTTTATTTTACTCTGTGGCAAGAATTCAAACTATTTACACATTGTCAAATGTTTGTGTACCCCAGATGAATACCCTTTAGATTTTTTTTAAACTTTGCCTTGTTTTCTCTGAATTTATTTATATGCTAACCTCCTGTTGTCTGAAATTTAATCCCTGCCCAATTCCATTATGTCTTTAATGGTAATTCACTATATTTGAGAATAATTTGTTCTACAAATTAAACCCATTTTCTATGCAGCAAAAAATATTTATATGAACCAAGTTATAGTCATTACATAAAGTTTTAATTACCATGTTTCATAAGAATTAAAAATAAGTAAGAAAAAATCTGAAAATCATCCTTGTCTTCCCTCCCAAACCTTGTCCTCTCCCTGACTTTCCCATCTCTGTTGACGGCACTACCATCCTTCCCGTCTCACAAGCCCGCAACCTTGGTGTCATCCTCGACTCCTCTCTCTCATTCACCCCTCACATCCAAGCCGTCACCAAAACCTGCCGGTCTCAGCTCCGCAACATTGCCAAGATCCGCCCTTTCCTCTCCATCCAAACTGCTATCCTGCTCATTCAAGCTCTCATCCTATCCCGTCTGGACTACTGCACCAGCCTTCTCTCTGATCTCCCATCCTCGTGTCTCTCTCCACTTCAATCCATACTTCATGCTGCTGCCCGGATTATCTTTGTCCAGAAACGCTCTGGGCATATTACTCCCCTCCTCAAAAACCTCCAATGGCTACCAATCAATCTGCGCATTAGGCAGAAACTCCTCACCCTGGGCTTCAAGGCTGTCCATCACCTCGCCCCCTCCTACCTCACCTCCCTTCTCTCCTTCTCCAGCCCAGTCCGCACCCTCCACTCCTCTGCTGCTAATCTCCTCACTATGCCTCGTTCTCACCTGTCCTGCCATCGACCCCCTGCCCACGTCATCCCCCGGGCCTGGAATGCCCTCCCTCTGCCCATCCGCCAAGCTAGCTCTCTTCCTCCCTTCAAGGCCCTGCTGAGAGCTCACCTCCTCCAGGAGGCCTTCCCAGACTGAGCCTCTTCCTTCCTCTCCCCCTCGTCCCCCCTCCATCCCCCCATCTTACCTCCTTCCCTTCCCCACAGCACCTGTATATATGCATATATGGTTGTACATATTTATTACTCTATTTATTTATTTATTTATTTATCTTACTTGTACATTTCTATCCTAGTTATTTTATTTTGTTGGTATGTTTGGTTCTGTTCTCTGTCTCCCCCCTTTGGACTGTGAGCCCACTTGGGTAGGGACTGTCTCTATGTGTTGCCAATTTGTGCTTCCCAAGCGCTTAGTACAGTGCTCTGCACATAGTAAGCGCTCAATAAATACGATTGATTGATTGATTGATTGATTGATTACATGTTATACACAGTGATCTAAGGAAATCAACGAATGTCTAAAGAGCAAGATGTCAAATGGACAATTGGATTTGTAGTTACACTTGGGTGGAAAAGTTTGGAATAACACTTTGATTCTACTTTATAAAACTACATCTAGAACATTTTGTTTTTGTATTCACTGCCCTAAGGTTTTGTTAGAATATGGCTGCTTATATGGTATTTTTATATTTCAAAACCATGTGAAGTGGGTTGTTTTTTAATTAATGTCCCAAACTAAAATTGCAATATCCAGGGCAATAGTAGAGTGTGCATACATATATGCACAGAGAAGCAGCATGGCTCAGTGGAAAGAGCCCGGGCTTTGGAGTCAGAGATCATGGGTTCAAATCCTGGCTCCACCAACTGTCAGCTGTGTGACTTTGGGTAAGTCACGTAACTTCTCTGGGCCTCAGTTACCTCATCTGTAAAATGGGGATTAAAATTGTGCGAGTCCCCTCGTGGGACAACCTGATCACCTTGTAACCTCCCCAGCGCTTAGAACAGTGCTTTGCACATAGTAAGTGCTTAACAAATACCATCATCATTATTATTATTTATTATATGCAGGGGAAAGCTGACCCTAATTTACTAGCACCTTCGTATAAGCAGTGTTGTTTAGTGGAAAGAGCATGGCCTGGGACTCAGAGGACCTGGGTTCTAATCCTGATTCTGCAACTTGTCTGCTGTGTGACCTTGGGCAAGTCACTTCACTTCTCTGTGCCTCCCTTACCTCATCTGTAAAATGGGGTTTAAGACTATGAGCCCTTTGTGGGACAGGAACTGTTTCCAGCCTGATTATCTTGTTTATACCCCAGTGCTTAGAACAATTCCTGGCATATAGCAAGTGCTTACCAAATACCAAAATTATAATTACTATATGTAAAAAAATGTTAACATCTGGCTCAACTTTGCACTCTTTATTACAAGTTTGAAATTTGATTTATTTTGGTTTAGGTAGTTTTAAGCTCATCTTGGACACTCAGGAATAGCATGAGCCAATCACTGAACTTTGGACAGGAGCTGATTGTCCCAATTGCAAAGAGGAAACCAAGATTGTTCAGTAGGTATACTCATTATTCATTCATTCAATTGCATTTATTGAGCACTTACTGTGTGCAGAGCACTGCACTAAGCGCTTGGGAGAGTACAATATAACAATAAACACACACATTCCCTGTCCACAACGAGTTAATTGCTTCACCTAGGGAATAGGAATCTACACTTTGACAAATGTCCAGCGCAATTAAAATCAATCAGTACTATGTTTTGAGCAACTACTGTGTACAGAACACTGATTTAAACACTGAGGAGAACACAATCATAATCAGGCAATTGATGGTATTTATTGAGCGCTTACTGTTTGCAAAGCTCTGAACTAAGTGTGCCTTCAAGGAGCTTACAATAAAGTAAATAGATATGATCCCTGCCTTCAGGGAATTTAAAATCTAGTGGTGGAAACATGAATGAACATAATTTATTAATGGGAGGAAGAAGGAGAAGGGGATATGAGTTAATGCTGTAGTAATAAGTCATGTAAGATTTAAAACTCAAGTGCTAAAGGGGTTTGTGCTCCAGGGTTTAATTGGAACTGACATGCTGAAGTGGCAGTTGGGGAATGGTGCCTGGGGAGATTGGAGATTAATAAGGGAAGGCCTTAGAGCTCACTTCAAGCTTCTAAGGTTCAATGTCAGCATTCAGGACTCTTCTATAGGCACTCATCACCCAGGAAACCGGGTACCAGGAATTACTTGGCCTCAGTGCCTGTGTAATAGAGTACTGTGTGACAAATCCTGTCTTCCCTTTTTCTAATTGTGGCAAACTATGACTTTCAGCACTGTTCACCTCCTGTCCTAATAAATGGTGACTTCTACGTATATAAAAGGGCCTAACTAACTACAATCCTGACTGGAATCAGTATAGGTAATATTGAAAAATAACACACAGTCTCTCACTAAAGCAGCCACATAGCTTCATCCTGCTCAAAGAGGGTTGTGCTGACATCAGCAACAGCAAATTCATAGTCAGTAGCATCACCAGTGGGTGCTTCTACTGGAGCCAAATAGACTTCTCCATAGAGTTCCCGCCTTTTCTTCTCCCCTCTCCAGTCCATCCTTGATTCTGCTGCCTGGGCCATTTTTCTAAAAACATCCTACTGCTGATGTCTCCCTATTCCTTAAAATCCTGTGATGGTTGTACTTTCTTCTTCACATCAAGCCAATATTCCTGTCTTCTGGCTTTAGAGCACTCAATCAGCTCTCTTCCTCTTATGTATCCTTTCTCTTTGCCCATTACACATTACAGTTTGCCATCATCATTTCTCTCAAGATAATTTGCTCACATTGCCTCATTCTTGTCATTCCTGTGTCTGACCTCTTGCTCACATGCTCCCTGACCCTTCACACCTGACAGACCACATCTCTCCCTCTCTTCAAAGCCCTTCTGAGATCACATCTCTTCCAGGTGGTCTTCCCTGATTAATTTCTAATTTTCTCACCTTGTACTCCCAAGGTATCACCTTTGCCCTTCCATGCCACCTAAGTACTTAGGATAAAACAGCCCCCTTAGCACTAGTGTACAAGTCTTATGTACTCCATTAGTTTCCCTATCTGCAATTTATTTAAGCATCTGTTTCCCTTGATAGACTGAAAGTTCCTTGAATATCATGTTCTTCTATCATTTTTGTACTCTCATCAGTGCTTAATATAGTGCTATGAACACAATAAAAGCTCAATCGATATCATCGATGATGATGATGATGACTATGCCTAGAATTAAAGATTTTTTTAATGATTAAAGTGTGGTCTAATGGCAGACAAACCATCCAGATGACATATATTTGAGCTATCTCTTCACTGAAAATAATCAACTAAACTACTGATGAAAACCATCCTTAATTACTATAAATGATGAAGAAAATACAGGAAAAAATATATTCTGGGAGATGTTCCTTGACCATCCTCACTTCGCTAAGCTTAATTGTATCTATTAAGCTTATTCCAAACCCACACTATTCCTGGCTCTGCCACTTGTCTGATGTGTGACCTTGGTAGAGTCACTTAACTACTCTGTGTCTTAATTACCTCATCTGTAAAATGGAAATCAAGAGTGTGAACCCCATGTGGGACATGGACTGTGTCCAACCTGGTTATCTTGTATCTACCCCAGTGCTTAATACAGTGCTTAGTACATAGAAAGCGCTTAACAAATACCATTGAAAAAAAGACACAATGTTAACCACTGGAGTAGATACAAGATTACCAAATAAAACTCCATCCTTTGGCCACATGAGGCTCAAAATCTTAAGTAAAGCAGGTAAAAGGAGTAAGGAGATCAGGCATCTCATGCCCATTTTACAGAAGAGAAAATGGAAGCAAAGAGTTTAAGTTACTTATTGTCTAAAGTGAAAGAGCAGACCAGTGGTAGAATTGGAAATAGATCCTGGATTTTCTGACTTCCAACCCCACCTTTTCCCCCTATGCTGCTATCTAGACAGTTTTGAAATACAGCTCACTCTTTTCCATATAGTTTCCAGGAAATCACATATTTGGGTTTGGAAAGTCCAGCAGTAACCAGTATCTAATTATTATTCTTAAGGATGTTATGCTTCCCATTTCTCAGAACACCAAGAAAATGAACTTCTATTTGTCTCTCTTCAAATATGAAATGGTTTAATGCTATGATAAATCAGATTTTACTCAAATAGTTGTCTGAGTTAAATCTCAGATACTCTAAATCAGATAGTTAAAATTAATAACTATCGGGTGCAGCATATTATCATAGTAATTTATAATGGACAATGCAACTCTTCTAGTGTGATGAATTACTTTCCTAATGACGATTGCACTATAATGAATCAGCTAATACACTCAAGTTCATACAGTAACACACCTCATAGCTTTCCACATTCTGTTTTCACCACCTCAGTGTCTAATGCTGTTAAACCCCTGTGCCCTGCCTGAACTGATATCTGTTTACACATTTAACACTGTTCAGTTAAAGAAAGACTACATGTAAGAATAGGAAGGACCTTTAAAATGAGTTCACATCTCTGCTTACTTATGAAGATGTACCTGAAATTAGGATTGCTTTTATTTTGAAAAAGATTGAATCTTGCTACCCGAAACAACAGGCCTAATATTTTCTCTAAAAGATCACTAACTTTGGATAGTCTTTATTATCATGGTTCAAATTGCTGACTGAATTAGAGTTAAATCTGACTTTTCACATTACTAATTATCTTTTGCTGTTAATAAAATTACCTTGTTACCTCCACAAGAAATCCTTTCCATTCTTAATAGTACAAAGTCACCTCTTGAAAACCTCAGTGTTTTCTTTTAAGAGGTACTATTTTAGTGCTTACTCTGTGCCGAGCGCTGTACTAAGTGCTGGGGTAGAGACAAGATAATCAGGTTGCATACAGTCCCTGTCCCAAATATGTCCAAAGGGTCACTTCTTTGGACAAACCTTCTCCAAATCAGGGCCCACTGAGCAACAGCTCTTCACCCTTGGAGGAAGAGCCTATTTCAGGTTCCAACCCACAGACTAGAGAAGTAGCATGGCTTAGTGGAAAGAACACAGACCTGGGCATCAGAACTACCTGGGTTCTAATCCTGGCTCTGCCAGTTGTCTACTGTTTGACCTTGGGCAAGTCACTTCACTTCTATGTGCCTCAGTTACCTCGTCTGTAAAATGGGGATCAAGACTATGAGACCCATGTGGGACAGGGACTGTGTCCAACCAGATTATCTTGTTTATACCCCAGTACTTAGAACAGTGCCTAGTATATAAGTGTTTGACAAATACCATTAACAACAATATGGGCTACACTGGGCTAGACTGAAGGAAGACTGGATCAGATGTGGGCTGATCGGAGATGTCGCTAGGCTCCCTTCCTCCTCTGGATCAGGGATAAGAGCCTGCAGTCAACAGGACAAACAGGACAAACATGACTGTGGCAACTTCTCCAGAAATGGCAAATGCTAGGACCAAAGCTGCACCAATCCTTGGGGTTCAACTTGAGTCTGGCCAGGTAGTGAATAAGGACTGGGGTTGTTTCATTTTCTTAATATGGTGTTTGCCAGGTGCTTACTATGTGCCAGGTGCTGTACTAAGCACCGGGGTAGATAAAATATAATCATGTTGAACAACATCCATGTCCCACATGGGGCTCACACTCTTAATTCCTGTTTTTCAGATGGGTAACTGAGAGATACAGAAGTTAAGTGACTTGCTCAAGGTCACACAGCACTGAGGCAGATTTATCATATAATAATAATAATAACAATGGTATGTTTTAAGCGCTTACTATGTGCAAAGCACTGTTCTAAGCACTGGGGAGGTTACAGTGTGATCAGGTTGTCCCACGGGGGGCTCACGGGTTTAATCCCCATTTTACAAATGAGGTAATTGAGGCCCAGAGAAGTTCATTCATTCATTCATTCATTCATTCATTCATTCATTCAATCGTATTTATTGAGTGCTTACTGTGTGCAGAGCACTGTAATAAGCACTTGGAAAATACAAGTTGGCAACATATAGAAATGGTCCCTACCCAACAGCAGGTTCACAGTCTAGAAGGGGGAGACAGATAACAAAACAAAACAAAGAAAACAAAACAAAACAAAACAAAACATGAATAGAATAAATATGTACAAGTAAAATAAATAGAGTAATAAACAAACATATATACATATATGCAGGTGCTGTGGGGAGGGGAAGGAGGTAAGGCAGGGGGATGGGCAGGGGGAGGAAGGGGAGAGGAAATGACTTGCTCGAAGTCACACAGCTAACAGTTGGCAGAGCCGGGATTTGAACCCATGACCTTTGACTCCAAAGCCCCTGCTCTTTCCACTGAGCCATGCTGCTTCATCCCTGAAGACCTCTTTGGAAGAGGCAAGTTTTAATTTGTTTTAGTGGGACTGAGTGGCAGTCCTAAAGAGCAGCAACGTGGCTTAGGGGATATGGCATGGGTCTCAAAGTCAGAAGGAATTGGGTTATAATCCCAGCTCTTCCACATGTCTGCTGTGTGACCTTGGGCAAGTCACTTTAACTTCTCTGGGCCTCAGTTACCTCATCTATAAATGGGGATTAAGAGTGTGAGCCCCATGTGGGACAGGAAATGTGTCCAACCTGATTAACCTATATCTACTCCAGCACTTAGAACAGTGTTTGACTCACAGTAAGCACTTAACGAGTACCATAAAGAGCATGAAGTGTGTGCCCAGCAGGAAATCCACTAGCCCTTGTCATTTTCCTGCTGCACACATCAGCTAATCTTTCTTTCAATCATATTTATTGAGCGCTTACTGTGTGTATAGCATTGTACTAAGCACTTAGGAAAGTACAATACAATAATAAGCAGACACATTTCCTGCCCACAATGAGGTTACAGTCTAGAGTGGGGAGACAGGTATCAATGCAAATAATTAAGTTACATATAAGTACTTAAAGGCTGTGGGGCTGGGATGGGGAAGAACAGATGGAGCAAGTCAGGGTGATGCAGAAGGGAGTGGGAGGAAAGAAAAGTCAGAGGGTTAGTCTGGGAAGCCTCTTGGAGGAAATGTGTTCTCAATAAGGCTTTGAAGAAGGGGAGAGTAATCATCTGTCGGATATGAGGAGGAAGGGCATTCGAGGCAAGAGGCAAGATGTGGGCTGGGGTTCAGGGGTGGGACAGGTGAGACCAAGCCATAGTATGATTAAATTGAATTGAATGAGAAGGTTAGCACTAGAGAAGAGTAGGGTGTGGGCTGAATTGAAGAAGGAGAGAAGCAAGGTGAGGTAGGAGGGGGCAAGGAGTGCTTCAAAGCCATTGGTGAGGAGTTTCTGTTTGATGGGGAGGTGGATAAGCAATCATTGGAGTTTTTTGAGGACCGGGGAAACAAGGCCTAACCATTTTTGTAGAAAAATGACCCAGTCAACAGAATGAAGTGTGGACTGGAGTGGGAAGAAACAGGAGGCTGGGAGTTCAGCAAGGAGGCTGATGCAGTAGTCCAGGAGGGATAGGATGAGTGAGTGTTTTAACATGGTAGCAATTTGGGTGGAGGGGAAAGGGCAGAGTTTAGTGATGCTGTGAAGGTGGGACCAACAGGATGTAGTGATAGATTGAATATGTTCTAAGCGCTGGGGGGATACAAGGTGATCAGGTTGTCCCATGTGGGGCTCACAGTCTTAATCCCCATTTTACAGATGAGGTAACTGAGGTTCAGAGAAGTTAAGTGACTTGCCCAAGGATGCACAGCAGAGATGTGGAGCCGGGATTAGAACCCATGACCTCTGACTCCTAAGCCTGGGCTCTTTCCACTGAGCCATGGCACCCACATGCAGAGCTGGAGATCCCAATGGAGACACGTGGGCCCTAGCCCTCTTCCTCCCTTCAAAGCCCTACTGAGAGCTGACTTCCTCCAAGAGGCCTTCCCAGACTGAGCCCCCTTTTTCCTCCCCTCCTCCCCATCCCCCCGCCCTACCTCCTTCCCCTCCTCACAGCACCTGTATATATGTTTGTACAGATTTATTACTCTATTCATTTTACTTGTGCATATTTACTTGACTTGACACCTGTCCACATGTTTTGTTTTGTTGTCTGTCTCCCCCTTCTAGACTGTGAGCCCTGTGTTGGTTAGGGACCGTCTCTATGTGTTGCCAACTTGTACTTCCCAAGTGCTTAGTACAGTGCTCTGCACACAGTAAGCACTCAATAAATATGATTGTAAGAAAGAAAGAAAAGAATCATGGGCCAGGTATGGAGGCAAAGTGGAAGCAGGTAGAGAAGCAGGGGGGTCTAGTGGAAAGATCGCCGGCCTGGGAATAAGAGGACCTGGGTTCTAATTCTGGCTTCACCGCTTGCCTGTTGGGTGACCTTGGGTAAGTCTTTTAAGTTCTCTGGACCTCAGTATCCTCATCAATGAAGCAGAGATTCAATATCTGTTCTCTGTCCTACTTAGTGAGGCACATGTGGGACAGAGAATTTCTTCAACCATGCTTACAACAGTGCTTGGCACATAGTAAGCACTTAACAAATACCATACGATTATTATTACTGTATCTACTCCAGCACAGAGTAAGTGTCTAACAAGTACCATAAAAAACCTTGCAACTCGAATAGTCGAACAAACAGTCAGTGGTATTTACCAAGCAATTACTGTGTACAGAGCAATGTACTAAGCCCTTGGGGAGAGGAAAATATAACAGAGTTGGTAGACACCTTCCCTGCCAACAAGAAGCGAGATCAGCAATGGAAGACAATAGAGATGTCACTGTGGCAATCAGGAAATATGATTGATCCTTTCTCCCCTTTTCTCTTTCTCTGGGGAGCCTAGATTTTCCTCCTAGTTCTGCCACTGGCCCTATATGCAATCTTGAAATTCACTAGCCCCAGTTTCCTCACCCGTAAATGGAGATGATATCTGATATCCATATTTTAACCTCGATGCTGACAGGGAATGTGTCCATTTATTTTTGTATTGTACTCTCCCAAGAGCTTAGTACAGGGCTCAATAAAGATGATTGAATGAATGAATAAATATGCTTCCCCCTTTGAATGGGAGACCTGTGTGGGACAGGGATTGTGAGTGATTAGATAAGCTTAGCACAGTGCTTTGCATCTAAGTGCCTAATAAATACCACAATTATTATCAATATTACTATTATTAGTTGTAGTAGTAGTAGTTAGTAGTAGTGGTTGTAGTAGTAGTAATAATAATAATAATAATGGTATTTGGGTTTTTTTAATGGTATTTGTTAAGCACTTACTGCAAAGCACTGTTCTAAGTGCTGAGGAGGTTACGAGGTGATCAGGTTGTCCCACAGGGGACTCGCAGTCTTAATCCCCATTTTACAGATGAGGTAACTGAAGCACAGAGAAGTGAAGTGAGTCGCCCAAAGTCACACAGCTGACAAGTGGCAGAGCCGGGTTTAGCACCCACAACCTCTGACTCTTAAGCCTGTGCTCTTTCCACTAAGCCATGCTGCTTTCCTTGTAATAGTAGTAGTATTGTTTTCATTTTTCCTTCTTCTTTCCCCCAGTTTGTCCTGTCATCTTTCTCCCCCTGCCCTCCTCCCCATCTTGATATCTTGGAACCCTCCACCTAAAGACAAAGCTTGCCCAATCTCCCAAACATTAGGCCTCATGGGCAGAGGGTCTTAAAGCAAAAAGCCTGAGGTTGAAATGTGGGAATAGACTGAAATGTTGGCTCAGCAGAAAAGAAACCACTGTAGATTGGCTAGGCCAAGGACATTGTTCTTTCCTCATTCCTCACCACCACCCCCAGATGGCTGCCACATTTTCTGGGACCCATTTGAAGAAACAACATTGTCCATTCAAGAATGCTGTTGTCTCAGTTGTCTTAGGCAGTCCATTCCACAGATACCTCTGAGACTCTAAAAGCACTCTCCGAGGTTTTTCCAAAGTAAAGCCATTGTAAATGCTGCTGCTGTTGCTGCTACAAAGCAGCCAGCCTGAAGCCCCCAAACCAACAGTGTTGTGGAGTTTTGCTTCTGGAATTTTAGCACTAATCGTTGATCGCACAAACAACAACACAGCAACTATAGTGACAGGGTAAATTCTCAATTGATGATTCCTCTCAAATCCTCTTCCCAGCAGCTTGTGTTGTCAGGCTCTGATGCAGAAATCAATGATATCTGATTTGGGAAGTCCTTTTCAAAGTCTCTTTCCAATCTCTAAAACCCAATTTGCCAACTTCAATTGGTCCTTTTGATCAGTTTCACTAATCCAGTTGAAGAGTTAAAGTCCCCCGAGTGGCCCTTCATAACTGGCTAATATGAATGCCCACACTCACAGCCCTTTGTCTCCACAGGGGCGGCTACATCTTCCTCTGCTCTGGGCCTGGATGATGGGCGACATCATGGTGGAGGTGGAGCACCCATTGGTCACTTAGCAACATCCAATCGCTCAGAGTCACTCAGGTCTTATGACCAGGTTCATTCCCCTCTTTCTTGTTCCAAAGAGGATGTGGTGGCCTAGAAATAAAGACAGTGACTTTTCCTATTTACCAAACCTTGTGCAAAATGCTGTTCAAAAAATAGCTCATCATTGGATTGTTGTCTAAAAGGGGACCTCTCAGTCTCCTTTCCATTACATGTGTTGGTTTAACACTTTAAAACGCCAACCCTACCAATGTAAATAAAGTTTCTAAACCCACTTCTCTTAAGCTTCCCTTATTAAACTCTCTTTTCCCTGGCTCCCTCTCCACTGTCCTCCACTGTCCTTCATGGACCTCCACTGTCTGTGCCCTAGGATCTGTGATTTGGGGGCATTTGATATCCCACCTACTCTCAGCACCACAGCACTTGTGTACGTACCGAAAAACTGTACTTTATAAATTATTTACTCATATTAATGTCTATTTCCCTTCTGCCAGCTCTGTTGTACTGTTCTCTCCTAAGTGCTTAGAGCAGGGCCCTCCACATAGTAAGTGCTCAATAAATTCCATTGGTGAAGATGACAAAAGCTTCCAGCTGGCTGCTCTGGATTTCTTTTTTTTTTAAAGGTATTTGTTAGGTATTTACTATGTACCAGTCACTGTACTAAGCACGGATGTAGATACAAGATAATCAGGTTGGACACAGTCCCTATCCTTGTGCCTGTCTCTGTCCCACATGGAGCTCACTATCTAAGCAGGATTTCCTCACCTATCCCTCTTGATTGTCACAATATTAAAGTGTAAGTAAAAACTTTCTGGTGTCTAATTTGTCTGCTTCTCCAGACTGATTCATTTAAACTGGCAAGATGAGAAAAATGAATATAAGAAAAATAGTTCAGGAATGCAAACTATGAATATCTGAGTTAATTAGCAATGGGAGGATAAAATACGAGGAAAAAAGACTGCTGTCAAGGTGTTTTCCTCAACAATCATTTTTGAAAAGTATATTTATAATTTAGACTTCAACATCTGACAGACTAGTGATGTTGAGAGATGGAAGTTATCTTCATTAATTGTGTTTTGCCATTTATATAAGTATGCAGGGGGAGACATTTTGGTGTGGAAAATGCTCAGTGCTCTTTCTGAGAAGGCCTAGTTCTAGTCTCAGTTTTGCCCCTGGTTTTCAGTTAATCTCTCTGCGAATCAATTCCCAAAGGTTTAAAATGGATATAATAGTTCCTACCTTGTCAATCAATCAGTTACATTTATTTAATGTTTACTCTGGCAGAGAATTGTACTAAGCACTCAGGAGAGTACAATACAATGGAGTTGGTAGGTATGTTCCCTGCCCAAATCAAGCTTACAGTCTGGAGTGGGAGATATTAAAATAAATTATGAATATGTACATAATCATTCAATTGATGGTATTTATTGAGTGCTAACTGTGTGCAGAGCACTGTACTAAGGGCTTGGGAGAGTGTAATCCAACAGAGTTGGTAGACATGTTACCTGCTCACAATGAGCTTAAAGACTAGAGGGGGAGAAAGACACTTAATATGATGAGTAAGTCCTGTGGGGCTAAGAATGGGGCAAATTAAAAGGTACATATCCTAGAACAAGGGCAATGCAAAAGGGTGAGGGAGTAGGGGAAATAATGGGCTTAGTCAGGGAGGCCTCTTGAAGGAGATATGATTTTAATAAGGCTTGAAGGTGGGGAGTGTGGGATGGTCTGCTGGATATGAAGAGGAAGGCAGCTGAGGCCAGAGGCAGAATGTGGAAAGAGCACTGAGACACAAGAGATCGAGAAGACCAAAGTAAGCATGCTGGATTGTAGTAGGAAATCAGTGAGGTTAGATGGTTGGGGAGCAAGGTGACTGAGTTCTTTTATGCCATTGATAAGGAGTTTTTGTTTGTTGTGGAGGTGGATGAGCGAAAACTGGAGGTTCTTGAGGAGTGGGAAAACTGAAGTATATTTTAGAAAAAGAACCAGGCAGCAGAGTGAAGTATGGTCTGGAAGGGGAGAGACAGGAGTCAGAGAGGTCAGGAAACAGGCTGATGCATTATTCAAGGTGGGTTAAGGTAAGTGATTGGCTCAACATAGTAACAGTTTTTACGGTACCTCTCAGAGGTAATAATAATGATGATGGTATTTGTTAAGTGCTTACTATGTGCCAAGCACTGTAGTAAGGTCATGTGAAGTCTTTTTTTATAAAATGAAAGTTGTCCAAAGAAAGAGGTAGCTGCATGGTTGAATCATTTTACAGCTTGAGGACACTATCCACCATGTTCCTCAAATGACCCATTGTAGGAATGGTCTCTAAAAACATCATTACAATGGTACCAAAGCCTCTTCGTTGCCTAGCAATAAGTGGACACGACAATGTGAAACCATTTACATCGATTACAACATCCTCAACAAGCGTGGCTAGAATTACCACACATTCAAACCTTCATTATCATGATGCTTAATATTTTTGCAAATCTTGGTGCTCTTGCAAATGTCTTTGACAGAACCAAAAAGAGCAAAGATCCTTGTGTTCCTGAGCAAGGCTGCAAACCAAATTCTTTTTTGTCCTTTGCCTAGTCTCACCCCAAAATAAATAAATGATACAAATGGTTCTTTACTGGTTTTGAAAGTAAAGCCAGGAATGATGTGAAGTTGGGACTCCTGAATTATTCATGATTTCTGATTGAATAGGATCATTATCTCTGGCCTTACAAGCTAATAAATACTGTCTAATGCCTGGATACTGTTTTGATCTAATAGTGTCAGGAACAAGAAAAAGCTGACTTTTTTACAAGCTTAGACCTAAATTAGAGAGGAGATCCTGATGAGTCTTTTCTTAAATTTTATTTCAAGAATCCTAGGCTTCCCTTTGAAGGCATTTAACAGAGTCACACAGTTAAGAGGTTGTAGGAATGTATCCTTTTGCTAGTATTAGTATTATCACTGCTGTTTTCCTTCTTTTTTCTCATTCTCTACCACAAGACAGGGCATCCAGAGCAAAGTATTTGCACAAATGCGGATTGAGGCTCGGGAATGATTATGGTATCTAACCGTTTGCGTGCGAGCAGTCAAATAATCTTACATTATGTAGTTCAGATTTTTTTTTTCCAGGATGGATTACAATGAGTGTGAATTCTCTTGAGTTTAATAAAACTATAAACCAAAGGAATGGTAGAGACCCAAATTAAGGGTCTGCTCTGAGAAGCTCTCATGGGAAAGAGGCAATCCAGGGAAAGATTGAATGGGTAGAGTTAAATATATTTGACAATGAGATTCAGAAAGAAACTTGAATTATGTTTGGAATTTTGTACATATGTCCGCTGCACTCTCCAAGTGTAACAAGGCTCATCCAGATTACACAATACAAAATCTGTGGTCTTAACAGAAGAACAGTGCATGTTTTTCCATGCACAATTGGAAGGCTATTAACACGTGTAGCTTTGACAAAGAGCCTGTTAGCCATTCTGTTATTTGTAAAAAATGTATTCAGACTAAGGTTTCTCTATGAGACAGCTGGCTGTATCTTTCCAAGAATGTACTTTTTCCAGGGTGGTTTTCTCAGTATCTAGCTCCAGCCAATAAACCATGCAACTTAATTAACTTTTTTTAACACGAATTAAAGGTGTGTGAATTATCTACTGGAGAGGTGGAGAAGGCTGCTCTGTAGTGCTATATTGCTATCTGACAATTTAAGGATGGGTCTTCAGGGAAAGTGATGGCAAATGTCTATTAATAGCATTTTGAATACTTGTTCTGATTTATGCATTTTTTTTTTTACTATAAACTGCCTCAAATGTTTATTTCATTATTCCTTTAAACACTCAAAGAAGCTAATAGGAAAGACTTTGGATAGATAGGTCCAATGTGTTCTGTATTCTATACCCAGACCTGTATTCTATTACAGCGAGAACAATTTACTTCGTGGAATTGTGTGATGACTGCAGTCCTTTTTTAAAAAAAATGGTTAAACCCTTATTATGTGCCAAGCACTGTACTAAGCCCTGGGGTAGACACAGAGGGTCAGGTTGGAAACAGTCCATGTCCCACATGGGCCTCACAGTCCTAATTCCCATTTTATTAATGAGGCAACAGAGGCACAGAGAAGTTAAGTGACTTGTCCAAAGTCACACAACACACTAGCGGCAGAGCCAGGATTAGAACCCAGGTCCTTCTGCTTCCCAGTGGAGTGGCCTATCCACTAGGCCAGGAGACTTCTCATCTATCCTTGTAACAATCCAAACTTTTCCTTCTACAACCCTAACCTTCCCTCTAGGTATATATTTGCAACTCTCCTTTGCATCCGAGGATGATACTACTCAAGGTAGCGCTTACTACAGTGCTTTGACACACAGTGAGTGCTCAGTAAATACAACTGAATAAATGAATGAACGAAGGTGAGATTTTATAGATGGGTGGGGCTGACTGACAAGACCGAGGTCCTCAGCACATGACTGGCTTCTGCTCTAAGACAGCCAAACCATTTCTATTTATGATTATGGCCTGCTTATGATTATACCCCAGCTGGCCTGGCTTCTGGGCCCACCCTCCATCTGTCCACTGGAATGCCAGATAATTGTTTATTTACTTCATTTAAAGACTTTCTTCTGCACATCTTTTCTACAGTTTCCCCATTTCAGTTCTCCACAGAGCAGTTGTTTGGGTACCTTATGGTCATCACTGTACCTCGTTCTCTTCACTGTACCTCGTTCTCTCCTATCCTGCCATCGACCCCCAGCCCACGTCCTTCCCCTGGCCTTGAATGTGCTCCCTCCACACATCTGCCAAGCTAATTCTCTTCCTCTCTTCAAAGCCCTACTGAGAGCTCACCTCCTCCAAGAGGCCTTCCCAGACTGAGCCCCCTTTTTCGTCCCCTCCTCCCCATCCCCCCGCCCTACCTCCTTCGCCTCCCCACAGCACTTGTATATTTATTTGTACAGATTTACTACTCTATTCATTTTACTTGTACGTATTTACTATTCTATTTATTTTGTTAATGATGTGCATATAGCTTTAATTCTATTTGTTCTGACAACTTTGACACCTGTCTACATGTTTTGTTTTGTTGTCTGTCTCCCCCCTCTAGACTGTGAGCCCTTTGTTGGGTAGGGACCGTCTCTATATGTTGCCAACTTGTACTTCCAAGCACTTAGTACAGTGCTCTGCACACAGTAAGTGCTA
Source organism: Tachyglossus aculeatus (assembly GCF_015852505.1). NCBI lineage: Eukaryota > Metazoa > Chordata > Mammalia > Monotremata > Tachyglossidae > Tachyglossus > Tachyglossus aculeatus. The sequence continues at coordinate 101,823,233 of NC_052066.1, forward strand.
AATAAATACGACTGAATGAATGAATGAATCCATTCTCCTAACACATTTTGTCCAAGAAAGATGTGACCTGATGAGCATTATTTCAGTGCATTTGATCTTCTTGCATTGTTTGTGATCCTGTCTTGCCACTTGATGTTGAATATTGTTTTCAGAAGGTAATGTTTGAAAAACTCTGAGAATAATGATAATGAAAGTAATTGTGCTATCTGTTAATTGCTTAATTCATGCCAAACTCTGTACATTGTACTGGGGTTGATTAAATATAAACTCACACTATGGACCTCATGGTTTTATAGATAGGTAGAACAGGTATCTTAGCCCCATGTTTACAGCTAAAGAAACTGAGGCATGGAGAAGTTAACAGCAATGCCAAACTAATACCAGCCAAATGCCAACCTACTCACTGTACCTTCCTCTCGCATATCTTGCCACTGACCCCTCACCCACATCCTGCCTCTGGCCTGGAATTCCCTCCCTTTTCATAACCAACTGATAATTACTCTCCTCACCTTCAAAGCCTTATTCAAGTCACTTCTCCTCTAAGAGGCCTTCCCTGACTAAGTCCTCATTTCTTCTCTTCCCACTCCGGCATCAATCAATCAATCATATTTCTTGAGCGCTTACTGTGTGCAGAGCACTGTACTAAGTGCTTGGGAAGTACAAGTTGGCAACATAAGTTGGCATCACCATGACTTGCTCCCTTTATTCATCACCATCACTCCGAGCTCCACAGCACTTATGTACATATCTGTAATTAATTTATTTACATTAATGTATGTCTCCCCCTTTAGACTGTAAGCTCACTGTGGGCAGGGAATGTGTCCGTTTTATTGTTTTTGTGTTCTACTCTCCCAAACACTTAGAACAGTGCTCTACACACAGTAAGTGTTCAGTAAATTCAATTAATTGATTGATTGATTGAACAGCACAAAGCAATTAAAAACCTAGGTCCTCTGAGCCATGCTCATGGTCTAAGCCATGCTACTTTTCTACTGTATCATAATATTGAATGTGGTATTTGTTAGGCACTTACAATGCTCCCTGTACTATGAACTGAGGTAGATACAGATTATTAGGGTGGACACAGTCCCTGTCCCACATGGGGCTCACAGGCTAAGTAGTCTTGAGAATAAGTATTTAATTCCCCTTTTACAGATGAGGATTCTGAGGCCTAAAGAAATTGAGTGATTTGCCCAAGGTTACACAGCATGTAAATTGGGTTCTATGTCTCCCAGATCTGTGCGCTTTCCACTAGGCCACAGTGCTTCTCCCAACATTGCGTACTGTTCCCTATTACAGCTTGAAGCCATACTGTGCTTCTGGAAGGGCAAAGTTAATAATGTTCTTCAGTTTTCAATCCATTAAGGCTCTGGCTAGAATTACTCCAGCAATGGAGAGTTTCCAGAACCCATAATAGGTTCTTCTTAAAACTGGGAGTAATGGAGACTTTTTAGAAAACCTGAGACATTTCCTCGACAAAGATCTTGGGCATGAACAAAGAAGTACATACTGTGAACCCACTGTTGGGTTGCCAACTTGTACTTCCCAAGTGCTTAGTACACTGCTCTACACACAGTAAGCGCTCAATAAATACGATTGAATGAATGAATGAATAATAACTGGTATTTATTGAGCACTTACTGTGTACCAGGCACTGTTCTAAGTGCTGGGGTGGATACAAGTAAATTGGGTTGGGCAGAGTCCCTGTCCCACATGGGGCACACAGTCTGAATCCCCATTTTGCAGATGAGGTAACTGAGGCACAGAGAAGTTAAGTGACTTGCCCAAGGTCACACAGCAGACAAGTGATGGAGTCAGGATTAGACCCAGGCCCTGCTGACTCCCAGGCATGTGCTCTATCCACTAGGTCACACTTTTTACTGTTGTACCATCAGTTCTGGGGTCTTTGTCATTTGTATGACTCTGTCTACAGTAGAGCCCCTCTCAGGATCACACTTAGAGAGTTTCCAGTACTCTACCAGTCTTGGCTACAGGAGGGAGAGTCAGGCCGAGGCCTGTACATTCAATTCCTAGCTTGGCCAGTGGCTAGCAAGTGGAAGGCAATCTGCTACAAGTCAAAACTCCCCTGTTCTGGGCAACAGCAGCTTGGGAGGGAGTCAAGGGTGGAGGCTTGAGTTTACTGCACGGAAGACAATAGTAAACCAGTTCTGTATTTTTGCCAAGAAAACTATGGATACACTGCCAGAGCAGTTGCAGATGAAGGTGGGGTGTTCTGGGAGACATGTGTTCATGGAGTCACTATGGGCTGGAGGCGACTCGACAGCATAAAACAAGACAAGACTACAGTAGAGACTTCATCAAATGTTGTGGTCTGTTGGCAAGAAAACCACTCTTCAGAGAGAATCATCCGCATGTTGGAAAGTGTGTTGCAAACTTCATCAAAGAGTCGAAAACTTCTTCCTTGCATGAGATGAAGGTGGAACCATCAGTCAATCAATCATTCATATTTTTGAGCACTTAGTGTGTGCAGAGCACTGTACTCGCCTCTTCAGTGGCTCTGTGGTGTTTCCGTTTTTATGACATTCCTTAAGCTCTATGTACCAGGCACCATACTAAAGCACTGTACTAAGCTCTCATGGGGTGTGAGTCCCTGTAGATTCTTCAGTGATGCTTAGAAAACTTTCATTTGGTTTCAGTCTATAAAACCTGGAATCTCTTCATTTTTGACATTTCATAAATTCTCACACTTTTTCTATATTTTGGGATACAAGCTGTGATAGGCACACCTTCAGCCAGGCCAATGAAGATCAACAAGGTGCTTGTTATAGAATGGCCCAAAGATTCACCCAATTATAGGTCAAATTGGTAGAGGCAGATGCCATTGGAGAAGCAGCGTAGCTCAGTGGAAAGAGCATGGGCTTTTGAGTCAGAGGTTCACGGGTTCAAATCCCAACTCTGCCAACTGTCAGCTGTGTGACTTTGGGCAAGTCACTTCACTTCTCTGTGCCTCAGTTACCTCATCTGTAAAAAGGTAATTAAAACTGTGAGCCCCCTGTGGGACAACCTGATCACCTTGTAACCTCCCCAGTGCTTAGAACAGTGCTTTGCACATAGCAAGAGCTTAACAAATACCATCATTATTATAATTATTATTATTATGCCAGAGCAGGGTTACTTAGATATGATTGCCATGTTGCTTGTGGATCCCTTTTCTCTAGAAACTTAACATTCATCTGTCTTGGCGAGTTGGATGCCAGTTTGAGATTTGTTTCTTTTCTTGTTAGGGAAAGCTTGGAATGAGTCAGAAAATGATCAGCCTAGCCCTTGGTGCCAGGCAGGAAAACAGGAATATAATAATAATAATAATAATAATAATAATAATAATAGTATTATTTTTCATACTTACCTTATGCCAAGCACTGAACTAAGCTCTGGGATAGGTATGCTATTATCGGTTCAGACACAGTCCATGTCCCACATGGCACTCACAGCCTAAGTAGGTGGGAGAACAGGTATTGAATTCCTAATGTTTGAATGAGAAAACTCAGGGCCAGAAGTGACTTGCCCAAGGTCACATAACAAGCAAATGGAAGAGCTAGGATTAGAACCTAGCTCCTCTGCTTCCCAGGCCCATGATCTTCCAGTAGGCCACTTGGCTTCTCTAACATCTTTCGTGTTTGACTGTCAACCTGCTTTGACAGTCAACCTGCTAGATAGAGCTGATATGGTGCCATTATTCAAGTGTGGAGTGCATCCAGATTGTGTTTCCCTTATTCCATAAGTAGAACATTACATTGGCAATTATGAGTGATGTTTAGTACATTTTCTGAGTAAGGGTAAGGTATTACTGATAACTTACAATCATGGGTTGTTAAATGATTTTTTTTCCCTATCTTTCATTAGTTCTTCCCAAAGCTGCATTGAAAAGTGCCATGAGAACCAGGTTATTGGATACTGATGCTGCTGTGATTAATCTACCCTGATTCAGATTGTGCCAGTCACGATGAATAGATATGCACTGATGATTTTGACAAGGGACCTGTGTTTTAAAGAAGGCATAGGTCATTGGATGCTCACTAATGCCTATGGGAGAATGAAGAAGGCTTGAGGCTCCCTGTAATAATAATGATGGTATTTGTTAAGTGCTTCACCATTCTAAGTGCTTTGGTAGATAAAAGGTAATCAGGTTGTCCCACATGTAGCTCACAGTCTTCATCTCCATTTTACAGATGAGGTCACTGAGGCCCAGAGAAGTGAAGTGACTTGCCCAAGGTCGCACAGCAGACATATGGCGGAGCTGGGATTAGAACCCCTGACCCTCTGACTCCCAGGACTGGGCTCTCGCCTCTAAGCTATGCTGCTTCTCTTGCTCTGACTGTGAAACTTATGCTTTCAAGCCTTCATTCTCCAAAGGAAAGACTTATCCAGAAAAGCTGCCATTTCCAGGGGATGAAAACTGCCACCTGACACCTATTTGTTTGAACTCTCCTTAATCAGGAAGTCTTGTTTCAGAAAATGTGCAATGTTGTCTTTGAACCTGGCTAGTTTCCCGGCACGAGTGCCATTCTCATGAAGAATTATGTTCATCTTCATCAAGAGCTCTTGGATCACAAAGGTTCATTATCAAACAGAAATTCCTTACCATCAGCTTTAAGGCACTCAGTCAGTTTGCCCCCATATACCTTACCTCATTGATCTCCTACTACAGTCCAGCCCACACATTTCACTCCTCTGTGCCAGCTTGTTCACTATGCCCAGTTCTGTCTATCTCACCACCAATTCCTTTCTCACATCTTTTTTTTATGGTATTTGTTAAACACTTACTATATACCAAGCACTGTACTAAGTGGTGGGGTCTTGTTTTGTCTTATGCCATCGAGTCATTTCCGACCTATAGTGACACCATGGACACATCTCTCCCAGAATGTTCCACCTCCATCTGCAATAGTTCTGGTAGTGTATCCGTAGAGTTTCCTTGATAAAAATCTGGAAGTGGTTTACCATTGCTGCCTTCCGAGCAGTAAACTCGAGTCTCCACCCTCAACTCTCCCATGCCGCTGTTGCCCAGCATGGGTGAGCTTTGACTTGTAGCAGATTGCCTTCCATTTTCTAGTCACTGCCCAAGCTAGGAATTGAATGTACAGGCCTCTGCTTGACTCTCCCTCCTGTAGCCGAGACTGGTAGAGTACTGCAAACTCTCCAGGTGTGACCCTGAGAGGGGAAGTGGTGGGGTAGATGCAAGTTAATCAGGTTGGACATAGTCCCTGTCCCACATGGGACTCACAGTCTAAGTAGGAGGGAGATCAGGTATTGAATTCCTTATTTTACAGAAAAGTTAAGTAACTTGTCCAAGGTCAAACAGCAAAGTGGTGGATTCCCAGACCTGTGCTTTATTGGCTTGTCCACCTTCCTTCTGTCCTGGAACTCCCTCTTCTTCCATAAATGCCAGACCACCACTCTCCTCACCTTCAAAGTCTTATTAAAGTCACATCTCCTCCTAAAAGCCTTTTTCAATGAAGCCCTCTTTCCCCAGACTCCCTCTCCAATCTGTGCTGTCTAGGCACTTGTATCTGTACCCTTGGCACTTAGTATTTGCTCCCCATCTTAGCCCCGCAGCATGGCTCAGTGGAAGGAGCCTGGGATTTGGAGTCAGAGGTCATGGGTCCAAATCCTGGCTCCACCACTTGTCAGCTGTGACTTTGGGCACGTCACTTCACTTCTCTGTGCCTCAGTTACCTCATCTGTAAAATGGGGATTAAGATTGTGAGCCCCACATGGGACAACCTGATCTCCTTGTATTCCCCCAGCACTTAGAACAGTGCTTGGCACATACTAAGTGCTTAACAAATACCATTATTATTATTATTATTATCCATAATTTATTTCTTTCTATTAAAATCTATCTCCCCTTCTAAGCTGTAAATTTGTGGTAGGGAGGGGATGGAGTCTGCCAACTTTGTTATAGCGTATTCTCCCAAGTGCTTAGAATAGTAAGCATTCAATTAATGCCATTAATTGATTGATTGATTGATTCACCGCTGGACTGTATGAGCTGATTCTCCCTGTATCCCCAGTTCAGGTGAAGTGTCTCCCGGGAGTAGAATAGGAGTTTTGGTGCAGATCATGCCAGCCTGAAGATGTTCTTGCAAAGTTCAAGCTGCCCTTACCTAGCCAATCACCAGGCAGGGCTTAAACTGGACTGGGTTGATCGAGCATGTGGAACCCAGTAAAGAGGTTTTTCTAGGAAGATCGAGGAGGAAGAAGACTTTTAGGCAACACTGAGATGGAGCTGGGTTGTTAGGATGAGAAAAAGAGGGCCTTCTTCCCCCTTGAAGGAACAAGTGAACTCTGGATTTTCTTATTTGCAATCTCCACTTCCTTCAACTTCACATCATCACAGCTTTCTTTTGATATTCTGCCCCTGTTTTATGTCAGTAATATTGAACTACATAATGTGCAAACACCAAAACATTTTTTGCTTCAGGGGAAGTGAGGACCACACTCAATCACAACATAAAAAGCAGATGGCACAGTACTGCTGAGAGGATACACAAAATATTCTGCTTCTCTGCCATACTCTGTACTCTTAACCATGCATTGCTATCTCAGGTTTCATGCCTCTAATCTTTGGGAGGACTTGGAAAAGTGAATGGATGCTCAGTGTAGCCCTACACAATTATTGTAAAAATGGTTCACCTGCACGTTTCACTGATGGGAAGGCAACCTAATCTAAGTCTTTTGAAAGTAGGTGGGTCAGGGCATTGGTCCCTTGGATGCTGAAGAGGCATCAGCACTATTCAGTAACACCTGGGGTGTCCGGGAGACCCCATCTACCTCAAGTGAAATGGGTGACAGAAAATATGTCCAAATGGCTTCCCACCTCCCCCAAGTCCAAACTGGATTCATCAGAAGAGAGTGAAGACTCACCTGGTGGAGTGAATACATTAAAAATCTACCAAAACACAAATAATCCCAATCTAGTAATCAATCAATCACTCAGTGGTACTTATTAAGCGCTCTACTATGTGCAGAGAACTGACTAAGCATTTGGGAGTGTACAATACAACAGAGTTGATGGACATGTTCCTTGCACACAATAGCTTAGGATCTCAAGGGGAGGCAGACATTAATGTAAAAAAATAAACTGCGAAGATGTATAAACTCACCCATGCTAAGCAGCAGTGGTATGGGAGAGAGTCGAGGGTGGAGACTCGAGTTTACTGCACAGAAGGCGGCAATGGTAAACCACCTCCGTGTTTTTACCAAGAAAACTCTATGGATCCACTACCAGAATGATCGCAGATGAAGAGCAGGGCGTTCTGGGAGAGATGTGTCCATGGTGTCGCTACGGGTCGGAAACGACTTGATGGCATAATAAAAGACATAAGTACTGTGGGACTGAGAGTTGGTGTGAATACTAAATGCTCAAAAGACACAGACCCAAGTGCTTAGTTGATGTGAAATGGAGAAAGAGTCAGAGAAAAGTGGGCATAATTGGAGAAGGGCTCTTGGAGGAGATGTAATCTTTATAAGACTTTTAAGGTGGGGAGAGTGGTGGTCTGGCTTATGCGGAGGACGAGGGACTTCCAGGCCAGAGGGAGGACATGGGAAAGGGTCTGGAGGTGAGGCAAGTGAGATCAGGGCACAGTGTGAAAGTTGGCAGGAGTGGAGCAGGGAGAGAAGGCAGCAGGAAAGTCAGTGAGGAGGCTGATGCAGTAATCAAGGTGATATAGGATAAGTACTTGGAATTATGTAGTAGCAGTTTGGATGCAGAGGGAATGATGGATTTTGGCAATATTGTGAAGATTAAACTGACAGCATTTTGTGACAGATTGACAATGTGGGTTGACTGAGAGATATGAGTTGAGGATAACCCCATGGTTATGGGCTTGTGAGACAGGGAGTTTGGTGGCGCTGTCTTCAGTGACAGGAGAGTCATGTGGCAGACAAGATTTGGGGAGGAAGACGAGGAGTTTGGTTTTGGACATGTTTTGTCATCAAATTTATTTGATGTGTCAGTGGGAAATCCAACGCAAAGGCAGGAGGGAATGGGAGACTGCAGGGAAGGAGAATCTCCCCACCTTAAATATTCCAACTCCCTTTTTAGTATTTTTGTGCCACCTAAGCACTTAAATACTCATAACTGCCTGTAGCACTTTTGTATCAATCAATCAATCAATGGAATTTATTGAGTACTTACTGGTGGAAGAGCACTATACTAATCACTTGAAAAAGCATAGTAAAATATAATCCCAGCTCCACCACTTGTCTGCTTTGTGACCTTGGGCAAGTCAATTTACATCTCTGTGCCGGTTACCTCATGTGTAAAATGGGGATTTTAGACTGTGAGCCCACTGTAGGGTAGGGACTGTCTCTATATGTTGCCAACTTGTACTTCCCAAGCGCTTAGTACAGTGCTCTGCACACAGTAAGTGCTCAATAAATACGATTGATTGATTGATTGATTGATTGAGACTGTGAGCCCCACGTGGGACAGGGACTGTGTCCAATCCGATTTGCTTGTATCCACTCCAGAGCTTATTAAAATTAATAGGCACTATCCCTACATATCCTATACACTCATTACTTTGTCCTATCTGTAATTTATCTAATAGTTTTCTTTTTTGCTAGATTGCAAGCTCCTGGAGGGGAGGGATCATATCTATTATATGGTTTTTTCCCAATTGTTAAGAAGCAGCATGGCCTAGTGGATAGAGCATAGTCCTGGGAGTCAGAAGGACCTGGGTTTTAATCCACTTTGCCACTTGAATGCTGTGTGACCTTGGGCAAGTCACTTCAGTTCTTTGGAACTCAGTTACCTCTGTAAAATGGGGATTAATAGCGTGAGCCTCATGAGGGACATGGGCTGTGACCAATTTGATCAACTTGTTTCCACCCTGGCGCTTACTACAGTGCCTGACACATAGTAAGTGCTTAACAGATACTGTAAAAAGTTGTTCATAACACTAGGTGCTAAATAAGTATCATCGACTGAGTCTGTCAGCTACAGAGCTGAAGGAATCCATCCTGCTGAGCAATGAGGATTGCCATTGGGCTGAGGAATGTTCAAGTCCCTGTATTTCCTCGACCCTTCAACTCTCTTTTAATACCACCAAGCTTGTTTACAGATACAATGCACGATACTATCAGGAGTCATTGAGCTTGGAAGACCCAAACCCCACCAACAGAGTGTCTAGGGAAAAGCAGGCTGACCATGTCAGAAGTTGTGGCTCCTAAGCCTGTTTGTCTGCATTTTTCCCTGTGGGTTGGACATGGACCCTGCTTCCCCACTGAAGCAGCCTATTCCTGGATCCTCCTATCTGACGTGGATGGGCTAAGAATACACGAGATGCATGTGTTTGTGAATTCCTGGCAGTCTTTTAAAGTGATGTGGGACAACAAGACCACATTTTAACCAAAACACTGCTCCTTTGAAATAATAACAATGAATACGACTTTGTTTAGGAATTCGGAGAGTCCATCAAGTATCAGGGAGCTGGAGCTGAAGAGTGCCTTGCTCTGTCTCCCGAGGCTTGGAAGCATAAAGCAGCTGTGTCCCTGGCTGCTGAAGGAAAGACTACTAAAGGATAATCCTCAAGGTGGCAGAGGTTCCATTCCTAGAAAAGATCGAGAGTCTCTGGCCTAAAATATGACGAGATGGGCTGGACTTTTTGCAGACTCTCGTAGACCCTCATCTGTTTCTCTTCGCCTTTTGTGATGGAATGCTTCTTTTTTTCTTTTTTGTGTAGTTTATCTTACGATTTATGTGATTTATGAGGTATATTGTCCTGTTTGAGGGGAAGGGCTGTCGAAATTGTAAATACAAATAGGCCTCCTCCAGGAGGCCTTCCCAGACTGAGCCCCCTCCTTCCTCTCCACCTCGTCCCCCTCTCCATCCCCTCCATCTTACCTCCTTCCCTTCCCCACAGCACCTGTATATATGTATATATGTTTGTACATATTTATTACTCCATTTATTTATTTATTTATTTTACTTGTACATATCTATTCTATTTATTTTATTTTGTTAATATGTTTGGTTTTGTTCTCTGTTTCCCCCTTCTAGACTGTGAGCCCATTGTTGGGTAGGGACTGTCTCTACATGTTGCCAACTTGTACTTCCCAAGTGCTTAGTACATTGCTCTGCACACAGTAAGCGCTCAATAAATATGATTGATTGATTGATTCATGCATTTAATTCTTCTCCCTATGAACATATAGGATGTGTTGGCACATAAATCAGGACAACGGAACTATCTATATATGCATGAATAATATTCTTGCAGAAAATCCTTTTAGAGGCATTTTTTCTGTTATTTTCATCTACATGGGGAAGGAAATAAGCTATTTTTTGTCATTTTTTTCTGTTGTTCTCATCTACTTGGGGAAAGAAATAAGCAATTCTGTGACCTCGGCAGGAAATGCACCCAGTTTGTTTGGCCATGGCATGAATTCACTCACTAATACACTACATGCATGAGAAATGAGCTTCTCTGTCCAATAAGAAAGCATTCACAGAACTAACATGATTCAATGCCAAAGCCAATTATTTCATTCTAGCTGTGAGTCCTATGAAATATTCACAGGATTTTGGTGGTTTTGAATCTCTCCTGGTCTCTTTCCCTCTTCATTTTCTTCCCCCAAATCCCAGGTTGTATGATCTTTCCTTTTCTCTCAAATAGTAATAATAATGATGATGACAAATAATTGTAGTGTTTTTATGCACTTTATAAATGCCACACACTGGAGTTGATATAATATAATCAGACCAGACTCACTCCCTTTCCCACATGGAGTTGACTGTGTGAGGGGTGGGGAATCTGAGAAGCTAAATCACTTGAGCAAAGTCACATGAGGTAGAGTAAGGATCGGAACTCAAGTCTCCTAATTGCAACACTTGTCCTCTTTCTACTAGGCCATGTTGCTCTCTGTCCTGTGTTCCTTCCTTTCCCTGTTCATGATCCTCCTCCTTTCTCCACCTATTTTGGAGTCATCTTGGAACTTGAAGCAGCATGGCATAGTGGATAGAAAAAGGGCCTGTGAGCAGAAGGTCATGGGTTCTAATGTGGCTTTTCCACTTGTATGCTGTGTGACCGTGGGCAAGTCACTGAACTTTTCTGTGCCTCAGTTAAATCATCTGTAAAATGGGGATTGAGTCTGCAAGGCCCACATGGGACAGGTACTGTGTCCAACTTGATTTGCTTGTATCCACCCCAGGGCTTAGTTCACTGTCTGGCTCAAAATAAGCTCTTAACAAATACCATCATCATTATCAATATTATCATTAACTTGGGAAAATACCACATTCTGACACCTCGGAGCTGGTTTGGCCCAATCTCACCTGCCAATCTCAGGACCTTTTACTCCTTCCTGGCTTCTCTAATAATAATAATAATAATAATAATAACAACGGCATTTGTTAAGCGCTTACTATGTGCAAAGCACTGTTCTAAGCGCTCGGGGGGGATAGAGTGTGATCAAGTTGTCCCACGTGGGGCTCACAGTCTTAATCCCCATTTTACAGATGAGGTAACTGAGGCTCAGAGAAGTTAAGTGACTTGCCCAAGGTCACACAGCAAACATGTAGCGGAGCCGGGATTCGAACACATGATCTCTGACTCCAAAGCCCGGGCTCTTTCCACTGAGCCACACTGCTCCTCTAACCCCTGCCATCTTGGGACCACCTCATTCTTTACTCTTCCTCTGTCCATGATGGAGTTAGTAGCACTCTGCTGCCCAGATTATTTTTCTTCAGAAACATTTAGGACATCTTTCCCCACTCCTCACGAAATTCCAGTGGTTGCCCATCCACCTCTACATCAGAGAAAAACTCCTCACCACTGGCTTCAAAGCACTCAATCCCCTTGCCTCCTCCTACCTCATTTTGCTACTCTTCTACTACAACCAGCCTGTGTACTTTACTCCTCTAATGTTAATCTTCTCACTGTGTCTCAATCTCATCTATATAGCCACCAACATCTCGCCCACCTCCTGCCTCTGGCCTGGAATGCCCTCCCTCCTCAAATCCAACACGCAACTAATCTTCCTCTTCAAAGTCTTATTGAAGGCACATCTCCTCCAAGAGGACTTCCCTGACTAAAGCCCCTTTGCCTCTTCCCCCACTCCCTTGCCTCTTCCTCCACTCCCTTCTGAGTCACTCCGAATTGCTCCCTTTGTTTTTATCCCCTCCCATTCCCACAGCAGTTATGCAAATATCTGTAATTTATTTATTTATATTAATGTCTGTTTCCCCCCAGCCCTCCCCCCACCAGTCCCCAAACTGTAAGCTCATTGTGGACAGGGAATGTGTCCATTTATTGTTGTATTATCCTATCTAAGTGCTTAGTACAGTGCTCTGCATACAGTAAGCACTCAATAAATAGGGTTGAATGAATGAATACATAATGATAATAATAATATCCATTATGCTTGACATATAGTAAGCACTTTACAAATATATCATTATTATTATTATTATTGTGGCATTTTTTTAAGTGCTTACTATGTGCCAAGCACTGTACTAAGCTCTGGGATAGACACAAGATCACCAGGGCAGACAGAGTCCTTGTCCCACAAGGGGCTCACAGTTTAATAATAATTTTGTTATTTGTTAAGCACTTACTATGTGCAAAGCACTGTTCTGAGCGCTGGGGAGGATACAAGATGATCAGGTTGTCCCATGTGGGGCTCACAATCTTAATCCCCATTTTACAGATGAGGTAACTGAGGCACAGAGAGTTAAGTGACTTGCCCAAAGTCACACAGCTGACAAGTAGTGGAGTCAGGATTTGAACCCATGACCAGGAGTTTAAGTGGATGGGAGAACAGATATTGAATCCCCGTTCCATAAATAAGGAAGCTGAAGCATTGGTAGATGAAATGACTTGCCCAAGGTCACATTGTAGGCAAGTAGCAGAACGGGAATCAAAACCTAGGTTCTCTAACTCCCTGGCCTGTGTTCTCTCCACTAGGTCACACGGATTTGGCAGGTTATGTGGCCTCTCTCAACTCCCTCTGGCCTCCTGTTTCTCTCCATCTTTCATGCTCAATCTCTTCTCTCTGGCCCCCTATTCCCCTCTCCTGTGACTCCTGCTCCCTCCTCATTCTCTTTTCTTTCCCTTAGCTTCTGCTAATCCTCTTGTGTCTTCTGCTCTGGTTTCAAGTGTTGGAAACTCCATTTTGTGCCCAGGATGCCAGTGTTTTTATCTCCCGAGCCTCTCCCCACTCAGATACCTGTCCTCTTTCTCTATCTGACCTCGCCCCATTCATGGCTTTGCTGGGAGGGAAAGGAAATGAAGCTGCGAGAGTTGTAATTAATCAAAAGTTACTGAGCTGGGTGCAGAGCACCATATTAAGATCTTGGGAGAGTATGGTAGCATTATTTAGACCTGTTTCCTGCCCTCAAAATAATTTACAATCTAGTGGGGCAATACTAAAATGAATTTTTTCTAGGAGGAAGTAAGAGAACACAGAAATTATATACAAAGGTTCCACAAGAGGTTGTGAATACTAAAATACTTGGATAGTGGGGAGGTGCTGAAGAGGCAGTTTTAGGGGTGTGATGAATTGGGTAGATTGAAAGTTCATCTTGGAAGACCTCTTGAAAGATCATGTGATTGTATAAGGAGTTTCAAAATGGGGAGTGTTGAAGAGGGAGAAAGTTCCTGCGTGGTGGTTGTTCGGATGGAGAAGAAGGAGTGAATTCTGGAAATGTTGTAGGGTTATGTGTGTTGGCAGAAGGAGAGACATGAGCAGAGAAAAAGGACCCACAGAAGGGAATGTAGACAACAGGCAGATAAGAAAGAGATCTATTGACTCATTGACCATAAAATCATTATAGGCAAGGAACATGCCTGCTAATTCTGTTGTATTGTACTCTCCCAAGTGCTTAGTATAGTGCTCTGTGCATGGTAAGTGTTCAATAAATACCATTGATAGAGACAGACACAAAACAACAGTTCTGTAGACCTTTAGTTTGTTCTGGAGTCTATCTGTTTTGTTTTGTTGTCTGTTTCCCCCTTCAAAACTGTGAGTCCATTGTTGGGTAGGGACCGTCTCTATATGTTGCTGACTTGTACTTCCCAAGCACTTAGTACAGTGCTCTACTACACATACGATTGAGTGAATGAATATCATGGTATGTCCACACTCACTTTGATAGTCTCCCAAAAGATATGCTGGCCTTCTTGATTTGATTTTCTTTTTTATCTATCATTGCATCCTTGGTTAGTGTGCTGCTTAGAGAGCAGAATTTTGTGACAGTGTTTAGCTCTGTATTACCAATATAAATTTTAGGCTGTGCACAAGGCTTCCCTGATGCCAGCTGACACATCACCTTGGTTCTCTTCAGGCTAATCTAGTAAAGCAGTTTACCATTATTTGCATGCTTTCAGGTCTGTATGCCTCCAAACGAAAGTTTTCTGCATACAGTCAGACTTGATGACTATTTCTAGGGTTTCTTAAAGTCCTTTAAGTTGGAAGAATTCCCCAGACATGGGGAAGCCTATCTTAACACCAGCAATCTAGGTCTCTTTTTGTATCCTCCAGTTTTCCTGTTTAGAATAAATTCAACAAGACCAGATCTATTACGCATCCAGCCCTGCTTTGTGTTTCTGGGTGCATTTCATCAATGATAATCTTTAGTAGCCAATCCACAGACAATTACTCTCCTCCACCTTCAATGTCTTATTGAAGGCACATCTCCTCCAAGAGACCTTCCCAGAGTAAGCCCCACTTTCCCTCATCTCCCACTCCCTTCTGTGTCATCCTAACTTACTCTCTTTGCTTTTCCCCCACCTCCCAGCCACACAGCTCTTTTGCATATTTCAATAACTTTATTTATTTGTATTGATGTCTGTCTCCCCACCTCTAGACTGTGAGCTCATTGTAGACAGGGATTTTCACTGTTTATTGTTGTATCATTCTTTCCCAAGTGCTTAGTACAGTGCTCTGTACACAGTAAGTGCTTAATAAATATGATTGAATGAATTAATTAATGAATACTATAGCCAGGAGGACGGTAAGGTGTCTTAATCATTGCCACAATCTGGTCTTCGTCTTTCTTCTTGAAGATGGTGATGATGATATTTGCTTCTTTGAGATTCTTTGGCATTTCCTCAGTTGTCCATATGTTGAAGACATATAGGTTGTCTTCTCTATGCTTACAGATCTCAGGGGTATACCATCGGACTCAGGTACTTTCCATTTTTCACTGCTGTGTGATGTTGAAGGATTGAAGGATTTGCATGCTTTGCAGAGTCTTATCTATAATAAGAGAAGGTGGGTTGAGACCAAGTGTTCTTACCATCTTTTAACAACTCCCTCCTTGTCTGGGATGGGACCGAAGCAGACTTCACTCTTCAGAGAAACCATGAGAGCATAGAGAAGCAGCATGACACAGCAGATAGAGCACGGGCCTGGGAATGAGAAGGTCATGTGTTCCAATCCTGGCTCCACCACTTAACTGCTGTGTGACCTTGGGCAAGTCAGTTCACTTCTCGGGGCTTCAGTTACCTCATCTATAAAATGGGGATTGAAATTGTGAGCCCCATGTGGGACAGGAACTGAGTCCAACCTGATTTGCCTGTATCCACTCTAGTGCTTAGTACAGTGCTTGGCACATAGTAAGCACTTAATAAACACCATAATTTTTATTATTACTAAGAATAGGAGTATAGAATGTCTTTAATTATATGTACCTAGAGACACATCCTCAGGCGCATACAGACCCAGGTACCCACAACCTACACACAACCACACACACCCACACATGCGCACACCCCTTGCCATTAAGACAATTCACTGCCACCGCCTTTCAGGTGCTGCTAGAAGGGCACAGTAGGGGTCAAGAGGCAGTGGCTAGTCGCTACTGTCCTACTACAACCCAGCCCGCAGTTTGTTCCTCTTATGCTAACCTTCTCACTCTACCTCGATCTTGCCTATATTGCTGCCGACCTCTCACCCCTATTTCTGGCCTGGAATGCCCTCCCTCCTCATGTCAGGCAACTAATTCCTCTCCCCTATTTCAAAACCTTATTAAAGGCACATCTCCTTCAAGAAGCCTTCCCTGACTAAGCCCTCCTCTCCTCTTCTCCCATTCCCTTCTGCGCCGTTTCTCACTTGCTCCATCAATCATCCTACCTCCCACCCCCACAGCACATATGTATATATCTGTAATTTATTTATTAAATTATTTATTTACTTATGTATTTATTTATTCATTTATATTGATGTCTGTCTCCCCCTCTAGACTGTGAGCTGATTGTGGGCAGGAACGTGCCTGTTGTATCATACTCTTAAACGTGTTTAATACATGCTTTGCACATAGTAAGCTCTCAAACAATGCAATTGAATGAGTGGCAGCATGGAGAACTGATGGCAGGCCCTGAATGGCAACCTGGGTAGGAGTTGACTTTGAGTTTTTTAGTCATGCCTGACCTCTTATCCTGCCACTGAACAGAGAAGGAAGAACACTTCTCTTCTTGTTCTTTAGTGGCAATATCAGTTACACCACAACTGAGCTCCCTACCAAATGAGTCCTTCGTCCTGTCAGGGGGCGGGACAGACTCCAAAGAGGGTGGATCTGGGGAGTGATAACTGATCTCTGTGGCTCTAGGTCACGGAGAGGCCATAGTTTCACTCTCTCCCTGATACTGCCATAATGGTAAGTAGCTTAGTGGAAAGAGCACGAGCTTGGGAGTCAGAGGACATGGGTTCTAATCCCGGCTCTGCCTCTTATGAGCTGTGTAACTTTGGGCAAGTCACTTAACTTCTCTGTGCTTCAGTCACCTAATCTGTAAAATGGGGATTAAGACTGTGAGCCCCACGTGGGACAACCTGATTACCTTGTATCGACCCCAGGGCTTAGAACAGTGATTGGCACATAGTAAGCACTTAACAAATACTATCATTTATTTTTTTTAGAGAGGCTGATGGTGGTATTTATTGAGCACTTAATGTGTTCAGAGCACCGTACTGAGAGCTTGGATTAACAGCATGACCTAGTGGAAAAAAGAAAAAAATAAAAAATAATAATAATAATGGTATTTGTTCAGCACTTCCTATGTGCCAAACAGTGTTCTAAGCACTGGGGTAGATAGAGAGAGGGTAATCAGGTTGTCCCACAAGGGGCTCACACTTTAAATCCCCATTTTACAGATGAGGTAACTGAGTCAGAGAGACGTTCTTCTAGACTGTGAGCCCACTGTTGGGTAGGGACCATCTCTATATGTTGCCAACTTGTACTTCCCAAGCACTTAGTACAGTGCTCTGCACACAGTAAGCACTCAATAAATACAATTGAATGAATGGAGAGCACTTGAAGGCCTATGGCCCACTTCCAGAGTCTAGAGCTTCCAGTCCCTTCTCTTTGTCAGGGATGTTGACCTCCTGCTTGCCAATGACTTCCTGCTTGCCAAATCCAATGGCTCCTACTCTATCCTAGTCCTCCACGACCTCTCAGCTGCCTTCGACACTGTGGACCACCCCCTTCTCCTCAACACACTATCCAACCTCGGCTTCACAGACTCTGTCCTCTCCTGGTTCTCCTCATCTCTCTGGCCATTCATTCTCGGTCTCTTTTGTGGGCTCCTCCTCCCCCTCACATCCCATTACTGTAGGGGTTCCTCAAGGGTCAGTTCTTGGTCCCCTTCTGTTCTATATCTACACTCACTCCCTTGGTGAACTCATTCGCTCCCATGGCTTCAACTATCATCTCTACGCTGATGACACCCAAATCTACAACTCTGCCCCTGCTCTCTTTCCCTCCCTTCAGGCTCGTGTCTCCTCCTGCCTTCAAGACATCTCCATCAGGATGTCTGCCCGCCATCTAAAACTCAATATATCCAAGACTGAACTCCTTATCTTCCCTCCCAAACCCTGCCTTCTCCCTGACTTTCCCATCACTGTTGATGGCACTTCCATCCTTCCCGTCTCACAAGCCCGCAACCTTGGTGTCATCCTCGATTCTGCTCTCTCATTCACCCCTCACATCCAATCCGTCACCAAAACCTGCCAGTCTCACCTCCACAATATAGCCAAGATCGACCCTTTCCTCTCCATCCAAACTGCTACCCTGCTGGTTCAATCTCTCATCCTATCCCGACTGGATTACTGCATCAGCCTCCTCTCTGATCTCTCATCCTCCTGTCTCTCCCCACTTCAATCTATACTTCACGCTGCTGCCTGGATCATCTTTGTGCAGAAACACTCTGGGCATGTTACTTCCCTCCTCAAAAATCTCCAGTGGCTACCAATCAACCTATGCATCAGGCAAAAACTCCTCACTCTCAGCTTCAAGGCTCTCCATCACCTCGCCCCCTCCTACCTCACCCCCCTTCTTTCCTTTTACAGCCCAGCCAGCGTCCTCTGATCCTCTGCCACTAACCTCCTCATTGTGCCTCATTCTCGCCTGTCCCACTGTCGACCCCCGGCCCACGTCCTCCCCCTGGCCTGGAATGCCCTCCCTCTGCACATCTGCCAAGCTAGCTCTCTTCCTCCCTTCAAAGCCCTAATGGGAGCTCACCTCCTCCAGAAGGCCTTCCCAGACTGAGCCCACTCCTTCCTCTCCCACTCCTCCCCCTCCGCACCCCCTAACCTTACCTCTTTCCCCTCCCCACAGCACCTGTATATATGTTTGTACTATTTATTACTCTATTTTACTTGTACATATTTGCTATTCTATTTATTTTATTTTGTTAATATGTTTTGTTTTGTTGTCTGTCTCCCCCTTCTAGACTGTGAGCCCATTGTTGGGTAGGGACCGTCTCTATATGTTGCCAACTTGTACTTCCCAAGTGCTTAGTACAGTGCTCTGCACACAGTAAGCGCTCAATAAATACTATTGAATGAATGAATGAATGAATGTTACCACTGCAGTGGGCAGCCACTGAGGGATCCTGGAGAAGAAGTGGCCATGCTATCCTGGGGGGCCTAGGTTAGGTACAGGGGCTAGGCCAAACAACTGGGGTTCACTTGGACCCCTCCTCTCCTCTGGACCCATTAAAGGGGATTTTCCCTGTGCACTCACCGAGGTTGTAGTCCCTCAGTTCTCCCTTCTGCTTCCATAGCAGTTCAGAGGAAGACAATAATGATAATAATAATGATGGCATTTGTTGATGATGATGATGGCATTTATTAAGCACTTACTATGTGCAAAGCACTGTTCTAAGCGCTGGGGAGGTTACAAGGTGATCAGGTTGTCCCACATGGGGCTCACAGGCTTAATCCCCATTTTACAGATGAGGTAACTGAGGCACAGAGAAGTTAAGTGACTTGCCTAAAATCACACAGCTGACAATTGGCAGAGCTGGGATTTGAACCCATGACCTCTGACTCCAAAGCCCGTGCCCTTTCCACTGAGCCATGCTGCTTCTAGTGCTTACTATGTGCCAAGCACTGCTCTAAGCACTGGGGTAGATACAAGGTAATCAGGTTGTCCCACGTGGGGCTCACAGTTTTAGTCCCCATTTTACAGATGAAGTAACTGAGGCACAGAGAAGTTAAGTGGCTTGCCCAAGGTCACACAGCAGACAGGTGGAGGAGCCAGGATTAGAACCCACATCCTCTGACTCCCAAGCCCGTGCTCTTTCTATTAACTCACACTGCTTCTAGATGACAATGATATGAGGAGTGAGGGGATCGGGTATTCTCGGAGTTGGAGATGGGAGTTAGAGGGGAAAGGCTCTCTCTGAACCTCCTTTCTCCATTAAGTTTCAGATCCTAGTGGCAAGAGCCTGGGCTTGGGAATCAGAGGACATGGATTCTAATCCCGGCTCCACCACTTGTCTGCTGTCTGGCCTTGGCAAGTCGCTTAGTTTCTCTGTGCCTCAGTTACCTCCTCTGTAAAATGAAAATTAAAACTGTGAGCCCCATGTGGGGCAACCTGATTACCTTGTATCTACAGCAGTGGTTGGCACATAAGTGCTTAACAAAGACCACCCTTATTATTTCTGTCCTCCATTTCTCTCAGCCTGCTTCCCATTCTCTCTCCCCTCAACCTGCTTTCTGTCCTTTCCTTGCTTCTCAGTTGGCATTCTCTCATCATTCCATTATCTTCCTAGATTTTCACATGCTTTCATCATCAGTCCACATACGTGCAGTGTGCCCATGGATAGATGCTGAAGGCTCTTATTATATATGTTTCTGCTACATTCTGTACTCAAATTGATTGGCCTCCACACAGGAAGCTCCCTGTGACATCAAGGAATGTCATATCCAGAGAGAAAAAGAAAATCCGAGAGGTTGTGCTTGGAATGTTTAGGGGGTTGCTGGATTTGCTTTATTTAATCTATTTCCCATATGTCTGTAATGTATTCCTGTGTACACATTCCCATAACCCCGAGATCACAAGATTAAAGTGAAAATGAACAGAGAAACCATTTCCCGGAAAATGACTGATATTGTGTAATTTACTGCTCAAAAACTGTTGACTCCGAAGGTCTGCACAGTAGAATAACTTTCCAAAATCACTATTGGAGTCATGTTTTTAGCAACGGTATGTAATTGCTGTGGA
Source organism: Tachyglossus aculeatus (assembly GCF_015852505.1). Lineage (NCBI taxonomy): Eukaryota > Metazoa > Chordata > Mammalia > Monotremata > Tachyglossidae > Tachyglossus > Tachyglossus aculeatus. Next base: position 101,843,706 of record NC_052066.1, read on the forward strand.
AATGTAAAAGCCAGGTTTTAAATAGCTACACAATCGCTTGTTCTGTCTTCCCCAAATTTTCCGCCTGCGTTGCCAGTCGGAGCATCCAATGAGGCCCGTAGACATTAGCGAATTAGCCATTATCTGTCACCCTCCTGGACCAAGATAACAAATAATAATATGCCCGGAGGTGCTGCTGTTTGTGACTGCGAGTTTCCCTGTGTGGCATATGCCTAGATTGTCTCAGATGAGAGGTGATTGCACAAAACTGTGATTGTGAGATGACTTAGCAGAACCCGTGATGGTGTCCTAATGGCCCCCTGCTGAGGGGAACAGGCGTAATTGTTTGTCAAGGGAAGGAACACATCTGTAAGGAGCCACCCTCGGCAGCCCAAGCATCCATGTGGAAAAGAGACTGGGAAACTCGGGATACGGAGGGAGACTTCGGAAAGGAAATTCTCCTCTCGGGACAGAGGAAACAATAGAGAAAGAGAGAAAAGCCATTGGAGACAGAGACAGGAAAAGTCATATTGAACTTGTGTGTTTAGGGACCCCAATTAGCTGTTAGAAAAAAAGACAAGCCTGTCCTGCGGCAGAATTGAACCCTACCTTGGACCATCACAGAGACATGAAACCTAGCCTCATCTGAGTCAGAAAGGAGTCTTCCTCCTGACTGGGAAGCAATTTGTGTAACAATTTGCAAAGTGTAGGGCCTGAATTCCACACTGCTTTTTGTCCATGGGATATTCGTAACCCACACATTTCCTTTCTTCATCTTTCAGCCCAGGGACCAAAAACAAACAACCATTCTCTCCTCAGCCCACCAAAATCAAGGCCGAGTCCCAGAATTTACATACATTAGGAACATCAGGGTCCCACTGCCCAACTGAAGGTCCACAGAGCCCTGAGTCTATGTCCAATCATGGCTTCCATTTGATTGGAAATAAGCTAATTAATCCCGTGAAATGCTAATTCCTTCTATTTTCTTATCCTTGGTCTAGATTATGATTTTATCTCATTTCTAAGGACTGGAGAAGTCCGTGCCAGTGAAGTCTGTCATTATTAAATTATAAATCAGGGCAGTAAAGCATATTGGCCTATGGGAAAGAGTGTAAAACATGTAATGTCCTCCACAAACAGCTGTGCTCTTGACTGAGCAGTTTTTTTTGCTTTTGCTTTCATGACAGGCTACCAGATTGTATCTATTTTCACACTTATAGCCCATCTGAAAGTTTTTCAGACCACAAGCTTGTGTTTTCAAAGGAATCATTTTTAATAAGAGCATGTGCTGGTTAAAATGAGATATTTGCCTGAACCCTGGGCTGATGAGGAATTCGAACCCAATCAGGGAGTGAACATCTGACACCAAGCTACACCAGGAAATCTTGGCAAATTGTCAGTGGCATGATAGGCCAGGATTTTCTCTTTCACACATAAAGCACAGGGAAAAGAGGGGAGGTGTGGGGAGGAGGAGGGTGGTACCAGAAAGCAACACTTCTTCAATTTTGTTGACAATCTACTGTCTGTAGCTGTATTCATCAGTGACCATGTGACCAGGAACATAACGTGGAGCAGAAAAGGGGGAAGGAAGGGGTGCAGGAGAGAGGGAGGCTGAGGGCAATATTGACAATAAAGGAGTTGAGAAGGCTGCCCTGTTTACCCTTTGGGAAGCTGGGAAAACATGAGGATTAAAGATTGGGCCTATACCTTCATTGTCATTGAAGACTGAAGAAAGTACAAGTTTCCTCTTCATTTTGACTTCTTTTGACTTCCTTTCATTTGAAACCTTTAAAATATCCAGGATGAGCCTTCTCTAAGGTTTAGGAAACTGTGACGGGATCATTAATTGTGTACCATAAAGTGCTCAAATGTAGAAAGACCTATAAAAAATGTAATGGTCCAGTGAATGATTTAAAGATCATGTGCTGTCTGAAAAAATCAAACAAATGTCAGTCTCTAAAATACCATTGTTTGAATGACATATTTGAGAAATTTTGAGGGAGAATGGCTTCCCCATGCAAACTAACTTGAGTTGGAAAGATTTTTTCAGGTTATACAAGATTCTTAATAGCCCCAGGGAATATGTCTCATTATCCAGATTGTTAGATTGATTCTTTACTATTTTTTTTTTTGTTACAATGCATCAGGGAAGCTCATTGTGGGCAGGGAATATGTCTATAATACTGTTGGATTGTACTCTCCCAAGGGCTTAGTACAGTGCTCTACACACAGGAAACACTCAATAAATATGAATGATTGTTTGGGGAAAGCTTGAGAGCACTATCTGGAGTAAGATTTCATTCTCAGATGGCAGTTACTCCTGATTAGCCACTGAGTAATTGATTGGGTTCTTCCTGATTGACAACAACTGCCCAAAATCTTGGAGGGTGTTCCACCGAATTTCACTTGGCACAAATTTCAATACCGTTTACATACTGGATGACCGTGTTGCCTCAGTTGTAAAATGGAGCTGTTAGCCATTTCTGTATTTTTCCTTAGTTGGTCACTGATGGCCTTTGGGAATACTGAACATTTAGACACACATGACACCAAAGGCAGTCCGGTAGGCCTTAAGTGTGATGTGAAGGTATCATATGCGCCATTTTATGGAAGTGTGGTGAGCTCGCCCAAACTCCACAGCACCTTTCCAGGCAGCCCTGACCTTCCCACTTGTTTCGCAAGCAATTTTCATCTCTGCTGAAGTTGATATGAAAAAGGGCCCTCTGTCTGAGCTATGAAACCTGGTGGCAGAAGCCAGGGTGGAGGGAATCTGGGCATTTAAAATGAAAATCCTGGACATAAAGATGGATGCCCTGGGATTGAATCAGTACTGGACAAGGGGCATACTGATTGGAAGCTTGATTGTCCAGTGTAAGACCAGAGGGTTGGCTACACTTTCTTTCCTAGACTTTTGGAAGGAATAACTAATTTGAATGAAGCATCATCCCTGGTATATAAATGCTGAATAATTGGAACTGACCCCTTTAGCTCCCTGTGCATTCTTAGAGTACCACAATAAGCATCAGCCTCCTGGAATGGAGATTCACTCACTCATTCATTCAATCGTATTTGTTGAGCACTTACTGTGTGCAGAGCACTGTACTAAGCGCTTGGGAAGTACAAGTTGGGATAGCCATTTTGGTTCTGATTCAAGTGACCCCAAACAAGCTCAAGTTGATTGCCATTTTGGGGGAGAAATCACTGATGAATAGTAATCCCAAAACCCCAAACTGCTGCTTTTCTGCCTCTGAAAAGCCGTGAGTGGTAAGAATGTGTGGAAAGGAAGCTTCTCCCTTTGGTTTATTTGGCTCAGAAGCTACAATACGGTTGGCCTTCTGTCATCTGAGAAGAAGTTGTTAACCTCAGAACCAGATCTGTGGTTTGTGTCTGAGAATCCATCTGAAGGGGCCTGCTGTAAGTTACAAGCTCTCAAACATAAGTCTTGATTGAGGCTTAGAAAAATTGTGTATTCCTTGAGGGGAAGAGAGGAAGAGGAGGACAGGGATAAAGTATGAAGGGGGAAGGGGGAGGAAGGAGGGAGACAAAAAGAGAAGGGAGAAAGGAAAAGGAGGAGGGGAGAAAGAGGGAGAAATTAGTAGAGGGGAAGAGGTGCCCCCTCAATCGATCATTCAATCCATTATTGACATTAATTAGCACTTACTGATTATCTTATATGACCTGATTATTGTCTATCTTCCCCAGTGATTAGTACAGAGCTAGTAAGAGCTTAACCCTGACCACTGACCGATAATTATAACCACTTGGAAGAGTACAGTAGAGTAGGTAAACACTGCTGTTACCTTTTAGGAGCTAACATTCTAGCAGGAGGAGCCTACGAAAGAGACCTCCCCTACAACTATGTCATGATAATCAATCAATAGGTCATATTTAGAGAGGCAGTGTGGCTTAGTGGAAAAGAGCATGGGCTTTGGAGTCAGAGTCATGAGTTCAAATCCTAGCTCCTCCAATTGTCAGCTGTGTGACTTTGGGCAAATCACTTCACTTCTCTTTGCCTCAGTTACCTCATCTGTAAAATGGGGATTAGGACTGTGAGCCCCCCGTGGGACAACCTGATCACCTTGTAACCTCCCCAGTGCTTAGAACGGTGCTCTGCACACAGTAAGCGCTTAATAAATGCGATCATTATTATATTCATTAAGTGCTTACTGTGTGCAGAGCACTGTACTAAGCACTTGGGAGGGTACAATATAACAGAGTAGGTAGACCCGTTCCCTCCCCACAGTGAGCTAACTGCCTAGAGGGATAAACAGACATTAATAAATATAAATAAATTACAGAATGTACATAAGTGCTCTAGGTCTATGGAAGAGGTGAATAAAGGGTGCACAAATCAAAGTGCAAGGGCAGAGCAAGAGGGAATGAGAGAAAAGGGAATTACAGCATAGTCGGGGAAGGCCTTTTGGAGGAGATGTGCCTTCAATAAGACTTTATTGAAGGTCAATAAGACCTTCTAGACTGTGAGCCCACTGTTGGGTAGGGACTGTCTCTATATGTTGCCAACTTGTACTTCCCAAGCGCTTAGTACAGTGCTTTGCACACAGTAAGTGCTCAATAAATACGATTGATTGATTAATTGATTTAAAAGTGGGGAGAGTGATCATCTGTTAGATATGAAGGGGAAGGGAGTTCCAGGCCAGAGGCATGTTGGGGGTGAGGAGTTGTTAGGCAAATAGAAGAGACTGAGGTACAGGGAGCAGACTGGCATTGGAGAAAGGAAGTTTGTGGGCTGAATTGTGTAGGAAATCAGGGAGGTTAGGTAGAAAGGAGCGAGATGATTTATTCCTTTGAAGCCTATGGTAAGGAGTTTCTGATCCCAGCTGACCTGGCACCTCAGCAACTATGGCACCCAAACTGGGAAGAACCAAATGAGCAGGAGGAACTGATCTGGGTCAGGTAAGGTGGATGGGCTGAGCAGGAGTGTGCCTCAGTTACCTCATCTGTAAAATTTGAGTGAGACTGTGGGACTCCATATTACAGATGGAGTAACTGAAGCACAGAGAAGTTAAGTGACTTGCCCAAGGTCCCACAACAAGCAATTGGCAGAGCCGGGATTAGAACCCAGGTCCTGTGAATCCCCACCTGGTGCTCTTTCCACTAGGTCATGCTGCTTCTCATTCATTTCATGAACAAGCTTAGGGACTGGCAGGATGAACTTCATTGTCACCACCAATCCTGCAGCATGGCCTAGTGGCAAGAGCACGGGCTTGGGAGTCAGAGGTCATGGGTTCGAATCCCCGCTCCGCCACTTGTCAGCAGTGTGACTTTGGGCAAGTCACTTAACTTCTCTGGGCCTCAGTTCCCTCATCTGTAAAATGGGGATTAAGACTCTGAGCCCCACGTGGGACAACTTGTTAACCTTGTATCTACCCCATTGCTTAGAACAGTGCTCTGCACACAGTAAGCGCTTAACAGCTACCATCATTAATATGAAGTAACTGCTTCGGGCAGAGTACTGAAACAAGTGCTTGGGAGAGTGCAAACTGGATAAGAGATTGGTGAAGCACTTAGTACAGTGCTCTGCACACAGTAAGCGCTCAATAAATAAATATGATTGAATGACGCAGCATGACCAAAGTAGAAAAAGTACAGGCCTGGAAGTCGGGGGACCTGCGTTCTAATCCTGCCTTTGCCATTTGCCACTGTGTGACTTTGGGCAATCATTTAACTTCATACAAAATGGGGATTAAGTACCTCACCTCTCTCCCCTTTAGACTATGAGCCCCCAGTGCGACAGGGATTGTGTTGGGCCTGAGGATCTTGTGTAATAATAATAATAATGATGGCATTTGTTAAGCACTTACTATGCGCCAAGCACTCTTCTGAGCACTGGGGGGATACAACGTGATCAGGTTGTCCCCTGTGGGGCTCACAGTCTTCATCCCCATTTTACAGATAAGGGAACTGAGGCTAGGAGAAGTTAAGTGACTTGCCCAAGGTCACACAACAGACACGTGGCGGAGCCGGGATTAGAACCCATGACCTCTGACTCCCAAGCCCAGGCTCTTTCCACTGAGCAACACTGCTCCTCTTATCTACCCCAACGTTTAGTACAATGCTTAGCACATAGTAACTGCTTTATACATACCACAATTATTATTTGATAGATGAAGGAGATGAAACACCAGGGCAGCTGATGATAGTAGTGGGGAATTATCAACACATCGATCAATAAATGAGAGTGAATATAAATCGAGACTAGGCATAAGTGGTAATGGTAATTGTATGCACCTATGTTCTATTGACAGCTGTTGGGTGGACATAACTTAGGAAGGTGAGGCCTAATTGGTGAATGCTTCCTTGATTTTCTGTAAAGCTTTGAAGTTGAGAAGAGCTGAGGCTCCAAGGAATTAAAAGGGAGCGGAGATCCAGTAAGGAAAAGGGGCATCAACAAGGATTGGAAGTGGAAACTCCTGGCCACTCAGAAAATAATAACAATAATAATAATAATGACTATGAAAATAGCATTGCTGAAAAGTATTGAAATATCAAAAATATAAACAAGGGAACAGCTAGTATTTGTACTTCTTTTTTGCATGGTATTTCAAAATGTGTCAAACACTGTTCTAAGCACTGGGGTAGGTTCAAGCTGAGAAGCAGCATGGCTTAGTGGAAAGAAAACAGGTTTGGGAGTCAGAGGTTGTGGTTTCTATTCCTGGCTCCGTCACTTGTCAGGTGTGTGACTGTGGGCCAGTCACTTCACTTCTCTGTGCCTCAGTTAGCTCATCTGTAAAATGGGGATTAAGACTGTGAGCCCCACGTGGGACAACCTGATTACCTTGTATCTACCCCAGTGCTTAGAACAGTGCTCGGCACATAGTAAGCACTTAACAAATACCATCATTATTATTTTACTGTTATTATTGGTTGTACCTTTGTCCACATGAGGTGAAATTTGAACACACTTGAGGTACTAGCTAAATCCAAAGCTTTAGGAATAAACTTGTCCAAACGTTGCTGAGAATGAATCCTTTGAAACCGCTACCAATCCCCAGGAACTCTGAATTGGGAGGAGTTTCTGGTTTCAATGGGATCTATTCACCAGAGAATGACTCTCATTGGAGGTATTTGCTTTTGACATTTCACTTTCCTCTACACTAGACCTCACTAACATCATGTAGCTGGAAAGAAGATACGCTCTATTTCCCCGGGAAATTCTTTCAGTTTAAGAGGTCATGAGCATTTCCAAGGCCATGGTTCAGAAACTACGGACAACTCTGCTCTAGGGGGACACGCTCAAGAAATCATGACAATGATTCTGAATCACACTGTAGATTTAACACCACGCAGTGGAAGGACAATACAACTGAAGGAAATGGAAGTTGTGGGCCAATACACAACCAAGAAGCCTTAAGCACAAACAGAGGCTTTCAATGGCAACACAGAAAACCAGTTTGGCTTACTGGGTGGAGCACAGGTTTGGGAGTCAAAAGAACCTGGGTGGGAAGCAGCATGCCTGGTGACAAGAGCACGGGCTTGGGAGTCAGAGGATGTGGGTTCTAATCCTGACTCCACCACATGTCTGCTATGTGACCTTGGGCAACTCACTTCACTTCTCTAGTCCTCAGTTTCCTCATCGGTAAAATGGGGGTTAAGAGTGTGAGCCCCAAGTGGGACAGGGACTGTGTCCAACCTGATTACCTTGTAACCACCCCAATGCTTAGAACATGCTTGGTACATAATAAGCACTCAACAAATACAATGATTATTATTATTAGAAAACAGAGATGTCACTGAATTATACTGCCTAAGCTGTACACTATGATGGCCAGGTTAATAAAAAAGAGATATAAAACTAAATAAAGAAGGCCAGGATCATTTACAGCAGATGTATAACAGAGTGTTGCAACAACAGGGCATCACACTCCATCAATCAGTCAATAGTATTTATTAAATGCTTCCTCTGTGCTAAACAGAGCACTCTACTAAACCTCTCAGCGTGGCTCATTGGAAAAGAGCACGGGTTTTGGAGTCAGAGGTTATGAGTTCAAATCCCAGCTCCACCAATTGTCAGCTGTGTGACTTTGGGCAAGTCACTTAACTTCTCTGGACCTCAGTTCCCTCATCTGTAAAATGGGGATGAAGACTGTGAGCCTCCCGTGGGACAACCTGATCACCTTGTAACCTCTCCAGCGCTTAGAACAGTGCTTTGCACATAGTAAGTGCTTAATAAATGGCATCATTATTATTATTATTAGATGCAATTCTAAAGGATTATTGTGGTGTTCAATGCCTTATATGGACATCAAACAATCAAAAATCCTGGTTATTGAATGCTTTCTTTATGCAGAGTGATGTTCTAAGCATTTGGGGAAGTATAATAAAATAAGGTTGGTGGGTTTGCATCCTTGATCACAAAGAGCTTACAGTCTATGAGGGGAGACAGCATTAAAACAAATTACAGAGATAAAATAAAATAAATTAGAGAAGCAGCGTGGCTCAGTGAAAAGAGCAAGGGCTTTGGAGTCAGAGTTCATGGGTTCAAATCCTGGCTCTGCCAATTGTCAGCTGTGTGACTTTGGGCAAGTCACTTAACTTCTCTGTGCCTCAGTTCCCTCATCTGTAAAATGGGGATGAAGACTGTGAGCCTCCCGTGGGACAACCTGATCACCTTGTAACCTCTCCAGCGCTTAGAACACATAGTAAGTGCTTAATAAATGCTATTATCATTATTATTACAGATAAGGGAAATGAAGTATATGGACATTTACATTAGTGCAGTGGGGCTGAGTATGTAACCTGGATTTACCACAGAATGCACATTCAGTTTCAGAACATTCATTTGTTCAATCGTATTTATTGAGCTGTGTGCTGGAGCGGGAAAGTAGTTGGGGATGATCTGGGAAGGAGGGAAGGCCTAAGAGGCTGCAGAGAGGAAGCGGAGTTGGGGAGGGGGGCTGCAGCGTGGGTGGATGATGCACGGCTGACCAGTGGAAGCTGTGACCATTTTGAGGGTGGTGGGAGAGGGTCTTGGGACTGTGGGGGGCAGGAAGAGGGCAGACCTCATTTGGGGACGTGTTGCTCTCCGAGGGTAGGAGCCGCCCTGGTCTGAGGATCCGGGAGAGCTGGGCCAGGGCAGGCCTGTGGGGAGGGCAGAGGAGGCCTGGGCAGGGATGGGCTTCCCATCCGCCAAGCTAGCTCTCTTACTCCCTTCAAGGCCCTGCTGAGAGCTCACCTCCTCCAGGAGGCCTTCCCAGACTGAGCCCCTTCTTTCCTCTCCCCTCGTCCCCCTCTCCATCCCCCCGTCTTACCTCCTTCCCTTCCCCACAGCACCTGTATATATGTATATATGGTTGTACATATTTATTACTCTATTTATTTATTTATTTATTTATTTTACTTGTACATTTCTATCCTACTTATTTTATTTTGTTGGTATGTTTGGTTCTGTTCTCTGTCTCCCCCTTTTAGACTGTGAGCCCACTGTTGGGTAGGGACTGTCTCTATGTGATGCCAATTTGTACTTCCCAAGCGCTTAGTACAGTGCTCTGCACATAGTAAGCGCTCAATAAATACGATTGATTGATTGATTGATTGATTGGGGGCCTCACCATAGACGGTCAAGTTGGGCAGGGGCAGGTGGGTGGCTGGGGCAGAGGGTGGGGCTGAGGGTCCGCTCCTGGTTTTGACCCGGGCTCCTGGATGGGAAGGTTATGGGGGGAAGGTCATGGGGGGGAGGTCTGAGCCTCCTCCCCAGGGGATGAAGGAGGGGAGAGCTTGGGCTGGGGGTGAGGGATGTCAAAAGCTTATTCTCCAGTGGGGGTCTGGCAGGGTGGCAGAAGGTAAACCCTCCCCACCCCTCTTCCCTTCCTTCTTCCCTCGCCCCTTCATCGCCGACTCAAGCCCAGCCCCACCAACGGGCTCTGCCTGCTAAGCCCCATGTGACCAGGGTGGGGAAGGGACGAGAGGGCCCGGCCCACAGCCAGGCACAGTTCTGTTAGCCACGGGAGGTCAATTAATAATAATAATAATAATAATAATGGCATTTATTAAGCGCTTACTATGTGCAAAGCACTGTTCTAAGCGCTGGGGAGGTTACAAGGTGATCAGGTTGTCCCACAGGGGGCTCACAGTCTTCATCCCCATTTGACAGATGAGGTAACTGAGGCACAGAGAAGTTAAGTGACTTGCCCAAAGTCACACAGCTGACAATTGGAGGAGCTGGGATTTGAACCCATGACCTCTGACTCCAAAACCCATGCTCTTTCCACTGAGCCACGCTGCTTCTTTAATTCCTCCTGTTACAAGGGGCTCTGGTGCCAGCCTCCCTTAATCAGTCGGCCAGTCAATTAGTAGAGAAGCAGCATGGCTCGGTGGAAAGAGCCAGGGGTAGGGAGTCAGAAGTCATGGGTTCTAATCCCGGCTCCGCCACTTGTCTGCTGTGTGACTTTGGGTAAATCACTTAACTTCTCTGTGCCTCAGTTCCCTCATCTGTAAAATGGGGATGAAGACCGTGAGCCCCACGTGGGACAACCTGATTACCTTGTATCTACCCCAGCTCTTAGAACAGTGCTTGACACATAGCAAGTGCTTAACAAATACCAACATTATTATTACTATTTACAGTGCTTGGCACATAGTAAGTGCTTAACAAATACCATTATTATCATTGTTATTACAATACAATAATAATAGTTATTATTATTGAGCGCTTACTGTGTGCAGAGCACTGTACTAAGCGCTTGTACAAAGTATTGAACAGTTTCACTGGCACCACCTATGAACTTGAAAGCCTATACTTGCCTCAAGTCACAAGACAAGATTGCCAGTAATGAGGTCCCAAAAACCTTCAGTTAACTAGCATTGAAAAATTTCCCACGGCAGCAGAGTAATCCATTAATAATAATAATGATAATAATGGCATTTCTTACATGCTTACAATGTGCAAAACACTGTTCTAAATGCTGGGGGGATGCAAGGTGATCAGGTTGTCCCATGTGGGGCTCACAGTCTTCATCCCCATTTTACAGATGAGGTAACTGAGGCTCAGAGAAGTTAAGTGACTTGCACAAGGTCACACAGCAGATGTGGCAGAGCTGAGATTAGAACCCATGACCTCTGTCTCCTAAGCCTGGGCTCTTTCCACTGAGCCACACTGCTTCTGGGTAGCTCAGTGTTGGCAGGGAAAGTGGCTACCAACTCTGTTATATTGTACTCATCCAAGCACTTAGTACATTGCTCTGCATGGAGTAAGCCATCAATAAAAACAATTGATTGATTGTTGTTTATTGAGCACTTAGTGTGTGCAGAGCACTATACTAAGCACCCGGGAGTGTACAATTGAACAGTTTATAGACATGATCCCTGAATGGGACCTATGAAAAGATTGGATGACAGCAGGTTCTCAAGCGAGTGCTGTATGGTGAACTAAAAGGACTACATTTAAACCAGGAGAGCAGAATAAACTACATAAAATCCTACTGAAGCACAGTCTCAACTATTGGAAATGGAAGTGAGCTGTTGAGAAATAACTGTAGCAGACATCCTTGGTGTGCAGCAGTCGTTAAAGAGCTTTCTCTCTTTAATATTTATTAATAATTATTACATTTTTAAGCACTTACTATGTACCAAGCACCATACTAAGCTGGAGATAATAACGAGATCCCACTTGGACCTCACAATCTAAGTAGGGCTGATTAAGGTATTGAGTCCTCATTTTGCAGAGGAGGCAACTGAAGCACAGAGAAGTTAACTGACTTGCCCAGGGTCCTGGCTCTGCCACTTGTCTGTTGTGTGACCTTGGGCAAGTCACTTAACTTCTCTGGGCCCGTCTCGACCATAAACTGGGGATTAGATCTTATTTCTTCCTGCTTAAGACCGTGAGCCCCAAGTGAGACAGGGACTGTATCCAACCCGCTCAATTTGTGTTTGTCCCAGGGCTTAGAACAGTGCACTGTGAGCCCGCTGTTGGGTAGGGACCGTCTCTATATGTTGCCAACTTGTACTTCCCAAGCGCTTAGTACAGTGCTCTGTACACAGTAAGCACTCAATAAATACGATTGAATGAATGAAAAGCAGACGAGTGGTGGATCCTGAGATTAGAACCCAGGTCTTTCCACTATGCGATCTTGCTTCCCTTTGTTCTACTTGAGCAAAGGCCTTGCAGAGATCAAGATGGTAAGAAACAGAGACAATCCTTTACAGGATACACCCACTAGCAAAACAAGGATCTATCTTTGAGTGGAAAGGACAAAGCATGGTGTGAATCACTCATTGTTTCTTTTCAATTACACCTGTCCACATAGATAAGATCTTGCCATTAGTAACATTAAAAAAAAAATGAACTTTGTGTGTGTGTGTGTATGTTTGATCAACAACAAAAAACTTTTACTCTCCATAGTAATTAATAATAATAATAATGGCTTTTATTAAGTGCTTACTATGTGCAAAGCACTGTTCTAAGTGCCGGGGAGGTTACAAGGTGATCAGGTTGTCCCACAGGGGCTCACAGTCTTAATCCCCATTTTACAGATGAGGTAACTGAGGCACAGAGAAGTTAAATGACTTGCCCAAAGTCACACAGCTGGCAATTGGTGGAGCTGGGATTTGAACCCATGACCTCTGACTCTAAAGCCCGTGCTTTCCACTGAGCCATGCTGTTTCTCAGTAATTCATTCATTCATTCAATCATATTTATTGAGCACTTACTGTGTGCAGAGCACTGTACTAAGTGCTTGGGAAGTACAAGTTGGCAACATATAGAGATGGTCCCTACCCAACAGTGGGCTCACAGTCTAGGAAGGGGAGACAGACAACAAAACAAAACATATTAACAAAATAAAATAAATAGAATGGGAAATATGTACAAGTAAAATAAATAGAGTAATAAATATGTACAAACATGTATACAGGTGCTGTGGGGAGGGGAAGGAGGTAAGGCTGGGGGGATGGGGAGGGGGAGTAATTGGTTTCACTGAGCCAGATTGGATCAGGCAATCAATCAATCGATGATATTTATTGAGAGTTTACTGTGTGCAGAGCAGTGTCCTAAGTGCTTTGAAGCATCATGGCTCAGTGGACACAGCTGTGTGGCTCATTGGGAAACAGTGTGTCTCAGCGGGAAGTAGCATGGCTCAGTGGCAAGAGCCCGGGCTTGGGAGTCAGAGGTCATGGGTTCTAATCCTGGCTCTGCCACTTGTCTGCTGTGTGACTTTGAGTAAGTCACTTAACTTTTCTGTGCCTCAGTTCCCTCATCTGTAATATGGGGATGAAGACTGTGAGCCCCACCTGGGACAACCTGATTACCTTGTATCTACCCCAGTGCTTAGAACAGTGCTTGGCACATAGTAAGCGCTTAACAAATGCCATTATCATTATTGTTATTATAATACAACAGAGTTCGTAGATATGTTCCCTGGCCACAACAAGCTTATAGTTTAGAGGAATAGTTTGCTACCTGAGCAGATGTGGCAGAGGACGGCCAGTTATCATGCACTTGTACGTTAAATTCCCCATCGTTCCATTTCTGATCTGTGCAGTGGGCAAGCTTAACTGGGAAATCTCACAGAAGTATATATAACAGGAAGGGAAATCTGAGTGTCAGACCAGATTTTTGTCTTATGTCATTTTGCAAACTTCTTCCTTTCCATGGGATACTTGCACTTCAATTTGTACACACACACACACACACACACACACACACACACACAATCTCCAACACTTCTACTGACCTTGCCCATATTTAACTCCCCAAATACATTTTTAACTGCTGTATCACATTGAAAGGGGTGGATTTCTGTTGCCCCACTACTTCTTGATTAGTGTAATAACTTTCTAGTTACGGTGTGCCCAAAATACCTTTTTTTTCCAAATTCCTACTTTTATTTTCTCCTTCTAGTTTCCGTCACTTTAATATTTGGCATTTCTGTGGCCTAAAAAGACTAGAATCATTTAAGATTTAATGAAGAGCTATTTACCTCCTAAATCTTCTTCCCTTGAGTAATGAAATAATTATCCTCCCATAATCATGGAAATGCTCAACTTGAATCTTAAATTGAGCTGTTGTGAAAAGTGTTAGTGATCGCCATAGGTGATCACCATGGTAACATTTGTAAATGGCACTAATGTCAAGCCAACAGTGCGGCATTTCTATTCCCAGAAGAACACAAACGCAGACAAAGTCTTGCAAAGTCTTGTGAAGATGACTGAAAGCGAACATTTACTGAGTTTCCCAGTGGAGTACACACACACACACAAACACACACACACACACACACACACACACACCATTTTATAACATTCTCAGAGGAAGAAGATTAAAAAAACCAACAACATATCCTCAGTAGTTTTAATTAAAATTGCTTTGTAATGTGATATCATGGAGTTGTGCTATATTTTTCTTTTAAACTAACTGTACATTACCCAAATCCTATCCCTAAGGAATACATAGTAAGGTTAGGAAGGGAATTCACTACAGTGTTATTCACGTAATGAAGATATTTACATAATTAGATGTTCTAGAACATATCACAACAATATATTGCTTTTTCACATTTTGCATTAGAAAGTTGATTCCGTCAGTTCCTAAGGGAATTGTACTGGATTGCAATATCATTATAATGGAAAATCAATAATGATAATAATCATAATGGTACTTGTTAAACACTTTCTGTGTGACAAGCACCGTTCTAAGCACTGGGATAGATACAAGTTAATCAGGTTGGACACAATCCCTGTCCCACATGGGGCTCAAACTCTTTTCCCCATTTTACAGATGAGGTAACTGAGGCACAGAGAAGTGAAATGGCTTGCCTAAAATAACACAGCAGACATGTGACAGAGCTGGGATTAGAACCTAGGTCCTTCTGATTCCCAGGTCCGTGCTCTATCCACTAAACCATGCTGACTCTAGCTGTGTTCTACTGACCTGAACGCCCACCCCAACATTACATGACCCCCAACTACGCCCAGCAAGAGTGAAGAGCAGGCTGAGTATGGGTTGGTTGTGGATTATTATTATTATCATTACTATTATCATTATTATTATACTATTGTTATTTTTACTATCATCAGTGCTAACTTGCTCAATTGAGGCAAGACTGAGCCCCAGTTGTCTAAAATTGAACTAAAACCAACAGGAATAAAGTGCAGTCCTGAGTGATGTCTCCCAGGTAGGATTGTTATAGGTCAAGAATAAGTAGCACCCCAAGGGCTTAGCTGCCATCACAAATACAGGTCGGGTTGAGTGAGGACATCTTGTTTGTGGATAAGTGTTGGGTGCAGTTTCAGAGTCTATGAGTGTGGGTCAGAAGAGCCCACTGTTGGGTAGGGACTGTCTCTATATGTTGCCAACTTGTGCTTCCCAAGCGCTTAGTACAGTGCTCTGCACACAGTAAGTGCTCAATAAATATGATTGATGATGATGATCCATGTAGATTCTGATCGTAGTCTACAAGTTCATTGTAGAGTAAGATCAGTGCATTGTTGCCAAATTGTAATTTGTTGCCAAATTGTACTTTTCAAGCGCTTATTACAGTGCTCTGCAGACAGTAAGTGCTCAATAAATACAATTGAATGAATGAATGAATGGGCACCTACTCGCTCCATTAAACACTACGACTTCACTTTCCGCTATCAGTTCAGCCAAGTTTGAATTTTCAAAGTATTAAAATGCTACAAGTGTGGTCCAGTAAAATTTTATCTTTGATGTTGGAGTCCGATGCTGAGGTAATAAAAATGATAATAATAATAATGACGATCATGGTGATGATATTTGTTAAGTGCTTAACAGTGTGTCCAGTACTGTTCTAAGCGCTGGGGTAGATATAAGATAATCAGGTTGGCCACAGTTCCTGTCCCACATGGGCCTCACAGTCTTAAACCCCATTTTACAGGTGAGGGAACTGAGGTTCAGAGAAATTAAGTGGCTTTCCCAAAGTCACATAGTATTATTCATTCATTCATTCCATCTATTTATTGAGTGCTTACTGTGTCTAAAGCACTGTACTAAGTGTTGTACAACATAACAAGAAACACACAAACTCCTTGTCCACAATAAGTTTACAGGCTAGAGACAGTAGACAATTGGTGAAGCTGGGATTAGAACCCAGGTCCTTCTGAATCCCAGGCGCATGCTATATGAAAATAATAATGATGATGGTATTTGTTAAGCACTTACTATGTGCCAAGCACTGTTCTAAGTACTGGGGTAGATACAAGGTCATCAGGTTGTCCCATGTGGGGCTCACAGTCTTAATCCCCATTTTACGGATGAGGTAACTGAAACACAGAGAAGTTAAGTGAGTTGCCCAAGGTCACACAGCAGACAAGTGACAGAGCCGGAATTAGAACACACATCCTCTGACTCCCAAACCTGTGCTCCTGTCCCAGCTATAGCTAGGAGATCAACCCCAAGAAATTCAAGTGAAGAAGATACTTATCAAGTATGGGATTCAACTGGAAGAACGCACAAAGCTAAAGATCAGTTATTCTCTGGTTCATCATCTTTTAACCCAGGTTCTGGGAGAATTCCAGGTTCTACCAGTGCCTGACGATTTCCTGATTAGAAATTTTAGACTTACAATAATTCTTTAAGACCACCGAAGTACCATTTCAACTTCAGAACCAAGTGCAGGTAGGGTCAAGATTTGGTATGGACAAAATCAGGCAAAACCATTGAAGAATATTGTATCCGTGCATGAGCTTGTTGACTGAACTTTGAGCTATCTGAATTCAGCTCAGGAGGAATTAAGTCCACCCTCTGCAAACAAAACAAAAAACCCAACATTACATTTTTCTATAGGGAGATAGACACGCTGAAAGTATCACTAGTTTTGCAATAGATTTGGAGCAATTAATAAATGAGAGAACCGAGGTGGGTTACCAAAGGGAAATCATCACCCCATTCGTCCAAGCATAATGGTGCCACCATAGAAGAAAGAGGATTGGAATGGATGATACTTGAGGCCAATGCTTTTGACTAACAAATATTTGTAGGAAATGACCCACTCTTGCGGAAATTGGCCTTATTTTCTCAATATGGAAATCTATTCTTAAAGCCGGGACATCTGATTCCCAACCCTGCCTTCCTTCCACGAGACCGGTTGTCGGCTCTGTTGCTGATGAGGTGATTGAGGCCTAGAAAAGTGAAAAGACTTATCCAAGGTCACCCAGCAGGCCAGGGACAAAGATGGAATTTGAACTCAGATCCTTCTGACTTCTGGGCCTTGGACTGTAGCCCCTAGGCTTCACTGCTTCTCCTGATGAGGGTACTGAGGCCCAGAGAAGTGAAGTGACTTGCCTGAGGTCACCCAGCAGATGAGTGGAGGCAGGATTAAAACCAAGGACCTCCAATTCCCAGTGCTGCATTCCTTCCATGATGCCAACTGTCGGCCCGGTTGCAGATGAAGTGATTGAGGCCCAGAGAAGTGAGGAGACTTATCCAAGGTCACCCAGCATACCAGGGACAAAGAAGGAATTAGAACTCAGATGCTTCCGTCTTCCAGGCCTTGGGATCTACCAGCTAGGCCTCGCCGCTTCTCCTGCACTCTGTGCACAGATGCCTAGTAAGCCGCACCGGTGGGTGACGATGGAATATCTGGGAGAACCATATTGGCCTTCTACATCGTCATACACACCATCCCAATGTCCCATCCTCAGAAAGTTGTCTTCGGAAAGGTGTCGTCTCGTGTGAGGATGTTGTAACTGAGGCCCAGAGAAGTGGAGCGCCTTACCCCAGGTCACACAGCAGACATGTGGCACCTCAGTCCCTCCTCTGCACCCTAAAACTGGAAACCTGTTCTACCTCCCTCCACTCCTTTACTCCGACTGCAGGGTTCCACAAAGCGGAAGCAGTGTCCATGCTCCCAGGGACCGCAGAGGGGAACACCACTGGAGAAACGCCCCAAGATAAAGGCAGACTTCCGAGAAGCGGCGTGGTTTTGTGGAAAGAGCCCGGGCCTGGGAGTTAAAGGACCTGAGTTCCAGTCCCCCTCCGCCAAATGCCCGCTGTGTGATCTTGGGCAAGTCGCTCCACTTCTCTGGGCCTCCGTTCTCCTACTTAGACTGTGAAGCCCACCTGGGACAGGGACTGTGTCTGAACTAATTCACTTGTATCAACCCCAACACTTACAATGGTGTTGAACACATAGTAAGTGATTAACAAATAGCATAATAAAGTGTTCTGTGAGACATGTGACACCCTGGGCACCAGCACTTAGTACGGTGCTTGGCATATAGCAAGCGCTTGAAAAATACCATTATTATTATTGGTTGGTACAAGATCTGCAAGGGCAATCAGCGGTCACACCAGTGGCCAGCCCTAAAGCTGACTCGCTGTTCTTTCCTGTCTTCTCCACCCCTTCCCTGCCTTTTCCCTCCACTGTCCCCAGGCTTCTGGCTTAAGAGCCCCCCTAAACCTTGGCCTCCTCTACCTACTTCTTACACCAACCATCCTTCCCTGGAAGCTGAATGGGGCAGAAGTAGGGAGGAGAGAAGCAGTGTGGCCTAGTGGAAGGAGCCCAGGCCTAGGAGGCCAAAGACCTGGGTTCCAGGCCCGACTCTGCCACCCATCTGCTGTGCAACCCTGGGCAGTTAACTTCACTTCTCTGGGCCTCAGTCACCTCATCTGTGAAGTGGGGGATCATGCTTCACGATGCTGCCCGAATCATCTGTGTGCAGAAATGCTCTGGGCCTGTAACTCCCCTCCTCAAAAACCTCCACTGGCTACCAATCAACCTACGCATCAGGCAAAAACTCCTCCCTCTCGGCTTCAAGGTTCTCCATCACCTCACCCCCTTCTACCTCATCTCCCTTCTTTCCTTCTACAGCCCAGCCCGCACCCTCCGCTCCTCTGCCGCTAACCTCCTCACTGGGCCTCATTCTCGCCCATCCCGCCGTCGACCCCCGGCCCACATCATCCCCCTGGCCTGGAATGCCCTCTCTCCGCACATCCGCCAAGCTAGCTCTCTTCCTCCCTTCAAAGCCCTACTGAGACCTCACCTCCTCCAGGAGGTCTTTACAGACTGAGCCCCCTCCTTCCTCTCCCCCTCCTCCCCCTCCCCCTCCCCCCCGCCTTACCTCCTTCCCCTCCCCATAGCACCTGTATATATGTTTGTACATATTTATTACTCTATTTATTTTACTTGTACATATTTACTATTCTATTTATTTTATTTTGTTAATGTGTTTTGTTTTGTTGTCTGTCTCCCACTTCCAGACTGTGAGCCCGCTGTTGGGTAGGGACCATCTCTATATGTTGCCAACTTGTACCTTCCAAGCGCTTAGTACAGTGCTCTGCACACAGTAAGTGCTCAATAAATATGATTGAATGAATGAATGAATATTCTAACCCCAGTTCTAATCCCGATTCTGCTGCCTGTGTGTGGATAAGTTACTTAACTTTGCTCTGCCTCACTTGCCTCATCTGTAAAATGGGGATTCAATATCTGTCATCCTTCTCCTTCAGACTATGAGCCTCATGTGGGACAGAGAAGGTGTCATACCTGCTACAGCTTGTTTATACCCCAACACCTAGTTCAGTGTTTGGTACACAGTAAGTGCTTTAATAAATCATTATCATTATTATTATCGCACAAAAGGGGTGTTTCCAACAGATGTTTTCTGCTTTATTAAAGGGAGTTTTCTTCTCTGTATAGGCAATTCACATGGAGGAAGCAAGATAATTCTGTAGTAAGCAATTTCATCATATTGGAAAACACTGGCCTTGTGCTGGGTTTAGAAGCTTGCTACGGGCAGGGAACATGTCTGCTATTTCTCTTGTACTCTCCCAAGTCCTTAGAACAGTGTTCTGCACATAGTAAGAGCTCAATACATATGATTGATTGATTAAGAATGCTAGTAGGAATGACCTGATCATCAAAAGCAAGTGTTCAAATAATCCTGGAATCCTGGAATCCCAGAGCTTCAAGGATTCTCAGAAGACAGTCCCATGCCTTCCCTCAATATCAAAGCAGTTCTTTGTCTACTTAAAAATCTTCAGGGAGAAAAATCACCCAAGAACATAAGCAATGCCATTGCTGAGACCAATCAATCAATCAATCAATCATATTTATCCAGTTCTTACTATATGCACAGCACTGTACTAAGCACTTGGGAGAGTACAGTACAACATAATCAGCAGAACATTCCTTGCCTAAAACGAGCTTACAGTCTAGACATTAATATGAAAAAATAATTCATAATATATAATTTGAAGGTATGTACTTAAGTGCTCTGGAATTGGGGGCAGGGTGAATATCAAATGTCCAAAGTTCACAAATTGAAGTGCATAGATGATGTGGAAGGGAGAGCAAGCTGGGGAAAAGAGGGCTTAATTAGTGAAGGTCTTTTGAATTAGATGTGAACATAGTAATGCTTTGACGGTGGAGAGAGTGGCTGTCTGGCATATATGGAGAAGGCGGGAATTCCAGGCTACGAGGAGGATGTGGGAAAGGGATTGGTGGTGAGATAGATGAGAAAAGGGCACAGTGAGTAAACTGGCTCTAGAGGACCAGAGTGTGCAGGTTGGGGTGTAGTAGGAGATTAGTGATGTGAGGTAGGATGGGACAAGATAACTGAGCACTTTAAAAGGAAGCAGCATTGCATAGTGGATAGCATATGGGCCCGGGAGTCAGGAGGTCATGAGTTCTAATCCCGGCTCTGCTACCCGTCTGCTGTGTGACCTTGGGCAAATCACTTTATTTCTCTGTGCCACAGTTACCTCATCTGTAAAAAATGGAGATTAAGAGTGTGACCTTCATATGGGACAGGGACTGTGTCCAACCTGATTAACCTGTGTCTACTCCGGTGCTTAGAACAGTGCTTTGCATATAGAAAGTACTTAAGAAGTACCATAATTATAAAAAATAATAATTAATAATAATTATGGTATTCATTAAGCACTTCCTATGTGCCAAGCACTGTTCTAAGTGCTGGGGTAGATACAAGGAAATCATGTTGTCCCACGTGGGGCTCACAGCTTAATCCCTATTTTACAAATGGGGTAACTGAGGCACAGAGAAGTGACTTGCTGATAACTCACTGATAAGTGATAAGTGGTTTTGTCAGTGGTTTTGTTAATATGATAAGTGGTGGAGCCAGGATTAGAACCCACGTTCTCTGACTCCCAAGTCCGTGCTCCTTCCACCAAGCCATGCTGCTTCTCCAATTAAATAATAATTAAAGCCAATAGTAAGGAGAACAAACAAGATCCCTTCTATCTAGGATTCTACCTCAGTTACTGACAACAGGATGCTCAGAGGAGCAATAAAATAGTTACCCCCCAGGACATCCAACTTCATGGTTATAGGTGGTCAACCCCATGACCCTAATTTTCTCTCTCGATAGCCTATGGTTCTATTTCATTAGCTTGTGTGAGATATCACCTCCTTCTATCTATAATTTAACATCTCCCTTGCAAGACTGTAAGATTCTTGAGGGAGGGACTTGCTTTCTAATTCTATCATACTTTTCCATGTATTTGTACAGTGCTATTGATTGATGATTATCTGGCCAAGTCCCCTCTCAGGGTCGCATCTGGAGAATTTCTGATACAAGGCTCGGCTATAGGAGGGAGAGTCAAGCAGAGGCATATCCATTCCATTCTTAGCTTGGGCAGTGGCTAGAGAGTGGAAGACAATCTGCTACAAACTCACCTGTGCTGGGCAGCAGCTGCATGGGAGAGAGTCGAGGGCGGAGACTCAAGTTTACTGTGTGGAAGGAGGCAATGGTAAACCACTTCCATATTTTTACCAGGAAAACTCTCTGGATAAACTACCAGAATGATTGCAGATGGAGAGCGGGACGTTCTGGGAGAGATGTGTCCGTGGTATCACTATGGGTCAGAAATGACTCGACGGCAAAAGACAAGACAAGATCTGGCTAAGTAAGAAATTTTCCCTTATTTTATCCCAAATCTCTCTTTGTGTATGTGATCTACAACTCTGGATAAGCAGAGAAACGTATATCCTATCGAGAGTAGGTTCTGTATTTGATTTGGGCAGGTGGCCGGAAGAGTTGCATTACTGTATTTTTATTGGGAAAGTGAACAAATGCACCAGGAATTCTCTCTCAAAAACATTCACTCTCATAGATGCAGTCTCATTTATGGCAACCTAATTGCCAAAAGGCAGCTTTACTTTCACTCTGGCAGAGGAGGAAAGTAAATTGGACTGGATGAATTTCCTCATCGCCAATCCATATGGATCACTTCCTACTATCTTACTCTCATCTTCGTTTACTTTTTCCTTAAACCCTCAGGTACCCAGAATTAAAGCTAAAAAGGAACCGACGTGTTGTACAAGATTAAGGGAATCTGGAGATCAGACACAGTGTGTGAACTTGTTTTCAGTCTTAATTATAAATTCCCTTGCTTGTAGAGATTTAAGTCAAACACTTTAGGTTGTTTGAATAATGGTTTTGTAATTTAATTGCTAATTCCATTTTAATATATTATATTAAAATAATAGCCTCTAATGGAAATGATATGGGAGCAGATTCAATAGAGCATGGTAATTTATCATGTAAATAAAGACAATCAATGTAAAGTATACAGTAGGCTAAATTCTCCTCTTCGATGTACACACAAGGGCCCTATTAACTCAGGAATAACCATGTTCATGCATCTAAATTAGAACATTAGGGTTTTACACAATTTTAAAACGGGAAGTATTTTCCTGAATGAATGTGTCTGTGACAGTTTTCCTATGCTCTGTACATTTCCTTCCAGAATTATTAGAACACATTTCCAAGTAGTTCTGTAGTCATAACCCAGGAATGAATTTGGATTATTTAATCTAATATCTCCATTTGTTTAGGGGGTGAGTTAACCAACTTCCAAAGTTTTGTTCACATATTTCTCTCTGAAGAAGCCTGTATAAGTTAGTACACTGCACACAGAAAGTGCTCAATATATAACATTGATTGATGGATGCATTCTCTAATTTGAGGTAATTTTCTAAACCCCTGACTTATAACTCCCCTGGAACCAAAAAATTATTTCCCCTAGAGATTCAATGCAGTCCTCCACACTGACATTAACTGACACACAGGATGTATCTCCGTTTCTTCAATGATTCATAAATTCTGAATTTTCACACACCCAGAAGGAGAAGTAGGGGGTAACCACGAACAAATATTTTGACAATTCATTCAATCGTATTTATTGAGCGCTTACTGTGTGCAGAGCACTGTACTAAGTGCTTGGAAAGTACAATACCGCAATAAAGGCAATCCCTACCCACAGTGGGCTTACAGTCTAGAGGCTTACAGTCTACAGTCTAGACAAAGGAGGTTTGGTAGTTATGGAAAAGTTATTCCATTTTTCCAGTCAGTTGAATTATCTTTTACAATTTTCTCCCTCTTACACTACCTGGCCAACAGCATATCCTCCTATTTTTCCCATGTACCCAAGCTTCCAGTGTTCAGCAATATTGCTCTTCTTTCATCCACAGCTACACCCCCACTTATAGCTTTATTATAACTTGATGATGAATTAAGGAAAAATTCTCTGAATAAGATTCCAGTTGTGACCATATTTCCCTTATATGGTAAATGAGTGACTCTCCCAAGACCCCCTTACTCAAGGACTCAATTATTGTTCCCTCCCTTCTCTCCGTGAGGGCAGCATGACTGTTTGGGAAGCTGCTTGGCTAGTGGCTAGAGTCTGAGCCAGAGTCAGAAGGTCATGGGTTTTAATTCTGGCTCCACCACTTCTCTGCTGTGTGACCTTGGACAAGTCACTTCACTTCTCTGGCCCTCAGTTCCCTCATCTGTAAAATGGGGATTAAGACTGTGAGCCCCACGGGGGACAACGTACCTTGTATCTACTCCAGCGCTTAGAACAGTGTCTGGCATGTAGTAGGTGCTTAACAAATACCATTATCATTATTATTATTATTGTGACTAGACAAACTGCAAATTCCATTAGGTCCATAGGACTCTTTCCTCAAAGGGACAAGAGCAACTTGACTCCTATATCAGAACCCTCCTCCACTGTGTGGGCGTGGGGCTCTACCATCGTAGCTGTAGGGAGTAGGGAGTGAGCAGAATCAATCAATCAATCAATCAATCAATCGTATTTACTGAGCGCTTACTGTGTGCAGAGCACTGTACTAAATGCTTGGGAAGTACAAGTTGGCAACATATAGAGACGGTCCCTACCCAACAGTGGGCTCACAGTCTAGAAGGGGGAGACAGAGAACAAAACAAAACATATTAACAGAATAAAATAAATAGAATAAATATGTACAAGTAAAATAAATAAATAAATAGAGTAATAAATACATACAAACATATATACATATAGACAGGTGCTGTGGGGAAGGGAAAGAGGTAAGGCAGGGGGGGTGCAGAGGGGGAGGAGGGGGAGAGGAAGGAGGGGGCTTAGTCTGGGAAGGCCTCCTGGAGGAGGTGAGCTCTCAGTAGGGCCTTGAAGGGAAGAAGAGAGTTAGCTTGGCAGATGTGGAGAGGGAGGGCATTCCAGGCAAGGGGGAGGACGTGGGCTGGGGGTCGACAGCGGGACAGGCGAGAACGAGGCACGGTGAGGAGATTAGCAGCAGAGGAGTGGAGGGTGCAGGCTGGGCTGTAGAAGGAGAGAATGTGTCACACCACCAGATTCTGCCCAAGATCTGGGCATTTCCAGAGTGGCATAGGGGAAAAAGTCCAGGCCTGAGAGACGGGAGTCCTGGGCTGTGGTCTTGGAGTCCTGGGATGTGGTGTCACTGCTTGTTGTCTGTAACCTTTTTCAAATCATTTTACCTCTCTGTGTCTCATAGTCCTCGTCTGTAAAACTTGAGTAAAATGCATGTTGTCCCACCCCTTTGCCTGAGCAAGAATATGAGCATATGAGAGAGGGACTGTGACTAATCTGGTAATCTTGTAGCTAGCTCAGTGCTCAGCAGATAGGAAATATATAATAAGTACCACATCACCTTGGGGTTGTGATTTATAATAATAATAATAATAGTTATTATATTTGTTAAGCACTTACTATGTGCCAGGCACTATACTAGGCCCTGGGGTGGATACAAGCAAATCAGGTTGAACACAGTCCCTATCCCACATGGGGCTCACAGTCTCAATCTCCATTTTACAGATGAAGTAACTGAGGCACAGAGAAGTGAAGCGACTTGCCCCATATCACACAACAGTTAAATGGCAGAGTCTGGATTAGAACCCAATGACCTTCTGACTCCCAAGCCTGTGCTCTATTCACTATTCCATGCTGCATCCCTACTATGCCATGAAATACTAATAAATTGACTCCATCATTTAAACCATTTGCTTTTATTGCAGTAATGGTTGGTTCAAAGGAGATCTTCCCTTTGGTTGCTCAGAATGGTATACATTCTGCACCTCCTCCTATGTGCCAGGCACTGAACTGTGTACTGAAGTAGATGCAAGGTTGGACACTGAAGCCAAGCTTAGATAATGTTTCCAGGAAAAGGGGGTGGTCCACAGTGTTGAAGGCAGTAGAAAGATCAAGGAGTATTAGAATGGAGAAGTGGCCACTAGATTCAGCAAGAAGGAGGTCATTGGTGATCTTAAAGAGAGCACTTTCTGTGGAATGTAGGGGTGGAACTCAGAGCGGAAGGGGTCGAGGAGAGTTAGAGAAGAGGAGGTGGTGTATTTATCCATTCATTCAGTCACATTTATTCAGTGATTACTGTATGCAGAAAACTGTACTAAATGCTTGAGAGAGTACAGAACAACAATAGTAATAATAATGATGGTATTTGTTAAGTGCTTATTATGTGTCAATCACTGTTCTCAGCCTTGGGGTAGATACAAGGTAATCAGGTCATCCCATGTGGGGTTCACAGTCTTAATCCCCATTTTGCAGATGAGGTAGCTGAGGCACAGAGAAGCTAAATGAATTGCCCAAGGTCACACAGCAGACAAGTGGTAGAGGTGGGATTGTACTGTACAGTACAATTCAGTACAGTACAGTTCGGTTCAGTTCAGTATAGCATTCAGTACTGAATGCTCCGAGTTTGCATTGCAATGGCTCAATAAACATGACTGATGGGGGTGAAGTGGGTGAAAGAGGTGATGGCAGGGCTGGGGGTCCCGGTTGGGCCTTTCATTCATTCATTCCCACAACAAGATGTGGACAACTCACTCAAGGTGTTTGAAGAGGAATAGCAGGAAGGAGTTAGGGTGATAAATGGAGGGAGCCATGGGGTTAAGGGTGAGGAATTTTGTTCAAGGATAGGGGATAAATGAGCATGTTTGAAAGGAGTGAGAAAGAAGCCACTGGAAAAGTGAACACTTGAAGATAATGGTCAGGGAGGGAAGAAGAAAGGGCACAAGTGCTTTGATAAGGTGTGGAGGGATGGGGTCAGAAGTTCAGTTGAAGGGGGTTGATTTTGTGAGGAAACAAGTGATCTCTTGAAATACTGCTGGGAAATATGGGAGAGTCAAAGGATGCAGGAGGGGGGAGGGACTGAAGAGGAGCAGGGGAGATTTTAGCGAGATCACACCTGACGCTTTCTATTTTATCAATAAAGTATTTGGTCAGGTCATTAGGGGAAAGAGATGGAGAAGATGGGGGTCGGGGGTTTGAGGAGAGAGGTATATGTTTGGAGTGGCTGGTGCAGGCAATAGGTATAGGATTCAGTAGGATGGAAAATTATTTTTGTTGGACAGAGGAGAAGGCAAAATTAAAGTAGGTGAGGACACATTTTGAGATGGATGTGGTTAGCCAGGTTTTTGGATTTCCTGCAGCAGTGCTCCACAACTTGAGCACAGGAGCAAAGAAAGCATACTGTGGAGGTGATACAGGGCTGTGATTAGTAGTATGAGATTGGCAGGGGCCAGGGGAATGAAGGAGTTGAGTTTGGTGGAGAGGGTAATGTTGACAGCATACTTTATGTATGGAGAACAAATGGGGCATTACTACTTTAGAGAATCGGAAGTGTTCAAAAGATCAGAGATCAGAGAAGCAGCATGGCTCAGTGGAAAGAGCACGGGCTTTGGAGTCAGAGGTCAGGGGTTCAAATCCCAGCTCTGCCAATTGTTGGGTAGGGACCGTCTCTATATGTTGCCAACTTGTACTTCCCAAGAGCTTAGTACAGTGCTCTGCACACAGTAAGCACTCAATAAATACAATTGAATGAATGAATGAATGAATGAATCTAGTCTATAAGCTTGTTGTGGGAAGGTAATGTGTCTATTGCTCTGGGCAAGGTAAGCGCTCAATAAATATGATTGAATGAATGAGTCAAAATGTTTCAGGAAGTTGGAGATGGGACCTGGGGGTGATAGATGACCATGACTAGTAACTGGAGTGGATGGTAGAGCCAGATAATAAGGACTTCAAAGGAAGGAAAAGAGTGGAATGGGAGAGGTGGGATGTTGTGAAAACCTACTGAAAAATACCTCTTTTTCAATAAAATCTTTAGCAGACAATCTTCCTTTTTTTAAATACCCTGGAAAGGAACAAACAAAGTAAATACTCACAAACACAAACCCCAGTTTTTAAGGTGAACACAGTTGAGAGGCATGCTGAGTTAGTTTCATTGAATTTGCAAAAGGAAGGCCTTTTACTGCCAGGGACACAGTAAATACTATAATGAACTTTTCTCTGTCATTTAAAAACAGCAGAAAGGGACTAAATTTACACTAGTTAAATCAAAAAGAACACACAATTCAGGAAGCAAAATCTCTTGCCTTGAAAGGAAGCAACACTTTTTTGGGAAGCTGATGACTTGTTTTTTCAAATAAAAAAAAATATTGCAGTTCATACGGTACTTCTTTCTTCTTAAATTTCTTAATTCCTGATTGTTAACTTCACAGAGCCTACGCCTGTGACATCACAAATCTTTTCCCATGGAGAGGCTTGTGATGTCTTAATTAAGTGCATTGTGAGGTTTGAATATCTCAAACATAAATGAGGAAATTGTTTTTAGAAGCTCTTCTAGAGACAACTGAAAATCAAAAATATTATGCTTACGTGAATAAATTAGAGGGAAAACAAGCAATTCCGTGTAAAGGATAAATATTCCTGGTAGAATGGAGCTTTTCTTCTGGGAACATTATTAATGCTTTTATTTCTCATTTTTCATGAACCCTAATCAATTCATTAAAAATTGTTAGAATGTCAGCAGCAGTACCAGTGAACATGTATTCCATTCTAAAACTCTTAGCGAGCTGTCATTTCTGAAAGTCTCTGATTCGTAAGTGATTGAGCTTCTCTGTGATAGCACTTGCAGTAGACCACTTGAATGCTTTGTACTTCCCCCTCCAGAGACAATAGACCCCCACTCCCCCCATCTTCAAAGCCTTACGAAGGTCACATCTCCTCCAAGCGGCCTTCCCAATTAAGCCCTTGACTTCCTCTCCCTTCTGCATCATCCCTGCACTTGGATCTGTGACCTTTGGACATTTGGTATTCTCCCCATCCTCAGCCCCATAGCTGAGGGGTTCCCTCATGTACATATCTATAAATTATTAATTTATATCAATCTCTGTCTCTCCCTCCTGACAGAAAGCTCATCGTGGGCAGGGAAGGTGTCTACCAACTCTGTTCTACACTCCCAATGCTTAGTACAGCATTCTGCACATAGTAAGCTATCAGTAAATATGATTGATTGATTGAAAGCCCCCAAAAGTTGGTTTTAAAGTACTCCATCATCTCTCTCCTCCCACCTACCATCAGTCCTCTCATTCTAAAGTCTAGCTCCATGCTTCACTTCTCTAATGCCATCCTACTCACTGTGCTCCTCTCTCTTGCAGCCTACCCCCTGGTCATTCCCTCCCTCCTATCTTGAATGCCCTTCCCCTACACATCTGGCTGACCACTCCTCTCCTTATTGTCAAGTTTCTTCTGAAATCTCCTCCAGGAGGCCCTCCCTGATTAGCCTCTCATTCCCTTTCCTATTTCTCCCACTGCTGCCACTTCAGCACTTCCATATAGCCCACAGATTTGGGTACACACATCCCCGTGTAGCACTTGTGTGCATTTATGTGTACACAATTGCTTCCCCAATTTGTATTGTCTAGATTGAAAGCTCCTTGAAGGCAGGAATCATGTCTGCCTTGCTTGGAGAAGCAGAGCGGCTTAGTGGCAAGAGCACGGGCTTGGGAGTCAGAGGACATGAGTTCTAATCCTGTCTCCACTACTTGTCTGCTCTGTGACCTTGGGCTAGCCATTTCACTTCTCTGTGACTCAGTCAACGTATCTGTAAAATGGGGATTAAGACTGTGAGTCCCACGTGGGTCAACCTGATTACCTCCCCCAGTGCTTAGAACAGTGCTAGGCACATAGTAAGCGCTTAACAAATACATCATCATTAATTACTATTATTAGGTCTGTGATCTCTATTGTATACTCTCAAGTGCTTTGCACCAAGTAATCTCTCAGTAAATATTATTGATCAATTTTCCATTGTGTGATCCCAAGTAATATGTGAAAATGAAATTTCTTACTCTTTGGATGGCATTTTCAGCAATTTATAATACTTGTAATAATTATGCTTCCTATGTGTCAAGTGATGTGCTAAATGCTGGATTAGCAATAAATTGAGCAGCAGTGTGGCCTACCGGATAAAGCATGGGCCTGGGAATCAGCAGAACCGGGATTCTAATCCCAGCACTGCCACTTGTCTCCTGTGTGACCCTGGGCAAGTCACTTCACTTCTCTGTGCCGCAGTTACCTCATCTGTAAAATGGGGATTAATACTGTGAGCCCCATGTGGGACAAGGACTATGTCCAACCTGATTAGCTTGTATCTACCCATTACTTAGAAGAATGTCTGGCCCACAGTAAGAGCTTAACCAATGTCATGAAAAGACGAAAAAAAACAAAGAAGAAAAAAAAAATTGGGTCAGAGTCCCTGACTCACAAGAGGCTCACAGTCTAAGTAGGAGGAAGAACAGTTCCCATTTTACACGTGAGGGAACTAAAGTGCAGAGAAGTTAAGTGGCTTCCCGACAACACAAAACAGGGAAAAAGAGGGCAGATTAGAATCCAGTTCCTCTGTTTCCCAGGCCTATGCTCTTTTCACCAGGCCATGCTGCCCATTTGGGCAACAGTGCCTTTTTGTTTATAGTCCATCTTAGGTCATAGGTCTGTTACTGTAGAAATAACTTCCAGAGAATTATTCCAGTTAAACCACTTATCAATACACAGATCTCCCACTAGATAGCCAAGAATAAATCTTTTTCAAAGCAAATAGCATGTCCTTTCAGCTAGACATATAGCATTCTAGTATGGCTGTGATCTTTCTAGGCTGTGATCTTTCTAGAATGTGAGCCAGTTGTTGGGTAGGGACCGTCTCTATATGTTGCTGACTTGTACTTCCCAAGCTCTTTCTACAGTGCTCTGCACACAGTGCTCAATAAATATGATTGAATGACTGAATCTTTGTTCTGACAGTACTTCACTTTGGCAACAACAAAACCTGAAGTGAGAATTCTCTGGAATAAAACTCATTTGACTCCACCTCTCCGACTTTAAAATTCAGGAATATTAAAACCTTGAAGTCCAAACTGCAGAGGTGATTTTTGCTAATCTTTTCTTAGGTCTGAGGTTCTGGTATATGTACATTGATGTGAAAAGCTGTTAGATCTAAAGATAAGCAGGGTCACATGACTGAAGAATGGACCAATTGTATCCATCACTGAAAAGTTAATGCCCTCCTTGTTGAAAGCATATAATCATTTTTAAGCATCTCCTTTGTGTTTTTCTATGTTTTGAGAGCTAGACAGATATTCAGAGAGAGAGAGAAAGAGAATGTCAAAAACGTGGAGCCTCATTTTATGTGCCTGGAAGCGGCTAACTAAGCTGCAGGCAATACAAACACTGCTATTACTAGGAGTAAAGCTCTGCATAATTAACAAACATCATCAGCCTTACAGTTCCTGTAGAATGGAGCAAGTTCTTTGCCTCAAGGCTGCTCTCAAAGTAGTAAGTCTGTTTACCCTGTCCAAGATTAGATTAGTTTAATTATTATGAAAAAGACTGCTAAGATCTTACAGCCTAATTATGCAAATGTTTCTAAATGTTCACAAAAGTAATTTATTTATTTGGAGATAAATGAATCTGTTTTGTCATAAAACACATTGCAGTCCTGGCAGAGTACAAGGAGGGTTATGTGCCCTAAGGCAAAACTTCCACCACAAATATCAGTGGGATCCCAAGATTACAACATTTATAAATACATAAATGTTTTTAGCAGGTTTTTATTGTTTTTGTAAATTATAGCAATCCCAGAAAGAACTATCACAGGTTTAATACTCACCGACCTTGTTATGAAAACACCGTTTCTCAGCAGAAGCATTTAAAAGGTGCTAACTGCTAAAACATTCCTAGTAGACCTATTAAGGTGCACCTGTTTTATTATGTTTCAGATCAAATATCTTCAAAACGATTTTTTTTTCTTTCTTGTAGAGGCTGTGCACTTAAAAACAGCAAAACTACTTCACGACAAGGCCAGACAGAGTCTCTCTCCATGTTTCCCAACATGGGATCAACAGACAGAATTTCTCAGAGTTTACGGTCTGAAAGTAAATCAGATATCACCTCTGTTTAGATTTCAGTTCCGAGCCTGCCAATCCATGCCCTGGAAAACGCACCAAGAATTTTTAAATATGCCTCTGCTCATTTGCAGGCTCTCCAAAATACTCATATTTTGGCACAGGCTGGTAGTCTTTGGACCGTACCATTTGTTAACTGGGGTGCTATGCACTGCTACTATTTTGTGCGACGTCTGAGAAAATGAGCCAAACACTACCATTCCACCTACCTCCCACTCTCAGAATTATGGGGCTGCACTGCTTGCTTGAAAATGAGAACCTGGCAAAGTGACATTATGCTTGAACACAATAATCACTTATTGAGACAGCAAAATCCCCAGACGTACTTGCTTTCAAAGGGCGAATAATGAAAGTTTGATGTTCAGACCAAAGAAGCGGAAATGAAGACCATACCTTTGTTGTGATTGTATCCGTTCTCAGAGATGTGAACCAGGTTTCATCTAAAATTGCATCCTTCCACTAAAAATGGCACTGAAGACAAAACGCTCATCTTAACTAGGAGTTTAATATAAGGGGATGCACTTTATTCGAAAGATGTCTATTAAACAATAATGGGTTTTTGACTTCTTGATTTGTATTTAAATTAACTGCTATTTAAATAAGCAGGGCATCGGGTCTAGGCAAGAGGCTGTGCTGTGGTTCTCCTGTGGATTAAATGGACGATGTGAGCAATGATTTAGCAGACACCTTTGAGATCACCATTATCGTGGCTATTGTAGGCATTAGAAGCTATTTGCTGTCAGTTAAATGATCATATCTTCTGTGCACCTGCTTTATAATTATTCATTTGGAGTAAGATCATTAACTTATTCCTTAAGTCGTTTACAGGCAATTTGATTCTACATTAAAAATTCTTTTCACTCTTTATAACAAATTAATGAGATATATAAATACATGGGTGAGAGGAAAATTCATACAATTTATATCATAATTAGTGCATGTCGAAGGTCTCTGAGTTGGTTAACTTGCTTATTCCTGAGGTAAGTCACTGTAAGCGTTCACCTACAGTTGGAGTATTTTAGAAGATACTTA
The DNA here is from genome assembly GCF_015852505.1 of Tachyglossus aculeatus. NCBI lineage: Eukaryota > Metazoa > Chordata > Mammalia > Monotremata > Tachyglossidae > Tachyglossus > Tachyglossus aculeatus. Next base: position 101,876,211 of record NC_052066.1, read on the forward strand.
AAAGACATTTATAAATAAAAACTTAGTAGGTGCATTAGTGCATCTTACCACTACTTTTAGAAATAAGCTGAATGCTTTGAATTTACTAAATAAGCCCTTTTAAACAACAGTCTCTCGGTGAGCATTCTACATTACAGTCTGGAGACCAGAGACTCATATAATGTCTGCAATGAGCAATCATGTTTTCAGTAGAAAATTCTATTTTAGCTTTGTTTCCTCCAAGGGCTTAACCTCCTTACAAGTACAAAGGATGAGTCTTGGAGAAGTTATCCTGAAGACTGTAAGCTTTTTGTGGGCGGGGATCGTGTCTGCCAACTCTATTGCTTCATATTTTCTCAAGTGTACAAAATGTTTTAAAGTACAGTGCACTGCACTTACTAAGTGCTCAGTAAGTGCTAACCTACTCACTGTATCTTGATCTTGTCTATTTCACCGTTGACCATGCCCACATCCTCCCTCTGGCTTGGAACACCCTCCCCATTCATATCTGACAGACAATTATTCCCTTTACCTTCAAAGCCCTATTGAATGCATATCTCCTTCATGAGGCCTATCCTGAATAAGCCCTCCATTCCTCTCTCCCACTCCTTTCTGCATTGCCCTGACTTGCTCCCTTTATTCACTCCTCCCTCAGCCCCGCAGCATTTATGTACATATCCATAATTTCTCTATATTAATGCCTGTCTTCTCCTCTAGACTGTGAGCTCATTGTGGGGAGGGAATATATCTACTGATTCTGTTGTATTATACTCTCCCAAGTGCTTAGTACAGTGCTCTGCACATAGTAAGTACTCCATAAATAATAATAAAAATAATGATGGCATTTGTTAAGCACTTACTGTGTGCAAAGCACTGTTCTAAGCGCTGGGGAGGATACAAGGTGATCAGATTGTCCCACATGGGGCTCACAGTCTTAATCCCCATTTTACAGGTGAGGTAACTGAGGCACAGAGAAGTTAAGTGACTTGCCCAAGGTCAATTGAGAGATTGATCATTTGATAAATATAATTGATTGAGTGATTGTCTCACCCTCAGGCCTGCACCACAAACCTTGCGGAGACAAGCATGAGAAGGCAATGTTCCTGGCCAGTAGCCTTGTTGCCTCACACCCAGTCTTAGTGGTCTTGAGACCATCAAGTCCAATCACAGCAAAACAGTTTTTTAAAGCTACCATTTATAGGCTTGAACTTTTTTCATTGCACTGAAATTGCATGGGGCACAAGTGGAAGCCAGTCAGATTTTTTTTTCTCTTCAGCTTGCAGATGAGTTTTCTGCTGAAGACCCAGGAACAAAGGACATGTGGCAGGAACATAATAATAATAATAATAATTGTCAAGTGCTTACTATGTGCCAAACACTGTACTAAGCACCGGGAAAGGAACAAAACAATCAGGTCAGTCATAGTTCCTATTCCTCATTAGCCTCACAGTTTAAGTAGGAGGGAAAATGGGTATTGATCCCCTATATTATAGATGAGGAAACTGAGGCACCAAGAAGTTGAGCGACTTGCACAGTCATGATGAAGGCTCAGAATCCTTCAAATATTGATGTCACCAAGGATAGTGGGCTGGAGCAGTGGAGCAATTTAGGATCTCATCTTTTAAGAGTAGGAGATTTTACAGATAATGTAAAACATATGCCCATCCTGCAAATAGCTACCCCTGGAATAAGATTAAAATTCCTCATTTCTAGCTCATTTTAGTTCTTTCATCCAAACAAGTTCCCTCAGCTAGATGGGTCATGGAAGGAAACAAGGAATCAGTGGTTGTGGCTGAAATTTTGGACTTGAGCAGCTGTGGTAACATCCTCCCCAACAATGTAGCACCTACCAGTGCCATGCCATCGTAGTGCCATGGATCAGAAGAAGCCTTGAGAGCCGAACGAGGTATTTTTCCCTTTCACCAGAAATTTTTCATGATTCTTGCCTACGTACCATGATACTTTGGATGGGTTCTTTAGTCAGAAACCTTCACCATTGCTGTCATAACCTAGACAGGCAAACCCAGGAGTGGAACTCAAGTCCCCTGATTCCCAAAGCAGTGCTCTTTCCAAAGGGCCAGCTGAAGAGCTCTTCTTGAGGTAGTAGTAATTATGGTATTTGTTAACCCATTTTCTGTTTTTCAAGCACTGCTACAAGTGCTGGGGTAGAAACAATATATGCCGATCAGACACAGTTCCTGACCAGCTGAGGCCACTCGGCCAGAGAGATCTCAGTGCCCTTCCTTGGGCAGGTCTCTGTCCTGAGTTGTTTGATGGTCCATGCTGTTTGTGGCCTCTCAGTGGAGAGATTCAGGTTTCTGGGGCAGATCTTTGTCCGGAGCGATGATCTATGTTTTACACGGGCTTGTTTCCTCTTGGTGAAGAGATCTCAGTGTCCTTGGACAGGTCTTTGTCCTGGGCATTGTTTATGGTCTGCTTCAGTTTGTGCCCTCTCGGCAGAGAGATATCAGTGTTCCAGGTAATGGTTGATGGTCCACGCCGGTTTGTAACCTCTCGGTGGAGAGACCTGTGTTCTCGGGCAGGTCTCTGATCCGGGAGGTGTTCAATGGTCTGGGATGATTTGTGGTCACTTGAGGGAGATACCACTGATTGATGAATCTACACCATTTTATGTGATGGGCCAGGCTTGACCAGATCAACATCATTTTATAAGCCAAGCTGCCATTAGCCCGAGGGGAGCACCTTACAATCATTGATGCCATCGGCAGAATGGGGCAGCAACCTTCAACTGGTATTGCTGATAGTTAGTGGAGGGCCCCAGGAGGGAAAGGGAGTGGTGAACTGCTGACAGCAAATGTGAGGTCCCCAGAAAATGGAAAGTGATGTGTCACCACAGTCACTGTCAGCTGAGGGAGGATGAAATCTCTGGCTTGTCTTTTGCTGTTGAGTCACCTCTGGCCCAAAGCAATGCCATGGACACATCTCTCCCAGAACACCCCAATTCCATCTACAGTTGATCTGTAGTGTATCCGTAGAGTTTTCTTGGAAAAATACTCAAGTGATTTACCATTGCCTCCTTCTGTGCAGTAAACTTGACTCTCTCCCAAGCCACTGCTGCCCAGTACAGCTGGATTTTGACTTGTAGCAGATTGCCTTCTACTTGTTAATAATAATGGTATTTGTTAAGCGCTTACTGTATGTGAAGCACTGTTCTAAGTGCTAAGGGGGCATACACGTTGTCCCACCTGGGGATCACAGTTTTAATCCCCACTTTACAGATGAGGTAACTGAGGCCCAGAGAAGTCAAGTGATTTGCCCAGAGTCACAGAGCTGACAAGTGGCAGAGCCGGGATTAGAACCCATGGCCTCTGGCTCCCAAGCCCCTGCTCTTTCCACTGAGCCACGCTGCTTCTCTTAGCACACTGCTTGTTAGCCACTGCCTAAACTAGGAATGGAATGGGTAGGCCTCAGCTTGACTCTCCCTCCCATAGTCGAGACTGGTAAAGTACTGGAAACTCTTAGAGGGATAATCTCTGACTAGTATTGCTGATAATGAGGGAGAGGGTCCCCAGAAGGATGGTATTCAACCTCGCCTACACTGATTAGCCAAGAATGGGTCACTCAAGTGAAGAACCTAGGTGGGCCTACTACCCTGTAAAAGTCGATGCCCAGCAGACAGCTCATGGTAGCCGGATGAGAAGTCTGAATTCACCCCTACCCAGAGTGTGGGATGCCCACTCTGTGATGACTGATATTGACAATGTCATGGGGAACCCACTAAGAATGTACTCATCTCCTGCTGTTGACTTAGAATAGAGGTAGATGTCCCTCTTGGGGCTGGCATGCACATAACTGACCTATAGATGTATCCTTTAAGGACCTGGTGTTTGGTGTTTAATCTGCTTCTGCAATTAACAATAATAATAATAATTACTGCGGTATTTGGTAAGCATTTATTATATGCCAAACACTATACTAAGTGCTGGGATAGATACAAGATAATAAGGCCCCACATCAGGCTAACAGTTTTAAGAAGAAGGGAGAAGAGATGTTGAATTGTCATTTTGGAGAGGAAGGAACTGAGGCACTGAGAAGTGACGTGACTTGGCCAAGGTCACACAGTTGAAAAGTGGCAGAGCCGGATCCCAGCTTTGCCATATGTCTGCTGTGTGATCTTGGGCAAGTCATTTAACTCCTCTGAGCCTCAGTTACCTCATCTGTAAAATGGGGATTAAGACTGTGAGCCCCACAAGGGACAAACTGATCACCTTGTATCCCCACCAGCGCTTAGAACAGTGCTTCACACATAGTAAGTGCTTAACAAATGCCATCATTATTATTATTATTTATGTATTGAGGACTACGAGTGACTTTAGATGAAGTTGTTAGAGCATATGCCCGGGAGTCAGAGGGTCATGGGTTCTAATCCCAGCTCTGCCACTTGTCTGCTGTGTGACCTTGGGCAAGTCACTTCACTTCTCTGTGCCTCAGTTACCTCATCTATAAAATGGGGATTGAGACTGTGAACCCCATGAGACAGAGGCTGTACTGAACCCGATTTGCTTGTATTCACCCCGCCACTTAGTACAATGCCTGGCACATAGTAAGACCTTTAAAAATACCAAAATTACCGTTATTATTATTTAGAGATCCAATGGGTGGAGTATTAGCAATGCTGTCCTTTTGTGTATGCTCTTGCATCTCTGATACTGTGAACACGGGTGGAGGAATGTAGAAATTTGTATTCTGAACAGGCATGGCTGGTCTGTTCAATCCTGGCTCATACCAAGAGTGAAAGTCAGATCCCTAGATCTAACGACTGGTCACACCTTGTAAATCAATTATCAGTCACCATCATGATCATTGGTAGCAGTAGCAACTGCATCAAATATCATTTTTATTCACATAATTACAGCGCTTATAACAGTGCTTTGCACACAAGTGCTTAATAAATGCCATCAAAAAAAATTGCCTCAATTTTGCACCCTTTTTCAACCCTGAAACAGGGAAGGGTCTATATAATAGGGATTTAAGGCTATAAACAAGAGAGGGAGGAAAATGTGAAAAAAAGGAAAGGAGGGGAAAAGGAAGAGAGAGGTTAAAAAAGAGGAAGGTACTTATATCAAGCTTTCCCAAGGGTTGCATACAAAAGCAAGCAGCATAATGTAATGGATAGAGCATAAGCATGGGAGTCAGAGGTCATGGGTTCTAATCCCGGCTGCACCACTTGTCAGCTGTGTGACTTTGGGGAAGTCACTTAACTTCTCTGTGCTGCAGTTACCTCGTCTGTAAAATGGGGGATCACGACTGTGAGCCCCAAGTAGGGCAACCTAATAACCTTATATCTATCCCAGAGCTTAGAACAGTGCTTGGCACATAGAGCCCCTTCCTTCCTCTCCCCCTCGTCCCCCTCTCCATCCCCCCCATCTTACCTCCTTCCCTTCCCCACAGCACCTGTATATATGTATATATGTTTGTACATATTTATTACTCTATTTATTTATTTATTTATTTTACTTGTACATATCTATTCTATTTATTTTATTTTGTTAGTATGTTTGGTTTTGTTCTCTGTCTCCCCCTTTTAGACTGTGAGCCCACTGTTGGGTAGGGACTGTCTCTATATGTTCACAATTTGTACTTCCCAAGCGCTTAGTACAGTGCTCTGCACATAGTAAGCGCTCAATAAATGTGATTGATGATGATGATGATGATGATAACAAATACCAACATCATTATTATTATTATTATTATTATTATTATTATTATTATTATTATTATTATGAGGTCCTGGGTTCTAATCCCAGATCTGCCACTCGTCTGCTGTGTGACCTTGGGCAAGTCATTTCACTTCTCTGTGTCTCAGTTACCTCATCTGTAAAATAGGGATTGAGACTGTGAACCCCACATGGGACAAGGACTGTGTCCAACCCGGTTAGCTTATATTCATTCATTCAATCATATCTATTGAGCGGTTACTGTATGCAGAGCACTAGCATCTGGCACATAATAAGTACTTAACAAATACCATCATTATTATTATTGATGGCCACCTGTCAGCTGTGTGACCTGGGGCAAGTCACTTAACTACTCTGTGCCTCACTTACCTCCATCTGTAACATAGGGCATAAAACTGTGAACCCACGTGGGACACCCTGATTACCTTGTATCTACCCCAGTGCTTAGAACAGTGCTTGGCACATAGTAAGTGCTTAACAAATACCATCATTATTATTAACTTAATTAATTAACTTCCCCAAGCTCTGCTATGATATGTCACCCTTCTGCTTCTCTTACTCTGGCCCAAGGCTGTCCTAATGATTCAGTATGCCCACCTGCTTTGTCCCATTCTCACTGTTCCTCCTTCTTCCTCAGCAAATGACTATTATCGGTTACAAATATGATACGAAAAACACTGCATTTCTTCCTCAACTATCAGGTGAGGCAATTATGTGGTGAAGGCAATTTTGGAAATATGCTATTTATTGAATTCCCCCAGGGGACCCAGCAGAGGGATTGCATGCCATAGTTACACTACAGAAAAATTCCTACACTTCCTACAGAGTTACTGTTAATATTCAAAGGTGATTCATTCATTCATTCAATCGTATTTATTGAGCACTTACTGTGTGCAGAGCACTGTACTAAGTACTTGGGAAGTACAAGTCGGCAACATATAGAGATGGTCCCTACCCAACAACTGATTGTATACTGTGCTCCTAACTATGTGTGTGCTTGAAGCTGTCTATATCCCTGTCTAGACTGTAGCTCATTGTGGGCAGGGAATAATAATAATTATGGCATTTGTTTAGCACTTACTATGTGCCAAGCACTGTTCTAAGCACTGGGCACTGTTCTAAGTGCTGGAATATGTCTACCAACACAATGTATTGTATTGGTATTGTATACAACACAGTATTGTACTCTCCCAAGCATTTAGTACAATCCTCTGCACACAGTAAGTGCTCAATAAATATGATTGATTGAAAATACAATTGATTGATTAAGCTATTAATGAAGAGCAGAAATCCATCTTCAGAAGCCAGACATCAATTAATCAATAGTATTTATTGAGTTCTTACTGTATGCAGAACATTTTACTAAGCAGTTGGGAGAGTACAATATAACAGTTGGGGTGTACAGCTGCATCCTCTAGAACTAAAGGGGCGAACTCTACTCATCCTCTTGAAATCAATCAGTCAATCATATTTATTGAGTGCTTACTGCATGTACAGCACTGTACTAAGTGCTTGGAAAATGCAATATACCAGAGTTGGTAGACACATTCCCTGCCCACAAGGAGCTAACAGTCTAGAGGGAGAGACAGACATCAATATAAATGAATCAATTATGAATATGTACTTAAGTGCTGCTGGGCTGAGGGAGGGGTGACCGAAGGATGCAAATCCAAATGCAAAGATGACACACGAGTGAGGGGGAAAAGAGGAAATGAGAGCTTAGTTGGGAAAGCCTGCTTGGAGGAGATGTGCTTTTAATAAGTCTTTAAAGGTGGGGACAGTGATCATCTGCCAGAAGTGATGAGGAGGGCATCCAGGCCAGAGGTATGATATGGACGAGGGGTAAACAGCAAGGTAGATGAGATAGAGGTAAAACCAGTAGGTTAGCATTAGCGGAGCAAAGTGTGTGGTCTCAGATGGAGGAGTAAATCAAGGAGGTAAGGTTGGAGAGGGCAAGGAGCTTGAGTGCTTTAAAGCATATGATAAGGAGTTTCTGTTTGATGTGGAGGTGAATGGGCAATCACTGAAGGTTCTTGAAGAGTGGGGATTTGAAGAGTGGGGGAAACATGGACTGAATGTTTTTGTAGACAAATGACCTGGGCAGCAGAGTGAAGTATGGGCTGAAGTGGGGAGAGACAGGAGGCATGGAGGTCAGCAAGGAGGCTGATGCAGCAATAATGGTGGGGTAAGATATATGCCTGGATTAATGTGGTAACAGTATGGATGGAGAGAGAAGGGGGGGTTTTAGCAATGTTGTGAAGGTTGAATAGGCAGGATTTGTTGACACATCAAGTATGTGGCTTGAGTGTGAGGGATGAGTCAAGGATAATGCCAAGGTTATGGGCTTGTGAGACAGGGAGGATTGTGGTTTTGTCTACAGTGATGGGAGAGTCAGCAGTTAGATGGGAAGATGAGAAGGTCTGTTTTGGACATGTTAAGTTTAAAATGTCAGTGGGGCATCCAAGTAGAGCTGTCCTGAAGTCAGAAGGAAATATGAGACTGTAGAGGAGAGTGAGAGGGATGGAGATGCAGAATTGGGAATCATCCACAAAGAGGTGGTGGATGAAGCCATGGGAGTGAATGTATTCTCCAAGTGAGTGGCTGTAGATGGAGAATAGAAAGGGACTTTGTCCTTTATTGATCTAGCTGCTATGAGCCCAGCATTTTAAAGTTTTGAATTTAAAGTATAGAGCAAATGAATTTATCCAGAGTGTGACTCCATATCCTAGGTAGGGGAAAGAACAGTGGAATTTTTGTTGTGAGAGGATAATTTTTTTCAACATATCCATTGCCTTCTTTACTCCTTTCATTCCTCAGAGTTACTGAGATGTTTTCTGTTTCTTGTCAAAGAGCCTCCCCTGTTCTGGAACGATTGCATAAGGATTTGCGCAGTTCTAAAACCTTCCAAATAAAGCTCACTTATACTTTAAGTACTTTGATTTTTGTGCCCACTGATCTGTTACTGATAACTGGAGGCTTTCCATGCAGAAAACCCCTATCTTCCTGCCCTGTCTGCTGCTGGAGTTTTCTAACGGCCCAGTACCTTACCATGCTGTTTGAGACTGGACTTTGCTGGGATTTTAAAATGCTTTTTCTGCCCTCCTAGCTCAAGTAAAGTGTGTGTTCCCTTTCAGCTCATCCTAGAGCAGCTGCTTTGGGATTCGGTCACAATCCAGTAATTCCATAAGTCCGACTAGCGAACAGAGTGTATGTGCAACCATGAAGCAATTGAACAGTGTAAAATGATGTAAAAAGTAGTAGCCTTATCGTGTTGGTATCCATTTTTGCAAAACTTTAGTAGAGAGCCAGAGTGGATAAATTTAGGATGACCTAGAACATAAATCTCTATTTTTCAACCATTTTAAAAAAATGCCTACCTTTTTTATTCACTTACATTTTATTTTTCACACCTCTGCATTTCCTGGTTCCAGCTGGAACTGGAAATACAGAAAACCAAATTTCCTTGACCCCTGGGGTTTAGATAAGCAATTATGCCTACCTAAACGGAACTGAATTTCTGAACCATTTCATGTCAGCCCGTCACTAATCTCCATACAAACAAAAGCTACTAACCTTATTCTGATGTTGTTTTTCCAGAGAAATTACATGTGGTCAGCACTTTGACTAACCTGAAAAAGATAACCGTCTGGCTAGAGCAAGGTAGCTCTCAAACTAAATTAGCCTCTGCCAATTTTCCTACTGTGAATTTACCTCTTCAACCTAATGCCTCAAGCTAGAGACAGTTCGTTCGAGCCACTGAGAAGACACCAGGTAGCCTGAGACAGGATGGTTTAAATCCTAAGAAATAAGTCTGTCTGAAATGGAGAGTTCTTCAGAGGTTTGATTGATTGATTGATTAAGGGATTGATTGATACCAATACAGTGTGGGAAGAATTCTTTCCCCTGTAAGCTTTCCGATTGAAGAGCCATCATGCTATTATTGCAGTATAGAAATGCAAACTCCTGTTTATGCCAAAACTGAAAGCTCACTTCTAACAGATATCTCCATCAGACATCTTCTCGATGTCTTCTGCCTCCTCAGTACAATTCCAAGGCTTTGGCTGCTGTTAATATCTTGGATCTCCCCACCCGATGGCCACATGATTTCTCTGGATACCTGCCTCCTCCCTGTCATGGTTCTCAGTACCTTGACATCCTCCTTTATCTGACAGCCATGCTTACACCAGTTCTCCTCCATATCACCGCAGAACCTCCATCCAAACCATTCTTCTACCATCCCACTAGGACAGAGAAAAGCAGCTTCGACCTGGTGCTGCCCCTACAAAACCTCGGAAAGGCCATGGCAGCTACGGCTGTGGCAATCACCATGGCTGCAGTTATGATTGTGGACTCTCAATTCTGAGGAACCTGAAATTCTGCTCCCCTAGCAATATTTTCCTACTGAGATTTGTTTTTGCCTTTATGTTGTCTCAGTGTTTAGTTTCATCATGGAGAAGCAGCATGGTGTAGTGAATAGCGCACATGCCTGGGAGTCAAAGGTCATGGGTTCTAATCCCGGCCCTGCCACTTGTCTGCTGTGTGACCTTGGGCAAGTCACTTCATTTCTCTGGGCTTCAGTTACCTCACTGTAAAATGGGCATTGAGACTGTGAGCCCCATGTAGGGCAGGGACTGTGTCTAACCTGATTTGCTTGTATCCACACCAGCATTTAGTTCAGTGCCTGACACATAGTAAGGCATAACAAATACCACAATTATTGTTATCTCTTCTATGTTTCTGCCACCGGTTACCTCTCCCCCTTTCAATTTTCATATTGTGAGCCCTTCAAAGGGCAGGGACCAAGTCTAATTCCCATCTCTGTATTTTATCCAGCAATTAATACAATGTTCTGTATACAGTAAGTGCATAAAAATACTACTATTACTACTATTACCGCTACTACTACTACTACTACTACTACTACTATCCATCAATCAATCAATCAATCGTATTTATTGAGCGCTTACTATGTGCAGAGCACTGTACTAAGCGCTTGGGAAGTACAAATTGGCATCACATAGAGACAGTCCCTACCCAACAGTGGGCTCACAGTCTAAAAGGGGGAGACAGAGAACAGAACCAAACATACCAACAAAATAAAATAAGTAGGATAGAAATGTACAAGTAAAATAAATAAATAAATAAATAAACAGAGTAATAAATATGTACAACCATATATACATATATACAGGTGCTGTGGGGAAGGGAAGGAGGTAAGACGGGGGGATGGAGAGGGGGACGAGGGGGAGAGGAAGGAAGGGGCTCAGTCTGGGAAGGCCTCCTGGAGGAGGTGAGCTCTCAGCAGGGCCTTGAAGGGAGGAAGAGAGCTAGCTTGGCGGATGGGCAGAGGGAGGGCATTCCAGGCCCGGGGGATGACGTGGGCCGGGGGTCGACGGCGGGACAGGTGAGAGCGAGGTACAGTGAGGAGATTAGTGGTGGAGGAGCGGAGGGTGCGGGCTGGGCAGTAGAAGGAGAGAAGGGAGGTGAGGTAGGAGGGGGCGAGGTGATGGAGAGCCTTGAAGCCCAGGGTGAGGAGTTTCTGCCTGATGCGCAGATTGATCGGTAGCCATTGGAGGTTTTTGAGGAGGGGAGTAATATGTCCAGAGCGTTTCTGGACAAAGATAATCCAGGCAGCAGCATGAAGTATGGATTGAAGTGGAGAGAGACACGAGGATGGGAGATCAGAGAGAAGGCTAGTGCAGTAGTCCAGACGGGATAGGATGAGAGCTTGAATGAGCAGGGTAGCGGTTTGGATGGAGAGGAAAGGGCGGATCTTGGCAATGTTGCGGAGCGGAGACCGGCAGGTTTTGGTGACGGCTTGGATGTGAGGGGTGAATGAGAGAGCGGAGTCGAGGATGACACCAAGGTTGCGGGCTTGTGAGACGGGAAGGATGGTAGTGCCGTCAACAGAGATGGGAAAGTCAGGGAGAGGACAAGGTTTGGGAGGGAAGACAAGGAGCTCAGTCTTCGACATGTTGAGCTTTAGGTGGCGGGCGGACATCCAGATGGAGATGTCCTGAAGGCAGGAGGAGATGCGAGCCTGGAGGGAGGGGGAGAGAGCAGGGGCAGAGATGTAGATCTGGGTGTCATCAGCGTAGAGATGATAGTTGAAGCCGTGGGAGCGAATGAGGTCACCAAGGGAGTGAGTGTATATTGAGAACAGAAGGGGACCAAGCACTGAACCTTGGGGAACCCCCACCGTAAGAGGATGGGAGGGGGAGGAGGAGCTACTACTACTACTACTACTACTACTACTACTACTACTACTGCTACTACTATTACTACTACTACTACTACTATTGCTACTACTACAAGGCCAACACTGATGTTGGCCAGGAGCTATTGAAATCACATTCTGATACAATTTGTCTGAAAGCCACATAGAGAAGAGTTTTTGAAGAACTGTTGTCACCCTGAGGGTCCCATCCATTACGGAAAAAAAAATAAAGAATAGCAGGATCCATGGTGAAATCAGTTGGTATGGGGCATTGAAAAAAATTAACGGTTATTTACAGGGATCTCCATGTGTGGCCTGGGTCAGCAAGGGGCCTGATGCATATTTCACCAGGATCATCTTGAGACACTATGCATGAGGCAAACCTAACCTGAAATAATTACCAATCAGTGGTGTTTACTGAATGCTTACTGTGTGCAGAGGACTGCATTTGAGAGAGTACAAGAGAACAGAGTAGAGTAGGAGTTTGCATTTCTATACTGCAACAATACTACGATGGCTCTTCAATCATAAAGCTTATAGGGGAACAAATTCTTCCCACACTGTATTGGTATAAATCAATCACTTACATCTGAAGTATTCTGCATTTCAGACAGACTTATTTCTTAGGATTTAAACCATCCTGTTTCAGGCTACCAGGTGCCCACAGGGATCTTGAAGTCTAGTGCAGCCTAACCAGAAATCTTGGATCCACAGTGTCACCTAATCGAGGTGACACCATCCCATCCTGCTTCCCACTACCCCAGCAGGAATGAGAACAACATCTGCAGCATGAAGTCTCAGAGGACCTCAAAAAAGCTAGTAGCTGGAGTAGCCATTGCTGAGAACTCTGAATCTCTAGGAGAAATTCTGCTCTTCTAGTCATAGCTCCCTACAAGACTTTGTTTTTACTGAGGGTATGATGTATTTGTCCATGTCCCTTTAGTTTGGTGCTCAAAAAATGTCATCGATTGATCATGTTCACCTCCTTTAGGAAGACTAGAGTGACAGAGGTATGAGGAGTGTTGCCAAGAGCACCTTGGGGGAAGCATCTATCAGTCTGTTGACTGAATCCTAGACTCCAGAACATGTTCTTTAAAGGAAGACACCCTATCTGTGGAATCTTAGCTCCTGTTTTCTAGCTGCCTGGGACCAGCACTTTTTACAATGGCTATAATTGTGGATTAGGAACACCTTTGTCCAAATCAAGACTAAATTTGCCCCACTGCAAATATGGTTGTTATCTACATAGTGTTGGGATTGGATCTATATGTTGCCGACTTGTACTTCCCAAGCACTTAGTACAGTGCTCTGCACACAGTAAGCACTCAATAAATACGATAGAATGAATTAATGAATTTGGTGTTCCTGCTTCCCCACCACACCCCAACTTCCTATAAAGGAATACTCCTTTAAATTGGATTCCTGTTATGCTTACCTACATGCAAGAGTCTTTCTATTCTATTTTTCATATGAGATTATATTTAACTTTATTATTATATATTATATAACCTTATTTACTATATATACAATAATAAATATCAAGTACTGCCAAGAACAGGGTAAATTTGAAAAGATAGTACCAAGTCAAGCTTTCTTTCAAACAGAGATGTTAATTCACATGGAGGTAATACCTGTCTTCACCAGGGTAAAGGATACCTGCCTTTCTTAATATTTCATTAGCTGGGTTGGATAATTATTCTTATGAACTTAAATGTTTGCTCTTGAATCCCCTCTAAACAGTATTCAGATGTGTCAGACATTCTGTTAATGCTACATCTATTGATATATAGTCCTTACTTTATTTTTTACAAAATTGTATCATTTAATCAGATATTATTATTTTGAAAATTGCACGGAAATTGAAAGCAGGGCTACTTTATCTAGGTTTGGCTTCTCAGGATTCCAAAACTTTACAAAATCCATGGACAACAGTGCTGCTGATTACAGATCATTCGAATCAATGTTCTCTGATTTGGCTATTACAACCACGTCTGCTCGTGCTGAGGAAAAAAATAGAAAGAAAGAGAAAGCTGGGGATATAATTCCCTATGTGTTGAAACCTTTTAGCTGAAAACAGCTTTTTAATGGGTTTCTTTGCAGTCAGCAAGAAATGTACATTTATTCAACTGAGGGCAACAATGATGATGGGGAAAAAAAAAATGTTCCTAACTCTTGTTTCACTACATGATTTCCAAGACGGTTTCATGAAGTTTCATTTACAGTCTGTAACAAAGGAAATCAAGAGATACATTTATTATCTGGGAAAAGCACAATAAAAGCATAGAGAGGAATAGAACAACTGCATCAGATGATGATGTACCTGTCATTATGGGACAGAAAGAGCCACTGTCCTGCTCTGTTCACTGGGATCAGGAATTGGGAAGCAAAATGCAATTGTATTCACCTTTGTGAAGATATACATCCATGACCATTAAATTTTGAACAAAGCTGGTGACCACAAAACTGGAAGCAAAATGATGATTATTAAGGTCAGGTCTCCTCAGGGAGGCCTTCCCCAGTTAAGCCCTCTTTTACCCAGCTCCCTCTCCCTTCTTTGTTGTCTATGCACTTGGATCTGTGACCTTTGACATTTACTATTCACCCCAGCTTCAACCCCACAGCATTTATGTACATATCTGTAAATCAAACCTTATCAATTATTTATTTATATTAACGCCTACCTCCCTCTGTGAACTGTAAGCTCATTGTGGGCAGGGAATACATCTGCTGAGTCTGTTGTATTGTACTCTCCTAAGTACTCAGTACAGTGCTCTGCACATAGTAAGCACTCAATAATAATAATAATGGCATTTATTAAGCACTCCCTTTGTGCAAAGTACTGTTCTAAGCACTGGGGAGGTTATAAGGTGATCAGGTTGTCCCACTGGGGGCTCACAGTCTTCATCTCCATTTTACAGATGAGGTAACTGAGGCACGGAGAAGTGAAGTGACTTGTCCAAAGTCACACAGCTGATAATGGGCAGAGCCAGGATTTGAGCCCATGACCTCTGACTCCAAAGCCTGTCTCTTTCCACTGAGCCAAGCTGGATACCACTGACGATAATGATGACGATGATGATGATGATGATGCTGATGATTTAGAAAGAGGTCCACTTTCCCTTTGAGCTGATCTGGGTGCTGAAAATGGGAAAATATGAAAATAATCCTCCAGCAGATGGCTCCCTCTTAGTGACTTGGGGAGAAAAAGAAAAGAAATACCAAACTAGCAAAATGACTGAGGACACACCATTTTGTGAAACCTCTAACCATGAGGGGAAGTGCTGGCTGAGGGTAGTGATTGTGCCTACCAACTGTTATATTGTACTCTTCCAAGCACTTTGTACAGAGCCCTGCACACACTAAGCCTCAATAAATACTGCTGATTGATAGATTTATCTATCGATTGATTACTGGGGCTTGCTACCGGAGAAGACCAGTTTTTGTTTAATAAATGAAGGTGTCAGTGGATGAGGGAATGTAGGTGTGAGCTTCTCCTATAGACTGTAAGCTCCTTATGGGCAGTGTATGTGACTACCAACTCAGGTCATACTTTCCCAAGGGCTTACTACCATGCTCTGCACACAGTAAGCACTCCATAAATGCCACTGAAAAATTGACTGGCTGATAAGATCATCATCATCATCATCAATCGTATTTATTGAGCGCTTACTATGTGCAGAGCACTGTACTAAGCGCTTGGGAAGTACAAATTGGCAACAATCTGATTAGATCTGCTAATAGGGTGGATGGAATTCTTTACAGATTACTTCCTGGATAGTGAGAGTCTGTCTCAATTAATAGCTTCAGCTGCCATATCGAAGATTATTTGCGTGTTGGATGGCCTGTGTTTCCTATTTGAAAGTCAGGATTATTTGTGGATTTGGCCTTAAAGAGTCTCTTATTGTGTTCCGATCTGATTATCTTAGCCCAGGGTTTGGTCCTTAGTACATGTTTTGTAAATACCATAATGATTATTACTTTTTATCTTTTTCACACATCTGGCTTTAAAACACATCTTTGTGAAAACAGCAACAACAACAACAGTGTTGTTGAGGAGCAGTGTGGCTTAGTGGAAAGAGCACGGGCTTGGGAGTCAGAGGTCATGGGTTCTAATCTCGGCTCTGCCACTTATCAGCTATGTGACCTTGGGCAAGCCACTTGACTTCTCTGTGCCTCATTTACCTCATCTGTAAAAGGGGGATTAAGACTGTGAACCCCACGTGGGACAACCTGATTATCTTGTATCTATCCAGCACTTAGAACAGTGCTTGGCATGTAGTAAGCATTTAACAAATATTATTATTATTATTATTATTATTATTATTATTATTATTATTATTATTATTATAAACAGAAAAACCCCAGCAGTCCAGAATAGGTATTTCTTCAGGGTGCAGAATTCCCTTCTAGTTTATAAACTTAACAAAAACCAGTATTGTCATTATCATTATTACTACAATGACATGCCCCAGTGTCTAGCTCCAACAGCACCTGAAAATCTTGAGAGAGATGGCTTTGCCACCCTGCCGGTTTGGCACTTCCTTCTGCTTTAGGGCCAAACCCACAAGTTCTCCTACAATTGCAGAGGGTTCCATCTTTGTACAGTAGCCCCGAGCCATAAAATTTCCTTAACCAACTCTAGCATTTCTGAATTTATTTACATTCCTCAGCACTCATGTCTATATGTGTGCTCACTAAAAAAAAACTGACCACTTATAGTTGAAATCCATCTTTATAATAATGATGGGATTTATTAAGTGCTTATTATGTGCAAAGCACTGCTCTAAGCACTGGGGAGGTTACAAGGTGATCAGGTTGTCCCATGGAAGACTCACAGTCTTAATCCACCTTTTTACAGATGAGGTAACTGAGGCACAGAGAAATTAAGTGACTTGCCCAAAGTCACACAGCTGACAGTTGGCAGAACCTGGATTTGAACCCATGATCTCTGACTCCAAAGCCCGTGCTCTTTCCACTGAGCCACACATGTGCCCTATTAGACTATAAGAACATTGTAATCAATCAGTCAATCATATTTATTGAGTGCTTACTGTGTGCAGAGCACTGTACTAAGCACTTCGGAAGTACAAGTTGGCAACACATAGAGACGGTCCCTACCCAACAGTGGGCTCACAGTCTAGAAGGGGGAGACAGAGAACAAAACAAAACATATTAACAAAATAAAATAAATAGAATAGATATGTACAAGTAAAATAAATAAATAGAGTAATAAATACGTACAAACATATATACATATATACAGGTGCTGTGGGGAAGGGAAGGAGGTAAGGCGGGGGGATGGAGAGGGGGAGGAGGGGGGAGAGGAAGGAGGGAGCTCAGTCTGGGAAGGCCTCCTGGAGGAGGTGAGCTCTCAGTAAGGCCTTGAAGGGAGGAAGAGAGCTAGCTTGGTGGAGGGGCAGAGGGAGGGCATTCCAGGCCCGGGGGATGACGTGGGCCGGGGGTCGACGGCGGGGCAGATGAGAACGAGGCACAGTGAGGAGATTAGCGGCAGAGGAGCAGAGGGTGCGGGCTGGGCTGTAGAAGGAGAGAAGGGAGGTGAGGTAGGAGGGGGCAAGGTGATGGACAGCCTTGAAGCCCAGGGTGAGGAGTTTCTGCCTGATGCATAGGTTGATTAGTAGCCACTGGAGATTTTTGAAGAGGGGAGTAACATGCCCAGAGCATTTCTGGACAAAGACAGTCCAAGCAGCGGCGTGAAGTATGGATTGAAGTGGGGAGAGACAAGAGGATGGGAGATCGGAGAGGAGGCTGATACAGCAGTCCAGATGGGATAGGATGAGAGCTTGAACAAGCAGGGGACAGGGACAGGGAACAGGTCACTTTATTTTTCTGTATTTCCCAAGTAGCTAGTACAGTGCACCACCAAGAGGGCTCTCAGTATATGCTGCTACTACTACTCCTACTTCAACTATTATTACTGCTACTACCTTTGTCAGGTCTATTAATTAGGAGTAAAAGATGATACACTCTTTGCTCCATCTCTAATCTTTAGCCAATTCAACATTTAGTTCCTCTCCAAGGTGACCTTCCAACTTCACTTGGCAGACTACTTTAAAATAGTCTCTGATGCTCTGAATGGGAAATATCACATAGGTCTGATGAGCAACAATATAGCCCCATGATTTCTTATGCAAAGTAGAGACAGACGCATGTGAAGTGTGAATACTGGAAATAAACATTACAGCTCAAAAGAAAGCATCATCATCATAAATTAACATTCATTAAGCACCCACTGAGTGCCTGGCACTATATTAGGCATTAACGTCGGGCTTTAATGTGTAGAAATAAGGTCCCGGATTCTCCTCTGCCACATGCCATCTGCTGAATTTTATCCAATCCCTTTCTCTGCTTCCAGGAGGAAAAGGTAATGCACCTGAGATTCCATGACGTCTGGCCCAGTCTAAGTGCTAAACGAAGATTTTCTATTCATGGAATGTATTCAACAATAAGTAATAGGAAGTAGGAGATGAACATTTCAAATGGGTAATAACTCCGCATTAACTAAAGTCTTATAATTGAAATGGCTGAAGGGCTAGTCAAAAGGGAATTGCACTCATCCAGACTAGATGCATTCACCTAGGGATAAAAGATGGAATCTAACAGGACTTCCAGCAAGGAAGAAAGCTTTGAAATCAAAGGCACATTCGGTATTTTCCAAATGGAATGTAAGAATAAAAGCAACCCTCATTCTATTATGCTCACTTTCTACATGTTCAGAATGCAGACGGCAGAATTTCTTGGGAGGAAATGTGTGGTCTACAGGGCTCCGAAGTCCAACTTACATGAAAATGGCACTGGTTAGAATGGAAAGGAGAGTTAAATAGGGAAATTAAAACAGTTCCTTTATAGCCCTGCTTGTCTAGATGGACTATTAGAGAAAATATCCAAGATTGTTGGGAGTTGAAGTGAGCAAAATGTATGGAAAGGGGAAAGAAGACCAGTGGAGAGGATTAACTCTGATTTGGAGATATCACTGGAGAGCTGACTAGCACACCCAAGGCTCCCGTTCTCTGGAGATATTTCCTCCGGCAGCCCTCTCTTCCATATTGATCTGGAGCTTGAAATGAGTTGCCATACAGTGGTTTGAGGCCCCAGCAACTCTACACCTGTTCTTCTGTGGCTCTGCCACTTCTCTTCCTTGCTTTTGGAGTTCCTAAAGCATTTTCATAGTCGGGATGGTTGAGGCTGCTTGGGACTAGGGCATTTTTAGAGATTTTTTCCCTCTGAAAGTGCACTGTCTGGTTTTGACCAGAAGCTGCTCTCAAATTATGGTACACATTAAGCTCTTTCTGTGTGCGGAGCACTGTGCTAGAATCAGTTTGAACACAGGCCCTGTCCTACATGAATCTCACAGTTTTATTGTGTCTCAATTTTTGCGTGGCTCAGTGGAAAGAGCACGGGCTTGGGAGTCAGAGGACATGGGTTCTAATCCTGGCTCCGCCACTTGTCAGCTGTATGACTTTGGGCAAGTCACTTAACTTCTCAGTGCCTCAGATACCTCATCTGTAAAATGGAGATTATGACTGTGAACGCCAAGTGGGACAACCTGATTTCCTTGTATCTACCCCAGCACTTAGAACAGTGCTTGGCACAAAGTAAGCGCTAAACAAATACCATCATCATTGTTATTATTATCATTATTATTTTACTGAACTGATGTACAGAGAGTTTAAGTGACTTGTCCAGGTCACCAGCAGTGGCAGAGAGGGGACTAGATCCCAGTTCTCTTGAATCCCAGTTCCATGCTGTTTCCAACTCTGATCAGTTTTACTTTCCCAGGTGTTTAGTGTAGTACGCTGCCCACAGTAAATGTTCAGTAAATACCACTGATGGATTGATTGATTGATCAATTTCCACTAGGACCATGCTGCCCCTAACTTCTGCAGGAATTGCTTTGGGTAAACAACTGATGGTTTCGATACCACATTCATTGCCCAAGAATCCCTGTATTCTGATGTCAGCCCTGCTATTTGTCTGGCAGACAACGTGCTTGTGAACTCTTTCCTCATTCAGTTCATCATCATCATCAATCGTATTTATTGAGCGCTTACTGTGTGCAGAGCACTGTACTAAGCGCTTGGGAAGTACAAGTTGGCAACATATAGAGACAGTCCCTACCCAACAGTGGGCTCACAGTCTAAAAGGGGGAGACAGAGAACAAAACCAAACATACTAACAAAATAAAATAAATAGAATAGATATGTACAAGTAAAATAAATAAATAAATAAATAGAGTAACAAATATGTACAAACATATATACATATATACAGGTGCTGTGGGGAAGGGAAGGAGGTAAGATGGGGGGGTGGAGAGGGGTGTGAGGGGGAGAGGAAGGAAGGGGCTCAGTCTGGGAAGGCCTCCTGGAGGAGGTGAGCTCTCAGTAGGGCCTTGAAGGGAGGAAGAGAGCTATCTTGGCGGATGGGCAGAGGAAGGGCATTCCAGGCCCGGGGGATGACGTGGGCCGGGGGTCGATGGCGGGACAGGCGAGAACGAGGTATGGTGAGGAGATTAGCGGCAGAGGAGCGGAGGGTGCAGGGTGGGCTGGAGAAGGATCTCGTATTCGTATTCGTATTCGTATTCAGGATCTCGTATTCTGCCCAATCCTGCAGTGTGAGTTGGTTAATAACTTTGTTGGTTCCCCCAAACCTTTTCTTTCCTCTTTATTTTTGGCTCTCATGTCACTGATTAAAAGAACATGGGACTAGAAGGCACATCTCCTCCTAGAGGCCTTCCCAGATTAAGCCCCACTTATCCTCATCTCCCACTCCCTTCTGAGTTTGCCTGACTCACTCCCTTTGCTCTTCCCCACTCTCCCCTCCCCACAACACTTCTGAATATATCTGTCATTTTACTTATTTATGTTGATGTCTATTTGTATTGATGTCTGTCTACCCCTCTCTAGACCTGTGAGCTCGCTGTGGTCAGGGATTTATTGATATATTGTACTTTCCCAAGCGCTTAGTACAGTGCTCTGCACACAGTAAGCATTTAATAAGTATGCATGAATAAATAATTCTGGCTCTGCCACTTTTTTATGGTATTTGTTAAATGTTTATTATGTGCTGGCACTGTACTAATCTCTGGGGTAGATCCCGGGAAGGCCTAGGAGTCAGAAGGTCAAGGGTTCTAATCACGGCTCCACCACTTCTCTGCTGTGTGACCATGGGCAAGTCACTTCATTTCTCTGGGCCTCAGTTACCTCACCTATAAAATGGGGATTGAGACTGTGGGACCAAAAGTGGGACCGGGACTGTGTCCAACCTGATTAGCCTGTATCCACCTTAGCACCTCGTACAGTGCCTAGCATGTAGTGAGAACTTAACAAATGCCATCATTATTATTATTGTTATTATTACTAACTATCACCATTATCATTAAATAGGTTGGACACAGTTCATGTCCCACATGGGACCCACATCCTTCTTTACCTCGCCCCTCTCTTACCGCAACCCATCCTGCATTCTTGGCTCCTCTAACACCAATCAGCTCTCTGTGCCTCGAGCTCATCTATCTCATTCAATCATATTTATTGAGTGCTTACTGTGTGAACCACCGACCCCGTGCTCCTGTCCTCCCTCTCGCCAGAAATTCCCTTCCCCTTCATGTCCAACAGATAATAATAATAGTAATTATAATACTATTATATTTGTTGCTATACTATTTCTAGTAATGGAATTACTTGTAAAGCACTTACTATATGCCAAACACTGTTCTAAGCACTGGGGTAAATACAACTTAATCAGATTGGACACAGTCCATGTCCCACGTGGGGCTCATAGTCTTCATCCCCATCCCCATTTTACAGATGAGGTAACTGAAGATCAGAGAAGTGAAATGACTGAGCTCCTTCCTTCCTCTCCCCCTCGTCCCCCTCTCCATCCCCCACATCTTACCTCCTTCCCTTCCCCACAGCACTTGTATATATGTATATATGTTTGTACATATTTATTACTCTATTTATTTATTTATTTATTTTACTTGTACATATCTATTCTATTTTATTTTGTAGTATGTTTGGTTTTGTCTCCCCCTTTCAGACTGTGAGCCCACTGTTGGGTAGGGACTGTCTCTATATGTTGCCAATTTGTACTTCCCAGGCACTTAGTACAGTGCTCTGCACACAGTAAGCGCTAAATAAATACGATTGATGATGATGATGACTTGTTTAGGGTCACACAGTAGACATGTGGAGGAGCCAGGATTAGAACTCAGGTCCTTCTGACTCTGAAGCCTCTGCTCTACCCATGCTGTGACCACACTTACTACCTTCAAAGCAATCCTAAAATTGTTGTTGTTGTCTTACGCTTTCAGTTGTGTCCGATGCCATAGACACGTCTCTCCCAGAATGCCCCACTTCCATCTGAAATCATTCTGGTAGCATATCCATAAAGTTTTCTTGGTAAAAAGAATATGGAAGTGGTTTACCATTGCCTCCTTCCGTGCAGTAAATGAGTCTCTGCCCTCGACTCTCTCCCATGCTGCTGCTGCCCAGCACAGGGGAATTTTGAATTGTAGCAGATTGCCTTCCACTCGCTAGCCACTGACCAAGCTAGCAATGGAATGGACAGGCCTCTGCTTGACTCTCCCTCCAGTAGTCATGACTGGTAGAGTACTGGAAAATCTCCAGGTGCGACCCTGAGAAGGGAATCCTAAAATTACATGTCCTCAGAAAACTCTTGCCTGACTAACCTCACATTTTTCTTACTGATTTTCCCTTCTCTGCCTCCTATGTACTTAGTTTTGCATCCCCTTAGCATTTGTTATTCTCCCCGCCATCAGCCGACAACACTCCTGTTCATATTCTTATACCTTGTCTTGCCTCATCAGTAAATGCCACTTCTCAGCTGACTGATACTGAGGAAACAACTCAAGAACACATCCTGCTACTGGAAGGATATTCATTCATTCATTCATTCAATCATATTTATTGAGTGCTTAATATGTGCAGAGCACTGTACTAAACACTTGGGAAGTACAAGTCGGCAACATATAGAGAGGGTCCCTACCCAACAATAGGTTCACAGTCTAGAAGAGGGAGACAGACAACAAAACAAAACATGTAGATAGGTGTCAATACCATCAGAATAAATAGAATTATAGCTATATGCACATCAGTAACAAAATAAGTAGAATAGTAAATATGTACAAGTAAAATAAATAGAATAATAAATCTCTACAAATATATACAAATGCTGTGGGGAGTGGAAGAAGGTAGTGCCGGGGGGGGATGAGGAAGAGGAGAGGAAAAAGGGGGCTCAGTTTGGGAATCAATCAATCAATCAATCATATTTATTGAGCGCTTACTGTGTGCAGAGCACTGTACTAAGCGCTTGGGAAGTACAAACTGGCAACATATAGAGACAGTCCCTACCCAACAGTGGGCTCACAGTCTAGAAGGGGGAGACAGAGAACAAAACCAAACATACTAACAAAATAAAATAAATAGAATAGATAGATACAAGTAAAATAAATAAATAAATAGAGTAATAAATATGTACAAACATATATACATATATACAGGTGCTGTGGGGAAGGGAAGGAGGTAAGACGGGGATGGACGGGGGGACGAGGGGGAGAGGAAGGAAGGGGCTTAGTCTGGGAAGGCCTCCTGGAGGAGGTGAGCTCTCAGTAGGGCCTTGAAGGGAGGAAGAGAGCTAGCTTGGCGGATGGGCAGAGGGAGGCCATTCCAGGCCCGGGGGTCGATGGTGGAACAGGAGGGCTGAGTAGGTGCGAATGAGGTTGTCGTTAATGTAACTTGGTGATAACAAGGGCCTTTTTCCCGGGGTGGCGGTGGGGGGAGAGTCAGTCAGGACCGGACCGGAAAGGGGGGTTGGGGGGCACTATAAGGAAGGTCGCCTAAGTGTGTGTGTGTTGGGGGGTGGGGGGGTTGGAAGCAGGGGGCGTCTATGGCGGCTCTAAGAGGAGAGGATCATTCCTGGAGCAACGGGGGCCACGCGGTGTGATGGTGGCCGGACAGGCCTCTCGGGAACAGAGTCCCGGGCGTCTATGGCGGGCCTCTCTGGCGCTCTGAGGAGAGGAGCCTTCTGGGAGCAGTGAGGTCCATGCGGTGTGATGGGTGGGAAGGCCTCCTGGAGGAGGTGAGCTCTCAGTAGGGCTTTGAAGGGAGGAAGAGAGGTAGCTTGGTGGATGTGTGGAGGGAGGGCATTCCAGGCCAGGGGATGGATCTGGGCCAGGGGTCACTGTGTAGTAGTGATGATGGGCTTTGCAGAGTCAATCATTCATTCATTCATTCGTTTATTCATTCATTCATTCAATCCCATTTATTAAGCACTTACTGTGTGCAAAGCACTGTACTAAGCACTTGGGAAAGTACAATACAACAATAAACAGTGACATTCCCTGCCCACAACGAGCTCAAAGTCCACTCTCTCTCACCCAGACTCTTGTGCCCAGTGGTGTGGAGGCCAAGTCCTCACCCTGGGCTTCAAGGCTGTCCACCACCTCGCCCCCTCCTACCTCACCTCCCTTCTCTCCTTCTACAGCCCAGCCCGCACCCTCCGCTCCTCTGCCGCTAATCTCACCGTGCCTTGATCTCGCCTGTCCCGCCGTCGACTCCTGGCCCACGTCATCCCCCGGGCCTGGAATGCCCTCCCTCCGCACATCCACCAAGCTAGCCCTCTTCCTCCCTTCAAGGCCCTACTGAGAGTTCACCTCCTCCAGGAGGCCTTCCCAGACTGAGCCCCCTCCTTCCTCTCCCCCTCGTCCCCCATCCATCCCCCCCGCCTTACCTCCTTCCCTTCCCCACAGCACCTGTATATATGTATATATGTTTGTACATACTTATTACTCTATTGATTTATTTATTTTACTTGTACATATCTATTCTATTTATTTTAATTTGGTAATATGCTTTGTTTTGTTCTCTGTCTCCCCCTTCTAGACTGTGAGCCCACTGTTGGGTAGGGACCATCTCTATATGTTGCCAACTTGCACTTCCCCAGCACTTAGTACAGTGCTCTGCACACTGTAAGTGCTCAATAAATTCGATTGATTGATTGATTGATTGACAAGTGGTAGGGATAGAGGGCACAGGTTGTGGAAATTTTTAACAGTATTTGTTAAGCGCTTATTATGTGCCAGGCACTATTCTAAGTGTGGAAGTAGATACAAGGTAATTAGGTTGGACACAGTCCATGTCCCACATGGGGCTCACAGTCTAAATCCCCATTTTACAGTTGAGGTAACTGAGGCACAGATAAGTCTCCTCTACTATTTAAATGGAGTCCCATGTGGGACAGGGACTGTGTCCAATCTGGTTATCTTGTATCTACTGCAATCTACTTAGTACAGTGTTTAAAGCATAGTAAAAACATCAAATATCACAGTTTATTACTATTATTATTGTTGTAATTATTATTATCATTATTTGATCTTATGACTGGGGTACTGGTACCCTACCCACAACTGTGAGCCCGTTGTTGGGTAGGGACCATCTCTATATGTTGCCAACTTATACTTCCCAAGTGCTTAGTACAGTGCTCTGCACACAGTAAGAGCTCAATAAATACGATTGAATGAATGAATGAATAGTAAATCAATCGCTCAAGTGTATTTATTGAGTGATCAGAATCAAAAAACGTCAGAAGCATCAGTGCAGGCATAAGCAGGCAAGGGCAGGTATTCCAGAGGGCATATTCCACAGGAACATCTACTTTTTTAAGGTATTTGTTAAGAGCATACTATACCCCAAGCATTGGTCTAAGTACTGGGATAGATGCAAGGTAATCAGGTTGGACATAGTCCACGTTCCACAAAGAGCACACAATCTTAGTCCCCTTTTTACAGATGAGGTAACAGGCTCAGAGAAGTTAAGTGACTTGCCCCAAATCATATAGCGGATGAGTGGAGGAGCCAGGATTAGAACACAGGTCCTTCTGAATCCCAGGCTCATGCTTGATGCACTAGGCCACACTGCTTCTCTGGACAAATATGGAAGGACTCTTCCCAGAATAGCCTGTCATACCCTGTCATAGCCATGACTTCCATGAAAAAAGACTGCTTTTAAACACAGTGGATTAAGCTCCACCTTTTGACGAGCTACTAAGAGAATCAGCATGGCTCAGTGGAAAGAGCACGGGCTTTGGAGTCATTCATTCATTCATTCATTTGTATTTATTGAGCGCTTACTGTGTGCAGAGCACTGTACTAAGCGCTTGGTAAGTACAAGTCGGCAACATATAGAGACGGTCCCTACCCAACAACAGGCTCACAGTCTAGAAGGGGGACACAGACAGCGAAACAAAACATGTGGACAGGTGTCAAGTCGTCAGAACAAATAGAATTAAAGCTAAATGCACATCATTAACAAAATGAATAGAATAGTAAACACGACTGACTGAATGAATGAATGTTGTCCTCATCAACCTTCTGGATTTGGGACTGACTACCTGACAGAAAGTAGTCTTCCTGCTACTGCTGTTTCTGAATGGATAAAATGAGAGGGGAAGGAAAATGTGAATCCTCAATTAAAGATAGATGCTGAGACTTTTCTATACCAGCACCCTTTCGCTGAGGACACTTGACAGTACAGCAAAATAAGGATATTGTCTTGGGGCCCCAAGCTTTAGAGGCCCTAGCAGCATAGTCTAGTGAAAGAAGAGAAGCAGTGTGGCTCAGTGGAAAAAGCACGGGCTTTGGGGTCAGAAGGTCATGGGTTCAAATCCTGGCTCCACCAATTGTCAGCTGTGTGACTTTGGGTTAGTCTCTTGACTTCTCTGTGCCCCAGTTACCTCATCTGTAAAATGGGGAGTAAGACTGTGAGCCCCCCCCATGGGACAACCTGATCACCTTATAACCTCCCCAGCGCTTAGAACAGTGCTTTGCACATAGTAAGTGCTTAATAAATACCATTATTATTATTACTATTTAGTAATAGCTCCCACTCATGATCCCATAATGCCCTGATCAGAAAGAGGTTCAGGGAAATAACCTTCAAAAGGAGTGAAGGAGTGAGATAGAATAGAAGAAAAATTTTGTGAACTGGAGTAGGTTTTCAATACTTCCGAGACTGCCTGACTTTGGAAGCAGTGGTCAAAGAAAATCAGTCTTTCAAAAGGTGAGATATGTGCTCTGGATTTCAAGACTGCCCAAAGATCTATTTGCACTTTTCATTTAGGCAAATGCAGTGGAAGAAATTATGGCAAATCCCAGAATCCCTCTGTGCTCGACAAAAAGATAAATATCAGCTGAGCTGGAGAAATTAGGAGCCTGGGACCTAAACCCTTGCTTCCTTGGTATCCTTTCACACCAATTTTCTTTGGACCATATTTTTCAAGAATGTAACCGCAAAGGGCAACCAGGCCTGACTGTAATTATCAACCATTCTTTGGGTCTATTGAAGGAAGTACAGGAAGGTAAAATTTGAATGACTTCTACACAGAGACATTTGTTCTACTCTGAACAGACACAGAAACTTATATAAATATACATATATCTATGCATGTACATATGTATACTTACATATTTTTGTATGGCCTCCCATTTATGTTGTGAGCTTCTGGAGAAAAAGGGGCTCTATAATCGAGTGATTCTTGAAAAAAATGATAATTACAATGATGATAATGATGATGATAATAACGATAACAGCAATAATAGTGATCATAAAGTATTTTTACAGGCAATCAACTAACAAACCTGAATGTCCTGCATTAGCCAATCTATCCTCAAATAGAGGAACAAATTTAGCAAGACAATATGAAGCAGCGTGGCTCAGTGGAAATAGCACAGGCTTTGGAGTCAGAGGTCATGGGTTCAAACCCCTGCTCCACCAATTGTCAGCTGTGTGACTTTGGGCAAGTCACTTAACTTCTCTGGGCCTCAGTTACCTCATCTGTAAAATAGGGATTAAGACTGTGAGTCCCCCCATGAGACAACCTGATCATCTTGTAACCTCCCCAGCGCTTAGAATGGTGCTTTGCACATAGTAAGCGCTTAATAAATGCCATCATTATTATCATTATTATAACGTATATGGAAAAGACCCCAGACGTTTCAGAGTCAGGAAGAGCTACCTGCTAGAGGAATGATTCTCCTTGACCAGATCATGTTCTTTAATCTCATACAGAAAAAAATCAACCAATAACTCCACAACCCATCAGATGTCTTCTTCCTCGATGAACCTGCAAACATCTTTGGGGATTCAGAAAGGTTTGCCTCTGAGGCGCTGATTCCCCGTTTCCCCTCCAATCTGTGGTTGCAGGAGAACCTTCCAAAGTACCGAGCCATCACAGAACCAGAGAGACCGTGATGTAACTTGGCATATGCCAGCTAAATCAAATACAAATAAAATGCAAACCTCAATTGACAGTTGAAATAAAAATACACTGAAAATATAAAAGAATGAAAATAGCTTAAAATTAGCACGAAAATTAAGCAAAAACAGCTAAACTGAGTTGCTAAATAGAGCCATTAAGGAGACAAACTACTGCTTAAGCTATTTTCCAAACAAATAACAATTTGTTAATATAAGCACATTGGCTGCAAATTAATTCCTTATAATGCAGAATGGGTCCCATTTCCATTCCTTTCACTGATGCAAAATCTGTCCACTAACAGCTAGCGAAAAGGAAATAAGGAAAAGAGGAAGGCATTTTGTGGCTGTTGGACGGCCAATTTCCTGGCACATGGCCCAATTAAGAGATATTTTGTTGTTTTGCTTTGCTAACTCCAGCAGATCTTGCCTATGAGGAAACGCCTCCAGGATCACATAGTTCATCCCCTTGTATTAGTGTGAGTTTGACCTCTCCACTATATCCATAAGTGTTTTATCTAAACTACTCCTGAATATATCCACTGAGGGTAACTGGTCGACCTCTCGCTGCAAATTATTCCAATGTCTAATCAACCTTAGAGTTCAAAATGTTTTTCGATTGTCTAATCCAAGTGTTCCAGTTTCAGGCTGCTATTCCTTTTTATTCTGTTCTTAACCACCTTAAAAAAACTCCTCCTTTATCACCTTCTTAGCATTTACTCTATCAAATCTGCCACACTTTCTTTTCTCCAATCAATACTGGGGTGATTACATTACTTTAACTTCTCCTGATAGTTGGTGCCCTCGGGATCCCTCCGGAAAACTTGTCACCTGCTAGACTCTCCCCAGTGGCTCACCCATTCATTCATTCATTCAATCGTATTTATTGAGTGCTTACTGTGTGCAGAGCACTGTACTAAGCGCTTGGGAAGTACAAGTTGACAACATATAGAGACGGTCCCTACCCAACAGCGGGCTCAGCATTCCTCTCTACTTTTCTCAAGAGATTTTCCTTTGACTAAGGGCCCAGCAACTACTTCTGCCCCTAAGACCTATTTTGGAGATGTGGGTATGATGACATCAGTCTCTGGGGAGGGAATATATTCATTCATTCAATCATATTTATTGAGTGCTTACTGTGTGCAGAGCACTGTACTAAGCGCTTGGGAAGTACAAGTTGGCAACATATGGAGATGGTCCCTACCCAAAAACGGGCTTACAGTTTAGAAGGGGGAGACAGACAAGAAAACAAAACATGTGGACAGGTGTCAAGTCACCAGAATAAATAAAAATAAAGCTAGATACACATCATTAACAAAATAAATAGAATAGTAAATATGTACAAATAATATAAGAATATATCACCTCAGGTCATGGATGGTGGTGAATTCATGTTCATTAAAAAAAAAAATCACAACCATTCATGTTCCTTAATGGCATTCTAGCAGTTGTAGTAGTACTAGTAGTAGTAGCAGTATTTATTAAGTGTCTATTGTGTGCAAAGCACTACCCTAAGCACTGAGAAAAATATATGGGCGAATACTTGGCCTCCAAGGGGCTCACAATTCAAAGATAATTTGAATAATGGCCCACAATCCCATCCTGCCATAGTAATGCTGAGGCAGGAAGGAGAGAAACAGGAGTACCCTGTTTCCACCTTAATATTTAGATTGCAAGCCCCTTGAAGTCAGGGACCCATGTCCAATTCCCACTCATGTATTCTTTCCCAGGATTTAGTCCAGTTTTTTTGCACACAGTGTTTAATAAATATCATTACTATTAACTATTACTACTACGATTATGACTGTTACTATAATATGCCCGAAGAGCAATAGGGTACTGTGATTAGAGGAGCAGAGTTTCAGGTTCCTTGAAGCTTAAACAGACACAACAGTCCTGTCCATATTTATTTGTTGCTGCTGTTTCCATACCCAACTTGGACTGGAGAAGGGGCTGACGGGTAACATCGATGGCATGGAGCTAAGCACCCCTCCTGCTCGGCTGCAGGCCTTGGCAGTCTGGTGTCACAAGGAACCAGCAGGGTTTTCACACTGTGGGCATTTCACCCTCCTCCCAGGCTGGATCAGAACCTGATGGGAAGTCAAGACTCTTTCCCTTTTCACTTAAACCAAAGAAAAATTGGCCAGCAATAAATCGTACGGGAAAAGTTTGAACAATACAACAGAGTATACTAGTCAAACTGTTTTCTTTGCAGCCAAGCTGGTAGTCACTGATAGACTCTTACCACCTGTAGCGTCATCCAAGTGTAATCAGCTATGCAGTTAATCGACCACTGAGATCAGTTTTAGTTCTGTTTCTGCCATTAGACTGCAAAGTTGTTGAGGGTAAGGAGCATGTCTCTTGCTTCTGTTTCACTTTCCCAAGCATTTAGTGCATGTGCCCAGTGAGTGCTCAATAAAACCATGTCAAGTACTTCAGAGATGGAAGGAACATGACTGGGCAAAACTGAGGTGTAAATTACCCATTCAAAGAACTTGAACATCATCATCATCATCATCATCAATCGTATTTATTGAGCGCTTACTATGTGCAGAGCACTGTATTAAGCTCTTGGGAAGTACAAACTGGCAACATATAGAGACAGTCCCTACCCAACAATGGGTTCACAGTCTAAAAGGGGGAGACAGAGAACAAAACCAAACATACTAACAAAATAAAATAAATAGGATAGATATGTACAAGTAAAATAAATAAATAAATAAATAGAGTAATAAATATGTACAAACATATATGCGGGTGCTGTGGGGAAGGGAAGGAGGTAAGATGGGGGGATGGAGAGGGGGACGAGGGGGAGAGGGAGGAAGGGGCTCAGTCTGGGAAGGCCTCCTGGAGGAGGTGAGCTCTCAGCAGGGCCTTGAAGGGAGGAAGAGAGCTAGCTTGGCGGATGGGCAGAGGGAGGACATTCCAGGCCCGGGGGATGACGTGGGCCGGGGGTCAATGGCGGGACAGGCGAGAGCGAGGTACGGTGAGGAGATCAGCGGTGGAGGAGCGGAGGGTGCAGACTGGGCTGTAGAAGGAGAGAAGGGAGGTGAGGTAGGAGGGGGCGAGGTGATGGAGAGCCTTGAAGCCCAGGGTGAGGAGTTTCTGCCTGATGTGCAGATTGATTGGTAGCCACTGGAGATTTTTGAGGAGGGGAGTAATATGCCCAGAGTGTTTCTGGACAAAGATAATCCAGGCAGCAGCATGAAGTATGGATTGAAGTGGAGAGAGACACGAGAATGGGAGATCAGAGAGAAGGCTGATGCAGTAGTCCAGGCGGGATAGGATGAGAGCTTGAATGAGCAGGGTAGCGGTTGGGATGGAGAGGAAAGGGTGGATCTTGGCAATGTTGCGGAGCTGAGACCGGCAGGTTTTGGTGACGGCTTGGATGTGAGGGGTGAATGAGAGAGCAGAGTCGAGGATGACACCAAGGTTGCAGGCTTGTGAGACGGGAAAGATGGTAGTGCCGTCAACAGAGATGGGAAAGTCAGGGAGAGGGCAAGGTTTGGGAGGGAAGACAAGGAGTTCAGTCTTCGACATGTTGAGCTTTAGGTGGCGGGCAGACATCCAAATGGAGATGTCCTGAAGGCAGGAGGAGATGCGAGCCTGGAGAGAGGGGGAGAGAGCAGGGGCAGAGATGTAGATCTGGGTGTCATCAGCGTAGAGATGATAGTTGAAGCCGTGGGAGTGAATGAGGTCACCAAGGGAGACCAATATCAACATCAATAGGAAGAGGGAAACAGGGTGCTAACTGATATTGCACAGAGGTCAAGAGTGTTGTTTGGGTTTTTTCTTTCTTTTTTTTTTAGATTATGGGAGACACGGACATGTTTGAAAGTAGATGGGAAAAATGATCAGAGAGTGAGTACTGAGATGCCAGTCAGGAGGAAAAAAGAGTGAGCACTTCTTGGTTTCACCCCAGGATTCCCCTGCATAATTGCACATTTTTCACCTAACTGACTCTAGGGGCAAAGATTCCAATTTGTCCGTCACCCCATAATCCCTTAGTTCCCTTCTCACCACCTGTTTTGGTGACTGACTCATAGCCTGGTTGTTCCATTCTGTGGGAAGAGGCTGCTACGGACTATTTCATTTCTACTCTAACTGCCCCCTTGCCTAAGAATGTTTTTCTATTTTTTCTTCAATGGAATGTAGACTGTTTATATACTTTCTGTGGCCAACAGATAATTTTTTTTCAATTATCTCCCAGGTGTGTTGAAAGTACTAGATTCCAAATTCTTTGAAGGAAATTAAGGGTAATATTTTCAGATTAAAGAGTAGCCCAAATATGCAATCTTGACAAACCAGTAATTATACCTTGCATTTCAGAGTAAAAAACAGATCATGACCTGTTAGTGTTACAGGCTGTGTTTATTTAGGGTCTACTGTATTTTGAACACTGAACTAGATGATGACATGATCCCTTATACTGACATCTGTGAATTCACATGGGTAACGTCTCTATCTTTCTCTGTTAAATATTTCAATGTTATACATTTATTTGACAATTTTCAGGTATTAACTAGTGTATTCCCTGTCCTCCACCGTTAACACTAATAAGATCTACCCTTCTGGGATAAATCTGTCAGTCAATCAATCAATCGTATTTATTGAGCACTTAACTGAGTACAGTGCACTGTAATAAGTGCTTGGGAGAACTGTGAGCCTGCTGTTGGGTAGGGACCGTCTCTAAATTTGCCAACTTGTACTTCCCAAGCGCTTAGTACAGTGCTCTGCACACAGTAAGCACTCAATAAATATGATTGAATGAATGAATAGGACAAGCACATTGCCTGTCCACAATGAACTTACAGTTTATCTGTCCCATCGATCAATCAATCAATCAATGGTATTTATTGAGCACTTACTTATGTGCAGAGCTCTAGATTAAGCACTTAGTATAGTGCTATAGTGTTCCAGTGCTTAAAACAGTGCTCAGAGCTTAGAACAGTGCTCAGCACATAGTAAGCGCTTAACAAAAACCATCATTATTATTAGTCGTAGTAGTAGATACTTCCCTGCCCTTAACGAGCTTACAGTCTAGAATGGGAGATCAAATCTTGAATCCAAATCTTCCCCTTCCCAAGCAGTTTTTTTTTTCATGGCATTTATTAAGCGCTTACTATGTGCAAAGCACTGTCTTTATGGAAGAAGTTGCTCTGAGTCTGCTTAGATAATCAGGGCAGCTGAGTGGATGAGTAGAAAGAAAGATAAGAAAAGTCAAGAGAAAATAGACTGTGTTGCCAGTGTATACATGTGTATACATCTTCAAGGCCTGTGTAAATAAAGATAAATGAAGAACTCTTACCTGGGTAGCTGGCAGAGGAAAAAAAAAATAAGTCATCCATGATACTTAAAAACAGGGATAAGTGTTTTGAAAAGGCCAAAAGTCTAATTTAAGGACAGATCAATGGCCCATCCAACTAAGTATTTGTTTCCAACAATAGCATCAAAGGATGCTTGCTGTAATTATGGAGTGGTTTCCTCCCTCCCTCCCTCTCTCCCTCCATCCTAATGATTATTGGATAGATCATCTAACATTCCTAACTCCTCCTCTAGTAGCCCATTGTGCTGCACACACAATAAGTACACAATAAATTCGATTGAATGAATGAATTTTTATTTAGAACTTTTTAACCATTCTAAGAGAAGCAGCGTGGCTTAGTGGAAAGAGCATGGGCTTGGAAGTCAGAAGTTGTAGGTTCTAATTCCAGTTCTGCCACTTGTCAGCTGTATGACTTTGGGTAAGCCACTTAACATCTCTGTGCCTCAGTTGCTTCATCTGTAAAATGAAGATTAAGACTATGAGCCCCTCGTGGGACAACCTGATCACCTTGTATCTCCCCCAGTGCTTAGAACAGTGCTTGGCACATAGGATGCACTCAACAAATGCTATTAAAATTATTATTATTAGTCTTCCTTTCTAACCACCCTGACTCTTCTTCAAATCTCTTTTGGATTCCTCATTAATGAATCTGTTCAAATCTTTCTCAATATATTGGTATTTTCCAAATACAAACTCCCAAAATTGTAACTCCTCATCTTTCCTCCCAGACCCACTCCTCCTCCTAAAATTCCTATCAGGTTCAATCGCCATCCTCCCTGTCCTATAAAACTACCGTTTTTGTTTTATCCTGAGGTCCTCTCTGCCTTTCAAGTCTTACATTCAATCCTTTGTTAAATTCTGCCATTTCTTACTAAACAACATTTCCCAGATCTGTCCCTTACTCTCCATCCAAATAGTCGTTACCATTACAGATGCTCACAATACCTTAATTAAATGATTCTATTTGCCTCATCCCAGGCCCCTCTTTCTGTACCTAGTCTTTCTCCTCCCCAGCCCATATTTCACTCTGTAGAATGGATCATTTTTATTGTGTCAACCCATATATCTCTCCACATCTCGAAAATCCATTCCTACCAAACTCAGTCAGAGATTCCTGCCAATGACTTGGGGCTGTCTTCCAGCTCTCTACCACTCACTTATTATCTCTTAACATACTGTGACCCAGCCCAGATTCTTCATTTCCCCAAGCTAGTCTTTTCACTAGGCCTCATTCTTATCCCTCCCTTCTCTGATCCCTTGTTCTCCTTCTTCCTCCTGC
Organism: Tachyglossus aculeatus; assembly: GCF_015852505.1. Classification (NCBI taxonomy): domain Eukaryota; kingdom Metazoa; phylum Chordata; class Mammalia; order Monotremata; family Tachyglossidae; genus Tachyglossus; species Tachyglossus aculeatus. The sequence goes on from NC_052066.1 coordinate 101,911,000, forward strand.
TTGAAATTAACTTCCACGTAAAATCCACCAGAATCCAGCACTCCCCATCTTTAAAGCCCTCCAATATCCCCACCTCTTTTTTTTTAAAAAAAAATGTCATTTGTTAAGTGCTTGCCACGTGTCAAAGCATTGTTCTAAGCACTGGGATAGATACAAGCTAATTAAGCTGCATACAGTCCTTGTCTCTGTCCTGGTCCCATATGAGGTTGAACAGGTAATGAATCCCCATTTTGCAGTTGAGGAAACTGAGGCACAGAGAAGTTAAGTGACTTGCCTAAGGTCACACAGCAGACAGGTGGTGGAGATTCTCTGGCACCCAGATCCATGCTTTATCCACTAGGCCATGTTGTTTCCCAGGAGTCATTTTCCAGTTAACTAAACCTTCCTAGAGCACATCTACCCACTAGACTGTAAAGTTCTAGAGAGTAGGGACAAGGATCTTGTCTACTAACTCTATACTATTGTACTCACTCTAGTACTTATTACATTGTTTTGCATATAGTAAGCACCCACTAAGTATGATTAAGTTATTGATTGATCCATCAAACACACAATAAAAATTTGTTTAGATATCGAGCTTTAGCACTCATAATAATGATAATAATGCTCTGATTTTATATAGTGCTTTCATTCCTAAAATACTCTCACATTACTAGTCTCCATTTTTTCCTCATCACAGCTCTGAAAGGCAAGGAGTGAGGCAGATATTGTTATTCCTATTTTACAGATTAGGACACTGAGGTATAGAAAGGACAGGTGATTTGCCCAAGATCACGTAGAGTCTGGACCCTAACCCAGGCCCTCCTGCTTACATTCATTCAATCATATTTATTGAGGGCTTACTGTGTGCAGAGCACTGTACTAAGTGCTTGGGAAGTACAAGTTGGCGACATATAGAGATGGTCCCTACCCAACAACGGGCCTGCTTACATCATACTGCCTCCCCTCAATTTGCATTTACTTGCACTTTTCCTTTCTACTCTTGCCTCACCTATGCAGTTGGCCAGGTACTCCTTCTGTACTTTGATAATAATAATAATAATAATGGTGGTATTTGTTAAACACTTTCTATGTTCCAGGCACAGTACTATGCGCTGGGGTGGGTACAAGCAAAACAAATTGGATATAGTCCCTGTCCTGCATGGGGTTCACAATCTTAATCCCCATTTTACAGGTGAGGGAACTGAGCCAAAGAGAATTGAAATGACTTGCTCAAGGCCACATAACTGACAATTGGCAGAGCCAGGATTAGAATCCATGACCTTCCGACTCCCATACACAGCATTTATGTATGGATCCATTTACTCTAATATATTCCCACCTGTAATTTACTTTAGTGCCTGTCTTTCCTGGTAGAATATAAGCTCTTTTTTATGGTATTTGTTAAGTGCTTAGTATGCCTCACCGTACCTCGTTCTCCTCACCGTACCTTGTTCTCGCCTGTCCCGCCATCGACCCCCGGCCCACGTCATCCCCCGGGCCTGGAGTGCCCTCCCTCTGCCCATCCGCCAAGCTAGCTCTCTTCCTCCCTTCAAGGCCCTACTGAGAGCTCACCTACTCCAGGAGGCCTTCCCAGACTGAGCCCCTTCCTTCCTCTCCCCCTCGTCCCCCTCTCCATCCCCCCCATCTTACCTCCTTCCCTTCCCCACAGCACCTGTATATATGTATATATGTTTGTACATATTTGTTACTCTATTTATTTATTTATTTATTTATTTTACTTGTACATATCTATTCTATTTATTTTATTTTGTTAGTATGTTTGGTTTTGTTCTCTGTCTCCCCCTTTTATACTGTGAGCCCACTGTTGGGTAGGGACTGTCTCTACATGTTGCCAACTTGTACTTCCCAAGCACTTAGTACAGTGCTCTGCACACAGTAAGCGCTCAATAAATATGATTGATGATGATGATGATGATGATGATGATGAAATGCTGGGTTACATACAAGATAATCTTGTTGAACACAGTCCCTGTCCCACATCACAGTCTTAATCCCCATTTACAGATGAAATACGAGGCATACTGAAATTAAGTGACTTGTCCAGGGTCAAACAGCAGATAAGTGGTGACATCAGAATTTGAACCCAGGCCCTTCTGATTCCCAGGCCCATGAACTATTCACTAGGCCATGCTGCTTCTTCTGGGATTGCTTCTACTGATTATATTGTGTCCTTGTTAAAAGAACATAGGCCTGGAAATCAGAAGACCTGGGTTCTAAACCTGACCCTGTCAGTTGTTTGCTGTGTGACTTTGGGCAAGGTACTTAACTTCTATGTGCCTCCGTTCCCACATCTGCAACACGGGGAGTCAATACGGGTTCTTCCTCTTACTTAGACTGTGAGCCCCATGTGAGACCTGATTATTTTGTATCCACCCCAGAACTTAGTAGAGTGCTTGGCACATAGTAAGCACATAACAAATACCAGAATGGAAAAAGGGAGATCTTAGGATGAAATGGGTATTTGCTACCTCTCTGCCAATTTTGTCCCAGCATCCATGGTGCTGAGGGATATTAGCAGTAGTAGCTGTAATAGCTCCCCCTTCTAGACTGTGAGCCCATTATGGGGTAGGGACCGTCTCTCTATGTTGCCAACTTGTATTTCCCAAATGCTTAGTACAATGCTCTGCACATAGTAAGTGTTCAATAAATATGATTGAATGCATGAATGAATGAATGAAATAGTGCTAGTGGCAGTAGTAGTAGTAGTAGTAATAGTAGTAATAGTAGCAGTACAAGTACTCCAGTGGTTGCCCATCCACTTCCGCCTCAAACGAAAACTCCTCACCATTGGCTTTAAAGTAGTTCACCATCTTGCCCCCTTCCTACCTCACTCCTCTCCTTCTACAACCCAGACCACACACTTCACTCCTCTAGTGCTAAACTTCTCATTGTGCCTCCATTTCACCTATCTCTCTGCTGACCTCTGGCTCACATTCTGCCTCTGGCTTCAAATCCTGAGGCCAAATCCTGCCTCAAATCCGACAGACTATTCTCCCCCGCTTCAAAGCCTTATTGAAGGCACAGCTCCTCCAAGAGGCCTTCCCAGACTAAGCCCCACCTTTCCTCATCTCCCACTTCTGCATTGCCCTGACTTGTTCCCTTTGCTCTTTTCCCCACCCAGCCCCACAGTAATAATAATAATAATGATGGCATTCATTAAGTGCTGACTATGTGCAAAGCACTGTTTTAAGCACTGGGGAGGTTACAAGGTGATCAGGTTGTCCCACGGGGGGCTCACAGTCTTCATCCCCATTTTACAGATGAGGTAACTGAGGCACAGAGAAGTTAAGTGGCTTGCCCAAAGTCACACAGCTGACAATTGGTGGAGCTGGGATTTGAACCCATGACCTCTGACTCCAAAGCCCATGCTCCTTCCACTGAGCCACACCGCTTCTCTTAAATCCATATCTGTATCTGTAATTTCATTTATTTGTATTCATGTCTGTCTCCCACTCTCTAGACTGTAAGCTTGTTGTGGGGAGGTAATGCGTCTGTTCATTGTTGTATTGTACTCTCCCAAGCACTTAGTACAGTGCTCTGCACACAGAAAGCATTCAATAAATAAAATTGAATGAATGAATGAATGAATGAATGAAAAGTAGTAGTGGTGTTGGTAGTAGTAGTGGTAGTAATAGTAGTTGTTGAAGTACCAATAGCAATAGTAGTGCTAATAGCTCTGGTGCTTAGGAAATACAAAATAAGTAAGTTACACATGTCCTGTCTATAAGGAGCTAACACTCAGATGGAAAAGACAGACAGGGAAATCCAAAGTATTTATAGAGTAATCAAAATAAATAATTGAATGCACAAATGAATAAATGCATATACAATAGCACCGAGGAGAAGTATAAATTAATACATAGATGCTAGAGAGAGCTGATGGGTTTATAGGATTTGAGACATTCTGGAATTAATCAGGGAAGGCTTTTTGGAGGATGTGGGCTTTCAAGAGGGCTTTGAATATGGGGAGATAAGAGATCTAATGGATTTACAATGGGAGGCGGTTCCAAGCTAGAAGAACAAGACCTAGGGAAGCAGCATGGCTTAGTGATTAGAGTATAGGTCTGGGACTCAGAAGGACCTGGCTCTAATGCTGGCTCTGCCACTTTTCTGCTGGGCACGTCACTTAACTTCTCTGTTACCTCATCTGTAAAATGGGGATTAAGATTGTGAGCCCCATGTGGGACCAGAACTGTGTCCAACCTCATTAAATTGTATCTACTCCAGTTCTTAGAACCATGATTGACACATAGTAAGTGCTTAGTAAATGTCATCATTATTATGAGCTAATTAAATAATATGGGGAAGGGGGGATTGAGATTTCCAGATGTTTCTCTAGGCACGTGCTGAATTGCAAAGGGTTAAACAACCTTTTGCTCTTCTACCATCTTACCTCCTTCCCTTCCCCACAACACCTGTATATATGTTTGTACATATTTATTACTCTATTTGTTTATTTATTTATTTATTTTACTTGTACATATCTATTCTATTTATTTTATCTTGTTAGTATGTTTGGTTTTGTTCTCTGTCTCCCCCTTTGAGACTGTGAGCCCACTGTTGCATGGGGACTGTCTCTATATGTTGCCAACTTGTACTTCCCAAGCGCTTAGTACAGTGCTCTGCACACAGTAAGCGCTCAATAAATACGATTGATTGATTGATTGATTAATAACATAGTACAGTTATTCATCACAATTTTAAATTTAAAAAAACTCCAAGAACCAAATTTGATAGCATTTGATAGCATTATAGTTCTAAAATTCATCCTTGAGATAACCTCAGGTTAATTGTAGGAGACCAGATCCAATTAGAATAAAATTAGATAGTCACCTGGAAATGGAAATAACAGTGGCTAATGTCTCCATTAAAGGAAACAGAAAAAGGAAAAGTTTCATCACTCTCCCAATGCATTGTTTACAAAAGTTCACTTTTGTCCATCTCACACTGGGAGCCAGAGAGAGAAGAGAGGGAAAAAAAACAAGGAGCTGAAATCTTTCTGAACTATACATGGTTCCTGGTTCCATTTTTCAAAACTGATGCTTCTTTCCCCTCAAACCATTTCTTGACTGTTTTTATGGAACTCCTCTCACTCCCCTTCCCCAGTCTCTCCGGGAGCATGTAAAAAAAATCCCTGTAAATAGATTTTAATTGCACTTAACAGTAAATTAATCCTTCCCTCTAGATATCCCACACTGCCTCACCAAACCAGAAAACAATTCAAATGGAGGCAGACACTGACTGGAAGGCCCATTTTCAAAAGTTATTCCGATGAACTGGCTACTTTCCAGTAGGTAAGAGTAACTAAGGTAATTGAAATATGGGTGAATGCGGGAACCAACACTTTGGTTCTGTTGCTCTCTCTTCACTGAAACCTGCTCTTTTGGAAAAGTGTTTTCTTTAGCCATTGGACAACAAAATGCATTGTCAAGAAATTTTATAGCAATAATTATAAGAGATGTCCATTTGAACCCATTGAGGTCTCACTGATTTTATAACACCCAGCAGACCACCCTGCAGGAGAACACTATATTTATGTGAGCAATATATGCGTGAATTGAGATCATAAAATTAAATGACCACATAGAACTATCATTTATATGATGAGCGCCTACGTAGGTGAAGGCTGGTTACTCTGCAACATCGGATCGCTCTCCGTGAATGTTTTTAATCACGCATTTCTTCACTCTCTCTGCAATATTACACTTGAAGGACTGGTAAGCAGTTTGCTATGAAATGTTAAATGGCTACTGCAGTCGTATCCTGGCAGAAGTATTCACTAAAATAGAAGTACAGTACATATTGTATGCAATTGTTTTATGAGAGACATTATGGTTACTAGAATAACATTTCACCATTACCAACTGCTGAGAGAAAAGTCATTAAGATATTTGGCAAGCCAGTGCAATTTTTCAACAGTGCTATAGTACAAGACCTCAGAATAGCTTCTGTAGAAGGAGACTAGCTGTCTCAAAAGGAAAAAAAAAGCAAGTCTTCTGTGCTATTTTATTTATAGCAGTTTATTTTCAGATTCCAATGAGAAAGTTACTGTGTGTGTCAAGTGAACAATTGGGAACACTTGCGTCTGAACTCTTTTTATAATGGTGTCGTTTCGAGCGCCAGTGATAAATCTTGTGCCAATGCCTTCTATTATAAATCTTTTTCTCAGGGAGCTGTTTTAGCCCAGAGGGTCATCTGGGCATTTTTCCAGGGATCTTTTGAAATGAAAGGAAATTAAGTGAAAAAGATTATGCCAAAGACTGAAAAATACCACCTCCGAGAGAAAGGGAATTCAAGACCATTCATTCATTCATTCATTCATTCAATCGTATTTATTGAGCACTTACTGTATGCAGAGCACTGTACTAAGCGCTTGGAAAGTACAAGTTGGCAACATACAGAGACGATCCCTACCCAACAACAGGCTCACAGTCTATAAGGGGGAGATAGAGAACAAAACAAAACATGTAGACAGGTGTCAAAATCATCAGAACAAATAGAATTAAAGCTATATGCACATCATTAACAAGAGATTTCAGTCCAATTCCAATTGGCATTTTGAACTTATTTACACTCTTCTTAGCATGAATGTGTATCTGTCTACTCAATTTATTTATTTTGACTCCTCAAGTTGCGAATATTTTTAGGTTTGTTTCCTGCTGAGAGTACAAGCTCCTTGTGGGCAGGGAACATATTATCATGTTATCTGATTATTTTGCACTTCCTAAGCAAGTAGCACAGTGAACCATGCTAAGTGGATGCTCAATAAATGCTACTACTATTACTACTCCTACTACTTCTTCTACTACTACCACCTAACCCCGTTCATTGTATGTATGAGGGGTCCTGCAGTGATGAATCAACCAGAGGTATATATTGAGTACTTACTGGGTGCAGAGCCTTGTATTAAGCACTTAAGTGATCAGGCACCATTGCACTTTTCATAGATTACTAGGTCTGGAGAATGTTTCCCAGCTCCCAGGATTCACTAAAGCTGCAAATTAATCTCCCCTTCATGTCTCCTTATCAAGCATCATATTTCCCTAAGATAGAAGAAACATACTTCCTCATCCTCAATGCAAATTCCCAGGCAAGTAAAAACAAAAAGGGTACAGAAGAGAAAGTGAGGAGAGAATTCTATTTCTTGGAGGCCCACTGCCTAATTTCCATTAGGCCCAACTGTATTTCTTTTAATTTCTGCTGTGTTGATCAAGTGTTTATATTCCACCATATAAAAAATGCAATCACCATTATAAGTAAGATTAGTTTGCCTGGCAAATTATTTTCATACACCTTTTTTGTGGTTTATTTCAATGATTCAAGCAAACAGTAGTATTTATTGAACACATTAATAATTCTAGTATTTGTGAAGCACTTACTACATGTGCCAGGCACTGTACTAAGTGCAGAGCACTGCACTAAATGTTTGGAGAAGTGCAACAGTGTTGGCAGACACAGTCCTTGCCCACAGGAAGCTAACAGTTTACACGGGGAGACAAGCATTAAAATAAACCGAATATATGGGAAATAACTTGAGGATAAGGTTAGGTGCATAACAGCTGTAGGACTTGCCCAGGGTCACACAGCTGACAGGTGGCAGATCTGGGATTTGAACCCGGCTCTGAGGTGGATGTAGCTATAATTCTATTTATTCTGATGGTTTTGACACCCATCTACATGTTCTGTTTTGTTGTCTGTCTCCCCCTTCTAGACTGTGAGCCCGTTGTCGGGTAGGGACCGTCTCTATATGTTGCCGACTTGTACTTCCCAAGCACTTAGTACAGTGCTCTGCACACAGTAAGCACTCAATTAATACGAATGAATGAATGCATGAATGACTGGAGTTATTATCAAAGTGCTTAGGTGACAGAGAGGGTGTCCCAGAGGGTAAGGAAGATAGGATAAATGAGGCCTTAATCAGGGAAGGCCTCCTGGAGGAGATGTAATTTAAGGAGGGTTTTGGAGGTGGGAAGAGTGGTAACCTGTCAGATATGAAGGAGGAGGGAGTTCTGGGCCAGATAGAGGACATGGGAAAGGGATCAGTGGTGAGATAGACAAGGTTGAGATAAATAATGATAATGATGGTATTTGTTACAGTGTGGCTCAGTGGAAAAACCCAGCTCTGCCAATTGTCAGCTGTGTGACTTTGAGCAAGTCACTTAACTTCTCTGTGCCTCAGTTCCCTCATCTGTAAAATGGGAATTAAGACTGTGAGCCCCCCGTGGGACAACCTGATCACCTTCTAACCTCCCCAGCGCTTAGAATGGTGTTTTGCACTTAGCGCTTAATAAATGCCATCATTTTTTTAAGTGCTTACTATATGCCAAGCACTGTTCTAAGTGCTGTGTGTGGGCATAGAAGGGGCAAAGTGTGCAGGTGGAGTTGCAGTAGTAGATGACTGAGGTAAGGTAGGAGGGAGAGATCTGAGTGCTTTAAAACTGATCAATCAATCACTGCTATTTATTGTTTACTCTAAGTGCTTACTTGGGAAAATGCAGTACAACAGAGTTGGTGGACATGCTCCCTACCCACAAGCAGCTTTCAGTCTAGAAGGGGAGACAGCCATTAATATGAATTAATAAATCATGAATATATACATGAGTGCTGTGGTGTTGAGAGTCGGATGAATATCAAGTGCTTAAAAGAGACTGATCCAACTGTACAAGCTACGCAGAAGGGAGAGGAGTAGGGGAAATGAGGGCTTAATTGGGGAAGGCTTTTAGGAGGAAAAGTGATTTTAATTATGCTTTGAAGGCAGGGAGAATGGTGGGGGATGGGGGTTCCATGCTGGAGGGAGGATGTGCGCAAAGGGTCAGCAGTGAGATAGCTGAAATTGAGGTACAGTGAGTAATTTGGCATTAGAGTAGTGAATGTGTGAAGTGAGTTTTAGTAGGAAATCAGCCACATAAGGCAGGAGGTGGAGAGGTGATTGCGTGTATTAAGTCTGATGGCAAGGAATTTCTGTATAGTGTGAAGGCGGATGGGCAATAACTGGAATTTCTTGGGGAGTGCAGACACGTGGATGGAATAGTTTTTTAGAAAATGATCCAGGCAGCAGAGTGAAGCACAGTGGAGTGGAGAGAGACAGGAGGCAGGGAGTTCAGCAAGGAGACTGATGCAGTAGTTAAGGTGAGATATGATAAGCGTTCATATCTGCTATTATGCATAATATAATAGCATATATTACTATATAGCTATTATATACTATATACTATATATACTATATATTACTACATATAGCAATATATAGCATATATTACTACTATTATGCTATTATGCATAATATTATGCTATTATGCATAATATATGCTATTATATTATGCATAATAGCATAATAGTTTGGATGGAAAGAAAAGGGTAGATTTTAGTGACACTGTGGAATTGTTGACAGAATATGTGGGTTGAATCAGAGAGATGAGTCGAGAATAATGCCAAGATTATGGGCTTGTGAGACAGGGAGGACGGTGGTGTTGTCTACAGTTATGGGAAAGTCATGGGGAGGACAGCTCTGGGTCAGAAGATGAGGAATTCTGTTTATGACATGCTTAGTTTAAGGTGTCAACAAGGCATCCAGATAGACTGTAGACTGCAGATATCCTCTAGACTGAAGGCTCCCTGTGGGCAGGGAATATGTTTACCAACTCTATTATACTTTACTCAATCAGTAAGCAGGAAGAATTGCAAGACTGCAGAGAAGAGAGGTCAGGGCTGTATAGGAGCCATGAGAAGCAGCACGACATAGTGGATAGAGCACTACCCTGGGAGTTGGGCTTCTAATCCTGGCTCTTCCACTTGTCTGCTGCGTGACCTTGGGTGAGTCACTTCACTTCTCTGGGCTTTAGTTCCCTCATCTGTAAAGTGGGGACTGAGACTGTGAGCCCCACATGAAACAGGGACTGTGTCCAACCTGATTTCCTTGTGCCCACCCCTGTGCTTAGTGCAGTGTCTGGCATATAGTAAGTGCTTAACAAATGCTACAATTATTATTATTATTATAGACAAATTTGGGAAATATAATGATGGCATTTATTAAGCGCTTACTATGTGCAAAGCACTGTTCTAAGCGCTGGAGAGGTTACAAGGTGATCAGGTTGTCCCACGTGGGGCTCACAGTCTTAATCCCCATTTTACAGATGAGGGAACTGGGGCCTGGAGAAGTGAAGTGACTTTCCCAAAGTCACACAGCTGACAAGTGGCGGAGCAGGGATTTGAACCCATGACCTCTGACTCCAAAGCCCGGGCTCTTTCCACTGAGCCACGCTCCTTCCTTAAATATCTGCATGGAGATGGTAGTTGAAGCCATAGGAATGAATGAGTTCTCTAAGGGAGTGTGTAAATAAAGAATAGAAGGTGATCCAGAACTGAGACTTGAGGGACTCCCGTAATTAGAGGGCGGGAAGTAATTGAGTAGTCTGTGCTTGAGACGGGGAAGTTGCAGCCAGAGGGATAGGAGAAACAGGAGAGGAGGTATCAGTGAAGCCAAGATTGGACACTTTTTTTTAGGAGAAGGAAGTGGTCCACAGTGTTGAAGTCAGCAGAAAGGTCAAGGGGGATTAGAGTAGAGGCCATAGCTACCTCTCAGGGTCGCACCTGGAGAATTTCCAGTACTCTACCAGTCTCGACTACAAGAGGGAGAGTCAAGTAGACTCCATTCCTAGCTTGGACAGTGGCTCACGTGTGGAAGGCAATCTGCTACAAGTCCAGACTCACCTGTGCATGGGGGAGAGCCAAGGGCGGAGACTTAGGTTTACTGTGCAGAAGGGGACTACGGTAAACTGCTTTTTTATTTTTACCAAGAAAATTCTTTGGAGACACTACCAGAACGATTGCAGACGGAGGTGGGGTGTTCTGGGAGAGATGTGCCCATGGTGTTGCTATGGGTTGGACACAACTCAACAGAATAAGATAACAGAAGCCATAACATTTGGCAAGGAGAGGGTCTTAGAGAAGTAGCATAGTGTAGTGGACAGAGCGTGGGCCTAAGAGTCAGAAGGTTATGGGTTCTAATCCTGGTTCCACCACTTGTCTGCACTGTGACCTTGGGCAAGTCATTTAACTTCTCTGTGCCTCGGTTACCTCATCTGTAAAATGGGAATCAAGACTGTGAGCCCAAATGGGACAGGGACTATGTCTAACCCATTTGTTTGTATCCAACCCAGTGCTTAGTACAATGCCTGGCTTGTAGTAAGCACTTAACAAATGCCATGAGAAGCAGTATGGCGTAAGGATAGAGCTCGGGGCTGGGAGTCAAAAGGTCATGGGTTCTAACCTCAGCTCTGCCAATTGTCTATGTGACCTTGGGAAAATCACTTCACTTCTCTGGGCCTCAGTTACCTCACCTGTAAAATGGGGATTGAGACTGGGAGCCCCATGTGGGACAGGGACTGTGTCCAACCCAATTTGATTGTATCCACCCTAGTGCTTAGTAAAGTGCTTGACACATAATAATAATAATAATAATAATGATGGCATTTGTTAAGTGCTTACTATATGCAAAGCACTGTTCTAAGCACTGGGGGGGATACAAGGTGATCAGGTTGTCCCAGATGGGGCTCACAGTCTTCATTCCCATTTTACAGCTGAGGTAACAAAGGCCCAGAGAAGTTAAGTGACTTGCCCAAAGTCACACAGCTGACAAGTGGCAGAGCTGGGATTCAAACCCATGACCTCTGACTCCCAAACCCGGGCTCTTTCCACTGAGCCACACTGCTTCATATTAAGTGCTTAACCAATACCATAATTATTATCATTGATAACCTTAGAGAGGGCAGTTTCTATGGAGTGAAGGGGACAACAGTCATATCAGAGGGGTCAAGGAGAGAATTGAAGGCAACATGTATAAACAACATGTATAGACAATTAATCCAAGGTGTTTAGAGAGGAATGGTAAGAAGGACATGGGAATACAGCCGGAGGGTTCAAGGGAGGTTATTTTAGGATAAAGGATACGTGAGCATGATGCAAATACATCTAATATGTTAACATCTGGCATATTATGTTTGCGTGTTGCATTCAAATGCCTACTAGAATACTGGAAAAAAACTTACTCTATATGACATATGATTAATGTGCCTCACGGGCATTGTCTATGTTCTAAAAAATAATTCACTGGAAAATGTCCCTTTCATTTTTCTCTTGAATTAATAAATGGGATTATGTCCTATTAATGATTAAAAGATAGGTTCTATATTGCATCACATCTTCCCTAGGCAACAACAGTATCTAATTCTTCCCTGAAAGAAATAGCCACATCCCTCAGGGTTCACATCAATCAATCAATCAATGGTATTTATTGAGTTTTTACTCTGGGCAATAGTACTGGCCTGTCCCAAATGATTGAGAAAGTACAATACTACAATTTTGGTAGATATGTTCCCTGCCTACAAGGAAATCACAGTCCAGAGAGGGAGAGATAGACATTAAAATATATTACAGATATGTATATTAGTGCTGTGGGGCTGACGGGGTGAATATCAAGTTCTCACAGGGTACAGGTCCAAACGCATAGGTGATGGAGAAGGGAGAGGGGGTAGGGGAAATGAAGGCTTGGTCCAGGAAGGCCTCTTGGAGGAATTGCGATTTTAATAAGGCCTGGAAGATGGAGAAAATGGAGATCAATCAATCGTATTTATTGAGCGCTTACTATGTGCAGAGCACTGTACTAAGCGTGTACTAAGAGATCTGGTGTATATGAAAGAGAAGCAGCGTGGCTCAGTGGAAAGAGCAGGGGCTTTGGAGTCAGAGGTCAGGGGTTCAAATCCCAGCTCCGCCAATTGTCAGCAAGTCACTTAACTTCTCTGTGCCTCAGTTACCTCATCTGTAAAATGGGGATTAAGACTGCGAGCCCCCCTTGGGACAACCTGATCACCTTGTAACCTCCCAAGCACTTAGAACAGTGCTTTGCACATAGTAAGCACTTAATAAATGCTATTATTATTATTATTATTATTATTATTATTATTATTATTATTATTAGAAGGGAGCTCCAGGCTAGAAGGAGAATGGACGTGGACAAAAGGTTGGTGGTGAGATAGACGAGATTGAGGTAGAGTGCGTAATATTATTCATTCATTCATTCAATCGTATTAATTGAGCGCTTACTGTGTGCAGAGCACTGTACTAAGTGCTTGGGAAGTACAAATCGGCAACATATAGAGACAGTCCCTACCCAACAATGGGCTCACAGTCTAGAAGGGGGAGACAGACAACAAAACAAAACTAAACATGTAAACAGGTGACAAAACATGTAGATAGTCTATATTAGAGGATACAGAGTAAAATTAGTCATGGGGTCTAATCCCAGCTCTGCCACTTATCAGCTGTGTGACTTTGGGCAAGTCACTTAACTTCTCTGTGCCTCAGTTACCTCTTCTGTAAAATGGGGATTAAGACTGTGAGCCCCATGTGGGACAACCTGATTACCTTGTATCTACCCTAGCGTTTAGAACAGTACTTAGCACATAGTAAGTGTTTAACAAATACCATCAATATTATTAGAGGAGCAAAGAGTTCAGGATGGGTTGAAATAGGAAAACAGTGAGGCAAAATAGGAGGGGGAGAGCTTTTTGAGTGCTTTAAAGCCAAAAATAAGGAGTGTTCTAATTGATGCGTGGGGAGACAGGTAAATACTGGAGTTCTTCAGGAGAGGGGAGATGTGGATTGAACTTTTTTTTAGAAAAATGATCCAGGCAGCAGGGTGCAGTAAGGACTGGAGTGGAGAGAGAAAAAGGGATGGAGGTCAGGAAGAAAGTGAGGAGACTGATAAAGCAGTGAAGGCAGTACATGAGGTGGATAGGCAACCAATGGAGGTTCTTCAGAAGAAGGGAGGGATGGAGTGAACATTAAAAAATAAAATGATCCAGCCAGCAGAGTGGAGGCCTAAGGTGGAGAGAAATGGGATGCACAGAGGCCAGAGAGGAGTCTGATGAAGTATCATTCATTCCGTCATTTATTCCTTGAGTCATATTTATTGAGCACTTACTGTATGCAAAGCACTGCACTAAGTACTTGGGAGAGTACTCTGCAACAATAAACACATTCATTCTCTTCCTACGAAGAGCTTACAGTCTAGAGTAGTCGATTTGTTTAATCAGGATTTTGCCCCTCTGTTCAGCTGGGGGCAGGAAGGGGAAGGGAAAGGTCACACAACTTCCTGGACCCTTTTTTCTTCTCACTATCATCTTTGCCTCCCAGCCTCATCAAGATGGCTTCCTAACAGAGAGCCCAGGTCATGGTATACCAAGAACTTTCAACAACAGTGATGTACGAGTTGCTGGGAAAGATACACTAAAAGATGAGAGGTAGAGCTGGAAGATGGGGGTGGGAGTCAGGCCTGGTTGGACGCTTCCCTTGTCTGAACGCTCTTTTTTCTCTTTACAGGTCCATCATATTTGTGCTTTTGGAAGTTTTTACACTAATACTGAAATAATACTTCTGCCTTTCTGTTCTGTGAAGGGGTGTCTTTGTTGAGAGGGAAGAGACTGGTGAATTGAGCATTGGCCTGGAAGTCGGAAGGACCTGGGTTGTAATTCCAGTTCTGCCACTTGTCTGCTGTGTGACCTTGGGTGAGTCATTTCACTTCTCTGTACCTCAGTTACCTCATCTGTAAAATGGGGATCAAGACTGAGCCCCATGTATATGTACATACATGTTTATACCTGTCACATGTATATATCTGCAATACATTTATGTATATTAGTGTATGTCTCCCCCTCTAGACTGTGAGCTCATTGCGGTTAGGGAATGTGTCTTTTAATTGTTTTATTGTATTCTCCCAAGTGCTTAGTAGAGTGCTTTGCACACAGTAAGCACTCAACAAATATGATTGCTTAAGCGAAAGAGTGAAGGAATGACAGACACCATTCAACCTGATTAGCTTGTATCTACCTCAGTGCTTACAACAGTGCCTGACACCTAGTAAGTTCTTAACAAATATCGAAAAATGACAACAGGTGATGCTCCGTTTACAGATGGGAGAAAGGGGAGTAAGTCCCGTCTGCCCTTCTTGGGGCTTCAAGTCTTGCCTTTCTGCTGGTTCTGGCTCCTCTTGACCCCATTTCCCCTCTGAATTGATGGTGTGACTGCCACCACCATCCTTCATTCCTGACCCAAATGAAGGAGGGCAGCCAGCCCCCATGCATCAATGCTGCAGCTGTGGTCAAAGTTGGCCCCGACCTGCTCAGCAGGAAGCTGCCTCAGATTCTGCTTTTCTTTCTCTGAGAAAACTCCTCATAGGATGGCCCTATCTCCTTGGAGGGCCTGT